>NC_141172.1:32454642-33718571 GCF_055505025.1 Bos grunniens | reverse complement strand
ATCTACGGGGTCGCACAGAGTCGGACACGACTGAAGTGACTTAGCAGTAGCAGCAGCAACACAAAACACCATCAAGTAAACAGCACAGTTTCTGGCATATGTCTGAGATCTGGGGACAGATACTAGTCCCTGGAGAAACAGACTAGTGAGAACAGATGACAGTCCAAGAAAATCAAAGTACAAATTTCAACAAAATATATGTTATATTCCATCTTATCAGAGCAATTGAAGAAGTAATAATGCATGTAAAAGACAATATCCTTATTTTACTTTCAGAAAGAATGAAGAGGGCTAGTAAGAGCTCCAATGAAAACATTTCAATGATATGCAAATCTTAGATATATAGATAAAAACTGATTTTTCTTTTGCATGTTTTCCTCCTCTAAATATAAAAGCACTCAGAAAAATAAAATAAAAATGCAGAATATGAACTTCAAGGTAATAAGTTTATTTCTGTGATGCACTTTAGCATTAGATTGTTAATAATCACAGGAACTTACAATAAAAAATGAAAAAGCACATAAAACATAAGATAAGCACGTACTTAATTTTTTAGGATAGTAGTGTGAGATAATTATATAATATATCATCTCCTATGCATAAAATCACAAAACAAATATTATATAAAATTCAAAGGTGATTATTCATTTTAATACATTAATATTTATAATTTCAAAAGCAACTTTCTGAAGATTCTAGATTAACTTGGGTTCTAAGGTACAGACTATTTGAATTCTAAAAGCAATTGTATGACCCCAGCAATCTATGCTGGCAGAAACAAGCATAATTAACATTCATGTTCTTAAAGACAAGAACATGCTCTGAAAATGACCGTAAGAGCTTCTTATTTGTAGCTTAAAGGAGATTCTATAGACTTCTAGCAATTTGTTTTCACAATCCTACCAGGAATAAGGTCAGATACTCCAATCATAATTGAAGTGACCACTTATTCCACATTCAACAAGGCAGTATGAACTTACAACATTTGACATGCAGGGTTAACAATAAAAGTCCACGTAACATTCTATATTATTCAAGGAATCAAATATTCTTTTAAATACCAAGAATAATTCAAAATTAAGCCACTACATAATCTAACATTACTTGGCTGACTAATTACTGCACACTATAATAGATGACATTTTATCACTTCCTAGCACTCAGATTCTGTGTGTTGGGCAGATTTTCATTTGTAAGATACTTGAAGGCACTTTGAACATCAGATGTTAACTTCCTAGATCAGTCCAGTCCTAAATATATCAAATGCCTTATTCTCAGTGCCACTAGTCAGATTTCCCTTTGCCATTCAATGCAACGTCTACAGTGGACTAGTTGCTTACTTTTTAGCCAGCAACTAAGTAAAAATGCATGTGCCCGACTCTTTGAGACCCCATGGACAGTAGCCTGCACCAAGCTCCTCTGTCCATGGGATTTTCAAGGCAAGAGTACTGGAGTGGGTTGCCATTTCCTTCTCCAGGGAATCTTTCTAACCCAGGGATCGAGCCCAGGTCTCTCTTATTGTAGACAATTTACTGTCTGAGCTACCAGGGAAGTCCCTAAGTTAAAATGCATAGGATCAGGTAGAGGAAGTCAGTAAGAATTTACTCTTTATTCAGTAAATACATATATATAATTCTTTAACAATAGATAAATCTCCTAGAAATTGTTTTTGTGAATTAATGTATTAGATCAATATGGAAGATTTTGCAATATTTTTTAAATTTTGCAAATGGATTATTATTTGGATGGATTATTTATTCTACTTTAAGTATTTCAGAAATGTTGTAGTCTTTAGAGGAGTACAAAATGAGTAATTATAATTATAGAACTAAAAGTCATACTACTTAGATTATAATATTTTCTCCATCATTTATTAAGTATTGATCCTGGGCATATTATTTAAGCTCCTCTCTGTGTATCAGTTTCTTCCTCTCTAAAACAAAAATAGGCTATACATCATAGTGTTAAGAATTTTATTTGAGTTGATAACTTGAAATGCATTTTATTGAAACATAATAAACACTTTAAGTATTGTCACCTATTGTTGATAAAAAATCTTTCACCATTTTACAAATTGAAAAAATTAAAGCATAGCTTTAGATATATAATCCATTTGTATTTTAATTATCAAGCATTTTTATTATAGTTTTTATCAACTTACAAGAAAAATATGAAAATAAAACCATTGTGTATCTAATAAACACACAAGATCTCTAAATGTGCGGTTATATTTATATTGCGTGTGTGTGTGTGTGTGTATACAGCATGTGTGTATGTACATATCTCCTATGTGTATACATATATATGTATATGTGTGTGTGTATATATATACTTATATACATGCATATGAACCTATATATGTATATGTGAAAGTGAAATTCACTCAATTGTGTCCATTTCTTTGCAACCCCATGGACTGTAGCCTGCCAGGCTCCTGTCCATGGAATTCTTCAGGCTAGAATACTGGAGTGGTAGTCATTCCCTTCTCCAGGGTATCTTACCAACCCAGGGGTTCAAACCCAGGTCTTCCACATTGATGGCATATTCTTTACTGTCTGAGCCACCAGGGAAGCCCATGTGTATACATATATATGTATATGTATCAATATATGGAGAGATTATGGTATATTTGCTTTATAGACTTCACTATTTTAGAAGAATACTAAAGTAATCCACATACACATATATACATACATATAAGCACAAACTTAAAACAAGAAGAGGCTCCCTGAGTTCAAATTTAAGTTCAGGAAAATTTTATTGGATTTATAATTGAAAATAAAGTTATTTTACTTTAGGGAAAACTATTAGTTTCACATTTTTGATTTGGATGATTTTGAGTGTGTGACTCCTCTATCACTTTAAACATATATTTTGAACTTAATTTTTTTCTCGTAATGCTTTGAAATAATGGAAATTACCCAATCACTAGAGCAGACAGAAAGAAAAATTAAAAAAATAAAAATATGTAAGATCTATAAGATAATATAAAGCCGCAGTAATCAGGTGAGAAAAAGAAGAAAAATGTATTCAAATTGTGTGGGAAGAGGTAAAATTGTCACTATGTGCAGATGACATGATACTCTATATAGAAAACCCAGAAGACTCCACACAAAAACATCAGAAGTAACAAATGAACTCAGCAAGGCAGCAGAATACCTGATTAATATACAGAAATCTGTTGAATTTCTGTATACTAATAATGAAAGATCATAAAATGTAAGCAAAAAATAAAAAAAACTTGTTTAAAATTATAACAAAAATATCAAGGAATAAACTTAACCAAAGTAATAAGAGATCTGAACATTGAAAGAGAAAACAAGATGATTCCAAGTCATGGAAAGGTATCCCATGCTCTTGGAATGGAAAAATTAATACCGTCAAAACGACCACACTACTCAAAGCAATCGAGAGATTAAATGCTTTTCCTATCCAAATTTCTTATGTCATTTTTCACTCAACTGCAACACATTCATATGCCACAAAAGACCCAAAATTGCCAAAGCAATCCTGAGAGAAAAGAACAAAGCTCAAGGCATAACACTTCCAAACTTCAGACAATATTGTCAAGCTACTATAATTAAAACAACATCACATTGGCACAAAACCAGACATAAAGATGAATGGAACAGCAGAGATCCCAGAACTAAACTCATCCAGCAATGGTCAGTTATCATAGAAGAGACAAGAATATACAAGGGAGAAAATACAATCTCTTCCACAAATGTTGTTGGAAAAGCTGGACAGCCACATGAAAATCAATGAAACTAATCCATTCCTTCATACTATACACAAAAATAAACTTAAACTGGTTTAAAGATCTAAATATAAAACACGATACCATAAAACTCCTAGAAGAAAATATGAGAAAAACATACACTAACATAAATCTTGGCAATATTTTCTTAGACCAGTCTTCTCAGGCAAAAGAACTAAAAGCAAAAATAAACAAATGAGCCCTGATCAAACTTAAAATCTTTTGCAAAGGAAAGAAAATCATTAACAAAATGAAAAAGCAACCTTTGGAATCAGAAAACATATTTATAAATGATGCAACTGACAAGAGATTAATATTCAAAATATAGAACTCAATGTTAAAACAAACAAAAAATAGCTAAATCAAAATATGGGCAAAAGACCTAAATGAAAGATGACATGCTGATCACAAACAAGTATAAGAAAAGCTGCTCAACATTGTTAATTATTAGGGAAATGCAAATCAAAACCAGAATAGGGTGTCACCTCACACATGGCGAAAATGGCCATGGTCAAAATTTCCACAAAAAATAAATGCTGGAGAGAGTATGGAGATAAGAGAACCCTCCTACAACCCTCTCTGTTGGTAAGAATGTAAATTGGTGCAACCATTATGAAAAACAGTATGGAAATTTCTTTTAAAAATCTATAAAAGAGATACCATATGATCCACCAACACCACTCTAGGACTCATAACCAGAAAAATGATAACTCCAATTTGAAAAGATACATGTGCCTCAATGTTCATAGCAGTGCTATTTATAATAGCCAAGATATGGAAACAACCCAGTTGGCCATCCATAGATGATGATTAAGAAGTATACACACACACACACACACACACACACATATATATATAAGATGTGTGTATATATATATTATATATACACACACATAGATATAGACACATATGTACACACAAATACACACACACATATATACACACACACACATGCACACACCATCAATATTGCCATTTGCAGCAACATAAACTGACCTAGAAAATACCATACTAAGTGAATTAAGTCAGACAGAGAAAGAAAAATATCATATGATATCACTTATATGTGGTATCTAAAAAATAATACAAATGAAGAACTCATTTATAAAACACAAACTCACAGACAAAGAAAATAAATACATGATTACCATAGGAGAAAGAGGGGAAAGGACAAATAAGAGTATAAGATTAATGGACACAAACTACTCTACGTAAAATAGATAAGCAAAGGGAACTATATTCAGTAAACAACAATAACCTATAATTGAAAAATATAAATATATATATAACTGAATCACTTTGCTATATACTTGAAAGTAATACAATATTATAAGTCAAATACATTTCAATTGTAAAAAGAAATGTGTGTACACAGAAAAACTGTCTGCATGTAGCATGTATTTATAAGGGTTAAATGATTAGGCATATATACAACTATAAAGAAAGACATTCTTAGAAGTTAAACTTAACTACTATGAGAATACAAATGCAACTTTCAGAAATGCTTCTTAACTACATGCTGACTTCTTCTAGTATCCCTGTCCTTTTGTTTTGGTAGTACAGGAAAGAGAAAGATGAGTAAGACAAGATTCCTGTCTTCCAAGAACTTCTACTTTGACATTAGGTCATGAACTCATTGAGTACAGGATGTTATTAATCTCTGTATACTAACACCTAAGAACGCAGTGTTCAAACCAAGTATTAAATAAGTTTATAGAAAATGAGCTTAGTAGAGGGAAAGGGAAGGTGAGCCAAATACATAAACACACAAATCTTCACACCATGTCATTAACAATCCAGTTCAGTCCATGAGTTCCCAAGAAATAGAGAAAAATTGTGTTAAAAAAAAACTCAAGACACTTGTCTACAAAAATGACACAAAAATACAGACATTGCTAAAATAAAGAAATATGGACTACCTTTACACAGGTGTAAGAATAACATGCTTAGATGACAGAATAAGTAGAACGCCCTTTGTGTAAGCTTGAATAAGAGGGCGACTCAATGGACATGAGTTTGGGTGAATTCCGGGAGTTGGTGATAGACAGGGAGGCCTGGCGTGCTGCGATTCATGGGGTCACAAAGAGTCGGACACTACTAAGCGACTGAACTGAACTGAACTGAACTGATGCTCTAAATATATGTTTCACAAGGCTTCTAAATGGGAGTTGCCATTAGACTTGCCATTAGTAAACAGCCTTAGACTGTCTATAAGAAATCATCCCAAATGCCAGATGCTGGCTGTGTTCTCTGGTCCTCAGTGAAATTAAAAAAAAAAAAAAAAAAGTGTAATATGCAGAAAAAATTCATAAAGTTAAATGTATGTAGCCCAGAAAACAATAACTTTCCTTTAATAAATAAGCAAACTATAAGGTGCCATTAAAATAAAAACAAACGGGCTTTACAAGTTTTGCACCCATCTTAAACTTCTCAAGTTCCAGAGATATTTTATAGAACAAGTATTTTAAAAATATGGCTAGGAGAGATACATTTTTTTTAAGTGCCTGATGTTATATCTTGGTTATTGAAAGATGAATAGATGCTTCAGTTCAGTTCAATTCAGCCGCTCAGTCGTGTCCGACTCTTTGCGACCCCATGGACTGCAGCACACCAGGCCTCCATGTTCATCACCATCTCCTGGAGTTTACCCAAACTCATGTCCCTTGAGTCAGTGATGCCACCCAATCATCTCATTCTCTGTTGTCCCCTTCTCCTCCTGCCTTCAATCTTTCCCAGCATAGGGTCTTTTCAAATGAGTCAGTTCTTTGCATCAGGTGGCCAAAATATTGGAGTTTCAGCTTCAGTATCAATCCTTCCAATGAATATTCAGGACTGATCTCCTTTAGGATGGACTGGTTGGATCTTCTTGCAGTCCAAGGGACCCTCAAGAGTCTTCTCCAACACCACAGTTCAAAAGCATCAATTTTTCAGTGCTCAGCTTTCTTTATAGTCAAACTCTCACATCCATACATGACTACTGGGAAAACCATAGCTTTGACTAGATGGACCTTTGTTGGCAAAGTCAAGTCTCTGCTTAGCTAGGTAAATAGTTGATATGCAAATAGATATATATATACACACACACATATATTCAACATCAGCAGAGAAAAAAACTGCAAAGTTGAAAATAATAAATACATGAATATGAATATATAAACAAATTGAGTGCAACTTATTTCTTATATAGTTAAATAAATGTTACATTTAATGTATACCCTTATCTGTTTGATTCTCTTCAGTGTCAGCTCTATGGTGATAGATAGCACATTTGGGGATCTTAATTTTACTACAATCCATATTTTTTTAATTTAAATTTATTTATTTTAATCAGAGGCTAATTACTTTACAATATTGTATTGGTTTTGCCATACATCAAAATGAATCCGCCAAGGGTGTACACGTGTTCCCAATCCTGAAACCCCTTTCACCTCCCTCCCCATACCATCCCTCTGGGTCATCCCAGTGCACCAGCCCCAAGCTTCCTGTATCCTGCATCGAACCTGGACTGGTGATTCGTTTCTTATATGATATTATACATGTTTCAATGCCATTCTCCCAAATCATCCCCCTCTCCCTCTCCCACAGAGTCCAAAAGACTGTTCTATACATCTGTGTCTCTTTTGCCGTCTCGCATACAGGGTTATTGTTACCATCTTTCTAAATTCCGTATATATGCGTTTGTATACTGTATTGGTGTTTTCTTTCTGGCTTACTTCACTCTGTATAATCGGCTCCAGTTTCATCCACCTCATTAGAATGATACTAATGTATTCTTTTTAATGGCTGAGTAATACTCCACTGTGTATACATACCACAGCTTTCTTATCCATTCATCTGCTGATGGACATCTAGGTTGCTTCCATGTCCTGGCTATTATAAACAGTGCTGCGATTCACACCAGTCAGAATGGCTGTGATCTAAAAGTCTATAAGCAATATATGCTGGAGAGGATGTGGAAAAAAGGGAACCCTCTTACACTGTTGGTGGGAATGCAAACTAGTACAGCCACTATGGAGATCAGTGTGGAGATTCCTTAAAAAACTGGAAATAGAACTGCCATACGACCCAGAAATCCCACTGCTGGGCATACACACTGAGGAAACCAGAATTGAAAGAGACACGTGTACCCCAATGTGCCATCCATATTTTATTTAACTTTCTCTTGGGCTTTCTGTCCTCATTTGCAAAAACAGTATATTATATTAAATCCTGGGATAATAATGATTTTGATAATAAATATATGGGATAGTTATATGTAATTCAGTTCAGTTCAGTCGCTCTGTAGTGCCCGATGCTTTGCAACCCCGTGAATCACAGCATACCAGGCCTCCCTGTCCATCACCAACTCCCGGAGTTTACCCAAATTCATGTCCATCGAGTTGGTGACGCCATCCAGCCATTTCATCCTCTGTCATCCCCTTCTCCTCCTGCCCCTAATCTCTCCCAGCATCAGGGTCTTTTCCAATGAGTCAACTCTGCATGAGGTGGCTAAAGTATTGGAGCTTCAGCTTCAACATCAGTCCTTCCAATGAACACCCAGGACTGATCTCCTTTAGGATGGACTGGTTGGATCTCCTTGCAGTCCAAGGGACTCTCAAGAGTTTTCTCCAACACCACGGTTCAAAAGCATCAATTCTTCGGCACTCAGCCTTCTTCACAGTCCAACTCTCACATCCATACATGACCACAGGAAAAACCATAGCCTTGACTAGATGGACCTTTGTTGGCAAAGTAATATCTCTGCTTTTTAATATGCTGTCTAGGTTGGTCATAACTTTCCTTCCAAGGAGTAAGTGTCTTTTAATTTCATGGCTGCAATCACCATCTGCAGTGATTTTGGAGCCCCCAAAAATAAAGTCTGCCACTGTTTCCACTGTTTCCCCATCTATTTCCCATATAGTGATGGGAGCAGATGCCATGATCTTAGTTTTCTGAATGTTGAGCTTTAAGCCAACTTTTTCACTCTCCTCTTTCACTTTCATCAAGAGGCTTTTTAGTTCCTGTTCACTTTCTGCCATAAGGGTAACTAACATCAATTAAATATTTATTTTCACTTAGGAACACTAAAGAGTTACAAATTAAAAAAATAAATTTTATAAACCCTGAGGCGAACAGAGAAGGAAAAGCCACTTGTGGGAAAACTTCACACTGTGAATTATTTATCAGATAAATTTATTATTTTTATTATCATTTATGTTACAGATTTATCCAAAAAGTACAAATTAAACAAGTTATAAAAATGTCATACATCACTGTTATTTCTGCCCACCTTTACAGTCATAAAGTCATTTGTAACATAATATCTCTTTGCTGCTATAAAATTTTCTAATATCTCTTCCTTCTGCTTGTGCTACCTGTGAAAAGGGCTCTTCAGTTAAAAAGATTCAAATGATAAATCAAAAAAGAATCTATAATTGGATATTTTGGGTGTGGTAATGCTAGAAGTAATCTTTAGTCTAGTACTTGCATTTTAGTCAACCATATTCTATGGAATGTAACCAGACACAGCATTTGTGTTCTACATGTATGACGTCTACTGGGTTCTATATTTTCAAGCACAATGGTATATTGTTAAAATTTGGTAATAATCAATATCTAGTTACTTTCATTTCATTTCTGATTTACTAATCACAATTTTTTTTCAAAAAACATTTTAAAATCTTGTTCATTTCTGCTTAACTGATGGTTATTTTCTATTATATTTCCTTATTACAAAGGAGATGACTAAATTATGTAATTGAGGTCACTATGTCCATATCCTGCCAACATAAGGGAAATAAGTGCCTGTGATGCTTTAACAAATAGGTAAATTAATTTAGAACTCTAAAAGGAATTATCTCTGTTAGAGCTTTTTACAAGTATCAGCAAGTTAAAATACCCCATTTTTAAAAAGTCTCACTTGGAAGAATCTGAGTTTTGTTTTTACCAACCAAGTGCTATGAAAAGGTCACAACAGTGGGGCTTCTATTTGCTAAGAGTCCTGTTTCTTGCCCTCACTGAAATCAGAGGGACAATTAAAGTTTCAGCAGTTGAAAATTATCCATTAATTAGAATTAGAAGCAAGAAGCCGTGAAGTATAAGTGATAACCATAAATCAGAACAATTAGTCTGTCTAGAAGAGCAACATGACCTAATCAGAATCAGCATACCAGCTGCTCATTTAATCTGGGGTTGTATTTTATTTTTTTACTCCTTGTGAGATAACCCTGCAGAAGTAGCTTAGATCTGACAAATATACATTCTTCAGAATTATTCTTTACTTCAAGGTATTAGTACAATGATATTTTTACAAAAGCTTTTGAATTTGAAGAGAAATATATGACATTCAAAATGTGAAATTCCCTAACTATAATTACACATTTTAACCTAGGACCAATATAGCATTTAAATTGGAAAAGATATTGAGCCGTATATTTTTCCTGTTTTTGATATTAATTAAAACTAATATATTACATAATTTATTATGTTGTCATTTTAATACTGGCTTTGGGCTATATGTTAAGCTCTTATAAGGACAATTATTTCATAATTAAAAAAACGGATATTTCTTAAATCATTTTTAAATTCCTTACTTTCTCAGAGATTCCTGTGAACTTTAAGTAGGAAAATAACTGTGTTAAATGTGTACACACTGAGGACATTAAGAAATACAATAAGAACAGCTCCTAAACAGATACTGAATGATGTGTATTATTCATTCTGAGAAGAGCTAAGAAGTTAGATATAGGAAGATTCAGTTCAGTTCAGTCGCTCAGCCATGTCCAACTCTTTGCCAACCCATGAATCACAGCATGCCAGGCCTCCCTGTCCATTACCAACTCTCGGAGTTCACCCAAACACATGTGCGTCGAGTTGGTGATGCCATCCAGGCATCTCATCCTCTGTCGTCCCCTTCTCCTCCTGCCCCCAATCCCTCCCAGCATCAGAGTCTTTTCCAATGAGTCAACTCTTCGCATGAGGTGGCCAAAGTACTGGAGTTTCAGCTTTAGCATCAGTCCTTCCAAAGAACACCCAGGACTGATCTCCTTCAGAATGGACTGGTTGGATCTCCTTGCAGTCCAAGGGACTCTCAAGAGTCTTCTCCAACACCACAGTTCAAAAGCATCAATTCTTCGGCACTCAGCCTTCTTCACAGTCCAACTCTCACATCCATACATGACCACTGGAAAAACCATAGCCTTGACTAGACGGACCTTTGTTGACAAAGTAATGTCTCTGCTTTTTAATATGCTGTCTAGGTTGGTCATAACTTTCCTTCCAAGGAGTAAGTGTCTTTTAGTTTCATGGCTGCAATCACCATCTGCAGTGATTTTAGAGACCCCCAAAAATAAAGTCAGGCAATGTTTCTACTGTTTCTCCATCTATTCCCCATGAAGTGATGGGACCAGATGCCATGATCTTAGTTTTCTGAATGTTGAGCTTTAAGCCAACTTTTTCACTCTCCTCTTTCACTTTCATCAAGAGGCTTTTTAGTTTCTGTTCACTTTCTGCCATAAGGGTGGTGTCATCTGCATATCTGAGGTTATTGATATTCCTCCCAGCAATCTTGATTCCAGCTTGTGTTTCTTCCAGTCCAGCGTTTCTCATGATGTACTCTGCATATAAGTTAAATAAGCAGGGTCACAATATACAGCCTTGAAGTACTCCTTTTCCTATTTGGAACCAGTCTGTTGTTCCATGTCCAGTTCTAACTGTTGCTTCCTGACCTTCATGCAAATTTCTCAAGAGGCAGATCAGGTGTTCTGGTATTCCCTCTCTTTCAGAATTTTCCACAGTTTATTGTGATCCACACAGTCAAAGGCTTTGGCATAGTCAATAAAGCAGAAATAGATGCTTTTCTGGAACTCTCTTGCTTTTTCCATGATCCAGTGGATGTTGGCAATTTGATCTCTGGTTCCTCTGCCTTTTCTAAATCCAGCTTGAACATCAGGAAGTTCACAGTTCACATATTGCTAAAGCCTGGCTTGGAGAATTTTGAGTATTACTTTACTAGTGTGGAGATGAGTGCAATTGTGTGGTAGTTTGAGCATTCTTTGGCATTGCCTTTCTTTGGGATTGGAATGAAAACTGACCTCTTCCAGTCCTGTGGCCACTGCTGAGTTTTCCAAATTTGCTGGCATATTGAGTGCAGCACTTTCACAGCATCATTTTTTAGGATTTGGAATAGCTCAACTGGAATTCTTTCACCTCCATTAGCTTTGTTCGTAGTGATGTTTTCTAAGGCCCACTTGACTTCACATTCCAGGATATCTGGCTCTAGGTCAGTGATCACACCATCGTGATTATCTGAGTCATGAAGATCTTTTTTGTACAGTTCTGTGTATTCTTGCCATCTCTTCTTAATATCTTCTGCTTTTGTTAGGTCCATACCATTTCTGTCCTTTATCGAGCCCATCTTTGCATGAAATATTCCTTTGGTATCTCTGATTTTCTTGAAGAGATCCCTAGTCTTCCCCATTCTGTTGTTTTCCTCTATTTCTTTGCATTGATCACTGAAGAAGGCTTTATTATCTCTTCTTGATAATTCTTTGGAACTCTGCATTCAGATGTTTATATCTTTCCTTTTCTCCTTTGCTTTTCGCTTCTCTTCTTTTCACAGCTATTTGTAAGGCCTCCCCAGACAGCCATTTTGCTTTTTTGCATTTCTTTTCCATGGGGATGGTCTTGATCCCTGTCTCCTGTACAATGTCACGAACCTTATTCTAGAACCCTGAATGTTGTGTCTGTGAATCAAGGTAAATTGGACATGGTCAAGTAGGAGATAGTAGGATTGAACATCAACTTCTTAGGAATCAGTGAACTAAAATGGATAGGAATGGAAGAATTTAATTTAGATGCCCATTAAATCTAGTACTTAGAGAAGGAAATGGCAACCCACTCCAGTACTCTTGCCTGGAAAATTTCATGGACTGAGGAGCCTGGTAGGCTACAGTCCATGGGGTCACAAAGAGTTGGACATGACTGAGTGACTTCACTTCACTTCAAATCTAGTACTATTGGCAAGAATCCCATAGAAGAAATGAAGTATCCCTCATAGTCAACAAAAGAGACTGAAATGCATCTCCTGGGTGCAATCTCAAAAAATACGAAAAGAACTCAATCCATTTCCAAGGCATTCAACACCACAGTAATCAAGTCAATGCCTCAACCAATGATGCCAAAGAAGTTGAAGGTGAGCAATTCTGTGAAGACCTCCAATACCTTCTAGACCTAATCCCCCCAAAAGATGACCTTTTCATCACAGGGGATTGGAATTCAAAAAGAGTAAGTCAAGAGATACCTGGAAAAACAGGCAAGTTTTCCCTTGGAGTATAAAATGAAGCAGGGCAAAAGCTAACAGCATCTTTTCAAGAAAACATATTGGTCACAGAAAACACCCTTTTCCAACAAGCCAAGAGACTACTGTACACATGGACATCACCAGATAGTCAATTTCTAAATCAGATTGATTGTGTTCTTTACAGCCAGAGATGAAGAAGCACTATACAGTCAGCAAAAACAAGACCTAGAGCTGACTGTGGCTCAGATCATCAGCTCCTTATTTCAAAATTCAGGCTTAAATTGAAGAAAGTAGGGAAAAACATTAGACCACTCAGGTATAACCTAAATCAAATCCTATATATATATATATATATATATATATATATATATAGTAGAGGTGAAGAATAGATTCAAAGGATTAGATCTTTTGGAGTGCCTGAAGAATTGTGAAAGAAGTTCATAACATTGTACAGGAGGCAGTGGCCAAAGTCATCTCAAAGAAAAAGAACTGAAAAAAGGCAAAGTGGTTATCTGAGGAAGTTTACAAACAGCTAAGGAAAGAAGAGAAGTGAAAAGCAAGGGAGAAAGGAAAGGATATCCCAACTAAATGCAGAGTTCCAGAGAATAGCAAGGAGATATAAGAAGGCCTTCTTAAATGAAAAATGCAACAGGAAAATAATAGAGTGGGAAAGACTAGAGATCTGTTGGAAATATCAAGGAAACATTTCATTCAAGGATGAGCACAATAATGGGAAGAAATGGTAAGGACCTAATAGAAGCAGAAGAGATTAATAAGAGGTGGCAAGATACACAGAACTATTTAAAAAAATGTCGTAATGACCCAGATAACCATAATGGTATGGTCACCACAATGGTATGCCAGGCTGGATGAAGCACAAGCTGGAATCAAGACTGCCAGGAGAAATATTAACAACCTCAAATATGCAGATGATACCACTCTAATGGCAGAAAGCAAAGAAGAACTAAAGAGCCTCTTGATGAGGCTGAAAGAGGAAAGTGAAAAGGCTTGCTGGAAACTCAACTCTAAAAAACTAAGATCATCACATCCAGTTCCATCACTTCATGGCAAATAGAAGGAGAACAAGTAGAAGCAGTGACAGATTTTATTTTCTTGGGCTGCAAAATCACTGTGGATGTTGGCTACATCCATGAAATTAAAAGACATTTGCTCTTTGGAAGAAAAGCTATGATAAAATTAGTGTATAAAAAAGCAGTGACATCACTTTTCTGACAAAGGTCTGTATATTCAAAGCTATGGCTTTTCCAGTAGTCATGTACAGATGTGAGAGTTGGGTCATAAAGAAAGCTAAGTGCAGAAGAATTGATGCTTTCAAATTTTGGTACTGGAGAAGACTCCTGAGAGCCCCTTGGACTGCAAGGACATCAAACCAGTCAGTCTTACAGGAAATCAACCCTGAATATTCATTGGAAGGACTGATGCTGATAGCGCAATAATTTGGCCACCTGATGCAAAGTGCTGACTCACCAGAAAAGACTGATACTGGAAAAGATTGAAGGCAAAAGGAGAAGGGGGTGGCAGAGGATGAGATGATTAGATAGCATTGCCAACTCAATGGACCTGAATTTGAGCAAACTTAGAGAGACAGTGGAGGACTAAGGAGCTTGGGGTGCTGCAGTTCATTGAGTTACAAAAAGTTGGACAATGACCTAGTAACTGAACGACAACAAAAGAGGAGTGTGGAAAGAGGATGATTAATCAGAGCTGACCAAAATACGATATTATGGTACCCAAGGAGGCAGAGTTTCTTAGTGGGCTCTTTCTGCTTCAGATGTTCCAAAGATACCAATAAGACCAAGAAAATTTTTACATTTAATGACTAGAGGTTTCTAGTGATTTTCCAAGGAAGTAATATAATTTCATCTGCTGGAGTGGGACTTGGAGAGGAATAGATTCTAGGTGAATAATTAATGGAGATAAGAGAAATAATGGAGTTAGTAAATCCAAACCATTTTTTAAAGAAAATGAGTAACGAAAAAATGGAAGAGAATGAGACATTTCAGAGGGATGTGTTTTTTGAAATAGAAATTCACTTCAAATGTGTCTCTCATAGATCAAGGAATTGGAGAAAGCAGCTTAGTCAAAAATAGTGGCAACTCATTGTTTATTGAGTGATTGCAAAAGAAGGGAAGTATCAAGACATTATTAATTAGTGTAGTTAGTGGCTAGCTTCTTATATGATTTACAAGAAGAAAGTGAGATGGAGGAACAAATACAAAAAAATAAAGATTCAGAGTCTCTGACTCCATTTTGGTGCACACCATGAAGACCATCTAGCACTATTTCCTTTGTAAACAGAATGCATTTTATCATCCAAACTCAAACTCTCATGATACCCTAAATCCTTTTGTTGATTTAACACATAAAACCTTGGTAGCCAATGTGTGATTCATACACCAGAACATTAGTAGCATCTGACAGTTTATTAGAAATTCAGAAACTTAGGTTCCACCCCGGACGTACTGAATTATCAGCTGAACTTTTATAAAGTATACAGGCAATTAATATGTACATTAAAATCATGAAAAACAGATTTATAACATAATAAGGTAAATAATATATTACCATTTGCATATGTATAGCTGATGATTTGGCTATCTGTTAATTTATTATATACAGTCAGTCCACTTTTTTGGAAGAACATTTGTTGATAAGTCTTTTTTTTTTTTTTGGCCAAGAACCAACACAAATTTAATTTGTTCTTAGAAACTTGGGAGATTAAAAACATAATAATATAACCATAAAGAGCTAAAGTTTGAGCAAAAATATATGCTATATCATAAAGTAGAATTACAAATATATACAGTGAGCACTTTTCTCTTTTTGAAAAATAAATCCTTGATTCAATTTTAGTTTTTTATTAAATAGTTCTCCAAGATGACTGAAATCAGACCAACTTTGAAAATGTAGGTGTCGATTACTTGCACTTTATATTAGCACTTCTCAAACTCAAGTATGGAACATCCACAAACAGCAGATTAGTAGTTATAGTTTAGGCCAACAAAAGGATTGTGATTTACTGCAGTTTACTAAAAAAAGTTGAAAAATCTCATTCCTTTACCTGGGTTTATTCCTAGATTAAAAAACATTTAAATCCACTAGACATATTATTTCTAATTATTATTCACTACTCTATATCTGTGGCTAAGGCAAATCAAAAGAAAATGTTGAAAGAGCATCTCATTTGTGATGCCCCATGGGCTTCTCTGATAGCTCAGTTGGTAAAGAATCCACCTGCAATGCAGAAGACCCTGGTTTGATTTTTGGGTTGGGAAGATCCCCTGGAGAAGGAAAGGCTACCCACTCCAGTATTCTGGCCTGGAGAATTCCATGGACTGTATAGTTCATGGGGTCCCAAAGAGTCGGACACAACTGAGTCACTTGGATGGTCACTTCACTTCACTTCACTATGGATGGTGAAAGAAAGACAGCCACAAATTATTTTGATGATTCTACAGTTAAAGGGTTCAGTGTAATTCCTCTCACTCTGAATATAGACTAGAATCTGTGACTAACTTGAACAAAACAATGAAGTCAAAGTTATATAATGGGATTTTCAAAGCTATCTCAGAACTACTCCTGTAACTTCTGCCTGAGTTCTTTGGGAGCCTGGATTCATCTGTCTGTCTACCTGAGACCACCATGATGGAAAGTTCACAGGCAGGTGCTCTTGTTGACAGTCTCTGCAAAGTCCAGGCTACTGATCATATCCATCAAAGCACTACACAAAAATGAAACCATCTTACACACTCCAGATCAATCATCTTCCAGGTAAATACCATTGCATAATATCTGTTGATGCCTCACAGAACAGAAGAATATCCAACCAAGCTCTGTCCAAATTCTTGACCTCAAAACTCAAGGGAGAAAATAATAAGGAAGTTTTTTTAAGCCACTGAGTGTTTGGGTAGTATATTAAATAGTGATAGATAAATTAACTCTGGTTCCTCGAGTTACATCTTTTTTGTATGCCATCCTTTCACTCTCCTTTTTAATGGGATAAATGTGAGCAATTGTTAATGCCACACAGAGCACTTCATATAGAGCTAGAAATTAATCTTACATACTTGGTTGCATCTTAGGTCAAGTACTATTCAGTAAACATTCACTGAATTGCATATGACAGGTAATATTTCAGAATAGTTTCTTCATTTTTATGCTGGTGAATTCATGCTACTGAATTACTATAAATGAATTAGGATTTGAGAATAATTTTGAAATGTAGAATTAGACATTTTCCATTATGATTAGCTTAATTAGATACAGAACTGAGCCAAGGAAGTATGAAGAGGCTGAAATCCAATATTTTGAAATATAATTATATTGAAATAAAAAGTATATTTTTCCACATTAAACAGTCTCAAATAGCATTAACATAACATACAAAGTATTTTTATATTTTAATCTATAATTGCCAAGAATGAGATAAATGCTACTACCTAAAATGGACATTTGAGGCCTATTCAAGCACTTGAGGTCTTTGTTCTCTATGGTCTTAATAGCACATAATAAAATATTAATGATAGAATATGATTATTAAATTATCAATTTTCCCTATTAAAATATTTTACACTAAAATATAAGAAACGTAGTAACGTATAATATTAAAAGTTAATTCAACTATGTTAGCTAGTTTTGTAGGACATACTAATATATAAAATGGTCAAAGGAGTTTTATCTCATATTTTTTGTTATCTGTGCAGAATGACTTTTCAATTTAGTATTTTTATCATCTTGCCACATTCCTGAGAAAGTCTGACTGTAAGATACATAGTTAATATTTACTCAATCATTTTAAAATTTATTCTAATTTTCTGCCAGTGATGTCAGATAAGAAAAAGAGAAAGGCAGCCTTGCTTAGTGGAAAGAGTATCCTAGGCTTCAAAGTTCAAGAAGCCATGATTTGCATAGCTGTTGGCCAACCTACTGCATCTCTTTGAGTACCAGTTTTCTATCTATAAAATGAGAATATCATCTCCTTGCAAAGTCCTTGTATTAAGCTCAATAATCTGAACAGGTGCTTTCCTGGTGGTCCAATGGTTAAGAATCCACCTTGCAATGCAGAGGACACTGGTTCGATCCCTAGTCCAGGAAGATCCCATATGTCATGAAGCAATTAAGCCCCCCCGTGCCACAACTACTGAGCTTATGCTCTAGAGCCTTCATACCACAGCTACTGAAGCCCAAGCACCTAGAGCCTATGCTCCACAACAGGAGAAGCCACTCCCAACAAGAAGCCTGCAAAGTGCAACCAGAGAGTAGCCCCCTCACCATAACTAGAGAAAAGCCTGCACACAGCAATGAAGACCCAGCACAGACAAAAATAAGATAAATAAAAATAAACAAACTAAGCAAAACTATCACAGTTAGTAGCACATGAATAATCAATTTTGTTGTTCTTTAGTCGCTAAGTTGTGTCCAATTCTTTTGTGACCCCATGGACCTTAGCCCTATAGACTCCTCTGTCCATGGGCTTTCCAGTTAAGAATACTGGAGTAGATCATAGGATAGTTTTATTCCTAGCTTTTTTTAGAGAATCTTCATACTGTTATCCATAGTGGCTGTCTCAATTTGCATTCCCACCAACAGTACAAAAGGGTTCCCTTTTCTCCACAACCTCTCCAGCACTTGTTTGTAGATTTCTGGTGATGACCATTCTGACCAGTGTGAGACGATACCTCACTGTAGTTTTGATTTGCATTTCTCTAATAATGAGAGCTGTTGAGCATCATTTTATGAGTTTATTAGCCATATTTATGTCTTTTTTGGAGAAATGTCTGTTTACTTCTTCTGCCCACTTTTTCATTGCGTTAAACAACCCAATATATACTCAGGAAACCATAACTTAAAAGACGCATGTACCCCATTGTTCACTGAAGCACTATTTAGAGTTGCTAGGGCTTGGAAGCAACCTTGATATCCATCGACAGATGAATGGATAAAGAAGTTGTGGTACATGTACACAATGAAATATTACTCAACTATAAAAAGGAACATTTTGAATCAGTTCTAAAGAGGCAGATGAATCTACAGCCTATTATATAGAGTGAAGCAAGTCAGAAAGAGAAAGACAAATATCATATATTAATGCATATATATGGAATCTAGGAAGATGGTACTGACGATCCTATTTGCAGGGCGGCAAAGGAGACACAGATATAAAGAAGAGACTTATGGTCATGATAGGGGAGAGGGAGGGTGGGATTGAAAGAGTAGTACTGAAATATATACATTACCATAAGTAAAATGGATAGCTGCTGGGAATTTGTTGTATGATGCAGAACCCAAAGCTGGCTCTCTGTGATAACTTAGAGGGGTGGGATAAGGAGGGAGGTGGGAGGGCAGTTTAGGAGGAGGGGGATATTTGTATACCTATGGCTGACCCATGCTGATGTTGGGAACCATCACAATATTGTATTTATCCTTCAATCAAAAATAAAAATAAAAAGTAAATGGATAGAACACAGCACAGTATATAGCAAGTGCTCAATAAAGTCTTACTGTGTTGAAGAATTTCTCTTCGATCATATAATTGCATTTTTTTAATCTATTTTTTTTCTGCCATTTTCTTTTTCAGGAGCTCTAATTGTATGCACTGTTTTAATTACTGTAGCTTTTTAGATGTTTAGAGACTGGGAAGTGTGAGTCCCTCAACTTTGTTCTTTATCAAGATTTCTTTGACTCTTCTGGTCCCTTCCATTTCCATATTAATTTTTGAATCAGCTTATCAATTCTGGCAAAAAAAGACAACCAAGATTTTGATGGGGATTCAGTTAAATTTGTAGATAAATTGGGAGAGTATTGTCATTGTAACAAATTGAGTCTTGTTCCATAGACATAGGATGCCCATCCATTTATTTATTTTCTTTCATTTATTTTAGCAGTAATTTGGAGTTTTCAGAGCATAATGTTTGAACTTATTTTTATTATTTTAAACTTTTTGTTACTATTATAAGTGGAACTGTAGTTTTCATTTAATTTTCAGATTATTCATTGCTAGTGTATACAAATAAAAGTGATCTTTGTGTACTGACTTTGTATCCTGTAACCTTATTGAAATCATATTTTATAGCTTTCTGTGTGCAAATTCCTTAAAATTTTCTATATTCAAGATCATGTCATCTGCAAATACAAATAGTTTTACTTCTCCTTTTTTGAAAAAAGAATACTGGAGTGGGTTGCCATTTCCTTTGCCAGGGGATCTTCCTGACCCAGGGATAAAACTCACATCTCCTACATTAGCAGGTGGATTCTTTACCACTGAGCCACCAGGGAAGCCCTGAATAACCAAAAGCTATTTGTTATTATGAATACTACCACCTCTCTCAGAACTAATTTGATTACCACACAATTCGTTTTGCAGTAGTCACTAATCTGGGGAAAAACACAGTTGCAACATAAGGAAACAACAATATTCTCTGTCTATAAATCTCTTAATGATGACTATGCATGAAATGTTTTGGATACAAAGTCTTTAATAAACAAACAGCCTTGATTATTCTGTAATATTTCACTGAAGTGATCAAACCCAGTGCACATCCTAATTTCTCATTAAGTTTTTCTTCCAAAGCATTAACAGACACAAAAACAGGTAAAGGTTATATTCAACTATTTTACAGTATATCATCACACATCAACATATGTTTGCCAATTCTTAAAGACTAAAGTGTGTATCTAAATATTTCAAAAGAAATGTAAACAAAAGATGAAGAACAAAAGAGTGTGAAGGGATGCTAGAATTCATGTATTATATAGAACCATGGTGGTTTATTTCCTAAGTTATGTCTGACTCTTGCAACCCCATGGACTGTAGCCTGCCAGGCACCTCTGTCCATGGGATTCTCTAGGCAAGAATACTGGAGTGGGTTGCCATTTCCTTTTCCATTTCTCTATTCCTGACTCAGGAATCGAATTTGGGTCTCCTGCATTTCAGGCAGATTCTTTGCTAACTGAGCTATAGGAGAAGTCCATAGAGGGGAAAAACCATATAGAAGCCCTATATAGAACCATATATTTATAGAATCTATATAGAAGTCCTATACAGAACCACAGAAAGAGACAAATTTAAAAATCTGAAAACTCTTATATTCAAAAGACTTTCTGGCCATAATCACTGAAATAAGTAGATACTAGCAAAAATAAAACAAAGAGCTATTTAAAAGAACTAAAAAGGGAAACGTTGCTCAACACTGATAATCTGTGATCACAGATAAATTAATATTTAATATTTAATTAAAATGATCAGCTGTCAAAGCAACAATGACACTGTACATCTAAATATTTTTGAAATATCATAAAGAATTGTGTAAACAGTATTTTCCCATTTTTAAAAATATATATTAGTGTTTTGGAGGCAATATTAAATGTCATGTATATATACGCAAAGTATATTCCAAAAGCTAGGGATATGGTTATCAAACTAAAATACTTTATTGAATGGAATATTTTACTGGCAGCCCTCATGCAAGCTAGAGTCTTTAGGGACCACATACTTATGAAAAATTCTTGTTATTCACTATCCAGCTTATACAAGATACCAATCATCATGTCATGAACAGGACATACTCTATTTTATTTTTAACCCATTTCTAATAGAACCTAATATAGAAGAATAGTCGAGGCTACTTGTTTTGATAGAAAAATAGCCTCTGATGTGCAAAATAATGGGTATAAATAAGTCATTTCTAAATAATGCTGCCATGCTCATTTTAATAACACTGGGATTATTGTTTATATTATCCAGGATGTGATCTGTAAAACAATTCAAAAATCCACATTTTTTGAACTCAAGTGGAAAAAGTGCCACACGTGAATAATCAAAAGAAAATTAAGCTTTTCCTTTAACATATGCATTTTCCCTAAAATATGCTAAGTGTTTAGCTTCTTTCACCTCCATGTTGTAAAAGTTCATATTATTTTTGGTGACATACTTACAGCACCCCTACTCCACTGGGCTTCATTCTGCTAAATAAAGGACTATTGAGAACTAGAGTTATTTGTCCACACAATCAAGGGTTCCACATGCTATGCTTTTAAATTGTTGTTTCTGCTCAGTCACTAAGTCATGTCTGACTCTTTCAAAGCCCCATGGACTGTAGCCTGCCAGGCTCCTCTGCCCATGGGATTTCCCAGGCAAGAATACTGGAGTGGGTTACCATTTCCTTCTCCAGGGGATCATCTTGACCCAGGGATTAAACCCACATCTCCTGAATTGGAAGGCAATTCTTTATCACTGAGCCAAAAGGGAAACATGCTTTTCTATGTTTTATGCCTATTACAGTTCTTTCTGATTTTCTCTTTCAATGTCAGTTTTTATTTCTCAAGGACACACACCTACCTCTAAGAATTCTCTCACTTACCTTCTATGCTTCCCTTTTAAATCAGTAATATGAGATAAAAATATGACTAACCTTGGAAGGGTTTGCTCAGAACTAAGAATGGGAGACTAAACGGCACTCAGAGAAGTTCCTCTGTAAAATTCAGTACCATTAGTGGCTGGCATATATAGTGTATGTTTTGGCTACAGAATTCTACCTATTAATACTTTGGGGTTCTTCACTGGGTTTGTCATAGTCAAAGAGGTATAATGGATTTGTTGAAAATTATGCTTGTAGAAAGTTCTACAATTATTAAGCTCAATTTTACTAATTTTAGGGCATATACCACTGATAAAAAAATAAGTATTTACTCTTTCTTTTCATCTGGAGGTTTTCTTCCTAGTTTCAATTCCCTTCTTACCTATTTTTTTTTTCCTAGTAGAGTTTATTCAGACTGAAAAGTAGGGAAAGAAGACACTTTCACTTGTCAGATAACTACTGATTGACGCAAATTCAATTTTTCATCAATAAAAGTTTGATGGAAACTTGTGTAGTACCTGGCTTCCCAGACATATAATTCAAGATGCCTCTGAAAAGACAACATGACATATTTTCTACATTCCTATTTAGGTGAAATCTCATGGCAAATTAAACAAAATACAATTTCTTAAAGCTATAATTTTATTAAAGTGAATTTTCCCTCTATTTTGTCAATCCCAGATCTTTATGGGAACTCTTTGGGTTATATTATATAGCATCATCTGTACCATGGACTTCTTGAAAACAGTAATCATATCTTTTCATATCCATAGTCTCAATTTCATTAGTAAATGAATATCAAGAGTATAAGACCATATAATATGTTTCCTTATTCTGAATAAACTAACATATAAATTTTAAGGTAAGAGTATATGGTTTTGCAAGGATTCAAATACCAAAACAGAGCAATATCAAGAAAAAATGATTAGTTATGAATGTCTTATTTTTGTTTGATATTTAATTTTTTTCTTCCAGTTTTACTGAGAAATTGACATATAACACTATCTAAGGTATACAACATAATGATCTGATTTATATACATCATGAAATGATTACCACAGTAATCTTAGTGAAGATCCATCAATTCATAGAGATTTAAAATTAAAGAAACAGAAAAATGTATTTCTTTCCCTATGATGAGAACTCTTTGGATTTATTATCTTAAAGGAACTTTAAATTCTCTTATAACTTTCTGGATCCCTATTGTATTTCTATTTATCTTACAGGTTGTATCACTTATTTTGAAGTATTTTCCTCATTATTTCTAAAATGTGTGTTATAGTTTTTTTTATAAATTTTATTAAAATATTTATAAAATGTAATCAACATTTACTAAATATTATTGAAACATAATCAACTGCTATAACTAACTCAATAATCTCTATCTCATATTTGCAATTGCGGGATAATATATATGCACTGTTTCATTGTGGCAAGGGCATACATCTAACAAGAAGGTCTGCATTCAGGTAGTAAACACAGACCTGAGCAAAAAAAAAAAAAAAAGAAATGATAAATTACTATAAAATAAGAAATGTATGATGAGCTATTTTATTTATAGTATTCATTTCCATTTAATATAAGTACTCTCTTAATATATGCTACAAAACCTTGCATCTGTTTTAGTAAGTAGTAATTTCATTTCGGCTCTTCTAAAGGGGACAGACAGTATTCCGGTAACGTAGCAGATCGTTTCTACTTAGCAGAGGCAAGATTTAAATGAACTTTAAAGGGTCAAAAATAATAGTATGGTTTGTTCTATGTTATTGTCTCCAGTATGCTTATCACATTTATATAGCAGCAGCCATTTTACCACATTTTGGAGATTTAGAAACACTTTGTCTACATAGGTTGATTTGCCTGTGTTTATATATGTATAGACAGAGAAGCCTGGCATGCTGCAATCCAAGGGGTTGCAGGAGTTGGACACAACTGAGTGACTGAACTTACATATGCATGGAAATGCTTACCCTGGAAACTTAATAAGTAAGTCCAACTGATAATAATAGAATATTTTTCAGCTTCCTAAATGGACTTGTATATTTATGAAACTATCTTCTATTCTAAGTACATTGTAATTCAGTAGAAAGCAATTGTTTTGATCACATTCAGCAAACATAACCTTTTTACAAGTAGAATTTTTTTTTAACCTTTGTGTAAAATAGTATAGCTGTCTAGTGTCACTACAATGAATTCCATTTTACTAAGTGTAAAATATCAGAATGAGCTCAATCTGTGTAGCAAATACACTTTAGTGAGTATAGTTTAATGTTTCATTTGATCTTTGTTACAAAGTTGGGCTTCCCTTGTAGCTTAGCTGGTAAAGAATCTGCCTGAAATGCAGGAGACCTGGGTTTGATCCCTGGGTTGGGAAGATTCCTGGAGAAGGGAGAGGCTACCTACTCCAGTATTCTGGCCTGGAGAATTCCACTGACTGTATAGTCTATGGGGTTGCAAAGAGTCAGACATGACTGAGAAACTTTCACAAAAGTATGAAGTATTAATAGAAGGGCATGTCACTCCATTTTGTTTTCCTTAAGGAGAGTAAAACTCAAATAAGTTTAAGTAGTTTGGCTTTTTTAAATAGTTGATCAGTAGTAGAAGGAGGGCAAAACCCCAAAACACTAAAATTTAAGTCTTTTGCTCCTTCACATACCAAGAGGTAATTAGAGTTAACCCTTGAATAACAAGGGTTTGAATTGTGCTGGTTCACTTAAACATGGATTTGTTTTTTTTTTCCCAATAGTAAATACTACATGACCCAGGGTTGGTTGCATCCAAGGAAAAGGAAACCCAACAGAGAAACTGCACATATGGAGGGCCAACAATAAATTATATGCAATTTTCAATAGCACTGAAAAAGGGTCCACATTCCTAACCTCCATTTGTTCAAGGGTCAAACTGTGTAACGGAAAGGGTGATTAAGAAATCTATTAAGTTTAATTAGGTCCCATTTATTTATTTTTGCTTTTATTTCCAATACTCTGGGAGGTGGGTCATAGAGGATCCTGCTGTGATGTATGTCAGAGAGTGTTTTGCCTATGTTCTCCTCTAGGAGTTTTATAGTTTCTGGTCTTACGTTGAGATCTTTAATCCATTTTGAGTTTATTTTTGTATATGGTGTTAGAAAGTGTTCTAGTTTCATTCTTTTACAAGTGGTTGACCAGATTTTCCAGCACCACTTGTTAAAGAGATTGTCTTTAATCCATTGTATATTCTTGCCTCCTTTGTCAAAGATAAGGTGTCCATATGTGCGTGGATTTATCTCTGGGCTTTCTATTTTGTTCCATTGATCTATATTTCTGTCTTTGTGCCAGTACCATACTGTCTTGATAACTGTGGCTTTGTAGTAGAGCCTGAAGTCAGGTAGGTTGATTCCTCCAGTTCCATTCTTCTTTCTCAAGATCGCTTTGGCTATTCGAGGTTTTTTGTATTTCCATACAAATTGTGAAATTATTTGTTCTAGCTCTGTGAAGAATACTGTTGGTAGCTTGATAGGGATTGCATTGAATCTATAAATTGCTTTGGGTAGTATACTCATTTTCACTATATTCATTCTTCCAATCCATGAACATGGTATATTTCTCCATCTATTAGTGTCCTCTTTGATTTCTTTCACCAGTGTTTTATAGTTTTCTATATATAGGTCTTTAGTTTCTTTAGGTAGATATATTCCTAAGTAAAGCTTCTGCACATCAAAGGAAACTATTAGCAAGGTGAAAAGACAGCCTTCAGAATGGGAGAAAATAATAGCAAATGAAGCAACCGACAAACAACTAATCTCAAAAATATACAAGCAACTCCTACAGCTCAACTCCAGAAAAATAAATGACCCAATCAAAAAATGGGCCAAAGATCTAAATAGACATTTCTCCAAAGAAGACATACAGATGGCTAACAAACACATGAAAAGATGCTCAACATCACTCATTATCAGAGAAATGCAAATCAAAACCACTATGAGGTACCATTTCACACCAGTCAGAATGGCTGCGATCCAAAAGTCTACAAGCAATAAATGCTGGAGAGGGTGTGGAGAAAAGGGAACCCTCTTACACTGTTGGTGGGAATGCAAACTAGTACAGCCACTATGGAGAACAGTGTGGAGATTCCTTAAAAAACTGGAAATAGAACTGCCTTATGATCCAGCAATCCCACTGCTGGGCATACACATTGAGGAAACCAGAAGGGAAAGAGACACGTGTACCCCAATGTTCATCACAGCACTGTTTATAATAGCCAGGACATGGAAGCAACCTAGATGTCCATCAGCAGATGAATGGCTAAGAAAGCTGTGGTACATATACACAATGGAGTATTACTCAGCCATTAAAAAGAATACATTTGAATCAGTTCTAATGAGGTGGATGAAACTGGAGCCTATTATACAGAGTGAAGTAAGCCAGAAGGAAAAACACCAATACAGTATACTAACGCATATATATGGAATTTAGAAAGATGGTAACAATAACCCTGTATACGAGACAGCAAAAGAGACACTGATGTATAGAACAGTCTTATGGACTCTGTGGGAGAGGGAGAGGGTGGGAAGATTTGGGAGAATGGCATTGAAACATGTGAAATGTCATGTATGAAACGAGATGCCAGTCCAGGTTCAATGCACAATGCTGGATGCTTGGGGCTGGTGCACTGGGACGACCCAGGGGGATGGTGTGGGGAGGGGGTGGGGAGGGGGGTTCGGGATGGGGAGCACATGTGTGCCTGTGGTGGATTCATTTTGATGTTTGGCAAAACTAGTGCAATTATGTATGGTAAAAAAAAAATTTTTTTAATAAATAAATAAAAGAAAGAAAAAAAAAAGAAATCTATTAAAGGTTTAGACCTATGATAATGTAATTTAATTCTTAGTAAAGAAAGAAATTTGACAGATTTTATCCCAGGTACTTAATTCCTGATTGTGAATTGTGAAAAAATTCAGTGAATTTAAAGGATTGCTTCTTTATTCCAGATCATTCTAGCATCATTTAAAATATTTTTGTACTGTCAATTATAATAAGATTTTTCTTGTATAGTTTTGATTGCTAATTAAAAAGACACACAAAGAGAACTAGAAAAATGTATTTACCAAAAGGAAATTTTGACTGAATCTATTTTATTTTGAAATCCTTCTTTTAAGTTAAACAAGACTGTACTAGTTTAATTTGGAAGCATGGAGGGAGTTACCTAAGTCACTAATGTATGTGTCAGTCACTCAGTCGTGTCCCACTCTTTGTGAACCCGTGGACTGTAGCCCACCAGGCTCCTCTGTCCATGGCATTTGCCACACAAGAAAACTGGAGTGGGTTGCCATTTCCTTCTCCAGAGGATCTTTCCGACCCAGGGATCGAACCTGGGTCTCCTGAATTACAGGCAGAATCTTTACCATCTGAGCCACCAAGTTATATATCAATATAGATATGTCAGTTGGTATATATATACACATATATGTGTGTGTGTATATATATATATATAGATAGATCATATATTCACATGTACCATATATACCAATATGTTGAAACCACATGCTTTGTTGCTGTCTACATTGTAGCTTTCAATGAATAAACATATAACTCTAGCAACCACCAAAATAAAAAAGGTAAGTCAAACGATGATCTAGATTACTTATCATCTTACTTTAAGGGTTGATTGTCAGAGATAAAATATATACTGAGAATAAATGATTTCTATTAGTTACACCCATTTTATTCTAGTAGTTCTCACAAAGGGAAATTTAGCATCCATGTGCACAGTGGCAATGTCTAGAGACATTTTTGATTGTTATAACTGGTAGGTTGCTCCTGAATTATGGTATGTAGAAGCCATGGATGTTGCAACACTTTCGACAATACACAGAAAGGTCTTCAGCATAAACAGTGTGAAGGTTGAGACACACTAATCCATTCAAATAGCTCTTATTGTGAGTTACAAATGAGATGAATTTACACAGCCTAAATTAGACGGGTTTGCTTCAGAGTTGTGGCATGACTTCTAAGCTGAACAAATATGTCCAACTATGTGAAGAGCTGTTCACTGGGAAAATAAACCAGTAATAGTTCC
This sequence comes from Bos grunniens, assembly GCF_055505025.1. Classification (NCBI taxonomy): domain Eukaryota; kingdom Metazoa; phylum Chordata; class Mammalia; order Artiodactyla; family Bovidae; genus Bos; species Bos grunniens. The sequence continues at coordinate 33,690,100 of NC_141172.1, read as the reverse complement.
CTCAACACTAAAACTGCCATTTCAATGCATGAACATACATGATTTCTCCTTTAGGATTCATTCCAGCATTATTGTTTTGTGATCTTGCACCAGGCTTAGTAATACACAAAACTCAAAAATAGCTTTTCACTTAATTTAATCTTCAGAAGTTTATTCTGAATTTATATACTATGAAACCAAATATAAAATAGCTATAATAAAAGAATAATACCCATTGAATATTTTCTCTCATTTACTTCTGATTTCTTTTATTAGTGAACATGAAAATAGTAACCATCTGGACTGAAAAGGAAACAATAACATTTCCCTTTGCTAAAAGAAAACAGCAATAACCATAAGCCTGAAGAAATAAAATTCATCACATTTTCTCCCCTATTGCTTGAGCCTAAAGACACACAGACAGGCTGACAAGTCTGAGATATGAACATAAACCTTGATTGTGACTTTTAAAACAAAGTTTATTTTAGTTTTTACCTCAGTTCATTAATATTTTTAATTTCCACAATGCCAAAAGCTGATTTTCTCCATCAAAAACAAATTAAACCCTCAAGGAAGGAGAAACCCTAACCTATGAGAAAAGGTTCCTTTTCAGCTTGTCAGGACAGGCATACCTAACTACTGGAATGGCTGACAGCAACTCTCTGCTAGGTAACATAATTATTGCAACACATTACCAGTTTTGAACATGCATGTATCCTTCAGATACTATAATAAATTATTAAACCAATTATTCTGACAAAAGCTTTTATCCAGTTCGTCCCCAAATAATGCAAATGTATTTGCTCCATTTGAGCACTTGAAACCCAGTAATATACCAGGATGACCTAAAAAACACATTAAAGGTAATCTATTACCTTATCTAGCTTTTTAAAAACTTACATAAAACATTCTCTTACGGTGCTTATTAACTGTTTTCAGTAGAAGGTTATGTGATTGCTTTAGTGACAGAACTGAAAAGATAAAGCCTGTGATGGATGAGAAATATATAATTAACTAATAAACAACTCGTTTGCTAAATTAGCCACTAATCTTGTCAATGTGACTTGTTTGTATCCTTGAAAAACAATCCTAATGTTCAGCATCTCTTAATCCATACACAAACTTCTGAATAAATCAGCTACACATGGGAAGACTATTTCATTTGATAAATGACCCACTGCACTGATGTCCACACTTGCTACTTTAAAAATAAAATGCTCCTAGTGTTGCACCTTATTTCTGTCAGATATGCTCAGACTTTTGAATACTTTCTTGTTTAAGAACAAAGTTTAAAGGCATAAGTTTTTCTTGTATGTTGTTGAAACAAGGCAGAATCAGAGACTGAGGGAGGACATTTGAGATGAGAAAAGGAGATTATTATTTTAACCACTGAAGAATGATAAAAAGCATCAGAAATATCACTAGTCCTCCTAGATCTCTAGTGCTTACACTATACACTATGAAGAAGAGCAAAAACATGCGTACCACACTTTAGTCCTTGTTTGCTTACAGTGAATGAGATGGAAAGTTATCACAAACAATAAAGAAAATATAGATTATGCCAAGTGCAAGATACAGGGTCCAAGCCATAAAATAATGATAATTTAAGGCCAAGAGAGATTATTTGTAACATTTTCAAGCATTATAGAGAACTCAAATAGGTCTGGCCCTGAAAACATGGTTCATTAAAAAAAATAAAGAAAGAAAGAAATAACAAAGCATTCCAAATCACTCTCTTGTCTAGATCAGGGAAAATATTAAACTATTTTATTCATACTTTTTTCTATTAATGATTTCTTTTTAGTGGTAAGCTTCTGAGAAATATATGAGAAATTGGTCTTATATCTACACACTCCACTGGAATTCTGCTACACACACTATTGCTTGGAAACTTCAACATGTAAGGAGGAAATTCAGTATTTCCTGAGGCCCTGGGAACTACTGTGAATGTTTATTCTTGTCTTAGATCCTTTATTGATAGACCAAGAGGCTACAAATGCTCTACATTTAAGGATCCACTGTAGGACAAGAAATAGAACTGTGACAGCAACAGCAGCGGCCAGCAGAAGCAGGAGAGGCCCCACAGCGGGCCTGCCAGACTGTCACATGCCAGCACCCATCCACATTCTTTTTAACCACAGGGACAGTACAGAACATAAGAACAAAATGGTGGTACAATAAATCTTCAATATAATGCTGGGAGGTTGCATTAAAATTATAGCAATTTGTTTCAACTTTATAGTTTGGGCCTTTGGTGAGGCTTAATTTCCTACCCTTCCTTATTAGTCACAGTTTTCTTCTCCAAAGTTGTGTCTCAACAATGTAAGTGCGGGGAAACTCTCAAGAAACTTCTAAGAAGCTAAATAATCCTCCTAGCCACCCACAAGCTAAACATTTACTTACATAAATTGCATATTCAAAACAGAGTGCCTATGATGTAGCTTATTCAGATACATAACAGTACAATGAGACAAATGTATCTTTAAAAACAAGTGGTCCAATTGTGCAAAAATTTACTATATACATATTAGTATACACAAATAATGAACAGTGATTTGCCTCACCGGAGCTTCTTATATTTACAGCTAAGATTAAGTTGTATTTCTTTTTTTTTTAACTCCTAATTGATATAAATGCTACTCTTACCAAAGGATTACAGTTTATTTTGTCTTATAAGTATTTTTCAGTGGAGAACCACTGAATTAATACATTTTTACATACCAACTATATAAACTACTTTGATAAATCATTGTAACACTAACTACTAATCTAAAATAAAACTGAAAGTTTCAAGGACTGACTTGGTTTCTGTCCATAATCAAACAATTCTGGGCAAGCACGAGACAATTTTGAGAGCTCTTACAATTGGCATGAAACATATTTTGGCATATAAATATAAAAATTGAAAATTATAATGATAATAAGGATACCACTTCACTAGTTTAAATCACTGAGTGAAGTATCAATTGCTCAGTAATGTAGCTGAGGTAATTAGCTAGTTCTTGGCCAAAGAAATTAAGCTATTTCTTTTTGCAGCAAAGTTAAGATTAATACAAAGTAAAAATGAATTAAACACTTAAAAAAGTAAAAGAAAAGAAGTGAGTTAGTAAAGAATCTTGAAATGGGGAAATTCTTTCTAAATGTGACATGAAAACCAGAAACAATAGAGGAAAATATTAGAAAATTTAACAACATAAAAAAATTCTGAGTAGCAAAATACAAAATTCCCACTTGTTTGACATAGTATGAACAGGATGCTAGATTTCTATTTATATTCACTCAAAACACTGATATAGTTCCACGTAATTTGGCATCTAATATTACTGCTAAAAGACTAGAATTTTAATTATTTTAGTGACTTTAAAAAAAATTGAGGTTTGAAACTTCTAATCCAATTCTGAGAATAGTCTATGGGAACTTGAATAAAATTTGTATCCTTCCATTGTGTGAAGTTTGTATAAATCTTAATAATGTTGAATTGATTCATGGTGATTTTCAGGTCTACTACATCCCTCTACTTTTCTGTGTATTCATTTTATTAATTTTTGAGAGCTTGATATAGAAATTCCAACTTAAAATCTTAATTTATCTAATTAAAAAAATAAATGTAATATATAGTAAGTAAGTGTTAGTCACTCAGTCGTGTCCGACTCTTTATGACCCCATGGATTATAGCCTGCCAAACTCCTCCATCCATGGAATTTTTCAGGCAAGAATACTAGAGTAGGTCACCATTCCTTTCTCCTGGGAGGGCATCTTCCTGACCCAGATATCAAACCCAGGTCTCCTGTATTACAGATTCTTTACCATCTGAGCCACCAGGGAAGCCCATGATAATCACTTTAGGTAGTCTAAATTATTAATACTGAAGGTCAAAACAAAAACCTAATGTACTATGAGATACAAAATAAATGATATCTGAGATTTCACACAGAGTTTTAGGTATCTCCCAAGCTCCATTTTGCAATTTTGGAATTTAAAGGCAAACACATTTGTTACTGAATGGGAAATATGACTATGTCTCCTTGCAGAGTCTGTCATCATACCAGGTCTCCTTCCCATTGTCTTTTGACTCAGCAAATTTTTGTATCAAGCTTCCAACTGTAGTACTGGCCAAGTTATTTATAAACCCTTCCTGGACCTGGCCTATTTGCAAATATATAGTGGAACTATATGTAACTTTTTTCTGTATTTTCAAGTCTCTGTAAATGTGCTATCATTCTTTCATAATTTAAAAAATAAAAAAGAGAAAAAATTATTTGTGACATATGCAAATGGAAATATGATATAATAAGATTTATGGAATGCACCAAAAGCAGTTTCCAGAGTGGTTTTGTAGCAATAAATGCCTACATTAAGATGCAACAAAAAGCTCAAATAAACAACCTAACTTCATATCTCAATGAACTAGATAAAAAACAAATGAAGACCAAAATTAGTAGAAAGGAGTACAAACTAAGAAATTGGACAACAATATATCTATAAAGAGATATATTTTTAGAAACATACAACCTACAAAGATTAAGTTGTAAAGAAATAGAAAATCTGAACAGACTAATTATTAGCAAGAAGATTGAATGAAAACTTGCCAACAAACAAAAGCCCAGAATCAGATGGCTTCCTTAGCAACCTCTGCCAAATATTTAAAGAAAAGTTAGTATCCATACTTACGAAACACTTCCAAAATATTGAAGAGAAGGAAATTTTCCAAAGTCATTACATGAGACCAGCATTACCCTTATATAAAAAAATAGACAAGGATGCCACAGGAAAATAAAAATATAAGCCAACATGCCTGATGAACATAAATACAAGAATGCTCAAAATATTGTCAAACCAATGTCAACAAAATATTTAAAAGATCATATGATCAAGTGATATTTATTTCAGGGATTTAGGGATGATTCAGCATATACAAATCATTCATTGTGATATATCACATTAACAAAATGAAGGCTAAAAACCATAGGATTACTTCAATTGCTGCAGGAAAAAGAACAGTATTCAACATCCATTCATGATAAAAATCTCAACAAAGTGGACATGGAGGGAACCCAATTCAGTGTTATACAGGCCAAGTATAAAAAGAAGACCAGGGTTTGGTAGAAGTGAGCATCAAATAAAGTATAATAATAGTAAAGACCATATATGACAAGTCCACAGATAAGATGATACTCAGTGATAAAAAGCTCTAATCATAACAAGATAATGATGCCTCCTCTCACCACCTTTATTCAGCATAGCACTGAAAGTCCTAGCCAGATCTATTCGATAAGAAAAAGTTTTAAAAAAATTCAATTTAGGAAGCAAGAGGTAAAACTCACTATTTACAGATGACATGAAATTATATAGAGAAATACCTAACATCTGTTAGAATTTAGTAAATTCAATAAAGTAGCAAGATACAAAGTCAATATAAAAACATCTTATTTTAATATACTAATAATGAACTACCAGAAAGAAATTAAGAAAATAATTCCATTTGTTCAATTCAGTTCAGTCACTCAGTCATGTCTGACTCTTTGCAACCCCATTAACTGCAGCACACCAGGCCTCCCTGTCCATCACCAACTCCCGGAGTTCACACAAACTCATGTCCATTGAGTTGGTGATGCCATCCAACAATCTCATCCTCTATTGTCCCCTTCTCATCCTACCCTCAGTCTTTCCCAGCATCAGGATCTTTGCAAATGAATCAGCTCTTCGCATCAGGTGGCCAAAGTACTGGAGTATGAGCTTCAACATCAGTCCTTCCAATGAACACCCAGGACTGATCTCCTTTAGTATGGACTGGTTGGATATCCTTGCAGTCCAAGGGACTCTCAAGAGTCTTCTCCAACACCACAGTTCAGAAGCATCAATTCTTCAGCACTCACCTTTCTTTATAGTCCAACTCTCACATCCACACATGACTACTGGAAAAACCATAGCCTTGACTAGACGGACCTTTGTTGACAAAGTAATGTCTCTGCTTTTTAACATGCTATCTAGGTTGGTCACAATGTTCCTTCCAAGGACTAAGCGTCTTTTAATTTCATGGCTGCAGTCACCATCTGCAGTGATTTTGGAGTCCCCAAAAATAAAGTCAGCCACTGTTTCCAATGTTTCCCCATCTATTTGCCATGAAGTGATGGGACCAGATGCCATGATCTTAGGTTTCTGAATATTGAGCTTTAAGCCAACTTTTTCATTCTCGTCTTTCATTTTCATCAAGAGGCTCTTTAGTTCTTCTTCACTTTCTGCCATAAGTCTGGTGTCATCTGCATATCTGAGGTTATTGAGATTTCTCCCAGCAGTCTTGATTCCAGCTTCTGCTTCATCCAGCCCAGCATTTCTCATGATGTACTCTACATAGAAGTTAAATAAGCGGGATGACAATATACAGCCTTGACGTACTCCTTTTCCTATTTGGAACCAGTCTGTTGTTCCATGTCCAGTTCTAACTGTTGCTTCCTGACCTGCATACAGGTTTCTCAAGAGGCAGGTCAGGTGGTCTGGTATTCCCATCGCTTTCAGAATTTTCCACAGTTTGTTGTGATCCATACCATCAAAGGCTTTGGCATAGTCAATAAAGCAGAAATAGATGTTTTTCTGGAACTCTCTTGCTTTTTCGATGATCCAGTGGATGCTGGCAATTTGATCTCTATTTCCTCTGCCTTTTCTAAAATCAGCTTGAACATCTGGAATTTCACAGTTCATGTATTTTTGAAGCCTGGCTTGGAGAATTTTGAGCATTACTTTACTGGCATCTGAAATAATTGGAATTGTGTGGTAGTTTGAGCATTTTTGGCATTGCCTTTCTTTGGGATTGGAATGAAAATTGACCTTTTCCTTTTCCTGTGGCCACTGCTGAGTTTTCCAAATTTGCTGGCATATTGAGTGCAGCACTTTCACAGCATCATCTTTCAGGATTTGAAAGAGCTCAGCTGGAATTCCATCACCCCCACTAGTTTTGTTTGTAGTGATGCTTCCTAAGGCTCACTTGACTTCACATTCCAGGATGTCTGGCTCTAGGTGAGTGATCACACCATTGTGATTATCTGGGTCATGAAGATCTTTTTTGTACAGTTCTGTGTTATTCTTGCCACCTCTTCTTAATATTTTCTGCTTCTGTTAAGTCCCTACCATTTCTGTCCTTTATTGAGCCCATCTTTGCATGAAATGTTCCCTTGGTATCTCTAATTTTCTTGAAGAGATCTCTAGTCTTTCCCATTCTGTTGTTTCCCCCTATTTCTTTGCATTGATCACTGAGGAAGGCTTTCTTATCTCTCCTTACTATTCTTTGAAACTCTGCATTCAGATGCTTATATCTTTCATTTTTCTCCTTTGCTTTTTGCTTCTCTTCTTTTCTCAGCTATTTGTAAGCCTTCCTCAAACAGTCATTTTGCCTTTGCATTTCTTTTTCTTGGGGATGGTCTTGATCCCTGTCTTCTGTACAATGTCACGAGCCTCCATCCATAGTTCATCAGGCACTCTGTCTATCAGATCTAGTCCCTTAAATCTATTTCTCACTTCCACTGTATAATCATAAGGGATTTGATTTAGGTCATACCTCAATGGTCTAGTGGTTTTCCCTATTTTCTTGAATTTAAGTTTGAATTTGGCAATAAAGAGTTCATGATCTAAGCCACAGTCAGCTCCCAGTCTTGTTTTTGCTGACTGTATAGAGCTTCTCCAACTTTGGATGCAAAGCATATAATCAATCTGATTTCGGTGTTGACCATCTGGTGATGTCCATGTGTAGTCTTCGCTTGTGTTGTTGGAAGAGGGTGTTTTCTATGACCAGTGAGTTCTCTTGGCAAAACTCTATTAGCCTTTGCCCTGCTTCATTCTGTACTCCAAGGCCAAATTTGCCTGTTACTCCAGGTGTTTTTTGACTTCCTACTTTTGCATTCCAGTCCCCTATAATGAAAAGGACATCTTTTTTTGGGTGTTAGTTCTAAAAGGTCTTGTAGGTCTTCATAGAACCATTCAACTTCAGCTTATTCAGCATTGCTGCTTGGGGCATAGACTTGGATTACCATGATATTGAATGGTTTGACTTGGAAACAAGCAGAGATCATTTGTCATTTTTGAGATTGCATCCAAGTACTGCATTTTGGACTCTTTTGTTGACTATCATGGCTACTCCATTTCTTCTAAGGGATTCTTGTCCACAGTAGTAGATATAATGGTTATCTGAGTTAAATTCACCCATTGCAGTCCATTTGAATTCAGTGAATCCTAGAATATCAATGTTCACTCTTGTCATCTCCTGTTTGACCACTTCCAATTTGCCTTGATTGTAGTTTTATTTAAAAGTGTATGCAATGACAAAAATGCTCAATCTACCACACAATTTCAATTTTAAGGAAAATAAAGACAACACAAATACACAGAAAATTATTTTGTGCTCATGAAGGAGGAATTAACATTGTTAAAATATATGTACTATCCAGAGCAATATACAAATTCAATGCAATCCCTATTAACACATGTCATTTTTAATAGAAATAGAATAAATAACCTAACCGCTAAAAACACTGGATAGCCAAAGCAATCTTTAAAAGGACAAGCAAGCTGGAAACAATATGCTCACTGATTTTAAGCTATATTACAAAAGTATAGTAATCAGAACACTATGTTCATTGGCAGAAAACACACAGAGATCAATGGTACAGAATAAAGAGCCCAGAATAAACCCATGTGTGATCAATTAATTTTTGACAAAGGAGCCAAACAATATACAATGAAGAAAGAACAGTATTTTCAATAAATGATGTTGGGAAAACTGGATAGCAATACACAAACAAATACAACAATCATTTTCTTACACCATACACAAAAATTAACACAGAATAGATTGGAGACTTAACTATATATCCTGAAAACATAAAATTCTAAAGAAAAACAAGCAAGTAGCTTCATGACATCAGTCTTGCTAATGGTGTTTTGAATTGGACCCCAAAAGCCAAGGTAATAAACACGTAGCATTATATCTACTGATTAGAAAAACTACAGCAGAGGAATAGAAAGCATCAGTAAAATGAAAAGGCAACCTATGGAATGGGAGAAACTCTTTGCAAATCATATATCTGATAAGGGGTTAACATCAAAAATATATAAAGAACTTTTACAACTCAACAGCAAAAACATTCTGATTAAAAAAAATGGGCAGAGGATCTGAAGAGAAAGTTTTTCAAAGAAAATATACAGTTGGGCAACAGGCACTTGAAAAAGAACTCAACATCACTAATCATTAGGAAAATGCAAATCAAAACCAATACTATCAGAATGACTATTATAAAAAGGGTAAGAACTAAGTGTTGATGAGGATGTGGTGAAAAGGGAACCTTGGTTCACTGTTGGTGGAAATGTAAGCTGGTATGCCACTATGGAAAACAGTATGGAAATTGCAAAAAAAAAAAAAAAAAGTTAAAAATAGAACTACACTATGATCCAGAATTAATTATGATTAGATACATATATCTGGGTATGTATCTACAGAAAATAAAACACTAATCCCAAAAAACATCAGCATCCCCGTGCTCACTGCAGCATTATTTACAATAGTCAAGATACGGAAACAACCTAGGTGTCCATCAAATGGATGAACAGATAAAGACGATATGGTGTACATGTGTTTCGAATCTGGACTGGCGACTCATTTCATATATGATATTATACATGTTTCAATGCCATTCTCCCAAATCATCCCACCCTCTCCCTCTCCCACAGAGTCCAAAAGACTGTTCTATACATCAGTGTTTCTTTTACTGTCTCGTATACAGGGTTATTGTTACCATCTTTCTAAATTCCATATATATGTGTTAGTATACTGTATTGGTGTTTTTCTTTCTGGCTTATTTCACTCTGTATAATAGGCTCCAGTTTCATCCACGTGTATACCTGTGGTGGATTCATGTTGATAATATGGTAAAACCAATACAATATTGTAAAGTTAAAAAATAAAGTAAAATTTTAAAAAAGGAAGATATGCTGCATGTGCATGCATACTTAAAAATAAATGTACAGTGGAATATTATTAAGCCATAAATAAATAATGAAATCTTGCCATTTGCACCAACATGGATGGATCTTGAAGGCATTGTGTTAACTGAAATAAGATAAACTGTTTTGGTTCATTCCTAGAATCAAAGAGCAAACATCTGTTTCAGATAAGACTAAAAAAGATAGAATATACATTAAATTCATGAATTGTCTCAACATCAAAAAGAATACAGACAGTTGATATGCTGATGAAGAACTTAATGCATCACAATAAGAATGCATTCACTTGTAACAATGAGCACTTTCACCTCAGTATGAAAAACTTTTAAAATCCTATTCCAGGCAGATGTTAAGTGGAGAAGTGAATAATACCAAACACTTATCAAACAAGTGGTAATAAATTTTAAATGAGCTTACCTTTCAAAGAAAGAATGTATTAAGCTCACTCATCTTGTTGACATTATTTTGGTGGCCAATTTCAAAACCACAGTTTCACAGCTTCAGTTTTATAACAGAAATGGAAGGAAAGATTTTAAGCAAAAGTGCTTTGTGATCCCAAAGGAAAGTTTACCACAGATGTGAGCAGCAGCACTTATTCCACAATTCAACCCTGCAAGCCTTGGACAATTTAGGGAATGATGAAAAAATGAGACAATTTTCTGTGCAGTTGACAGAAACAATTGTATTTGGTGTGGTAAACTCCTCCCTTTGAATTATCAGACACTTCATTTACAAAAAGAATGTTGGAACATGAACTATTTGATACTTCTGGGTGTAATACCCTTGTGGTAGAGAGTACATCGGAGAAGGCGATGGCACCCCACTCCAGTACTCTTGCCTGGAAAACCCCATGGACGGAAGAGCCTGGTGGGCTGCAGTCCATGGGGTCGCTGAGGGTCAGACACACTGAGCGACTTCACTTTCACTTTTCAGTTTCATGCATTGGGAAAGGAAATGGCAACCCACTCCAGTGATCTTGCCTAGAGAATCTCAGGGATGGAGGAGCCTGGTGGGCTGCCGTGTATGGGGTCGCACAGAGTCGGACACGACTGAAGCGACTTAGCAGCAGCAGCAGACAGTACATATTTGTAAGTCTTAAAAAATAATTTAAAATAACTTTAGTGAAAGACTTAAAGGTCCAACTTTTCTCCAAGTCAATTTTGAGTGAAAATTCTAATCATTCTTAACCTCTCAGAAAATATCCTCCTTAAAATTTCCTTACATATCTGTGGTGAATTGAGCACTGGTGTTAAATTATGAGCAGTCAAGGCATTCTGCTCATTTCTATTATGGAAGCTTGAGAGAAAATAGCGTGTGTCTTATAAACATGAAATTTGTCTTACAAACATTAAATATGTCAAGGAATAGATGTAAGTATAAAGGAAATATTTTATCTATCCACTGACATTCTGTAAAGGAAGTGCACAAAAATATTTTCTTTTATAAAAGAAAATGACATTGCAAGCATAAGAATGAAACAAAAAGATCTACAGTAAAGATAAAACACCATCATCCTGTCAGGATGTTCACACTCAACTCTGCATGAGCTTTGGTGAGAATTTAAGATGGCATCTTGTAACTATTTACCAAAGACAGAGACTTCTATTCAAAATAGATCATCAGATTTAAAAATAATTTTGGTAATAATTACATGTAGACTCATTTTATCTTATTTTTTTAATTTAAATTTATTTATTTTAATTGGAGTCTAATTACTTTACAATATTGTATTGGTTTTGCCATACATCAACATGAATCCTCCACAGATGTACACGTGTTCCCCATCCTGCACCCTCTTCCACCTCCCTCCCTGTACCATCCCTCTGGGTCATCCCAGTGCACCAGCCCTGAGCATCCTGTATCCTGCATCAAACCTGGACTGGCGATTTGTTTCTTATATGATACTATACTTGTTTCAATGCCATTTTCCCAAATCATCCCATGCTTGCCCTCTCCCACAGAGTCCAAAAGACTGCTCTATACATCTGTGTCTCTTTTGCTGTCTCACATACAGGGTTATCATTACCATCTTTCTAAATTCCATATATATGCATTAGTATACTGTATTGGTGTTTTTCTTTCTGGCTTACTTCACTCTGTATAATAGGCTCTAGTTTCATCCACCTCATTAGAACTGATTCAAATGTATTCTCATTTTATAGAGGAAAAACTGAGACCTAGAGATTATAATTTGTTTGTCAGAAGTCACAGGAAAGTCAATAGTAGAGCTGGCCTACAATTCATGCTCAAGGAAAATGAAGGTACTCTTGAAGCACAATATCATTTTGATACCTATATTTTTTCAAGCCAAGAATAAGTCACCTGGTGTTTTAAGTTCTTATTTACTTAAGGATATGAGGGCAAAAGGAGAAGGCAATGGCAACCCACTCCAGTACTCTTGCCTGGAAAATCCCATGGACGGAGGAGCCTGGTAGGCTGCAGTCCATGGGGTCACTAAGAGTCGGACACAACTGAGCGATTTCACTTTCACTTTTCACTTTCATGCATTGGAGAAGGAAATGGCAACCTACTCCAGTGTTCTTGCCTGGAGAATCCCAGGGATGGGGGAGCCTAGTGGGCTGCACAGGCACACACGTCTGTGGGGTCGCACAGAGTCGGACACGACTGAAGTGACTTAGCATAGCATAGCATAGCATGAGGGCAAAAATCTTAAATCAAGACAAACAGAAAATCTAGGCAGTATACTAAGCATAGAGAATGACTATGCATTGTTTCAAACTAGGTAACTGGAGAAACTTAAAAAAATTAGTGTTGTTTCCATATATGACTTTTATTCCCATACAAATGACTCCCTATTGGGAAATCTGGCTTCAATTGCTACATTAAAACAGTGGGGAGAAGTTGCAACAAATGATTATAAAATACTCTCCAATAATTTATTTAAGATTTTCCTTACTAAATTTTAAAGTCATAAAGTATATGCTAAAGCACTGCTACATGGCCAGAATAAACACTGTAAAATAATAATAGCATAAAATAAATCCTCTAAAATAATGCTCATAATGTGACAAATGGAGAAGAGAGAATTAAGGTCTACCTTATTTTTAATCAAGAAAAAATAGTCTTATTTTTTAATAGGAATTAATCAGAACAGATTTTAACCTTGATATTCTAGACTTGACAAGCACAAAGGAAAATGCTGTGGTTTGATAAAAGGCAATGATACTACTAAGAAAAATGTAAAAGTACAACTTTCCTAATGTATTTTTAAGTCTGACTTAGGATTCTAGAATGATGATCTCATGTGTTTCCATTCAACACAACAGAGTTTTTTAAAGAGATGGACATGAGTGTGTCCATGTGTTCTTGGACAATGTCATGAGTGTCATGAGTTCTTATGGAACCCTCAGTTATCTGCTGCTCAGATCATTTCTGTGTTGATTTGAAGGGTGCAACAATCAAATTATTATTAAGAATTATGGTAGAAACTATTTTAGTGCACTGGAATGTAGAATGAAAAGTCGTTTTAAAAAGCACAGAAAACAAAATAAAATTTTAAGTTGTGAATACTAAATAAAACTTATGGATGTATAATTGTAAAAGTATTTTGCTTATTTCTGAAGTAAGGTGTACATGAGTGTTAATGAGGGAGGCTTGCCACTATAATCACCTCCTTATGTTTTAATGTAGTTCTTTTACCCAGGTTTCTTGATTTCCTTTTCAGGATAGAAAGTATTTGGAAATATTCAGATACAGATAGGTAGAAGAAAATGTCCACATCTTCTTTTTCTTTTTTTCAAAAAAGAAGAAATATTTGAGAAGTTTTTCTGTGACAAATACTTTTGTGAATATTAATGACAAATTGCAGAACTTTTGGAAATTGAACTGAATGTTTTAATATAAAATAATTATTATTTAAAAATAGCAATAAAAAACAAAATTATTTATATATGAATACATATATAAAAATAACTGGAAGCTTTTTTCAAAGTCTTTTCTAGCAAGAGACAATTTTAGAGAAGCAGGGATCCCTATGGTAACAGTGCAATTACCATGGACATGAACCAAGCCTTCATGTGTCTTCAATTTTTAGGAACCAGCACAAACTCTGGTTAAAAAGGGAATCTCAAAAACTAAAATAGAGGCCATGGTGGGTAGCCATCAGCAGAATAGTATAAAATCCTCTGTATTTAATCCTATTAGCATAGCCCCTGTCCCTTAAAGCCCACCTTGCCACTTACCATTTCTCAGTATCTACAACAAGATGCTCTGATTCTCTTTAAGCATGTGTTTTTTTACCTAAAACTTAACAAGTCAAGTAAGTTGTATTTCATCCTCAGCTAACTCTATAGTTGCTACAGGACTCAACACTAGATTGGTTGGTTTCTGTCTGCTCTTACCCGATTGTTCACATATTGTGGAGAACTTTCTTCAACCTCATCTTATTACTTTTCCATGTTTTTTGTTCATGGGCAACATTTTAAGGCATTTATTTTTTTTCTGATACTAGAGTTTGTATTATAGGAGTGGTTTTCAGACTGGGTCAAAGTAGAAATGATTGTTCAAGTGTCTCTTTCAGAAACAAAGGGAGAGGGATGAGTAGGGGAGGATATCAGCTCCCATTTGTAGAGTCTCCCTGATATCACTTGATATTTGTTGGACAGTTAATCCGGTGTTCTGAGAACCTCAGACAGAGGAAGAAACATACAACAAACAGAACAATAAACAGGCAATTTTAAAAATTAATAAGAAAAACAATCAGGATAGTGTTCCTATTTTTTAATGAGCACCTGAAGAAGTACTGCTTGACTTAGGACAGCAGGCAAGAAATCAAGCAAGGAATGCCATGCTTAATAAATTACAAAACATTCTTACAATATGTTAGTACTAAGAGAATGTCAGTAGATTTACCAGAATCCCTATTTAAATAATTTTCATAAAAGCATTTATTAATATATGTCAGATGAGAGTGGCTTAAATAAAAATATAGATAATACACTTTTCCACTAAACAGACACTTCACCATGTAGTCCAGTTACTGAAAATTGTAGAACTGAATTCAGTGTTGTTATTAGCAAATATGCAAGTCTTATGCCATGCTGGGAAGCAAATTACTAATATGACAATTTTTGTTCAATTCTAAGGATGTATGTTTAACAACTGTAACCAAGAAATTAAAAGACGCTTGCTCGTTGGAAGAAAAGCTATGACCAACCTAGATGGCATATTAAAAATCAGAGACATTACTTTGCCAAAAGAGGTCTGCCTAGTTAAAGCTATGTTTTTACCTGTAGTTGTGTATGGATGTGAGAGTTGGTCTATAAAGAAAGATGAGTGCTGAAGAATTGATGCTTTTGAACTGTGGTATTGGAGAAGACTCTTGAGAGTCCCTCAAGCTGCAGGGAGATCCAACTGGTCCATCCTAAAGGAAATGAGTTCTGAATATTCATTGGAAGGACTGATGTTGAAGCTGAAACTCCAGGATTTTGGCCACCTGATGAGAAGAACTGACTCATTGGAAAAGCTCCTGATGCTGGGAAAGGTCGAAGGTGGGAGGAGAAGGGGACGACAGAAGATGAGATGGTTGGATGGCATCACTGACTCAATGGACATAAGTTTGAGCAAACTCTGGGAGTTGGTGATGGACAGGGAAGCCTGGTGTGCTGCAGTCCATGAGGTCACATAGAGTCATACACGACTAAGCAACTGAACTGAACTGAACTGATGTTTAATAACTAGCCATCTTCCCAAGATGGAATGTACTGCCTTGAAAAGCCTTTCTGAACTCTGATCCTGAAGGTGAAATTAGGTGAGAGGAATAAGCAGATACAAAAATTAATGGAAGTTGAAATTATGTACCACTCAAGTCAGCCTGAATTCCAGATGTGATAACTCTGATTCTTAAAAGTTGAATCAACATTATACTGGTGGATTTTACCCTCCCATGACCATTTTAGAGGCTTTTAATGACTGCCATAATGTTGATTCAACTTTTAAGAATCAGAGTTATCACATCTGGAATTCAGGCTGACTTGAGTGGTACATAATTTCAACTTCCATTAATTTTTGTATCTGCTTATTCCTCTCACCTAATTTCACCTTCAGGATCAGAAAAGCTAGAAGAGTTGACTCATTAGAAAAGACTCTGATGCTGGGAGGGATTGGGGGGAGGAAGAGAAGGGGACAGCAGAGGATGAGATGGCTGGATGACATCACTGATTCGATGGACATGAGTCTGAGTGAACTCCGGGAGTTGGTGATGGACAGGGAGGCCTGGTGTGCTGCGATTCATGAGGTCGCAAAGAGTTGGACATGACTGAGCGACTGAACTGAACTGAACTGAATGACTGCCATGAAATAAAATTAGGCACAATTTGTTGCCTAATTTACCCTTCCATGGTGGTGGAATTAAATCATTTCACTTCCAGGTAATTGTATACAACTGTTTTTGATCTCCATTCCTGTTTTTTGGGGATTTCCCTGGTGGCTCAGACAGTAAAGCGTCTGCCTGCAATGCGGGAGACCCGGGTTTGATTCCTGGGTCGGGAAGATCCCCTGGAGAAGGAAATGGCAATCCACTCCAGCACTCTTGCCTGGAAAATCCCATGGATGGAGGAGCCTGATAGGCTATAGTCCATGGGGTCCCAAAGAGTCGGACACGACTGAGCGACTCCACTTCACTTCACTTTCTGTTTGTTAAGAAAAGAGGTTATGTTTAATTAATTACTGTATAAATGATACTACTTGGCATGTTTGTGGCACTTAAAGTATTACATCTCTTAAAAAGTAAAACCGAGCGAACACATGGAAGCTTCCACCACATAAGGAAGAAAAAACAACAACAAACTGGCATAGGAGAGGGTGTTGTTTCATATCAATTCAAAGAGTAAAAAGTTGAACAAAGATGATGCTGAAAACCCTAACAAAAGAAACTCATCTAAGACAAGGAGACTCTTAAGAAAAATGAAATGATTATTTTTATGGTCCTTAATATGAATCTTATTCTGTATCAGGTAAGACTGAAGAACTAAAAGGATTATTACAAGAATGTTATTCATTTTCAATTGGAAAGTGTACTATTTTAAATTTAGATACTTGTCTTGTATCTTTTCCCTTCTTAATGTTGTTTGGATCTAAAGATACTTGGGAAATGAATAACAGTTCATGTGTAGCTTTTCCAAGGCTTTTGTTTTGGGGGCCTATGTTACTGCTATGCCAAGCAAATAAGTTGCACCTCAGATTACCTGGTGACAGAATAAAACTATTTTTAAATAAAAAATAATATTGCCAAAATATGCCTTTGGAAATGAGACTCCAGATTTTGAATTACATAAATACTATGATGCTCATTTTCACAATAACCATTTGATTGATTTGAGCAGACTTTAGGCTGCTGTAACAAACCAAGAACATAAAAACAAACAAAACACAGCAACTCAGTGGCTTAAGACAAATAATTTGCTTCTTGATCTTTAAACTGGCTCTGGACCTTGCCATAGCAGCTCTCTTCCATGAGGTGACTCAGGGATCCAGGACTATATACTACTGTTATTTCAAACTGATGCCACTTCTGTAGAGGCAGAGAGAAACTAGAAAGTTTATAGTGTTTTCACCTCACCTGCCCCAAAGTGGCACACTTTTTTAGCTTTCCTTGGCTAGAAATAATCACATGGCCACACCTAACTGTAAAGTAGAGGAAAAACAGTATCTCTCTATTACTCAAGAATGAAAGGAAACCCTAATATCAATGGATACTAACAAAGTCTCTCACACTGTCCAACAATCTGCTATCTCAGCAAGGTAAATAGAAACAATGAAAAGCCTAAAACAAACGTTGAGAAATTTAGTCAATAGCAATTTTAAATATAAAGAAATAAAAGCACCAGAATTACACAGCACACACAAAATGACAGTATGTGAATTCAGTCACAACATTTTTAAATTACCTCAACTCTATTAGATTGTTTACACAAATAAGTTACTCAGTAAGATATGAGAGAATAAGTAAATGAATTGATGATAGTATGATTCCTCTCTTTGGTCTCTAAACATGTATTTTACATTCACATCATAGAAAACTAACATTGAAAATAATTTTAATAACTGTACATGGCTTTAAAATTTACAAAATATTTCTTTAAAAATTTTCATTGAAGTATAGTTGATATACAAAAGCATTCTGATTAAAAAATGGGTAAAAGGGACTTCCCTAGTGGTCCGGTGGTTAAGAATATGCCTGAAAATGCAGCAGACACTGATTCGATCCCCGGCCCAAGAGCTAAAATCCCATATGCCGTGGGGCAACTAAATCCACATGCCACGACTACTGAGCCTATACACTGTGGAGCCTGTGAGTCACAGCTACTGAAACTTGCGTGGTCTAGAGCCCATTCTCTGCAACTAGAGAAGCCACTCCAAGCAGAGAGGAGCCTCCACTTGCCACAGCAAGTGACTGTAGCCATGAAATTAAAAGATGCTTGCACCTTGGAAGAAAAGCCAGCACAGCGTTCGTCAACAGGTGAATGATAGAGAGCCTTAAGTATATACAATTAAATATTACTCAGCCATAAAAGGAATGAACTTTTGTCATCTGAAGCAACATTGATGGACTTGAAGGTATTGTGCTGAGTGAAATAAATCAGAGAAAGACAAATGCTGTATGATATCAATTATATCATATTTCTGGACTCTCAAAATCCATATTTGGACTCTCAAAATCCATACTGAACTAATGAATATAAGAAGGAAAGAAGCAGACTTATGGATACAGTCACCACTAGAGAAGGGGGAGAGGCAGATAGGGGTAGGAGACTAAGAGGTACAAACTCTTAAATATAAAGTAAGCTACAAGGATATGTTGTACAATATAGGGGATATAGCCAATGTTTTATGATAACTACAAGTGGAGTAAAACAAAATATTTATATATGTATATATGTTTCCTAACGCAAAACTGTAAAGTAGGTACATGTGTATGTCTTGTTTCCTTCAGTTTTTATACACTATATAAGACCTTTAGAAAACACATAGTATTTTAACACCAAATATATAATTCTTGATGAGAGAATACTGTATAACATACAGGTATTTTGGTATATGTCCAAGAAATATTTTTAATCCCTCTGTATCAGAGACAGCACTCAATTCTTAGAAAACACAATACTCAGTTGAACGTTTTATATTATTATTATAAAGAAAGTCCATGACTAATACTAAGCACATGAATGTAATCTGCAAGTTTTCAATAATACTATTTAAAAAAATCGGGACGGCCAAACTAAAAAATTGCAGCAGTAAACTGAGAACACAAATGAGAGAATGAAACACGCATCAATCACCATAGTCTAACTAAAGGGCTATGTGGGCTTCCAGTATGTAAATTCTGTTTTGGTTAATAATGACCTGAATATGAATATTTATATATATTAGGTAGATATAAATATGATATAAAAGATAGATATATGTGATATAAAATGTATATGAAACACACAATTTGGGTGTAGACTATGACAAGCCACCCACCTTGGATTTAAAGTAAGTAGGCTTTTCATCTTCCTAAGACATCACCAACTCAATGGACATGAATATAAGCAAGCTCCAGGAGTTGGTGATGGACAGGGAGGCCTGGCAAACTGCAGTCCATGGGGTCGCCAAGAGTCAGACATGACTGAGCAACTGAACTGAACTGAAATAACTATATAGTACAAAAGGCTAAATCTCATTTTAACTACTTCGGTATCACTTTCCTTAAAGGATGCAACCAGAGTTGTTATTAAACATGTAGAAATGGATATTACCGAAAGCATACTGGGGTAAATCTTTTTTGAGAAGACATCTCAGTGAAGTCTTTGGAATCCTAGAAATAGACTGAAATCTCAGCATCATAATTAAGTGATTGTAGATGAACTAACCAAGCTCTCTGACCCTTTGTCTCCTCAGCTATAAAATGGAGATCAAAATGCATGCCTCAGAGTATGATCGGAAGGTAGAAATGAGGGTACGTACATTAAAAAAGAGCACCTGGCAAAGCACCTGATACACAATGAATCCTTACATAATTATGAATGTGTTATTATTTTGACCTCTTAAAAGGTCCAAACTCCAGGTGCAGAAACTAAAATTTATGAATTGGAACAGATTGCTGCAATTGCACACACAGATACAAAATTCAGTGAATCATAAACCTTAAACACATTATTTTATGTAAGTGAAAAAATGCTGCAATAAGGCTTTCTGTAAATATTTTCAACTACAATGTGGGCAATGTTAGCTCTTCATATGGAAGAAAACTTTTATTACTGGCATTTAGTTCCAGAGCAAATATTATTTTTTTAGCCTGAGAGTTATACAATAATTGAATAGAATACATTTTGATCTATTTAATTTGTAACAGTTTGCATGTTATCATTTACATTTCAATACTATTTCAGTTTGAATTTTGATTTTACTTTCTTTTCTCTGAATTACACTCCAAAAACAATTTTGTAGACTATATCAGTATTAGCTGAAACAAATTATGAATTATATCTTAAACATCCTCCATGTTCAGGTCATTTTTTTCTATGAAAACTCATAGAAGCAAACAATATAGAAATTAAATATTAGGTTTGAGCTTTTAGTAGGGTGAGTACAGGTGAGATCCTAAATAAGTTAATTAAAAATATTTCTTGGCGAACTACTAAAAACAGAGCAATATTTAAAGGAGGCTGTGGTAAATAGCCTAAGAGGCTATTGCTACCTCATTTAACAAGCCTGCAAAAATGCTAAGTAGAAAATATACACACAACAGAGCACATAATAGCAAAAGTTAAAGTGCTAAACTTTGTGATCCTGAAAATAAAGAGTTCAGAGAGGGCACAATCAAACCACAATATTTAAAGCAATGAAGAATTCCAGGAGAAAATGGGAGTTGGACTTGAACTTGGCCTTGAGGGATGAATAGAATATGGGTGTACAGGCAGTTTGTTCACAGAAGCTGAAATAGTGATAATGAGGGCTTGCAAGGAAAGAATATAGCTTTGAGGTTTTTTTGGTAGGTTTTCAAGGAAGACTGCTTTTCAGTTAGTGTGGCTGAACTCAATTACTACATACATAACTGTTTAGGGGTAAATATCCTTATAGGCGATATGGCAGGATAAAGGAGTATGAAGATAAGTGCTGATTTGATGAACCATCTGTTTTATGAGATGGATTAGAAATGAGATAAATTAGAAGACAGACCCAAAAGATAAGTGTGATGATGAAAACCACAAGAGCACACTGTCAACTTAAATGAAGAAAGGCTGGTAGAATTCAGAGAAGAGGGATAATTACAGGAGGCACATCCAGATCCCACAAATACAACCAAGAGAAGGTTTAGTTTAGAGAAAATATCCAGGAACCATTGGTGTTATGATTCTGTATTCCAGTTTTCATCACAATAAATCAAATACTTAAGCAAAGTTTTCTACAGTATTTGTAGAAAGTGCTGAAGGGATTGAATGTTAATCCTAATCCTCATCCTGCTGCTAAATCGCTTCAGTCATGTCCGACTCTGTGCGACCTCATAGACGGCAGCCCACCAGGCTCCCCTGTCCCTGAGATTCTCCAGGCAAGAACACTGGAGTGTGTTGCCATTTCCTTCTCCAATGCATGAAAGTGAAAAGTGAAAGTGAAGTCGCTCAGTCGAGTCGGACTCTTAGCGACCCCATGGACTGCAGCCTACCAGGCTCCTCCGAGCATGGAATTTTCCAGGCAAGAGTACTGGAGTGGGATGCCATTGCCTTCTCTGAATCCTCATCCTAGGATAGACAAATAGTGTCAGCTTTGTTATCATTTGAAAGATGGTATAGACTGGATATGGCCTGAAGTTGCACAGAATAGTCATGCTAGAATGACCAGAAGACCACAGGTTTGGAAATCCTTGGAAGTGTTTGTGAGGAACAGATAATGAA
Organism: Bos grunniens; assembly: GCF_055505025.1. Taxonomy (NCBI): domain Eukaryota; kingdom Metazoa; phylum Chordata; class Mammalia; order Artiodactyla; family Bovidae; genus Bos; species Bos grunniens. The sequence continues at coordinate 33,668,237 of NC_141172.1, read as the reverse complement.
CAATAACAAAGACACGTGGAAGTCTCACCACCCTCCCATGTATCCCAGCAATATCTAGTTAATAGTAAAGAGTGATATTTAAGACTGTACTCCTGCAAGGTATCTAGTTAGAATTTTATATTACTGTTGGCTGAGTATTATAGAAAGGGTGACTCTAGTAATCAGGAAAAGTTGTAGACTCTCAGACCACAAAAATAAAAATCCAAGCCAGAGTATTATTGAGAAAAAAATAAGATTTAAAAAATGAGATTAACTATGTTTTACAGTCTTGCAAAGATTCAGAACATTGTAGGATCCCAATAGATGAATTTGAATGTGAGGAATGTTTCTATAGTATATGCAGGGGAAAAGGAGACTGGATGGGATGTAAGATGAATATAAACCTGAAGTTTGGAAAAATATAACTTATAGAAAAACTTCTACCTCAACTAATCATCTTTTTAATTAAACAGTCTATCTTTCCATGTATGTACCAGGCAGATACTATAGAAATTTCAAGAGTTTTAATGTTGAAAAGTACAGTGACTTCAGTGTATTTCTAGTTCTATATTACATAAAGTATAATATCAACACTGTAGCAATAAAAACCTTTTTAAAAATTCAGCTATCATACTCAGGTTTCTGTGGTTTTTATTTTGTTGTTGATCTCTTTTAAAAGAAAAACATTTCTAGTTGATACTCTCTGCATTTTAACTGAATAACTATCTGAGACTCTATCTGAGACTCTTCCAGTGGTAATTTTTGTTTCCTTGAGAAACAAATGCTACCTCTCCTTGGAATATTCTCCTAACCCATAAAGTTGAATTTTTAAGAAGTATCTGGACTTAACAGATGATCCCATATGAGTTAAGATGGAATTGACCTTCTCCTAACAGCCCTAAGGAGATTCAATCTTAGGTGATGGAAATGAGGAGAGAATTAAGAAAAATGATTAAGCTTGAGATAGGAAGAAAGATAACCTCCAAAAATTTGTGGCTAAAGAAATGAAAATATTGACAGTACTATTGAAAAAAACAAAGTGTCTTACCAGAATTCTGAAGTCACCAGATGATCCAAGAGTCCAAGCCTAATTAGAAAAAAAGAGAAAAAAAGTTACTTTTCTGTTTTTAAAATAGACACACAATATTTTTTTATAATTCTATAATGTCATTGCATTTATAAAGTTGTAGATTGATGAAAATAGATTAGGAAACCATTTTTTCCAGGCTTTCACTTAAATTGAAGTATTTACTTAATCTCATATTGTGCCATGCAAAGACAAAAAAGATAGTCTAGATCTTGAAAATACATTTCCAACTATTCAGGTGACCATAATTATTCAGCATAATTCTTTAAAATCTCAAAAAGGCAGACTGTTACTAAATAAACTTGAAATCTCATGATATTTATTACATGCATTTATTTTTCTTATGGGAGAGGTGATCTAAAGCTTCATTTTAAAAAGTATTTTTTCATTTTTTTGCCTTTGTTGATTATCAGACAGTAATTAGTTTTGACTTTGATTCATCTTTGAAAATTAAATCCATGAGATACTATAATGACAAAAATAAAAAAGGTTTTACTTTCAAATTATATCAAAATGCAGCCTCTATGTTTTTAAGGTATGTGAAGTTCAGATGAAAGGCAGTATCTGAATAGCACAAATCCCTGAGAAGACCTAGCACCTGCTGTGGGATGCAAAGGTTTTAAAAATGTTGTCTTGTGTAAAGGCAACGGCAAACACTTTGAAGCCTTTTGTAAATATGACTGCCCGCCTCTTTGTTTGAGCAGAAATATTGAACTTCTAACCACTATTACTGTAAAATAAAGGAGATTATTTTTTAAACATATGATCATCTTTTCCTTTTGTCTTAGGAATTAAGTTGGAAATTATATATCATATAAGTATTGAAAAAACTATCTTTATGTAAAAGAGAATGAAAAATAACAATAAACATGACAATTTAACACTGTGTATACAGTTTTCTGTGTCAGTAAATACGTGTTCGCATCTTTTGTCATAACATTTAAATTAGGTTATCTGGTCAGAATTAAGTGCATAATGCTGGACCACTAATTGGTAACAAACTGGCCAGAATGAATCTATTAAAATTCCTTTTCTAGGGCTTAGACTCATTTGACAAGACCAGTGGTTCACTTGAGAGGAGCAAGCAGTGGATTTTGTTGAACTATGATAAAGCTTTTTGGAATCTCTAGCCTGGGTTCAAAGGTACAAAATCTCTGTCCTTGGATTTTAGTTCTTCTCATGAGAGGCATAGAAAATATTTGGTATATTTTCTTTCCTTTTCACAAATATAAGTTACTGATTTATAGGTTCAGTTCAGTTGCTCAGTCGTGTCCAACTCTTTGCAACTCCATAGACTGCAGAACACCAGGCTTCCCTGTCCATCAGCAACTTACAGAGCTTGCTCAAACTCACATCAATTGAATTGGTGATGCTATCCAACCATCTCACCCTCTGTTGCCCTCCTCTCCTGCCTTCAGTCTTTTCCAGCATCAGGGTCTTATTTTCTAGTGAGTCAGTTCTTCGCATCAGGTGCCAATGTACTGGAGCTTCAGCTTCAGCATCAGTCCTTCTGATGAATATTCAGGACTGAGTTCCTTTAGGATTGACTGGTTTGATTTCCTTGCAGTCCAAGGGACTCTGAAGAGTCTTCTCCAATACCACAGTTCAAAAGCATCAGTTCTTTGGTGCTTAGATTTCTTTTGGAGAAGGAAATGGCAATCCACTCCAGTATTCTTGCCTGGAGAATTCCATGGGCAATGGAGCCTGGCTGGCTACAGTTCATGGAGTCACAAAGACTCAGATACAACTGAGTGACTATCACTCATTCAGCTTTCCTTATGGTCCAACTGTCATATCCATACATGACTACTGGAAAAACCATAGCTTTGACTATACGGATCTTTGATGGCAAAGTAATGTCTCTACTTTTTAATATGTTGTTCTAGTTTGTCATAGCCTATAAATCATGCAAGAAACTTGCAGAAGTGCAAATGTATATAGCTCAATAAATTATCACAAAATGAATGCTCATGTAATCAACAATCAGATCAAGAACTGGAATGCAAGTAACACACAGAGGCCCACAGCATGGTCTGTCACTGTATATGTGTGTATACACACATGTATATATACAGCATGCATACAAGTACTGTGTATATATACAGGACATATACAAAAACAGTATACATGCATATGTGAAAGCGTTAGCTGCTAATCATGTCTGACTCTCTGGGACCTCATGGGCTAGAGACTGCCAGGCTCCCCTGTCAGTGGAATTCTATGCAAGAACACTAGACTGGGTAGCCATTCCCTTCTCCAGGGGATCTTCCCGACTCAGGGAATGAAACTCGGTCTCCCGCATTGCTGGAAGATTCTTTACTGTCTGAGTCATCATACACATACATAAATACATATAAACTCACTTGATTACTTCTTGTGGGTTATGCTAAAGCACAGATTCAAATAAAATGCAAACCATTTGAGTCAATACAGAGGCATATGATGTGATTGTGGAAATGCAGCACTAATGTCACAAATTCATAATTTTGCATGGCATATTGACAAAGTGTTGTCAGAGAGGGGAAACACTTTGGGCATGTCATTGAGCATATTGTATATTGTAATCTATATATGTCTGTTTTGTTTTTTGTTCATCCTATGGTTTTGCCTTAGTTTTGAACTTCATAAAATTGAAATAACACACTGTATTTTTGTCTATATTTAGTTTCTTTTCCTTAACATGTCTGTGATTCATTCATCTTGTTGTTTGTAACTATAATTATTTTTGTTACTCTATAGAATTTCATTGGATAAACACTACATCATTTATATTTTCAATCCTCTATTGACAGTATGGATTGTTTCTACTTATGAATAATTCTATTAGAGGCATCCTTTTATACATGTACACATATTTTTTCTTGGATATTTCCTAGAAATAATTTACTAAAGTTAAAAAAAAAATACATATGTTCTTCTTTAGCAGACATTGCCAAATACTGTATCAAAGTTGCCATTGTTGCACAGATTCACCAGAATATACTTTTATTTTGCTTAACTTTAGTCATCACTTTAGTTTACTGTGTAGTATAATTATACTTTTGATTTACATTTCAGTATTAATGTGTTTTAGTGCATTTTCATATATTTGCCATATATTTATACATAATTAATACAAATACAGTTTTTCATTTAAGGAGACACTTTTCAATTTGCTTGTCCACCTAATGTGGGTTGTCTTCTCCTTATTAATTTGCTGAAGTGTTTTATGTAGTCTAGATATTATCTTTTGTTGATTATATTTGGTGAAATATGTTTCCGCCTCCACATCTCACCCTTTTATTCACGTTTTGTGCCTCTTGTTGCAAATTAATTCTAAGTTTTACAGCAAATTTAACCATCTCTGTCTTTTTGTGGCACATGCATTACACAGAATGATCATATATAATATAATCTTTTCTATCTTCTTCTGAAACTAAAGTTTGTTATTGCATTCTTCTGCCTCTCACATCTAATCCAAAACCTACCTGAAATTAATGTTTTGCTTTGTGTGATTTGTTATAAAATGTTACTATTTTCCAGATTGATGCAATAAAATTTACTGAAAATATCTTACTTCTGTCACTGTTATGTAAAGATAATTTTTCCATAAATTAATTGTCCACAGATACTTGGGTGTTTCTATTAATAGATATCAACATATTCCATTTAACTATTTGTCTGTATCACATGTATCTATATCGTGTTTTATCTCAACATGATGTAGGTAGAAGAGTGGGATCCTCAACCTTTTTCTTAATAGTTTATTGACTATTTAAAAATATAATCCACATAACATAAAATTCACTGTTCTAAACTGGATAATTTAATGGCTCATATTATGTTTACAATAAATATTTCATAAACATTATCATGAGTTCCAGAACATTTCCAAACTCTGAAAAGGAAACCCTATACCTATGAGCAGTCAATATCATTTCTCTCTTATCCACTTCCCCTGGCAACCTCTAATCTGCCTCTCTGGATTTGCCTATTCTCGACTTTCATACAAATGGAATTACACAATTTGAAGACATTTCTGTCTATCTTATTTCACTTAGCATAATGTGTTCAAGATTCATCTACTTGTAGCATATAGCAATATTTATTTCACTTTTATGGTTAAATAATATTCCATTGAATGTATATAGTATTTCTATTTTCTACAGCACTTGTCTGTAAGAATAAAATTGACTTTCTATTGACCTTATACTGAGCAAACTTAATTCACCTATGTATTCTTTTCAATTTATTATCTGCACTCTCACATTATACACAATAATGGTTTCATATATTTCACTTAAATCTCTGAGCTTTAAAAACCTGCCTATATACATGTATTTATGCATTCATGTATGTATGCACATGGACATGAATGTGTGCATGCATTTTGAATCACTGCACCCACTAGGAACACCAGAACAATGAACAGAAGTGGTGTTCCTAGACACCTTTCTTTTGATCTCAAAAGCAAACCTACCATTAAGTCCACTGTTTGTTATAGGTGTTTGGTAGATTTTTTTTTTTAATCATAAGGAGAAAGATTCCCTGTATTTCCTTTACTTTGAGCTTCAGCTATACAGGACTTTTTATTATTCATTGCAATAATAGAATGCAACTGCATAGATCATCTTATTCTTTCATCACATTTTGGTTAAATTTTAACTATAAGTTTACTTTAAGCAACATTTTACTTTTTTTAAAAGCTATTTCCAACATCTTTTAGCATTTTCAGGATTTATAGAGACTTAACTTCTATTCCTGATATGAGTTATTCTTAATGGCTCTTTTTTTTTTTTTTTTAACTTGGTCAGTAACATTGATATCTACGACTTTTATCAGCTTATCCGAACAGCAACTTTTAGTTTTGCTGATCATCTCTACTGTATATTTGGTACATTGTACAATATTTTTCATTATATTACCTGATTTTTATTATTTCTTCCTTCTACATTTGAGTTAAATGTACTGTTTTCCCTCAACTTGAGGTGGATGTTAATAACCAATTTTCTGCCTTATTTTTTTCTTATATGTGTTTTGAAGTATGTTTCACTCTAACATTTGTTTTACTTTTTTAATATAGTAGCTTAATTTTTATTCATTTCTAAGCATTTTAAAGTTGAAATTTTACTCAAAAAGCGTTCCAAAATAGTATTTTAATTTCTTAATAGCTGGAGATTTTCTGATTCAAATAACTTGTACACAAAGCACTTACTCAACATGATGTCAACCCTCTACAGTATATTGAAACTTGTTATATGATTCAGCATCTGATCAATTTTCATAAACGGTCTATGTGTCCTTTATAATGATATATATTCTGCAATTATATGCATTGACCTATACATATAAATTAAGCATGTTAATAATGTTGCTCATTCAGATACTGGAAGATACATATTGTATACTCCCACTGTGATTTTAAGTTTGTCTTTTTTTTTCTTTTAGTTTCACCTCTTACAGAGAAGGCAATGGCACCCCACTCCAGTACTCTTGCCTGGAAAATCCCATGGATGGAGGAGCCTGGTGGGCTGCAGTCCATGGGGTCACGAAGAGTTGGACACGACTGAGCAACTTCACTTTTACTTTTCACTTTCATGCACTGGAGAAGAAAATGGCAACCCACTCCAGTGTTCTTGCCTGGAGAATCCCAGGGACAGGGGAGCCTGGTGGGCTGCCGTCTATGGGGTTGCACAGAGTCAGACACGACTGAAGCAACTTAGCAGCAGCAGTCAGAGTTGCCATCTCATCCAGGGATAGTCAAAGGAGGATTTAACTGAGGTGCATACATATACCAAACAGGAAAAAAAAAATCCTGTGCAATAACACAAAAGGCAATGTATTCTGTGTAGCTAGGGCCTGAGCAGGTGGTGGAAAGAGGTATGACTGATATTTAAAGACACGACTTAAAACCGGATATGAAGAGCTTGATAATATAAGACTTTAATAGTTAGCTAGCAATTTCAAGATAAGGCAGAGAAGATTTTGGAGTAGGGTTCTGATGAACTAAACTAACATGAAGCAACCTGGAGTAGATGGTAAAGATATATGAAAAGTAAAATTTTAAATGAGTTTTAGAATCCAATAGTGTCTCTTTGCAGGTTGCTCTAGTAAACTACTGAACATGTAGGTCTGGAGTTCAGGAGAAAGTTATAACTTTATAATCTGACCTAGATTTGGGATTTATCAGTGTTTTAGTGGTAAATGAGGCATGGGAGAAAAGGAGGACACAAAAGTGATGATCAGTAGTGGATACTTAAGGGAACCTCAACAATTACTGGCATAGGCAGCAAAAATGTAATAAGCAAAATTGGTTGAGAAACTTAATAGATGTAGAAGGAGCAATGAGCCAAGAACAAGTGACATCAGCAATTTGAAATGTTTTGCAGAGTGTTCCAAGATGATGACAACAAAATTTGGCCTTCACTATTGCCTACAGTCAGAGACATTCAAGCAGAATGTTGAGATTAAAAGTTTAACACTTTGAGTGATGAATGGTGAAATAGTTCACCAAATGTATGATTTCTTTTTTGAATTTCTCTGAAAAAAGGAAGGGACAGAATCAGGGTTGGAGTGTGGTGACAGAGTCAAGGAAAGGTGCCTCTTGTTTATGCACAAGTTATGTTCAAAATTTTAGGTCATCAGAGAGCCTCACGCATATTCTTAGTCTGCTTTAAAAAATATCTGGCAGACTTCTAAGAATACTCATTGTACTTGTTTCTCCTTTTCTTTTCAGATAAGTGTATAACACAGAGCTTTCATATTTACACTAGTGGCTTCCACCATGTGGATATGTCCCTTAAAAACATCATCTACTTTCACCTCTTTTATTAGCTGCTGTTGATCAAGGATATATGTCAAGTAGCTTTCTCTGGTACTTGTGGGATTATATTAACTACACTTGCTAAAATTTCAAGTATCTTTTTTATGTTATACATACTCATTATACAGCTATACAGAGACATAAAATCAACTCTATTGTCACTGTTTTTCTTTAGTTTCTGATAATTACTGAGCATAATTGTACTTTTGTCTAAGTCACTCCAATTATTCCAAATAGTGTCCATTTTGTATTTGTTTTTAGTCGCTCAGTTGCATCTGACTCTTTTGCAAGCCCATAGACTGAAGTCCCAGGCTTCTCTATCCATGGGATTTCCCAGGCAATAATATTGGAATGGGTTGTCAATTTCCTTCTCCAGGGGATCTTCCCAACCCAGGGATCAAACCTGCATCTCCTGCATTAGCAGGTAGATTCTTTACCATTACCACTGAGCTACCAGAAAAGCCCATCCATTTTGCATACTCTTATTGTGAATATATATATTTTCCTTTCAGTTAACCCTTAGAATACTCTATTCGTCCTTTGATTTAACTTTCCATCCTTTCTGCACTCACAGGCTCACAGATATTCAGAAGGCAATTATTAAATAAATCAGTAAGTTTGAATGAAAAAAGTAAATGCACAAAAGAATAAAATTGTTTTATGTAAATGGAAAGTCACCTGCCAAATGCATATTTCAGTTCCTTCAGAAGAAAGTGGTCATATTATAAGGCTAAGGACAGTGATATCAAAAAGAATCTGTACATCGAACCTGGACTGGCAATTCGTTTCATACATGATATTATGCATGTTTCAATGCCATTCTCCCAAGTCTTCCCACCCTCTCCCTCTCCAACAGAGTCCATAAGACTGTTCTATACATCAGTGTCTCTTTTGCTGTCTTGTACACAGGGTTATTGTTACCATCTTTCTAAATTCCATATATATGTGTTAGTATACTGTATTGGTGTTTTTCTTTCTGGCTTACTTCACTCTGTATAATAGGCTCCAGTTTCATCCACCTCATTAGAACTGATTCAAATGTATTCTTTTTAATGGCTGAGTAATACTCCATTGTGTATATGTACCACAGCTTTCTTAGCCATTCATCTGCTGATGGACATCTAGGTTGCTTCCATGTCCTAGCTATTATAAACAGTGCTGCAATGAACATTGGGGTACATGTGTCTCTTTCCCTTCTGGTTTCCTCAGTGTCTATGCCCAGCAGTGGGATTGCTGGATCATAAGGCAGTTCTATTTCCAGTTTTTTAAGGAATCTCCACACTGTTCTCCATAGGGGCTGTACTAGTTTGCATTCCCACCAACAGTGTAAGAGGGTTCCCTTTTCTCCACACCCTCTCCAGCATTTATTGCTTGTAGACTTTTGGATCGCAGCCATTCTGACTGGTGTGAAATGGTACCTCATAGTGGTTTTGATTTGCATTTCTCTGATAATGAGTGATGTTGAGCATCTTTTCATGTGTTTGTTAGCCATCTGTATGTCTTCTTTGGAGAAATGTCTATTTAGATCTTTGGCCCATTTTTTGATTGGGTTGTTTATTTTTCTGGAGTTGAGCTGTAGGAGTTGCTTGTATATTTTTGAGATTAGTTGTTTGTCAGTTGCTTCATTTGCTATTATTTTCTCCCATTCTGAAGGCTGCCTTTTCACCTTGCTAATAGTTTCCTTTGATGTGCAGAAGCTTTTAATTTTAATTAGGTCCCATTTGCTTATTTTTGCTTTATTTCCAATATTCTGGGAGGTGGGTCATAGAGGATCCTGCTGTGATGTATGTCAGAGAGTGTTTTGCCTATGTTCTCCTCTAAGAGTTTTATAGTTTCTGGTCTTACGTTGAGATCTTTAATCCATTTTGAGTTTATTTTTGTGTATAGTGTTAGAAAGTGTTCTAGTTTCATTCTTTTACAAGTGGTTGACCAGATTTCCCAGCACTACTTGTTAAAGAGACTGTCTTTAATCCATTGTATATTCTTGCCTCCTTTGTCAAAGATAAGGTGTCCATGTGTGCATGGATTTATCTCTGGGCTTTCTATTTTGTTCCATTGATCTATATTTCTGTCTTTGTGCCAGTACCATACTGTCTTGATAACTGTGGCTTTGTAGTAGAGCCTGAAGTCAGGTAGGTTGATTCCTCCAGTTCCATTCTTCTTTCTCAAGATAGCTTTGGCTATTCGAGGTTTTTTGTATTTCCATACAAATTGTGAAATTATTTGTTCTAGCTCTGTGAAGAATACCATTGGTAGCTTGATAGGGATTGCATTGAATCTATAAATTGCTTTGGGTAGTATACTCATTTTCACTATATTGATTCTTCCAATCCATGAACGTGGTATATTTCTCCATCTATTAGTGTCCTCTTTGATTTCTTTCACCAGTGTTTTATAGTTTTCTATATATAGGTCTTTAGTTTCTTTAGGCAGATATGGATGCTTGGGGCTGGTGCACTGGGACGGCCCAGGGGGATGGTATGGGGAGGGAGGAGGGTTCAGGATGGGGAACACATGTATACCTGTGGCAGATTCATTTAGATATTTGGCAAAACTAATACAATATTGTAAAGTTTAAAAATAAAATAAAATTAAAAAAAAAGAATATGAAAAAAAAAGATATTAACAATGACAAAAGGTAAAAAAAAAATCTGTGTTTTGACTCTATTGTTTTTGAATTTTATTAATTTACATCACCTTTCTAACCTTCTGTTTATTCACCTATAAATGGATTTTCATTTGCAATTGTTACAGGATCATTTAATAATTAAGCTATTTCTATGAAGATGCCTAAGATAGTTCTTGTGCTTTAGTAGGGATTCATAAGTTGAGATAAACCTGGATCTGAGATACAGTCTGACCTTCCTAAGAGCCCATTTTTTAGGTATCGTAAACAATGATCTGTTCTTCAATACCATCTGTGTACTCAGCTGCTCATGGTACATATCACCTTCTCTATCCAAAGCCATGACCTTTAACTGGAAAAGCAGATTAAAACAACACATGAAGTGAAGTGAAAGTCACTCAGTCATGTCTGACTTTGTGACCCCATGGACTCTGCAGTCTATGGAATTTTCTAGGCCAGAATACCGGAGTGGGTAGCCCTTCCCTTCTCCAGGGGATCTTCCCAACCCAGGGATTGAACCCACGTGTCCCACATTGCAGGCAGATTCTTTATAAGCTGAGACACAAGGCTATCCCAAAGCCCAAGTCTTGGTACTTTTTCCTCAAAACTTCATTTATATAAAATAAGTGTATATTTAAAATTCTTCTGACTCACTAAATTGCCCTGGATAAAATTAAGAGTGGATTTGATGAGCATCTCTTTAGTTCTCAGTTTTGTGTTAAATTTTTATTCAAGAAGAAAAAAACACAGGCTAATGTATGAATCATCAAATTAATAACCAATTTACTCCTACTTTTAACATTTATATGTCCTTCATAATTTATCTAATTAGGCAGTATTTTGATGAGCATATGCTATTGAAATTTCTAAATACATTTCTTTGACTGGATAACAGAAAAACTTTGAAACTTTAAGAATTCTCTTGCATATACAATTCTGATTTCTATCATTCTGAAGTTGAATTTAACTCAGTTGGGTAACTTAATTCAATCTTCCAAATTATTGCACTCCTCAAATAACTAATAATTTATGATGGAGATTCAGGCAATTATTTACATTGTCTGATGAAATAATTTTTTTAAACCTTTTTTTAAAGGGGAACTATAGTTGTTTTTAGAAGTAGAAAGTGGAACAGATGGATTAGAGGCAAAAATTCTACTAAACACCAGTATGTTCTACAGATCTTCTATGTAGATGTTAAAGGCTAAGTATACTTTTATCATGGAGAATGAAATGGCAACCCACTCCAGGATTCTTGCCTGGAGAATACCGTGGACACATGAGCCTGGTGGGCTGCAGTCCATGGGGTCACAAAGACTTGGACACGACTTAGTGACAGATCACACACACACATGTTCTTATCAACTTTATTATTTACAACTATACAAGACTGAATTCAAATAACTGATGATGAGTTGACATATTTGCCATAGCATTACCTTGGTTTAGTTTAAATGGCTCTAACTGATCACCTATTTCAATACATAAAACCTTTTCTATTACAGCAATGATTTCACTAGTGATATACCTTGATACTTTCTCAATTTTGCTTTAAAGAAGGATATACTTATTACTATATCCCTCTTCTTAGTATCCACAATGCACATTAGCAAACAAAGAACTATTAGATGACTCCAAGAGGAAGAGATTTAATTTGGCTTAATTTGCCTTAAATTAAATTTCATCAAACTATGGAAATGGTTTTTTGTTTGGATTTTTTCATGTAAATCAAAGTTCCTTCTACCAAATGTGAATATGACTAGATATAATATTAAATGTAGTTTGATGTGGAAATAACTGAGTTCATCATATTCTAAAAATCTTCACTTTTCCTTCCTTTTATCTTATGTTATAGTAGTATCTATATGTTTACTCATCTATTCAAAAAATATGAATCAGAAAAAAACATGACTGAGACTCAATTTCTGCTTTTAAACGGACATCTTAGTAAAAGCTGTAGTAAATAATTATCAGGTATGGTATACATTGCAAGTGTTTGTATGCAGAAACATAAACTACACAAATATGCTTTGTGATTCTGGTGCTATAGATACAAATTCTCCAAATTTTCAAAATCAATACCTTTTTCAGGGCTCCTATGGCTCCCGTTTGCCTAACCCTTTTGCTCAGAGGGATCAATTACAGCAATACTTTAATTTCTCTCCCAACCTTGATAATCCTAAAGACTAAGCAACTGAGAGGAAGAAGTTTTTATCATGGATGAATTTCACTTGGGTCCTGTGTAATTTTTGTAAAAATCTGTTTCAGTCTCCCACTAGAAGGCCAACTGCATTCATTTTGTCTGTCCTATTTACTACTGCATACCTGTGTCTAGAATGCAGAATCTAACACTTGGAAGGTACTACATAAATGTTTGTTGAATCAACCGCTTTTTTCAGGCTGAGTTTTTGGTGCTAGTGACATCTACTCATGAACCCATCACCTTTATACTTCAGGCACTTAAGTTCTCAATATTCCAACTTCAATCACAGCACATTGGAGAGAGGTAACAATGGTAGCAACTATGGAAACCCGATCACACGTTCTAACTCAGTAAAATGGGAAGAGCCAATTAGAAGTGTCTCATAACAAGATTCTTCATTGCCATTATACTCAGAAAAATGTTCCCAAGTTGAATAATGTGACAAATAAACTAATTCTTAGTTATTTAAGCTCTGCTGAAGTACTAAGAGAGAAATATCATTTTCTAGGACCTAAATCTCTGATTCTGATACCTCGAGTGTCCCATTATTCCCAGTCTGTGTCCTCATTTCCAAATATGCTTAGTGATCTACTCCACTTGCCAGCCCCTTATGCTGTTTAGTGAAGATGCCATAATAAACCCCTTAAATTTTTATTTGGATGGCCAGTTCCACTAAGGGAATCCATCTTCTGTGAATTTTTCATTTTTCCTCTGGTTAGCTGATCTGTTTCTGCATGTCTTTATAGCACAGTGAGACCTGTTAGAGCCTCATATTTGGATTTCCAGAGTTTGAATTTCCACCTGCTTGAAAATATGCTTTTACAAAAGAATAATATAGAAAACCCTATTTGTGTGTTTGTTTTTCATGTTTAATTGAGAATACATTTTGAAGAAAAAAAATCCCTTTTTAATCCTTCTGTGGAGTAGTTTCTTGGAAACTGAACACTTTTTATTTCTATAGAATAAAGTATAAAGGCAGGTGTTTGGAGTAACTAAATGCATGGAGAAAAATCACTGAAGTTCTTGGTGTTCACAGCTAGCCCTGTAGACAGTGTTATACAAAGTGATTCATAAATACCTAAATGAGCTACAAACAATTTTCAGTTAGTTAGTGTTCATGGTGACTCAGATGGCAGGTGATAAAGGATGGAAATTGTTTCAAAGAATACGTTTCCAACAGTAACCTACTGTTTCCCTGAGTGATTCCTGGAGAGATAATTTTTTTAGTTCCTGTTTTCAACAAGGGGATAGAATGATAAACAGAACCAATCATTTTATCACTATATAAGTTTAAGGTGCACAGCATTATAGTTTAAGATCTATATATACTACAGAACCATCACCACTGCAAGCCTAAGTTATGCCCCCGTCACCAAACACCTGACTCCCTTCACCTATTTCACTCACCACCCATTTCATCCCCAACCCAAATTTCTTCCCCTCCTGTAACTACTATTCTATTTTCTGTATCTATGAATTTGTTTTTGTGTTGCTTTTTATAGATTCCGCATATGAGTAAAATCATGACACTAGTCTTGAGACAGAAACAACAACAACAACAACTACATTTCGCTTTCGTAATGTCCTTTATTTTGCAATACCTAAGTCTGGGGATTAGGTTGCTTTAAGAAGAGTTTTTTAAGAAGGAAATGTGATGCTGTTTACCAGGTTTCAAATAGCTATCACTACTTTGAAGAGTGGCTTCAGGAGCTAGATTTTATGATAATATCAACCAAACAATGGAACTTTCATCAAAGAATGGGGTACATGTTTATTGGCTATTTGGCACATATGTAAAGCTCTTTATGGACCAGGCCCTGCCCTGTTATACATATTAATTTATTTTGTACTTAAGACAGCTTTAGCAGGTACATGTCATCACCATCTCCATTTCACAGAAAGAATGCTGAAGCACAGAGATTAGTAGTCTAGTCCTGGTCACACAGCTAGTAAGTAGCAAAGCCAGAATTTGAAACCCAACAGTCTAGCACCACAGTCTGTGTCTTTAACCATTTGACTATACCATCCCTCAAGTGGCCTAATGAAAAGTAAGAAATGAAATATTGTACCATTTCCCAGATCTGGGAATAAGTCACAAAGAAATCAAGCTTCAGCAACATCACTGCAATGAAGCCTAAACAGGCATTTCCTTGTGAGAGGACCAGTGCCACTCCCCCTTATTAAAGATCAATACACTGAATAGCCTTATGACTTACAACTGGATACCCAAACAGAAAACAGTTCCTTTCAATAGTCCCTCTCTCTCAACTGCCTGGCAAAAATCACACTGTAACTAAAAATTGCATTCTGTTGTTAGCAGACTGGGTTTTGGATTTTAACTCTTAATCTTACTGTCGCTGAGCAACTTATTTATTTCTTTAAACATTTACACTCACTACAATTTAATTAAGCAAGTACTATCTTTATACCCATTTATACATGACAAAACTGAGCCACAGAAAGTTTTAGTAACTTGCCCAAGGTCACACAGCAATGGAGGCAGAAAAATGTTTCCTATCCAGAAAATTTGGCACCCAAGTGCAATCTCATCAAGTCACATTGAAAACTAAATGAGCAACACCTTCTCTGACATCCCTCAATTTTTTCTTTTAAGCAGCTGTATCTCTCCTTGTGAGAACTTGCAATACCTTTTTAATGTTTTATTTGGTTAGAAAGAGATTTTTAAAAAATCTGTCCTACTGTGATCTAACATGTTGAAAACAGAGATATTATTGATTTGACTCAATGAGCAACTAGAGATAATGCCTGACATGCAATAGTTAAGGATTAAAGAGTAAATTAGTCAATAAACGATAACCTGAAATGCGTGACAATTAGTAAGTACTCAATCAGTAACAATTATTAAGACTATAAACTAGAGCATAATATAATTCATTATGTAGCTTTTATGTGAGTTCTCCAGCAACTTTAATGATATCAAAATTTGGAAACTATAAATATACCCTTGAAAGTAACATTTACATGCAGTTCCACTGCAGCACTGGAACACTATCAATATATCAGAAATCAATTAAAGAAACTCCTTTGAAGCTGATTTCCATGATAACAAGCTAACTAAAATCTATGTAGAATAAAGAAATAGTTTTGATTAAAATATTTTTTAATGTCCAAAGACAAGTATATTGGTAAAACATAGTTAACATGAAAAATACGTAAGTCTTATAAATTAAAATATGAAAATAGTTAACCAAAAAAAGTATTCAATACAATTGATCCTAGAACAACATGGCTTTGAATGGCAGGGCTCCATTTATAAGTACCTTTTTCACTAAATACTTATTAAACAATCCACATGGTTGGCTGAATTTGTGGATGCAGAGCCATGTATGGAAAGGACCTGATGCAAAGTTATTGCAGCTTTTTGTCTGGGGTTTGGTGCCCCAATGGCCCACATTGTTCAAGGGTCAACTGTAGACTCAAACTAAGATGCAGACATTTGGAAGAAACCAAAAAGTTCATCATGCTTGTACATATTCTTTAATAAATATTTTAACTAGATATGTATTGAGTGGCTATGTCTTAGATGCTGCATGGGAATAAAACAACTTGATGTCTTATACTATGCTAAACATAAACTTTTTTGAGAATTAATTCAATAATTCTATTACATTGGTTGAAAAGCTGTTTCCTGGAACTAAAACCACCTGGAGAGATAAGTAGAGCAAAAAAAGAAGAAGAAAAAAAAAAAAGACCCTTTCTTCTACAATATGACTCACAAAATGAGATCAGAATTTGGAAAACGTTACTCCATTCCATTTCCCTTTCTTCAGTCACCATCACTACCCAAATAATTTTGGCTGAATCCAGCTTCCTGGACAATCTCTAGATAAAAGGTTATGTGGTTATGGAAAATGCACACAGACAGCAAGATGATGTAATTTAGTCCAGTGGAAATGCATATCCTTTAGCTAGAGGTCATTCTTATAATTTCCCCAACATACCAGAACAAATTACTATTTTATTCAACAGTATTGCCAGGATTTTTGCTCCTTTACATATCAAAACAGCTCAGAAAAATTTACCTGCCTCATTCTCCTGTGCGAACTTTGTGAAGATTCTAAATTAAATTGCAGAGTATCCCTTATTGCTCATAATCCTTACTACAGTTTATATGATTTTGCACAGTCTGGCCTTTTGCCTATGTTTATAACCTCAATTTCTTTTCCATGTTTGTACTCTAGCCATATGGGCCTTTTTTCCATTTCTAAAAGTCACTGTGTTCCATAACCTTTGCATATGGCATGGTGAGGCAACAGTACCATATAGAGGCCAGCTCTGAGTTATACAGTCTTCAGGAGTTTATATCCTGGGCAAGATTATTCAATGTTAGGGGGTGACATTAAACAAGATGTGTTCAAAAAGAACTTCCTTTGTTACAGAGGTAGTGCTGATTTATTTTTTTAACTTTTGTAAGACTATCTAGAGAAGTATACTGCCAAAACAAATGCCTGGACCACAGAGCAAAAAAAGAATGTTCTGAACCTGCAAACAGAACCAGTTCTATATGTGTTTGAAACGGTTTAATTTGAACATGAAAAACTCAGCTGAGCCTCCTAGAAACCTGTAAAAGAGCAGCAGCAGGAAAATGAACATTATTGACATCTCCATTGCTACAGAAAAAATTACTACAGAAATAAAGAAGTTTCTGATGTCTCTAAATGTATAGATTTTTTCCAAAGCTTGGGAAAAAGGGAGGGGTCATTTTTTCAGGATTATCAGTAGTTTCAGATCAAGCTGGTTTTCCAGATGAAACACATGTGAGGTTAAACAATGAACCTTCCCAAGAAAATATGTTTCATAGGCTTAAGTATCTCCTTAACTGAATCAAGTTAGTGGTAGCAGTTGGCACAGCACAAAACAATATCCCTTCTCACAAGAGAGTGTGTCAACTATGTAATAAAGCAGAAGCCAGATTCATTAGAACATTGGGGTTCTAGAGATCTCGAGCTCAGAAAAGAAACAGAAATTAAAAGGTTTTGAACTGAAAAGGTTTGGGGATAGAAAGTCACCTCAGTTTACACTTAATGACTGAATCTGCCATCTTTGCAAGATTCTAAACTTAGCAAGATGACCAGAACGTTTCAAATTGCACTTTGAGAAAGGATTGCATGTATAGGTAGATATTCTCCAAGGCCAATGCAGTGCAATGATTAAGTTAATGACAGAAGAGATCTTGTAGGAGTTCACAGGTTTTGGAAATCACAGAGCTGACTGGCATCTTAACAAGGCTGATCAAAGTAAGATCTTCATGTAATACCTTCTTTCCACAAGTTAACACTAACTATCTGATTCACTGTATAGGGTATGTGTTTCATGTTTTCTAAATTCAGTAAATATAAAGGCTGTGCTGTAATAATCTATTGATTCAATGTAGTTTTTAAAAACTGAGACCTCACACTAAAGGAATTCTTGCTTACTTCCATGAATGTTCACGCTAGCACTGTTCTTAATATCAGGAATAATAAAAAAGGAACAAAGATCCATTGGAGGTGACAATTTGTGGCATACACTACCAATGAACTGCATCTACTGCATTAACATGGATGATTCAGAATCAAGAGTAACAAAAGAAAAAGGACAAAATATTAGGTCCAGCATGATTTGATGCATTTAAAGTTCAAAAACATCCTAAACCAACTGAAATATACTTAATGAAAACTATGGAGATCAAAATTATGGTTACCTGATCATGGAGGAGAATTTACAAAGTGCTAAAGGAACTAGAAGCAGTTTCATTAAGTGACAGCTGGTGAGGTTACCTGCACTATTCATGAATCACATGAGTTACCACTGACTAGCTGGCTGAGCAAAAACTCATTTTGGATTTTAATTTCTTCAGACTTAAAGAATTTTGGCTTTCGATTTGCTTGCAGTTCCACACTGCAAGGTGATGCAATTAGGGAATTTCAGTCAACCTCTGGGAATTTGATAAAGGAAGAATTATACTGTCTCTATTTGAGGCTTTCTATAACAGAGACTTCTACCTCTGCTTCAATGACTAGGCTAAAGCCTTTGTGTGGATCACAAGAAACTGGAAAATTCTGTCTCCTGAGAAACCTGTACTCAGGACAAGAAGCAATAGTTAGAATAGGACACGGACTGGTTCAAAATTGGGAAAGGAGTACATCAAGGCTGTATACTGTCACCCTGCTTACTTAACTTATATGCAGACTACATCATGCAAAATACCAGGATGGATGAATCATAGGCTGGAATCAAGACTGCTGGGAGAAATATCAACAACCTCAGATATGCAGATGATACACCGATAATGGCAAAAAGTGAAGAGGAACTAAAGAACCTCTTGATGAAAATGAAAGAGGAGAGTGAAACAGTTGGCATAAAATTCAACATTAAAAAAAAACAAAGATCATGGCATCTGGTCCCATCACTTCATGGCAAATAGATGGGGAAAATGTGGAAACAGTTACAGATTCATTTTCTTGAGCTTCAAACTTACTGCGGATGGTGACTGCAGCTGCAAAATTAAAAGATGTTTACTCCTTGGGAGAAAGACTATGACAAACCTACACAGCATATTAAAAAGCAAAACATCACTTTGTCAACAAAGGTCCATCTAGTCAAAGCTGTGGTTTTTCCACTAGTCATGTATGGATGTGACAGCTGGACCATAAAAAGGCTGAATACTGAATAATTGATGTCTTCGAACTGTGGTTCTGGAGAAGACTCTTGAGAGTCCCTTGGACAGCAAGGAGATAAAACTAGTCAATCTTAAGGGAAATCAACTCTGAATTGGAAGGACTGGTGCTGAAGCTCTAATACTTTGACCATCTGATGCAAAGGGCCAACTTAGTAGAAAAGACCCAGATGCTAGGAAAGATTAAGGGTAAGTGAAGAAGGGGATGACAGAGGATGAGATGATTGGATGGCACCACTGACTCAATGGACATGAGTTTGAGCAAATTCAGGGAGATTGTGAAGGACAGGGAATCCTGGTTTGCTGCAGTTCATGGGGTCATAGAGAGTCAGACACAACTTAGCAAATGAACAGCAATAACAGAGACATTATATGCTTGCATACTGATACATTTATCATATATTATTTTAATCTATAATTTAAAACATGGGTGGCAATAATTTGAAATGGGGGGACTTAGTAGTGTGAGAAAGCCCAAGTTAAGAGAACCCTAGATGGACGATGTTGGGTAAAAATCTTTCTTCTTCCTCTTGCTTGTTTTCATGGGGGTATCCATTAGAGCAACCCATCTGACCTTCTCCCAAACCTCTGATCCCAAAGGTTGTCAGAAAATACTAAGCATATGGAACTTAGCCTGCTGTGGGCTGTAGCATTTCTCAATGCTTCTTGAGGTCCTCACAGCTCAGTCAATTTCATTGATTACATCTGAAAAGCTTAGGGGCCATCTTGTTCCTGTAAGGAATTTGTTTACCTTGTTCAACTGTACCGATGTCCAAGGTGGAAAGTCTGCTTAAATCAGTGATGGGGTATTGAATCCATTTGCATACACTTTTAAAACTATCATCATCTTTATAATAAAACAAACTGTTTGACCTCTATTTCTCTGTCTCCTAGGTCTTAATTCTGAATTGATTCTAAGCTCAGGAGGGGAAGAACAAGGCATTTATTCTTGATCTTGATCCCCTAAACCCCAACAGCAGTGAATTAAAAAAAAAAAAAAATGGTTGGCATTATAATATTATTATCAGATCAATCATTGTTTAACAATCTTAATTCAAGCCTCCATAACTAGACAATATTCTACACATTTAATAGAATCCGCAGACTATTCACACCCCAGGGTCAGTGGAATAAGTGTGACTTTTTAATAATAAATCATTTTTGTGCTTTTTTTTTTTTTTTTTTTGAGGAAGGAAGGCCTCAGGGATGGATTTATATTAAATGTCAGGCAGATCATTTGGAAACATCAGAGCCAGAAGGTAGGAGTATAGTATTGTTATTAGGATAGCTCTCACTTAGGAACAAGCCCTGCCTCTATTCTCCTTTATCCATTAAAAAGTTTTAAAAAAGAAAAAATAGGAAAAGAAGTTGGATTTAGTTAAAGTTGGATTCAGCTAAACTCACTTCAAATAACCAGTGATCTTTCCTTAGTATCCAAATAAAATAAAGGATACTTGCACATTGATTGGTGTTTGTGAAACTACTTATACAGCACTTCATAAGAAATAGCTATGTGATTTTGGAAATGAGTATTTTAACTGGTAACAACGCAAAACATTAACTTTTGTATGATTAATGTAAATCTATTTTACATAACATTACCACTGGTACACCAATCATTACTAATACAAATTGCAAAGGTTTTACTGTTATATCAACTCTTTTATTCATGTCCTCAATGCATATCCTAGTGTGATCAAAGATGATACTTTTTTAGATGCTTAAATTTATTCAACCGATTGTATATTCCAAGTATCTGTTATGGAAATCCTCATAAACAAAATAATGTTAACAGCACTCAGAAAAAAACTCTTTTTTGCTTTTCTTCAATTTTAAAGCAGACCAAAATATGGCTAAAAGAAACAGATTACACTTCTAGTCTATATCACCAATATAAAAGAAAATAGCCTCCGTGGCTTACAAATCCACAAACCAAGATGACTCTACCATAAATTCTCTTTGCTGAGAACCACTTATTCCTTTTTTTGACCCAGACCTACATTAAGATTTCCACTGTTTCACTGTAACCAATTGGAGTGTTCTTTAAAGCAGAGTGAACATAATAGAGTCCATAAAACTGTAAATGGATAACTGTAAATGTCCCTTAAATTTCCACAGATAATTGTACTTTTAAAAAATATGTTTATTAATGTAATTTCCCATTTAGCATAATATCAGGCATCTAGAAAAAGGGACATTTCTAACCATTGCCAGGATATCTTGTGAAATGTCTTTTTATGAAACCATTGGGATAATAGGGCTTATTCATTGGAGGAACTTAAGTATTCCAGGGACTCAAGGGCCTAATGGAAACTTTCCTATTTATTCCAGTTTCTAAATTTAGGTGCTCCCTCCCTTCTTGAAGCCCGTCTGCTTCCTCCAAAGGCCTAAGACTCTGCCTTATTCAGTTCTGTATGGGATACTAAAGAGAGGTGCTCAGGGCAGAACCAGATTAATAGGTAGCCAGGCAGTTTCACAAACATCAGTCATTTAAAAACAGTAAAGTACAACTGAGGAAAAGAATCAGAAATGCTATGCTGGTTAATTTTGATCTTCTAAGGTGGGTTTGATCTCTGGGTCAGGAATATCCATCAGAAGGCGGCACAGCAATCCACTCCATTATTCTTGCCTGGAGAATCCCATGCACAGAGGAGCCTGGCAGGCTATAGTCCCTAATCTCCAAGAGCTGGACACCACTGAAGCAACTTAGCCCGTGCATGTGCAAGGCAATGCCTTATACAGTTGTGGAATATTCACTATCCCTCTCTGCAGCCATACCTCAGTATAAACTTCTCAGAGCTATTATGAATATAGATCTTCAAGATGACATGGGGTTCAGGCTTATTTTTAAATCTCTGCTCAGACTTGGAGAACTGAAAGGTCAGTTCTGACAAATGCATCTCTGAACCCTTGATGTTGGCTAGTGTTACTGAATCCTCTATATCACTAAAGGTACCAGAAAGTTTATGCTCAGTATTCTTAGTCCTGGGACATTGATACAGCCTGTTTTCTTAGTGAGTTCTACAATTACTAGCTAAATAATGACTAATATCATCAAATGTTGATGTGAATCCCAGATCTACAATTGACTAGCTTTATGACCTTAGGAAAATCAATTCAACATTGTAACCTTAGCTAACACATCTATTAAATGGGAATACCACCTACCTCTAATGAACTGAATTAAACTGAAGCATTAACTGCCAGCACCTCAGATTGCAACTATTTAGAAATAGGGTCTTTCATAGAAATAATCAAGGCAAAATGAAATCATACTGAATTAGGGCCCTAATCCCACTTGACTCATTTCCCTATAGAAAGAACGCCATAACAGACATGACATGACAAAAGAATAAAAAGATAGACACCCAGAAAGAAAGCCATGTCAGGATGAAGGCAGAGATTGGAATAACATATCTACAAGTCAAGGAGTAACAAAATTGCCAAACAAATAACTTATAAAAGAACAAATAAACAAAAAAACTTAAGCTAAGAAAAAAGTATGAAATTAATTCTCTACCTCAGCTCTTAGAAGGAACTATCCCTGTTGATATCTTGATTTCAGATTTCTAGCCTCTAGAGCAGTAAGACAATAAATTTCTATTGTTTAAACCACTCAGTTTATGGTACTTAGTTATGGCAGCCCTAGGAAACCAATTGGAGAAGGCAATGGCACCCCACTCTAGTACTCTTGCCTGGAAAATCCCATGGATAGAGGAGCCTGGGCTGCAGTCCATAGGGTAGCTACGAGTCGGACACGACTGAGCGACTTCATTTCACTTTTCACTTTCATGCACTGGAGAAGGAAATGGCAACCCACTCCAGTGTTCTTGCCTGGAGAATCCCAGGGACTGCAGAGCCTGGTGGGCTGCCGTCTATGGGGTCTCACAGAGTCGGACATGACTGAAGCAACTTAGCAGCAGGAAACCAATACACTAGCCAACAAAGGCATCATGAGATTTAAATGATTTGTAAAGCAACTGACATAAGATAAACTATTAATAAATTATTATGAGTAACAACAGTGTTGGAGTAGTTTTGCAACACAACCCACTGGAAGACTACGCAACAGCTATTCTTGATTTATTCATTTCTATTTTTGGAAATCAAGATATTAAAATATTCTGGTAGGAAGGCTGTGAGGAAGGCAAAAATTATAAAGAAGATAAATCTCATGCCAGTGTGTGCTAATTGTTTGAATCCCCTGTAAATGGTCTGGCAGAAGAGGAGGTTGGAACACTTAGCTAAATTGAAGTTTGGGGATTATCTGTGAATTTAAAGTATCCATGCCATTTTGGCCCCTATTAGTACAAGTAATTGAGAGGAAAATCTTGCCAGTTATGCTTTTCCATAATGCTTAATGTGGACTTCAATATTTAAGTAATTCATTAGCAGGCTTAAACGGTGCCATGGAACAACATTAAAGGACACAGAGGCAGTCTGTGACCTTCATTTTAGAGACGAGTGGAGCCCATAGAGGTTATAATGGACTCAAGATTATAGAGTTTACACTGGAAAAGCTGACACAACAACCTTTGTTTCCTAATTTTCTATTGAAAATTGTGCCTTTCAGAATTCTTTTCCACATTTTATGGAGCTTTTCTAATTGTCAGAACTCCAACTCTGCACGTGTGAACTTAAAATCACAATTGGGAAGATTCAGATTCAGAGAGAAGAAAGTGACACTGTAACATGTTCAGTAAAGAAGCCTCAAAAATTGCGTCTGGTGAAGTGCATAGTAGTAGGGATAGAGGACAATGATTTTTACAATAAAATTACAAACTGTAGAACACATTTACAGAAATCTGTTTTACATTGTTTGGAATACCCATTAAATATGGCTTGACAGGACCTTTCTAGGACAAGTCATTAAAGCTCTAAACGGTATTTGGAAATGTGGCTACCTATGATTGAAGTCATTTGCATTTCATTAGAAAACACACAGGATGCTTGGTCATCAAGATCACTGGGGTGGTTGAACTTTGCCCCACCACATGATTTTGAAAATACAGAGTGTCCTTATAACCTGCTTAACAATTAACCCCACTTAAATGCAAGTAGCTGCCCTCATTCACCTCTGGTGTACTCAGCTTTTAAGTAGACCTTGTCTGAAGAAATATCAGACCTTTAATAATAAACTTTGTTTCATTGTTTGCTGTTTTCACTTTGTATTATTATATTTCTCCATCTTTAGAGGACATTTCCATTTTGCCTGCCCTAAGGATACCGGTACTGTAATTGAGGGGCCCAGTTCAGAATCTATTCCAGAGAGAAACATCCAGTTTTATTTTGTAGCTTCATAGCCCAGAACCAGAGCTTTTCAAAAGACACTCAATAACACCAAGGCAGGGACCCCTCAAGACAACATATCAATTTGTATTATGAAGTGAATTATGGTTTGTACCCACCAGAGCTGATATAGTTAAGTATCTGTCAGTGTTTCCATTATGTTTTGTGGGCTTCTTGCTTGGCTGGAAAAATGCCCTTCAGGCTAAAGCATACAAGGCCAGCCTAGCAAGTGAGTGCTCCTTTTGTTTAGTATGATTTTTTAAAAACACCAGCTCTCTTTTGTGCTTGCTTGCATACATCTTATAATGAGAAGAGGTTTGATTTTCTAATCAAAAAAGATGCCAGAATAGTGATTTTTTTACGAGGGTTTTAATGGGATGAGATCACTAAAGGTCTCATTTCTGGGTATGATCCAGCTCTCCATGAAGAATGCCAAGGCTCCAAATCTGAGGATTCCAATGTGGTGAAAATGTCCTCCACAGAGTACACTTATTAGGCCTCTAAATTTTAAATCCAGATATCACTGTTGATATATTGGACGGGATAGGACTACATTATGCTTAGGGTTTTCCTCTATCCTCCCCTTTCAATGTTCTTGTCCTTACCTCAAATCCTTGTGAATTCTTAGCATTCCTTTAAAATCTAGCTCACATTTTCTAACTTCTGAGAAGTCTCCCCCAACTCTCTCAAACAGACTCAGAGTCTTTCTACAAGCTACTTTGTACAGAACATAACTCTAAAATAGCTATTATCATAACATACCATTTCTGTTTTCTTATCAGACTGTACAAACTGAGAACAAAGTTTATGCCCTATTTATTTGCAGAGTACTAGATATATTACACAAGCTCAGTAAATATTGATTACATACTGAATGAAGGAAAGAATGGAGTAAATTTTCTATGAAATACAGACAGTGACAGGAAATTTGAATGATAAAGCCATTTTTGAAAAGAATTGCCCTTAATATGGTTTCTCATGCTGGGAGAAATATCAATAACCTTAGATATGCAGATGATACCACTATTATGGCAGATAGCAAAGAACTAAAGAGCCTTATGATGAAAGTGAAAGAGAGTGGAAAAGTTGGGTTAAAAGTCAACATTCAGAAAACTAAGATCATGGCCTCTGATCCCATCACTTCATAGCAAATAGATGGGGAAACAGTGGAAACAGTGTCAGATTTTATCTTTTTGGGCTCCAGAATCACTGCAGATGGTGACTGCAGCCATGAAATTAAAAGACGCTTGCTCCTTGGAAGAAAAGTTACGACCAACCTAGACAGTATATTATAAAAGCAGAGACATTACTTTGCCAATAAAGGTCCATCTAGTCAAAGCTATGGTTTTTCCAGTAGTCATGTGTGGATGTGAGAGTTGAACTATAAAGAAAGCTGAGCACTGAAGAATTGATGCTTTTGAATTGTGGTGTTGGAGAAGACTCTTGAGAGTCCCTTGGACTGCGAGGCATTCCAACCAGTCCATTCTAAAGGAAATCAGTCCTGAATATTCACTGGAAGGACTGACGCTGAAGCTGAAATTCCATTATTTGGCCACCTGATGAAAAGAACTGACTTATTGGAAAAGACCCTGGTGCTGGGAAAGATTGAAAGAGGGAGGAGAAGGGAATGACAGAGGATGAGATGGTTGGATGGCACCAACGACTCAATGAACATGAGTTTGAGTAGGCTCTGGGAGTTGGTGATGGACAGGGAAGCCTGGTGGGCTGCAGTCCATGGGGTCACAAAGAGTCGGACATGACTGAGCAACTAAACTAAACTGAACTGAACTGATGATTTCTCACTTCCAGTTTTCAGCATTCCAAATGGTACAAGTTCTCACATTCCCCATAATGAAGAATCCCCTAGAAAGCTGAATGTTTTGTAAATTCTTACAGGAAGAATTATATGAAATGGAATTTGTTCAGAAAATTACTGATCAAGGAATTAGGAGATGATGTGTTTGTTCTGATAGTCACTGACTCTGTGACCCTGTTCAAGTTAATAGCTCAGCGATTCAATCCATCTGCAAATGGTGATAAATAGCAGTTCTTTTTTTTTTTTTTTTTTGTGAAAACAACAGGGGACTGAAAATCTCTGAAAATAAAGAGCAAATTTAGTAGGAGTCAACGAGTGAGAGAGCTGTATAGATAGGAGACATTATTAAAAGTTAATGACAATTATAAACGGGGAAGCCAAGGTCTCTCTATAAAGAGACCCAGAGGAGACTGCAAATCCAATGCACGGTCCTTGATTCAATTTTGGTCCGAATAAATCAGTTGAAAAGACATTCCTGACACAACTGAGAATATTTGAGTATTGGCTAAGTATTAGATGATATTAAGGAATCATTGGTAATTGTGTTAGATGTGATAATGTTATTGTGGTTATACAGGAAAATCCTTATTTTTATTTTTTTCCCTCTTTTTTTTTTCTCTTTAATAGAAAATTATTTAATTAGTATACATGTGTTCCCCATCTTGAACCCTCCTCCCTCCTCCCTCCCCACACCATCCCTCTGGGTCGTCCCAGTGCACCAGCCCCAAGCATCCAGCATCATGCATTGAACCTTGACTGGCACCTCGTTTCATACATGACGTTTCACATGTTTCAATGCCATTCTCCCAAATCTTCCCACCCTCTCCCTCTCCCACAGAGTCCATAAGACTGTTCTATACATCAGTGTCTCTTTTGCCGTCTCGTACACAGGGTTATTGTTACCATCTTTCTAAATTCCATATATATGCATTAGTATACTGTATTGGTGTTTTTCCTTCTGGCTTACTTCACTCTGTATAATAGGCTCCAGTTTCATCCACCTCATTAGAACTGATTCAAATGTATTATTTGTAATGGCTTAGTAATACTCCATTGTGTATATGTACCACAGCTTTCTTATCCATTCATCTACTGATGGACATCTAGGTTGCTTCCATGTCCTGGCTATTATAAACAGTGCTGCGATGAACATTGGGGTACACGTGTCTCTTTCCCTTCTGGTTTCCTCAGTGTGTATGCCCAGCAGTGGGATTGCTGGATCATAAGGCAGTTCTAAATAGCAGTTCTTGTCTGCTCCTCAGGTATGTTTGGGGACAAGTATGTCCCCAAGTATGTTAGCACATATGAGATACTTTAAAGAAAATACTTCAACTATATATATATATATATTATATAAATTAAATTTTAAGATTGTTGTAGTGCTATTACAGCTATTTACTAAATAATAATTTATTTCAAACAAGACTCTGGTGAATTCACATTAACAAATTCACAAAATCTAACTGGAGATTTTATTCCCCCACATGTCATGAATGATTGGATTGCATCCATTCTATAAAGAAGTAGAATGTAAAGTATATTGTTCAATTGTTTCTGCAGTTGACATTTGGGAATGGCCCATGTATGTGATCAACGATGCCTAAATTGTCATGTTCTACCTGAATTACTAGACATATTTTCAATGAGAAGAGCTTAACAGAATAACAGATACTTTTATAAGTAAAATGACTGTAAGAAATTATTGCTTTTTAAATCACAGATTTGCAAACAGATTAAACATTGAGGGCTATAAACCTTCCAGTGTTTCTCAATCAATGAATTATATGCCTCAGTATAATCTGGAAATGCCCAAACCTCATTATATGTGGAAAGAATAATAAATTTTGGGGTGGAATCAAAGAACCCGGATTTTAAACAAGGTCACTAGATGGTTTCTACAAAGATACTCAGGTTTGAGAATTACTGTAAGAGCTTGCAGTAGTAGACTAGAGCTTCCTCTGGTCCATGAAGCAAATGAAGAAAGCACAGACTGCCAAAGATCAGAAGCCAGATACTGAACTTTCCTGTGTAACAAAAAGGGATAAACTCTTTCCCTTTAAAAATCACTGAGTATGCTATCTTTTGTGTAAACTGTAGACAAATTATAAATTAATCATATAATCCTATTTTGGGGGGTGGGGGATGTTTTGGGAAAACATGGGTAGACTGAATTAAAAAAAGGGAAAGAAAGAATTGAAACTCCAGTGTACTGTATTTTATCAGGATCCACAGGTATTTGATTTATGGAGAAAAGGAGGGCTCCAAAATTTTTTTCATTCTCTTTCTTCTTTAAGGTCCTGAAAGCAAGCCAAACTGCTTTAAGCTCTCAAACATTTTGATACATTTATTAAGGGTTTGTTCTTCCAGCAACTATCAAGACAAACTGGCTAAAAATATGAAAACAAAGTATGGTTGTAATGTGACTATTATTAAGTGGATATAGCTTTGTTATTTTGCTTCCATTTACAAGGTCATGCCACGTGGAAAATTTCAATAATTAGAGAAAAGAATACAGAGGCAAATGAAAAACACTTTAAGATGTGATACCCAGTGGCAACTACTGCTCTCATGTTGGTGAAAATTCTTCTACAGCTTTACATCAGTTCAGTTCAGTCGCTCAGGTCATGTCTGACTGTTTGAGACCCCATGAACCACAGCACACCAGGCCTCCCTGTCCATCACCAACTCCCGGAGTTCACCCAAACCCATGTCCATTGAGTCAGTGATGTCATCCAACCATACCATCCTCTGTCGTCCCCTTCTCATCCTGCCCTCAATCTTTCCCAGCATCAGGGTCTTTTCAAATGAGTCAGATCTTTGCATCAGGTGGCCAAAGTTGCCAGGAGCCAGCGTGAGGAACTCCGCCCATGGCAAAGGTCATGAGGAAGGAGGCTAGGCATACGCAAAGGTGGGATCGAGCCTCAGGAGTCCCCCTGGAAATTCTCGAGCATCTACTCCCAAAACCAGAGTCTGCCTACTTTACTGCTTTGTACTCTCATCTACACCTCTGACTTTACGGGGGGCTGTCCCCCACCACCTCTCTCTGAAAAAGAGTTAACTTACAGCTCCAGTTAATAAAGTTCCTGGGCGTGACAACAGTGTTTAAACTGTCTAAATACAGATTCCTTTGAGCAGTTAAAAGATTGATTAGAAATTGTATTGGTGAAGGGATTTTCACTTGTTGGGCCAATGTTTGCTGCTAAGTTTCCATATCCCTTACCTATTGTGTCCCTGGCAGTGTATTGATTGATATAATTGGTGTATAGGAATGTAAGTAGTAGCTTTAATGTTTGTAACCTTGGACCATTGAGTTAATTCTTTTTCTTATTACAGCCCACCACACCTTTGTCCTATAGGAATGCAACTTTATCCAATGCTTTTGGAGGGTGGCACCTGACTAATCACCTTTAGAAAAAAATAAGTTTTCTGAAGAAAGAGTCTTAAAATGTTAACAGGCCTCCAGACCAGAAGATGATGCAAATCACCTAAACTTTTGCATATGATAAGTTTGCAGGAAGAAAGCCTGGCTTACTGCATGACTCTACCCCTTCCCCCATTATCCTCTATGCATAACTTAAGGTATAAAAACTACTTTGGAAAATAAAGTGCGGGCCTTGTTCACCAAAACTTGGTCTCCCCATGTCATTATTTCTCTCACCTTCTGGCTGAATTGGAGCGTGGAGGCTCATCAAGCCTACTAACTATGCCTGGGCTTCTAAGATCTGACCAGGGAGGCCTTAGTGTCTCTTCTCCTTCGGGAGAACGGGAGGATGCCTGCGGTCTACGTAGGTGACGTAAATTCCTTATTTTGGAATTTTATTAGCTCTCCACGTAAACCAGGTTATTCAGCCTCTTTTCTCCACTGAATTTTCTTACTGAGCTATCCTTATTTAACCACTCTTTATATCTTTAGTTCTATTGTATCCTGATCGCCGAAGCCGTCTCCCCTTCGAATTCCCTGGATCCACCAGGGCTGGACCTCGGCACAAAGTATTGGAGTTTCAGCTTCAACATCAGTCCTTCCAGTGAACACCCAGGACTGATCTCCTTGAGGATGAACTGGTTGGATGTACTTGCAGTCCAAGAGACTGTCAGAGAGTCTTCTCCAATACCACAGTTCATAGTCCAACTCTCACATCCATATATGACCACTGGAAAAACCATAGCCTTGACTAGATGGACCTTTGCTGACAAAGTAATGTCTCTGCTTTTTAATATGATGTCTAGGTTGGTCATAACTTTCCTTCCAAGGAGTAAGCGTCTTTTAATTTCATGACTGCAGTCACCATCTGCAGTGATTTTGGAGTAAAAAAAAATAAAGTCAGCCACTGTTTCCACTGTTTCCCCATCTATTTGCCATGAAGTGATAGGACCAGATGCCATTATCTTAGTTTTCTGAGTGTTGAGCTTTAAGCCAACTTTTTCACTCTCCTCTTTCATTTTCATCAAGAGGCTCTTTAGTTCTTCACTTTCTGCCATAAGGGTGGTTTCATCTGCATATCTGAGGTTATTGATAATTCTCCTGGAAATCTTGATTCCAGAGTGTGCTTCATTCAGCCCAGCATTTCTCATGATGTACACTGCATATAAGTTAAATAAACAGGGTGACAATATACAGCCTTGACGTACTCCTTTTCCTCTTTGGAACCAGTCTGTTGTCCCATGTCCAACTGTTGGACATGTTGCATGTCTAACTGTTGCTTCCTGACCTGCATACAGGTTTCTCAAGAGGCAGATCAGATGATCTGGTATTCCCATCTCTTGAAGAATTGTCCACAGTTTACTGTGATCCACACAGTCAAAGGCTTTGGCATAGTCAATAAGGCAGAAATAGATGTTTTTCTGGAACTCTCTTGCTTTTTTGATGATCCAGCAGATGTTAGCAATTTGATCTCTGGTTCCTCTGCCTTTGCTACACCAACTGTACAACAAATCCTGGCCTGGTGCATGGATTTTAAAGTTTTTCTTACAACTGTGGAGATTTCAGGGCATGTGTACTGAATGTAAAATATCTAGTTTACTTGGCAGATTCTCGTGTAAATTACAGTAAAACAAGCAAATGAAATTTAAAGAAAAAAATAAGTTTGATCACAAAATGCCAAAAAAAAACCCCTCTACCAACTGTAGAATATGATTACATTATAATACAATTTTAACTATAGTTAAATTTACATATATTTACATATATAAATATAAACACAGGCATATATATACTTTTATATTTTTATTATGAATTTATTTATTTTAATTGGAGGCTAATTACTTTACAATATTGTATCGGTTTTGCCATACATCAACATGAATCTGCCACGGGTGTACACATGTTCCCCATCCTGAACCCCCCTCCCACCTCCCTCCCCATCCCATCCCTCTGGGTCATCTCAGTGCACCAGCCCCAAGCATCCTGTATCATGCATCGAACCTGGACTGGAAATTCATTTCACGTATGATATTATACATGTTTCAATGCCGTTCTCCCAAATCATCCCACCCTCACCTTCTCCCACAGAATCCAAAAGACTGTTCTATACATCTGTGTCTCTTTTGCTGTCTCGTATACAAGGTTATCGTTACCATCTTTCTAAATTCCATATATATGTGTTAGTATACTGTATTGGTGTTTTTCTTTCTGGCTTACTTCATTCTGTATAATAGGCTCCAGTTTCATCCACCTCATTAGAACTGATTCAAATGTATTCTTTGTAATGGCTGAGTAATACTCCATTGTGTATATGTACCACTGCTTTCTTATCCATTCATCTGCTGATGGACATCTAGGTTGCTTCCAGGTCCTGGCTATTATAAACAGTGCTGCAATGAACATTGGGGTACACGTGTCTCTTTCCCTTCTGGTTTCCTCAGTGTGTATGCCCAGCAGTGGGATTGCAGGGTCATATGGCAGTTCTATTTCCAGTTTTTTAAGGAATCTCCACACTGTTCTCCATAGTGGCTTGTACTAGTTTGCATTCCCACCAACAATGTAAGCAGGTTCCCTTTTCTCCACATCCTCTCCAGCATTTATTGCTTGTAGACTTTTAGATCGCAGCCATTCTGACTGGCGTGAAATGGTACCTCATTGTGGTATTGATTTGCATTTCTCTGATAATGAGTGATGTTGAGCATCTTTTCATGTGTTTGTTAGCCATCTGTATGTCTTCTTTGGAGAAATATCTGTTTAGTTCTTTGGCCCATTTTTTGATTGAGTCATTTATTTTTCTGGAATTGAGCTGCCGGAGTTGCTTGTATATTTTTGAGATTAATTCTTTGTCAGTTGCTTCATTTGCTATTATTTTCTCCCATTCTGAAGGCTGTCTTTTCACCTTGCTTATAGTTTCCTTTGTTGTGCAGAAGCTTTTACTTTTAATTAGGTCCCATTTGTTTATTTTTGTTTTTATTTCCAATATTCTGGGAGATGGGTCATAGATGATCCTGTTGTGACTTATGTCAGAGAGTGTTTTGCCTATGTTCTCCTCTAGGAGTTTTATAGTTTCTGGTCTTACATTTAGATCTTTAATCCATTTTGAGTTTATTTTTGTGTATGGTGTTAGAAGTGTTCTAGTTTCATTCTTTTACAAGTGGTTGACCAGTTTTCCCAGCACCACTTGTTAATATGATTACATTATATATTAATATGAATACATTATAATACAATTTTAACTACAGTTAAATTTATATATTTACATATATAAAGATAAACATAGGCATTTATGTACTTTTATATTATATTATTATATGTTACTTTTTCATGCCATTTAACTTTTTAAAAACATATCATCATGAGTACTAATATTAACTGGAAAATAATTAGACCTTTAATGGTGCTGCTTGCTGTTTCATCTCTTTCATTTATTTCTATGAAAAGGATTCCCTCTTAAAAAAACTCCTCTATAGTCCTCTTATTTTCAGGTTGATATTTCCTGGGAAATTCCCTCTTGCCCTCAACATCTCTTAGCCCTAAATTCTACCTCTAAACCATTAAATGTAAAGAGAGAGAACATGGGTGTTAATTATCAATTTTCTAGAGCAAGAGGGTATCAGTGATTCATTAGCCTCCAAGTAAGCCAAGGATGCTGAACAGGACCAGATAAGCTTAACATTTCATTTAACAGGTATTTAAGACACACAATGTTCTAAGTGCACTGTATGGATTATTTTACTAACTTCTTAGAACCATCATATAAGGTAAAAGTCATTCCTGTCTTTATAGGAATAGAGGATTACTAATTCTCAAGGAGAGTAAGTTGAATGTCTATACAATTCATCATTGTGGAAAAGGTGGGTGAAACAGGAATGGGAAACAAGTACTCAATGGGTAATGAGTTTTATTTGGGGTGGTAGAATATTCTGGAACTATACTGACATTGTGAATGTATCACTAATGCTACTAAATGTCACTTTATTGCTTATGATAATGGTTAAAGAAGGTTGAGCATTGCATAATGGAAGCTTTTGAACTGTGGTGTTAAAGAAGACTCTTGAGAGTCCCTTGGACTGCAAGGAGATCAAACCAGTCAACCCTAAAGGAAATCAGTCCTGAATATTCATTGGAAGGACTGAGGTTGAAACTGAAGCTCCAATACTTTGGCCATCTGATACAAGGAGCTGTCTAATTGGAAAAGAACTTGATGCTGGGAAAGATTGAGGGCAGGAGGAAAATGGGGCAACAGAGGATGAGATGGTTGGATGGCATCACTGACTCAATGGACATGCATTTGAGCAAACTCTGGGAGAGTTCCTTGAAGGACTGGGAAGCCAGGTGTGCTGCAGCCCATGGGGTCACAAAGAGTCAGATTCAACTTAGTGACTGAACAACAAAAAATTTATATTTTGTGAATTTTCACTCAATTAAAGATAATATAGCAGAGATCAAACCCAGTCTGACTCCAGAGACCACATTCTTTAGCATTATATAATACTGCCTCTTACATGGCTATATTAGTCTTCCCTGGTAGCTCAGCAGTAAAGAATCTGCCTACCAATGCAGGAAACACGAGTTAAGTTCCTGAGTTGGGAAGATCCCCTGGAGAAGGAAATGGCAACCCACTCCAGTATTCTTGCCTGGAAATTCCATGGACAGAGGCATCTGGTGGGCCACAGTCCACAGGTTCACAAAAGAGTCAGACACAGTGTTTAGCAACTAAACAACAACAATTTAAAAGCATAGCAATGTGAAGTCTTGATTGTGTGGGAAAATAACTATGACAGCATATATATGTTTCCCTGTTTCTCTTAATAATACAAGAACTGCCTTAACCATTAATAAAAATAAACAGAAGCTAATTCTGTGGGAGGAAAAGGCCTTACATTGAATAATGTCTGTATTCTTAAAATAAAATAAACTGTGCTATTTTCTTTTAATAGGAAAAATAAAGCCTGGTATGGGAGAGTGTCATATGTTTGGGAAACCCAAGAGTTTGAAGGGGTCATCCTGCAAGATTTGCTCCAATAGTTTTGACTATCTCATCCTTATGAAAATGAAAGAGAAAGTTGCTCAGTTGTGTCCAACTCTCTGTGACCCCGTGGACTATACAGTCCATTGAATTCTCCAGGCCAGAATACTGGAGTGGGTAGTGGTTCCCTTCTCCAGGGGATCTTCCCAACCCAGGGATCAAACCCAGGTTTCCTGCATTGCAGGTGAATTCTTCACCAGCTGAGCCACCAGGGAAACCCAAGAATACTGGAGTGGGTAGCCTATGCCTTCTCCAGAGGATCTTCCCAACTCAGGAATGGAACCAGGGTCACCTGCATTGCAGGCAGATTCTTTACCAGCTGAGCTATCAGGGAAGCCCTGGTATCTCTGGTATAAGGAAGGTATCTTATCCTTATAATAGACTTCTATTCTTCATATTTCCCCAAGGCTTCCAAATTATATGTAAAACTACCTTCTTACTGTTTCCTTATCTGGACTTCTAGATAACACATTTTCATTGTCTCCACCATCTCCAATCAGCCATCATATATATATTACTCGACATACTAACCATAAGAACTCTTAAATCTTAGCAGTTAAACAGTAGCACTCCTTGCATGAAAAAATACATAAAGAGGTATTTCACTGAAAGGATACAAAGATGCCATGTAAGCACATAAAAAGATGTTCAAACTCACTAGCCATTAGATAAATGAAAATTAATACTACAGTGAGATATCACTGTGCATCTATCAGAATGGCTAAAATACAAAGATTGATGACACCATATGTTGCCAGGGATGCAAAGAGGAAAGATAGGTGTCACTCTGAGTTTTCTTCTGTTGGCTTGTAGGCAGCTACCATCTTACTTTGTGCTCACATGACTCCTTTTTGTGCATACAAAGGATGGTGGAGTAGTGGGATAGATTCTTGTAAAACCATGAACACTATCAGGTCATGAACCTACCTGTAGCTCATGTACTTTAATTACCTCCTAAAAGCCTAACCTCTGAATAGTCACATTGGGGTGAGATCTTCAATATATGAATTTGAGGAGGACACAATTAAGTTTGCAGCAATTACTTTCCTCTGCTATATAACAAATTACCACAAATTTAGCAGCTCAAAACACACATTTATTATCTTGAAGTTTATGGGCATACACCCAAGCATGACTTGGGTTAGTCCTTTGCATGGCTGCAACTAAAATATCAGGTTCTTATCTGAAAAATCCACTATCAATATATCCACTTTCAACTTGTATGGAAAAAGCCAAGTGTTCTCCTTTACTCTCACTCACAATGCTTCTGACACCAGATGTGTGGAATTTTACCACATCATGCATTTCTCAGATACCAAGTGGGGATCCTAGAGTAAAATTCACTTCTGACACCAGCCAGAGTCACCTTAGCAATGATCTTATAGGTTAAGGTATCAGTCTCATAAGACTGCCCCACTTCTCCACAAACACTGAGATGCCAATCTCTGGTTCAAGTTGTTACCTGTGCTTCTAACCAGCTAGCTATAAATCAGAAGTTCCCATGACCCTTGTCCTTGGATTTGATTAATGTGCTAGAGTGACGCACAGAACTCAGGAAAACAGTTTACTCACTAGATTCCAGGAGATCTTCCCAACCCAGGGATTGAACCTAGGTCTCCCACATTGCAGGCAGATTCTTTACCAGCTGAGCCATAAGTTGAGCCCTTATTACAAATATCGATCTATTAAAGTGTATGAATGAACAAGATGAAGAGACATAGAATGAGATCTAGAAGAGCCCTGAGGGCTAGAGCTTCTGTCCCGATGGAGTTTGGGTGTGTCACCATTCTAGCATGTGGATTTATTCACCATAAGCCCTCCAAGCCATTTATTTGAGTGATTTTTTTTAAAGGTTTCATCACGGAGATATGATCAATCATAACTCAATCTCTAGCCTTTCTCCCTTTTCTTGAAAAAACAGGAAGGGAGACTGAAAGTTCTAATCTTCTAATCATGTCTTGGTTTTATTTATTTATTTTTTTAGTGACTAGCCCCATCATGGAGCTATCTAGGAGTCACATCACTAGAATGAAAAGACTCCTGTCTCCCAGAAAATTCCAAATGGTTTTAAGAATTCTGCATTAGGAACAAGGGTCAAAGAAAAAATATTACAACAAAAGATACTCCTAGTACTCTTAGGAAATTGCAGTGGTTTTAAGGTTCTGTGCCAGGAACTGGGGGCAGATATATACATGTGTGTGTGTGTACATACATATATACACATACATACACACATACATATGTGTATATATATTTATATTTATTTGTTATTTCACACAAGTTTACTCAGGGTGCACGCACAGTATATCTTATGACTATAGGAATTACATCCTTGACTTCTTGCTGGCTGTCATCCAGAAGCCACTGTCAGCTATAGAGGCTTTCAGTTTCTTGCCATGTTTCCCTCTCTATAGACCCTCTCCCACCATGGCAGCTTACTTCAAGGCCAGCAGGAGAGCAGGAGCCAATCTTCTAAAAAGAAAACATAGTCTTATATAATGCAGTGTACACGTGGGACTGTAAACTCATTAGTGCTGTCACATAACAATCACAGGAGTGGTATCCTGTCACCTTCTCCATACTCCATAGGCTAGAAGAAAGTCAGAGGTTCTGCCTACATCTATGGGAAGGGATTACAAAAAGGTATGAACATCAGTAGTTAGGACTCAGGAGTGTCACACAGAATGTGTTCAGTGCAATTATATAAAATATAAAAGACATCAAAATATCAAAAAAGTCACACATATCTACCACATAAGCATAATCACCATTAATGACGCTGAATGCATTTCTTTCTGTGTGCTCTCCTTGATCCCTGTCCCCTAACAAAAGCACATCATATGTATAATTGTTTGAGTCCTGATTTTTAAGACACAGCCTCCTTAAATGATCTTCAAAATAATGAATTTTACTATTATGTAGTAGTAAAATTTTTACAATTATGTAGTTGTTTATTTATAACACATTTATTAAATGTCTTAAATATAATTTATTTGACAGTATCCTTATAATTTGACAGCTATTTTTGTTCCTATTATCATGTTATAAGTAACCCTATGATAAACATCTTCAGTTCAGTTCAGTCGCTCCGTCGTGTCTGACTCTTTGCGACCCCAGGAATCGCAGCACGCCAGGCCTCCCTGTCCATCACCAACTCCTGGAGTTCACTCAAACTCACGTCCATCAAGTTGGTGATGCCATCCAGCCATCTCATCCTCTGTCGTCCCCTTTTCCTCCTGCCCCCAATCCCTCCCAGCATCAGAGTCTTTTCCAATGAGTCAACCCTTTGCATGAGGTGGCCAAAGTACTGTAGTTTCAGCTTTAGTATCTTTCCTTCCAAAGAACACCCAGGGCTGATCTCCTTTAGAATGGACTGGTTGGATCTCCTTGCAGTTGAAGGGACTCTCAAGAGTCTTCTCCAGCACTACAGTTCAAAAGCATCAATTCTTCGGCGCTCAGCTTTCTTCACAGTCCAACTCTCTCATCCATGCATGACCACTAGAAAAACCATAGCCTTGACTAGATGGACCTTTGTTGGCAAAGTAATGTCCCTGCTTTTCAATATGCTATCTAGGTTGGTTATAATTTTTCTTCCAAGAAGGAAGCATCTTTTAATTTCATGGCTGAAATCACCATCTGCAGTGATTTTGGAGCCTCCAAAATAAAGTCTGACACTGTTTTCACTGTTTCCCCATCTATTTCCCATGAAGTGATGGGACTAGATGCCATGATCTTAGTTTTCTGAATGTTGAGCTTTAAGCCAACTTTTCACTCTCCTCTTTCACTTTCATCAAGAGGCTTTTTAGTTCACCTTCACTTTCTGCCATAAGGGTGGTGTCATCTGCATATTTGAGGTTATTGATAAACATCTTACTCCTACAAAAATAACCTTCAAATATAACTTAAATTTTACCTTCAAGAACAGGTGGGAGGATTTCACTTTCCAATTCCAAATCCATACCACCATCTCTCTTTTAGTTCAGACAACAGATTCCTAACTGATTTCCCTTCCTTTTTTTGACACCTTCCCACCATTGTGCTTCCACATTTGACTGGTAATCAACCAGTTGATCATCACCTTTTAAGACACCTGAGTGTCAAGCCCTCCAGGGAGCCAGACTGATTAGAATGACTTTTTCATAAGGCCCTCTCATTGTCACCTCACCCCTGTATCATGTTACCACATCATTTTAAAATGACATGTTTCCTAGTCTCCTGATGTTCATTTCCCTGAAGGCAGAGAACCTCTATTTAGTTTCTTCTCTGCACTCGTAGCACCTAACACTCTATATGAGATACAGTAATTTCTCAGTAAGTGAGCTGAAGTAAACTATTGAAACTAAGATAATTTGGGTGTGTAGGAGAGATGTATAATTTTTCTAAGCCATCTACATTTTACAATATGGTTTTTCATCCTTGAGCACACTAACGAGGGCTAAAATTAAATCAAAGACATGCGGTACACTCTTGTACAACATAAAGACCCTTTGTATCAAGGGCAATTTTTTTGGCCATTCCACACAACTTGTGGGATCTTAGTTCCCTGACCAGTGATTTCACCCGGGCCCCGGCAATGAAAGACGGTCCTAACTACCAGACTGCCAGGGAGCTCCCTCAAATGTAATATATTTTTTTTTAATTTTATTTTATTTTTAAACTTTATACAATTGTATTAGTTTTGCCAAATATCAAAATGAATCTGCCACAGGTAATGTAATGTAATATTAAATAATATAAATGTAATGTAAATTTGTAAATGAAATGTAATATTTTAAAAAAGGAACCGATATAAAAATGGTTAAGAAGTTCACAACACTTCTTTTATCAAAAAGATTGTGCAAAGATAAAGACATATTATACAGGCTTATATAACCTCAAATTTACAAATGCAGAGTCATTTCTCTTCTATTCACAGAATGATAGAGATAATTATTTACAAGTTTAACACAAAACTGAACTCATTACAGAAATGGGAAGTGGTAAAAGAACATTTATTAAATGTCTATTATGTAGCATGTATAAAGATGTGCTTTATAACAAATTTATCATTTTAATAGTCACAAAACCTCTGTGAAAATTATTGCTAAATCCATTTTATATCTGAAATAACCTGGCCAGGACAGCTAGTGAGTGACAGAGTGGCTCTTAAAACTCAGAAAGGTCCAGTTTCAAAGCCACAATCCTCCCACTTCCTCACACTGTGAGAACACCTAGGAAATGCCCTAGTTTTCAGTTCATTATCAGAAATACTGCTCTGCGGAATACCAGGGGAAAAAGTAGTAATGACCAGCAGCAGGCTTGAGGTTGAGGCTGCACATCTATTGAAAACTGAGATTATTTGCATTGTGCTATTTGATTTAGTTCCCTGCCAAGTGTCATGCCAGAGCCCTGACACAACAGAGGTTTGTGCCTGGAGCCATCCATTCCCTGTCTGGCAGAATACATTGGCTGGCATGCTTTCCTTGGATATTCTAAAGTCACACTAGTCTCTGAATAGAGGCTGAAAAATGACTAAGAGGAAAAGCTTATGAAAAGAGGGGAAAAAAAAAAAGTGTATTTCAATTTTAAAATCTCAGAAAATTATCCAGATATGCAGATGAGTAGTTTATTCTTTCCTGGAAGGGTAACATGTGGAACACATAACATAATTTAGAGCCAAATTTAAAATATAAATGTGTATATAAGTGTATTTTCAAAAAAGAACTATGCGTAAAATAGAACAGACATCAATTATTATTCATGATGGCATATGTAGCCACAATTTTTCTTATAAGCACAAAACAACTTCCAAGTTTTCTTTCAATCTAAAGTTACTTTATCACGCAGAAAAATAAAAAGAACTGCCTTGCCAAATTCTTTGTGGGGTTTGGAAGGACCCCAAATAGAATAAATGATCTAGAGAAGATTTAGAGAAATTATAACAGACATTTGTGAAT
The DNA here is from genome assembly GCF_055505025.1 of Bos grunniens. Lineage (NCBI taxonomy): Eukaryota > Metazoa > Chordata > Mammalia > Artiodactyla > Bovidae > Bos > Bos grunniens. The sequence continues at coordinate 33,627,370 of NC_141172.1, read as the reverse complement.
CCATTTGATATTTAAATATCTCTAAATGAACAACATCAAAGCTTGTATCAATACTTTATCACTTAAGTTCCTCATGTGTTAGTTCATCTTTTCATCTACTTTCTCCATAGCAAAGAACTGGGTTTAATTGCTCCTATCTGTGAGTTTCAGTTTTACTTTAAATAGTCTTCATCCTGTCCACTACAGTCCCTGAGGATCTCAGTCTCTATAGTCCTAACTCAGATTTCCCACCAAGTACTTTTTATTCACGGTATACATTTTCTTTTCAGCTGTTATAGGATTCAAGGTTACTACAATTCTTGATCTTTGCAGTGTTCTTTGTTCCATTTTTTTTAATAACAGAATTCAATTTTGAAATCATAGGCATCCTTTACCAGCCTTATACTGACCCCCTTATCTTTCGGGTACCACATTAACATCTTATTTAGCTATATGTGTACATATTTTCCTGCCTGCTTCCTATTTTCATGCCAATTTGTAATTTTTAAATGATTTCAACATTTGATTTGCCAAAACTAGACATGTAGTTTTTGACAGGCAATTTAACTAACCTATATCCTATTTCAATAATTTATTCATCAGCATCACTAATGACTATGTTAAATACCTTCCATCAGCCTTAGAATAGTTCCACTGCTTTGCTAACAGGCACATTAGCAACAATAGTTCTTTGAATATAGGTTGTGTGGATTAAGACATCCTGTGGCAAGGCAATACTATGCATTTAACAATTAGACTTTTTCATTCTGTTACTTTATCACTAGAGTCATATTTTGCCAGATCAAAGAGTATATATCATATACATAAACATGTATTACAATTCCATACAGCTAAGCCTGAGACAATAATGCAATTGTTCTAACATTCGTATACGTTACTCATGGAGAAAGTTGGAAATATATTTTAAATAGGCATACCTTTGACCAAGGCACATCCTGCTGTGGTCTCAGGACAGGAACCTATTGTGAAAAATATATATGATACTTATTAATACACTTAGTATTAAGAACAGATTGAGAAATACCAACACATAAAACAGCAACATGCTTTAAACTCAAACATTGCTCAAAGTGGGAATCTGCCATTAACTTCAAAGAGATGGTCTTTTTGACTTTTATAGATGAAGTTCATTAGGAAAAATTAGAGATAAATACTCTGATATAACACTCAATCTTAATCTCCAAATGAACTCTATTCCTTTATATCTTAAAATAAATGTTTTTCTCAGAAAGAAGTAAATCCTGATACATAAATTTAGGCAAAAATTGAGACATTACTTTTCCAAAATGCTAAATGAATTATTATATTCAAAACAGGAAAATTAAGAGACAAGTTTCACATGTTTTATAATAACAAAAGCCTTAGAATATTTGTTGATCAAAAATGGCATCAGAGCCTCAATTAGAGTTAACAGAGAATCATTTTCACAGGATTAATGTTTCAAACTTTCATGCAGTGAAACTAAAATATGTGCAGATAATAGATTTAAATACATTCAAATCAACTTGAGTACTTTAGAAATCAAAAGAGGAAACAGAATCACATATTGCTATACTAGAGTCCAATATTTTCATCACTTCTATTTCATTATTCAATTAGATGCAGTGACACACTTCCAAATATGTTCAAAGACCCATCCACTCACAGAAATGTACAGATGTAAGTGTAAGAACTCTTTTTTTTTTTTTGCAGGGAATGACGCATTTTAAGTGGTATCTAATAGCTATAATTCTAGGTTCTGTGTTTTGCTTATGCTCTGGCCTGACTAGAGGAACAGAAAATCTCAGTAAATGACAGGGAGGCACTTAAAGTTTTCCACCAGTCAAGCAAGACTCCAACTGCCTAACATTCATGGGAGCAGAATTATAGGGTGAAGAGAAAGTACAAAACTCTAGATAGTCAGCATTACAGCCAGGATAATGAATTTATCACAGAAAAGCATAGTGTCAACAAAGTCAGGGCTGAATTCACAAAACACACAATCTCCATATCCTAAAATATCCACTTCTCTGGCCTGATAGGAATAATTGGGGGTTTAAAGATAGGATTAAGGGTACTTGTTTTGATTTTTCTGAAAGGAACATATACTCCTTTAAGTGGAAATAAGTCGCAAGAGAAAAGGAAGGAGACATATTTCAAAATAGTGGTTTAATTGAACTTAGCATAGGTTAGAATTAAGAGAGGAAAAAAGACTTCAGATGAGAAAATGGGGGAAAAGGGAAGAATAAAATGACAAGAATAAAACACCTATAGACTCAATAAGGAAAAATTTAAATATCAAACCTGATAAGCAATATATTTGGAAAGCTATGTTTTGATTGGTTGTTATTTTTTATATATCGTGATGGTAATGAAGTGTTTTCCCTCATAGCTCAGTTGATAAAAAATCTACCTGCAATGCAGGAGACCTGGGTTTGATTCTAGGGTCGGGAAGAGCCCCTGGAGGAGGGCATGGCAACCCATTCCAGTATTCTTGCCTGGAGAATCCCATGGACAGAGGAACCTGGCGGGCTACAATCCATGGGGTCACAAGAGTCGGACACAACTTAGCAACTAAACCACTACCACAGTAGTGAAGGGGAGGTGGTGACCTATCATCATTTCATTGACACTGTTTCATTGTATTTTTGTGTGATTTTTTTTTTTTTTGTATTTTTACAATGTTGTATTGGTTTCTGCGGTACAACAACATGAATCGGTCATAACTATACATATATCCTAGCCCTCCTGAGATGCAGATGAAGGGAACAGACTTGTAGACACAGTGGGGGAGGGAGTGAATGGGACAAAGGGAGAAGGTAGCATCAACACCCACACTATTGTGTGTAAGTGGATATGCGAGAAGTTGCTGTATAACACAGGGAGCCCAGTCTGGTGTTCTGTGATGACCTAGAGGGGTGAGATCAGAAGTGGGGGTGGGGAAGGCTCAAGAGGAAAGGGACATATGTACATTTAATGGTTTTAACACAGGCATTTTCTACCAGGTGTAATTTCCTCCTTCCACTCTCATGGCCAGAGACATTTACCAAACCCTGGAGACATTTTTGGTGTCCTAACTGGGGGCGGGGGTCGGGGTGGGGGGCTATAGGCATAACTAGTAGGTAGAGGCCAGGGATGCTGCAAAACATCCTACAATTCACATGACAAACTTCCACAATAAAAAGTTTTTTCAGCTTAAAATATCAATCATGTTCTTAAGTTGAGAAACCCTGTTTGAATTAGCAGGGGATATGGGAGCCTCCTGCTACATAAGCTCTTCAAAAACCCTTCCAAATGATGAGATTATATCATTTATGTAGAGTGAGTCTTCAGCAAAAAGAATACTAACCCTAGTCAACAGTCCTACTTAAATACTGCACACCTAGTGCTTAATGAAGCCATGCATTGAATTCAGGTTGATCAGATAATAGCCACAAAGTTTTGCTTCAATCTGAACCCTATAGGGAACTTCATCCTCATTCCTTTTCTCAAATGTTATTTAAGGTCAGAAAATATTTTAGTGGATTATCATTTTTGTTAGTCTTACTCTCAAAGAACACTAAATTCAAGGTCATATATCACATTGCTTGAAATAATTCAGTTTAAGAGATAGGATATTTGTATAATTTTACAAATCTAATAATATATCAAATATTAATTCAATACTTAACAATCAAAATAAAAGGTTTTTGAATATTACTGTTCTATTTTTTAATTTACATAAAATAACAACTGAATTTCGTTAAGCAAATCTAAGATATATGGCTATTGAATACTTTCATAAAAAACAATATGTGTATGTAGTGTCAGACTTTATTTTTCTAGGCTCCAAAATCACTGCAGATGGTGACTGCAGCCATGAAATTAAAAGATGCTTACTCCTTGGAAGGAAAGTTATGACCAACCTAGATAGCATACTCAAAAGCAGAGACATTACTTTGCCAACAAAGGTCCGTATAATCAAGGCTATGGTTTTTCCTGTGGTCATGTATGGATGTGAGAGTTGGACTGTAAAGAAGGCTGAGCGCCGAAGAACTGATGCTTTTGAACTGTGGTGTTGGAGAAGACTCTTGAGAGTCCCTTGGACTGCAAGGAGATCCAACCAGTCCATTCTGAAGGAAATCAGCCCTGGGATTTTTTTGGAAGGAATGAGGCTAAAGCTGAAACTCCAGTACTTTGGCCACCTCATGCGAAGAGTTGACTCATTGGAAAAGACTCTGATGCTGGGAGGGATTGGGGGCAAGAGGAGAAGGGGCCGACAGAGGATGAGATGGCTGGATGGCATCACTGACTCGATGGACATGAGTCTGAGTGAACTCCGAGAGTTGGTGATGGACAGGGAGGCCTGGAGTGCTGCAATTCATGGGGTCTCAAAGAGTCGGACACGACTGAGCGACTGATCTGATCTGATCTGATGTAGTGACTTTGACTAAAACTAAACTTTGAAACGGAGAAGGCAATGGCACCCCACTCCAGTACTCCTGCCTGAAAAATCCCAAGGATGGAGGAGCCTGGTGGGCTGCAGTCCATGGGGTCGCTAAGAGTTGGACACGACTGAGCGACTTCACTTTCCCTTTTCACTTTCATGCATTGGAGAAGGAAATGGCAACCCACTCCAGTGTTCTTGCCTGGAGAATCCCAGGGATGGGGGAGCCTGGTGGGCTGCTGTCTCTGGGCTCACACAGAGTTGGACACGATTGAAGCAACTTAGCAGCTGCAGCAGCAGCAAACTTTGAAAACAGTTGCTACTATTCATGATAAAAGTATAATTCTGCACCATTCTCATTTTGTTCATTTGAGAGTTTCATTATCCCATTGCTAAGGGTATTTAATCTGTAAACTACAATGTTTCCTTGATATTGATTTAACGATATTTACAAACTATAAAACATACCATGTTTTAATTTGTTGGCTGCCTTCAAGGAACTTCTCTGCAAAAGCCAAAATCTCAGGAGGAAATTCCCTAAAACCATTCATTAATTACAGATGAATTTGTACAGCTAAAAGTGATGTACTAGGGAAAGAAAGAGGAATGTTTTTATTTTTGTATAGCGACCCCATGGACTGTAGCCTACCAGGCTCCCCCATCTATGGGATTTTCCAGGCAAGAACACTGGAGTGGGGTGCCATTGCCTTCTCCGAGAGAAAGCTTAGAAATGTTCAAATATGCCTATGTCCTTACTATGTTTTGAGCACAAGAAGTGTTCTTATCAAAGTATATCTAAGCCAACAGTTACTTTACCGGAGCAGAAACACTGTTTTACTCCAAAATAAATAAACAACACAGTGATTTATGCCCCTTATATGAAATATGAGTGCTTTATAGACTTTGTTATTACTCCCACCTTTACTAATGATTAGTATCCAATAAATTTGACTATACAATTATATTTCAGTAATTTTCAGATACAAAGTATTTTAAACTATTTCTTATTCCTGTCTTTTTCTTTAGTCATACCAAGTAAATAGTTGTTAATATACGCATGAGTCAATGCATGTATTTAAAAGCTACATTTAATTTTTCCGTGCCTTATTCATACTGTGATGTATGGAATAACTTTATGTTATTTATGGTTACAACTGGATGTATTCATTTCCATTTTACATACAATGGGGTTGTAAGCATAAGCCATAGAGCTTAACATGGAAGACTTTCTCCAGACTGTATCATTTTTCCCTGTCAAATCTGTCAGAATATCATAAGGATAGGGGCAGAGTTATTCCACACTACCTTATTTAAATGTTAGGTCCTTAAAAATGACAATGTTTCAACCTATCTCAGAGAAAATTTTCACTCCATTTTCATTTCCCTACTGATGAATGACCCAATTTCAGGAGCAAGTTCAATAGATATGCTCTTTTATGCCAGACCTAGAAAGCTAACACAATTTGTAATTTCTAAATTATATTGCAGCTCTACTCAAATGTGTAACAGAGGTAAATGTTATCTTAGACAGTCTTCTGTTTTTCCTATTAATACTTATCTTTCTCTATAATGGGCTTATTGCATAATCAATGTTCTCCTAACGTTTCCAGGTTTCAAGGGCTTGTCTATCAGTGGACACAGCTTCTCTTTCTTGTCTCCCCAATGTACTCTTAAAGTGATTCTCTCTTGACTTAAAGAATCTAACACAAAGATTCTAATTACTGAAAATAGGTTGGCCTGTATCTATCTTCGAGGGTATTTGTTTGCAAAAAGTAAATAATACTTTTTTTATAGAGCAGCTTTGTGTGGTATTTCATTTGTTTTGATAGTAACGAACAAGTGTGGTACAATTGCCGTCTTCTCTCATTGACAGCGGTAGTATAAACTGGAAAGCAATTTTCCAGCATGCATCAAAGACTACAAAACATGTGCCCCCTTTCACCCAGTTATTCACTTCTGGGACTCTCTCAAAAGGACATATCAACAGATGCTGACAAGCATTTATGTATTCTGATAATCCACTTCACTACTATTTATACTAGCTCCTCTCCCTGCAAAATGGTAATACTTTAAATATCTCCTAATAGAGAAGCTGAATTACTCTCATGGGTGAGGAAATATTGTACTTTAATTTGCAACCATACTCTCAACAAATTTTAACAGTGTGGGAATATAAAGTAAGCTTCAGAATTTTAGGTGAATATCACGATACAATAGGGTTCAGTTATGTAAAACTAAATCCACAATTTCAGGAATTCCCTTTAGTCTTGCTCCCCTTAAAACAAAGAGCTTCCTTTTATAAATTAATGAAAAACTCAATTCCAACAAGTAGACATAAGTTTTTCAGCAGAATCCTTCATTACCTTGGAAGGAATAGGGAGAAAGAGATTTTGCACAGTTACAATCTGTGACTACAAACTGGCAACCGCTTCACTCTTGAAATGAAGAGACAGACACTCTTGCCTGTCTCTCTCTCATTACACCCAAAATAATTGGCAAAGATGACATCCAATTGCAACTTTCTTTTCTCATTTGGAGGATCAAGATGAAGTATTTTTTTCTTCCCTAACAGAGGTATCACAAAGTATCCCATGGCATAAGCCATAAAGACTAAATAATATACTAGATGCCCATCAGCAGATGAATGGATAAGAAAGCTGTGGTACATATACACAATAGAGTATTACTCAGCCATTAAAAAGAATACACTTGAGTCAGTTCTAATGAGATGGATGAAACTGGAACCTATTATACAGAGTGAAGTAAGCCAGAAAGAAAAACACCAATACAGTATACTAACGTATACATATGGAATTTAGAAAGATGGTAACAGTAACCCTGTGTACGAGACAGCAAAAGAGACACTGATGTATAGATCAGTCTTATGGACTCTGTGGGAGAGGGAGAGGGTGGGGAGATTTGGGAGAATGACATTGAAACATGTATAATATCATGTATGAAACGAGTCGCCAGTCCAGGTTTGATGCACAATACTGGATGCTTGGGGCTGGTGCACTCAGAGGACCCAGAGGGAGGGTATGGGGAGGGAGGAGGGAGGAGGGTTCAGGATGGGGAACACAGGTATACCTGTGGCGGATTCATTTTGATATTTGGCAAAACTAATACAATATTGTAAAGTTTAAAAATAAAATAAAATTAAAAAAAAAACAAAAAACAAAAAAAATATTCCACACTTTGACCTATCCTCTTTGTCATGAGGTACATGCATTGTTTTATTGGAATGCAACAGGCTAAACCTTACTGTACCATGATCATCAAATGAAAGTTTAGCAAATTTATATTTTCAGAAATAAAACATTGTTTTATTATTTTGTAACCTATGCTCTTGGGCAAATCATTGATCCTCACTAGGGATGATGGTAGTCTGAATAATCTTATAGTGAACATTATCAAGTATAACAGCCCACTAAAATCATCCACCTGAATAAATATATGTACCTGTAAAGTGATCTCTATATGAACAACTAATTCTATTTATCAGACACTGAAATTTTTAGTCTGAGAGAGCCGGTAGCAATGTGGTTACCAAATTATACATATCAGTGTGATTTAGGCACCAAAAGAAGCCTCAAGCTGGTTATTAAAAAAAAATGATTCTATGTAAATGCTAAGCACTATAGTAGGTTATACTCCATATATGTTTTTTTGTTTGAATTTTGTGAACATACTGCAAATCTGATAATTCTTAAGACGGGTTGCTTATAATGTTCTCTCCCCATCATATTCATGATTGCACTTCACAAATGTCCAAATTTCAAAAAAATCAGAACCTACAACAGAAAACAAAAGCAATGGATTTAATGTGGAGCAACAGCAGCACTGCCCTTATGCTGGGTTTATTCAGAATGTAGTAGTAGCACCTTGCAAGGAGGCAGGATGGAGGGAGCAGGTCCCTCATTATTTCCAAGAGCAGGACTTGAGCACCAGTTTCAAGATCTGAATGTTCCATTATCATCAGTCAATAACTGGCATTTATAGATCTGACACTGCACTGGATCATCAACTAATTACATTAATAATCAGATCTCATTTTCCTTTGTCTTTTTAATTTTAACCACAGAGAGTTTTGTCCATGAAGGTCACTTGTTTTATGGTACTGCTAACACAGATATATCATCATTAATACTTTAGTTAAAATACTTCTATGAAGCTGAAGGGCTGGCTCCTTGTGAATTTTAATCTGTGTTTTTTGAGAAAGAGGAAATCAAGTTACTAAGTTATAGCTTTGTCAGAAATTCTGTGTCTTTGGGCAAGTCATTTAAACCGTCTGACCTCCTTTTCTGCATTGTAGAATGAAATAATTAGAATTTCAATCTTAGGATTCACTCAGTCTTGAGTAGTTGTAGTTCTACCCCTAAACTTTCTTTGGGGAAGAAGAGTGGAGTTTCATACAACACCCAGAAGCTAGAATCTTCTAATTACTCTGTCTTTAATTCTTTACTTATGCAGTCTTTTGTTTTGTAATAGTCATATTATCCCCAGAATGAATTCAGTTTGTGTCCTTCTTCCACTAATGTCCTAAAAGAGCTTTTCATCACTTAAGACAATATATAAACTCAGCTTTGGCATTTTATGAAAATATAGTTCCTTTCTTGCTTATCTCCCACAATTCACTTATGTCACCCTTCTGCTCCTGAAAAAAATAATAAATAAACACACTTCCTGTTCCTGAATATGCTATTTTCTTTCACTTCTGTGTCTTCATATTTGTTTCTTGTTTTCTGAATAATATTTTCCTGTTTTCTCTTATAGCTAAGTTCCTACTCATGCGGAGTCCTTCATAGCTCATCTCATACCATGCCACTTTCCATCCTTTCCTTGAGTTTGTTTATATGACCCTAAGATGTGTATTTCTGATATGCCTTGCATTTCTGTATTATAACCCTGTACTCTAATTTTTGCTTTAAAGGTGAGTCTCTTCCAAATACTTCTCAGTTTCTAAACAGGAGGGACTTTGCTGTTTGAATTCTCTTATTTAGCACCTAGCACAATGTCTGGCACATAATAGACACTAAGAATGGATTAAAAATTAACCACGTTTCATAGAATAATTTATTATCACTTGCTCTTTTTTATATATGAAAAAAATACCCCAAACAGTCTGCTGCTGCTGCTGCTACGTCACTTTAGTCATGTCCGACTCTGTGCGACCCCAGAGACGGCAGCCCACCAGGCTCCCCCGTCCCTGGGATTCTCCAGGCAAGAACACTGGAGTGGGTTGCCATTTCCTTCTCCAATGCATGAAAGGGAAAACGGAAAGTGAAGTCGCTCAGTCATGTCTCCTTTTATTTTATAATAATGAACATGCTAGTTTAATAACTAATCAGCCATTATATGTTAAAATAGAGATGGTGACTTTCACTGGACTTTCCATTATATTAAAAAAAAATTTTTTTTCAAAAAATTAAGTTTAAAACAAAAAAGAAAGATAGATATAGTTTGGTAAAGCACCATTACCCTCTTTCCAACAGCTGTTTACTTCCACTTCATAGCACATCAGACAGCAGACCTTACCCGTAAACTAGATAATAGCCAGCTAATTTTACTCACACATTTTCCAAATAGTCAGTATATACTTCCTCACATCTTCTTGGTTGAAAGGCATAAATTCAGAGAATCAATTGCCTAGTCATCCTATAAAAATACTTTTTAATTTAAGCATCCACATGAGGATATTCTGGGCAACACTGAAAAGTAGTTTTATAAACGTGTACCTTGTCATATATAAATTCACATATTAAAACAGATAGGATATCATATCTAACCTGTATTATGTACATTAAGAGTACTGGAACATATAGTAAGAAAACTAGATACAGCCTTATCTCTGGGTTTTAGATTTTAACTATAAAATGAGATGACAAAATTTTTTTTAAAGTGAAGTTTAGAATTCTTATTTGAGAAGAGAAAAAAAGCCATGAGTATCTGTTTCCAATTTCACCTATTTCCAAAACACATATAAATAAACATGTATGTGTCCAATCACACAGATAAAGGAATAGTTGTCAAAAATTAAATATACCTCTTAAATATGTAATAATATTCTACACTGATTTTAAAGAAAGATCTTACTGTTCTTCATAAAGTATATTATAATAAGTAAAAGCAAAAATTGTAAGTGTCTACAAAGAGAATTAGAGTATCATTCGGTTCCGTTCAATGCTGTGTCATGTCCGACTCTTTGCAACCCCATGGACTGCAGCACACCAGGCCTCCCTGTCCATCACCAACTCCTAGAGTTTATCCAAGCTCATGTCCATTGAGTTGGTGATGCCATCCAACTATCTCATTCTCTATCGTCCCTTCTTCTCCTGCCTTCAATCCTTCCCAGCATCAGGGTATTTGCAAATGAGTGAGCTCTTAGCATCAGGTGGCCAAAGTATTGGAGTTTCAGCTTCAACATCAGTCCTTCCAATGAACACCCAGGATTGATCTCTTTTAGGATGGATTGGTTGGATCACCTTGCAGTCCAAGGGACTCTCAAGAGTCAACACAATTAAAAAGAAACAATTCTTCAGCACTCAGCTTTCTTTATAGTCCAACTCTCACATCCATACATGACTACTATAAAAACCATAGCTTTGACTAGACGGACCTTTGTTAGCAAAGTAATGTCTCTGCTTTTTAATGTGCTGTCTAAGCTGGTCATAACTTTTCTTCCAAGAAGCAAGTGTCTTTTAATTTCATGCCTGCAATCACCATCTGCAGTGATTTTGGAGCCCAAAAAAATAAAGTCTGTCACAGTTTCCATTGTTTCCCCCTCTATTTGCCATGAAGTGATGGGACCAGATGCCCTGATCTTAGGTTTCTGAATGTTGAGCTTTAAGCCAACTTTTTCTCTCTCCTCTTTCACTTTCATCATGAGGCTCTTTAGCTCTTCTTCACTTTCTGCCATAAGGGTGGTATCATCTACATATCTGAGGTTATTGATATTTCTCCTGGCAATCTTGATTCCAGCTTGTGCTTCTTCCAGCCCAGCGTTTCTCATGATGTACTCTGCGTATAAGTTAAATAAACAGGGTGACAATATACAGCCTTGACGTACTCCTTTTCCTATTTGGAACCAGTCTGTTGTTCCATGTCCAGTTCTAACTGTTGCTTCCTGACCTGCATACAGGTTTCTCAAGAGGCAGGTCAGGTGGTCTGGTATTCCCATCTCTTTCAGAATTTTCCACAGTTTATTTTGATCCACACAGTCAAAGGCTTTGGCATAGTCAATAAAGCAGAAATAGATGTTTTTCTGGAACTCTCTTTTGCTTTTTCCATGACCCAGCAGATGTTGGCAATTTGATCTCTGGTTCCTCTGCCTTTTCTAAAACCAGCTTGAACATCTGAAAGTTCACGGTTCATGTATTGTGGAAACCTGGCTTGGAGAATTTTGAGCATTACTTCACTAGTGTGTGATATGAGTGCAATTGTGTGGTAGTTTGAGCATTCTTCGGCATTGTCTTTCTTAGGGATAACACACTTTTCAACAGAATCAGCCCAAAATGGGTTATCTGTGAACCATTGTATAAAATACTCTCTGAATATAAAAGTGATAAAGCCTGGATACAGGGGATACTCCAAGGGCAGGGATAAGGTCTAACTGTGATTCTCTAATTAATACCAATGGTGAGACCAGAGAAAGAAATCTAAATGGGATCACTCTAAACAATGATACATAGTTGCCTAATTGAAATATTACTTGTGAGATCTTTTGAAGAGCTACATGGAAATATGTAACATGTCAAGTAACAGAACAAGTGTAACTCACAAAATACTGCCTAAAACCAAGTAGATTCTCAACAAATATTAGTTTCCTTTCCCCAAACTAGGCTAAAAATTTTGATATTGAAGTTTATCCTTAATGAGCTTTCAGAATTTCTCGAAAGGGTCTTTCTCTCTGTCCAGGAGGTTTTTACATCCTTCCTTTCCCTAAAAAGAGTACTTCTGCTCTCTATTATCTATTATCTATTTGCTATTTTTTGCAAAATCTCAATTTAGCTAATCTTTCTTCAGAAATAAACATTGGGTTGTGAGTGTATATATACATATATATGTGTATGAATGTGTGCAGATGAACATGGTGTTTTCTCAGTAAACACATGCTAAACATCATAAGATATATTCTCCATTGCCATATGGATAGATATAGATAAACCATTACAATGTATTTTGACACCATTTTATTAAGGTTATAATTGAAAAGCATATAAAATTAAGATTTTTCTGAAAATCCCTAACTCCTTCAGACCCACTGAATTAAGGAACACATTTGCCTTACCGAAAACAAAGGCCTTTAAAAATTGAAGTAAGTTACCAATTTATTAATTGAGGGAAATTCAAAGTATCTTTTCAAAAACTCATTTGACAGAACATGATACCTAGGCTAAGTTATGAAATTGATCTAGCCTTACACAGGTAATTTTGGCAGACCTAAAATTGGACCCATAAACACTGACCTTTCCGTGCAGTACATGCTGTTTTGTTGGAAGAACTTCTACAACGGGCTTAAGTAGCTGTGAGTTATTCTCATGGAAAATAGAATGAGGACAGTCAACAAAGGTTGACTCAGTAATTTTACCTGCCTGACTGTACTAGTCTATCAATCCCTCAAACCTGTTATAAAACTCCATTGGTTAACAGTTAATTCTCAATTTGAGGTCCAAATACTATATTTGAATACTCAGGAAATCTTCAAAATGAAAGGAAATTTTATTATTTTGTGGTCATTATGCCTTTTCATAGAATTTGTCTAGTTTAATGTTATTCTTCAGTAATAAAAGTTAACTGATTCATTTTGTTTAAGGTATAAGTAGACAAGCCCCAAATATAAACTAATGTAATTTAAATACATGAAGGTAAATAACCAAATTACTATGGAATTTGCTATTCTCTCTTTATATTTAATCATTTTATCTAAATGCTTCCCAGATTACCAGGGATGGTTTCTATTTTTTTAAATTAAAAAAAAATGTATATCAAAAGCTTTCTCCCATGCAATCTTAAGTATTAGTTATTTTAAAAGTACAGTTGCTTTAGATCCTGTGTATTATATTCTGAAATGATATTTTCTTGCTCATTATTGGAGATAGGCATTTCATATATCTTTAGTAAGTGAATTGTACAGTACAATGAGAAAAATTAATTTTCAATTTCTCTCTTGCATGAAATATCTGAGCTAATAATTTGACCCAGAAGTAGAATCTTTTTTTCTTTTCATTAGACTTCCCCTTCAAGAAAAGCTTTGTTAGCCTACTGAGTCATGACAAGTAATCCCTTACATGCTAGAGTACACTGTTCTTCCTGATGAACTAACAAATTAAAATGTACTGTGAAATGATGACACTGGGAATACTGAGAAACAGCCATTGATATAGGAAGGAATCCATGATTAAACCAAGATAAATATTTCAATTATAATTGTACCAAACTGATAACAGAATAATACAATTTGAAAGAAGCCAAAGACACCATAATGAGCATAAGAAAAATATCTCATAGCTTTTGCTGTTTCCCATCCCTTCTGCTGTGGGGGTCTCCTGTTACCCTCCACCTCTCCAAAGTCTTGTTTCATTATATCTTGTCAAGAATTATGAAGAAATAAAATGGTTTTCATCATCTCATTTCAAGTTAAGGTAATTATTGGTCTGGAGTTTTGATTTTTTTCCTGTCCCCCCGCCACCTTAAACTTGGGGACGACCCAGAGGGATGGTACGGGGACGGAGGAGGGAGGAGGGTTCAGGATGGGGAACATATGTATACCTGTGGCGGATTCATTTTGATATTTGGCAAAACTAATACAATTATGTAAAGTTTAAAAATAAAATAAAATTTTTAAAAAAATGAATAAAATAAACACAGCACTTATCAGCTCAGCATACACAAGGGATACTAAAGGCAACTGACTGAGAGTGAGGTCAGAAGTTAGCTGCAGATCCATTAGAGAATGTAAATACTGTGTGTTGTGGGGAGGGGGAGAGGGGGTGCAGTGCCTGAGTTTTTTGGTGAGTCTGTGATAAAGCTGAATAATTGCAGAAGTCACAAAATAAGGCAATATAATTTGCATTAATATGTCATCAGATTGATTCACAGAAAGCTTAAAAGAGTACAAAGCCATATTTGTTGTTCATGTATCTAAAAGTAAAATTTCTTATGTTTTGACACAGGTTACCTGTACAGAGCAAGAAGCTAAGATATCTGGAAAAAATTTTACCATTTCTGAAGCCCTTACACATCATATAAATATCTAGAATGTGTAGAATACACTGAAGAAAATTATGAAGTATATACAGGGGAATATTTAGTGACATAATATTCAATTAAATTTGCATGCTTTTTATGATGTATTTGATGCTAATAAACTTCCAACCATGGCATCTACATATATTTAAGGAAAAATGTATCTTTATGACCTAATCTTACCTTCTAGAATTACAAATCACTGTACTGTTTGCTTTGTTCCTGTTTATTTATTCATTTATTTATTTATTTCACAGCTATGGTAAACTTCAATAAGGGAACTCTCAGGTCAGATATTTTATCATCATTAAATCATCACAGCACTCATTTGAAGACTTTTTAATTAGCAGATTAATGACATAATAAAGACCATATTGACTCATTCAAAGCAATTACAAAGCATTGGTTCTTTAACTGGTGCTGTGCTAGCTTAAAACTTGAAGAATATTGCAATGTCAGTACATATTTGCTGATATATAGTACTAGTGTAATTATGTTGTTGTTCAGTCACTAAGTCATGTCCAGCTCTGCGATGCTATGAACTGCAGCATATCAGGCTTCATGAGCTTGAGCAAACTCAGGGAGATAGTGAAGGATTATATCCTGACTTTGCTCAAACTCATGTCCGTTGAGTCAGTGATGCCATCCAACCATCTCATTATCTGGCATCCCCTTATCCTCTTGCCCTCAATCTTCACAGCATAAGAGTCTTATTAAATGAGCTAGCTCTTTCCATCAGCTGGCCAAAGTATCAGAGCTTCAGCTTTAGCATCAGTCCTTTCAATGAGTATTCAGGGTTGATTTCCTTTAGGATTGACTGGTTTGATCTTCTTGCTGTCCAAGGGATTCTCAAGAGTCTTCTCCACCACCACACTTCGAATGCATCAGTTCTTCAGTGCTCAGCCTTCTTTATGGTCCAACTCTCACGACTACTGGAAAAACCATAGCTTTGACTAGATGGACCTTTGTCGGCAAAGTGAGGACTCTGCTTTTTAATATACTGTCTAGATTTGTCAGAGCTTTTTCACCATCCACAGTGATTTTGGAGCCCAAGGAAATGAAATCCAACACTGTTTCCAATTTTTCCCCATCTATTTGCCATAAAGTGATAGGGCATGATATCATGATCTTTGTTTTTTTTAATGTTGAGCTTTAGGCTAGCTTTTCATGCTCCACTTTCACCCTCATCAAGAGGTTCTTTAGTTCCTCTTTCTTTCCTGCCATTAAAGTGGTATCATCTGCATATCTGAGATTATTGATATTTCTCCCATCAATCTTGATTCCAAGTTGTGAGTCATACAGTCCAACATTTTGTATGAAGTACTCTGCATATAAGTTAAAAATAAGCAGGGTGACAATATACAGCCTTGACATACTCCTTTCCCAATTTTGAACCAGTCCATTTTTCCATATCCAGTTCCAACTGTTGCTTCTTGTCCTGCATACAGGTTTCTCGGGAAGCAGTTAAGATGGTCTGGTATTCCCATCTCTTTAAGAATATTCCACAGTTTTTTGTGATCTACACAGTCAAAGGCTTTAGTGTGTGTGTGTGTGTATACACACATGCCCATGATATTATGGACAGATTTTGGTGTGCAGAAGGTTTGAGTGAATGCAATGCACTGTAACAGCAAAATTTAGTTAAAAACATATGCTGAAAAAGAACTTAGCTAAAGTCTTTAGAAAGGAAGCTAGTCCTAAATAATTAATAGGAACAAAAATAAAAACAATATATTTTTGTCATTTCTTAATATTAATAGCAATCAATAAGGGACATAAGGCCTACTATATAATAATAAGTAGGGAAAATAATTGAAATACAAAATTACCATCATGTAAACATCACAATAACACTTGCTGCTGCTACTGCTGCTGCTAAGTCACTTCAGTCGTGTCCAACTCTGTGCAACCCCATAGACGGCAGCCCTGTAGGCTCCTCTGTCCCTGGGGTTCTCCAGGCAAGAATACTGGAGTGGGTTGCCATTTCCCTCTCCAGTGCATGAAAGTGAAAAGTGAAAGTGAAGTCGAAATTTACCAGTGAATGCTAAAATAATTGTATGAAGCAGGACATTTTCATAGCCTTGAAGCATCTCTCTCAGCATATATTTTAGTTCAAAGGGAAGAACAGTAAATATAAAGTAGAAAGGCCTGGCACATGTTACCTTAATTGAGAACATCCTAAGAGAGATTAAATATACCATATACCTCCTTATATGATGCACTGAGAAGGATATAGTACTACTCCTCTGGCATTGCCAAAAGTACTTCTCCTTGATCTAATCATGAAAAGTATCACACAAACTCAAAGCAAAAGATGTTCTAATACAAAGAAATCGACCAGTGTTCAAGAGCTGCAAGGTCATGAGAGTCAAAGGAAAATTTAGCAACTCTCATAGATTAGCAGAAACTAAGAAAACAACAACTAAATATTTATAATCTGGATCTTGTTTTGGATTCTAAAACAGAAAAGAATGATACTTGTGGGAAAAACTGATGAAATTCTAATAAGAACTTTAGATAAATTAATACTGCCATTCCAATGTTAACTGTACAATTATTCAAAGAAATTATTATGATATATCAAGTATTAACATTATGGGAGTCTGGATGATGGATATATGTATAACTATTTTTGGAACTTTTTTGTTGATCTAAAATGTTTACAAAAACTTGTATAGCTATTATAACAGAGATTCAGGCAGATAATTACATAAATCAAGCCAACACATATCAACATTTTCTTTGTAGCTACCAAATTATTCCATTGTCACCATTTCACTGAATTTTATAATTATTCACTTTTCTAGTTCATTTTTCCTCCAAAGAAATGGATGAGAATATATGACATAATCATATCTCATAATCAATGACATGAACCAAACCAATTGCTTACGCCTATGCTTTTTATTTTCGTAACTATATTTGCCTATTTCAAAATATTACCTTATTTACATTATTTCTACAAATAAGACAAGTATTTACCAACTGCCACTACATGCCATATACTGAAAATGTGTGATGATTACACTATATCTATCTATCTAGATTAATAAAATCTAAAAAAACAGTTAATGTAATTTGCATCTTATATGTCTACTCTAAACCCTTATGATATAACTGAAAATTATTTGGGAGATCATTGATAAACATTTGCATTTATTTAATGGTTATACTCCTGGTAGAAAAATGCATTGTTATCATTGAGGAAAGATTGAGAACCTAAAGAGTTTTGTCATCATTATTTGGGAAAATAATGGTATAAAATCATACAGACAGAAAGGAGGAAATAAATAACAAAGTAATGAAAATTTTGTAATGTGATCTTTACACTTCTGGAAGGAAATGTGAAAATGAGGATAGAATATCAGAAGCACAGTGGAAAACCCCCAGCTGGGATTAGCAATAAGAAGTGTATTTAAAATCTCTTCTAGGTGAGCAGTTCTAGATTCTCACTTTAATACTGATTGTATTATCTCTGTGTTTTTAATCACAAATGCTACATTTCCCCCCATAGTTTACTGAAAAAAATTATACAATCTATTATTTCCTAAAAGCACAAACAGTACAGTATAATGTAAACACTGTCAGTAGAAAATGAGTAGGTGGTAAAGAGTACCACATTTCACCAAACATAAATTTTTGTTAGCTGCCAGTTGAAAGTTCGTATTTGTTTATGAGATTTGGAATTGGAACACTGATAAAAAAAAATAGAATACTTTATGCAGCACACAAATTGAAAGTGGTATGTTGTGACTTTCCCATGTTGTGGGTAAGTAACTGAAGATGATGACAAATAAGTATTTACAGGTAAATGTAAACATATGCAAATCATTTCAATAACATTCAAATCTCTCATTGTCCAAAATTAATTTGTTAAATTTAATTTTCTCTGTTATTTTTTTGGCCTGTTTTCTTTACAGTCTATGCCCTAAATACATAAATTTGTGAAAGAGAGAGTTAAATCAGATTCCAGGAAAAAAAGTAAGGGAAAAATCACAGGTATAAGGGATTTGAGACACCTAACATAATACATAGAGAAAAAAGGATAGAAGAATTGCATCACTAAAGGCCAACGACTTGGGAAAGATCAAAGCTCTAAAAATTAAGAGTTAGGAAGACTCAAATCTGTCCAGCATATGTAACTTGTAGGTTATAATTATCACAAAACCTTAACATCAAGTACAAATAAATTGTGACAGTGTAATTTTTCTAAAGCTGTTTCCCCTTTTTTCTTGTTATGCATATCTTGATATGTGGAAGAAGAGTACCTGGAAACAGTCTACTCTAAAAAGTGATGTCATAAAAAATAAGGCTCCAAAACAGCTCTTTCTTTAAAGGGCAGTAACATTTTATTCTAACACCACAGATCAAAATAACATATTAGTCTGATACAAGAACAAAAACATTTAACTAAAGGAAGAAAAATAATAAGCAAAGACAAACCAGCTACCAGATAGGGTCCATGCTTGCAACCTTTTAATATTTGGCCACATTTCATCAAATTTTAAAGATGTATTATTCTCTCCACCTAAGGTTGATATATAAGGAGTAAACTGGGGGGGGGGGGGGGCGGGGGGTGAGAAAGCACTTAAATCTTTCATATTCTTCATCTGGAGTGAAAATTATATCTCAGATGGGAACAACTAGAAGCAAGCGACACTTAAGTCATGGATTTACTCCAAAGTCTTCAATGTTTTTCTAATGCTTTTAGAAATTGATTTGAATTCCCTTACTGAATTTGCTATACTCCATTACCAAGGACAGCACCTAGTGCATTGCCATTGCTGTTGGTGTGTTTTTCAGTTGCTCAGTTGTGTCTGACTCTTTGCAACCCCGTGGCCTGCAGCACGCCAGTCTTCCCTGTCCTTCACTATCTCCTAGAGTTTGCTCAGACTCCTGTCCATTGAGTCAGGGATGCCATTCAAACATCTCATCCTCTGCCATCCCCTTCTGCCTCTGTCTTCAATCTGTCCCAGCATCAGGGTCTTTTCCAATGAGTTGGCTCTTTGCATCAGGTGGCCGAAGTATTGGAGCTTCATCTTAGCATCAGTCCTCCCAGGACTGATTTCCTTTAGGACTGAATGGCGGAGAAGGCAATGGCAACCCACTCCAGTACTCTTGCCTGGAAAATCCCATGGACAGAGGAGCCTGGTAGGCTGCAGTCCATGGGGTCGCTAAGAGTTAGACAGGACTGAGCAACTTCACTTTCACTTTTCACTTTCCTGCACTGGAGAAGGAAATGGCAACCTACTCCAGTGTTCTTGCCTGGAGAATCCCAGGGACAGAGGAGCCTAGTGGGCTGCCGTCTTTGGGGTCGCACAAAGTCAAACACGCCTGAATCGACTTAGCAGCAGCAGCAGCAGGATTGAATGGTTTGATCTCCTTGCTGCCCAAGGGAC
The DNA here is from genome assembly GCF_055505025.1 of Bos grunniens. NCBI lineage: Eukaryota > Metazoa > Chordata > Mammalia > Artiodactyla > Bovidae > Bos > Bos grunniens. The sequence continues at coordinate 33,607,321 of NC_141172.1, read as the reverse complement.
TCTCAAGAGTTTTCTCCAGCACCACACTTTGTAAGCATCAGTTCTTTGGCATTTAGTCTTCTGTATGGTCCAACTTTCACATGTATACATAAGTACTAGAAAAACCATAGCTTTGGCTAGATGCAATTTTGTCAGCAAAGTGATGTCTCTGCTTTTTAATATCTAGTCTAGGTTTGTCACTGAGCACATAATAGGTGTTTGATAAATATTTGAGGGGGTTGGGGAGTGTGCTGGCTGGCTGTTTTCTATAACATCCTTGCCTTTATACATATTTAGAATTTAATGTAGGCTACTTTGTATCATTAATTACTTTTATGGTTCTGTATAGTTCTTTGTTATAGACTTCCCTGGTGGCTTAGATGGTAAAACATCTGCCTACAATGCGGGAGACCCGGGTTCAATCCCTGGGTCAGGAAGATCTCCTGGAGAAGGAAATGGTAACCCACTTCAGTATTCTTGCCTGGAGAATCCCATGGACAGAGAAGCCTGGTGGGCTACAGTCCATGGGGTCGCAAAGAGTCGGACACGACTGAGTGACTTCACTCACTATAGTTCTTTGTTAAAATAATTGCTAATTAGAACAAGTCAGGAAACAAGCCTCTATCCTTGGTGGAAAAAAAACTAGGTAAGACTCAAACTAGAATGACTAGCCTGTATTTAAAGACTTTTTTTTTCTTATAGCCACTCAGTGAGTTTCTCTGTACAAAAGTATCTAAGCATGGAGGTTGCACTGGATGTCACTCAAGGTATAGTTCATAGGGTGTAAAAAGATCCAAACAATTCTTTGCTTCAAAATATTTCATCCTGAATTGTTATCTTTGCCCACAAGGCCATGATCTCTACTGAGGGGGAAAAAATCAGCATCTTATCTTGGAGTTTTTTCCCAAGAGAAATGTGAATCAAAGTTAATGTGTACTAATCATCCTGACTACTGAAATCACTTTTTTAGTATAAATAGCCTGGAAAAGCTTTGATTCTATTTTTGTCTTCAAATACAGAGCCTAAGCACTTAAGTAAATATTTTGTTTACATTTCTAGGATAACTAAAAGAATCCAAATAATTTCTCAACTTCAAAGGATCAAAGATTGTTTTTGCAGTGTGGCACTTCTTTCTGATTCTTTCCCAAATTTCCTCTATTCCTAATGCAGAAGCAGGGACATCTGGCTCAGCATCCTGACTGCTTTTCATTAGCTCTTCATCCTGAGGTTTACCTTAACTGGATCTCAAGTCACTCAACTGTAAAAAGTGACCATTTTTATAGATACTTTTTTAATGCAGAGGAAAAAGGCAAAATACTTCATAAAATATAATAAAATTATCATCACCATCATCATTTAATTTTTAGTTTGTTTTCCCTTCCCTAAGACCTACAGGCCTGACAACACCACCTGTATACTGATTGAGCAGTTGTTTTGCTCTGTTGTTCATGTTTTCCTTTTCTCTCAGAAATCTAAAACCCTGAGACTCTGCTGCCCACTGCAGGATGAATAAGAAGAAATCATCTCCCTTCTGCCTGCATTCTTAGGTGGCTTTATTGTTAAGTGCTTTGTTTTTTATCCTGCAATTCATTACTGGAAGAATCTAGCTTATTATTTTCATACTATGAACTCAATACTAATTTACTATGTATAAGGATAAGTTTGATTAACTATTGTTCTCATTATACAAAACTAAGAAAAATAACAGGAATTCAAACAGCACATCGTAACAAACATTTTTTGTTGTTAGTTTTAATGACTATATAGACATTTCTACAAAATGTTGAGCATTCTGATTCAGTTCCTGTGTCTTCTATTTTCCTGATATAATTAGTTGATGGAGCTATTCAAAACTTGCAATGCATTTCAGTGATTGCTTAGAAACGAGCCAACTATTATAGTAGGCAATAAATCAACTTCGGAAAAATAAACTGATCTACAAAAATATATTAATACGTGTGAAAAACCCAATCTAGTCTCATAATATACATAATAACCAGTTCATTTTGAATAGGCTCTAGTGTGTTTTGGAAGAAGAGTGAGGATTCAGTACATATCACAAATTCATAAAATGAACAGGAAAAAATAATAGGTAATATTTTGAGTTTTATTTTTAATAGCTCATAATGGAATATATCACGGAACTTTCCTCAAAATTTCTAGTATAGTAAAATCTTATTACATATTTTTCAGGGACTATAGAAAATATGTTTTCCTATTATGCTGCATATTTCTATAAATATGTGAACTTTTACCGGATGTTAAAAGACATTTTTTTTCATAGCTAAACAAAAGTCCTCAGTTAATTTTGTTAGTTATAATGGGATTATTATACCTTTAAAAATAAAAAAGAGTGTATTGGAGTTCTTTGCAAACTGTTTACATATTTGGTCTATAAAAGATCTGTAAGATCATAAAATCACAGGTTTATTTTTAAAAGCTGAAATGGACTTTAAAGATGATAAATTTAAGGAGTTTGGTTTGAACCTGTTCAATTATGATAATGACCTTTAATTCATCCCTAATGGCCTAGATGGAATTAATTGGTTATTTCAATACCAGGGGCTCATCTTGTTTGGAATTTTAGAGAGTATCTTCTTTCCCATAATGGGTTCTATCAAGCTTATTTAAAATGTTCTGAAAGCGTATTTTTAAGAGCTGTGACATTCTCCTTTTACTATCTCTCTTTCATCTTTCTTGGTTATTTGCAGTAAGAAGAACCCATTTTTGTTCCTTTGTAATTCTGCTTTGGTCAAGCTATCATTTAGATCTTACTAACAGTCTTTTCTTAATTATGTTTCCTATGCAGAGAAAATTTTGTGACTGGAAAGTGGATACTATTTACAAAAATCTTGAAACTGTTTCTGCTTAATGGATGGAACAAAGTACCAAATTTCTAAACAGCTGCCATGCTGCCATCTTCTGGTTATTCTGTAACAATTTTTTAAAACATAAATTTTATTTTAAAAACACCTTGATGTAGTTTGAAATATTAGAAAAATAAATTTATATTAAACACAACTATTTGAAAGATTAGAGTCACTATATCTAGAGTTCAATTGCCCTGAAATCCTAAAGGTAACGCATTATATGTTTAAGTGTGCTTTCCAGGTGGCAAAAGGGTAAAGAATCCACCTGCCAATGCAGGAGTTGCAAGAGATGTGGGTTTAACCCCTGGGTTGGGAAGATCCCCTGGAATAGGAAATGGCAACCCACTCCAGTATTCTTGCCTGGAAAATCCTATAGACAGAGGAGGCTACTGCTGCTACTGCTAAGTCACTTCAGTCATGTCTGACTCTGTGCGACCCCATACACGGCAGCCCACCAGGCTCCCCCGTCCCTGGGATTCTCCAGGCAAGAACAAGTGGGTTGCCATTTCCTTCTCCAATGCATGAAAGTGAAAAGTCAAAGTGAAGTCGCTCAGTCATGCCCAACCCTCAGCAATCCCATGGACTGCAGCCTACCAGGCTCCTCCATCCATGGAGTTTTCCAGGCAAGAGTATTAGAGTGGGATGCCATTGCCTTCTCCAACAGAGGAGGCTGGTGGGTCGCAAAGAGTCAAACATGACTAAGCACACACACACATATTTAAGTATAATAACTGAATGGATCCAAGATAGGAAAGTGTTTTATACTATGATTATTTACCTTGGACATTAATGAGAAGGTTTCATGACATTTTTTTTTTCTAATCAGACTGCTTTTTATATAATTTCACTCACACTTTTTCGATGTGGTTTCACTGAATATGAAACTTTCCAAAATCTACAGTTTCTGTTATTATTAATAATTGAGGCTATTTAATGGCATTGTGGGTAGCACTGAACATTTTTTCCAATTTAATTGCCTTGTTTTTGCTTTAAAACTTTTCTAGTATCTCTAGCAGTACAGGCCAAAAGCCCAGAAGATGGCTAGAGAAACCAGGGTTTCACATCTTTAAGAGGTTTTGTGTTTTAAGGGACCATTAAAACCTGTAGAACTTTCTTTTTGTGTATGTTTACTCTAATGATTTTTCCATTTTTTTAAGTGTGTGAAAATACCCATTTTAGTAGCTTTTAAAACAATGATTTTATATAAGATAAACTGATGGCTCAAATAGAAAAATTATTTCAGAATGTGAAGTATTACAAACATGATTTTATTTTTTTTATTTTTTAAATTCATTTATTTTAGTTGGAGGCTAATTACTTTACAGTATTGTATGCCAAAACATGATTTTAAATTCAAATAAGAAACAATGTCTTTAGGTCCTATGCCTTTTCAGATGACTATATGAGTATAAGTCATAATAGCACATTGAAAATCAGAATGCAAACAGCCCCAGTGAATGTTTAGCAACAGAGGATTCTCTCAGTTGTTTATTAAGTGCAATCCAAAATCTAAAGCAACTGAGACAGGTGCTAATTTCATTCCTGTTATTAGTAATTAGTGATGAAATTTAATGGTGTTTGTAAGTAGCTCTCAAGCATTTGCCATATTAAATAGGGTTTAAATATAAGGGGACATTAAAATGTAGTTTTTAAGCTTAATAGACTTTGGCAAACAGGTATTTTGAATAATCAACACCTCTGGAGCATATGCCAAGTCTAAATGGCAAAATTGGTCCATTTATTGTGGGCACAGAGGTGACCTTGTAACTACTGAACACACTGCATTTATGGAGATTGAATGGTATCCAGATGGTAGATAACTATTCTGTTTACTAAACTGTAGACACCCGATACTCCTGTCATTGTTTTGCCATGACAGAACTATGTTTTTAGTCTCCTACATTCACAAAAAACGCCATTATTATTGCAATTGTCTGTTGACAGACAGCTATCAATCCCACACCTTTCCTATGAATTAACAGACATTTATAAAATATTATAAAATATTTGATTCGAGTTTTCTGTTTGTTTTCACTGTTGAGAGGGGAAAGAGTCTTAACATCCACAAATAAAAAGAAACATTCCTACCTGGGTCAAACCCATGCCTTTGTATTCATTAGCAGCACAATAGCTGAACTAAATGTATTAAAACACCCATAAGTCTGTATACATTAACACTATATGACTGGAAGCTTGGGATTATTTAGAATAACCAACAAAGGCTTCCTGTAAAAAACTGCTAGATAGATAGACAGATGTAACTGTCAATATGCTGTACTACACCTCTTTTATATTGTTAAGACAGATTATCTCAGGTTGGGAATCAACATGACAAAGTCATAGGAAGTGGAGCTCACCTCGACTCACAAACACAGCTAAAATACATCTACATGCAAAATAATTCTCAAGGGAAACTAACTGAAAACTGGCAGAAGAATGCCTAAACAACCAAGGCTATAAGAAAGATTCCCACAAATCAGGGAGGATTGGGTGGGGGGGAGATGCACTGTGGTAAGGAGTTGTGCCCCTGAGAGGACTCTAAGAGTCTAGAAAAAGAAAGACTACACTGGAGAACACTCACCTTACAGAGAGATCAGGTCAAGCCACAGACAAGTGTATATACACAATAAAAACAGACTAATAGACATAGAAAAATTTGTGGTTTACAAAGGGAAAAAGGAAAGGAGAAGGGACAAATTAGGACTACTGACAGATACAAACTACTATATATAAAATACATAAGGGCTTACTGTATAGCACGAGAAGTTATACCCATTATTTTGAATGACGTAAGTGGAACATAATCTGGAAAAACTCTGAATTACTATGTTGTATACTTGAAACTAACACAATATTAGTAAATCAGCTACACATCATTTAAAAAGAAAGATTATCCTTATCAATAAAAACATGACAAATTATCATACTCAAAATTCATTCCTCTTGAACATAAAACCAGAGGGGGATATAAGAATTTTATTCAAAATATGAAAAATAATTTCAAATTCAACTCAGGTTTATTCTAAAGTGATATATCCTATATAACAGCCAATGAATCTCATCTGTTCTTTCTCTATGTTATTAGTCCCTATTGGATTTCCATGAGATTAAATCCAAAACTCCAGTTAATTTTAAGAAAATATAAAGGAATCAATATTAAGATCAGGCTTCTCCTATGGCTCAGCTAGTAAAGAATCTGTCTGCAATGAGGGAGACCTGGGTTCAATCCTTGGGGTTGAGAAGATCCCCTGAAGAAGGGAAAGGCTACCCACTCCAGTATTCTGGCTTGGAGAATTCCATGGACTGTATAGTCTGTGGGGTCACAAAGAGTCAGACACAACTGAGTGACCTTCACTAATATTAAGATCAATATTAAGAAGCAATAATATTATGATAAAACTTCCATCACTACAAAGTTTGAGGAAGAAACTAGCTTTTAGTTATGTGATATTGAAAATATTTTATGAAATACATCCCACCATTTCTTAAGATGAATAATCAAGAGAGCTATAATCAAAAAGGAGTAAGAAATACTGGGGCTGAATGTAATTGCACCAATGTGTATTTATCACCTATTCTATGCCAAACCCTATCCTAGGTTAGAAATATAACTGTGCCTGGCATATTTCCTGCCTTTAAGGTATTCAGAGTTCATCAAGAGAGTTAAGGGAACATCTAACTACCAAACAAGTGTATGAATACAGTCTTTCAAAAGTATAGATGAGAGTCTTGTTAATTATGCCTGTAATGATAAATATGATATATAGTCTAGGCCTTAAAGGATGATTGCATTTTTACAAGATAAAGGGATATACCTCTGAAGAAATAAGAGGGTCATATTTAAGGGTTTGGAGTCCTAAAATTTGATGTATTTGTTGGGTAGGTAATAAGGACAGTGAACTTGTCCATGTGGTTGTTGTAGAGAAGTCATATGGGTTAAGGGACAAGAATAAAGGTAAGAGAAGGACCTTAAAGGCTAAGCTAATCTGAAAACAAGGAGAGTTACAACTTTTTAAGGAGGAGATGTGTCTTGATAACAATTAATAAATGCCATTTGTTGTCCATTTTACATGTGAGATCAAATCTGACCTTCATAGTAGTCAAAGAAAAAAAAGTACTCTGTTCTTCATTTTACAGAAAATAAAATCAAGGCATACAGATATGCCTTGATTTTATTTTGTCTAAAACAGGTAGTAAGTGATTCAACACTGATTTCTCTCTAGAGGTCACATTCATCTACTCTGCACAATTGCCAACTGGTCCAGACTGGTGTTTTTAAAATTATTTTTACTGGTAGAGCTGAGTGAGAATAACTTAGAGAGAAGAGATACTAAAAAGCAAAGAGAACAGTGAAAATGATGCTGCTATAACTAACCAAAAGCAGACGTGTCACAGGTCTAAATGAGTGCAGCAAGTAGTTATGAGGGAGGTAGCCTTGCCTTGAAGCCAAGAAGCTTGAACTTCAAGGTCCTCGGTGGCACTAGCCATGGCCAAGCCCATGGAGGAGCCCCAGCTAGGATTCACATAAGGTTATATATTGGTAATATGTAAAAGTGCATTTATCACAAATGGTTAAGGTCTTTCTTCTGTGCCATATAATCTTTCATATTTTTTTTGCTCCTATCCTATAGTGTCAAAGAGGCAACTTGTATTTGACAATCCGGCCAAAGAAATATTTGTGGCATGTATTTATCTTGGCAATGGTAGAGTCTATGCAGTTTGCAACAATGCCTTTTCCTAAGTTAGTTATAAAAAGCAACTCCATTGTAAAGAAAGTTAGAAGGAATACTCCTGTGCTAGATTATCCAGCTTTTTGATATGAAGTTATAAGGCCAGAGGTCTGATCATAACGTGGAGGTCCACTGTCAGTCCACACAGGAAGTATGTGAATAGTGGAGGAGGAACAAATGGAGCCAGAAACAAGTCTGAGGAAAATTCTCTATCATCATTCAAGTAAACTGTAAACAGAGTATTGTATTCTTACTGATATTTATTTTTATTTTTTTAAACTTTACATAATTGCATTAGTTTTGCCAAATATCAAAATGAATCCGCCACAGGTATACATGTGTTCCCCATCCTGAACCCTCCTCCCTCCTCCCTCCCCATACCATCCCTCTGGGTTGTCCCAGTGCACTAGCCCCAAGCATCCAGTATCGTGCATTGAACCTGGACTGGCATCTCGTTTCATACATGATATTTTACATGTTTCAATGCCATTCTCCCAAATCTTCCCACCCTCTCCCTCTCCCACAGAGTCCATAAGACTGTTCTATACATCAGTGTCTCTTTTGCTGTCTCGTATACAGGGTTATTGTTACCATCTTTCTAAATTCCATATATATGCGTTAGTATACTGTATTGGTGTTTTTCCTTCTGGCTTACTTCACTCTGTATAATAGGCTCCAGTTTCATCCACCTCATTAGAACTGATTCAAATGCTTTCTTTTTAATGGCTGAGTAATACTCCATTGTGTATATGTACCACTGCTTTCTTATCCATTCATCTGCTGATGGACATCTAGGTTGCTTCCATGTCCTGGCTATTATAAACAGTGCTGTGATGAACATTGGGGTACACGTGTCTCCTTCCCTTCTGGTTTCCTCAGTGTGTATGCCCAGCAATGGGATTGCTGGATCATAAGGCAGTTCTATTTCCAGTTTTCTAAGGAATCTCCACACTGTTCTCCATAGTGGCTGTACTAGTTTGCATTCCCACCAACAGTGTAAGAGGGTTCCCTTTTCTCCACACCCTCTCCAGCATTTATTATTTGTAGACTTTTGGATCTCAGCCATTCTGACTGGTGTGAAATGGTATCTCATAGTGGTTTTGATTTGCATTTCTCTGATAATGAGTGATGTTGAGCATCTTTTCATGTGTTTGTTAGCCTTCTGTATGTCTTCTTTAGAGAAATGTCTATTTAGTTCTTTGGCCCATTTTTTGATTGGGTCATTTATTTTTCTGGAGTTGAGCTATAGGAGTTGCTTGTATATTTTTGAGATTAGTTGTTTGTCTGTTGCTTCATTTGGTATTATTTTCTCCCATTCTGAAGGCTGTATTTTCACCTTGCTAACAGTTTCCTTTGATGTGCAGAAGCTTTTAAGGTTGCATTCACCATTGCAATGGAAAGAATAAAATACTTAGGAATATATCTACCTAAAGAAACTAAAGACCTATATATAGAAAACTATAAAACACTGGTGAAAGAAATCAAAGAGGACACTAGTAGATGGAGAAATATACCACGTTCATGGATTGGAAGAATCAATATAGTGAAAATGAGTATACTACCCAAAGCAATTTATAGATTCAATGCAATCCCTATCAAGCTACCAATGGTATTCTTCACAGAGCTAGAACAAATAATTTCACAATTTGTATGGAAATACAAAAAACCTCGAATAGCCAAAGCGATCTTGAGAAAGAAGAATGGAACTGGAGGAATCAACCTACCTGACTTCAGGCTCTACTACAAAGCCACAGTTATCAAGACAGTATGGTACTGGCACAAAGACAGAAATATAGATCAATGGAACAAAATAGAAAGCCCAGAGATAAATCCATGCACATATGGACACCTTATCTTTGACAAAGGAGGCAAGAATATACAATGGATTAAAGACAATCTCTTTAACAAGTGGTGCTGGGAAATCTGGTCAACCACTTGTAAAAGAATGAAACTAGAACACTTTCTAACACCATACAAAAAAATAAACTCAAAATGGATTAAAGATCTAAATGTAAGACCAGAAACTATAAAACTCCTAGAGGAGAACATAGGCAAAACACTCTCTGACATACATCACAGCAGGATCCTCTATGACCCACCTCCCAGAATATTGGAAATAAAAGCAAAAATAAACAAATGCGACCTAGTTAATCTTACTGATATTTAGTTGAAAGGGTTGCCAAAAAAGTAATATACTTTGCAAGGTCATAGACTATATGCAATTACAATGTAAACAGACCATCATGACTTTTTCTTGCTTTTTGGTGGGAATCAAATAAAATAGTTTCCCTCAATATTTCTGTGTTGTAGGACATAAACCTACAGTAGTACTTCAAACAGCAAATCTGCCTTGTATGAAATAGCACTTTTTTCCCTTCTTATCAGATGCATTAGTACATTGGACATATCTCTTGACAATTTATGGTGGTTCCAGACTAAACAGCAATTAAAACAGTCACTGACAGAGCAAGATGATTGTATCATACTGCTGCTGCTGCTGCTAAGTTGCTTCAGTCGTGTCCGACTCTGTGCGACCTCATAGCCGGCAGCCCACCAGGCTCCCCCATCCCTGGGATTCTCCAGGCAAGAATATTGGAGTGGGTTGCCATTTCTTTCTCCAATGCATGAAAGTAAAAGGGGAAGTGAAGTTGCTCAGTCATGTCTAACTCTTAGCAACCCATGGACTGCAGCCTATCAGGCTCCTCCGTCCAGGGGATTTTCCAGGCAAGAGTACTGGAGTGGGTTGCCATTGCCTTCTCCGGTATCATACTAGAGGAAATTAATTATGTTTTCATTTTCTCAAAAATATTAACATAAGACTATTGTCATATGAAGAGGTAATTTATAAGTATGCAACCAAAACGTTATAGATATCAATATTGTCATTTGTTGAGCAGTCATACAAATTTGAGAAAAATAAGCATTTTAAAATAGCTCAGGCTAAAGAGGGCTTCCCTGGTAGCTCAGCTGGTAAAGAATCTGCCTGCAATGCGGGAGAGACCTGGATTTGATTCCTGAGTTGGGAAGATCCCCTGGAGAAGGGAAAGGCTAACCTACTCCAGTATCACAAGCTAAAGAAGTAGATGAGAATGCCTAGGGAGGAAATGTACAGTTAGAAGAGGTGAATAGATGGTACCAAAACTGAAGACTAGATTGAGAATATAAAGGATGTTGAAAATAGGGAAAAACAAACAAAATACAGGTAGGTAATACCATAAAGTCCTTTCTGACTGTGGAGTGTCAAATATGAAAACTAAAGTCAGAAAAGGACTTTAAGACAAATCTTTAAGGTCTTCAGGGATGCAAAGACAACTAGGGCTCAGAAAAAGACATTGATGTTAATATACAAGACCCTACTGGTAAAATCACTACAACAAACTTTTGTCAAGTAATTGAAATTAAAGTCTGAAAATAATTAGTTGATTAGTAAATAAAAGATATGAGAACAAATGCAATGGCACACTCTTTACTTTCAAAAAATATGTAGGGAAAGAATAAAAAATATTCTAGAAGAGAATGTTACAAACTATTAGGTATAGTATGAGCTCAATTTTGTAATTAAATATATATATCTATATATATATATATATTTATATGAGATAACACTCATATCTATAAGTGATCATTTATATTATATGTAATCATAATGAATGACTTTAAGCTGAAATGCTAACACTTTTGCCTCCAGGTAAAGAACTTTCAGAAAATTTTGTCACTTTTAATTTTGTGTGTGTGCATGTTTTTCAAATTCCTATCATATATGGTTGTAATTTTACAATAATAAATACTAAAAGTAACATTTATAAAATATGTATTAAAATTTATAAAATATAAAAATGTATAAAACAACTAGTAGCTGCTTAAGAGTCAAGAAATAGGGAAGAAGGTAGACTAAATAATGCACAAGTTAAGGTGTTAGCCTCAATAAAAGGTACTAGATCAATAAAAAATAATATTTTCCTCTCACAAAGTGGGGAAGGAAGGAATAATGTAGTTAGAAAATAGTGGATTTATGGTAAAGTGGAAAACTGGATTTAAGGTAAAATGGAAATTAAATGGTTAAAGTCTGAATGTACTAATTTTCCTAATAGGACATTCAGATGTTAGCAAAATTTGAGAAGGTCAAAATAGTATTGAAGTTGCATAAAATAGCCACTAGAGAGACTAGACAAGAGAGGAAAACACAATAAAGAAAACCTTTTCCAAGTATTATTGACAGCCCAAGATGAGTCTGGAGCACATTAATGTCATTAGACCATTTTCTCCAATAGTATGTAGCAGCCTAGAAGCAGAAAAAGTGGATGTTTGGAATATGCCATACACAGAGAATAGTCAACAACAAGTAAGGTATTTTTTGAGAGGCCAGATGAAATGACTGATTTCTGAGCCAGACCCAGCAAAGATGGAAGTAAAACCAGTAAGAGCCTTCGGAAATAAAGAGAGACCCAGAGAGTAGAAAAATATCATCCAAATAACCAAAGTGTGATGGGTGGCAAACAGATCTCAAGAGAAAATGGAGGAAAAAATACTTCATAATCAAATAAAGTTGGAAAAGTTTATATATTAGAACCACAATATAGGAATTCACACAGCATAAGTTTATTATAAACTATGAATTAGTACAGAATTGAAACTTAGTATCTCACCTATAGTTTTTCAAAGGCCATCAAGTTCCTTCCATCAAATTCATTTTTTAAGTAAAAATAATAACTTTCATTTGGGAAATAAATAAAGGCTTAAAATCAGGTTGAAGTGTCTGTTAAATGCAAGTTTTGGATAGAGTCAAATTTCAAAACTTAAGATTTTAAGCAGAAAGCCATTATAAACTATAGATCTATAATATGCTAACCAATAAAATGAAAATGACCACTGGAATTTGAAACTCTTAAGTATGGAATATCATTCAGAGAAACTGAAATTGCCCATAGTCTTCTGAATACATAAGATTAGAAACAAACACTGAAAGGCCATCCAATAACCACTAAGAATAAAGACAACCATCTATAAATTGGTAAGTATAAATTCTGAAAGAATGATAACTGTGTTCTATAGGCTACAAATGAGGAAGAATCATAAGATGTCAGTTCAATATTTCATAAACTCAATGAGAACCAAGCAAAAGCCAACTGTTACTGAGGTTGAATTCATAGAAAAACAAACAGTTCTATTTGCCATTTAAAAAAAGGGGGGAGGGTGGGGATGGGAGGCATAGAAGAAGACAAAGTTTAGATACGATAATGTTTTAGTGTATGTAGAAAGTATCTGGGGAGAGAATAATGTCCCAAAGAGCATCAACAAAGAGTTAAAAATGCAAAGATAGTTTAGGGCCTTAATTGAAGGACAAAGCAAGGAAAACAAAACAAAACAAAAATAATAAAAAAAAAAAAAAGGCATTGAGTTTACTAGAGAGATTGATTGAATCAAGGGCTTTCAATAAATTCTTATATTAATGAAGACAAAATAAAAAACAAACAAAAAATCTTAGAAACACAGAGAAAAAAGAAATTGATTAAACCTGTTTTGGAGTACAAATAGTAACCTCTTCTAGTCTGCAAATGTCCTTGCTCAACTATTCCAAAGTGGGACCACCCACTTGAAATTTCTAAATCATTTGTCAAGAAAAAATTATGTAAATATTTATTATTTAATATATATACTATATAATTGCAAAAAAAAAAAAAAAAACTTTATCAAAAGAAACAAAGTAAAATTTCCAGAGTACAATGTATTTGGAAATCCTGCATTCTACATCCCTTTTGGACTACCTTAAAGTCCATTTGTGTTATAAAATGTCTGAGACATATTAAAGTTAGAAAAAAATGCACTTCAATTTTATTTAACATTCTTCAAATTTATATGAACTTGGAGCCATTTGGAAAAAGAAAGGAACTAGAGTGGGAATCACAGATTCCTGGGAGGGAAATGGTTTAACAGCAACAGATCACTTCATTATTTTCAAAGCACCTTGAAATGATTTATAACTATAAGACATGGACCTGTAAAGTAAGAATACACGAGCTGAACATAGATGGATGAAATCATCACTGTCTACTGATCATGAGTTTCTGGAATAAAGAAACCACTTATGAGATTTTTGTAGCTCAGTCTAACACATATTAAATGGCCAATAAATGAATTGAGTGGTACCCCAATTATAATGGGTGTTTAGTTATACTTTCTCTAGTTTATGTACTGTTGAAAGGACCATGAATATACTGTAAAGATCATGCTTACTGTTTGTGTCAGTACATGTGGTCATCCACATTTCCAGCTAATAAAGAAATATTTATCAATCAATTAAAAGCTTGTAAAGCAATAGTCCCTCAAAAATTTAATGAAAATTTCTTAAGAGATGCAGCAGAAGCACTTATATCTCTAACATATGGAGATAAATGATTAGTGAAGCTTTCTGACAACTGCTCAGGCATAATCACTTGGTTGTATATAAGAGTTTAGATTGCATTTAAATAAGAAATACTTATAAATGAAAGAGCCACTTGACTGATTTTTTTTCATTTAAGAAGAAATAAAGAATTTAACATATTTCAAAGTCATCTTCTATTAAGATTAAATATTAGGCACTTCAATCATCTAACACATTTGAATTTTAAAGGTCTTTTTAGCAACAAATATAAATGAGAAGTTTTTTTTTTTTTTTTTTCAATGGTGAGTTCCCAGAACACATTCATAGTAAGGAAGATGCTTTCATACATATAAGTCTTTTCTGATGAATTAAAGCACCAGCATAAAGCTTTTCTCTGTTTCATCAAGTCTAAGCAAGCTAAAGAGGATAAAAAGAGTCTCTTCAAATACCAAAGAGGAACAAAAATGCATGCACTTAAATTTCAAAGGGATTTTTCTTTTGGCAAAGGCTGTCCTTCCATAATCCAACCTGAGTTTAAAAATCATGCTAATCTCACTGTGGCTGTTATTAACTCCCTTCGGTTGTTAATTTTAAATAATCTGTAGAAAGGTAAATTTCTCAAAGCAAATGAAGGAGACATCCTTAGCCATTGGAGAGTAAGGTAATAAAACCTTTGTTGGATTAGGAAAATTAGTTTCATTTGTGATTGTGAGGCATCTAGTCCCATCACTTAATGGCAAATAAACAGGGCAAAAAATGGAAACAGTAACAGACTTTATTTTCTTGGGCTACAAAATCACTGCTGACAGTGACTGAAGCCATGAAATTAAAAGAGACTTGCTCCTTGGAAGGAAAGCTATGACAAACGTTGACAGAGAATTAAAAAGCGAAGACATCACTTAGCCGACAAAGGTCCATCTAGTCAAAGCTATGGTTTTTCCAGTAGTCATGTAGAGATATAAGAGTTGGACCATAAAAAAGACTGAATGCCAAAGAATTGATGCTTTCAGACTGTGGTGCTGGAGAAGACTGTTGAGAGTCCCTTGGACAGCAATGAGACCAAACCAGTCAATCCTAAAGGGAAACAACCCTGAATATTCATTGGAAGGACTGATACTGAAACTCCAATGCTTTGTCCACCTGATGTGAAGTGCTTGCTCGGTAGAAAAGACCCTGATTCTGGGAAGGACTGACGGCAAAAGAAAGGGGTGACTGAAGATGAAATGGTTTGATAGCATCACTGATTTCATGGACATGAGTTTGTGTAAACTCCAGGAGATAGTGAAGGACAGAGAAGCCCGCATGCCGCAGTCCATGGGGTTGCAAAGAGTCAGAAACAACTTAGCAACTGAACAACAAATCACAAATCATTTTAAGTTTACAAGGTTTAACAAGTCCATTTGTTAGAGAAGACAATTTAACTTTCTGGTTTTTTAACAGAAAGAAACTAAGTAACTACCTCTCAAGAAATTGGTTGGCCATAGCCTGACTAGAGTTCCCTGTAAATAAGAGAGATGCTTTCCATGGCATTTCCATTAGATTATATCTTGATATAAAACTCAAGTACATGGTACTCACTATCAGAAGATCATAATCATTAGAGTTAGTGGCTATGGTTCAGCTTACATGCAGAGAATAGCGTCAGCCTGGCTAATTTTCAAAATTTAAGGACACAGAATAACAAGTTGATGGTTGTTGAGAAAAACAATATTTCTCTCAGAATCCGAAGTCAGCTCACTCCATCACATAAAGCAGTAATGTGTTCTTCAGATAATTGCATAATCCAAACTTAATATCTGGCTTCCAGCTGTGAAAAGTTTGATGTTCTAATATTTGGACTACCTCTGCTTAATTATATCTCTTCTCTACATCCCAGAGATCTCTTACATACATCTGTTCAGAGACTTTTTGTGAGTAAGCCTAACCATATATTAACTCATCTCACTAAACTATAAAGCCCAAGAGTTCAAGAATTGGTTCTTCTATTCAACTCTGCATCTCCAAAATCTAGAACAGAGTATGGTTATAGTGTGTTTGTAATAAATATTTTTGAGTGGCAACACCTGCTATTCTTTTATATTTTCTCAGAACTTCATGTCATATATATGAATGACATGAGGTGCTATATAAACACATATACATATAAGCCTATTTTTATAAAAACATACATATATATATATATATACACACACATATCATGAGGAAGACATAGATCCATAGATATATACAGTTTGGGCTACCAGACATATGCTGATAATACTTAATTATAAACATGGTCAGGTAATCAAATTTATTGTTTTTAAACCACACAGAATTTACTTGGAAAGCACAACTTCATATAGTTTAATATGATCAAGCAAAATCTTTCTAAAACATACTTTGCTGCATATCCACTTGTTTACTTATTATAAATTTCAGAATCTATCATGAAGAAAACGTGCTGCCAAACATGTAAAGATTATACAAGTAGAAAAGATATGTCGTATCACTCATAATATCCGGTGAACATTAGGCAAGTGATTTGGGAAAAATACTCAAGTTAATACTTCCTCAATTAACTGATCTCTCTGATAAACAAGTTAAGTCCGTAAAATGTTAAGTGGTAATCCTCAATAGTAGTAAAAAAGGTCAAACTCCTGTAAAAAGCAAAATATTTACCATTTTCAACTTTCTTGCAAAATTCCAGAAATTATTTTTTTCATTAGATGACTTCTAATATCTGCAATTCAGAAATACTTATCTATTGTCTCATATGTCAATGGGACATTATCTCTAACAATAGTTAGCAACAGTTTTTCCATTTCAGACAAAGCAGCAAAACTTTCACTCCCCATAATGACAAATCTCCCAGCCATCAAGGTAAGCACTATTTTAATTAAGCTTGCGATTAAACATAGTTGGTACCTTCTTAATTTCTAGGATCTCTGCTCAGTATATCAATAGTAACTTTAGTTGGAAAATATAATTTTTTAACTTACAAATGCAATTTGGACCAGGGGCTCTCTGGTAAGGGACTATTTCTCCCTCTTACTATAGGAGAAAACACATAGCAAATTAGAAAAAGGGAAACTCATTATTTAAAGGGAGCTCATGAGTTTTCTGATAGTAGACTTGAAGTCTTTTAAAGGGACATAGGAGACTGATACAGTAGTCTTACAATAAATAAGAGAAGGCAGAAGATATGCTTTATTTACTGTTATACCAGCTTAGAAGAGATGTTTAGGCACCTATCTGAGCTGAGTTCTTTTATTTGAACAGTAGAAATAGGACTAGGACACATACAGATGCCTGGTACAGTCCAGTAGTAAAATTTACATAATCAGAAATACAAGTGTTTTTTTTTTAATATACAAAGGTTATCATATCTGATAGCTGTTTTCAATCAGCTTCTAAGTTTAGAAAGAACTATTTTTCACTTGAAATAAGTACCATAGTTTACATTCAATCCCACTCCTCTACATTCAAATAACATTCTCCCTCTTCCACTCTCAGATATTTTAGCCAAAAGAAGCTCCATTTCTGGAACAGGATAAAATAATTATGTAATTATGTGATATTTTATGATTTGATAGTACAATGTACTTTATTCCCCATCTCTGAAGCCCACCTGTGAGTCAGCTTTCCAAACCTGTTAAACCATACCTTAATGCATCTGCAACACAAGTAATTGATGTCTAAAAATATTTAAAAGAGTAAATTTGATGTCTACTGATGTTATGATTTCATGTAAGCATTTTAAAATTCCTATGGTGTAGAAAATTTAATATGGCTTTTAAATAACACTATAAAATTCAATTAGAAAGGTACAATCACTTTCTCTTGACTATTTTAAGGTAAAACTTCTCAATTTTTACTCCTCTTGATGCTTAGCACGATTCAGGTGGCTCAATATTTAATGAATATATAAACAAAATGATTTGGTGATAGAACTTACATTAAGAAACTCATGATTAAAAAGGCATATAATCTAAACAAGATGTAGTTTTAACACATGCTTCCCTCTTTAGCACACTCTATACATGGAAGAGACAGGCAGAGTGAAATTTTTATAAGTAAATTATTTGAATATAACTCAGTGACAAAATAAAAGTTTTATCTTGCTCATTTTACATATGCATTTGAAATACTACATAGAAAATTATTTGATGATTATCATGATATCCCTAACAGTTAAATGATGATTATATATAAATTATGTCTTAAATTTAGTAATGGTAATACTGTACATTCATAAAATACTGTATAGTTTATATAGTGCCATTATGTAATATCTAGGAAATGGCAACCCACTCCAGTATTCTTGCCTAGAAAATTCCATGGGCAGAGGAACCTGGTGGGCTCCAGTCTATGGAGTCACAAAGAGTAGGATACAACTGAGCATACACATAACGTAATATCTAAATTGATTATAAACACTTTGCAGTTAAGTATGTACACCCCCATTTTAATGAGGAACAAATTACCATAGTTAGGAGCACGGCCACGTTCACCTAGGTCTAAACCTTGATTCTGCCATTTACTCTGTGACCTTGAGCAAATGTCTCAACATCTCCAAACCAAGTGAATGATATGAATGTTCATTTAGGATCGGGAGAGAAAAGGCATGCAGTGCTGAGTCCAGTGTTCTTTCCTGAGCAACTGTACAGTAATGACTTCATTAGTTATTGCTAGTAAAGGATCACACTGTCGGTTAACTGACTTGCCAGGCAACAGCAGTGGTAGAACACAGGCAGCAGACGCAGAATAGTCGTGAACAAACTAAATTTAAGGCAGTCTGACTTAGATTTTCCTCTCAGACTAATGCTCTATCAGCTCATTTAAGTGGAAATCAAGTCAATTATAAAAATGCTATCTGCAGAAACACTTTCAGATTTTCACAAAATAAAAGTGTAATTTGAATATCTAAAATCTTTTTCATCTCTTATAACTCACGGTTTATATATATTGAGATTTCTCACTTTTACGCATTCATTATTTGTGCTAGGAAAGCTATTTGTCAGCGAAAACAAGATACTAACTCTTTTAGCTTAAAAAGCATTTTGGTTAAAATGGTACCTAATTGCTTTATTCAAAAAGGAAGAATGACCTTTCTAACATGTGTATCAGCCTCTTGCTTATGAACGTTAATGCTTCTCTTAAACAACAACAAAAAAACTACTCTTGTATTAAAGGAAAAATAGAGCTGAAGAGCACCATCATCAACGGACTTCTGTAAGAGAACATAGGAAGCTGGAAAAGAAAATGACAAACTATGATAGGAAAGAAATACACAACATAATGAATTTTAAAGTGAGCCAAATTAATATATCAACTCAACACACAGTGGAATAACTCATATAGAAGTGGCTCTTAGATAGAACTGTGCTCCTTACTCTAAAAAGGTTCACAATGCAAAGGCCATTAGATAAAAATTGTGGATCAGATTCAAATTAGATGAGGATAAATTTACAGAAGCAAAGAGTGATTTATAGACCTTATCTGAAAGGTTATTGGCATTACTAATGATCTGGCAAGTAGGTAATAATCTTTTGATGATATTGTGACAGATACCCTGTATAAGTGCTTATATATACAACATGTGTTTCCTATTCTCTATCCTCCTATTAAGATGCCCTGACTTTTGTTGAGATAAGGAGTAAAAATCCACTGATTTCAAAGAACTGGTGGGTAGGAGATTCAGGAAAAAAATGAACATGAAAAGGCTGCTGGGAAGCTTGTGGGAAGACCTCAAAGAAAAGGCAAGAGCAGTGTGAAGAGATAAGTTATCTGCTCTGACTTCCCCTGTGGCTGAACTGACATTAGCAATCCCTAACTTTATTTTTCATGAGAATATATAAACTCCAGTCTGTTTAAGCCTCTCTTAATCAGATCGTTTATGTTTAAAATTGTTCACAACTTTTCAGGTCAGCTGCTCAGTTGTGTCTGACTCTGCAACACGCCAGGTTTCCCTGTCCTTCACTAACTTCCGGAGCTTGCTCAAGCCCATGTTCATTGAGTCTGTGATGCCATTCAATCATCTTATCCTCTGTTGTCCCTTCTCCTGCCTTCAATCTTTCCTAGCATCAGGATTTTTTCCAATGAGTCAGTTCTTCGCATCAGGTGGCCAATGTATTGGAGCTTCAGTATCAGTCTTTCCAGTGAATATTCAGGATTGATTTCCTTTAGGATAGACTGGTTGGATCTCCTTGCAGTCCAAGGGACTCTCTCAAGAGACTTCTCCAGCACCACAGTTCAAAAGCATCAATTCTTCGGCACTCAGCTTTGTTTACAGTCCAACTCACATCTATACATGACTAATGGAAAAATCATAGCTTTGACTAGATGGATCTTTGTCGGCAAAGTAATGTCTTGGCTTTTTAATATGCTGTCTAGGTTGGTCATAGCTTTTCTTCCAAGGAGCAAGTGTCCTAATTTCATGGATATTTAATTTCACAACTATTTATTTCATGACTATTGCATACTCCATAGTCATTATGGATTAGAGGTAACAATGATTAAAGATTGATTGAAGAAATGCATATGAAACAAATATGGTGACTCTCATGTTGGATATGTATTTGCATTTTGAATGAAATATTCATAAAATTGGAAATTATAAAATATATCAAGAGACATATAAGCAATGGGGGTATCAATGTAAAATTCATCAGCAATTTGAAATATAAGGTAAAACTATAAAAGTAAATAGACTATAGAGTCAAAAAGAGTCAAGAGCCAAGACAGTGTTCACCCTAGGAGGCTGAATGGAGAAGTCAGATAAAGAACTAGAAAAATATATCTGACAATGGAATTAACTGTGTAATGAACTGTAGTCATATCTGTAGAGACCAAATCATCAGTAGTCATTTGCAATTGATGCATAATTTGATCTTTAAGAAATCAATGGGAACAAACAGCAGTGTTAATTATTGCTGCCAAAAGGATTTCTAGAATATTGGGAAGGTGATGCTGTCCCTTTTGTGCATAACATTATGCACTATCCATGGTCTTCCACTTCTACCTACCACCTCAGCTATAATGGTTCAACTCGTTCTTCAGATATTAAATATAGAAAGCTTATCCTTAATCAAACCTTCTACATTACATAGTTATGCTTACTAGTATTTAGTGTACATGAGATGAGTCTGAGTGAACTCCGGGAGTTGGTGATGGACAGGGAGGCCTGGTGTGCTGCGATTCATGGGGTCGCAAACAGTCGGACACGACTGGGCAACTGAACTGAACTGAACTGAATATATGTCAATTTTTCTGTATTTCCTGTGGATATATAGGTGGCCATATCTACTTGGTACTCAGTTGGTAAAGAATCTGCCTGCAGTGCAGACCTGGGTTCAATCCTTGGTTTGGAAAGATCCCTTGGATAAGGAAATGGGAACTCACTCCAGTATCCTTGCCTAGAAAAATCCCATGGTCAGAGGACTCGGGCTGGCTACAGTCCATAGGGTCACAAGAGTCAGGTACAACTTAGCAACTAAACCACCATCACATACATATATCTATTCCTATATGAAATATACTAGTCTTGTTCATCGCTGTATTTCTGAAAAGAATGATTTGAGTGAAACAATTTTGATTAAAGGATGTCAACTCATTAATTACCACCACCACCCTCCTCAACTTGTCTGTCCTCTTAGGCTTGGAGTAGTTCATGACATTGACATGGGAGGGAGCATGGGATTGTGTAAAAAGATCTGATTTTGATGCAAAAAAAAAAAAAAAAAGATTTGTTTATAGTCCTGGATATCTCACTTATTAGATTTTGGCCTCAGGCATGATACACAATTATTTTAATTCCTTGAATATCCTTCTATTAAAATAGAGATGATACTAGCTTCTATCCTCTATTCTTCAAGATTATAATAGTCTTAGAGAAAATATGTATATAAGAGCTGGTCTACTTTTGAAACACAAACTGTAGGTAAACTGTGGTCAAAACAGGTAGGTAGAAGCTGTGGTGGTAGACAATGATACTGATCTTAACTCACAAATCTTATGTTGCTTATATGATTTCTACCACTTGAGAACATTTCTTATACCAGGGAAAATTATTTCAAAGAATAGTCTTTGTTGCAGAGCCATCATGCAAACGCAGCTGCTCAGTCATGTTGGACTGTTTGTGACCCCACAGACCAGTCCACCAGGCTCCTCTGTCCATAAGATTTTCCCAACTAGAATATTGGAGTGGGTTGCCATTTCCTTCTCAAGAAATCTTCCTGACCCAGGGAGCAAACCCATGTCTCTTGCACTGGCAGGCTGATTCTTTATCACTAACCCTAACCCTAACCCTAACCTGGGAATCCCTAGAGGCATCATTATAGCCTATAAAAATAACTGAAATATTAGTTTCTTTAACCAGTCTGAGAGAAGTTGACAAATTTCATGTCTAAATCCATCGTGTTTTATGCTAAACAAATTTTCTGTTAAAAAGTCTAAATCAATACACTTAAATTTAGGAAATTGTTTTTCGTAAAGACTTGTTAATGGATATTGCCACATTAAAACAAACAAAATCCATCTTTTGCTGGAAACATCTTCAGTCAAATCAACCACTTTACATATTTTATAAATAGCCTTATGTTTTACCACAAATGAAGTGCCAAGTGCATCATAATTGCTAAAGCGCTTTGTTACATTTATATACATCTCACCATTTGAATATAATATATTCCTATGAACATATTTAAAGGAACTTCTTCCCTCAAAATGCCCTATTCACTGAAAACAAGGAAAGATCTTTTGCATAATGTGGAGAAGCTAAACAAGTTACTTAAACTTTTCTAGGTTATCTCATCCCAACAAAACAACAGTAGCTAAAGCACCATCTCTACTGAAATTGTTTATAAAGTGCAAATCTATAGTAATAGCTGGTGAAGTGGAAAAGAATCTTGCAATGTTCAAGGTAGATATCTATTATCCTACGCATGAAATAATAATCACTATTACATTGAGATGAGAAATATCTCATGATGTTAATGATAATACTCAAGAAAAAACTAATCTGTTTTCTCTTAGTGGGGTAATTAACAGGAAATAAGGATTCTTTAACTGCAGGTTGCTAGTTTATATAACTAACTGTTGCACTAGAAGATCTATTAATAATCAGTAAGATGTAAATAAGCAAATTACCAGCTGTCAAAACATTACCACTATCAAATTAAAGGAGTTTCCCCCAAGAAAGCTAACATTGCTTTTGCCTGAAGACAAGCCCAAATATGAATCATGAAGGATATAAGTCACATAAATAAAATATATTTTAAATTAATTCCTTCTGTATAGATGAACTTGAAAAACACATTTTAAAACTCATTTCTAAATTTGGTAACAACAAAGTAACTGTGATGATGGCTGACTACTGTAGGCCAAATTAAGCATTCCTCAATGACCCTCTTGCTTTTAAATTACCAGAAATATGATTATATAATAGCAAATCCACTAGAACACATAGCTATCCCATAGGGCAGACTAAAAAAGTGATTTTCAACATGAAAAGCTGTAGATAAAAGCAACATTGAGGTTTGTATGTATTTGCTGATCTGGAATTCAATTGTTTAATATTACCCTGGTTAACTAGTCAAAAAAAAAGTGATTCAATAATATCTGTAGAAGTCAAATATATAAGGGATATATATCTTTTTCTCATTCTACAACTTTATTTCATCCACAATTTACACAGATATATCTCTAACAAAATTGAAAGAATTTAAAGTATTCAATTATTTATAATATTTTAGTATACCCATTAGTTATAAAAAGTAAAATGAATGGTTGAGGAGTGAGGGGAACTTTTGTAAAGGTTTTGGAAAAAAAGAAAAAAACAAGTGTCCATATACAAGGGTATCTTAAAATCACATTGGTTTCTTTATCATTGTCAAAAAGGCAAGGGTTCCACCTAAAGGTTAAACAAAATTAACATTAGCCGTCTGTGTCTCAGGGAAAACAGGGAAATTGTGTCTGAACTGTGGGGCTAGTTGACAAGATCAATGTGAAGGACAAACTATCGTTTCTGGGTATGCTATGAGGATTTTGGAAATGGGGTTTAAATCTGATCTTCTAAGGGACCTCCTTCAATGTGATTACAAGAGATGATGTTGGGGAAAAGAGTTTAATGTGCTACTTTTAACTTTATCTTTCCCCCACAATATCCTATCAGCTTGTTTCGGGACTCTACTCAACTAACCTCTCATCCTCAGGTTGTCAACCTCATCCAGCTGTCCTCTAAGTCTCACTCAAGTACTGAATGACAAAGGTTTTTAAACAGTGCAGTTTTTTTAATGGATACCACACCAAAATGCCATTTAGATGTAAAGAAATGGATCTTTAAATGGTGAGATGTGTGGTATTGTGGTAGATTTTGCACACTGCTAATGAGGGAAGAAAGAAGGGAAAGCAGGAGAAAGATGGTTTTAGAAGACAACACTGTAATTGAGATTGCCTTTAGAACAGTAACTACAAACATTATTATTCCAGAAATGAGAACATAAATAGCTGGTTGCTGTGTCTTTTGGTTGTTTGTAATAACAGACAGAATATATGATGATCATATATTCACTTAAATACAAAGAGCTTCACCATCACTTATTACCTAACTTTCCCATCATAGGCCTGAGAGTTTCAGAATGTGCCCTGACAGGTAACACTGGATTGAATTACAAAGTTACACATAGTGATCAAATGAGCTTTCTGGGGTTTTGGGAGGCTGGAGGAAAAGATGTTAGTAACACTGAGATTCTGACTCTGCCTCCTCCCACCCGTCACATCTTTTCCCCAATTTGAGAAGTCGCTTTACTGATACTAATTTTGACTGGAGAATAAGCTGGAATCAAATCTCTATAACTATTTCTTTTTAAAGGTTTACATAGTGTAAATTCCCCAGAATTTGGAAGAAGCCCCAAGTGAATTTAAATTAACAACTGCACTAATCTATATGATTCGACCCCAGAGTTAAGGATTTAGGTGAAATGATTACCAATTTCTGCCGCATGTATATAGGCCGTGCTGTTATATCTGTTGTGAGATCGAATGGCCCTAAAAAAGAGTTCTTTTAATTCTCCAACTTTACCTCTAAATAAAGAAGCTGGGACTGGGAAATAGTAGTTATTTATTAAGGTCACATAGAATTTTAGTGGGAAAAACTAAGAATAGAATGTATTGAGTTGGCTTAAACTTTGTTCAGGTTTTTCTGTAATCAACTTTTTGTCCAACTCAATAATTCTCATTACTTTGCCAATAAAGGTCCATGTAGTCAAAGCTATGGTTTTTCCCGTAGTCAGGTATGGATGTGAGAGCTGGACTATAAAGAAAGCTGAGTGCTGAAGAATTGATGCTTTTGAACTGTGGTGTTGGAGAAGACTCTTGAGAGTCGGTTGGACTGCAAGGAGATCCAACCAGTCAATCCTAAAGGAAACCAGTTCTGAATATTTGTTGGAAGGACTGAAGCTGAAGCTCCAATACATTGGCCACCTGATGCGAAGAACTGACCCAGTGGAAAAGACCCTGATGCTGGAAAAGATTGAAAGCAGGAGGAGGAGGGGATGACAGAAGATGAGATGATTGGATGGCATCACTGACTCGATGGACATGAGTTTGAGCAAGCTTTGGGAGTTGGTGATTGACAGGGAAGTCTGGCATGCTCTAGTCCATGGGGTCGTAAAGAGTTGGACAAGACTGAGTGACTGAACTGAACTGAAAAATTTTCATGAGACATCTCTTTTCTCTATCTGATATATCTCACAGCTTCTCAGATCTATATTATATAAATACATATTAAACACACATTGACCAAAAGGATGTAAATATACCTTAGCTTACCTACTAACATAAATATTTAGAATATACTTGTTAAATCTGAAGAAAGACATATTGCATTTTTATTTTAATACTTGTCATGACTTAAATACATTGGGAAATACATGTAAGTACTCATGTTAAAAGCTATGCATTTTTATGTTTGCTTGGACAAAGGATAGAGATGAATATTTGATATGTTTATGAAAAACTATAAATGTTTAATAATAGAAAAATTTGTATTTTTCCTTAAAATGGCTAAGGGTGAATATTTTAGATGAATATATACATATTTATATACTCATGTATATTTTAAACCACAAGTGAAAATAGAGCAAAGTATTGAGAGAAGTAATGCTTAAAAGAATTTTGATTTAGAAGACTTTTTACATAATCTGTATTTCTTTTAAACCAACACACCTATGGCACTCTGCTTGTAGTAATTTTAAGCAGCAACAGCTCAAAACATAAAAATTCAAAGTCTAAAATCAACAAAAACAAAGCACTTTTTCTTTGTATAGAAACAAAGAAGCAAAAATAGAATAGAGCACTCTATAGAAACACCAAAGGCTTATCCACTTCATTTCAGCCTTCATAAGTGAAAAGAGAAATTAAATCCATATTAGGACTGATAGCTATTAGTCAAAACTGTTAACTCAAGAAAGTTTGAAGGGAGGAAAGTAGGGAGGAAGAGAGGAAGCAGGGAGGGAGGAAGCACAAGGCAAGAAGGAGGAGGGAGAAAGGCAGGAAGGAAGGCAAAAAGACAGGAGGAAGAAAGAAACCAGACATCAGTATTAATGCTAAAAGCCGTGTGGCTGTTATTATCTCTCACTCCACTATAAAGGAAACTGTCATTTTAAGTAACATAGCAAGTAAAAGCTAACCAAATATTTCAAAAGAAAATTTTATTCATGTTATTGCCTTATCAACTGTATCTAGGTAAGTGTTCACTGGAGTTCTTCACACACCAGAAGGTGGGTAGGACAATCTTTATGATGTCAAGTAAAACTAACTTGGCAGAAAGTGAAGAGGAACTAAAAAGTCTCTTGATGAAAGTGAAAGAGGAGAGTGAAAAAGTTGGCTTAAAGCTCAACATTCAGAAAACTAAGATCATGGCATCTGGTTCCATCACTTTATGGCAAATAGATGGGGAAACAGTATCAGACTTTATTTTTGGGGGCTCCAAAATCACTGCAGATGGTAACTGCAGCCATGAAATTAAAAGACACTTACTCCTTGGAAGGAAAGTTATGACCAATCTAGATAGCATATTCAAAAGCAGAGACATTACTTTGCCAACAAAAGTCCATCCAGTCAAGGCTATGGTTTTTCCAGTGGTCATGTATGGATGGGAGAGTTGGACTGTGAAGAAAGCTGAGCACCAAAGAATTGATGCTTTTGAACTGTGGTGTTGGATAAGACTCTTGAGAGTCCCTTGGGCTGCAAGGAGATACAACCAGTCCATTCTAAAGGAGATCAGTCCTGGGTGTTCTTTGGAAGGACTGATGCTAAAGCTGAAACTCCAGTACTTTGGTCGCCTCATGCAAAGAAGAGTTGATTCACGGGAAAAGACTCTGATGCTGGGAGGGATTGAGGGCAGGAGGAGAAGGGGACAACAGAGGATGAGATGGCTAGATGGCATCACCGACTCAATGGACATGAGTTTGAGTGAACTCCAGGAGATGGTGATGGACAGGGAGGCCTGGCGTGCTGCGATTCATGGGGTGGCAAAGAGTCAGACACAAATGAGCGACTGAACTGAACTGAACTGAAAACTTTCTACCTGCGTATTTTATTTGTTCCTTATACTATTTTGTGCATGTTTCATACTGAATAAAACGACAGTGGTATTTGTAAAGTCCTATAAATAAAGAAAATCACCTATCAGGAATATGCACACGAAGCCGTTTAAATGACAGTGTATGTGATCAATTCAGGGATCCCTGGTCTAAACTGTAAAGCAGGGGTTAGCAAACTTCAGCCAGCAGGCCAAATTTTGTCTAGCACATTTTTTGGTGTGTAATAAAGCTTTATTGGAACATAGCTATACTTGAACATGGTCTACAAATGCTTTTGCACTATAACAAAAAAAGTTAAACACTTTCAACAGAAATCTTAAGGATTTCAAATCCTACATTTAGTTTTTCCTCTGGCCATTTACAGAGAAATTTCATCATTCCCTTGAGAAAATTACAATGCAAAAATTTAGGTCAAAGATGCTTGTGGGCAAGAAAGGAATCTTAGTATCTCTTAGGGACATGGTTTCCAGAGTTTATAAATAGTTGTTACACCTTGGAATTTTCTCAGCTAACAGAAAAAGGTGTCAGTGTATCGCCTTTAAAAAAAAAAACATAAATGCAAAGTATACTTGATATCTTTAAATATCAAATAGCTGTGGAAAGAAGTGAAAAGCAAAGGAGAAAAGGAAAGATATAAACATCTGAATGCAGAGTTCCAAAGAATAGCAAGAAGAGATAAGAAAGCCTTCTTCAGCGATCAATGCAAAGAAATAGAGGAAAACAACAGAATGGGGAAGACTAGGGATCTCTTCGAGAAAATCAGAGATACCAAAGGAACATTTCATGCAAAGATGGGCTCAATAAAGGACAGAAATGGTATGAACCTAAAAGAAGCAGAAGATATTAAGAAGGGATGGCAAGAATACACAGAAGAACTGTACAAAAAAGATCTTCATGACCCAGATAATCATGATGGTGTGATCACTCACCTAGAGCCAGACATCCTGGAATGTGAAGTCAAGTGGGCCTTAGAAAGCATCACTACGAACAAAGCTAGTGGAGGTGATGGAATTCCAGTTGAGCTATTCCAAATCCTGAAAGATGATGCTGTGAAAGTGCTGCACTCAATATGCCAACAAATTTGGAAAACTCAGCAGTGGCCACAGGACTGGAAAAGGTCAGTTTTCATTCCAATCCCAAAGAAAGGCAATGCCAAAGAATGCTCAAACTACTGCACAATTGTACTCATCTCACACGCTAGTAAAGTAATGCTCAAAATTCTCCAAGCCAGGCTTCAGCAATATGGGAACCATGAACTTCCGGATGTTCAAGCTGGTTTTAGAAAAGGCAGAGGAACCAGAGATCAAATTGCCAACATCCGCTGGATCATCGAAAAAGCAAGAGAGTTCCAGAAAAGCATCTATTTCTGCTTTATTGACTATGCCAAAGCTTTTGACTGTGTGGATCACAATAAACTGTGGAAAATTCTGAAAGAGATGGGAATACCAGACCACCTGATCTGCCTTTTGAGAAATTTGTATGCAGGTCAGGAAGCAACAGTTAAAACTGGACATGGAACAACAGACTGGTTCCAAATAGGAAAAGGAGTTCATCAAGGCTGTTTTTTGTCACCCTGTTTATTTAACTTCTATGCAGAGTACATCATGAGAAACGCTGGACTGGAAGAAACACAAGCTGGAATCAAGATTGCCAGGAGAAATAGCAATAACCTCAGATATGCAGATGACACCACCCTTATGGCAGAAAGTGAAGAGGAACTGAAAAGCCTCTTGATGAAGGTGAAAGTGGAGAGTGAAAAAGTTGGCTTAAAGCTCAACATTCAGAAAACAAAGATCATGGCATCCGATCCCATCACTTTGTGGGAAATAGATGGGGAAACAGTGGAAACAGTGTCAGACTTTATTTTTCTGGGCTCCAAGATCACTGCAGATGGTGACTGCAGCCATGAAATTAAAAGACTCTTACTCCCTGGAAGGAAAGTTACGACCAACCTAGATAGCATATTAAAAAGCAGAGACATTACTTTGCCCACAAAGGTTCGTCTAGTCAAGGCTATGGTTTTTCCTGTGGTCATGTATCG
Organism: Bos grunniens; assembly: GCF_055505025.1. Lineage (NCBI taxonomy): Eukaryota > Metazoa > Chordata > Mammalia > Artiodactyla > Bovidae > Bos > Bos grunniens. The sequence continues at coordinate 33,577,754 of NC_141172.1, read as the reverse complement.
ATGTGAGAGTTGGACTGTGAAGAAGGCTGAGCGCTGAAGAATTGATGCTTTTGAACTGTGGTGTTGCAGAAGACTCTTGAGAGTCCCTTGGACTGCAAGGATATCCAACCAGTCCGTTCTAAAGGAGATCAGCCCTGGGATTTCTTTGGAAGGAATGATTCTAAAGCTGAAACTCCAGTACTTTGGCCACCTCAGTTGGTGATGGACAGGGAGGCCTGACGTGCTGTGATTCATGTGGTCACAAAGAGTCAGACATGACTGAGCGACTGATCTGATCTGATCTGATACTTGATATCTCTTTCTCCAAATTATGCATTTCTTTCTGTTGCCAAAGAAGACTGATGACTTTGGCAAAGTTACTTATACTAAGCCTTGGTTTACTTATATTTTAAAAAGATAAGAACTATAATATCTTATAGAATCTTGTGTCATGTCTGCATGTGCTTCATGTTTGGCAAATGAATCTTTCTCAGTAAAATAATAATTGCTGACCTTCCCACATACTTTGTCAAAAAATTTCTCAAATAGGTTGATTCTATAAAGCAGTACACGGAGAAGGCAATGGCACCCCACTCCAGTACTCTTGCTTGGAAAATCCCATGGATGGAGGAGCCTGGTAGGCTGCAATCCATGGGGTCACTAAGAGTCAGACATGACTGAGAGACTTCACTTTGACTTTTCACTTTCATGCATTGGAGAAGGAAATGGCAGCCCACTCCAGTGTTCTTGCCTGGAGAATCCCAGGGACGGGGGAGCCTGGTGGGCTGCCATGTATGGGGTCGCACAGAGTCGGACATGACTGAAGTGACTTAGCATAGCATAGCATAAAGCAGTAGTAACACATGCATAGTTATTGATCTTTGACTACACATATATAGTCACACACACACACATATATGTGTGTGTCCTTTATATGTCTAAAAGTAAACAAAATAACAAAAGGATATCTATTACTAATTCAATAACATTAAAATGAAAGTAGAAATATACAGAAAAATATAGACAAACTGGCTGATGTTTCATTAGTGTTAGCCTATTGATGAGATTTAGCCAGGATTTTGGCCAGTGGTCTCAGTATTATTAGACCATGACAACTAGGTTCAGATTGCAGGCTTAAGATCCAAATGGGAAAGAGCTTTTCTGTATTTCTTTGTTTTAATTTGGTTGTCTTTAAATTTGAGTGTTTTTGTGCCAAAAACTTCATTTAAAGCATGTTCCCTTGATCCTTGGAAGATTTTGAATTTTATTCATCAGAATATATGTTCTTAAATGGGAAGATTATTGAATTTCTCTTCACAGTTCTAATATTTAGCTGAGTGCCTAGAAAATGCAAGTTTCTTAATATTTATAGGATAGATAAAAGATAAAATGAATTTATATTTTGTGGTAATTGGAAGGAATTGGTGAGAATGAACAAAGAATTACCTCTCATAAGTATAAAAAATTACTAGAGCTAAGTTGTATTACATTAATTTCTTTATAATATTTACCTTTTAATGTTAAATATCACACACACACAAATAAATCTAAAATTTACTTAAAATACAAGTTTCTGGTAGAAAGCCCAGTACTTTTATGGCAATTGAGACCTATCCTTCAGTTGAGCATCTGCCATGGTCTAAGGCTAAAAAGGTAAAGTTTCAGAAATTAAAGCATTTTATTTTATAAATTTTAAAATATATATGTAAAACATGTGAACGAGGCTTATTAGCATAGAAAATCTCTAATGCAGGTATTATGCTACAGCTGGGATATAGCTACTTATTGACCTTAAGTATTATTTTTAATAAATGATTAAATATTATCTTTGCCACCTATAGGTATAAACAATGATTGTGACTATTCTATTTATTACATTCCAATATCTTCAAAGAGAAAAGAAAGGTGTATTACCAAGTCAAAAACTCTTATCCGCCATTTCAACCATTCTATTTATAAGAAAATTCAGTTGTAGATCCATGTTCAAGATGTGGAGACAAGGACCAGTGAGGGTGAGACAGACTTTCTGTCCTACAAAGTGTGTCCTTCAGTGCAAATTACAGAATCTCATGAGCGTGTGTAAAGGGAAGAGACTAAATTCAAGTGAAATCTGAACTCTTTTCAATACCAAAGACTTCTAATATGGTTTGAGTTTTCAAATAATAGGGTCTTTCAGTCAGCGGTAATATTCAAAGTCATGTCCTATTTTGTATGACATGTTGGACTGATTCAGTCCTAGGTAATGAACTTGAGGTAAAAAGACAGAATCTATGAATGTTTAGAGAGTCCTCGGTAACAGGACATGAATTATTAAAAAAAAAAAAAATCTAGAATCCCAAGCAAAGAAAAGGCAAGTCATAAAGCCAGTTTTATGAACTGGGTTGGCTGTGCAAACCTGGCAATGTTTAGCAGAAGGCTGCAGTTAAATAAGTGAGCAGGCTGACAATTACAGAAATACTTTAGACTCCACTTCTGCAGGGGTAGAGTGTCTCCTATGTTTAGGTCAGAGCAGGGGAGAGTGAGGCAGAAGACACAGTTTGATGAACTTTAGGAACAGAAAGTGGGAGAAACAAGTTACCAAGAAATTAATCTACTTGTGTCCTGAGGAAGACTAATTTTGAGCCTTATATAAATTATATAGCTAGGCACAGAAATTAACTTTCTATTGTTAATATTTGCTATTTGGAAATTATCTTAGTGTTAAAAAGATGATAATAACACCTCCCCACCAGACAAGATATTTAATTTATCAATTTAACTGTTATCACCCAAATGATTCCCAGATTGCCAACTTTTACACCTGTGCATAAAGCAGTGCAGAGAGGGGTATTTTACAGCCTGTATATCCAGAAGCATTCAAAATAAAAATTGTTCAATATCTTCTCTAATGTTTTAAAGTTTTGCAAAGTTGATCCAAATGTTAAGGTAATAAATTAGACTCTAGATATGTGTTTGAAAAACTTAAGCAAGATGATGTTATAGAAAATACACAGCTACTCTCTCTTGAAACTTCATCTTTATAGCAATTCTGCCCTAAAACTATACTAAGTACTCTTTGCTACCATTTCAATGAAGCTTTTATAAAATAAATTTATTTCAGGTAATCTGACTCATGAGAGCAAAATTATTTGCACATACAAGCTATCTGGGTCTCAAAAAATGGTGTACAGAAGAAGTACCAAGGAAGTTCATTGATTTCTAGACTCCATGTCAAGGGGATCTGATTTTGCAGTTTAAAAGATAAAGCTTGGAAACCTATTTTTAAACAAGTCACCTATATCATTACTCTGCCAAACACCAAATAAACCAGAGATGAAAGAAAAATGAAACTGAAAGGTCTTAGTGCTGACACTGTTTCGACAGTAGAAATGGAATATTAAGGATTGGAGGGAAAAGGATTTCCTTTTGATTGACTAAAACCTGCCAAAATCATCTCTGAAGGAAGCCATGTTTTGTACCCACAGGAGATTTAAAGAGAGTGAGAGGTTATGATAAAGCTTTTATCTTGGGCAAAACTGATGTAGTGACAGTGCTGTGATGTGTGAAGCTAGCAAAGAAAATAGCATGCTCTAAAATATAAAATTGCCCAAGTAAGCCTGGAAAAAGAGGTAACATATAAGTCATCAGTTTCATTTTCTAAAGAGTTTTGGTTTTAAAATATTATTAGATAGCCCCTTCAAGAAATCATCTTTAGTTTAGTTCTTGAATACAAAGAATAAAAATTAAATGTAATACTAAATGTTCTTTCAGAATAGTTAAAATTAAGCCACACTTTTCTCTGTCCCCAAGCATCATTAAAAATGAATAACTGTAACAACCAAACCACATTTGACTCTTTACCCCAAAAGTGATTAGTCATTTTCATTGTAATGAGACACATATGCCAACCACAACAAATTACTAATGCATCTATGATATTCTGCAAATAAATACAATGTATTTTTACTTGTGAGTACCATCTGCAGGATTTCAAGCATGCAAAATATTTTGATGCTTCAGGGAATTTTATATAATTGATGCTATATTTTTCTGAGAATGCTTCAAATGACTGATTATGAAAGATTTGCCCAGTTTTGCTTACATTAACTCTTGAAAATAATATCCCCATTCTCTGACTTGAATTTGGACAGTTAACCCACTTCTTCACCAGTATCCCCTTTGACCTCCTCCAAATCCCTGCCATTTTATAGGAAAGTAGAACAAATCCCACAGTTGATCTAGGTAATGAAATAGGATTATCTCCAGAAGTATTTGGTTATTTTCCAGTAACCATTAAAACAAAGACAGATAAGAGGCTTCCTAACACATAGTAGCCAGATACTGTGTCATCGCCACTATTCCCTGCTTTCGGTTATCATGAGCATTCTCCAGGCAATGCCAAATCCCCTTGCCAGGTAGCTGCTCTGGAACAGGAAGCCTGCTAATCATCCCAGACTTACCAGAACCATCTGGTCCTTGGGAAGTTATCTTGGAGCATTTTAAAGGGGAACTTGTCGGGCTGTCTGTGCAGCTGAGACCTCAGGCTGGGAAATGAAATGGCTCGCCTTTTCACTGAACCAACTGAGGTACCTGCCTGTAGGTGATGTACATCACACTTTTTCAAAGAGGCACCTCCACGTGATGAAGCTACATCCTGCTAGAGCAGCCCCCAGCGAGAAGTGGCAGAAAACAAAAATCACACAAGGATAGCAGCAGCCCACGTGATTCACAATCAGCATTGAGGTTTTTTCTCATATGGAAGGACTTGTGAACAAGTCAGATGAGCTGGGATCCAAATTGAGAGCAGTGGAAGTGGGGAAAAAAATTCTTTAAAAGGGCCTCTGAGAAGTTACACCCCTTGTAAGAGTCTTCTATTTTTAGTCTGATCTTATGAGTTAACCCAGGCATTTTACATTGCAATTTTCAGAAGCAATATCTGCAGAGCCAAAGATTCTTCAGTGTTTGTTGTTGTTGTTGTTATGCTCATTTATGCCATTATATTAAATACCCAAATCCCATTAATTCCATATCCTGACTTGGGCTGTAATGACTACAGAGATATATGACAAATAGACTACATGCTCCCTGAGGGCCAGCAGAGCATTGCAGCAGTAGAATCCAAATTATATAAGATTTGATGGCAAATATTCAGATGTATATAAAAGAGATGACATTTGTCTCATTTATAAGCATTTATATAGGTAATCGGAGAAGGCAATGGCACCCCACTCCAGTACTCTTGCCTGGAAAATCCCATGGGCGGAGGAGCCTGGTAGGCTGCAGTCCATGGGGTCGCTAAGAGTCGGACACGACTGAGCAACTTCACTTTCACTTTTCACTTTCAGGCATTGGAGAAGGAAATGGCAATCCACTCCAGTGTTCTTGCCTGGAGAATCCCAGGGACGGGGGAGCCTGGTGGGCTGCCATCTATGGGGTTGCACAGAGTCGGACATGACTGAAGTGACTTAGCAGCATATAGGTAATCATTGGGCTTCTCAGGTGGCACAGTGGTAGAATCCACCTGCTGATGCAAGAGATGTAGCTTCAATCTCTGGATTGAGAAGATCCCCTGAAGGAGCAAATGGCATCCCAATTCATTATTTTTGTCTGAAAAATCCTATGGACAGAGGAACTTGGCGGGCTGCAGTGCATGGGGTAGGAAAGAATCAGGAACGGCTGAGCACGCACACAAGCATGCACATATAGTTAATCTCATTTCATCATCACAACTACCCAAAAGGCAGGGGATGAGAAGAACAGAAGGCTTAGAGAAGTAAGTATCCTGTTAAGTATGACACAGCCTCTCATACTGGGTAGATTCAAGCTTTGATACTTGGCAATTTGACTCCAGTGGCTATTGCCTTAACCATTATTTCTGTGTATTCAGTAATACATGTTAAAGAAGAAACTATCACACAAGCAGGTAATGTATCAAATAACTATACCTTTATATCTTCATTTATTTCAATAAAAGTGTTTTTTGAAAAGGTCTCATGTGGACAGATGTATATTCTCATTTCCCTTGTAAGAAAAAAAGTATGTTTCTTTGATCTTCAAGGTTCCCAATCACTGAAAGTAAATCAATTGCCTTGTTAATGTCTCTGAAAATCAGTTGATCAAACGTGGTCATTTTATTAATTTCTACTCAATAACCAATTTATCAGGAATTCAAAGTATCTTCTAAGTTGAGACAAAGAAATGTCTGAGCATGTCCAAATATATGAAAACCAGGATATGTGTGTGTATTAAATATTTGGAACGTGGTCACATGAAGAGGGAAGTTATTAATAAACTGTCTAGAAAAATTTGTAGTGAAGGAAAAAGCTGTGTTTATTGGGGAAATTTTCCCCTGGACTACTCAATGACTTTCATCTGATCCCCCAAGATTAGCCTGTACAGGCACAATCTATACAAACTATTTTCATAAGGAGGGATTCTGAAGAAAAACATATAACCACATTAAAATAAAAAGCAGGTAATGAGAAATAGATGAAACAATGAACACAGGCACTAAATGAATCAAACTGAAGGGAATTATGATTAGTAATGTTCAAAGGTTTTACACCAAAATAGTTGATTGACTTTACATACACAGATTTGTGTGAAATTAAAACAAAAAGTCAAGCTATCAGTATCTTCTTAAATTTACATATGAGATTCTGGCTGTAATGCTATTGTCTATTCTGACTTTTTAAAAGAATGATGATGAGGCAAGAAGGGCAAAGAATCTCCATGTATAATATAGTGAACTGTTGTAAATCATCCTAGATATCAAGGAGAAGCACATTTGTCTCAGATGTGATTGCTAAACTCTTGACTGATACTTGATATCTTAGTTCATGATATTCAGATGTCAGTATCCCAGTGAAAGCAACACTAGCTGTGTGTGAAATTAATAGCTTAATCTTATATCCAGTTGATGCTCCAACCCAAATCAGCAAACTTTTAACAACCAAATTAAAATCTTCCAAAACTTTTTCTGAACACAGCAATACATTCAAACTGTGGTTAGCCAGTTACCTTGTAGAGCTTAATGTAAAATTCAGAGAAGAGTCCACCAAAAAATATCTGTTCACCACCCAACTCACTGGAGAAGGAAATGGCAACCCACTCCAGTATTCTTGCCTGGAGAATCCCATGGACAGAGGAGCCTGGTGGGCTGCAGTCCATGGGGTCACAAGAGTTGGACACGACTTAGTGACTAAACCACTACCACCACCACCCAACTAAACTCTTCATCAATATAATTTAAAAAAAATAAATGCACAAATAGATGGCATTCATAAACAAGATTCAGATCCAGAGCAGGGTATGTTGTCAATATTTACTAGTAGGCAAGATAATCCAGATCAACAAACAGAAGCCTGTCACAATCCAACTACATCCTCCAGATGACTCAAATTTAACTATGGAACATTAAGTTTCCATTGAGTTATATTGAATTTTTCAAGAATATTAAAAGCTGGTTCTTTTCTTCTTCATTTTAGACACTCAAACTTTGATGTTTCCAATGATGTGTGTGTGTGTGTGTGTGTGTGTGTGTGTGTGTGAATAAGATGCAATATAAGTCTTGTGACTTTAAAGATCAAGAATTATGCTGAAGACAGGAAAGAATCCTGGCTTAAATTTTAGTACACATGAGGAACTGACATACAACTATAAGTTATTATTGCTGTTGTTATTGTTAATATTATTATTGACACTTCTATTATCCGGATTTGCTACTTAATTCACTGACCGAATAAACATACAAGGGCTTATGCAATGTTTTCTAGGACCATATGATGAATTTCAGACAATCCACAACTAAAATAAGAAATGAAAAGGGAAAGGAGAGATTCAATCTTAAGGAAAACCCTTTTGCCAAGTTATACAAACCCAAAGGCACAATGTTTAAAAATTTGTCTTTGGAATCAAAGAGACCATAGATTCAACCCACTACCCACGTGGTTGTTAACCTAACTTCAGGAACTTTATTGTAAATTGATGATCACAATAGCTACATCATAAACTTATCTGGAAAATCCCATGGACGGAGGAGCCTGGAAGGCTGCAGTCCATGGGGTCGCTAAGGGTCCGACAGGATTGAGCGACTTCACTTTCACTTTTCACTTTCATGTATTGGAGAAGGAAATGGCAACCCACTCCAGTGTTCTTGCCTGGAGAATCCCAGGGACAGGGGAGCCTGGTGGGCTGCCATCTGTGGGGTCGCACAGAGTCAGACACGACTGAAGTGACTTAGCAGCAGCAAACTTATCTTAGAATAAAATGAATTATGGTAGTTAGATTTCAGAACTTAGCATGTAATAAACGCTGCTATATTGGTCTCTATTATTTTACTAGAGATAATATGAGCAAAAGTAGGATCAGCATAAGATCAATAGATCTCTGTTAGATATTTTGAGCAAAACTTATCCTGGCTAGATTATTCCACTATATGGCTGATGATGACATAAAAATGGTTAAAGAGAGATGCTCTCACCAGGCAAGCCTTAGCATGGCTTCTTCTACTTACACTGTTTTGGCTGTTTCATAGAGGACTGATCATATTTGAGAATATACTCAACACTATCCCTTTTTTTGGTTCAACTAAGGTTACACACATGGGACTTCCCTGATAGAGCGTCTGCCTGCAATGTGGGAGACCTGTGTTCGATCCCTCAGTCGGGAAGATCCCCTAGAGAAGGAAATGGCAACCCACTCCAGTATCCTAGCCTGGAGAATCCCATGGACAGAGGAGCCTGGTAGATTACAGTCCACTGGGTTGCAAAGAGTCAGACTTGACTGAGCGACTTCACTTCACTTCAAGGTTATACACACAGGACTGGAAAAGGTCAGTTTTCATTCCAATCCCAAAGAAGGCCAATGCCATAGAATGTTCAAACTACCGCACAATGTGCCCATTTCACATGATAGCAAAGTAATGTTCAAAATCCTTCAAGCTAGGCTTCAACAGTACAGGAACTGAGGATTTCCAGAGGTACAGGCTGGATTTAGAAAAGGGAGAGGAACCAGAGATCAAATCGCCACATTTGTTGGATCATAGAAAAAGCAAGGGAATTCCAGAAAAACATCTACTTCTGCTTCATGGACTATGCTAAAGCTTTTGACTGTGTGGATCACAGCTGTGGAAAAGTCTTCAAGAGATGCGAATACCAGTCCATCTTACCTGCCTCCTGAGAAATCTTTATGCAAGTGAGTAAGCAACAGTTAGAATGGACTGGTTCAAAATTGGAAATGAATTATGTTAAGGCTGTATATCGTCACCATGTTTACTTAACTTTTATGTAGAGTACATCATGAGAAATGTCAGGCTTGATGAAGCACAAGCTGGAATCAACATTGCCAGGAGAAATATCGATTACCTGAGATATGCAGAGGACACCACCCTACTGGCAGAAAGGGAAGAGGAACTAAAGAGCCTATTGATGAAGGTGAAAGAGGAGAGTGAAAAAGCTGGCTTAAAATTCAACACTCAAAATATTAAGATCATGCCGTCTGGTCCCATCACTTCATGTCAAATTGGGGGAAAAAATGGCAACAGTGACAGACTTTATTTTCTCGGGCTCTAAAATCACTGCAGACAGTGACTGCAGCCATGAAATTAAAATACACTTGCTCCTAGGCAGAAAAGCTATGACAAACCTAGAGTGCATATTAAAAAGCAGAGACTTTACTTTACCAACAAAGATCCATGTAGTCTAACTTATGTTTTTTCCAGTAGTCATGTATGGATGTGAGAGATGGACCATAAAGAAGACTGAGTGCTTCAGCACTGATGCTTGAACTGAGAGATACTGGAGAAGACTCTTGAGAGTCCCTTGGACTGCAAGAAGATCAAATAGTAAATCCTAAAGAAATCATTGTTGAATATTCATTGGAAAGACTGGTGCTGAAGCTCCAATACTTTGGCCACCTGGTATGAAGAGCTGACTCATTGGAAAAGACCCTGATACTGCAAAAGATTGAGTGCGGGAGGAGAAGGGGGTGACAGAGGATGAGATAGTTGAATAACATCATTGGCTCAATGGGCATTAGTTTGAGCAAACTCTCAGAGATAGTGAAGGACATGGAAGCCTGGCATGCTGCAATCCATGGGATTGTAAAGATTCTGACACAACTGAGTGAATGAACAACATGTTACACCAGATATGCAGAATCTGAAGATCCATATCCTTCAAGCTATTATCTTTGTGACATTGTTTTATTAGATTTAGATTCTTTACAAAAGATCTAAAGATAAAGGTAATATAGACACTTTCAGAGAATATATAAATAATATATATTATAATTCTTTGGAGATCTAAATCTGTTTTGCTTATTGAAAATTGTCTTAACATAAGCAATGGTTCCTCATTGTCAACGATGGCTACATCAGTGTCATAAAATAATTAAATCACAAAGTTTATTGAGCTACTTATATCCAGTTAAATGTTATTAAATTAGCAAATTAAGTTTCATAGCATTTTAAAACTTCAGATTCAATCTGGAAATTTCCAGTACTGTTCATTGAAATAGACTCTATAATAACTCTTTCCATCCACTTGGCACTGGACAGAAACCACAGAAACACACTGATGGAAGATAGATGCATCTTGAAATTCTCAGACACAGAAAACTCTTAGACCAATGTATCTGAATGAAGGAAAAAAAAAATTCCAAGAAACTCCTGCCTTTGTAAGTTAAATTCACAGATAAAAAGTAAGATAATCTTCCTTAGAAAGAGTTCATGAGGACAATACATTTAAAATTAGAATTTTGAATCACTGGATGCCAAAACATTGAAAGAGAATTTTTGGTTGCTATCATTCTCCTCAATGAGGAAGCCACACAAGCATCAAAAAAAGTAAAAGTAGGACAAATGGCAGTTAACAAAGACTTACTCAAAACTGAGAAAAGAAAAAGGGGAAAATTGAGACCAAATAGAGATTTTCTTCCTTCCTAAAACAGATTATTAGTGAAAAAAAATTAAAAGTCAAAAATCAGAAATCTGCTATAGTATATAGGATCATATAAAAATAACATGTAATTGTATAAGTACTAGATAAAGTTTTCAATTTTTATACTTTCATATAAATGTGACAATTTTTATGTAAATCTTTTTTGCATTGTCTTCATAAATTTACAGGTTAAAATCATTTTATGTGCTTATATTTATCCATAATTTTTAAAATAGCAATTACTAAATTTCTGATCATTTACAATTTACTAGACATAATACAAAACAGAGGTTTATTCTTAATGATAATCCTATGAAGTAAATACTATTATTTTCTTGTTCTTCAGATGATGTGACAAAAGCTTTGGAGAAATTTAGTGATTTTCCTGATTATACAAGTAACGTAAGAATCCTACCCTAGGTAGGTAGATATCTAATGGAACTACAGACAAGCATTTAGTGCCTTGAGGAACCAAAAATGCATCACCCTTATCGCATTAAGTATGTCACCACATGGCCTCATTATTTATAATGCCTGAGTGTATTACAAATTACTCAAGTCACAATTTCAACATAGACTTTAATGTAGAAGACCTCTTGTCTCTATGGCAAAGACAGGCAAATCTTTTTGTAAAGGGCCAGATGGTAAGTATCTTGAACTTTGCAGGCCAGCATGTTCTGGTGTAACCCCTCAACTCTTGTTATAGTATAAAAGAAAAACAAATTTTAGACAACAGGAATTAAATGAACATGGCCATGTTCCAGTAACATTTTATTTACAAACATTGAAATTTGAATTTCATATAATAGTCACATGTTACAAAATAGTCTTATTTCTCTTAACCATTTAAAATGTAAACACATGAAAAGATGCTCAACATCACTCATTATCAGAGAAATGCAAATCAAAACCACTATGAGGTACCATTTCACACCAGTCAGAATGGCTGAGATCCAAAAGTCTACAAATAATAAATGCTGGAGAGGGTGTGGAGAAAAGGGAACCCTCTTACACTGTTGGTGGGAATGCAAACTACTACAGCCCCTATGGAGAACAGTGTGGAGATTCCTTAAAAAACTGGAAATAGAACTGCCTTATGATCCAGCAATCCCACTGCTGGGCATACACACTGAGGAAACCAGAAGGGAAAGAGACACGTGTACCCCAATGTTCATCGCAGCACTGTTTATAATAGCCAGGACATGGAAGCAACCTAGATGTCCATCAGCAGATGAATGGCTAAGAAAGCTGTGGTACATATACACAATGGAGTATTACTCAGCCATTAAAAAGAATACATTTGAATCAGTTCTAATGAGGTGGATGAAACTGGAGCCTATTATACAGAGTGAAGTAAGCCAGAAGGAAAAACACCAATACAGTATACTAACACATATATATGGAATTTAGAAAGATGGTAACGATAACCCTGTATACGAGACAGCAAAAGAGACACTGATGTATAGAACAGTCTTATGGACTCTGTGGGAGAGGGAGAGGGCGGGAAGATTTGGGAGAATGGCATTGAAACATGTGAAACGTCATGTATGAAACGAGGTGCCAGTCAAGGTTCAATGCACGATGCTGGATGCTTGGGGCTGGTGCACTGGGACGACCCAGAGGGATGGTGTGGGGAGGGAGGAGGGAGGAGGGTTCAAGATGGGGAACACATGTATACTAATTAAATAAGTTTCTATTAAAAAAAAAAAAAGAGAGAAAAAAGTAAAAATGTAAATAAAACAAAAAAAAATTCTAAGTCCTGAGAAGATTAAAAAACAGATGTTGGACTCAATTTGGCGCACAGGCTATAGTTGACTGACCCTCTGTTCTACAGTGTCTAAAGTTCTTGCTAGCAGTGACTTAGGCACTTGCTGCTGCTGCTAAGTCACTTCAGTCGTGTCCGACTCTGTGCGACCCCATAGACGGCAGCCCACCAGGCTCCCCCAACCCTGGGATTCTCCAGGCAAGAACACTGGAGTGGGCTAATATGGTATAATTCTATGGTACTATTTATATCCAAGATAAGTGTTAATTTAACAATGGCCCATTTTTTAATACACTATTCAGATTTGAAGTGATACAATTAATTAAGCCCATAAAACACAATTCCTGGTTATATAATAAGAAACAAAATATAAATCTTGCCTGTTTCTTTGACAGTAAGTAGTATTTTCTACATTAGCATTTAAACAAAGAACCTGGGATCAAAAGATGACCTTGGGACATTCTTGTACATTTAACAGAATAAGTTTGGAAGATTTCATTCTAGCAAACCTTGAAAAGTTTATCAAAGATATAAATGTCAAGATTTCTAAGAAATAAAATATAAAATATCTGATCGTTTCTCTGGATCATTCTACTGATACTTACAAACTTAGCTAACTATAATAAATAATTTTATTTGTATATTATTTATGCTTTCCCCATTAGTCTTTTAAGAAATTTTCACCATATTTTATTTGTTTTGGTCAGTTTTCTATTTAAAATTTAAATGTTATCTGAATTATAATCTAGTTTCAAAAATCCCTTTCAACTTCATAACTTTTGCTAAGTCAATACCCCAGAGAAGCCATTAAAATGACAGCAAATTAGCTGATCTGTTGCTCATTTTGACAGATCAGACCAAATAGTAAGTGTTCTTGCATGTAACTGCACCTTTTGGCATATCTATGGATGATATTAAAAAAGTCCCAGAAGCTATCATTGCTATCTATCATTTTCTTGTAACAGTTGCATTACCAAATAGAGGATTTTAGGGCACTTTTGCAATAATCTTTAACATTACTGGAAGAAACACAAACATATTTCTTTTTTGCTTGTCAAATAGCTACAAATCAAGCAAAATGAAAACAAATTTAATAAAAACAAGGCATTTACCAGATTTTCCCATTGCTAATGACCTTCACAGGCATGTAATTGATTCAAGATTTGAGTGGTCCTGATCTTTTCTGTTTTGTTTTGTTTTCTTTTGAGTGGTCCTGATTTTAATGCTGTGCCCATTCATGCCATGATGCTTTGAGGTCAAGTCAAGGCAGCCCCGCCCCTCTTTTCTTTTACAGAAGCAAAGGCTGTACAGCATTTAATTATTAATATTAAAGCAGCTACAAGCTATAATGAAGAATTACAGGAAGGACATCAAAAAATAAACAAAAGCAAAACCAAGCCAGAGATAGCATGACTTTCATTGTTACAAAGCTTTATAGTGGTCAACACATTTTCACATTTTCCTTTGTTGATTCTCACAGCAACGCCCAGTAAAATAACGGGGAGGCCATCTTTCCAAAATAGCAAGATTTTCTCTGCTTTGCCACATAATGACTGACCTAATTAGAAACAAAAAGAAGCTATAACTGTACATAAGAGATGCTATTTGAAGTACTAAGAGACAAAACCTACTTAAGAAGTACAGTAACAGAAATATTTCAAGTGTATAAGGCTAAGGAATGAAATCTGAATTCACCAAGATTAGCAGGATGCCAAGAGGAGTGATGTTGTATAACAGGATTCCCAAGAGATGAAATGAGATTGGCAACAATTGCCAGCAATCGCAGAAGAAATGAATTCTAAGAACAGGGAAATTTAAAGGAAGAGAAATTTACTTTCAGAACCTTTGGTAGAATCTGTTAGGCTGTTCTAGTTTTCTGACGGTCCCTGTCTCTGTAGGAATACCTTTCTCTGCAGAGCTTCACCCTCTTCTTTATTTAATTTGCTCTGTATTCCCCATTCCTTCTTGAACAGATACCCCTATGGAAAATGACATTGCTCCATAGAACTGTAATAGCTCTATTGATCAGTGAGCTAGGGAGGAGAAAGGAGTGATTCAGGGATAAAGTGTATAAGAAAAGAAATTCAGGGAAATAAGCTAAAATAAAAAGTGAAATTAATCACAGAAGAATGGGAAACAGAAGAAACAGTGATTGTTAAAAGATCTATATATTCTTCTTTCTTCTCCCTCAACCTTGGTTATAAATAAGTCTTGATTATAGGAACTTTGGTAGCAGCCTTTAAATCAATAAGCATGCTACTCACCAGCTTTGCAGAAACCGTGCCTGGCTTTAGTCCATCTACCCAGTAGCTATTACAGTTGATTATGCCACAATTTCAAATGCTTTTCCCTCAATGTCCAACTCTAGAAATGGAATGAGGGACATCATGGTTTTGTCTTTTCACTAATGACAGCTTTCTAAAATCCACAGATTTCTGCCTCACTGCTGGGGTGTGAAACATTGTCCTGTTTCTTCCCATTTGGCTTGGCATATATTAGGGAGGTATAAAAAGGAATAACTGTTCATTGGAATGGAGTCCTGAGTAAGTTAAATGCCTCCTGAATAAATGTGCAGTATCTCTTTCCCAGGCCTAGGTAATTGCTTTTTTATTTATCTCAAACTGTTTTCATCCTCTCCAATAGCCTAATAGAGTTACTGTGTGCACACAGTGGATTTCCATCACAGACGCTCACAGGATACAGCCTTTGCTGATAACAAATAAATAAAGAAAATCATGGAGTCCATATTACAGCAAGTGGAAGCTGAAGTTTTACATTTATATATTAAATTAAAATTGCCTTCTGTCCATTTTATACAAAATGTAAATTATAGTTCAGTCAGGCAGTAGACAGAAGTTGACTGCTTTTTGAGCAAGATGTCTGAGTTTTATTTCAGGGCAAGCATCCCTCATGGGTCATACAGACATTTATTAATAAGTTAATATGTCAGTATTCATTCTAATCACATTTAGAATCTGCCTTGTATACAAGTAAAAGTCTGGGTGAAGGAAGAGGACATTAATATATTTTAAATGAGCATGGTTGATGAATACTCTCCTTAAAGTAAATGGAAAAAAAATCAAATGGAAAGGAATACTTTTAAAGGAACAAAAAATCAAAAAATTGAAGATATGAAGAATGCTTTATCACTGTACATGGAACCATTATCTTTGTCAAAAGATTCACTGCTTAACACCAATCAGAACTTCATATTTTTCCTCTTAACCAGAGCACTCAGGCAACTGTGACCTGCAGTCTGAGCAATCATTTTAGTGAATAGACAACCACAGTCCTTGAATAATAAAAACACATTTCAGTTATAAGAGATCTTTCTCATCATTAAAATATGGACTATTTCATGGTGCTCTGGAGGCTCTATGACTAGAAAACGTTTGCTACTACTAGACCTACATGGACAATAAATATGAATACACAAAACTGTTATGTTTTGTCTACAATTAGCCAACATAATGGAAATATGACTGATTTTACAAACACTTTTGCAGAAATTGGACTTCCCTGGTGGCTCAGACAGTAAAGCGTCTGCCTACAATGCAGGAGACCTTGGTTCAATCCCTGGGTCGGGAAGATCTCTTGGAGAAGGAAATGGCAATCCACTCCAGTATTCTTGCTTGGAAAATCCCATGGACATACATGGGGTCGCAAAGAGTCAGACACAACTGAGCAACTTTACTTTGAAGAAATTAGTACATGTGACTTCAAACTTGCTTCAGTTTTTTCTGCTCTCAGACTTGACAGCTAACAAGTGTGAAGCAAATACCTGGGATAGTAATCTTTTCTAGTGAAGCAAATACCTGGGATAGTAATCCATCTACAGATCCAACATGGCAAACACCTGGCAAATGTATCAACATTCTTGCTTTCTGTTCTCTGAACAGACATTATAATTCATATGGCACTCTTGCACCAACCCAATATTTGGACATAGATGATAATTCATGTGCACACAAGATGGTGGCTGGCAATTGATCTGTGTCTCCATTTCTTTATGGTTGACATAGACAGCTAAAAGCTCTGACTTACAATTTCAGATAAGAGTTATAACTTTTAGTCTATATTTTTAAAAGATTCCGTATAACCTTCTCACTTTTAAGGTAAAGAAATTAAGACCATAGTCATTGCTTAAACAAGCAGAGTTATTTGTAGAGCAGAACAGGATGTGGGAGGGGAAAAAAAAAAAACAGTCAAATTCATTAATTTCACAGAAAAGAAAACAGGCATAGAGCAAAAATATTTACCCATGAACAAGTGTCAAATCCTGTGCCAATCCCAATCAATTGAGCTGGCTTCTGGACCGTCATGTTGAGGATTCTTAAGCTAAATCTTAGCCTAGTAGATCAGTTGATTAATTAGCAATAATCAATTAGCCATGTCTCTGAGGTTTCAGAGAAGGGCAAAATAAAGCATGTTACATGGTATCTTTCTGTAACCTCCTTAGTTTGAGCCTAATCACATCAAAATAACTTCAAAATAACCATTTAGATTCCCCAATAGTCCACCAAATTCCCCAACAGTCCACCTTCAAGGAGAGAACGTTTTTGTTCTGTTTACATAACTATTCAAGTTCATATAAAAACAATGTGTTTTTAATAGCTAAAATTAAGTTGGTATTTTGATTAATATAACAGTTCCAATAACTTATAATGCTCCTGAGATTTAGTCTTCTAGTGCTGACAAATTCAAATTGCTGAGCCTGCAAGTTTCAAGGTCAGACTCTGGAATACAGTAGCATCACAAGGGTAATGCAAGGCCATTTGGGGAGAGGCCAGCTGGCTCTCCTGTGCCACACCATCATTTTCTTTAAACTTTCATCCAGTTTATTTGCACCTCATTTTAGATAACAGTATAGAAAATCACAGCTTACAAAATAATTTAGAATATTTCACTTTGAAGAAGTGTTTATCACAAGGTCCCTAATAATAACAAACTCCTCTGGTACATTTAAAATAAGATTTGATTCTCCCAAATTATTTAAAAATAACTTTCAGTAACAAGTCTACCGCATAATGCAAAATTCACATGTTCATAAACAGTATCTACTGGGGAAAAGGGCCAAATAATTGATAATGTAAAACTCTTTTTCATCCTAAGAATCATATAGCATATGGAGATTCACAAGATCTGCTTTATAAAAGTGTCATGATTATTACTCCACTGTCAAGTCACTAAAGGCAAAACAGATGCAGAAAATGGATTACAAAGTCAGTTAGGGAAGACATCACTGTTAACAAAGTTTTTTTGACGCTTCAGCTAAAGAACAGCTTCAGCCAAGTCTGAAGACATTTCATCTCTTTCCTGAACAGTATTTGATTTTATGTAAGTGGACATATTTGCCTTTTTTGGGTTGTGGACAGAGGCAATGCAGTTTTTCATGATTTCTTATTTACTGTTCATATGTTTACAGGATGCTGGTATCTTCTGCTTTTCAAAAGTTTGCTTTATGTCCCTTCACTTTTTAGAAAGCCCTACATTAGTATCTGTTTTGGTAACCAAGATAAATCCAAAGAGAATTTTCACTTTTGTGAGAAAAGGCAAAAAGCAAAAACAGCAATTAGCATTTGTTTTGCAGCCAGCCCTATAAAGACAGCCTGAACCCTGAGCTGTGCACCACCAAGCGATGCACCACCAAGTGAGCTGTGCGAGTGGCACCTCCAAGCTCCTTCCCCAGGAACTTGCATCTCAGCATCAAGCCTCTGCAGCTTTAAACTGCATGTGAGCAACTGCCTTTGTCTCCATTTGTAGCAAGATGTGTCCTAAGGTAACTACTTATTTGCTTTACACCATTTCAGTTGATGAAAAGTTTCATAGAAATGGGCTATTTTGATACAGCAAGGAAAATCTGTATAGATATATTAAGCGAATCTTACCAGTCTTTCTAAACACTTGCTATCTCCCATCAGCACCCTGATGTCACTGTGTTGTATTGCCTTCCTTATGTCTAAGTTGCAAGAATCCCAGCCTAAGGCTATGACAAATACATTTCACACCCTGAAGGAAACCAGACAAAAGCAAAGATTATGATATGAAGCAGAATATATCTAAGTCACCTAGACTATCCTATTTGGGAAATATATTTGTAAGGTTTCCCTAGTACCACTAGTATTTCTGGTAAATTATTTATTCATACTACAATGGCCTTGTATTCAGTATATTCCCTAGTCAAGCCTTCATTTGTAGCTTTTATAACAGTAACAAGAGATAAAGTGATTTGTTTAGTTACAATTTTCTTCAACATTACAAAATTACTACTACACTTGTAGTATGAATCTGAAAATTGGCATCTCCCCAAGAAAATGCAGTGTTGGAAAAATAAAACTAAAATTATGTATTGCATTAGCAAGAAATACCAGAACTGCTGGCAAAATAGACACTACAGTTGAAAGTTGTTATTTGTATAATTAAACAATTTTAAAAATATTTATTGTATTTCTTCCAACAATAAGAGTTATCTCAGCTGGCATTTTTCAATCCTATGCTTACATAATGAACTGATGTTACATTATGACCATTTTTAAGCTATGTAATTGGAAATGTATGCATTTGGGGGAAGGAGAGAAGGAGGAGTGGGAGAGAAAGATGGAAAGAGATGGAAAAAGAGAAAAGAGGGGAGGAAGAGAGGGAAGGAAGGAATTTTTTTAACTTAGTATTTTTATTTATTTTTCTTTACAGTCTTATTAATTACCTAGAATGAATTTTTGCTAGGGAATTCTACCTACTATTCCAATCACATGAACACACTGGGAGAAGTAAATTTTATATTACCCAAGTAAGACTCACTATCACCATCAGACTTTATGGTATGAGAGGAACTAAAGTTGACGTAGTCATTTCTTATTCTCAAAACTGATGGAAAGAATATTTAGATGGTTTTTCAATTAGTCATATAAAACATTTTGTTCACAGTAATGGCATTATTTATATAGTTAGATAAAAGTTAAGACAGATACTGAAGTTACAGAGAGAAACCCTGATTAAAATGAATTCATGAATTAGTTTTGGGCTTCCCTGGTAGCTCAGCTGGTAAAGAATTCACCTGCAATGCAGGAGACCCTGATTTGATTCCTGGGTCAGGAAGATCAGCTGGAGAAGGGATAGGCTAGCCCTTCAGTATTCTTGGGCTTCCCTGGTGGCTTAGCTGGTAAAGAATCCGCCTGCAGTGTGGGAGACCTGGGTTCGATCCCTGGATTGGGAAGGTCCCCTGGAGAAAGGAAAGGCTACCCACTCCAGTATTCTGGCCTGGAGAATTTCATGAACTCTATAGTCCATGGGATTACAGAGTTGGACGTGACTGAGCAACTATCACTTTCATAAATTATATAAAAAACCTTGGAAGATAATGACAATCTGAACGAACTGACAGTTGGCGTCTTCATAAGTAAGTATATGTGCATCTATGCATTTGGGTATACGTATATTCCCACACATATTTACATGACTTTTATTGATTGCAATAGTAAGATATACTCATATACTTTGGTTAAAGAATTTGCCACACAAGATTTGAGAACTTTTGGTTGTTTCCAACTTTTTCCAGATTATCAGTAATAATACTCTGGCCATCTCTTGGGCTTCCCTGGTAGCTCAGATGTTAAAGAATCTGCCTTCAGTGCAGGAGACCTGAGTTTGATCTCTGGGTCAGGAAGATTCCCTGAAGAAAGGAGTGGCTATCCATTCCAGTATTCTTGCCTGGATAATTCCATAGACCAAAGAGCCTGGCAATCTACAATCCATGGAATCGCAGAGTCGGACACGACTCTTAGGTGTTCTGAGACCCAACTTCAGTGTGAGGAGAAGGGGTTTCCCCCCACACCACCAAGCAATTCTTGGACATCAACTGGGTATCCTATGATTCAACTTAATTCTAACACTAAATACCTGCAGATAGCATCATATCTCACAGATTAAAGGTTCAGTCTTACAAAACTGTTCTTCCCACAATTTCAGATGTCACTCACATGCCCAGGCTGTCACCTGAGCATCTGATAGACCAGCAATTGGGGGAAGATTGGAGGTTTCATAACACTAACCTTGGGAATCAGACACCAGTCACCAGTCCAGGTTATTACCTATACTTCTGACTGACTAGTTGTAAACCAGAGATACCCAAGACCTCCTCCTCCAGTGTGATTAATTTGCTGGAGCAGCTAGTAGAACTCTCAAGAAATCTGTTTACTCATTAGACTATAAGTTTATTATACAAGGATATATTTCAAGAACAGGCAGATGGAAGGGTCTCACAGGGCAAGATATGGGGAAACAACATGAAGCATTCATGCCCTCTCCAGGCACACTACTCTCCAAGATTATTCACTGATCCAGAAGTTCTCAGAACTCAGTCCTTTTGAGCTTTTATGGGAGCTTCATTACATAGACATGGTTGATTAAATCCCTGGCAATTGATTCACCCTCCAGCCCTTCTCCCCTTTCGGAGGGTAGGAATACTGAAAATTCCAACCCTTTCATAAGGTGATTGTTTCCCCTGGTAACTAAACCTCATCCTTAGCTGCCATCCAAGTCACTTTATTAAAATAACAAAGGACACTGTCCTTACCTTTATAGCTATCATCACTTAGGAAATCCCAAGAATTTTGGGAGCTTCAGGATGAAGATCAAATACACATTTTTTTAAATCACAATGTTACCCCATCCTTGTCCATATTTTTTAAACAAATTCACAAATTCTTGCTTAAGGAAATATTCATAAAGACACAGCTATAACTCAAATGCTACATGTGTTTGTAAACTCTATCTATACAGTAACAACACCGCTTTCCTCAACAGTATTTTCCAGTTTAACCCCACTAGCAGTATACAAAGGAATCCCTTGACAAACCTGTTCTTACTGAGTACCATTAATTGAAAAAACAGTTAGCTCTTTGCCATTTCAATAAACAAAGACATATCTCAATAAAATAAATTGTTAATCAGCCTATTTAAATAAACTTTTATTTCATTTTTTAAAAGGAGGGCAAAGTCAACTGTGCTAGTGCAAAATCAGTTCACGTCTATGAAAACATGGGGATTTCCCCTAACTGCCTCATAGTGCCTTATATCCAAAACTGCCTTGTTGGTGTAGCTAGTTTTTTTAAAGATATTAAGTGTGTGAAGTGTAAAAAGCATCTCCCTGGGCTCAGTAAAAAGTTTCTCAAAAGGTTTCAATCCTCATGCAAATTTTAATTCTTTGACATTGAAAGGATTGCAGGAACCATAAATGAACACCTTCTTGTGACTGAAAATCAAAGAAATCCCCACTTAGAAGTATAAGAGTTTGTATATGGAAATATTTGTCTTTGTTATACTGAACTTAGTTTCCCAGGTTCTCAAAAGGCATTTGCAACACATGCTGTCTTCACAGCATGATACAAAGCAGCTCCCACTAAAATTAGGGAGGGGAAGTTTTCAGCTCTGACTGAAACTAACCTGGTTAATCACTGCAGATGGTGACTGCAAACATGAAATTAAAAGATGCTTGCTCCTTGGAGGAAAAGCTATGACCAACCTAGACAGCATATTAAAAAACAGAGACATTACTTTACTGATAAAAGTCTATCTAGTTAAAGCTGCGGTTTTTCCAGAAGTAATGTATGGATGTGAGAGTTGGACAATAAAGAAAGCAGAGTGCTGAAGAATTGATGCTTTTGAGCTGTGGTGTTGGAGAAGACTCTTGAGAGTCCCTAGGACTGCAAGGAGATCATACCAGTCAATCCTAAAGGAAATCAGTCCTGCATATATAGGAAGGACTAATGTTGAAGCTCTGATACTTTGGCTACCTGATGCAAAGAACTGACTCATTGGGAAAGACCCTGATGCTAGGAAAGATTGAAGGCAGGAGGAGAAGGGGACACAGAGGATGAGATGGTTGGAGGACATCAATGGAGTTGAGCAAGCTCCGGGAGTTGGTGATGGACAGGAAAGCCTGGCATGCTGCAGTCTATGGGGTCTATGGGGTCACAAAGAGTCAGACACGACCGAGCAACTTAACTGAACTAAACTTCCTCCTAGCTGTGTTATATTGCAGGTGTGGTGGTGCCTTTTCAGTGATAATTCAGTGGAAACCAAAATATTTCAGACATGAAATTTTACCTGATTTTATTATAATGGTACTCTGTAAAATATTTTTAAACTTTTCAATGGCAATTGTTTGTTCACTGAAATGGGTGGGAGACTTTGTATTGAATAATTGCTACTGAGATCATCAGCTGTTTTTCTCATCAATATTTGCTAACTTTTTGCTCAAAGGATATTTTCTTTACTTAAAAAAAAAAAAAAAAACTACACCATTTATTTATTATAAATATGTGACAACAAAAGTGACATTTTACTATCATATTTAAGATAACTTAATATAGTGAGTTTTTTGTTTGTTGTTTTATTTGAATAGCAGGCCTTCTAATATTGATTCCATTATGTTATTTTCCTGTGTAAGAACCCATACTGACTTCCAACTGCCCAGAGAATGAAGATATTTCTCAGTATGTTCTTCACATCTCAACAATATGGCTAACCATCCTAATAGTCTTCTCTTCTGGCATTTTCAGGGTTCTCTTCACACATACACACCATCCTTTGGACATGTGTGTGTATATACCTAGGCTTCACCAATGCCCCAGCAGGTAAAGAAACTGACTGCAATGCAGGAGACTTGGGTTTCTCCCTAGGTTGGGAAGATCCCCTGGAGTAGGAAATGGCAACTCACTCCAAATATCCTTGCCTGAAAAATCCCATGGACAGAGGAGGTGGGTGGGCTACAGTTCAAAGGGTCACAAAGATGGACATGACTGAGCGACTAAGCACAAGCGTTTATACCTATGAATCTGTGCCCCTGAAACCTCCTCCCTCATTTAAGATTTGTCCAACACTTAACATTTAGTTCATGTTCTACCCATTTTCTAGAATGGTCTAAGCTTATGTTACTTTTATTAACAATTTATATCATATGCTTTAGAATCTGCATACATATCCTAGTGCTAATTGGTTCTGGTTTTGTTCATGTTATTTTCATGAAAGTCTATCATATATGCAGGACAAATAATGTTTCATAGAACTTTTATACTGCTGTATTTTGTAGGAATAGTTTAATTGAATTTAAAAAATAACTAAGCAGAGAGATACTCAAGACTTAATTTGGTACTATAGACATGCAATCCAATAGTATGAAGAGACATTTTGGCCTTCCAAGCAAAGGAAGTAAGTAAAGCTCTTTTGGGCTATTTTGTGGCTTTTGACACACAAGGACAAAGAATAGAGAAATAGGTATGAGAAGTGTTGGTACGAATAATTATACTCTCAAAAGTTTACAGAGGAGAATAATATGGTAAAAAAGAAAAAAAATGTTAAAGGTGAGAAGAAGTTATATTTTAGAGGATTCTTAGCTCTCAGGAAATTTTCTTTGTAAATTTAAATGCTTCTTTGTGATTTTGGGGTTGACTTTTATGGTTTTTAGACGGTTATGACTATGACTCCTCGGAAAACATCTTTTACATATCATCAAAAGCATCAAACATTATGATAAAAACAGTATAACTCTAAGGATTTTCTAAGTTTAATGCCTAAATAGAACTTTAGCAAAGGTGGTAGATACAACTGGAAAATGTTTCATATTTACATAGAACAACACGATTTTTATTCAGTAGCCAAGGCTCCTATTTTTGTGATTTTTGTTCCTGAGGTGGGGGCCAGGTAGCACTATATCATTATTTTATATTCTATTTGGATGTAGTTAATTCTTTTGTCTTCATAGGTCTCAACCTTACTGCTCATATTCAAAGTTATGTTCAAAGCAGGTTCATAAATTCAGAAACAAAAAGGGTCTAAGTTTTCACCTATATTGTTATTACATTTAGCAGATGAGAAACAATATTACCATGACTTTTTCCCCCAAGATCATAAAGTTAACTAGTAACATCATCAAGATTAGAATCCAGGTATCCTTACAAGTTGAGTTACTTATTTTCCTGATCACATTTTTGGCTTAGTGAAAACATTTTATGTTCTACTCTTCTCAAAATGGAAATGTTTTAAGATATGAATGATCAAATCATTTTATATAATCTTAAATTACCTTCCTATTCAATTGGGAGGGATTAAAATTTCCTTTACTTATTTATAACCCATACTTCCAAAAGGATTCATGACAGTCTGCATAATTAAATATGACACAAAATAAGCATATTTTCCTCAATATATTGCCTTTATAAGTAAGGTGATATGAATAAAGAGGATATCTCAGTGATTTGAGTTCCAAATCAACTTTTCTCCTAAATTTGATTCAGTTCTATGTCATAGGCAAATAATAAATAAGTTCTTAGCTTTTGTGACAAAGAAAAAAAAAAATTGATACTCCAAGAACCAATCTTCCAAAGACTGATGCTGCTAAGTCACTTCAGTCGTGTCCGACTTGTGCGACCCCATAGATGGAAGCCCACCAGGCTCCGCTGTCCCTGGGGTTCTCCAGGCAAGAACATTGGAGGGGGTTGCCATTTCCTTCTCCAATGCATGAAAGTGAAAAGTGAAGGTGAAGTTGCTCAGTCCTGTCTGACTTTGAGCGACCCCATGGACTGCAGCCTACCAGGCTCCTCCATCCATGGGATTTTCCAGGCAAAAGTACTGGAGTGGGGTGCCAGTGCCTTCTCCAAAGACTAGGTGTAGTAAAAAATACATATGCCCTTCAATTCTCAACTTAAAGTCATTCTATTTTCTTAGGCCAAAAACTTACTGGATCTGACACACAAATGGGTTTAAGTTCAAGAGTCAGTAAGTATCTTCCCCCTCTCTGGTCCATATGAAAGCACGGGAACCAGCAACAGAGACTGAGAATGTGACAGAATCTAAGTGATCCTAGCCCCTTGGCATCCTAGGATCTTCCCCAAAGCAATCTGGAATCAATTTGAGTAGGATTAGTTTTCTTGCTCTATGAAAAGCTAACAAGAAGCTGAACAGGTGAACTAATTCTGCACCCCTTATTGAAGGAAAGTACAGAGAGATTCAGTAGCTAAATGGTTTCTTCTTGGATAACCTGATTTATGATGTATCTCCAGCCTGCAGGTGCTGACAGACCGCTGGTCTTTTGGCACTCTATATCACTGTCCTCAATTCCAAGCTACCAAACCTTGGCAACTAGAAGGAAAAGAGTTTCAACACTTTTGAAAACCTCATATCCAGAGAGAGACAGCAATCAAACAAAATATCAGAATGGACCTCTAATGAAACAAAGATATAAAGGAAGACAGAAAATATTGGAAGAAAACATTCTAATTACAAAATAATAAAAATAACATCAACTGTAGACTAACATACTTTATTGGAACAAACTTTAAAAATTTAACATATACACTGAAGAAGGGAATCATCTCTGACATGACTAAAATTACTGGTCTGGAAGATCAAGTCAATCATAAAGCAAAATTAAAAGAGATTGTAGTCTGGAGAGAAATGTAAGATTTGGAGGGTAGATACAGTAATTGTAATTTGAGAATAGGCTTTCCAGAAGAAAAAGTAGATATAGATGAAAATAAAATCAATCATAATTTTAAAAATTTCATCAGGCTGAAGAATATTCCAGCCTATACTTTATAAGTTTTGGCTAGTTCCCAGTGGGATTAATAAAGTTACATGCATAGGGATATATTGGTTAGATACTTGAATTCCTTGAACAACAAACTTAGAACTTTCCAGTAGAAAGATAAAAGGATAAAGAAGTTTTGTTTAATTGCCCATCTACAATGTTGTATTTAAAAGTTGATAAAGAAATTTCTAAAACAAGTAACAGAGAAGCTTGAAATCAGACTCCCCCTACCTAGGAAAACTATTCTTCACTCACTGGGGAGAAAAGAAAAATATTTGCAGATAGGCAAGGATACACCCACCTACAGAAACACATCTAATTGAGAGAAAAACTTTGAAAATATGGTATAATAGTTAAAAACCTGCATGTAGCATCCACTATATCAACTAAACATAAAATACAACTATTTAAAATGTGAGAAATTCACAATTCGAGGTAACATGATAAACTGATTAATGAGAATGAGTCAAGCATTTATCCTGCTTTTTCTGAATAAAACAAATTTCAAATATTCATATAATCAAATGGATGAGGAAAAGGTCTTCATGGAATCAATCATGCTAACAAATGCAAATGTGCTTAGTCACTCAGTAGCGTCCAACTCTTTGCAACCCTTCAGGCTCCTCTGTCCACGGGATTGATTCTCCAGGCAAGAATACTGGAGTGGGCTGGCATTTCCTCCTCCAGGGGATCTTCCTGACCCAAGGATCAAAGTCACATCTGTGTCTCCTACATTGCAGGCAGATTCTTCACCCGCTGAGCCATCAAGGAAGGCCAAACATAGCAAAAGAGATAATAAATATAGAAGAATCACCATTTTGCAAACTCTAATGGCAATGGCACCCCACTCCAGTAGTCTTGCTTGGAAAATCCCATGGACGGAGGAGCCTGTTAGGCTCCAATCCATAGGGTCGCTAAGAGTCGGACACAACTGAGTGACTTCACTTTCACTTTTCACTTTCATGCATTGGAGAAGGAAATGGCAGGCCACTCCAGTGGTCTTGCCTGGAGAATTCCAGGGACAGGGGAGCCTGGTGGGCTGCCGTCTATGGGGTCTCACAGAGTCGGACATGACTGAAGTGACTTAGCATAGCATCGCAATGAAATAAAGGAGGTAGGCCATGAATATTAATGAATTCTAAAACCATTAGATGAAAAGTTGATGGAAAACTTCATAAAGAATGGTTCAGATTGATACCATCTAAATATACAGATCAATCATAGCTTTTCTTATAGTAGAACCAATGGATACAGTATGCCTCCTGGTGTGATGCAAACAGCAAGTACATAGTCCCACCAATGAAATAGTCTTGAAAAAGGAAAGGTGAGGGCTTAAATCTAACCAAACCTCTAGACATCATAATCAGTGAATAGAAAATCTGGGTGAATGAGGGATGTTTAAACATCACCAAAAGAAAGTCTGCAGCAAATATATTGACTAGATTATGGGACACACTAAAGATAAGTGACAAAAGTATTTTCTAGAAGTAAATGGCATGAAAAAAGGTAAATGAAAAGAGACACATACATATATCCTGTTAGACATTTGTATTGAAATATCTACAGATAAAATGATGTGATGTCACAGATTTGTTTTAAAATACTATTCACACAAAAAATAATTGGGAGAGATGTGTAAGACTGATAAAATGTTGATTATCATCAAACAGGGATGAATGGGTACATGGAGACATTGTACTATTGTTCTCTATCTGGGGATATGTTTGAAAATTTCCTCCAAACAAAATGATTTTAAAAATTCAGGGAAGCTTTATATGAAAATACAATGGTTAACAATATATCATCCTTCTTTAAAATCTAGATAGATTTAGTAGACAAAGAAAGAACTGTGAAACCGAAGAAGGCAATCTACAATCTGCATTTACAGTAAATTATAGAAAACCTTGTTATTTGAATATAGGTTATTTTCATACATTTGAGAAAGTTTACAGTAAACAATGAAATTTCCCATAACCTCTCACATCTTCAGAAAATTGAGATTTTACAGCAACAGCCTTTGATCATAATGTATTTCATCCAAAATAAAAATTGTAGAGATGATTACAGACACTCAAATAGAAACTTCATGTTAAATAACATTATTTCTATTTCTCTGATATTAAATTTCTTGGATGTTATAATACTATAATGATTATGTGCAAAAATGTGTTTATTCTTATTAAAGATTTGGGGATGAAATGTACTTCTCATTGCAATTTAATTTCAAACAATTCAGCCAAAATATTTCATACATACATATATATGGTGTTAGAAAGAAAAAAGTGAAGAGAAACTCAAATTTTGAAAAAAATAGCAATAATTGGTGAGTCTGAATAAGTGTATACATATGAGAAACTCAAATTTTGATAAAATACCAATAATTGGTGAGTCTGGAATAAGAGTTACATGTGTTATTATACTGTTCTTTCAATTTTTCTATAGATATGAAGTTTATTGTGGTAGAAGGTTAGAAAAAGAAATACAGGAACAAAAAGTTAAATAATTTTTACAGTTAAAAAGTTTAATACATTCATTTGATCACTTGAATCAAAGATAAAAGTAAAACTAGAAAACTTCATTCTCTAGCCTAGAGAACATTTCATATGAATATCTTCCTCTCTAAAAGGTCAAGAGGGCAAGATATAACTAAGGTACTTTTAATAACAGGAATGAATTAATTTAAATACCCCAAAACAATCACAATGAGAGCAAAGGCAAATGTTTACTGGTAATTTACAATTACCAGGCAACAAACTACATATTCTATATGTATTACCTCATTTAATCCTCACAACACACTCATGAGTAAGCGCAATTAGCTTTTGACTTAACAGTGGTCTCATGGGATAGTCAGTAGTGGAGTCAAGATCACTGACCTTTATATTATGAAAAGCATGATTACTCATCAGTTTCATATTGCCCTTACCCATCAGAGCTGGCAGTTATCATGTTCCCCTAAATGAAGTACTTATCTTAGAATAATGATTAAGAGGGTAGCAAATTAAGCTCATGTTTTAACACATTAGCAGTATGACCTTGGCCAAGTGATTTTTCCTCACTGTTCTTCATTTTTCTCAGCAGTAAAATGGAAGGGTTAACCTGTGAAGCTGTACTAAGATTATTTGTGATAGATGCACTGAAAGAACAAAACAGAGTGTCTAGTACATAGAAAGTATCCAGTGGATATTAGATCTCAGTATACCGATGGGGACATTCTTCAGTGCTGCAGCTGTATGTGATTAAAAACAAACAAACAACAACAACAAAAAAAAAACATCTGACTATGAAAACAATAGAAGGAGAAAGACTTGAGATCTCTCCAAGAAAATCAAAGATACTAAGGGATCATTTCATGCAAAGACGGGCACAATAAGCACAGAAATGGTAAGGACTTAACTGAAGCAGAAGAGATTAAGAAGAGGTGGCAAGGATACATAGAAGAACTGTACAAAAAAGGTCTTAATGACCCAGATAACCATGATGACCCAGATAACCATTAGTCACTCATCTAAGCCAGACATTCTGGAGTGTGAAGTCAAGTGAGCCTTAGGAAGCATTACTACAAACAAAATTAGTGGAAATGACAGAATTCTAGCTGAGTTATTTCAAATCCTAAAAGATGATGCTGTGAAAGTGCTACACTCAATATGCCAGCAAATTTGGAAAACTCTGCAATGGCTACAGGAATGGAAAAGGTCAGTTTCATTCCAATCCCAAAGAAGGGCAATGCCAAAGAATGTTCAAATTACCATATGATTGCACTCATTTCACATGCTAGGAAGGTAACGTGCAAATTCTTTAAAGCTAGGCTTCAACAGTACATAACCCAAGAACTTCCAGGTGGACAAGATGGATTTAGAAAAGGCAGAGGAACCAGAGATCAAATTGCCAACATCCATAGAGAAAACAAAGGATCTCCAGAAAAACATCTACTTCTGCTCCATTGACTATGCTAAAGCCTTTGTGTGGATCACAACAAACTGTGGAAAATTCTTAAAGTGATGGGGATACCAGACCACCTTATCTGCCTTCTGAGAAACTTGTATACAGGTCAAGAAGCACAAATAAAACCAAACATGAAACAACTGACTGGTTCAAAATTGGGAAAGGAGTACATCAAGGCTGTATATCACCACCCTTATTATTTAACTTATATGCAGGGTACATTATGTGACATGCTGGTCTATATGAATCACAACCTGCAATCAAGATTGCCAGGAGAAATATAACAACCTCAGATATGCAGATGATACCACTCTAATGGCAGAAAGTGAAGAGGAACTAAAGAGCCTCTTGATGAAGGTGAAAGAGGAGTGTGAAAAAGCTGGCTTAAAATTCAACATTCAAAAAATGAAGATTACGGCAATCAGTTCCATCACTTTGTGGCAAATGGATGGGGAAAAACTGGAAACAATGACAGACTTTATTTTCTTGGGCCCCAAAATCACTGCAGACAGTGACTGCAGCCATAAAATTAAAAGGTATTTGCTCCTTGGAAGAAAAGCTATGACAAACCTAGACAGTGTTATTAGAAAGTAGAGACATCACTTTAACAACAAAGGTCTGTCATACCTATGGTTTTTCCAGCAGTCATGTACAGATGTGAGAGTTGGACCACAATAAAGAAGGCTGAGCATTGAAGAATTGATGTTTTTGAACTGTGGAGCTAGAGAAGACTCTTGAGAGTCCCTTGGACAGCAAGGAGATCAAACCAATCAATCCTAAAGGAAATCAACCCTAAATATTCACTGGAAGGACTGATGCTGAAGCTGAAGCTTCAATACTTTGGCCAACCAATGCCAAGAGTTGATTTATTAGAAAGACCCTGATGCTGGGAAAGATTGAAGGCAGGAGGAAAAGGGGACGACAGAGGATGAGATAGTTGGATGGCATCACTGACTCAATGGACATGAGTTTGAGCGAAGTTTGGGGGATGGTTAAGGACAGGGAAGCCTGGCATGCTACATTCCATGAGGTCACAAAGAGTCAGACACCACTTAGCAACTGAACAACAACAACGTTTCAAAATAAAAAGCATCAGGCAGTAATAGGGGACAGGGAGTTACTAAAACTAGCAATATTTACTGATTTGGTAGAGGATAATGTAAATTGAATTATATCTCCAAGCACAGTGCCTGCTTAAGATTAAGCATAAGCTTAGTAAACATTTGTCAAATAACAGAATTTAACAATGTCTAAGCTATAACTGAATGAACTGAATGAATTTAATCATAATAGGTTTTGATTTATGAATTGAGTCATAATAGATATTCAGAAGATCAATATTACTTTACTTATTTAAAAAGTAGTGGTAAAATAGCAAATGTTAAGTGTTTAAACTTCAAATCAGAAATTTAAAAAAATGCAAGATCATTCCATGTAGTAAATGCATCTCACCAAATCTCCTATCAGAGCATAGAAAGATCAGACAGAAGAAATATTATCAAGGAACTGTTCATCATGGATGTTCTGGGAGTATTCACCACTGACTACTCAACATGGAAAGATAACCTTTTCCAACCTATCCTGTAAAGAAAAGCCCATTTTCTTTCGAGCTTTCTGCCTTCCACATTGGAAACATTAGACATAGGTAGCTTTTGTACACCAATCCTATTTTTTTTTTCAAAAGTATAACTAAGAAATGAAACAATCCGTAAAGCACAAAGCATGGTCAATATATTTCCCATCCACTTACAGAAAAATCTATTATGTAGAAAGTCAAACTCTTACTAAAACTTGGGTCCTATCTCTTTTTTTCTATAGGCAAACTTAAGAAGTAAAAATTCTCTGGGTAATTTACCACAGATTCTGAGGAGGAGGGCACAAAATTGAATAGGAATTCTGCTCCGAGCCTGCATTCTACATTTTCATTAATGTCATGCCTTAGGTTATATAAGAACCTAAAAATAACAAATTTGAACACAGTTTTGCTGTTTTAAAAAACAGATTGTGTAAATACCAAAATGTGGATAAATAAGCAGTCATTCTTAATAATTTTTAACTACAATATTCTCTCTTCAACTTGACACTCATTTTTTTTTTAGTATCCTAATGATAAAAATAATTTTTAGAAGGAAAACTTATGAGCCTATAGGGAAATAGAGTTATGAGAACAAAACTTTGCTTGAACATAATATATTGGGAATTCTCTGGCAGTCTAATGGTTAGGACTCCTACTTTTACTGTCAGGGGCATGGGTTTAAACTCTAGTAGGGGAACTAAGATCCTGAAAACCACATGACATGGCCAAAAATAAAAATAAATAAAATAAGCATAGTATATTATTTTAATAGGTTTAATATTCACTGAAACAAAACAATAGCTAACATATTAAAGAATTAATGGCATTATTATATATAAAATGGGGGAAAACATCATGAGCAAGATATAGATTTTGTGGGGAAGAGGATTTTTTTTCTAAATGGAAGTCTCTTCAAAGAATCTTGCCCTAAAAGAAAAGTTAGGGAGTGGTCTAAATAAGCAAGTGCAGAAAAAAAAAAAAAAGAGGGAGCTCTCACTGTGCATAATAAACAAATAGGAATCTACCAAGGGGGGCTGCCAGTGGGCTGTGAGGGTGAGAAAGGAAGTTAGAATGGGGAGCGGGCTGGAGACATTGGAAAAGATTGACTGAGCATTTTACCCTGGAAGGGGGATGATTCAAACTATATAAAAGGGTGTTTATTATTCTTTTTAAAATGATTACTCTTTGATTTTTTCTAATCTGTAGCCACAGCTGTGAAATCTTCACAGAAATTCTCCTGAAAACAATCAACCCCCTTACATGAGTGGTTTTTATGAAGTATCAATACTGTACAAATTTGGGTCAGGAAAGAGATAATAACTGCAAGAGACGAAATGTGAAATCAGTAAAAACAGGGATCACTTTCATGAGTGATTGTGAGCATCTCCTTCTCCAAATCCACAGAGATATTGAAAGGAATGCTGGACTTATGCCAGCTTTATCTGAGCACCCAAGAAAGGTTGAAGAATCCAACTGACATTACCTCATCTCCTCAAATCCCCTTTCCCTGCAGTTTAAAGAAAAAACGTCAGAATGTTTTGCTTTCTGTCAGGTACTATTCCAATCATCTTACACTACCCACAAAAATCAACTCAAGATGGATTAAAAACGCAAACATAAGACCTGAAACCATACAAATTCTTGAAGAAACATGAGAAAAGCTCATTGACAACAGTCTTGGCAATGTTTGGTGCTGTATTTTTGTGTTTTTTTTTTTTTTTTGTCTGACATCAAAAGCAATGGCAACCAAAGCAAAATAAGCAAATGGCATTACATCCATCTAAAAAGCTTCTGCACAGAAAAGGGAAAAAAAATCAACAAAATGAAAAAGCAATCTATGGAATGGGAGAATATATTTGCCAATCATATACTGTGATAAGGTATCAATATTTTACACACACAGACACAAACATAGATTATTCAACCATTAGAAGGAAATCTTGACATGTGGGGAAAAAATGGATGGACCTTGAAGAATTATGGTAAATGAAATAAGCCAAAGAAAAACAAATAATGCATAATATCATTGAGATGTGGACTCTAAGGGGGAAAAAAAAAATTTACAGTAAGTTCCTTGAAACAGAAAGTAGAAAAGCAGTTGCCAGTGGCTGGGGTGTAGGGAGACAGGAAGAGTTTGGTGAGAAAATAGAAACTTTCACCTATAAGGTGAATATAATCTGAGAATGTAATGTAAAATACGGTGATTATAGTTGGTAACACAGTGTTGTATAACTGAAATCTTGGAAGACAGTAGTACTTAATTATTCTCACCAAAAAAAAAGCAAACAAAGAGAAGATAAATATATGAAGTGATAGATGTGTTAATTAACCAGATAGGGGAATTCATTCACAATATGAACACATCAATTCTCCATGATATACACTTTACCTTACAATTTTATTTGTCAATGATACCTCAAAACTGGAAAAAATAATAGTTAAACAAACAATGGAATACTACTCAGTGATAAAAAATAATGAAATCTTGCCATTTATGACATGGATAGACCTGAATGGTATTATGCTAGGTGAAATAAGCCAGAGAGAAACAAATACCATATGATTTCATTTATATGTAGAATCTAAAAAGCAAGTGAATTAATATAACAAAATAGAAACAGATTCAGATACACAGAACAAATTGGTTGCTATAGGTGAGAGGGTTGGTGGGGGAAATGAATGAGATAGATAGATGAGGGGTATTAAGAAGCATCAATTTCCATTTATACAATAAATAAGTCATGGGAATGGAATATATAGTATAGGGAATATAATGAATAATATTTTAATCACTTTGCATGGTGACAGATGATCATTTTGTAATGTACAAAAAAATCACATAACTATGTTGCAGACTTGAAACATGTCAATTATACTTCAATTATAAAAAGAAAAAATATAATAATCAAGGTATATCAAAAAGTAAGTAGTATGTCTACAGTCCTCCAGCCAAACGTAAGTGCTTTTTTAAGTTACTCAGAAGAACATATAGAGAGTCTCTGTGAGTTACAGAATACTTTACTTTTACCTATGAAAGTATTGGAAACTTGGAAAATTATGCAAAATAAATCTGAACTTCATGTCCACGGAATTTATGATTAGTGACAAATCATTCTATTTTGTTGCCTAAATATCTAAAAAAAAAACCCAAAAACTCAGATGTAAATTTTTACAACTCTGAGTTTTATAATAGGTAATTCCCTTAAACTGAGTTTTGTGAAATCTTTATAGAACATGATGACTTATTTTATGCTACAAAGAGTTCTGAGAATTATAAAGTAGTTCAAGTGAACAAAATTGGTAAAATATCAACTTACACACCATTAAAGTTTTTTTTTATTGTTTTGACTCAAGCATTTAAAATTTTTTATTGTGGTAAAGGCTACATAATATAAAACATTATTTTAACCATATTAACTGTACAATTCAGTGGCACCAAAAACGTTCACATTGTCATGCAACTATCATCATCGTCCTTCTCCTGAAGTTCTCACTTTCCTAAACTGAAACTGTGTTCCCAGAACACTAAATCCCTAGTTAGTAGAGTTAGGTTGGGGACCTCCCCAAACCCCTCAACCCTGGCATCTACAGATGTACTTTCTGACTCTATGAATTTGTCTGCTCTAGGTATCTTTTATAAGTGGAATTAAATAGTATTTGTTTGTACCTAATGTATATCGGGATAAATTTTTAAGGTTAATATATGTCCTACAAACAGACTGTACCTTTTTTTGCCCTATGCTGCACAGTAGGTTCTCACTGGTTATCTATTTTATGCATAGTCAGTGTATATATGTCAATCCCAATCTCCCAATAAATATTGATATTTTAAATTGCTGAGGAAAAAGTTGTAAAATGGCTAGATAATTTCACCAAGACTGAATATCTGTTAGTAACCTAAATATTAATAAGGTAACTAATCAGCGATTATCTCGCTAACATTTATTGTCTTTTGATTGTACCTTGTACATGCTCTACACTCAGGACACTGAAGTCAGGCAGCTATCATTAGTATTAGTAAAGGTTAACAATGTCTCCTAAATTTGGGAAAACAGTTTGAAATCTAGTGATTAGCAATAACATAGATTCTATGGATTCATGCTCTTAGAGAGCTGACTTAGAGGCAGAATTCTGAAATTATTTATAAATTGAAAACTTTCAGGTTTAAGAGAGAATAACCGTCCACAGTAACAACTAACCTTAAATCTTTTAGCCAACTGAGATAAATATGAATTAATTGACAAAAAAGTAGAATATGAATAAAAACAAACAAAAAATAAAGAATTGTCCAGAAATAATCCAAGATAATGGTATACTCCAGTGGATGGAGGCAGGGAGATGGATAAGGGGGAGGGATGATTATCCCTGAAGACAGCAGTTTTGTTTTGCATGATGTCATCTCATTACTATGAGAGAAGGAAGGAAGGAATGGAGGGGGAAGCAAGGAAGGGAGACTGCCCATTCACAGACCAACAATGATAATGTTTTAACCAAGGATCATGACTAATACAATTCTGGACATTTAAGTCTAAAGGTGGGTGAAGCAGATTTTAGAATTCATCTTTGCTGTAAAATTATAGGAAACAGTCTTATACAGACTGTTTTTGTTTTATTAACATGAATGAATGTTTTTCTGTGTAATGAAGAAATCTAATAAATGAAACAGCATCACTGAAGGGTCTTAGGAAAATACTTTTAAAATTGCTTTGTCAAGTAGGACTTGAGAGGCAAGTATACATTTAGAAATTTTGGCTAACATCTGTGAGATTTCATTTATATTTAAACAGAGCTGTGAATATCTCCTCAGGACACCTACCATTCTATTTTAATTATGCTGATAAAAAAAAATTTAACATCTAACAAAGCACACATGATGTGAAAATACTTGTTAAACCACCTACACAGTTTTAACAATAAGACAAATATGAGATCATTGCATTTCTTAAGGCTCATTATATTAGAATTAGTTCAGTGGCAATATTTTGGGGAAATATTTGCACTTGATATTTTTTAATATACATTTGCCATTTGCTGGGCTCTTTTTTCAAATTCACTTTGCACAAATTCTACATTAGAATTATGAGATACAATAATGTGTTATGCTATATTGGTCACAAATACTTTCTTAGGAAAATTAAGAAAAAAATGGCCTGCCATTCATTGAGGATGGCTTTAGGTTATGTTTTTGTGTCACACTATCAGCCTAATAAACAGTTATTTTCTCATGTGTATCATATCAAAGACATCTTTAAAATATGCCATTTTTTAAGATTAGTTTCCATGTGGCTCCGTTGTAAAGAATCCACCTGCCAATGCAGAAGATGCAAGTTTGATCCCTAGGTCAAGAAGATCCTCTGGAGAACGAAATGGCAACCCTATCCAGTATTCTTGCCTAGGAAATCCCATGGACAGAGGAACCTGGCAGGCTACAACCCATGGGGTGTAAAAGAATTGGATATGACTTAGCAACTAAACTAAAATAAACTTAGATATTAAACTAATTTTAAGATATTAAAAAACAGATTTTATGTATGAGTAAGTTGAATTACTAACCCTTGGGAGAAGTTTAAAGTTATACTCAAGTCATTTGTTAAGAAATATTCTACTCT
Organism: Bos grunniens; assembly: GCF_055505025.1. Lineage (NCBI taxonomy): Eukaryota > Metazoa > Chordata > Mammalia > Artiodactyla > Bovidae > Bos > Bos grunniens. The sequence goes on along the minus strand of NC_141172.1, from coordinate 33,540,376 downwards.
AATACAGAGAATTCAACAAAATTCAAGGGAAATTTGAGGCAAAGAATTAAATGCCTTCTCTATTCACTCTTGAGTATAGGGGAGAAACTTTGAGAAATGGGTTAATGATGAAATCAGGAACTTTTAGGTAATATGTTGGGACCACCAAACAAGGGTAAAGATTCTTTTCTTCTTTACAACTTACTCACATGGTCAAAGTGAGAGAAAAACCCAAGAAAGGAAGAATAAGACTGTCTTCTGCTCTAAGTTTTACAGTAGAAGACGAGTTATTGTATGTTCTATTTAGTACATTCTAGATCACCAAGATTGGAAAACAGATCTGAGTTAAGAGCTTTTGAAGAAATGCACTTTTGTCTTTCCTACCATTTCCATCTGATACTCTCCAGTTTAAGCATAATGACATGGGTGGTTAAATGAGACAAAGGACTCTATCATTTAGAGATCCAAGACCCCAATCCCTTCATAGGACAACCAGCTAGAGAAAATGAAGGGCTTTATGAGACTTTGTCCCCTTTGTGTATATTTTTCTAAAATATATACATATACATGTGCATGCAAGCTAAGCAGCTTCAGTCGTGTCCAACTCTTTGTGACCCCATGGACTATACAGCCTGCCAGGCTCCTCTGTCCATGGGATTCTCCAGGCAAGGATACCGAAGTAGGATGCCATGTCCTCCAGGAGATCATCCTGACGCATGGATTTAACTCATGTCTCTTATGTCTCCTGCACTGGCAGCTAGGTTCTTTACCACTAGTGCCACATTAGAAAATAGTTAAGAATATTTCAGACACAGAGTCATAAATTTAGTCATTTAGGGACATACATGCCAATTACTAAGCTGATTATTGAGAGTTTGAGTGAATGAGAAAGCCAAGGAAATTATATTCTAGAAATACGAGTGGACGCAGGTTATTGCAGTACACTGAGATACGGACCGTGGTTGTAGAAGTACAGGAAACATGCTGAAGAGGTGATTTATTCAGACTTGCAGAGAAGGCTCATAGGAAAGAGTCATCTACTAAAACCTCAAGTATGAACAGGCATTATCCAGATAAAGGAGTATGAGGTGAGAGCCAAATAATCTGAATAGGAGAGACTTGGCAACTTTGAGACTAGAGAAAACCCTGGACCTTTGAGACCAAGGTTTGTCAATCTAAATCGTGGCTGAGTTATAGTTTCTCTTGGGTTGTTTCCTAATCTTCAAATAACATTTTAGGAGAATAAAATAATGTCACAAGTAACCCGCCAAATACAACACATTAAGTTTCTCATAATTATCAGATTCTTCCTGCCTTTACATTTTTACATCTGTATTTCCATCTATATTCCTCCCTTTTCATGGTCTTTGTATTATTAGCACTTCCATAACTAGGAAAACAAAGGTAGGAAGAGGCATTTTATTTTCTCTCTTCTCTTTAGCCCTTGCTTCCACAATCAATGTGAAGTATTGTGCCTGATTCACTGTGTCCACTCCACTCCATCCCAGCACTTTGGACTGTATTATGTGCTCCAGGTTTATAGTAGGTTTGAAATGAAAAAGTGAATAAGTGAATAGGAAATTTGTTACTCTATTTTCCCTCAAAATGGATAATTTTACATACCACCAACTTTTTCCATTTAACGCTCACTATATTTTTTGACAGTCCCACAATGACTGTGAAATCCTTTTTCTAAAAGTAAATGCATGGTTGAGCCTTAGGCTCAATTCTCCTCTAGGGATAAAGGGTAAAGAATTGGAGAAGTAGAGGTCAGTGGTATTTGCCTTTTTTCTTTTGTTTATAGGATAGTTTCTAAACCTGAGCATTATTAACAATTAGAGCAGATATTTTCGTGTCATGACAGGTTGTCTTATGCATTATAGGTTGTTCAGCAGCATCCCTGGCCTCTATCCACAACATTCCTAGTTTAATTTCATTCGTAGATGTGGCAGAGAAAAATATCTCCAGATATAGACAAGAGTACAACACCCTTCCCCTTTTGAGAAACAAATCTGTAGTCTAAACATTTTTATGTTTAGATAAAAGTCAAAAGAAATTTTATCACAGAGGAATCTAGCAGTTTTTTTTTTAATTAATGAAAACTGGTGGGCTGCAGTCCATGGGTCACGAAGAGTTGGACACGACTGAGCGACTTCACTTTCACTTTTCACTTTCATGCACTGGAGAAGGAAATGGCAACCCACTCCAGTGTTCTTGCCTGGAGAATCCCAGGGACGGGGGAGCCTGGTGGGCTGCCATCTATGGGGTCGCACAGAGTCGGACACGACTGAAGTGACTTAGCAGCAGGAGCAGCAGGCTCAATTAAGGTTTGAGAACAGGAAAAAAAATAAGTTTAAGGTATTTGATACTGCAACAATTACATCTTGAAAATGTGGGCAATTCTCTACTCTCACCTGTCAAACTGAGAACACGGTGGGTCACCTAAGTGAAAATGTTAGGTTTGCTGATTTAGAGGACAGAAATCTCAAGATCAAGAGGTAAGGGATGTCTGAATTAAGGTAATCTCAGGAGATAAGAAGCTTGAAGGGATATAAAACCCTTTACCTCCTGGTTTGCCCTGATCAAGTTAATACCTAAGAACAGCTTGAGTTTCTAGTTCTTGCTTCAGACAGCCTGAAGATCAAGAATAATCACTGACAGTTGGGTCAATATTGACAAGAAAATATATTCAAAGCTTGAAGTAAGAAAACACCTGAATTTCTCCCCTACAGTTTCTAAAAGATAACTGTAGGGCTAATTGCTAGCATTTAAATGAAAATGTTATGTACTCCTCAGATGTTAATTGGTTTACTTTTCAGAATTGTGATAATCAGATCTCACCATCTCCACTGAGTATAATTCTAAACAGTATTAGAATGTATATTCAAATTCAAATTAGCATATATATGATCTCTAGTTTTTATCTGTTTCTTCTGTCAGGTGTGAGCACCAAATACACTTTAGTTTCAATGCCCTAGAGAAGGATTTAATTCATCTCTTTGAAATGTTATATATACATATGTGAGCTTGTGTGTGCATGCTTATATATGACACCCAGTGTTTTATATGCAGTGGTACAGTGATTGTTACTATGATTTTTTTTTGTAAATATGGTAGACATTTTTAGACAGATGCTTTTTAGTGCTGAGATGATCAAAGTCAGCCGAGAATGTATTTCTGTTGATTTAGTAACTATGCAGAACTCCAATGATATTGCTTTGACCTTAGCAGCAAAGGTAAGAAGCCCTAAATGTATCTTCTGGCAGTTTTATTTTAGAAAATAATCAAATTTGTATGTACTCTAAACAGTTTAAGTGAACAACAAACCTTCCTTTACACTTGTATCTTTGTGCAACCCAACACTATTTTCTATACTAACACTTGGAGACCCTGCATTGACAGATATTTCAGGTATGAGACTGTTCAGCAAAATTCTCATTAGCCATTTTGCAAAAGTGTATGGAAATCCTTGAGCAGTGAAGTGAAACTTCATTCAACAAAATTTTCTTTTTAAATTCATTCTCTACCGGAAAAAGTAAGCATTAGGTATTTCAAAATTGGTTAATACTGCAGAATTTAGACATTTAAACACAAATCAAACAAAAGCAGGTACATTGGGGCACTCGATCATCCTTTGGATTCACCATCACAGCTAGAACTTAATAATGGGCAGCTGTTTTCACACTGGGGTCTCTACTATCAACTTGTCTCACTAACTTTTGCGTTTTTTATTATCACTATCTTGCCCATCTCCAACTAGGAGTAATTTTCACCTTTAGTACTGTGCTTTTCTAACAAGATTAAGAACTTTGTTTGATTTGGGTTTGAGTCCAAGCTCACTGAAGCCAGAGCATCTCTCGACCTCAGCATCTACATCATGTTTTTAACAGAAAATACCTAAATAACTGTTGTGACATAAAATAAAATAGTTATATACCTTGAACTTCTTGACCCATCAGTAAGTTTTAGGGCCACAAACAGTGGTTGGAAGAATTTATACAGTCATGTGTGGTAGATGGATTATATTGAACGTTCCACTTCCTTTATCCCCTCCTGTACATACACATCCCTCTGTGATAAGAGCCCTGCAACTGGACTCTCAGAGGTGCTGTGTAAATCATGTTAGCCACAATGTTAGCAAAGCTAAAAAATAGAAACTTGAAATATGTGTGAATGTTTGAGTTGCATGCTTGCACACCTCCTGCATTCACCATGGGAACAGGTCTAAGCTAGCTTGCCAAAGAAATGTGAAAAATCACTGCAGGAGAGTCAGTCACCCAGGAAACCCCTGGACTTGTGAGCAACAACCAGCAACCATTGCCCCACCACCAACTCCACCATGGACTCCATATCCTTTCAGATCCTCTGAAAGCTCTTTAATATGTCTGGAATTGAAAGAAAAATATGACAAACTAATATAAAGAATGTCTAGCACCTTTACACTTGATATTACATGCACATCAATTTAATATCTACTCATAATACATGTAGGGATTCCCTGGTAGCTCAGCTGGTAAAGAATTAACCTGCAATGCAGGAGACCCCCTTTCAATTCCTGGGTTGGGAAGATTCACCTGAGAATACCCATTCTAGTATTCTTGGGCTTTCCTGGTGGCTCAGCTGGTAAAGAATCTGCCTGCAATGTGGGAGACCTGGGTTCGATCCCTGGGTTAGGAAGATACCCTGGAAGAGGAAATGGCTACCCACTCCAGTGTTCTGGCCTGGAGAACAGTCCATGGGGTTGCAAAGAGTTGGACAGGACTGAGCAACTTTCACTTTCAATACATGTATATTAAAAACTTAGATCCCATTCTTCCAGTCTGCTCTTCCCACCACCTGCATTTCTCCCCACCTTTCTTCCCATTTTAATCCAGCCTCTCATTTTTCTCAACATAATAGTCAGCAAAAAGGCCTAAATTGGGACATTTCTCAGAAGCTTCATAAGCACTGACTGAGCTGACCATGAAAGAATTGATTAAGAGCCATTTCCTCTTCAGTTTTGCTACTATCTATTCACTTTATTCATCATTTATGTCTAGCCAATAACTGACCAAAGCAGTGCTCCAAAGAATAAAGTTGGTTTCTTCTGTTAAGAAGTGAATATACCCTCCTTTCTAGGGTTGAGGGAGGAAGGACCCAGCATGTAATTTTCCCTTCCACAGAGGGCTTTAATTCAGAAATTTAGGGGATAGAGAATTGAGATTTTACCTAAACTACCTCCTTTTATGAGGAAGAGAATTAGGTTTTTGTTGGAGGCATTTCAGATCCTGAGTATCATCTTTGAGCCTGCTATTGTATTTGGACTGTCCCATAAATGCCTTTATTTTTCTATCATTAAGCAGGGAGCCTTGTGCACAGATATGCATGCACACATGTACACTACACCAAGACTAAGTCCTGCCCTTCAAGGTGCTTGTGCTTATACTTTAACAGAAAGGGTAGGCCCATGCTAAGTTTTCTTTTCATATTCCCTTTGTTGCTGTAAAAAGCCTAAACACAAATTCAATTATTTCCTATTCTTTGAGAGACCCTGGCATTTCTTTATTCTAAAAGAAAAGTTAGAGAATAGAGATATTTTTTATAAGCAGAACAGGTTTTTGAAAAAAAAAATCCCTAGTAACTAACACACAATAAATAGAGAAAAAGCTCAGAAGAGAAGGTCAACAAGGGGAACAGGAATATTCAGCTGATGTCTGGCAATCACAGGATATTAAATGTGTAGAGATGGTTCAGGTACTTTCTGGTTTTCACTCTCAAAACTGCCTAATCTCTCCATCAATTATGAATTTTAAGAAAATATCAGCTTATACCAAAATTAAAATCATACATCTGCTTTCTTTAAATGAGGCAATCGCCAAGAACTCTAAAAATATGTGGCAAACAGCCACTGCCTCATGTGTACTCTATCTGACCTCTCAGGCAGCTTTTATTCCCAGCGATAAAATAAATGTATTCACCATACAGCCATATACTGTGAAATTTTCCCATCACTTGGTTTTCTTATTTTGCAGGGCAAACTTTTCAAAACCCAAGGGAAAGTAATTGAAGTAGAGCTACACCAAAGTGCATTTCCAATGTGATGCAGCAGAAATAACACTCAACGAAAATACTGTTAGTAGTGCCTGGGAAGTCAAGCTGAATATTCTATGCTTTCAAAGAGGATGTGACATTTGTTCTTTTTTTGTTTTCAATTCCAGCACTTTCATCCTTTGTTTTATTCCTTAACACATATTTATTTGGAAAACATGTATCATATAGAATGATGTCTAAATATTAACTTGGATATAAGAAGCTAAAGGATACTCAGTACTCAAAGATAAGAATATGATTGCTCCTATGCCAAACTCTGGGGTAGATGAAGTTTATTTGGGGCCCTCTCAGCCTCCCTACCTGGAAAAGGAAATGGCAACCCATCCCAGTATTCTTGCCTAGAGAATGCTGTGGACAGAGGAGCCTGGTGGGCTGCTGTCTACGGGGTCACACAGAATCAGACATGACTGAAGCGACTTAGCAGCAGCAGCAGCCTCCCTACCAACCAGCAAACATTAACTATGGTCTCTGTTCAGGACAGCACATCTGACATTGGGGACAATGGAATTAGAGATGAAACACAGAGTTCAGGCCTTCTACCTCCATATTTTACATTCTTCTACAACTCTGGTCTTTTTGTTTGTAATTTAACAGAAAAGGTAGGTCCTTGCACATCCAACAACCATTGCCTCACCACCAACTCCACCATGGACCCCCTAGGATATTACATCCTTTAAGAAACTCCAAAGGATAGTATATCCTTTAAAAAAAAAGATCCTCTGCAAGTCCTTTGATATGTCTGGTGTTGGAAGAGGAATATAGACAAAATAATTTAAAAATATATAGCAGCTTTATACTTGATATTACGTGCACATCAATATCTACTCATAATACATTTATGCTAAAAACTTAGATCCCACTCTTCCAATCACTAGCATGCTCTTCCCACCACCTGCATTTCACCCCTCAAAACAGGAAAATAATAACTTCAATTCTTTCAACTTCATTGTGTATTTCAGGTGAAAAGTTGCTTCTTCTCATTTTAATTTTAAAAGGAAGCATTTCTTGAATACTATAGTAGAGCTCATTGCTTGCTTCCATTGCTTACAAACACAACTACCAAACCATGTAACAGCCCCTTGTCTCCTGAAACATATAATATAATCCTTGGAGCTATATGGCAGGTGGAAGCTAGTGGGCCTTAAGGAGAATGGAGTTTGGTAGGCCTCTAAGAGGCTGTCCAGAATGCAAAGAAAACACTGTTGGTACCTTAAGGAGTAATGAAGACCTTTATAATACAGTGGCAGGAAGTTTAGCAAAACTGTTATTTAAAAATAGCAAAATGTGCCTAAAAACCCAACATATAGCTAAGTGTATTTCTAGGCAGAGTGTTGAAGGCAATGTCTGACTTCTACCTACCTACCTATAATAGATCAACTAAAGAACTAAGTATCCATTTATTGAATGGAAATTAGAAATTACTGAACTGAAAAGCAAGGACCCAGACCAATCATTTCAGGCAATAAACTGTCATGTAAGTAAGAATGGGACAAGATGAGATTATAAATTTACATGTGAAACCTAGCAAAGATCTAAGGTGTGCTTCATAGATGCTTTGCATGAACAATTCAGGATTTTCTTCCTGAATTTTTATGTTTATAGAAATGGTTGCTGTGCAATTTTTTCTGAAGATTTTACATTTTTAGAGAAGTTTCAGGTTTACAGCAAAATTGAAGGAAAGGTACAGAGATTTCCTATATATCCACTGACTCTGCGAAGGCATTGCCTCCCTCATTATCAATCTCACTCATTAGAATGGAGCCCTTATTGGAACTGATGAACCTATGCGAACACATAACCACCATAAGTGCAGTCTGAAAATTTTAAGGACACATCTCACAGAAAACTTCAATACATATAGGGCTTCAAAGGAGAGTATTCCTTTAGTAGCCTCAAAGGGGAAGGGGGGTGCTCTGGATATGTTACTTGGATGATAGAACGGACTTTGTAGCTTTAATGATTTTGAGATGGGGAGCTTATCCTATATTATCTGGATGAAGTTAATGTAATCAAGAGTCCCTAGAAGAGGAGTCAGAATTAGAGATAAAATGATGAAAGCAGAGTTTTCACTGACCTAAAGCTACAGGCAAAGGAGTATGGGCAGCCCCTAGAAAAGAAAAGGAAATGGAAACAGATTTGTGGATATGAATTTTGTCTAATGAAGTGGATTATAATTGATACATTATAAAAACACACATTTTTCAAAATGATTTCAAAATGAAAAGAATATATTGCAAAATGAAAGCAGGATTTTGGACTTTTGAACTACTATGGGCAAGAAATAAGCTGAGTTCCTTATTTATATGTATCAGTCACTCCTAATGGAAAAATAATAAAGTCCAAGGGATATATAGCCAAAAGATGCCAAAGGACAACTCCAGAGAGCAAGACTGAGCTCTAAGAAACTGACAACACTGTCCAGCAGTGTGTCAGAAGTGCCTCTTACCAGCAAGTTCTGTGGTTCTAAAGTTTTCTCTATTTGAAAATTATTGCCTTTACTGGTTATCTTAGTCTTTTTGATTCACAAGTGTTCTGACCAACGAGAATGATACTCAAAGAGCCGTATCTTAGGAATTGCATAAAATAGCTTTACTGACACAGATATATCAATTCTTTTGCACTCAGCTTTCTTCACAGTCCAACTCTCACATCCATACATGACCACTGGAAAAACCATAGCCTTGACTAGATGGACCTTTGTTGGCAAAGTAATGGCTCTGCTTTTCAATATGCTATTTAGGTCGGTCATAACTTTTCTTCCAAGGAGTAAGCATCTTTTAATTTCATGGCTGCAGTCACCATCTGCAGTGATTTTGGAACCCCAAAAAATAAAGTCTGACACTGTTTCCCCATCTATTTCCCATGAAGTGATGGGACCAGATGCCATGATCTTTGTTTTCTGAATGTTGAGCTTTAAGCCAACTTTTTCACTCTCAATTTTCACTTGCATCAAGAGGCTTTTTAGTTCCTCTTCACTTTCTGCCATAAGAGTGGTGTCATCTGCATATCTGAAGTTATTGATATTTCTCCAAGCAATCTTGATTCCAATTTGTGCTTCTTCCAGCCCAGCGTTTCTCATGATGTACTCTGCATATAATTTAAATAAGCAGGGTGACAATATACAGCCTTGGTGTACTCCTTTTCCTATTTGGAACCAGTCTGTTGTTCCATGTCCAGTTCTAACTGTTGCTTCCTGACCTGCATACAGGTTTCTCAAGAGGCAGGTCAGGTGGGTCTGGTATTCCCATCTCTTTCAGAATTGTCCACGGTTTCTTGTGATCCACACAGTCAAAGGCTTTGGCATAGTCAATAAAGCAGAAATAGATGTTTTTCTGGAACTCTCTTGCTTTTTCCATGATCCAGCAGATGTTGGCAATTTGATCTCTGGTTCCTCTGCCTTTTCTAAAACCAGCTTGAACATCTGGAAGTTCATGGTTCACGTATTGCTGAAGCCTGGCTTGGAGAATTTTGAGCATTACTTTACTAGTGTGTGAGATGAATACAATTGTGAGGTAGTTTGAGCATTCTTTGGCATTGCCTTTCTTTGGGACTGGAATGAAAACTGACCTTTTCCAGTCCTGTGGCCACTGCTGAGTTTTCCAAATTTGTTGGCATATTGAGTGCAGCACTTTCACAGCATCATCTTTCAGGATTTGAAATAGCTCAACTGGAATTCCATCACCTCCACTAGCTTTGCTCATAGTGATACTTTCTAAGGCCCACTTGACTTCACATTCCATGATGTGAAGACCTAAGTTGGACTGTGAAGAAAGCTGAGCGCCAAAGAATTGATGCTTTTGAACTGTGGTGTTGGAGAAGACTCTTGAGAATCCCTTGGACTGCAAGGAGATCCAACCAGTCCATTCTGTAGGAGATCAGCCCTGGGATTTCCTTGGAAGAAATGATGCTAAAGCTGAAACTCTAGTACTTTGGCCACCTCATGAGAAGAGTTGACTCATTGGAAAAGACTCTGATGCTGGGAGGGGTTGGGGGCAGGAGGAGAAAGGGACGACAGAGGATGAGATGGCTGGATGGCATCACTGACTTGATGGACCTGAGTCTGAGTGAACTCCGGGAGTTGGTGATGGACAGGGAGGCCTGGCGTGCTATGATTCATGGGGTCGCAAAGAGTCGGACACAACTGAGTGACTGAACTGAACACAGAGATATAGTTTAAATAAAAGATCTCATATCTTTAACCTGAAATTGCTGCTGTAAAAACACAGGGGTGGGGAGAGGAGTCTTGGAGAAGGAAGTGCCAATGGGAGGGATATAAATTGTGGCCAGAGAACTGAGTGGCATGATGTTACAACATTGTGTGTTGTAGAGACAATTCTACAAGGTGACCCTGACAGTTCTCCCATTGAAAACTGGGGTGTATATTCCCTGTCCTTTGAATCTAGGCAAACTTGTCACACTCATGTACCAATCTAGTGAGGGAGTGACACTGATTGACTTTTGTGGCTAGGTGAGAAAAGGCACACAGCCTCTACTTTGTTTGTTGGAATATAAGCTGGAATCTAAGTCACCATATAAGGTGCCCAGCAGCCCTGAGCTACCAGGCTTCAAGGAAGCCCAAATGAGCCCATATGGAGATGCCACACTGGCAAACCTGTAGACCACCTGACCAGAGGGAGGCCTGCCCAGCACTCAGTTGCTCTAGCTCCTCTAACTTGAATCCACACACTGTCTTCAAGCACATCCCAAATATCTGATCCACAAAACCAGTGAGATAACCAAGAGATGACCAAACAAGTCCCTTCTCTTAAACCCTGAAAACAAGAAAACACTGGATTCAGTTATTTACATATTGGTGGTAACTTAGTTCTTAGACTTTTACCTTTCTCTAGTAAGTCTTCCCTGAATATTATAGCTGACCTGGGTGTTCAGTCCACCTTATCCACCAACATCAAACAAGTTTTTCCTCAAGATTACTGTACTAAGTATTATTTACACACCTTTCAGTTTTTCCTACTGAGACAGGAAATCCTCAAGGGAAAAAAACCTGAGGAATTCATGTGTCCTGCAATGAAAAGCACAAAGGACACATAATTGGTGATGACTATAAGCCATCACTGTTATGTGAATGAAAGATATTTATTTGAAAACTCTTAATTTTGTACAACAAAAAGAGGGTCTTGTTCCCTTTAAGTGATATGCACCCTTACAACACAAACAGAAGAGCAGTTTGTTTGTTTAACACTATTAGACCTTTACTATAATTCTTAGTTCCACAGAACAGTGACCTGAGAGGTTAAATTCATATGAGAAAGTGTAATATGTGATACATAATATCATATATTGTGATGACTAGACATTTGGAAGGAACAAGAAGTTGACCTTATGGTAAACCCTGTGGTAGAGGGGCAGAACAAGGTTGGCTGTTCAGCTTCCTGCAGGAGAGCAGGAGGGGAGGACACCAAGGTGACCGCATCTGAGTACTGACCTCACAAGTATACTGAGTCAAACCCGAAGACTCAGCGGGCGGTACGCGTGGTGGTACTGAAATGGTTTCTGAAGAGATGTAGCTTCTACCACCTCAAAAACATTTCTCGGAAAATAGAAAAATTAGGAAAATGTAAGTGCTCCCTACAGGACTAGAAAGTTTTACTAGTAGAGGAAGGTAAAGGAGACAATACTTTTGAAATGTCCCTAAGTACCATCACTCAATTGACAATATTTTATGGAACATCTACTCTGCTGTCTGAGGGAGTATGGCTATAGGGGCAAATGAGACACACATGCCCCATGGTTCATGGAGGTTTACTTCTAATAGAACAAGACAAACAAGAAACTAATAAAATAGGATAAATTCAGATGACATAAGTGCTATAAATGAAAATGACAACTGGCAAAGGGTAAGACAATGGTTGGGGGAAACGTATACCCTGGGAAGGCTAGGGGTGAAGGAGTAAACAGGTTGCTTACCCGCCCCATCCACTCCATGCACTCTCAGGTTCTAATGGAAAATCCCATATCTTGCCACGTACTTACATTCCCATACCCCCACAGGAGAAGGGGAGGGCATGAACACTGCTCAGAGGCACTCTGGAGACATCCGTTGGGGTGACAAATCACTCACAATTGAAACATAGATGCTTCCAAGAAAGATTCTCCTGTTTGATGAAGAGAGTCTCATGAAGAAAGTCCTTGATCATTGTTCTGTGAGCACAAGATGTACAGAGCTACTGCAGTCATTTTGTCATATGATGGGGAAAGCAATGAATATTGCAAAAAAGCCACCCCCAGGTCTTGATTTCATTGTGCTAAAACTGAATCTTGGATCACTGACATCAGTACATCTCTTGTAGGACAGAGATACTCATTGTTTAAGCCACATTTAAAATGCTTGTAACCTGAAATATGCTAATGTATTAGTTTGTTAGGGTTGCCATAAAGAAGCACCACGAAGCTTCAACAACATAAAATTGTCTCAGTGTTCTGGAAACTCTAAGTGTGAAATCAACGTGTCTTAAAGATTGGTTCTTTCTGAGGGCTGTGAGGGGAAAAATCTGTTTCAGGTCTTTGGTTTAAGATGCCCGTTTGTCCTCTCTGTCTTCCATCTTCTTTCTTTTATGGGTAATTCTATGTTTAAATCTTCTCTTTTTATAAAAACACCAGTTACATTGAATTCGGGTCTGCTTCTAGTGACCTCATTTTAACTTCATTATCTCTGCAAAGACACTCTCTTCAAAAGTCACATTTCTAGGTACAGAGAATAAGGACTTCAGCATATGAATTTTGAAGAGACACAATTCAACTCATAAACCTAATACATACAGAAGTTTTCACTGAGGCAGAAAGAAGAGGAATGCAGAAGCAGCAGATTTGCATCACACATTTGGGTGAGGACTATCATGAACCCAGAGAAGTACAAATGCCAAGGCTCTGCATTGGTGATTGAGTAAGAGTTCAGTTGCATATGTGTACTAGTGATTGACCTATTGCTTCCCAGACCCAAATGTATATTCCATTGCCTATTCTGATAACTGAACTGAACTCTGAATAATTCTCCTTTGCCAATTGGTACACTGCTGATTTTGCTTTGTCAGTAGAGGGTGCTGGAAGCACCTGGCAGGATGCAGAGCTTCTCTTTTTACATCCAGTGTTCTCTTCTCATCAAGTTGCTACATGGTATAGGATCTCTGCAGGGTCAGGTTCCTGAAGTGGGTTAAGTCTCTGCCCTACTGTTAATAGTCTCCTAAGGAACCCCAAAGTGTGAATTAACTGCAATTCTGGACTTGGTAACATGACTATATTCTTTCAATGAGGCCTGGATCTCAATCCTAGGGGTTGAGTTATTTTAGATTGGATTCTTTCTTGGATGTTCTATGTCATCCCTAAAGGCAGTGACTACTCTATATATGCTATTCCTGAATTCTTTAGAGAATTATATGTTCCCACTAGGTAATCACCATTACTATAATCTTGTTATGATCAATCATTTTTATATTAAATTTATCCTGCTGAAATTCTGTGTGATTACTGCCTCCTGATTGGGCCCTGACTCACCCGGTATGACAGAAATTATTCACAACATCATCACAAGAAGTAGAAAGGATCACACTCTAGGAAGGGCTCAAAGAATGACTCCCAGAATAATGCTGTGGACTATCCCACAGAGAAGCAACTATTATAGCCTAGCGAGGAGTAATTAGGAAGCTGCTTGTGCATTTTACAGGAACATTTCTGCTTAGCTTCACCCCAAGGGAGAGGAAGCAGATCATGTCTCTAAAAAAAAAATACTGTGTTTTTTTTAGGTGGCCATACAGCGTAATACATTTCCTTGGTGGCCCAGACAGTAAAGAATCTGGCTGCAATGCCAGAGACCTTGGTTTGATCCCTGGGTCAGGGAGATTCCCTGGAGAAGGGAATGGCTACACACTGCAGTATTCTTGCCTGGAGAATTCCATGAACAGAGGAGCCTGGTGGGCTCCATGGGGGCTCCATGAGTCCATGGGGTTGCAAAGAGTTGGACACAACTGAGTGACTCTTTCACTTTTCACAAAAGTAACACACACCTTGAACATTGCTGATACTCCTTCCCCTTGTGTCATCTAACTCCAAATGTGAGTGTTACATGAGAATATCTGAGCAGTTGAATCTAAAAAACAGTGAGTTTTTGGACATCACATCTGTATTACCAGGCAGTAAGTCGTAGAAAGGAAAAAGATTAATTGGAAATGCCAGCTGATTTTGTTCCTTCCCAGAAACTTCCATGGCAGTCAGTGTCTTTGATTACATCTCACTGACTGGGTCATATGGCCATGACTTGTCCAGCTGCTGGAAAAAGAAAGCGTGGAGGGAGTAGAGTCACCAACCAATGGTATATGCCCACCTGTGTGTATGTGTCCTGCTCTCTTCTCCAAAGCAACCCCAACTGAGCTTTCACAGTAGAGTGGGGACTGGGATGAGGTAAATTTTGCATGAAAAAGGTCATACATTCTCCATTATGTTAGACTTTTGGGTCTTAAAAAATAAAGTGAAATTGTTAATCATTCAGTCATGTCCAACTCTTTGGGACCCCATGGACTGTATCTCATCAGGCTTCTCTGTCCAATGGGATTCTCCAGGCAAGAATACTGGATTGGGTAGCCATTCCCTTTTCCAGTGGATCTTCCCGATCCAGGGATTGAACCCATGTCTCCTGCTTCCCTGGTGGCTCAGAAGATAAAGCATCTGCCTGCAATGCAGGAGACCCGGGTTCGATCCCTGGGTTGGGAAGATCCCCTGGAGAAGGAAATGGCAATCCACTCCAGTATTCTTGCCTGGAGAATCCCATGGACAGAGGAGCCTGGCGGGCTACAGTCCACGGGGTGGCAAAGAGTCGGACACTTCACTCCTGCACTGCAGGCATATTCTTTATCATCTGAGCCACCAGGGAAGCCCCCTCTGGACCAAAACAAAACAAAACAAACAAAGAGCAAAGAGATAATGCTTAGATTTAAAGTACTGCTTAGATTTAAAGTAATAAATGGCATAAGGAAAACATTTAACTTTTTAAGCAGAGACACAGTTTCCTGTGAGGACTGTGAGCTATTTGTCACTTAGCACATAGAGAAAGCAATTACTAATACATAAGCTTTTATTTCTTCTTTCATATAAATGCTATTGTACTTGGTTCTGCAGCTTTTCAGCTTAATAGTATATACAACCTTACTTTCTTGACAACACATTCACACTTACATACTTATCTTAGAAGACTGATACAGATCTACTTATCAATTAGATTTTGATGGTCATTTATAAAGAAACTTTTCTATTGAGACTTCTTAACTCAGGTCACTGGTCAAATATATAGTAATACATATTTTAAATAAAGAAAAAATTAGATGTTTTAATAACTGTGTGTTTGGCTTTGTGTCACAGGTACATGAAACCTACATGAAAGGCTAAATACTAAGTACATATGACTGGAAAAGTTAATAGCTTTTGAGTCACACATTTAAATTTTCATTAATGTATAATATACATAACTCCAGTTCTTTTTCACTAAGCAAGAGTTCTGTAAATTTAGTTTAAAAATTAAAAAATTTACCCCATAATTTTATAATTTATTACCAACTTCTAATGCTAGATGGAAAATAAAAATGACCTTTTTATCTCTATTTTATCAGATATAATAGACTGAGAGGAGACTAAACTGAAATTTACTTTTAAGCACCTTTATTTATAAATTGATTCATATAATAAGCATTTATGGAGTGACTACCATGTACCAGGCGCTGTACATAAACAAGTAAATAAATAAAATGTATTTTAGGTGACATGGTTAAGTTCAATGGAAAAAAGAAATGAATTAGTAAAAGAGTCATGGAGTAAATGAGAGAGGGATGAATAACTAAATAGTCATGAAAGGCCTCACTGAGATGACCTTTGAGCTAGAGAAGGGGAAGGAGCACATTAAGTTGGCATTTTTGGAAGAGGAACAGTCATGCATGGGGTCGTAGGGGCAATTTGTGCACAGCAAATGCAAAACCCTGAAATACATGTGCACTTGCTCTGCACCAAGAACAAGAGGTCTCCAGCACAGTGAGCCAGAGGGAAGTAGAAGTAAAGGAAGTAGAGGAAGTCAATATATCCAATATAGAAGTGAAATAATGCAGAACACAGTGAGCACTTGTAATGACACTGGTCATTACTCTAAGTGAGATGGGAAGGGACTGAAGTAGTTTAAGCAGAGTTATGACATGATTCCACTGTCTGCTGATCAAAGATAGGCTTTGATAGGGAGTGGGGGTGGACAGAGAGACAGAGAAAGTACATTAGGAGGAGACTGTTATCATAATGAAGTGGTTACCATAACCAGGCTAAAGAAAATAGTGGCTTGCCTATGGAAATATCAGCAGAGGGGTTGAGAAGGGATACCATACTGGACAAAATTTAACCATAATACTAAGATATAAATATTAGTTTTGAGATATGAGAGGAAAGGAGTCAAGTCTGCTTTAGTCAGAACAAATAGAAGGATTGCTTACATTTGGAAAAATCAGACAAGGGTATTAGACCAGAAATTCAGTATAGGCAGGGTCCCTGCAGACTTGGGACAGGAGAGTCAGGCCTCGTAAAAAAAAAAAAGAAAAAACAAAACAAAAAAAAAAAAAAGAAAGAAATTCAGTATGAGTCTTGATAAACTTGAAGTACTCATTCAACATCCAAGTAGATATGCTGAGCAGGCAGTTGAAGGTAAGAATATGAAGTTCAGGGTTGAGTTTCTAGTTAAAGACATACATTTGGGGAATATCAGCATACATACTATATTTAGAGTTAGGAGACAAAATAAGTCATTGCAGATAAGTTTTGAGATTAGATAAGTCACTGCAGGTAGTGTTGGTAATGCCTATTATGTGTCAGTCATTCTGTTAATCCTCACACCAATTTTGCAATGAAACTGAGACTGAGAGATTAAATAAATTTCCACAGTCACATAGTTAATAAGCAGAAGATGTAGTAGTCAGTTTAAGGTGTGCCTGAAATTAACACCTACTCTTTCCTGCAGCATAGACACACTGCATTTCTTGCTCTGAATGTACCACATTTATCTCCTACCTGGCTGCAGAAAAGTCACTAGTATTTAGGTCTATAAACCACCAACCAGTGATGGTTGACTGAACTGCCTTCTGCTATACCAACTCACTGAACTCTTGTTCAATTTTTGGAAATGTTAGCATCCTGTCTCTCCAATTCCCTCCAAACATTACCACCCTTGCTTAGAGATAACTTGAAATAATTACCTACTCCTTCACTAAGGGAAACTATCATAATCTAGATATATATTTTAATACATGGGCAGTATTATTGGAAATTTATAGTGAATAGCAATTTAAAAGAGAACTCAGCTGACTAAATTGTACAATATCAGTTCTTCTCCAGAGTTTCTACATAATAAGGGTTGGGTAGCAAAGGTATTTGTTTATATTCATGTATTACTTGTGTTTCTTGCATATATAAAAGAATGTAGATATATCTGTCTTAATAAATGCACTTATGGAAACATTGCTACTTTGAAATTTTTATCACCACTATTTGAGTTTATAAAAATTTAAGACATAATTATTAGTTTATGCAAAAAAAAATATCTTGGTAATATAAAGTAATATAGGAAGTTCATCAAAAGCTTCAGTTCAGTTCACTCACTCAGTCATGTCCGACTCTTTGTGACCCCATGAATCACAGCACGCCAGGCCTCCCTGTCCATCATCAATTCCTGGACTTTACCCAAACTCATGTCCTTCGAGTAGGTGATGCCATCCAGCCATCTCATCCTCTGTCGTCCCCTTCTCTTGCCCACAATCCGTCCCAGCAGGGTCTTTTCCAATGAGTCAACTCTTCACAGGAGGTGGCCAAAGTATTGGAGTTTCAGCTTTAGCATCAGTCCTTCCAATGAACACCCAGGACTGATCTCCTTTAGAATGGACTGATTGGATCTCCTTGCAGTCCAAGGGACTCTCAAGAGTCTTCTCCAACATCACAGTTCAAAAGTATCAATTCTCTGGGGCTCAGCTTTCTTCACAGTCCAACTCTCACATCCATACATGACCACTGGAAAAACCATAGCCTCGACTAGATGGACCTTTGTTGGCAAAGTAATGTGTCTGCCTTTTATACTATCTAGGTTGGTCATAACTTTTCTTCCAAGGAGTAAGCGTCTTTTAATTTCATGGCTGCAGTCACCATCTGCAGTGATTTTGGAGCCCAGAAAAATAAAGTCTGATACTGTTTCCACTGTTTCCCCATCTATTTCCCATGAAGTGATGGGACCAGATGCCCTGATCTTTGTTTTCTGAATGTTGAGCTTTATGCCAACTTTTTCACTCTCCACTTTCACTTTCATCAAGAGGCTTTTGAGTTCCTCTTCACTTTCTGCCATAAGGGTGGTATCATCTGCATATCTGAAGTTATGGGTATTTCTCCCGGCAATCTTGACTCCAGCTTGTGCTTCTTACAGCCCAGCGTTTCTCATAGTGAACTCTGCATATAAGTTAAATAAGCAGGGTGACAATACACAGCCTTGGTGTACTCCTTTTCCTATTTGGAACCAGTCTGTTGTTCCATGTCCAGTTCTAACTGTTGCTTCCTGACCTGCATATACGTTTCTCAAGAGGCAGGTCAGGTGGTCTGGTATTCCCATCTCTTTCAGAATTTTCCACAGTTTATTGTGATCCACACAGTCAAAGGCTTTGGCATAGTCAACAAAGCAGAAATAGATGTTTTTCTGGAACTCTCTTGCTTTTTTGATGATCCAGTGGATGTTGGCAATTTGATCTCTGGTTCATCTGCCTTCTCTAAAACCAGCTTGAACATCTCAAGTTCATGGTTCATGTATTACTGAGGCCTGGCTTGGAGAATTTTGAGCACTACTTTACTAGCGTGTGAGATGAGTTCATTATGTGGTAGTTTGAGCATTCTTTGGCATTGCCTTTCTTCATAAGCTTATAGATATTTAATTATATAGGCATAAATGAAAACATTATGAAAAGATGGGTGATAAATCATGGTTATAAATGTTATTTAAAATGTAAACTTTCATAGAAAGAGTATAATTCTGTATTTCAATTTAAAAAAAAAGAAAATTATATACCATTGTAGGTAGCTGCTAAACTGGAATAGATTAGTGCATGTTAATATGAGCCATGACATGCAGGACAACCCAAGATGGACAGGTCATGGTGGAGAGTTCTGACAAAAATGGTCCATTGGAGAAGGGAATGGAAAACCACTTCAGTATTCTTCCCTTGAGAATCCCATGAAGAATATGAAAAGGCAAACGAATGGACACTGAATGATGATCTCACCGACTTGGTATGTGCCCAATATGCTACTGGAGATCAGTGGAGAAATAACTTCAGAAAGAATGAAGAGATGGAGCCAAAGCAAAAAAAAAAACACCCAGTTTTGGATGTGACTGGTGATGGAAGAAAGTCTGATGCTATAAAAAGCAAGACCGCATAGGGACCTGGAATGTTAGGTCCATGAATCAAGGCAAATTAGAAGTGATCAAACAGGAGACAGCAAGAGTGAACAGTGACATTTTAGGAATCAGCAAAATAAAACTAATCTCAAAAATATACAAGCAACTCCTACAGCTCAACTCCAGAAAAATAAATGACCCAATCAAAATTGGGCCAAAGAACTAAATAGACATTTCTCCAAAGAAAACATACAGATGGCTAACAAACACATGAAAAGATGCTCAACATCACTCATTATCAGAGAAATGCAAATCAAAACCACTATGAGGTACCATTTCACACCAGTCAGAATGGCTGCGATCCAAAAGTCTACAAGCAATAAATGCTGGAGAGGGTGTGGAGAAAAGGGAACTCTCTTACACTGTTGGTGGGAATGCAAACTAGTACAGCCACTATGGAGAACAGTGTGGAGATTCCTTAAAAAACTGGAAATAGAACTGCCTTATGACCCAGCAATCCCACTACTGGGCATACACACTGAGGAAACCAGAAGGGAAAGAGACACGTGTACCCCAGTGTTCACTGCAGCATTATTTATAGTAGCCAGGACATGGAAGCAACCTAGATGCCCGTCAGCAGATGAATGGATAAGAAAGCTGTGGTACATATATACAATGGAGTATTACTCAGCCATTAAAAAGAATACATTTCAATCAGTTCTAATGAGGTGGATGAAACTGGAACCTATTACACAGAGTGAAGTAAGCCAGAAAGAAAAACACCAATACAGTATACTAATGCATATATATGGAATTTAGAAAGATGGTAACAATAGCCCTGTGTACGAGACAGCAAAAGAGACACTGATGTATAGATCAGTCTTATGGACTCTGTGGGAGAGGGAGAGGGTGGGGAGATTTGGGAGAATGGCATTGAAACATGTATAATATCATGTATGAAACAAGTTGCCAGTCTAGGTTCGATGCATGATACTGGATGCTTGGGGCTGGTGCACTGGGACAATCCAGAGGGAGGGTATGGGGAGGGAGGAGGGAGAAGGGTTCAGGATGGGGAACACAGGTATATCTGTGGCAGATTCATTTTGATATTTGGCAAAACTAATACAATATTGTAAAGTTTAAAAATAAAATAAAATTTTAAAAAATAAATAAATAAATAAAATAAAATGGGCTGGAATGGGTGAATTTAATTCAGATGACCATGATATCTACCACTGTGGGGAAGAATCCCTTAGAAGAAGTGGAGTAGCCATCTTGGCCAAGAAAAGAGTCCATAATGCAGTCCGTGGATACAATCTCAAAAATGACAGAATGATCTCTGTTCATTTCAAAGGCAAACCATTCAATATCACAGTAATTCAAGTTTATGCCCTGATCAGTAATACTGAAGAAGCTGAAGCTGAATGGTTCTATGAAGACCTACAAGACCTTCTAAAACTAACACCCAAGAAAAATGTCCTTTTCATTACAGGGGCCTGGAATGCAAAAGTAGGAAGTCAAGAGATACCTGGAGTAACAGGCAAATCTGTCCTTGGAGTACAAAATGAAGCAGGTCAAAGTCCAATAGAGTTTTGCCAAGAGAAGACACTGGTCATAGCAAACACCCTCTTACAATAATATAAGAGAAGACTCTACAGATGGACATCACCAGAGGGTCAATACTGAAATTAGACTGATTATATTCTTTGCAACCAAAAATGGAGGGGAGGAGCCAAGATGGCAGAGGAGTAGGACGGGGAGAACACTTTCTCCCCCACAAATTCATCAAAAGAGCATTTAAACGTCGAGTAAATTCCACAAAACAACTTCTGAATGCCGGCAGAGGACATCAGGCACCCAGAAAAGCAATCCAACTCTTCGAAAGGAGGTAGGAAAAAATATAAAAGACAAAAAAAGAGACAAAAGAGGGAGGGACGGAGTTCCCTCCTGGGAAGGGAGTCTTAAAAAGAGAGAAGTTTTCAAACACCAGGAAACCTTCTCACTGCCGAATCTGTGCCGAGCTTTGGAAGCACAGAGGGCAACATAACAGGAAGAAAAAATAAATAAACAATTAAAACTCGAAGATTGCGAGTCCTATGGTAACTCCCCCAGCGGAGAAGCAGCGCAGACGCCAGCACGCGCCATTAGCAAGCGGGGGCTGGGCAGGGAGGCGCAGCACGGGCTGCATCGCTTAGAGTAAGAATCTGGCCTGAATACCCTGAGCACTATCTGAGCGAAATAATTTGGGCTAGCAAACCAGACTGTGGGATATCTACCACGCGAAAAGCCAGTCCTAACCTAAGACCGCCAGGCCCGCGCACGGAACAAAGAATTGAACAGAGATAGCCGGCTGCAGACCTTCCCCCTCCAGTGACAGGCAGCCAGAGCCGGAAGGGGGCAATCGCAGCCCCAGAGAGACATTATCTATAAAACTGTAAGCAGGCTTCTTTGCTAACTAAAACTTTTTGGGGGTCTGGACGGTTAACATCTGCCTGAGAAGGTGTGCCGGTTTTACACCCAGATAACCGAGTGGCGGGGAGGCGATAAGTCGCAGCATTGGCGCTCGCCAAACACCTCATCACTTGAGCTGCTCGGACCTGGGAAGAGCACAAAACTCAGGCCCAACTGAGTCTGCGCCTCTGAGGACTACCCGAGTGCCTGAACCTGAGCGGCTTGGACCTGGGAGGTACATGCAACCCAGGGCCAGCCTCGGATTGTTCCCAGCGGAACAATCTAGAGCCCGAGCAGTGTGGGCAGGGAGGCTACACGCGCCGTGAGCGGGGGCAGACCCAGTGTGGCTGAGGCACTGCGAGCGCATGCCAGTGTTATTTGTTTGCAGCATCCCTCCCTCCCTCCCCACAGCACGACTGAACAAAGAGAAGAAATACAGCTCCACCCATCAGAACACCGACACAAGCTTCCCTAACCAGGAAACCTTGACAAGCCACCTGTACAAACCCACATACAGCGAGGAAAAGCCACAATAAAGAGAACTCCACAAACTGCCAGAATACAGAAAGGACACCCCAAACTCAGCAATTTAAACAAGATGAAGAGACAGAGGAATAGCCAGCAGATAAAGGAACAGGATAAATGCCCACCAAGCCAAACAAAAGAGGAAGAGATAGGGAATCTACCTGATAAAGAATTCCAAATAATGATAGTGAAATTGATCCAAAATCTTGAAATTAAAATGGAATCACAGATAAATAGCTTGGAGACAAGGATTGAGAAGATGCAAGAAAGGTTTAACAAGGACCTAGAAGAAATAAAAAAGAGTCAATATATAATGAATAATGCAATAAATGAAATTAAAAACACTCTGGAGGCAACAAATAGTAGAATAACAGAGGCAGAAGATAGGATTAGTGAATTAGAAGATAGAATGGTAGAAATAAATGAATCAGAGAGAATAAAAGAAAAACGAATTAAAAGAAATGAGGACAATCTCAGAGACCTCCAGGACAATATTAAACGCTACAACATTCAAATCATAGGGGTTCCAGAAGAAGAAGACAAAAAGAAAGACCATGAGAAAATACTTGAGGAGATAATAGTTGAAAACTTCCCTAAACTGGGGAAGGAAATAATCACCCAAGTCCAAGAAACCCAGAGAATCCCAAACAGGATAAACCCAAGGCCAAACACCCCAAGACACATATTAATCAAATTAACAAAGATCAAACACAAAGAACAAATATTAAAAGCAACAAGGGAAAAACAACAAATAACACACAAGGGAATTCCCATAAGGATAACAGCTGATCTTTCAATAGAAACTCTTCAAGCCAGGAGGGAATGGCAAGACATACTTAAAATGATGGAAGAAAATAACCTACAGCCCAGATTATTGTACCCAGCAAGGATTTCATTCAAGTATGAAGGAGAAATCAAAAGCTTCTCAGACAAGCAAAAGCTGAGAGAATTCTGCATCACCAAACCAGCTCTCCAACAAATACTAAATGATATTCTCTAGACAGGAAACACAAAAATGGTGTAAAAATTCGAACGCCAAACAATAAAGTAAATGGCAACGGGATCATACTTATCAGTAATTACCTTAAATGTAAATGGGTTGAATGCCCCAACCAAAAGACAAAGACTGGCTGAATGGATACAAAAACAAGACCCCTACATATGTTGTCTACAGGAGACCCCCCTCAAAACAGGGGACACATACAGACTGAAAGTGAAGGGCTGGAAAAAGATTTTCCATGCAAATAGGGACCAAAAGAAAGCAGGAGTAGCAATACTCATATCAGATAAAATAGACTTTAAAACAAAGGCTGTGAAAAGAGACAAAGAAGGTCACTACATAATGATCAAAGGATCAATCCAAGAAGAAGATATAACAATTATAAATATATATGCACCCAACACGGGAGCACCGCAGTATGTAAGACAAATGTTAACAAGTATGAAAGGAGAAATTAATAATAACACAATAATAGTGGGAGACTTTAATACCCCACTCACACCTATGGATAGATCAACTAAACAGAAAATTAACAAGAAACACAAACTTTAAACGATACAATAGACCAGTTAGACCTAATTGATATCTATAGGACATTTCATCCCAAAACAATGAATTTCACCTTTTTCTCAAGCGCACATGGAACCTTCTCCAGGATAGATCACATCCTGGGCCATAAAGCTAGCCTTGGTAAATTCAAAAAAATAGAAATCATTCCAAGCATCTTTTCTGACCACAATGCAGTAAGATTAGATCTCAATTACAGGAGAAAAACTATTAAAAATTCCAACATATGGAGGATGAACAACACCCTGCTGAATAACCAACAAATCACAGAAGAAATCAAAAAAGAAATCAAAATTTACATAGAAACGAATGAAAATGAAAACACAACAACCCAAAACCTGTGGGACACAGTAAAAGCAGTCCTAAGGGGAAAGTTCATAGCAATACAGGCACACCTCAAGAAACAAGAAAAAAGTCAAATAAATAACCTAACTCTACACCTAAAGCAACTAGAAAAGGAAGAAATGAAGAACCCCAGGGTTAGTAGAAGGAAAGAAATCTTAAAAATTAGAGCAGAAATAAATGCAAAAGAAACAAAAGAACCATAGCAAAAATCAACAAAGCCAAAAGCTGGTTCTTTGAAAGGATAAATAAAATTGATAAACCATTAGCCAGACTCATCAAGAAACAAAGGGAGAAAAATCAAATCAATAAAATTAGAAACGAAAATGGAGAGATCACAACAGACAACACAGAAATACAAAGGATCATAAGAGACTATTATCAACAATTATATGCCAATAAAATGGACAACGAGGAAGAAATGGACAAATTCTTAGAAAAGTACAACTTTCCAAAACTCGACCAGGAAGAAATAGAAAACCTTAACAGACCCATCACAAGCACGGAAATTGAAACTGTAATCAAAAATCTTCCAGCAAACAAAAGCCCAGGTCCAGACGGCTTCACGGCTGAATTCTACCAAAAATTTAGAGAAGAGCTAACACCTATCCTGCTCAAACTCTTCCAGAAAATTGCAGAGGAAGGTAAACTTCCAAACTCATTCTATGAGGCCACCATCACCCTAATACCAAAACCTGACAAAGATCCCACAAAAAAAGAAAACTACAGGCCAATATCACTGATGAACATAGATGCAAAAATCCTAAACAAAATTCTAGCAATCAGAATCCAACAACACATTAAAAAGATCATACGTCATGACCAAGTGGGCTTTATCCCAGGGATACAAGGATTCTTCAATATCCGCAAATCAATCAATGTAATACACCACATTAACAAATTGAAAAACAAAAACCATATGATTATCTCAATAGATGCAGAGAAAGCCTTTGACAAAATTCAACACCCATTTATGATAAAAACTCTCCAGAATGCAGGAATAGAAGGAACATACCTCAACATAATAAAAGCTATATATGACAAACCCACAGCAAACATTATCCTCAATGGTGAAAAATTGAAAGCATTTCCTCTAAAGTCAGGAACAAGACAAGGGTGCCCACTTTCACCATTACTATTCAACATATTTTTGGAAGTTTTGGCCACAGCAATCAGAGCAGAAAAAGAAATAAAAGGAATCCACATTGGAAAAGAAGAAGTAAAACTCTCACTATTTGCAGATGACACGATCCTCTACATAGAAAACCCTAAAGACTCCACCAGAAAATTACTAGAACTAATCAATGATTATAGTAAAGTTGCAGGATATAAAATCAACACACAGAAATCCCTTGCATTCCTATACACTAATAATGAGAAAACAGAAAGAGAAATTAAGGAAACAATTCCATTCACCATTGCAATGAAAAGAATAAAATACTTAGGAATATATCTACCTAAAGAAACTAAAGACCTATATATAGAAAACTATAAAACACTGGTGAAAGAAATCAAAGAGGACACTAATAGATGGAGAAATATACCATGTTCATGAATTGGAAGAATCAATATAGTGAAAATGAGTATACTACCCAAAGCAATTTATAGATTCAATGCAATCCCTATCAAGCTACCAACAGTATTCTTCACAGAGCTAGAACAAATAATTTCACAATTTGTATGGAAATACAAAAAACCTCGAATAGCCAAAGCGATCTTGAGAAAGAAAAATGGAACTGGAGGAATCAACCTACCTGACTTCAGGCTCTACTACAAAGCCACAGTTATCAAGACAGTATGGTACTGGCACAAAGACAGAAATATAGATCAATGGAACAAAATAGAAAGCCCAGAGATAAATCCATGCACATATGGACACCTTATCTTTGACAAAGGAGGCAAGAATATACAATGGATTAAAGACAATCTCTTTAACAAGTGGTGCTGGAAAATCTGGTCAACCACTTGTAAAAGAATGAAACTAGAACACTTTCTAACACCATATACAAAAATAAACTCAAAATTGATTAAAGATCTCAACGTAAGACCAGAAACTATAAAACTCCTAGAGGAGAACATAGGCAAAACACTCTCTGACATACATCACAGCAGGATCCTCTATGACCCACCTCCCAGAATATTGGAAATAAAAACAAAAATAAACAAATGGGACCTAATTAAACTTAAAAGCTTCTGCACATCAAAGGAAACTATTAGCAAGGTGAAAAGACAGCCTTCAGAATGGGAGAAAATAATAGCAAATGAAGCAACCGACAAACAACTAATCTCAAAAATATACAAGCAACTCCTACAGCTCAACTCCAGAAAAATAAATGACCCAATCAAAAAATGGGCCAAAGAACTAAATAGACATTTCTCCAAAGAAGACATACAGATGGCTAACAAACACATGAAAAGATGCTCAACATCACTCATTATCAGAGAAATGCAAATCAAAACCACTATGAGATACCATTTCACACCAGTCAGAATGGCTGAGATCCAAAAGTCTACAAATAATAAATGCTGGAGAGGGTGTGGAGAAAAGGGAACCCTCTTACACTGTTGGTGGGAATGCAAACTAGTACAGCCACTATGGCGAACAGTGTGGAGATTCCTTAAAAAACTGGAAATAGAACTGCCTTATGATCCAGCAATCCCACTGCTGGGCATACACACTGAGGAAACCAGAAGGGAAAGAGACACGTGTACCCCAATGTTCATCACAGCACTGTTTATAATAGCCAGGACATGGAAGCAACCTAGATGTCCATCAGCAGATGAATGGCTAAGAAAGCTGTGGTACATATACACAATGGAGTATTACTCAGCCATTAAAAAGAATACATTTCAATCAGTTCTAATGAGGTGGATGAAACTGGAGCCTATTATACAGAGTGAAGTAAGCCAGAAGGAAAAACACCAATACAGTATACTAACGCATATATATGGAATTTAGAAAGATGGTAATGATAACCCTGTATACGAGACAGCAAAAGAGACACTGATGTATAGAACAGGCTTATGGACTCTGTGGGAGAGGGAGAGGGTGGGAAGATTTGGGAGAATGGCATTGAAACATGTGAAATGTCATGTATGAAATGAGATGCCAGTCCAGGTTCAATGCACGATGCTGGATGCTTGGGGCTGGTGCACTGGGACGACCCATAGGGATGGTATGGGGAGGGAGGAGGGAGGAGGGTTCAGGATGGGGAGCACATGAGAAATAAAGGTTTTTATTTTTAAAAAGAGAAAAAAAAAAAGGAAAAAAAGAAAAGAAAAGAAAAAAAACAAAAATGGAGAAGCTCTATACAGTCAGCAAAAATAAGACAAGGAGCTGACTGTGGCTCAGATCATGAACTCCTTATTGCCAAATTCAGATTTAAATTGAAGAAAGTAGGGAAAACCACTAGACCATTCAGGTATGACCTAAATGAAATCCCTTATGATTATACAGTGGAAGTGAGAAATAGATTTAAGGGACTAGATTTGATAGACAGAGTGCCTGATGAACTATGCATGGAGGTTCATGACATTGAACAGGAGGCAAGGATCAAGACCATCCCCAAGAAAAAGAAATGCAAAAAAGCAAAACCATTGTCTGAGAAGGCCTTACAGATAGCTGAGAAAAGAAGAGAAATTAAAGACAAAGGAGAAAAGGAAAAATATACCCATTTGAATGCAGAGTTCCAAAGAATAGCAAGGAGAGATAAGAAAGCCTTCCTCAGTGATCAATGCAAAGAAATAGAGGAAAACAACATAATGGGAAAGACTAGAGATCACTTCAATGAAATTAGAGATACCAAGGGAATATTTCATGCAAAGATGGGCACAATAAAAAACAGAAATGGTATCGACCTAACAGAAGCAGAAGATATTAAGAAGAGGTGGCAAGAGTACACAGAAGAGCTATACAAAAAAAAAAAAAAAATCTTCATGGCCCAGATAACCACGAATGTGTGATCATACCTAGAGCCAGACATTTTAGAATATGAAATAAAGTGGGCCTTAGGAAGCATCACTACTAACAAAGCTAATGGAGGTGATGGAATTCCAGTTGAGTTATTTCAAATCCTACGTGATGGTGCTGTGAAAGGGCTGCACTCAACATGCCAGCAAATTTGGAAAACTCAGCAGTGGCCACAGGACTGGAAAAGGTCAGCTTCATTCCAATTCCAAAAAAAGGCAATGCCAAAGAATGCTCAAACCACTGAACAAGTGCACTCATTTCACACACTAGCAAAGTAATGCTCAAAATTCTCCATGCCAGGCTTCAACAGTACATGAACTGTGAACTTCCAGATGTTCAAGCTAGATTTTAAAAAGGCAGAAGAACTGGGGTGACCCAGAGCGATGGTATGGGGAGGGAGGAGGGAGGAGGATTCGGGATGGGGAACACATGTATGCCTGTGGCAGATTCATTTCGATATATGGCAGAACCAAAACAATATTTTAAAGTTTAAAAATAAAATAAAATTAAAAAAAAAAAAAGGCAGAAGAACCTGAGATCAAATTCCGAACATCTGCTGGAACATTGAAAAAGCAAGATAGCTCCATAAAAACATCTACTTCTGCTTTATTGACTATGCCAAAGCTTTTGCCTGTGCGGATTACCACAAGCCGTGGAAAATTCTTCAAGAGACGGGAATATCACCTGACCTGCCTCCTGAGAAATCTGCATGCAGGTCAAGAAGTAACTATTAGAATCAGATATGGAACAGACTGGTTCAAAATTGGGAAAGGAGCAAGACAATCCTGCTAGTATACTGCTGTATATTGTTACCCTGCTTATTTAACTTATATGCAGAGTACATCATGAGAAACACTGAGCCAGAGGAAGCACAAGCTGGAATCATGATGGCCGGGAGAAATATCAATAACCTTTGATATACAGATCACACCACCCTTATGGCAGAAAGTGAAGAAAAACTTAAAAGCCTCTTGATGAAAGTGAAAGAGGAGAGTGAAAACGTTGGCTTAAAGCTCAACATTCAGAAAACGAAGATCATGGCATCCAGTCCCATCACTTCATGGCAAAGAGATGGGGGAACAGTGGAAACAGTGGCTGACTTTATATTTTTGGGCTCCGAAATCACTGCAGATGGTGACTGCAGCCATGAAATTAAAAGATGCTTACTCCTTGGAAGGAAAGTTATGACCAACCTAGACAGCATATTAAAAAGCAGAGACATTATTTGTCGACAAAGGTCCATCTAGTCAAGGCTATGATTTTACCAGTGGTCATGTATGGATGTGAGAATTGGACTATAAAGAAAACTGAGTGCTGATGAATTGATGCTTTTGAACTGTGGTGTTGGAGAAGACTCTTGAGAATCCCTTGGACTGCAAGGAGATCCAACCAGTCCATTCTAAAGGAGATCAGTCCTGGGTGTTCATTGGAAGGACTGATGCTAAAGCTGAAACTCCAATACTTTGGCCACCGGATGAAAAGACTCATTTGAAAAGACCCTGATGTTGGGAAAGATTGAAGGCAGGTGGAGAAGGGGATAACAGAGTATGAGACAGTTAGACGGCATCACCAACTCAATGGACATGAGTTTGAGTATACTCCGGGAGTTGGTGACAGGGAGGCCTGGTGTGCTGCAGTCCATGGGGTTACAAAGAGACATGACTGAGTGACTGAACTGAACTGAACATTACTGCTAAAAGACTAGACAGTTTATTATCTTAGTCATTTAAAAGAAATTTTAATGAGGCTTGAAACTTCTAATACAATTCTGAGAATACAAAGAAATCCTATGTTGTTTAGGGAACAAACAAACAAGGAATTAACATTGATACAGTGTTACTAATGCACAAATTTTGTAAAAATACACCCAGAATATTCTTCAAGTGTAATAGCATACCACAAGCACAGTTCACTATACAAAATATTGTTTTCCATATAAAAAATGTATTTATGCCCTTTCCCCCAAAATAATACAGAGCTTCCATTCTGAAGGAGATGAGCCCTGGAATTTCTTTGGAAGGAATGATGCTAAAGCTGAAACTCCAGTACTTTGGCCACCTCATGTGAAGAGTTGACTCATTGGAAAAGACTCTGATGCTGGGAGGAATTGGGGGCAAGAAGAGAAGGGGACGACAGAGGATGAGATGGCTGGATGGCATCACTGACTCGATGGACGTGAGTCTGAGTGAACTCCGGGAGTTGGTGATGGACAGGGAGGCCTGGCGTGCTGCGATTCATGGGGTCGCAAAGAGTCGGCCACGACTGAGCGACTGATCTGATCTGATCAGCCCTAAGACTAAAGCCCCTTCTATCTGGCAACCACATCTACTCTTTCAAATAATTTCTTCCATCTCTGAAGCACTTGTTGTGACTGCTGAATCCTCCCTGCTTTCTTAAGAACTTTATTTCTGCTTTCTGTTGTATTTTTTCTGTTCAGTTTTTAAAATATTTTACTTTTTTATGTTTAATTGGAGGATAATTATTTTGCATCACTGTGTTGGTTTCTGCCAGTGACAACTAGAGGGATGGGATGGGGTAGGAGGTGTTAGGGAGATTCAAAGGGGAGAGGACATTGTATATCCATGACTGATTCATGCTGCTTCTAGGTATTTTAAGCATCCTTTTCCCTCTTAACTGGATCCTTCTCAATGATTTTAAGCATATTCAATGTTCTTACATTAAAACAACAAAAGAAGCTGTGTGATTCAATAGCTCCTTCATCCTGCCCTCTTTTAGCCTGTTTCTTTTTCTTGTCAAATATTTAACATAACTTTCCTCTTCTCTCTACCTCCAAGCTACTAACAATCATCTCTCTGTCGAGCTTCTCCAATAGCCACCTGGTCGGTTTCTCTCTGTCTCAGTTTTGTTCCCCTCACATCTGTTCTCCATTCTGCCCCAAACAGACCTTTTGAGATGGTGATTCACAGCACATTAACTTCTCACACTGAAATCGTTTCCAGGATTCCTACCAACATATACATTTAGACCAACATTTTTTAAAGTCTCATCAAGACCCTGTTTGATCTCTCTGCTTTCTATCTCTAATCTTATTCCCACTGATTGCCCTTACCTCTTTTAATTTTCATTTCATTTATACTCAGTGTTACCTCCTGCTATGGTTTTTCCCTTTTTCCATATTAGTTTAGCCAGCTTTCACTCATCCTTCAAACTGCAGCTCAGCACCATTTTCTTTTCTATGAGATTCTTCACTGAATTCAGAGTCAGTTAAAACCCCTCTGTATTCCCAGCCTCCCTGTCCATCGCCAACTCCCAGAGTTTACTCAAATTCATGTCCATTGAGTCGGTGATGCCATCCAACCATCTCATCCTCTGTCAACCCTTCTCTTCCTGCCTTCAATCTTTCCCAGCATCAGGGTCTTTTCAATTGAGTCAGTTCTTCGCATTAGGTGGCCAAAGTATCGAAGTTTCAGCTTCAGCATCAGTCCTTTCAATGAATATTCAGGACTGATTTCCTTTAGGATTGACTGGTTGGATCTCCTTGCAGTCCAAGGGAGTCAAGAGTCTTCTCCAACACCACAGTTCAAAAGCATCAATTCTTCAGTGCTTAGCTTTCTTTATAGTTCAACTCTCCCATCTATACATGACTACTGGAAAAATCATTGCTTTGACTAGACAGACCTTTGTTGGCAATGTCTCTGCTTTTTAATATGCTGTCTAGGTTGGTCATAACTTTTCTTCCAAGAAGCATCTTTTAATTTCATGACTGCCGTCACCATCTTCAGTGATTTTGTAGCCCCCAGAATAAAATCTGTCACTGTTTCCACTGTTTCCCCATCTATTTGCCATGAAGTGATGAGACCAGATGACATGGTCTTAGTTTTCTGAATGTTGAGTTTTAAGCCAAAATTTTCAGTCTTAAATTGAATAGGGAAAACCACTAGATCATTCAGGTCTGGGCTATACAACAGTATGAAATATTTGTTGAATATAGTCATCTATGCTATCCCACTGACTTCTCTATTTCTTTTGTACTTTTTGAGATGTTGCTGTGCTTTTAAGCTTGAAGGGAAAAAAAATGAAGTGCCAAAATTCAATTCTTCCCTTGATCTCTAATCCCTTTATATTTTTTTCCCTTTAGAATTCTTCTAAGAAAAAGTAAAGCTGAGTTTCCAGATGCACAGAGCATGTGTGTACTTATTTCTCCATTTCATCAAGATGAATACATTGGACTAGGGAACAATTTGGGCTGTTGTCTGGGTATCAGGGGATATGGTGTTAAGAATGAACTTTGTTCTTTTTTCTCTTGAGTACTTGTTACTATCCAGAAGACACAATTAGCCCAAAAATCAAGAAGAGAAGTGGATAGCAATGAACACATGGTATTCTGGATATTACTAGGGAGAGGAAAAAGAAATAGGAAAAAAGAAAACCTTAAATATCAGCCAGTGAAAAGAGGGAAGAATTCCACTAGAATTCCTAAAATGATATGGACGCAAAGCAGTAAACTCCAGACTAAAACCTTATATCTAGTTGAATATTTCAGTTGAATATTTTTCATTTTTGCAAACTGTTAAGTGAAAGACCTGTAGCAGTGCTAATTTCAATTTAGTACTCATGACATGTAGTTACTTAAAATCTCAGTGATTTATATACTTGCTATTCTTTTTTATAGTTATGATAAATAACTTAAAAATTGAGTCTATCACAATGGTGTTGAATAAGGTCATTTTTCATCTTTAATGGAAAGCTTGTCTTTCTTGAGGTTATGTGGCACATAGGTAGAACCTGAAACTTAAAACATGAATGATGGGTAGCTAAAGGTTCTGTTTGTCACAGTTCGTCTGCTGCAAATGAGATGGCTACATAGCTTAGGGCCTATCCATTTATTTACACAGACAGATTAATTTTTTCCATCTTTTATTTTCTCTTTGGAACCTTAATTTACAATGAAGGGGGCTGAAGTCTTCCCTAAAACACATACATTAAAACACACACACACACACACATACACAGAATGTGTAAGTGTAAAAGTATTTCTTAAATTTTTTTCTTTTCAGAAAAGGGAATACCTACAATGATTGGTAACAGAAGAGGTTAAAAATCATCAGAACATTTATAGTTCTTTAATAAAAAAAAAAAATAAAGAATTAGATCAAAGGAATTTATTTTGAAGAGGGTCAGCCTAAGGAGTTGACTTATAGATTATAAAAGAATATTTTAAATGACACATCAGAAAATATACTCTTTTGGGCATCAACTGAAAAATTAGCAATTTTCATAATTAACAACATTTTCAAATATAATGCAAATCTGACATCAGTTGCCATTTATTTGGATTACAATGAGAAACAATTTTAATAACACATTAGAAAAAATAATTAAGTGAAGATCCATTAACTAAGTGACAATAATAAAATTGATGTGTGAATATGAACATATTAATATTTGCAATCTTAAAGCTTTCTGTAATTTCTCATAAATAACCTCTGAATTTACAGTATTTCTCTATGGAGGCTTTAATGATATCCCACCTTCTTTGAAACTGGCTATAATACAAAACTTTTGACTTTTTTCCCTCAAAAACCTTTCTTATACACAAACACCTTTTCAAAGGTGCCTGAGAATTGCAGATAATAATGCCCACTTCCTTCAGAATTGTTGCTAAACCTTACAGGTAGAGGAATGAGTTTCTATGCAAACAGTCCACAATTATCTCAGAATTACTGATATGCTATATCAAATTTAAACTAAAGAAAATACATAAAAAGACTCAGTATTTCGAACCTACACATTTCCTACAAGAATTTTAGAAAGGAAATAAGACTAACAGTAGCATATTTTAAAGTAAAAAAGGCATATTTGAAGGAAAGTTAAATTCTATGGTGAATATTTAAGCAAATGAAAAAATCTATTTGCAAAGTATAATTATTTTATATTTTTCCTCAATAGGAATATATCCATACCTTATTTTAAAATATGAAGATGATACTTTCTAATCTTGTTGAAATATATATATAGTATTTCCAATACAGTGGAAGTGAGAAATAGATTTAAGGGACTAGATCTGATAGACAGAGTGCTGGATGAATAATGGACTGAGGTTCATAACATTGTACCAGAGACAGGGATCAAGACCATCCCCATGAAAAAGAAATGCAAAAAAGCAAAATGGCTGTCTGGGGAGGCCTTACAAATAGCTGTGAAAAGAAGAGAAGCAAAAAGCAAAGGAGAAAAGGAAAGATATAAGCATCTGAATGCAGAGTTCCAAAGAATAGCAAGAAGAGATAAGAGCCTTTGTCAGAGACCAATGTAAAGAAATAGAGGAAAACAATGGAATGGGAAAGACTAGGGATCTCTTCAAGAAAATTAGAGATACCAAGGGAACAGTTCATGCAAAGATGGGCTCGATAAAGGACAGAAATGGTAGGGACCTAACAGAAGCAGAAGATATTAAGAAAGAGGTGGCAAGAATACACAGAAGAACTGTACAAAAAAGATCTTCATGACCCAGATAATCATGATGGTGTGATCACTCACCTAGAGCCAGACATCCTGGAATGTGAAGTCAAGTGGGCCCTAGAAAGCATCACTATGAACAAAGCTAGTGGTGGTGATGGAATTCCAGTTGAGCTATTTCAAAGCCTGAAAGGTGATGCTGTGAAAGTGCTGCACTCAATATGCCAGCAAATTTGGAAAACTCAGCAGTGGCCACAGGACTGGAAAAGGTCAGTTTTCATTCCAATCCCAAAGAAAGGCAATGCCAAAGAATGCTCAAACTACCCCACAATTGCACTCATCTCACACGCTAGTAAAGTAATGCTCAAAATTCTCCAAGCCAGGCTTCAGCAATATGTGAACTGTGAACTTCCAGATGTTCAAGCTGGATTTAGAAAAGGCAGAGGAACCAGAGATCAAATTGCCAACATCCGCTGGATCATGGAAAAAGCAAGAGAATTCCAGAAAAACATCTATTTCTGCTTTATTTACTATGCCAAAGCCTTTGACTGTGTGGATCACAAGAAACTGTGGACAATTCTGAAAGAGATGGGAATACCGGACCACCTGACCTGCCTCTTGAGGAACCTATACGCAGGTCAGGAAGCAACAGTTAGAACTGGACATGGAACAACAGACTGGTTCTAAATAGGAAAAGGCTGTATTATGTCACCCTGCTTATTTAACTTATATGTAGAGTACATCATGAGAAACTCTGGGCCTCAAGAAGCACAGGCTGGAATCAAATTTTCCTGGAGAAATATCAATAACCTCAGATATGCAGATGACACCACCCTTATGGCAGAAAGTGAAGAGGAACTAAAAAGGCTCTTGATGAAAGTGAAAGAGGAGAGTGAAAACGTTGGCTTAAAGCTCAACATTCAGAAAACGAAGATCATGGCATCTGGTCCCATCACTTCATGGGAAATAGATGGGGAAACAGCGGAAACAGTGTCAGATTTTATCTTTTTGGGCTCCAAAATCACTGCAGATGGTGACTGCAGCCATGAAATTAAAAGATGCTTACTCCTTGGAAGAAAAGTTATGACCAACCTAGATAGCATATTCAAAAGCAGAGACATTACTTTGCCAACAAACGTCCATTTAGTCAAGGCTATGGTTTTTCCAGTGGCCATGCATGGATGTGAGTTGGACTGTGAAGAAAGCTGAGCACTGAAGAATTGATGCTTTTGAACTGTGGTGTTGGAGAAGACTCTTGAGAGTCCCTTGGACTGCAAGGAGATCCAACCAGTCCATTCTAAAGGTGATCAGCCCTGGATGTTCTTTTGAAGGAATGATGCTAAAGCTGAAACTCCAGTACTTTGGCCACCTCATGTGAAGAGTTGGCTCATTGGAAAAGACTCTGATGCCGGGAGGGATTGGGAGCAACAGGAAAAGGGGACGACAGAGGATGGGATGGCTCACCGACTCGATGGACTTGAGTTTGAGTGAATTCCGGGAGATGGTGATGGAACAGGGAGGCCTGGCATGCTGTGATTCATGGGGTCGCAAAGAGTTGGACATGACTGAGCTAATGAACTGAACTGAACAATAGAAAATAAGCAGAATTTAAATTGAAGATGTTGGTTTTACTGTTTATGAAGAGTTTAAATACCCTGAAAAATAGATTATTACAATGTTATACAAAATGCGTGCTCTGTTATAAATCAGCATACTAAAGCAATCAAATATTTAACATTTTATTTTTAAATCTGGTGATTTCTAAGGTAGACAATATATACTTAACAATTGCTTTCTCAGGCATCTAAATTAACCATCAATTACTTTTTATCTAAAGAGCCTGTAGTATATAGTCTATGCTTTTCAGGTCCTATGCTATCCATTGCAAGTATTCATCTCTGCCTTGGTCATGTAAAAGCAGTTATAGAAAACTGATCAACAAGTGAATATAGCCATTTCAGTAAAATTGTATTTATAACAGATGCCTTTGGTACCTAATCATGCTTTGCCAAATCCTGGTATAAATGATTAAATAAGAATGTCTTCAATAACACAGATTAGCTACATGAAGAATTCTACTGCTTTGCATTTTTTCATGAAAATACATAAAACTTCTACAGTCTGAAATGTATTTCAAAGATAAATAACCTACTCATACTAATAGTAAATGCCCCACAGATACAAAAGTATGTCCATATGACATTTAAAAATATTAATGAATTAAAATAAATAACCATTTCATTTTGGGGCCAAAGGTAGTGAAATATTATTTAATGGTTCAGTTCAGTTCAATCAATCAGTCATGTCCGACTCTTTGTGACCACATGAACTGCAACACAGCAAGCCTCCCTGTCCATCACTAACTCCTAGAGTTTACCCAAACTCATGTCCATTGAGTAGGTGATGCCATCTAACCATCTCATACTCTGTGGTCCCCTTCTACTCCTGCCTTCAATCCCTCCCAGCATCAGAGTCTTTTCCAATGAGTCAATTCTTCGCACGAGGTAGCCAAAATAATGGAGTTTCAGCTTCAACATCAGTCCTTCCAATGAACACTCATGACTGATTTCCTTTAGGATGGACTGGTTGGATCTCTTTGCAGTCCAAGGGACTCTCAAGAGTCTTCTCCAACACCACAGTTCAAAGGCATCATTTTTTCTGCACTCAGCTTTCCTTATAGTCCAACTCTCACATCCATACATGACCACTGGAAAAACCATAGCCTTGACTAGACGGACCTTTGTTGACAAAGTAATGTCTCTGCTTTTGAATATGCTGTCTAGGTTGGTCATAACTTTCCTTCCAAGGAGTAAGTGTCTTTTAATTTCATGGCTGCAATCACCATCTGCAGTTATTTTGATGGTATTTGATAGTATTATAGCTTAATTAATGAAGGCATTTCAATTGTTTATATAATGATGCCTTAATAATAGTATTTGAGTATCAATAAAAGTAGAACTCACACTCCCCTATTCTCACATACAAAAAATTGATTTTGCATACATTTGAAGGTATTGCACTGTTTTCCTTAACAGGGAAAGATACCACGCCAAGGACTACTTCATGAGACTTCATATGGATTTCTGGATGATCCTCTATATTGGAATTCAAGTTGAGAAATTTCAAGGTCTTGGGGAAAGAAAATCACATCACGGTTCTTGGGGGTGGTTACTGCACTCAAATTATGGTGGTTTCATGGTGTCATATACTCTATGAACTGCAAGAGTAGACTGAGATATCTGACATTCATATATCTTTAAACCTCTCTTTCTTGACCTTGAATTCTTATACTTTGAGTAGGAAACCATGTAAAGTTTTTGTAAAGTGTGGTCCTTAGATCTACTGCAGAGGAATGAAATTCCTAAAGATAATGATTATGATTTCATATATATATACATATATAGAAATACATACATTCAGTATTTTCTGATATAATAATCCCAACTGCATTTCTCAGATGAGGCTCTTGAGGTCATTATTTTAGAAAGGTTTATTATATTCTTCAAATGTGAATATATTGCTATTATAAAATGATTATAAGAATCCTTCATTAACATTTCCTATAGAGGTTTTGAACTTTCAGTGTTCAATCTCCTGGAATGCTGTTTGAAGTCTAGAGGCTAATTCACACAACTGTCATAACTGTTGATGAAATTAAAATAAGACCAAATCTTAAGAAATATATTCCAAAGATGATTCTTCCATTATAGCTTTATAAAGTATGATGCTATATTGAGTAGGATAATAATTTATGATAAATGAAACATATTAAATCGTTGAGAATTAACCATTATGGATTTTAGCTTTGATAACCATGGGTCCAAATGCCTGAGAATACTCAAATTGATTCATTATAAAAAAACAAGGGAAATCTGATTTTTTTCCTTTTCTCAGAATCTAAAATAGTAAGTTCATGAAAGATTTACATGTGGAATTCTCTAAGTATTCCAGGTTAATAACTATTTTAAACAGATTTAGACTTCCTGAGACTAGAGCATTTTCTTGCACAGAGTTGTTAACCAATTCAGGATGGCTGAGCTGAAAATAAGATATGAGAACTCAGTTTAAAAAATAAAAGGTAACAATGGCTTGATTTTGTAAAATATTAATTGGATTTAATAATCACATTTTTTACTATTTTCAAGCATCACTGATTACAGGTCAGCTTTATACCAGGTTGGGACAATTTTAAGCCCTTCCAAATATAGCACTAACAGTGTTTACTAAACAAGTATGTCATTTTTGTCAGAGTGGTAATGTCTTACCTTGACATCTGAAGAAATAATTTTAAATGGAAGTTGATCATCACATAAAATATTAGTAGAATTCCTAGGAGATGAATGCTTATGGATTCAGGGATGAAGTATCAATGGTCATAGCTTAATTTCAAATGATTTAGCAAAGCAGATAAAATACTTGTGGTAAAATTTAGAAGTTGGTGGGCCAATTTTTTGCATATTTAAAATTTTTCAAAATAAAAATATTTTTTAAAATTCTTGAAATTCATCGACTATTAGCATAAATTCAACGTCCTTTATGACCATGACTTATGAAAATACAAAGTTGTAACCAATGAGTCAATTAATAAATATTTATTGTGCTCCTACTCATATACCAGCAACAACCATACTAGATTCTGGGAACTATTGTGGTAAAAACTAAACATGTTTTCTGCTTTCATGGGGAAAAAAAAATTATTAGATAGGAAAAAATATTAAAAACATGAATATTTAAGATGCAAGAGAATATAAAGTAAATCACATGCATTCGTTCATATGCATTCAATCTTTGTGCTCCAGAGAAGGCAATGGCACCCCACTCCCGTACTCTTGCCTGGAAAATCCCATGGTCGGAGGAGCCTGGTAGGCTGCAGTCCATGGGGTCGCGAAGAGTCGGACACGACTGAGCGACTTCACTTTCACTTTTCACTTTCATGCATCGGAGAAGGAAATAGCAACCCACTCCAGTACTCTTGCCTGGAAAATCCCATGGTTGGAGGAGCCTGGTAGGCTGCAGTCCATGGGGTCGCGAAAGTCGGAGACGACTGAGCAACTTCACTTTCACTTTTCACTTTCATGCATTGGAGAAGCAAATGGAAACCCACTCCAGTGTTCTTGCCTGGAGAATCCCAGGGACGGGGAAGCCTGGTGGGCTGCCGTCTATGGGGTCGAACAGAGTTGGACACGACTGAAGTAGCAGCAGCAGCAGATATATAATCATTAGAAGAAAATGATTTGATTCAACAAAATTAGTTTCTTCTTCCATTTGATGTCTTATTTTATGGCACAAAAGGTTAAATAAGTATGTATGTTTAAGCACAAATATATATGTACATATGTAAAACCTTTGATTTTTGCTGGAAACACACAATCTCCTTACTCAGGCAAAACTCCTTTTAAACCATATGGAGTAAGTAGGAAATTTGAGATCCTAAGTTTTCTTTAAAGAAAACAGATTGAGACAATATTCTACTTTGGTGGTGTGAAGTGGGGGGGGGGGGCGGTGCATTTTGACAGAATTGAAGTGACTTATGCCCTCTCACCCTACCCTAATGGCAGCTAAAATTACACTACTGTGAATTTCTACACTTGGATTTTTATTGCTGGAGGATTTACAAAATAGAGCCCTGTGAACTGGAATTGCCTATCACCTAATCTGCATGTCCAAAAGTGTTGCAATGTACTTGGGGAAAAAGTATTCGAAAGAAAATAACTAGAATTTATTGCTGCATTCCCAAGTACCCCAAATTCTCTATTTTCATACCTACTTACATCTGAGTTCATCAGGTGACCTCACTCTTTTGAATGTATTATCAAGCACAACTTCACAAACCAGTATGCAAAAAAATAAAAATAAAAAGACACACTAGTCATATAACCAAAACTGATAATTATCTCTCCAAATATAAAAATTTACATTTATCTAAATACGAAATGAAGTTACACAGCACTGGGGAAACAGACTCTTGGAGGGCAGAAACAGAACCTTGTACACACCAGGACCCAGGAGAAAGGAGCAGTGACCGTACAAGAGACTGACCCAGACTTGACTCTGAGTGTCCAGGAGTCTCTGGCAGAGGTGTGGGTGGGCAGTGGCCTGCTTCAGGGTTAGGGGCAATGAGTGTAGCAGTGTGTGCATGGGACTTTTTGAAGGAGGTCACCATTGTCTTCATAACCTGCACCACAGTTTGGCCTCAGGTCAAATAACAGGGAGGGAACACAGCTCCCCCCACCAACAGAAAATTGGATTAAAGATTTACTGAGCATGGCCCAACCCATCAGAACAAGACTCAGTTTCCCCCTCACTAGGTCTCTCCCATCAGGAAGCTTCCTCAGTCTCTTATCCTTCTCCATCAGAGCACAGAGAGACTGAAAACCACAATCACAAAAACTAACAAATCTGATCACATTGACCACAGCCTTGTCTAACTCAATGAAACTATGAGCCATGCCATGTAGGACCACCCAACATGGACAGGTCATGGTGGAAAGTTCTAACAAAACATGGTCCACTGGAGAAGGGAATGGAAAACCACCTCAGTATTCTTCCCTTGAGAATCCCATAAAGAGTATGAAAAGGCAAAAAGATAGGACATTGAAAGATGAACTCAGCGGATTGGTAGGAGCCCAATATGCTACTGGAGATCAGTGGAGAAATAACTTGAGAAAGAATGAAGAGACGGAGCCAAAGCAAAAACAACACCCAGTTGTGGGTGTGACTGGTGATGGAAGAAAGTCTGATGCTATAAAAAGCAAGACTGCATAGGGACCGGAATGTCAGGTCCATGAATCAAGGCAAATTGGAACTGGTCAAACAGGAGGTGGCAAGTGAACTTTGACCTTTTAGGAATCAAAATGGGCTGGAATAGGTGAATGTAATTCAGATGACATTATATCTACTACTGTGGGGAAGAATCCCTTAGAAGAAATGGAGTAGCCATCTTGGTCAAGAAAAGAGTCTAAAATGCAGTCCTTGGATACAATCTCAAAAATGACAGAATGATCTCTGTTCATTTCAAAGGCAAACCAGTCAATATCACAGTAATTCAAGTCTATGCCCTGACCAGTAATACTGAAGAAGCTGAAGCTGAATGGTTCTATGAAGACTTACAAGACCTTCTAGAACTAACACCCAAGAAAAATGTCCTTTTCATTACAGGGGACTGGAATGCAAAAGTAGGAAGTCAAGAGATACCTGGAGTAACAGGCAAATCTGTCCTTGGAGTACAAAATGAAGCAGGTCAAAGTCCAATGGAGTTTTGCCAAGAGAAGACACTGGTCATACCAAACACCCTCTTACAACAACACAAGAAAGGACTTTACACATGGACATCACCAGAGGGTCAGTACTGAAATTATACTGATTATATTCTTTGTAACTAAAAATGGAGAAGCTCTATACAGTCAGCAAAAACAAGACCGGGAGCTGACTGTGCCTCAGATCATGAATTCCTTATGGCCAAATTCAGACTTAATTTGAAGAAAGTAGGGAAAATCACTAGATCATTCAGGTATGACCTAAATG
This sequence comes from Bos grunniens, assembly GCF_055505025.1. Lineage (NCBI taxonomy): Eukaryota > Metazoa > Chordata > Mammalia > Artiodactyla > Bovidae > Bos > Bos grunniens. The sequence goes on along the minus strand of NC_141172.1, from coordinate 33,498,100 downwards.
AAATACCTTATGATTATACAGTGAAAGTGAGAAATAGATTTAAGGGACTAGATTTGATAGACAGAGTGCCTGATGAACCATGGATGGAGGTTCATGACTTGTACAGGAGGCAGGGATCAAGACCATCCCCAAGAAAAAGAAATGCAAAAAAGCAAAATGGTTTTCTGAGAAGGGCTTACAAATAGCTGAGAAAATAAGTGAAAGGCAAAGCAGAAAAGGATAGATATACCCATTTGAATGCAGAGTTATAAAGAATAGCAAGGAGAGATAAGAAAGCCTTCCTCAGTGATCAATGCAAAGAAATAGAGGAAAACAACAGAATGGGAAAGACTAGCGAAATCTTCAAGGAAATTAGAGATACCAAGGGAACGTTTCATGTAAAGATGCACTCAATAAAGGACATAAACAGTATGGACTTAACAGAAGCAGAAGATATTAAGAAGAGGTGGCAAGAATACACAGAAGAGCTATACAAAAAAAAAATCTTCATGACTCAGATAATCATGATGGTGTGATCACTCACCTAGAGCCAGACATCCTGGAATGTGAAGTCAAGTGGGCCTTAAGAAGTATCAGTATGAACAAAGCTAGTGGAGGTGATGGAATTCCAGTTGAGCTCTTTAAAATCCTAAAAGATGATGCTGTGAAAGTATTGCACTCAATATGGCAGCAAATTTGGAAAACTCAGCAGTGGCCACAGGACTGGAAAAGGTCAGTTTACATTCCAATTCCAAAGAAAGGCAATGCCAAAGAATGCTCAAACTACTGAAGAAGTGCACTCATTTCACACGCTAGCATAGGTATGCTCAAAATTCTCCAAGCCAGCCTTCAAAAGTACATGAACCATGAACTTTTTGATGCTGAAGCTGGATTTAGAAGAGGAAGAGATCAAATTGTCAACCTCCATTGGATCATGGAAAAAGCAAGAGAGTTCCTGAAAAACATCTATTTCTGCCTTATTGACTACGCCAAAGCCTTTGACTGTGTGGGTCACCACAAACTGTGGAAAATTCTTCAAGAGATGGGAATACCAAACCATGTGACCTGCCTCCAGAGAAATCTGTATGCAGGTCCAGAAACAACAGTTAGAAGCGAACATGGAACAACAAACCTGTTCCAAACAGAAAATGAGTACATCAAGGCTGTATTCTGTTACCCTGCTTATTCAACTTATATGCAGAGTACATCATGTGAAATGCCAGGCTGGATGAAGCACAAGCTGGAATCAAGATTTCCAGGAAAAATATCAATAACCTCAGATATGCAGATGATACCACCCTTATGGCAGAAAGAAAAGAACTAAAGAGCCTCTTGATGAAAGTGAAAGAAGAGAGTGAAAAATTTGGCTTAAAGCTCAACATTCAGAAAAGTAAAATCATGGCATCTGGTCCCATTACTTCATGGCAAATAGATGGAGAAACACTGAGAGACCTTATTTTTTTGGGGGGTGGGCTCCAAAATCACTGCGGATTGTGACTGCAGCCATGAAATTAAAAGATGCTTGCTCCTTGGAAAAAAGCTATGACCAAACCTTGAAATCATATTAAAAAGCAGAGACATTACTTTGTCAACACAGGTCCTTCTAGTCAAGGCTATGGTTTTTCTAGTAGTTATGTATGGATGTGAGAGTTAGACTATAAAGCTGAGTGCTGAAGAATTGATTCTTTTGAATGTGGTGTTGGAGAAAACTCTTGAGAGTCCCAAGGACTGCAAGGAGATTCAACCAGTCCATCCTAAAGGAGATCAGTCCTGAATATTCATTGGAAGGACTGAAGCTGAAACTCCAATACTTTGGCCACCTGATGCGAAGAACTGACTCATTTGAAAAGACTGTGATGTGGGAAAGATTGAAGGCAGGAGGAGAAGGGGATGACAGAGTATGAGATGGTTTGATGGCATTACCAACTCAATGGACGTGAGTTTGTGTAAACTTCAGGAGTTGGCGATGGACAGGGAGGCCTGGTGTGCTGTAGTCCATGGGGTTGCAAAGAGTCGGACACAACTGAGCGACTGAACTGAATATAATCAAAATAATAATCCATCAATCATTGAAAATCTAGTCTGTATCTATATTAACAACACTGTTCATATCATCTTATTTCAGTCCTCACACAACACTGTATGTCACATATTACAACTTCATTATTAACATAAGAAAAGAGTTTGGGTGAGTTTTTCTAACTTGTTCAAGTCATTTACCCTTAAGTGGAATCAAGACAGTGACTCCAATATGTACTATTCATGTTTTCTGCTAGTAGGAACTTCAGAAACACAAGCCCTGCAACTAACACTTTAATTTATGAAATGAAACATTTTAAATTAAGCATTATTTTGTTATTTATTTAACACCAATCCTGTGACAGGCAGTTTGCTAAAAAGTTCTACCACAAACATTTAATGAATCCCACTCCAAATCTCTGTCTGTTGCCACATCATTAAGATTGAAATAATCATAGAAACAGCTTTATGCATTTGTGAGAAAATAGTCATGATGCATTCAGATCTCCACTGGGCACAGATCAAGCACCCAATCAATTCAATTCAGTTCAGTCACTCAGTCGCGTCCGACTCTGCACCCTCATGGAGAGCAGCATGCCAAGCCTCCCTGTCCATCACCAACTCCTGGAACTTGCTCAAACTCATGTCCATCAAGTCAGTGATGCCATCCAACCATCTCATCATCTGTCATCCCCTTCTCCTGCCTTCAATCTTTCCCAGCATCAGGGTCTTTTCCAATGAGTCAGTTCTTCACATCAGGTGGCCAAAGTATTGGAGTTTCAGCTACAGCATGAGTCCTTTAAGTAATAGCTATTTCTCTCATGACACATAAAGTTTATCTCATTTATATGTGTAGCATAGACACAATGGTTGAGATAGGAAAGCTCAATAAGTAGTTTTGAGATAATAGATTAAAATTAATACAATTAAATAGAATATAAGAAATATAACATCATTAAAGAAATCAATGTGTTTGATTTCTGGAAATTCAGATTTTATAACATAGTCTTTCCTGTTCATCTCCATCTCATCTGTCTTGACGATGACAGAAAATTCAAAAGTACCTGAAGCTTTTTATTGGATCTCCCCAAGTCTCTTTCCATCTAATTACCAGGCAGCACGATCATGACTGTGCATCTCAGTAAGTGTGTCAGAACAATTGTGTCCTAAGTTTTATTTGATCATAACAATAAACTCAGTTTTCAAATCTCATTGATCAACTAATAGGGTCATTGACTCACAACCTATAGACAGAGGGAACATTAGCCTTTATCTTAAGTCAATGCCTCTGCTTTCACTTCTGGCATCATCAGCAAACCATGGGTCATTCCTGGCAAAGTTCAGCCCTCCAGGATTACTGATTATGGTGAAAGTTCCTGAAGCAAAGCCTGTTCTTTTCATCATCTCACTTCTTCTCTGCTCACTAAGAAATGCTGTGTGTCAGACAACAACAGGGTGATACAGTGTGTCTGGGTCTACAGTTTGAAATGTATTTCTTTTCTAAATTTTGAATATGTTTTAGGCATAAACCTTTGATGAGCTGCAGGATATAAGATCACCTCCTGGAAGTCAGATGCTCACTGAGATGAGACAGGTCACTTCTCTAAGGTTATCATTCACTGGCTACTTACATGTGACAGAGATTATTTTGAGAAGGAAGGAGAAAAACTTTAAGAGTTTCAAAATGGGACAAAACATTACCTTTCTATCCTTGTTTTGGAATTGAAATATCTGCAGTATTATTTTAGTAAATTAATTTAGTTCACTTTTTATTTTGAATCCTCAATTAGAATGAAATAACCTCAAAGGCAAAAATTATAATTTAAAAGTTTTACTTTCATTTGTACCATTATATATGGCTACAAATAAGTAATTTTTCTGAGTCTCAGTTTCCACATCTACAAAATTAATAATATTTTCTTAATTACCTCAAAGCAATTAAATGCACATTTGGTTTGCCATAATGCACATAAAAAATACTCTGAAAAAGGCAAGCCATGAGATAACTGCAAGGTATGATACAAGTACCAAAAGACAAACGATAAAGCTTGACCTTTTTTTTTTTTTTCCTTAACCATGAAAATTTAATCATACACTCAAACTTTTTTGGGAAATAGATGAAGTAAAGAAGTTCATTTAAGTTTGGTTTGCTGAAGATCAAACTCAGAGGGATCATAAGTGGGGAATGATATATGTTGTTGAAATAAAAGTAGGGCTTATGTTCTCATGCTGGAAGTGCCTGTAATTTGTCATATTTTTATTCAGTTCATTACAGAACATGCATAAACATGGATTTTTAGTGTGTTTAAATCACCATCCTAAAGATTCAAATCAGTGAGGCATACATTATCGATGTTCTCTTTAATATTCATTGTGATCTACTCTGGTTTTCTCTCTAATGAGAGCTTATCATCTGAATAACTCACCTTCTCATATCTGAATTTAGCAAATTTAGTCCATATTTGAACAGCACCTATTTTTTAAAGTTCTTGTTCAACTATTCTGTGTGTTCATAACTATCTTCAGTATCTTCTCATCTACTTTGTATACATTGCACACATTTAGACACACTAAATTTGCTTTTTTTTTTTTTTTTTTGCTATTGAAATCATGTCTATATTTTCATAACCAGAATTGCATTTCTGGTAGCCTTAAATAATCAGCTCAATTTTTATAAATGACTAGCAGATAAACACTGCATTCTATTCATTCAAGAATGAATATATTCCTTTTCAATCTTCTATTTTTTAATTGGACAATAATTGCTTTACAATATTGCATTGGCTTCTGCCACAGAGTGAATCAGCCATATGTATACATATGGCCCCTTCCCCTTCATCTCCCCCGACCTTCCACCCCATCCCACCACTCGAGGTTCCCACAGAGCACAGGGTTAAACTCCCTGTGCCTGTACAGCAGCCTCCCACTGGCTCTCTATTTTACATATGGTAGTGTATACACGTCAGAGCTACTCTCCCTATTTGTCCCACCTCTCTTTCCCCTGCTGTGTCCAAAGTCTGTTTTCTATGTCTGTATCTCTATTCCTGCTTTTGTAAATAGGTTCATCAGTATAGTTTGTCTAGATTCCATATATATGTACTAACTCAAAATGGGTTAAAAACCTAAATGTAAGGCCAGAAACTATAAAACTCTTAGAGGAAAACATAGGCAAAACACTCTGATATAAATCACAACAATATCCTCTTTGACCCACCTCCTAGAGTATTGGAAACAAAAAACAAGTGAGACCTGATAAACTTAAAAGATGTTGCACAGCAAGGAAAATTATAAATGAGATAAAAGACAACTCTCAGAATGGGAGAAAATAATTGTAAATAAAACAAACGCATTCTTAATGTTTTCAAATAAGTCTGTTCTCATGTTATTATATAAAGGGAACATTTCATGCAAAGATGGGCTCAATAAAGGACAGAAATGGTATGGACCTAACAGAAGCAGAATATATTAAGAAGAGATGGCAGAATACACAGAAGAGCTATATAAAAAAGATCTTCAGGACCCAGATAACCATGATGGTGTGCTCACTCACCTAGAACCAGACATCCTGGAATGTGAAGTCAAGTGGGCCTTAGAAAGCATCATTACTAACTAGTGGAGGTGATGGAAATCCACTTGAGCTACTTCAAATTCTGAAAGATGATGCTGTGAAAGTGCTGTACTCAATATGCCAGCAAATTTGAAAAACTCAGCAGTGGCCACAAGACTGGAAAAGGTCAGTTTTCATTCCAGTCCCTAAGAAAGGCATTGCCAAAGAATGCTCAAACCACTGCACAATTGAACTCATCTCACATGCCGGCAAAGTAGTGCTCAAAATTCTCCATGCCAGGCTTCAGCAATACATGAACAGTGAACTTCTAGATGTTCAAACTGGTTTTAGAAAAGGCAGAGGAACCAGAGATCAAATTGCCAACATCCGCTGGATCATTGAAAAAGCAATAGAGTTCCAGAAAAATATCTACTTTTGCTTTATTGACTATGCCAAAGCCTTTTATTGTGTGGACCACCACAAACTGTGGAAAATTCTGACAGAGATGGTAATACCAGACCACCTGACCTGCCTCCTGAGAAATCTGTATGCAGGTCAAGAAGCAACAATTAGAAGCGGACATGGAACAACAGACTGGTTTCAAATAGGAAAAGGAGTACGTCAAGGCTGTATATTGTCACCCTGTTTATTTAACATCATGATGCAGAGTACATCATGAGAAACACTAGGCTGGATTAAACACAAGCTGGAATCAATATTCCCTGGAGAAATATCAATAACCTCAGATATGCAGATGATACCACCCTTATGGCAGAAAGCGAAGAACTAAAGAGCCTCTTGATGAAAGTGAAAGAGGAGAGTGAAAAATTTGGCTTAAAGCTCAACATTCAGAAAACTACAATCATGGGATCTGGTCTCATCACTTCATGCCAAATAGACAGGGAAACAATGGCAGCAGTAGCAGACTTTATTTTGGGGGGCTCCAAAATCACTGCAGATGGTGACTGCAGCCATGAAATTAAAAGACCTTTACTCCTTGGAAGAAAAGTTATGACCAACCTAGTCAGCATAATACAAAGCAGAGATGTTACTTTGCCTACAAAAGTCGGTCTATTCAAGGCTATGGTTTTTCCAGTTGTCATGTATGGATGTGAGAGTTGGACTATAAAGAAAGCTGAGTGCCAAAAAATTGATGCTTTTGAACTGTGGTGTTGCAGAAGACTCTTCAGAGTCCCTTGGACTTTAGGAGATCCAACCAGTCCATCCTAAAGGAGATTAGTCCTGGGTGTTCATTGGGAAGACTGATGTTAAAGCTGAAACTGCGATACTTTGGCCACCTAATGTGAAGACCTGACTCATTTGAAAAAACCCTGATGCTGGGGAATGTTGAGGGCATGAGAAGGGGACAACAGAGGATGAGATGGTTGGATGGCATCACCGATGTGATGTATATGAGTTTGAGTAAACTCTGGGAGTTGGTGATGGACAGGGAGGCCTGGCATGCTGCAGTCCATGGGGTCACAAACAGTTGGACACGACTGAGTGACTCAATTGAACTGAACTGAAAGATAAGGTAAAACTTTAGGATTAGGATAAATTTGATTGTCAGAGAATAAATTTAAAACCTGATGCTGTAGGCAATAGAAGTTTTTGTAATTTTTAACACAGGTGAGAAATATGATATAAGGCTTCAGAAAAATGCAGGATTGGTATGAGGCAAATTCCTAGAATTTAGTGGAGCCAAAGCAATTATTAAAATAATCCAGTCTTGGCAAAGAAAGAAATTGTTACAGTCCAGCAGAAAGGGAAAGGAAAAGATAGATGTGAGGATCTTTTCAAAGCATAACTAATCTCATGATATATTTATAAAACGTTTCTAAAATACAAAGGCAGAAGAATAAATAAAGATTCATTCAAGGTTTTCAGCCACAAGATGAGAAGGGTGATTTTATGTGATTCAGAAACATAGCTCTAGATTCCTCCAAAATGATTCCTTGTGTATCATTTTTTCTGTTTTATATAGAGTATGCTAAATAAATAACCATTGCTTTTATTTTTCACAGATTATCTGAATGTTTTCCCCATGTAACTAATATGCTAATGGCTTTAAGCTTTCAATTCCTCTTATTTTCTGTTATAGAATAATGGTGGTTACATTGTCTATGTTCAGTAAATTTAATAAATTAAGTGATAGACCTTTCTCTGACAGATATAGGTGAAGTCTTTAAAAATAATTTCACAGAGAACTTTCTTATGATGTTTCAATTGTCATATCTTATAGTCAGCACTTCTCAACCCAGGGTGTATTCTATCTAGACAATTCCTAGGCAGGGGAAAAAACAAAACACATTGCTTTTAATTAAACTGGAATCCATTTTTTAAGAGAATATGTAGATAGTTTCCTTGTTATATACCACTACCAATTTCTTATTTCTTTCAAATACCCAGAAGGAAATCTCATATTGTATAGGATAAATTATTTCTGAATTGAAATTGTGCTTAATACCTTAATGTGAGATCTGGTTCATGAAACTTACTGAGTTCATGGAACTCCCCCTGCATTTGTGCCCCTCTAAGATTTCAGCAGTGGTGATTCAGGTAAAAAAGCATCATTGTCAGGAGTAAGATGAACCAAAAAACATTTAGGTAAAATTATCTAAATTTAAATGAAGTATGGTATATTACTGAATGACAATATCTTCTTATTTCCTTCCCCTAGCCTACTAAAACCTGGCCCCCGCTACTTCCAAACACACACACCAAGTCCTTATGTGACCAGTACACAGGGCAGGGAGGTGTTTAGGCAGCACTAGCCAGGGAAGTGGAGAAGGCAATGGCACCCCACTCCAGTACTGTTGCCTGGAAAACCCCATGGATGGAGGAGCCTGGTGAGCTGCAGTCCATGGGGTCGCTGAGGGTCAGACACGACTGAGCGACTTCACTTTCACTTTTCAGTTTCATGCATTGGAGAAGGAAATGGCAACCATTCTAGTGATCTTGCCTAGAGAATCCCAGGGACGGCGGAGCCTGGTGGGCTGCCGTCTATGGGGTCGCACAGAGTCGGACTGGACTGAAGCGACTTAGCAGCAGCAGCAGCAGCCAGGGAAAAGTTCTGTGTTCTACCTTGTCTGTTTCCCAAGCTTCAGGGTTGTCTCTCTTGCTGTGGCAAGTGAAGTCAAATTAGGTCATGTGCCATCATCCCATAGGTGATAGTGACCAGGAGGTTTTTGAGCCTGGTATTTCTCTCTATGGGTTCTATGAGCATTATTGTGTTAAGATTTAATAATAGTCATATTAGTCTTCTAGGACTGCCAGAAAAAAATGTTTCACGGACTACGTGACAAAAAGAAGAAAAGAAATACCAGTTTATCTTCTCTCAGTTCTGGAGGCTGGTACCTTTTCCTGTTCTATAACACAAGTCATTGAATTAGGGCCCCACCCTTATGACATCATTATCCTTAACAACCTCCTTAAAGGTCTTACCTTCAAATGTAATCATATGGGACTTACAGACTTGGGATATAAATTTTAAGGGGATATAATTCAGAGCATGATAATACCAATTTCAGAAAGTATTGCCATCTCTGCTAATACTATTTGTAAAAATATCCACAAAATCCTATTAGCCATAAATATTCTTTGCAATCAAAACCTTTCTGATTCTGTAATGAACACAAGGAATCATCTAATAGTTATCACTCATTTTCTTCATTCTTGGCAATAACAAGTAACATTATCTCAGAATTGTAAACTATCATCATAATGTTTGGTGGACAACAGGCATAATGACCCCTGGCAGCTTTCAAATTGCCATTAGTCGGATTCTTAATGTGTCATGAATATAACCTATTATATCTTATACTTAAAAAAAGTTAACACCTGTTCATTATGAAAACATCAAGAAAATAAGGAATTAATGGGAAATTCATCCACTTGATAAAGGCATCTGTGAAAAACTTGTAACTAACATTTTGGACTTCCAGGTAGTGCTGCTGCTGCTGCTAAGTTGCTTCAGTCGTGTCCAACTCTGTGCAGCCCCATAGATGGCAGCCCCCTGGGCTCCTCTGTCCCTGGGATTCTCCAGGCAAGAATACTGGAGTGGGTGTTAGTGGTAAAGAATCCACCTGCCAATGCAGGAGAGTAACAGATGTGAGTTTGATTCCTGGGTGAGGAAGATCCCCAGGAGAAGGACATGGCAATCCATTCCAGTATTCTTGGTTAGAGAATCCCATGGACAGAAGGGCCTGGCAAGCTATGGACCATGGGGTTATAAAGAGTCAGATACAACTGAAGCAACTAGCACACAAGTAGAAGGCAACGTAATTTTTTTTAATTTAATTTTTTAAATTTTATTTTATTTTTAAACTTTACAATATTGTATTAATTTTTCCAATTATCGAAATGAATCCACCACAGGTATACATGTGTTCCCCATCCTGAACCCTCCTCCCTCCTCTCTCCCCATACCATCCCTCTACGTCGTCCCAGTGCACCAGCCCCAAGCATCCAGTATCGTGCATCGAACCTGGACTGGCGACTTGTTTCATACATGATATTATACATGTTTCAATTAATTTTATTTTTTATTGAAGTATGGTTTATTTACAATATCATATTAGTCTTTTTTTTTCTTTTTTAATTGAAATATAGTTAATTTATGTTACATTAGTTTCAGGTGTAAACAATCATTTGGGGTGTATATATACATATATTTGTGTGTGTGTATATATATATATATAATTTTTGAGGACCATACATAATGTAAAAGATTATATAATAAACATATACACAGAGAAGAGTAAAAAGAACAATGTAGTATGGGGGAGAATCTCAGAACTGACTGCTTAGACATGAAAAATGGTGTCCAGTTGGACAAAGGAAATTCAACAGAGGATGAGAAAAACAAGATGGACAATGCACAGAGAAGGTGTTGAATTTTCACTTCTTTGGTATCTAGCACATAGACCCTTTCTGCTGTAATAAGAGCTCTACAGCTCCCGGGCAGGCCAGCCTGGCAGAGATTACCACAAGACCTGAGACCCTGAGACTTCTCCTAAAGTGAGGACAACAAGTCAATACCTGGCATGAAGAGGATGTACCATGCAAGGGAACAGAGGCTGTTTCAACTGGCAGAGATAGGAGAACTTTCTCTAGGTCTAACGACTAGTCCTGGGAAAGTAGTGGACTGTCCTTGCCTACAATTCCATTGTGGGCCTAAAAAAGAGCAGAAGTATAGATGCTGGGAGTTGCTGCCATCCACTGGGGTGTTGGTCTATATTATTGTTCAGATGGCAGTCCAGGTAGGAAATAAAGTGTCAAAGGTGTGGGTGACAGATACGGGCCTTAAAGATTTAATTTCCCAGGCAGTTTCCAAAACTGTAATTGTTACCTCCATTTGCTATTTAATATGTGTTTTCTGTTAACATACTGCTTATATTTCTCCACACTGGGTTGTTAACTAGTAAATAAGTTACATCAGGCAATGGCACCCCACTCCAGTACTCTTGCCTAGAAAATCCCACGGGCAGAGGAGCCTGGAAGGCTGCAGTCCATGGAGTTGTAAAGAGTCGGACACGACTGAGCAACTTCACTTTCACTTTTCACTTTCATGCCTTGGAGAAGGAAATGGCAACCCACTCTAGTGTTCTTGCCTGGAGAATCCCAGGGACGGGGGAGCCTGGTGGGCTGCCGTCTATAGGGTCACACAGAGTCGGACACGACTGAAGTGACTTAGCAGCAGCAGGAGTGATGGACAAAGAAAATATGCCAATTTACTATAGTCTATGAAGTATCTTTGGAAACTGTACACAAATATGCATGATACAAATGCTAAAACTATAAGTAAAAGTGTCTTGATAGTCATCAATTTCAAGGTAAAAATAATTCAAATCAATATATTATCATATGGAAAGAAGATATGATGAATCTATTGATTTAACCAAAACTATGGTATTAGAATTTATTTTAAAATTTGGCATATGACATTATATTTTATCAATATCACTAAGGTAAATAAAGCATTTTCCCCATATTTCCTAGGAATAAAGAGCAAATAAACTATAGAGCACAAGTTTTCCTTCTTATTCTGAAGGAGGGAATGGATGTAATATTATTTTTTGACTGCATATTTTTTGTTCATCAAAAAATAAATGAAGCAACACTTTTCTACCTGAAGTGGCATATTTAGCAATTGCGTGCTTAGTGCATATTTTCTCTCCTCTCACATAAAGCTGGTATGGATAGAAAACATGCTGATGAGTAGGATTTTAGGTTGAGGTTTTAATCTGAAATATTTTCAGTGTTTCTCTTACTAATTTACTACCAATAATGCTGGGGGCTGAGAAGTAGTGTTGGGAGAGTTTAAATGCTTACATTATCTGTATAAATGCCAATTTACCAAAAAAATGACAACTGGAAAAAACACAGTGCAATACTGAATTAAATAAATGTCATAATCTCTCAACTCCAAATGAATTATTGTTTAATATACTAAGCATATGGATCTAACATTAGGTACTACCTTAGACATTATTGTAAAAAGTTGTATAAATTTCAAAGCAGTTTCACTGGTATAAACACCTCCAAATGTAAAATCATTTTAATTTTTCATTTTGATATTGGAAGTCTCCTTGTCTTTTTAGGCTGTTTATATATTGATGAACTAATTAAGACATTGACTAAGTTGGTTAGAACATGTAGAAATGTAAGCCTTTGGGACATCATTAGTTAATTCTATATTTTATAGGCCATTCACTACTTACTAGCTCTGACTCAACATCTGTCTTTGCCTATATGTATCATTATTTTTCCCTTAACATGCAGTTAACTTTGTAATGTTACTTAATAGAAAATACATACATATAATATATTCAAAAAATACAGAAGGTATACATAAAATGACAAAATAGAGAAATGTTTTAATACCTTTGTGTGTCTATTTTAAAGTAAATATTATGATCCCAGGAGTTATAGTGCATGGGTTCAGATTTTGGCTTTGCTGCTTACTGCTATCTCAGCAATTGATTCAGTCTGTCTCTACCACAGCTTCCACATCTGTAAATACAGATAATGACAATGTCTTTCCCACAGAGTGATCAGGATTAAGTGAGCTATCATAAATAAGAGTTTCTGGTATACAATAAGCATCAACATTGATCAGAAGTATATTACTCTAAGGTTATGTATGAACCCACACATTTTTATAAAAATTGACATACCATATGAACTTTTTTCACTTAATATAATGTGTTGGCATTTTAAAATTTTTCCTTTCCTTATGGAGACATTTGTCTGTGTAATCTTTCAAAAATCTGCACAGCAATTTGCAATGAACATCGGTCTACATGTATGTTTGTGCATCTGTTCAAATGATTCCTTCAGAATAAATTCCTAGATGCAAATATATTAAGTTGAAAGTATTTGTGAAGACTATTTTGAAACAGGTGTCATGCCTTCAATAGTCCAAGTATATGACCATTTCTCTTCACTTTTACTAGCACAAAACATTGCACTCTTCTATTTTATCAAATTTAAAATCTATTGCTTCATTTTACATTCAATTATCTGTACAATTAGGCAATATTTACTATTTATCACTTAATTTTGTCTTTTATCCATTTTATATATATTTGTCTTTTTCTTACTGATTTCTAAGAGATCATTCTATAATGAAATATTTTCTGAAAATATTGGTTAAAATGATCAAATAAATAACTATTTTCAAAGTTCCAGTGTACAGTAATGAGGCTCTTAACTGTCTAGATAAAATCTAGAAAGCTGGGAAGATCTAATAAATTTGTTAGCTCCAGTAATAACTTTTTCTTGTTATATATATTCAAACAATGTTGTATTAGTTCCAAGTATTATTTGGTTATACATATACATGTTTCTATTTTTTTTCAAATTATTTTCCCATTTAAGGTTATTACAGAATATTGAGCAGAGTTCCCAAATGCAGGCCTTCAGTGCTACCTTAGACAAGATAGACTTAATTGATATTTATAAAGCATTTGATCCAAAAGCAGCAGAATACACATTCTTCTCAAGTGCATAAGAAACACTTTCCAGGATTGACCATATAATGAGCCACAAAGCAAGTCTCAGTTTAAAAAAAAAAAAATCATATAAAGCATGTTTTCTGACAACAATACTATGAAATGAGAAATCAACTACAAGAAAAACTGTATACACACACACACACACACACACACTAAACAATATGATGCTAAGTAACCAATAGATCACTGAAGAAATCAAAGAGGAAATTAAAAATAACACCTAGAGAAAGCGAAAATAAAAGCCAACAATTCAAAACCTATGGGATACAGCAAAAGCAGTTCTAAGAAGGAAGTTTATAGCAATAAAATCTTACCACAAGAAACAAGAAAAATTCCAACCTTACCCCAAAAGCAACTAATGAAAGAAGATAAAAGCCAGCTCTTTGAAAAGATAAACAAAACTGATAAACCTTTATCTAGTAGAGATTTCAATGCATGGAATTTTGAGCATTCTCATTCTTATAGCAGTCATTTCCTTTAGAAGCTACTTGCTTTGGGTTTGTTTTTTCATTGTTGGTTTCCACTTCATTGCTTCATACCTCCTCTCTGTTGATATTTTATCCATCCATGTCCTGTCTTTGCTCCTGAGCATTATTTGATTCACACACATCAACCGTATTCTCTTCTCATACAAGTCATCCACATTCTCAGATATATTTGGGAAGGTGTTAAGATAGCTACAATAACTACTATTACCCTGATTGGAGAAAAAATTTCTGAGGCTGGTAAAACCACTTGTCAGATCCAACACCACACTGAGATAACTGTTACAGTTGAATGTGAGATCTTTATTTATTCTTTTAATCAAAACATAGCCTCTATATTTGAGCCTACCTAACTAAAAAGAGAGCTTCCCTGGTGACTTAGTGGTAAAGAATCTGCCTGCCAATGCAGGAGATGTGGGTTTGATCCCTGGGTGGGTAAGATCCCCTGGAGAAGGAAATGGTAATGCACTCCAGGATTCTTGCCTGAGAAAACCCATAGATAGAGAAGCCTGGTGGGCTATAACCCATGGGGTTGCAAAAGAATCAGACATGACTTAGAAATTAAGCAACAACAACAAAAAAGATAATTTCCAAACTTGCTTGGATGAAAATGTATATGAAAATGAACATTAGCCACATGCTTAAAAAAAAAAAAAAAACAGAAAAAAACAGTCAAAACTTATCAGAGTTAACTTCCAGCAAATCCCAAGTAAATCACTAGACAAGTTACCCTACTAAAATAAGATGCACTATAAAATTTTACAATAATTTCAAAGAAATTAACACTCTGGAACCCTACATTTTTTTTCATTTTCATAATAATTTGCATTTTACCAACAGACTCCAAAAGTATTGCTTTCATACTTCTATTTAGTTACAAACTTTCATATTATTCTAAATGCCAAGAAATTGGGCTAAATAACAGCGGGGTATAAGGAAAAAATATTTTAACTGTTATTTTGGTTTTAAGTAAAATCTCTAGGATAATAAAATACAATAGTGTTAATAAACTGATATATTTTTAAACTTCTATGACATTATTGTTTAATCAAAGTACGTTTGAAAAGTAATATTCTTGAAAATGATTAAGGCATTTTACTTGACATAAAACAGATCATCTGTTTCTTCTTGTCCATTTTTTGGAGCCAGTATATACCACCACAATTTACTATACTTAGGAAAAGATCTTTATGTCCTTTATTTAAGAAAATTGGTCAAGAGAAGCAAGAAAAGTGATATTAATAATCTATAGCCCTGCTGATATATCTGTAATATATACATAAGGTGAGGAAAAGCAAATAAAAAAGTAACACCCACAAATTCAGTAAATTTCCATCAAGCAAATCTGTAAGTAAGAATGAAGGCTGATAAATACCAATGATATTTTGTCTTCTAATTTATATTTGAGCAGGTGAGCCCCTCTGGAAAACCTGCCACTTAAACTGAAAAGCCAAGTTGTTAGCCAAGTTAAAATATGCAAACTACAGTGTTTGAGTAAGACATTTGTCCAAAATTGAAAGAGTCAATTCATTTATTGTGAGGTAAAGATCTTCTTTGTCAAACATCAGCTTTGATTATGCTATAAATTTTACTATTTCTCTGGGGTTATTATATACCAAATTGCATAAAATAATGTTCTTTCTTGTCACATAAATTTAAACTCAAAATCACAGTAACACTTCCCAATGGCAACATGTTTTGCCTTATCAATGTCTAGAAGTAATTTGATAATGAAGCTTCCTGAGAGAGACAGTTAAATATTACTAAACATTTACACTGACAGTCAGTGCTGGGCCCTGCATGTGACTTTTCATCTCCCTCTGGTGGGAAAAAGAAATAGTGAGATGATAGAAATTATAATTTAGATGATTGAGACAAGAAGCTAGTAACACCAGGCTGATGATAAAATCATGTTCCCGTAGACTTTCCTGACTTAAATATTTTATTTTTGTAAAACATTGTGATTCAATACAACTTGGAATACAGAAAGAATTTTTAAACATTGGTAATATTCCAACTTCCTTATAGCAAAGAGTATAAAATTGGTACAACACATGCTGTAATCAAAATTGCCAGGAGAGATATCAACAACTTCAGACATGCAGATAATACAACTCTAATGGCAGAAAGTGAAGAACTAAAGAGCTTCTTGATGAAGGTGAAAGAGAAGAATGAAAAAGCTGGCTTAAAACTCAATATTCAAAAAATGAAGATCATGACATTTGGTCCCATCACCTCAGATTTTCTTTTCTTGGGATCCAAATTAACTGTGGATGGTGACTGCAGCCACAAAATTAAAAGACACTTGCTCCTTGGAAGGAAAGCTATGGCAAAACTAGACAGTGCATTAAAAAGCAGAATCATCATTTTGGTGACAAAAGTCCATATAGTCGCAATTATGGTTTTTCCAGTAGTCATGTATGGATGTGAGAGTTGGACCATGAAGAATGCTGAGTACCAAAGAATTGATGCTTTTGGATCATGGTACTAGAGAAGACTTTTAAGAGTCCCTTGGATAGCAAGGAGATCAAACCAGTCAATCCTAAAGGAATACAACCCTGAATATTCATTGAAAGGACTGATGCTGAAGTTGGAAGCTCCAATATGGGCCACCTGATGTGAAGAGCCAACTCATTGGAAAAGACCCTGATGCTGGGAAAGATTGAAGGCAGGAGGAAAAGGGGGTGAGAGAGGACGAGATAGTTAGATGGCATCACCAACTCAATGGACGTGAGTTTGAGCAATCTTTGGGAGATACTGAAGGACAGGGAAGCCTGGCATGCTTTAGTCCATGGGGTTAACAAAGAATCAGACACGATTTAGCAACTGAACAGCATGTACTACAATTTTTTAAATATTTACAATTTATTTTCATCTTCTTTCCTCTCTCCTTTTATAAATGTAAATCAAGACAAGCACATTGGATAACATTCAGACTTGCTATGAAAATTTAATGTTGCTCACAGTTGATTTTCTGTGTTCTAGGTTGAGAAATACTGTAACAATTTCTGTCTCACAGAATGAGGTTTTTTTTTGTTTGTTTGTTTGTTTTTGAAGTTTAGAATACCAGAAGATCTCATTTGTCTTATTGTATCATAGACCATCACATATTGAAGGGCAAGTTATATTTTTTAAAAAAGCAACAGTTATAGTCCTGAATGCAGGGGGTATTTTCAAATACTGCTTAAGGTGTTCACTTCATATTTTCTCATTTTGAATGTCAACCTGCCCCTTTAAGTTAAAAGCAGTTATATGTGTCTACTTTAACATGCCTCCTTAAATATCCATTGAGCATCTAAGATATCCTAGTATTTCTCAGATCCTTGAACATTTATTATACTTTACCATCCATCCTTAGAACCTTCCTAAACTCTAGTTTCATGATGAAATGTAGAAAAAATAAGAGTGACTTTGCAATAGTGTTCTTTCACTTAACACACATAACCTTACACATTTGTCTACTTCTCTGAGCCAAAGCATTTTAATCTATTATAAAATAGGGCTACCACTACACAGAGGATTTCTATGAAGATTAAGTGAGATAAGGTACATCAAAGTGTACAGAACAACGCTAGCAAATAAATGCATTTTTTTTCTTTTATTCTCTCATGAATGTCTCAAAACTTGGCCATGTCTTGGACCATACTGCTAAGATGTTTTTCTCTAAAATGCCTAATCTCTCAAACACTCCTTCCAAGGATCACTTAACCCTGCTGCGTCTCCATGCCTGTGAGTGCTCACCTTCTGCGTCATAGCACTCTCCCACGTTTAAGTCCATCAGACCATTCTGGTTTCACTTCCTCCTCAGCCCTGTCTGAACTCCACATTCAGTGCTGCCAGAGATGTATTTTCCAGCATCCTGGATTCCTGCACTCCATTATCTGCCTGTCTTATTTCAGAACATCCCAGACCTGAGTTAAATACTTCTTCACCTTTAGCCAGTTCTCTTGTTTATAAGATACAAAGCAGAGTCCAGGTATTTCTACATAAAACTTCCTAGATATTTCCAGTACATTTATCACACTCAAATGTGTGTTATGTGGAAATCAAAAATTAAACCAGAGACATCATGCATGACCCCAGGGCATTGGCAATATATAATACAACCTGGTTTTCCTAAAACTGACTGGTTTTGCCCTATATTCTTTAGACTTATAGAAATATTTTTGTCTTTTTAAAGAGAAATATTTGCAGCAATTTAGTCCTCTCAAAAGCTAGAATTCAAATAGATCAGTTATCATCATTCACAACTGGAATGCTGGCAGAGTCAGCCACTGCTGATACCTGCCACTGCTGAACCCATTCCATTTTTTTCCTCTCTTCAATTTTTCATTCTGTAGGTGTGGTTTGAAATGCATTCCTTTTACAAAGACTATTTTTTAAGGCCCTACATCTGGAATTACAGTATGCCACAAGATGGCACCATAGAACTGGCTACTTACATCAAAATGTTAAAATACTCCAGTTGTGGCTGTGCAGAGGACATATATGTCTACTTTGGGTTCATCCTATAAAATGGTCATTTTAAAATAGCATAGATTTTTTAATAATAACTCATTCAGCTTAGTTCAGTCACTCAGTTATGTCCAACTCTTTGCGACCCCATGGACTGCAGCACGCCAGGCTTCCCTGTACATCACAAACTCCTGCAGCTTACTCAAACTCATGACCATTGTATCGGTGATGCCATCCAACCATCTCATCCTCTGTCATTCCCTTCTCCTCCCTCTTTCAATCATTCCCAGCATCAGGGTCTTTTCAAGTGAGTCAGTTCTTCGTATTAGGTGGCCAAAGTATTGGAGTTTCAGCTTCAGCATCAGTCCTTCCAATGAATATTCAGGACTTATTTCCTTTATGATGGACTAGGTGGATATCCTTGCTATCCAAGAGACTCTAAAGAGTCTTTTCCAATGCCACAGTTCAAAAGCATCAATGTTTCAGCCCTCAGCTTTCTTTATGGTGCAACTTTCACATCTATACATGAGTACTGGAAAAACCATAGCTTTGACTAGACAAACACTTGTTGGTAAAGTAACGTATGTGCTTTTTAATATGCTGTCTAGGTTGGTCATAGCTTTTCTTTCAAGGAGCAAGCGTCTTTTAATTTTATGGCTGCAGTCACCATCTGCATGATTTTGGAGACCCCAAAAAAAGTCTGCTACTCTTTCCACATCTATTTGGCATGAAGTGATGGGACCAGATGCCATGATCTTCGTTTTTTGAATATTGAGTTTTAAGCCAACTTTTTCACTCTCCTCTTTCATCAACAGGCTCTTTAATTCTTCTTCACTTTCTGCCTTAAGAGTGATGTCATCTGCACATCTGAGGTTATTGATATTTCTCCCAGCAATTTTGATTCCAGCTTATGCTCCATCCAGTCTAGCGTTTCTCATGATGTTCTCTGCATATAGGTTAAATAAGCAGGGTGACAATATACAGCCTTGATGTACTCCATTCCCTATTTGGAACCAGTATTTTGTTCCATTTCCAGTTCTAATTGTTGTTTCTTGACCTGCATACAGATATCTCACTAGGCAGGTCAGGTGGTCTGGTATTTCCATCTCTTGAAGAATTTTACATAGTTTGTTGTAATCCACACAAAGGCTTTGACGTAGTCAATAAAGCAGAAGTAGATGTTTTTCTGGACCTATCTAGTTTTTTTGATAATCCAACGGATGTTGGCAGTTTGATCTCTGGTTCCTCTGCCTTTTCTAAATCTAGCTTTAACATCTGGAAGTTCATGCTCACACACTGTTGAAGCCAGGCATGGAGAATTTTGAGCATTACTTTGCTAGTGTGTGAGATTAGTGGATTGTGTGGTAGTTTGAACGTTCTTTGGTATTGCCTTTCTTAGAGACTGGAATGAAAACTGACCTTTTCCTGGATTGTGGCCACTTCTGAGTTTTCCAAATTTGCTGGCATATTGAGTGCAGCCCTTTCACAGCATCATCTTTTAGGATTTTAAAGAGCTCAACTGAAATTCTATCACCTCCAGTGGCTTTTTCATAGTAATGCTTCCTAAGGCCCACTTGACCTTGCTTCCAGGATGTTTGGCTCTGGGTGAGTGATCACACCATCATGATTATCTGGGTCATGAAGATCTTTTTTATACACAGCTCTTCTGTGTATCCTTGCCACCTCTTAATATCTTCTGTTTCTGTTACGTCCATACCATTTCTGTCCTTTATTGTGCCCATGTTTACATGAAATGTTCCCTTGGTATCTCTAATTTTCTTGAAGAGATCTCTAGTCTTGCCCATTCTATTGTTTTCCTGTATTTCTTTGCATTGACCACTGAGGAAGGCTTTCTTATCTCTCCTTGCTATTCTTTGGAACTCTGCATTCAAATGGGTATATCTTTCCTTTTCTCTTTTGCCTTTCACTTCTCTTCTTTTCTCAGCTATTTGTAAGGCCTCCTCTGACAACTATTTTGCCATTTTGCATTTATTTTTCTTGGGGATGGTCTTGATCCCTGCCTCCTGTACAATGTCATGAACCTCTGTTCATAGTTCTTCAGGCACTCTGTCCATCAGATCTAATCCCTTGAATCTATTTGTCACTTCTACTGTATAATCATTTGGGATTTGATGTAGGGCATACCTCAATGGTAGTGGTTTCCCCTACTTTCTTCAATTTAAGTCTGAATTTTGTAACAAAGAGTTCATAATCTGAGCCACAGTCAGCTCCTGGTTTGCTGACTGTGTAGAGCTTCTCCACCTGACTGCAAAGAATACAATCAATTTGATTTTGGTATTGACCATCTGGTGATGTCCATGTGTAGAGTCTTCTCTTGTATTGTTGGTAGAGGGTGTTTGCTATGACCAGCGCACTCACAATAGTTTTAATAAAAATTTAAAAATTTTAAAGCTAATACTTTAAACATTTTAAAGCTAATACTTTAAACATTACTTTGATAATTGACAGTTACTAGCTAAGCTTAGGGGCTTCCCAAGTGGCGCCAGTGGTAAAGGACCCATATGTCAATGCAGGAGATAAAAGAGATGTGGGTTCAATCCCTGGGTGGGGAAGATCCCCTGGAGATGAGCATGGCAACCCACTCCAGTATTCTTGCCTGGAGAATCCCATGGAGAGGAGCCTGGTGGATTACAGTCCATAGTGTCTCAAAGAGTCTGACAGGACATAGGCGACTTAGCAGCTGCAGCAGTTAACCTTAGTCCCTTCTTTCCTGCTCCCTTTTCTTTTCCCTGTTTTGATTTGCTCTTTTGCAAAACTCAGAGCACTGCAAGTGACTGTCATAGGGCCCTCCTCCCTCCATAGATGCCCACTCTACAAAAGCTCGTCACCATTAGGACCAAGCTGATTAGCTTCCTCAGAACTCCTAATTAACTTGCTAGTCTCTTTTATATCTTTCCACTCCACACCCAACCTATTTTGTAAGTGCAAATGTGTTGGCTCATGTGTCACTGTCTTAGCTTCCTGCTGTTCCAGCTTATTTCTTTTATGATTATCAAGATCAAAAAAGCTAAAATATAAAAATTTTAAATGAAAGAATACTCTAGTTCTGCAAAGCCCCTAATGCCTTTTCTTTCAGTCAAAAAAATATATATATTTATATATTTCCCTTCTTTTAAAGTTCCCCATTTGTTGTAAAATCAATTTACACAGTTATTTCTAAAGAGTACATTCAGCTAACTCAACACCCCTCCACTTACTAGTCCTGCAAAGTCCAGGAATGATGGACATGACAGTGGACTCAGGAATCCAAAAGCCTGGGTTTAACCCTGGCTTTGCTGTCACTAGTTAGGTGAGCTTCAACAGCTTGCTGAATTTCTTCAGGCATCTGCCTCATTTATAGAAGGACTTCATAGTATTTTAGGAGAGTTATGAGAATTATGTAAGGGGCTTTGCTGGTGGCTTAGATGGTAAAGAATCTACCTACAATGCAGGAGACCCAGGTTCCATCCTTGGGTTGGGAAGATCCCCTGGAGAAGAGAATGGCTATCAACTCCAGTATTCTTGCCTGGAGAATTCCATGGAGAGAGGAGCTTGGTGGGCTACAGTCAATGGGTTGCAGGGTCAGACGTGACTGAGCAACTAACACTTTCACACATGTAAGTGTGTGGCACAAAGTCACTAGTGCCTGGCACAAAGTCACTAGTAATTATCAAGTTTTACCTGTGAGCATTCTATTACGTTTAATCACATGAAGAGCCAACCTCCACTTTTTCTCGAGAGATGCAAAATACAGATACAGAATAGTGAGCACAGAATGCAATTATTAAAACATTTTTAAAACTACACCTTTGTACACATATGCTTTTTGTACATGCTGCTAAGTCGCTTCAGTTGTGTCCGACTCTGTGCGACCCCATAGACGGCAGCCCACCAGGCTCCCCCATCCCTGAGATTCTCCAGGCAAGAACACTGGAGTGGGTTGCCATTTCCTTCTCCAATGCATGAAAGTGAAAAGTGAAAGTGAAGTCTCTTAGTCGTGCCCGACTCTTAGCGACCCCATGGACTGCAGCCTACCAGGCTCCTCCATCCATGGGATTTCCAGGCAAGAGTACTGGAGTGGGTTGCCAGTGCCTTCTCTGCTTTTTGTACATAGATTCTCTCTAAAAGAATGTGCTTACCTAGAAAACATGTTTATCTCAAAACAGAATTGAGGGAGTGAAGGGGAGGAAATAGGGGAGGAAATGTTACTTTTCCTTCTTCCCCTTTGAGATTTTTTTAAAACTATGCAGTTACTTTTAAAATTTCAAGAAAAAGTGAAGAAGATAGTATTTTAAAATAAATATTGTTACAAAATGATTTTAAAATTTCAAGTATTGTCAGTCTATTTCCCATCTCTCTGCCTGAAAAGAATGGAGATAAAGATCATCGTGACTTGGGCATGACCAGCATACCAATCCAGTTCCAGTAATCGAAGCACCATTGGACTCATGCTACAAATTAGATGAAGGGAACAGAGCAGCAACATTAAGACAGCCAGGACTAGGCATATAAGAGAAGCAATTCATTTAGGAGTCCCTCTCTTGAAGGTACATGTTCATTGTCAGCCAAAGTTGATCTAGCCCTATTTGATTCAATAATCCCAATAAGGTCATTCTTTTTTCTTTCCATCATCTTCCAGATTCAGAATATTACTTGAATAACTCAATTTACTTTAGAATCTAAGTCAATTCTAAATGATTTTAATACTTCCTTCTTTAGCATTGAAAGACATGGCTTAAGAAAACCCTGTTTAGTTATATCAGTCACTCTAACTTTGATAATTTTAAATTAAGAGATTGGACATTTAAAAAGCCAAAGGAGGATACAATTTTGTTAGTGTAAATGGATAATTGGTGGAAATGAAATTTATTTTAAAATACTTTGATTTATTGCAGTGCCAATAAAAAAAAATCACTCTAAAAAATGGCAAGCCTCATTCTAAAATGCTATTTCCAGAAATTCTCCCCTCAGCTATTTAATTACCTCTTAAAGCTCTTGAAGTTTTAGAGCAAACTCAGATTTATTCATTCATTTTTTTTAACTAGAACTACATGTAACTGATAGTGACTGAAAAGAAACTTTTATCCAGAATTGCAAAAGGTGTGGGGAGAGGGACTTATATGGAGTTTAGAGGGAATGTAAACCAGCATAGTTGCCTGGAGGGCAATTTGACAGGGTAAGACATACATAGACTTGTATCTAGCAGTTCCACTTCTACTTTTTGCAATATATCCTGAGTAAATAACAGAACATGTTAACAAAAGTGTTTGTGCAAGTATCCTTATTAGAATACTGTTTCTAATGAAGAAAAGTTAGAAACAACACAGACTTAAATAAGGGAAACAAGTAAAAAACAATTCCAATGAATCCATGCAATGAATTTTCATAAGACCATTAAGAATTTTATACTTTAAGACACATAGAAATATGTTTATCGTACGCTTTTACTGAAAAGAATGGTGTACAAGACAGTATGGCAGTTTAAAAATACCGTATTAAATATATATCATTTATTCACTAAGATTAAATATACAGCCAAACAAAATTATAACTCATGCCTGGATGAAATTTGTCTAACACATATTTTCTCCACAAAGCAAATCTGTTATCTTGCACCTAGGAATACTGACAACACTTTAACATTACAACTGGGGGCCATTTAAAATAGTAAGAATACCATAATATCCCACAAAAAATGAAGACATTTCTAAAAACAGTCACACTTAGTAGACCATGAAAAGGATACTTGTTTATCAATGTGAATGTCAAATGAGAAGGGAAGGTACCACCTCATTCCACCTTAGCTGGGAGTTGTAAGGGGAGGGAGACTTACTTTTACTGT
Organism: Bos grunniens; assembly: GCF_055505025.1. Taxonomy (NCBI): domain Eukaryota; kingdom Metazoa; phylum Chordata; class Mammalia; order Artiodactyla; family Bovidae; genus Bos; species Bos grunniens. The sequence goes on along the minus strand of NC_141172.1, from coordinate 33,473,755 downwards.
TCTGAGCATGTCTGGGAATGACAACATTCTATAAGCATTGATTTAGGGTTAACAAAAAATTTTAGGCAGTAGGAAAATTCAGAAAAATGAAAGAAAGATCAACAGTATACATCTGAACACACTCAGATACACAGAGTTGATCTACATGAATTTCAGTAATGGAATAGTTATAACATTCAGTTATGCTAAAAACCATGTTTTAAGTAAATGGTTTTAACTCAAGTTCATGTTTAAAGATAGTGTGACAGTAACTATTATTGTGCATCTCCATGCATCATGGCAACAATTTTTATAGAAAGTCATATAGTGCTATTAGCCATTGCACTTAATAAGGAATTATGATCACTGTTAAAAATGCAAATTTTTTTTCTTGCCATAATCTTAAGGCAAAGTGGACTTTGTCACAACCCAAAATATTCTAGAAGTATTCAAGCAATATCAGTGTAGTTTAAGTATCACATAAATTTTTGGGTTTACCAAAATGTTATTTTTCAAAAGCAAATAGCAAAGTTGTTCTAATGAGCAAGCAGATTATTTTTTTAGGGAATGGGTGAAGGCTGTAGAATTAAACTTCCTGACTTTGCCACTGAGCTTTGTAGTTTTCATGGGCAAGCAAGCTCCTTAAATTTGAAACACAGTATTATCCTGATATTTAAAATAGGATTAATAGCTTATATGTTAATACATTTGGTGTTCTAGAAAAGTGTCTGATACATACTCACAATACAGTGAATGCCATTATTTTTTGTTAGTACAAAAATATTAATACTGATGTTGAAATATTAGAGGTAGAAAGTTATTAGCAGCCTTTCACTGGTTTATGTAAAAGAATGGAAAATAGCTTTAGAAAAAGCTGAAAATATATAAATAAAACACTATCACTCATTTGAATGAGTATGAATAAGCTTATCATTTGTATTTCCACTATTTTTTACCTCTAATTTCTCAGTTGTTTTGCTCCTCACACTGATCTCCTACCATATTTTAAAATAATTCTTTCATTCTCCCGAATTTCACATATACCATTTTCTTGTGATCCTCATTTTGAAAGTCCATTTCTCTTCCTCCTAAGTAGTTTCAGGACTCTATCATGTTGACCCTCAGCAGTCTCTTTAAGTCAATCTCATTGACCAGGATGATGGATGGTGTTGCAGCCAGAGTTCCACCCCAAGCTCCTGTCAGGTGGGAAAGTCCCTGCCCAGCAAAGAATGAAGCATTCAATGTGTCTGCCCTTTTCTGAAGAAGGGTCTCAGACAGCCCCCTTCCGCTGTCTCAGTTTCCTACATCTTACAGTGCTGCGTAGTCCTGCATGTGCTGCAGGACAATCATTTAAATAAAGCATTTCATTCTCTAAAGGCCCATTGATCCGTGTGACTCCACTATCAGCACAAATGGGAAGCTCCTGCCTGAATGTGGCAGATGAAAATGGAAATTATATACTCTGGTAACACTGACTTTATTATAGCAAAATGATTTGCATTTTGAAAGTTCAGTGTTCTTGCAAAACCTAAAGGGAAAGACAGAATACTGAGCTACTATGTAGGTCCAGGTGCCAGCAGTAAGGTAGTTGCATGACCTAGTGCTCTTCATTTAACCTGTCTGAGCCTCAGTCTGCCTTACTGTTGCAGTTGCAAAGCTGTCAGTGCACTGTTTGAGCTCATGTCTTTTTAGGATTGCTGCCAGGATTGAGTGACATAATGGAAACAAATTACTTCACAAATTAGAGTATTTCATAAATGCAGTAATAATCTGTTACATTCATAACATCTAGACTCATCTGTCTCCATTCTCATCAGGACCTTTAAGCTCCCATCTTAATCAAAGATCCTTCTTCAGGTTAAAATGAGTAAAATGAAAATCATAAGCAGTGGTATCAAGTAATTTTCAGGAGGACTATTAAATATATTTAAATTTTTTTTACATTTAAATTGAGGATAAAACTTTAAGTTTTTGTTTGCTTCTACTACAACAGAGTCTTTAGCATGTGCTTTTCAAAGGGACTAATAATCATAAGATATTAGAAAACAAAACAGTTTATCTCAGCTTTTTCTGATAAATTTAATTTGTATACAGCTTTTCAATATGCTGCTCTGTCTTGTCTACATAGGCTGTGCTATAGCCATTTCAAGTTCAGAATTACTGCAAAAGAAGTAATTGATCTTCTATTTCAATATGCCTGCTGTTTCATGAGCTCTCTTACAATTCAGAAGAATCTATTTCTCATTGATGTTGAAAAACATAATAAGGTCACAGCAGGGAGGCTTTAGCTTCATTAAAGAACATTATTATAAAAATAAAATGATCAAGGGCAAATTGTTTCTGTCCTTGTGGTACAGTTTCTGCAGATTCACATTAATCTGAGCATTTAGAGCCACAATAAATTTGTTATCTTCTCTTGATCATTCACTTCACTATTCACTTTCACACTTCACTATGGTAGCCCCTAGTGGTAGAAATATGTCAACTGCTCATGTTCCAGGGCAATTCTTCCTTTGTTGAATACAGAGGAATTAACCCTCCCCGAAAATGAGGACTAAAACATGTCAATAACTGAATTTACTTCTGTTTTTAAAACATCATAGAGAATGCTGGTGTCCAGCAAATGTAGATGCCAGCATTACTTAAAAAGCAACTGAGCAGAAAAATGAATTGAAATTTTAACCCAGTCAGGCTTTCATCTATCATGGGAGCCTATAATCAGGGAACAACAGAGAAGAATTTAAGACAGAGAATCAGTGATTGCTCTATTAATCTACTTTAACTGATACTAAAATCTGACAGAGCACATTACAAGCTGCAGGCAGTAAGGCTTATCAATTCATTACTACTTTCAAGGTTCTTCCTGGCTTTCTTTTTGCCTTAAGCTCCTAGCAAAGGACAGCCTTTTACAGTTCAATTTCTGTTTATTTTTGACCGCTTTTAATTATATTTGATGGCCTATTTCTGTACCACTGAAGTTACTGGAGTTGCAAAGCACTTTGTTGTTATAATGATAGCTCCCTTGAAGTTTGTTCATTATTAATTGCTTTTTGAAAGTGCTGCTTGCTCTCAACTCACTTTTTATAAATATTTAAATAACTGAATTTCTATAACATAAATATCTATGCACATAAGATAGGGATTCTATTGCCTGTTTAATAGGTTACAGATAGCAGTAGAATAAATTTTTTAATAAATTTCTGTAGTTTAATATTAATTTGAAATGTTTCATTAAATCATCTTGTAGTAAGTTCTCATGGATAGCTGTGTCTCAAAACAATCAATGATGTAAGAGTTTGATATTTTGAACCTAAAATTCTAAAAAAATGTTTATAAAATAGAATGAGTACTTTTTATAAAGATGAATAAAATCCTATAATTAATCTAGGTGTATTAGATGTTACAATTCTTAGTTTTTTAAGATGAAATGAAGGAGTTTACTAAAAGGGATCTTATCACACAAATATATTATTGCTCAGGAAAAAAATGGCAGGAGAATGAGGATAATAAAATTAAAAAGCCTTAATATTGTTTAAAAAAAAAGACTGATGGTTTGACCACAGGCATTAACTTCTTTTTCTCAAATATCAGGCAAATGACAGCAAAATAATTGTTTTAAAAAATCAACTTAGCGAGGCGATACTACTAGAAGCGAGATGATGACAGCAGCAAGGTTAAGGGCAGATGACTGTGTCAGGCACTGTTCTAACTCAGTATCAGTAACATCCCTATCATTACCTCCACTTCATAAATGTGAAAATAAAGGCACAGAGACATCAAGCAACTTGCTAATCAAATATTCATTAAGTGATAAAGCTAGGAGTCAAATCCAGGCAGTCTGGTTTCAGAATCATACCCTTAATCATTGTGTTATATTCAAATTGTGGAGGACAAGAAACAGAGAAATGATGATTGATGCAGAGGAGCTGACAAGGTACTGCCTTATGTGCCCAGAGTGTGGAGTACATACAAGTCAGCTTATCAGCCCATGAAGCCACCCATTCACTGGAAGGAGTGGATGTTTAGAACAAAGGGGTGGGATGCAGTTTGAGGGGAAAAAAAAAATCCTAATACTGTAAAGTGGTTGCTGTCTCATCCCCCACAGCTGGCAATTGTTCCCCATTCCTCAGCACCTCCCATCCAGAAACCCTGAATTCTAAGTATTTGCTTTGTAGACAATAAGCCTGGTACACTTTAAAGAGAATCCTTATTTCAAGCTGCATTTTTTTTTAAACTTTACATAATTGTATTAGTTTTGCCAAATATCAAAATGTATCCGCCACAGGTATACATGTGTTCCCCATCCTGAACCCTCCTCCCTCCTCCCTCCCTGTACCAAGCTGCATTCTTAACCAAAGAAACTGGAATCCCCTTCTCCTTGGTTTCTAGAACAATAGCAATCAAATTGTACGACCACAGATCCTACTCTAAAACCCTTCTCTAACATGTAAGCCAGAAAGAAAAGGTCATCTGAGCAAAACTGCAACACGACTGTGACCTTTAGCTAAATCCTACAGTAACAACCAAAAAAACACTGAAACAAAAGAGAGACAATACAGAAGTTTAAGAGCACACACCAAAAACATCACTGGCATCAGTGCTGAACATGAATAGATTATGATATTATGATAAGATATCCTATGACAATAAAAGCAGAATGCTATAGTAAGTAAAGCACAAAATTGGAAATTAGAAGAACTTTTAAAAACAGAATGGATGAACCAAAATGTTCTCATTTTTAAAAGGGAGACTATTCTTTAAAAAGACATTGTCATAAAAGATAAAGAAGGCTGAGGCAATGTTTGAGATTGAAGGAGTCTGCAGAATAAGACACCTGTTATTTTTACAATGAGGCTGTTAGTCTGAGGTGGCCTAATGCCATGAAGGTATTTGTAAGCAAAGCAGAATCCAAGGCAATAAATGCCTCAGAGATTACAAAATCAAAATCTAAGTCAACCAAATAGTAAACTATGTTTTAAGCTATAGCCAATCAATAATCTCCTTGCTTTGCTTCTGCATTTTCTCTATCAAGTCTCTCCCCAACTCCTCTCCATGGAGCACAGCTAACCACTTCTGGTTTGGTGCTGACCAATTCATACTGATTTTTCTTCACTCTTGAAATTTAACATGTCTCAGTTTACCTTTTAACACAAGTAAATACAATATATGATTCTAGGCTGGATCCCATACTTGAAGGAAAAAAGTACCATGAAGAATTGGCTGATAACAGTTGCTAACACTGATATAATCTACTTGCTGGTGTTCCAAATGTTTTATTGATTACACATTTACTGAAGCTGATTGTCTCTAGTTTTGTTTCTTCTGCATGCGTGCATGCACACTCAATCATTTCCAACTCTTTGCAACCCCATGGACTGCAGCCTGCCAGGCTGCTCTGTCTACGGAATTTTCCAGGCAAGAATACTGGAGTGGGTTGCCAATTCCTTCTCCAGAGGATCTTCCTGACCCTGGGATGGAACCTGTATCTCTTGTGTCTCCTGCACTGGTAGGCAGGTTCTTACCAGTTGAGCTACTGGGGAAGCCTGAAACTTATTACCCTACTGTAAATATGTTAGAAATTATTTTTGTTCTTCAGGAAAAAAAAATTGAGGTAGTTAGAGGTGAAGGAAAGTCATATATGCAATCTACTCTCAAAGGAAAGGAAAGAAGGAAAGCATAGAGATAGTGTGTTTGGGTTACTGAGTGTACTTTAAGAAGAAAGCAGATGAGGCAAATGTTAACTACAGGTAGGAGGTACTGAAGTGTTTCTTGTATTTTTCCCACAACTTCCTAGATGTTTTTATTTTCTAAAAATCAATAGAAAGGTAAAAGATAAAGCCAAGGAAATTTAAAATAGAGAACCCCCCCCAAAAAAAAAGAGAGAGAGAGAGGGAGTAAGAGTTGAAAAACTTTAAGACCTGAATCTAGAAGTTTCAATAATTGAGTAATGATATAAAGACAGTTGATAAGATAAAGTTATCAAAGAAATTACATATTATTTTTCAACATCAAAAAAATCACTCTTAAGTGGAATTAGTCTCGTATCAAGGCACACCATCATGAACCTTAAAAATCATGAGGTTCTACAAAGAGAAAAGTAAAACAAAAGTCACCTACAGATGAAAAGAGATCAGACTGGCATTAGAATGATCTTATCATAGTCATGAAGGAGAATCCTTTTCATCCCAGATACTAAAGCATATACTCAAATATCAATCACATGGAAGGGTGGAAGTAAGCCCTCTGAAGACAAGCATGGGTCCAATATATGTACTTTTCACACTATTTTTTAAGAAGCTACTAGAAACTTGTTTTGTTTCTGCAAAAAGAGGGAGAGGTCCAATCAAGAAGGAGTAGTAAATACAATTCAGGAACAAGAAATTCAGAGCCAAACAGACAGGGTGCATAAGAGAACAGCCAGATAGATGGGAACAAAATGATGGAAGGCTGGAGGAATAGAATTTCAAAATAAGGAATTTGACACATATTTTAATAGTTTTGTACATTTGAAATCTGAAGACATTATAATCTGTTAAGCTTCAGGAAAACAAAGATCTCAGCCCCAAACAATGTTAACCTGAACACAGTATCTGCAAAGTCATTAAGTAAACATTGAGTACTAAGTTCAACACAACAATTTTTTTCAACATATTGAGAGGAGAGTGGAAAAAAAAAGTTCTGTGATCAGTGGCTGGCTTATATCCTCTAAAGTATCATAGTAGGAAATTAGTAGATTATGTTTAGAACTGATAAGTCAAGATAACAATAGAAACATAAATTAAAAATAAGCAAAGTTATTACCAAGATAAACAGGTAGAAGTTGGACCTTTTTCTATTGAATGTGGCTACAGGACAGACAATGTGGAGCAAGATGCTATGATTCTGTTGCTATTATAAGCCTCTAAATACTATCCAATTACTAGATGATCAGTTTCTTTCCTATTTAGAAAAAAGTAAGGAGAATAATTCTTAGGGCTCTACAACTGCTTCAACCATTTCAACAACAGTATACACTGAAGATTGCAGAGAGATGTCCATCCCCTGTTGGAATTGTGTAGAATCTTTTAAAAAGAAACACCGTCTAGTGTTTCTTCTAGAAACACCATCCACTTCTGAAAGGAAAACCACCTCCTACCAAAAGAAATTTCCAAGAAACCAGCAGATATTCTGGTTGCCTTCCCATTTCTAAACACAGTTGCTTTAAAATTAACATTCACTCTCTGAAATTTGAAAGCTAAAATTTTGTGGGTTTAATACAGGGTAAGAATATCCCATATCCCTCTAGATTTTATAAAATAATTTGTTTCCACTGTTAAAAATACTTGAAAATAAAACACATTCTGCCCCTGCTTTCAAGGCCTACCCTGAGTAGGTGCTATTTCTCTCTGTTAGCAACAGAATTCGGAGAAGGCAATGGCAACCCACTCCAGTGTTCTTGCCCGGAGAATCCCAGGGACAGGGGAGCCTGGTGGGCTGCCGTCTATGGGGTCACACAGAATCAGACACAACTGAAGCGACTTAGCAGCAACAGCAACAGAATTTGAATACTGACTACCAGTACCTCTGACTGTAGCCAGTGGTATGTATTAATCTAAATTCAGATGTTTTTGACTGTTTCAGCATATTGCAACAAAAGGTATTTGATAATCACATGTGTAAGACATGATTTTAGTGTTGAAGTTCGCTTATTTATTACAGAAAGGCAACAATTGCTTAAGTGATACCTAAAAATGAGAGAAAATTCCTCTAATTTATTAAGATAAAAGAACATTGCCATATCAAACAGGAATTTGTATCTTCCCCTCTACAAGAAATAAATTACATTTAATATCTACTACCGCCAAGTTCTTCTATACAGTTCATGAGGTTCTCATGGCAAGTATACAGGGGTAGTTTGCCATTTCCTCCTCCTGTGGGGTCTCAAAGTGTCAGACACAACTGCGCAAATGAACGACATTGTCAAGTTCTGAGTTTTCAGCGTAATCATGTCATCTCCAGCATCTGACATTAATCTAAGGGGAAAGAAGGGCAACTTCTGACATTTTTGTATTTGAGGCCTCATGTATAGTAGATCTTTGAAGGAGACTGATTTATGTTTCTATATAACCAGAAAATTATGCTTTATCTCACATATTAAAAAAACAAAACACCACTTCATTTTAATAAACTATTTTTTTGCCATCCAGCAGATGACACAATTTTTTCTTTAACATTTTCCTACACTTTCCTACATCTCTTTAATCATCTGGGATAATTCCTTCTCACTCATCTTTATCCTTTTGTATTCCAATGTCCATGTCTCCAAACAAATTTATATTAGCACCTGTTTTCCCGCTTTTTCCTTCATCTGTTTCACCCTAATGTTAAATCACTTGTGGGGATTTCTCAAATATCAAGCTTCAACTTCTAAGTTTTTCAGTTTCATGCTTCTAACTCTTGTCTCATACTTTTTACATACTGCAGTATTCTGCCACCATGTCAAACTCTCAAAAATTCAGTATAAATACAATACCATAACCAGGCAGGGAATAGTAACTGTGAAATACTGCTGTATCTTAGAAGATTTCTATGGCAACAATATGATAAAAAGGAGAAATAGTGATTTTTAAAAAATTGGTCAAGGGGGAAAAATGAGCTTAAAACATTGATTAGACAGGAAAATATATCTATATATAAAAAATATAAAGGATGTGAAAGAAGACTTTCAGGATTCAGAAAAATGCTTTACTTTAACAAACATGTTCTGAATAAGTAGAATGGAAATGAGGAGGAAAAGGAAAGAATTATCTAAATATTTTAGTAAACATGAAGGCAATTTTATGATTAACAGAATTGAGAAAAATAAAAATAAAAATTTTAAGCCTCAAATGCATTTGACTCATTCTTTACTGAAGTTGTAATTGAAACTGGAGGCCAAAATTTCTAACTAGCGTTAACAGGAAAGTTACAGGTTTAAGAATGTGACAAAAATTCTTTGAGAAGACAAAACCATGGTTTAACCAACCAGTCTTTGTTTAGAAAGATAAAGATTATTATTTACTTGTTATCATGACATTTTTATTTTAATCTATTCATTCAGTTCAGTCACACAGATGTGTCTGACTCTTTGCAACCCCATGGACTGGGTCCAAAGCATGCCAGGCTTCCTGTCCATCACCAACTCCCAGAGCTTGCTCAAATTCATGTCCATCGAGTCGGTGATGCCATCCAACCATCTCATCCTTTGTCATCCCCTTCTCCTCCTGCTTTCAATCTTTCCCAGCATCAGGGTCTTTTCAAATGAACCAGTTCTTCACATCAGGTGGCCAAAGTTCTGGAGTTTCAGCTTCAGTATCAGTCTTTCCAATGAATATTCAGGGCTGATTTCCTTTAGGATAGACTGGTTTGATCCCCTTGCAGTCTAAGAGACTCTCAAAAGTCTTCTCCAATGCCACAGTTAAAAGGAATAGTTCTTTGGCGCTCAGCTTTTAAGCTATACCTTTTGAACATTTATCAAACTTGAATTTATATGTGTTTAGTACAAATGGTATATTACAGGAAACATTTTTTTCTAATATTAGTTTTAAAATTGCAAGTACTCTTGCTTTTTGACTTTGACACAAACGTCTACTGTAGAAAATCATACGTAACTGAGTGTGGTAGAAAAATGTTATGGCATATAAAATATAGAACTTCGGAGGTTGATGTTGTTTATAACTGATATTTAAGTACTACTATAAGCATCAGATTAGTAAACTATGATATGCTTCATGGGTATAAAAGATACAGTATTTCCCAATTAAGTCAGAAAAAAATGTATTTGTGATGTTATGGGGATTTAGCACAATAGGAAAATCCACAGATCACTGGAGGAGGATCACAAAAATAAAGACACTTCTTGATAATATTCAAGTCCACGAAAATTAATCACCATCCTTTTTAATACTACTGAAGAAGAAGTGAAAGTCACTCAGTCGTGTCAGACTTATTGCAATCCCATGAACTATATAGCCCATGGAGTTCTCCAGGCCAGAATACTGGAGTGGGTAGCCATTCCCTTCTCCAGGGAATCTTCCCAACTCAGGGATCAAGCCCAGGTCTCCCACACTGCAGGTAGATTCTTTACCAGCTGGGCCATCATGTAAGCCCAGTATTCCTACCCTTTATGAAAAGGAGAAAACAAAGGGATTGCTAACTCTCCTTTACTATTTGTCCTCTACCTTTGAGGTTATTGTAAATGTATTGTTCCCTCCATCCACAATGTCATTCCCAGCCTATATATAATCCCTGTTATTTATATCAGATTCAGTTTCAAGAAGCCTTCATAATTGCTTTAATACAAATCAAAATATATCTGTCTTCCAGCAAACAAGACTCTATCATGCATTATCTTTAGCATCTAACACTAAGAGTTGCCTAACATATTAAAAATATGTGCACCTGCATTATAATATAACATTGAATACCATCTGTGTATACAGCATATCTTCTTTCCTGGAAGAAAGTCACTTGAATGTAGAAATGCTTTATTGATATCTATATCCCCCACAGGTCTAGAGAAATACAGTGTTGATAGTAGATGCTTAAAGTTTTGCGAATGATTTCAAGTTTTAGTTATTGATAATCATCACTAACAGTCACTATCTTTTTTTTTATAACCCCCCCAGCTCTGGTCTATTCTCATGTAACTCACATTTTCTTGAGAAATATGAATAAAAGACAGAGGGTAAGCCTGGTTGCAACTTTTGGTTTGCAGTAATCTAATTCTCCCAAATTTTGCTACACATTATTTGACACTAAAAGTGGTTTCAGTGTGATCAATATACATTATATTTTGATTTATCTTAGGCATATATTCATGAATGACTAATGAACACTGATTGATGTAAACAAGTTCTCATCTTGTGATAATTTCCAGTATTTTATTATAGTTTGCAAAATATCCTCATCATAGTACTTCAGCAAATGTAATTTCAGCTGCTAAAAAATTCAACATGACTTCAGTTGTTGGCAATGTTAAATCATTCCTGTTGCCATGTGATGTTAGCTGCAGCTTACATTTCAAGTCACGAAGGGTTATTAATATTATATGGTCAGAAATAATTTCCAGATCAATGAATCAATGCTATCTTAATATTCTGTCTTTAATTTTCATACCACATTTATTTTGTGAGTGATATTCATAAAAGGAAGTTGCTTGGTGTTGCCAAACTCATTATCATAGGATTTTCTCCAGAGCTGAATTTCCTTTGTGATCAAAGGGCAATACGAACACCTTCTAAACTATTGAACCATAATGATATCATGGGCAGGCCACAGAGAATAGAGTGAGGAGGAGGGAACTTTCTCTGCAAATACTTAAGGATACTTTACTGGAAAGCAAAGACATTTTACACAGGAAGAAGTAGAAGTAGTACAGGAACAAGTAGAATAAGTGGCTCCATATGCATCCACTTATATACACATGTACATGTGTGTGTGTGTTTTGTTAAGTAAAATAAATACTATTTTTTTTAGAGTTGGTAGGAATCTGCAACATGCTTAAACATTTATAAAAGGCTTATGCAAACATTCTATTAGTTGACTTACAGAATGGGGATGATTTATAACAACAAGTAATTTCAGTCTCAGAGGCTTAAAGAGAAAATTATGCTCTGGGTTGCATAACTCATTCACAGCAGGGTAAATATTTGAGCCCAATTAATACCATATCTGTCCTCCCATACACATGTTGATATGTTGATAACTTTCAACTACCATTATATACGTTTTTTCTGCCACTCTTCTAGTTTCCACCTAACGATAGCTCATACATTTATAATATACATATTGGAGGAGAGCATAGAAGATCAATTATGAAGAGTAAATTCATTGATGGTAACATTTTTCTCCCTTTTTCTATGTTGATACAAAAAAACTTGCCCCTTCTCCTGTCTACTAAAGATGATTCAAGCCTACTCAGTCAATCTGGGCGGCCCCTCACATACACTCTTGCCTATCAAGCAAGGTTTTCCTTTTTCACATTTAATATTGGGAAGAGTGAAAGAGGAGATCCAATTAGAGAGGCATCTGAAGGAAAGAGGGAAGAAATATGGGTGAAAAGATACCTGTGGTTCATTTCGTATCTTGACCTAGTGGCCAAGTAGAGTATGGTTTCATGCAGTTATAAATTTGGGTATATTGAAGACTTGGGTGTCAATGTTATCATCCAAACAGAATATTCAGTAGGAATTAGAGGGCAAAGCATGGACTTAGGAACACAGTCAAAGAAAAGTTTGAAAGAATACTACCAGTATTCTTTATAAAGTTTCTCTTTAAAAGATGTTCACATAAGAAATTACAAAATTATCTCAATTTTTAGATAACAGTACAACTTATTCATGCATCATTGAAGTAAAAAAATTAATAATTAAAGAATATGGTAATGAAAATAAGTAACTGAGAGATTTGACAAATATTTTATCACTGTGATTACTTATACAATGATGCAGTTTTTTAAAAAGGCATTGATGTTTACAAAGTGTATGATAAGAGACAGAATAATCAATTTGATATACTAAAAACAAACTTTAAACAAAAATGTTAATATCTAAACTTATTCAATGTGCAGCCTTTATGGTATAATCATCTACAAAATGAAAGTTAGAACAAGGTAAGTGAGCATATGTGCATTTATCCATTTCAACTAGTCAAATTTAGTAATTATCAATACTAATGAAAGCACATTTCCATATATTTAACCTTCAAGGTCCTACTTAAATTTTATTCCATCTTTGGTGTCTTTACATGTTTAACTAAATAGGAATCAATTGGCTTCACTATCTGAAATTCTCATTTACTTAAATGAAAAAGTTAATTTTTTTCTTATGAAATCATGCAAATAATAATATATGTACACATGCCATTATGTTTAAACACACAGTTTTACTTTGATTTATCTTTTAACCTCATTTCTCATTTTTTTAATCTCTGAAAAACTACAGTGATTTAATTTTCATGACCATCTGTAACATTTTCTTATGAAAAAACCTAATGATTATATACTTTGTTTTGTTTCTAATCATCAAAATATACATTGTGAAGACATTAGAAGTGTTAAAAATTTAAAAAAAAGTCTCCTTTCTATATAATTTTCTCTATAAATTTATAACTGTTATCCTATGAAGGATTTTTAATCTCCTGTTTTAGTTTTAAAAATATGCCTGCTCCTTCTTCTATGTCTTGAGTATTCTTCTAAACCATTAATACCTATTTTAATAAATCTATAGAATGCTACTCTCGAACAAAATCTATTTGATAAATATGATTCAATTAAGTATTTGGGCTATTCATTATTTTCTCTGATATAACAACAGACTGAGAAGTATCCTCTAAATCTTTTCAGATACCCATAAATATTTTCTTACATTAAGTCACTAGATATAGAATTGCTATTTATTAATACATTTGATAAATAGATTAAATATTCATTGCATGTTTCTTATATATTTTATAGTACTTGCTCTACTAGTCTGGATTGGCTTATCTTCTTTACTAATTTTTAGTTTCTGAAAAGCAGGTATTCTATAAACTTAAAGTAAGACACATATTGGTTCTAGTTTATAGACCTTATGAAGTATAAAATGTTTTTGAATGAAATATATTCTGTCTCCTAAATCTATAGTGTATTACTCTTTTCAAGCCACAAAATCTTTATATTCATGACTCTAGATTATATGTATATTTTGGCTTATGGGTTCATGAAGGTACAGACTCAAGGACGATAATAAATATAATCTGTGCAACAGTGTTCAATTCAGTTCAGTTGCTCGGTCGTGTTCGACTCTTTGAGACCCCATGAACCACAGCACACCAGGCCTCCCTATCCATCACAAACTCCCAGAGTTTACCCAACTCATGTCTATTGAGTTGGTGATGCCATCCAACCATCTCATCCTCTGTCGTCCCCTTCTCCTCCTGCCTTCAATCTTTCCCAGCATCACAGTCTTTTCAAATGAGTCAGCTCTTTGCATCAGGTGGCCAAAATATTGGAGTTTCAGCTTCAAAATCAGTCCTTCCAATGAACACCAGGACTGGTCTGATTGGAACTTCTTGCAGTCCAAGGGATTCTCAAGAGTCTTCTCCAACATTACAGTTCAAAAGCATCAATTCTTGTGCGTTCAGCTTTCTTTATATTCCAACTCTCATATCCATACATGACTATTGGAAAAACCATAGCCTTGACTAGACAGACTTTTGTTGACAAAGTAATGTCTCTGCTTTTTAATATTCTAGGTTTGTCATAACAGTGTATTTGACCCTTATTTATGATCTCTTGAAAACCAGACATCAGAAATTCTTTTCAATTACTGGATTATCTGTCTGCTCCACTGTGCCATGACTCTGCAATTGACAAAATCTGGGGTCCTGAAGGGTAACTCAGCCATTAGGTACTTGATACTAAGGAGGATCTGGAACAATGTATCCATCTGAAATGATTCACGGTAACTCTGGGTTTCCACTGAGGTCTCTTAGAGAAATCGCCTTCCCTCTTTACTCCCAAATACTATGTGAAGTTTTATCTTTCATTCTGCTTTTAGTTCAGGCATTTTAACACTTGGTTTAGAAGGAAACCTATCTTTAATTACCTGTTCTACTAGTGAAAGTTAAAAGAAGAATAACCAATGACTTTTAAAGCACTATAAAAGTTCACAACTCTAGTCTTTAAAGAAATGCTAAAGCCCGGTATTTTTTAAATGGTAAAAGGCTCAGTGGAGTTATTTTAGGAATTCTGTGTGCAGAAGCAGGAAAGATGCACAAACTGTGTCTTGGTGTACCGAACTCACCTGGAGCTGAAGCTCATCACTTCCTCCAAGGTTGGTGCCAGCATGCCATCAGTCAGACATCCTAAACTGGAGTATTATGGGCCAGGAACTGCTTGCTTTTTACTCCCACCTGGAACAAAATGCAGTGTCAGTCACTTTTTTTTTTTTTTCATGTTCCTTCAAGCATAATAACATATTCATTATGTTATCTTTTCCTGTCACATTAGACTCTCATTTATCAGAATGCTCAACACAAAGGAAAGAAGCATAAACTCTTCACCTCTATAATTCACACCTCAGTGATTAATATAGCACCTATGTAAGTCACAGGGTACATCCATATTTTATTTCCTATAATGTTCTTTATAAAAGATTTATTATTTTCACACAATTATTACCATCCATTTGGTTTAATTGATGTGTTAATTTTGGAAACTATTTTCTATATATTTTCTTCAGAGATTGTAAATCAAAATTCATTTTTATTTTTTTTATTTTTTTTTATTTTTTTTTTCAAAATTCATTTTTAAACCCCAGAAAGAAGCTAGTGTTAAAAATATTACATTTCAGAATTCCTTTGTTCCCATCACAAAAAGGAATCCCAGTAGGAAATGGAATTTAATAATGTAATTCCATTTAGTTTTATGCCTGCCTTATTTAAAATTCTTCAACTTGAGGGACATTGATGAAGAACATGCCTGTTTCCCCAAATGCACAATGTTGCTGCTTTGGAACATAAGATGAAAACAGACCTTTCAACTACTTGATAAAATTACAGCCTTCAAAAAAATCTCAGAGCTGAGTTGCCTTTGTGAATGGGGTGTTAGGGCCTCTCAGTTATCAACCACCTGACCTCCAGAGCTCTCAGCCTTGCTCTGGTCCAGTATACAATTGGGAGGTTTAAGGAAATATCCAAGAGATACAGACTGAAAGTGTAAGTGTTAGTCACTCATTTGTGCCCAACTCTTTGCAGGCCCATGGACTGCAGCCCACCAGGCTCCTCTGTCCACGGTATTCTCCAGGCAATACTGAAGTGAGTTGCCATTCCCTTCTCAAGGGCATTTTCCCAACCCAAGGATCAATCCCGGGTCTCCTGCATTGCAGGCAAAGTCTTAATGTCTGGACCACCAGGGAAGCCCTAGCAATATGCCAGGCATGCTGCAGTTTTTCCAGCCAGCACTTGCTTCACCTTCATCCCCTTCCCCAGGATCTGGAGTTCTGTTTGCTGACCTTCCTCCTTACGCTCACTGTATCCTGAACTCTCAGAACCAGGGCTGAGCAGGTTGACACACTTTCTTGCTTGATCCACCTGCCTGGGCTCCCTCTTCTTGCTATACCTTTTCAGCACTAGTTGCTTATTTGACTCACCACTTATTACTTGGTGCCACCCTCTGTGAATGAATAATGTGGCTCCATGTACTTCAACACATACAAACCCTAAATGTCTTCAGGTGTCAAGTTAGCAACCACCTCTTTTGTTCTATCTTGCTATTTACTTAGGTGAAGAATTTGTCTATGTAATGAAATGGGAAACTTGCAAAGAAAGGTCTATTTGGATTCCTTTATAGAACTCAAACCTTAAGAATGATTGTTCTTTCTTTAAAGTCCTCTTAAAATCCAGATTTCTCTCTTTTTGCAACCTAGCCCATCCCTTTCACCTTAAACTTCAGTTCAGTTGCTCAGTCACGTCCAACTCTTCATCTTAAACTACTGCCCCAATAGACTTTCATCAACTCTCGCTTAGATAAAAAAAAAAACAAAAACAACTTCCTAAATGTTGATACGGTGCCAACTGAAAACAGATGGTACTTTAAAATTAGGACAATTTGAAGACAGTTTAATAAAAATACTATTTAAAAAACAGTGGGTGGCATGTAAAGAAACCACAAGGGAAGGTGTAGAAGAGTCGCTCTCACCCCAGGCGTGCAGGGACAAGAACAGGGAAGAGTTATTGTCGCCTGGGAGTCAGGTGGGCTTCCCTGGTGGTTCAGACGGTAAAGAATCTGCCTGCAGTGTGGGAGACTCAGGTCTGATTCCTGATTTGGGAAGACTCCCTGGAGAAGGGAATGGTTACCCACTCTAGTATTCTTGCCTGGAGAATTCATAGACAGAGGAGCCTGGAGGGCTACAGTCCACAGGGTCACAAAATATCGGACATGACTGAACGACTAACACTTTTTTCACTTCAGGAGTCAGGCGTGCACAGAAGGCTTCCCGCACATCAGCAGTGATCTCTGCCAAGGATACCAGGTAGCATAAGCAGGCAGAACAGAAGGGAGCCCTGGGATAAAATACTCCTCTTCCCTTCTCTCTGGTTTCCTGTCTATGCTACCTATGAGGCTGACCACACAGGAATTCTAACAGCATAAAAGCCTGTTGATAGACTTCATCCAGGCTAGTTTCCAGTTTTACAGACTAGGATGAAGAATGGTAGACAGGGCATCTGAAAGGCAAACAGAAGAGATCTAGCAAACACTCTTATTCATACTTTGGAGCATCACATTTGGAATCGGATGGAAATCTGAGTCCTAGCTCTACCTACATGCGTAAGTCTAGACAAATTACTTTATTTCTCAGTATTGTTATCTGTACAATGGGGATAATATATACTTCAGAGTGTTTTTTTTTTAAGACAGCATAATGTACCTACAGCACATACTAAGTACTTAACATTAGCAGTAATTCTCTCAAAATGTAAACACACACCACACACACACACACACAGTCATGCTAAACTCTTCAGCTCTTGTTCCAATAGACCATGTGTTTAAGTCTGACTTTCCTAAACATTCTTCCTTCTACTTAAGGGCTTTTTTCTTCCCCTATGTCAATCTTGTTACCTAGAAAATTCACTCAGATTTTGAAGTTTGTAATATGATATGAGGGGCTTCCCAGGTGGCACTAGTGGTAAAGAACATGCCTGCCAGTGCAGGAGACTTAAGAGACATGGGTTCTATCCCTAGGTCAGGAAGATTCCTTGGCAGAGGGCATGGCAACCTACTCCAGTATTCTTGCCTGGAGGAACCAACAGACAGAAGAGCCTGGTAGGTTACAGTCCACAGGGTCGCAAAGAGTTGGACATGATTGAAGTGACTTAGCACTCACTCATAATAAGATGTGAAGGCTCTCTCCAGTCTCTCTCAAGAAAGGGAACCCATTCTTTGTTTCTCTATGGCACACATATCACTCTGCAAAGCAATTGGACCATGCTTGTCCTCTTAGCTGACTGTGAGCTCTCTGAGGGAAAGATAAGCTTCTGGCTGACAGATTTGTATCCTCAGAAGGAGGTTCACTGCCAGGTTCTTAGTACTCAATAAATATTAAGTGAATAAATGAATATGTATTACTAGATTAAGTCTGTTAAAAATGTAAGGAAAAGGCTCAGTAATTTCTTCATTCTTTGCCCAAAGGGCATATCAATCTGTAATCAATCATTCATATTGGGGACTAAAGACAGTGGGAAAGAGGTCCCAAAGGAAAATCCAAGCAACTCTGCCTTTTTTTTCCTTGGACAACCTTGCTGGAAAATTCACCTCATGCAAGCATGCTAGAAGCACTAGTCCTAATAGAATTCATTAACTCACAGAATTAGCTAACTCCAACTAACACTTCTATGTATCTGATGCATTTGAGTGATGAAACAACCAGTTGAATCACCAACATTTTCTCAATGAGAAACCTAAAGTTTTTCCCCACCAATTAAATATAGTCTGCTTTGTGAGTAAGTAATTAATTTGCATGAGTCTAAGTCTCAGAAAAAATGGTATAAAATGGTTTACTCCCATTTGATTCCAAATCTTTCCATTTGTCATCCTCAATAAGACATTTCCTAGCATCTGTGTGCCCTTGCTAAACTTCTTTCTGCAAATACAGTAGTGTATGTGTATTTTCACTCCTCATTCCCTTATTTAAAAACTGCATATTTTATCCACTATTATGAGCCTTTTTTTCCACCTAAAGTAACTTTGAGATCATTTATCAAGTAAACAATATCTTAATCATATTCAGTTTCATGTATTTCTATTGTTCTGATATATGGTAATTCTGATAAATTGTTTAACTGAACTTCCTTAACGTTTGTTTTTCAAAAATTTCACTGTTATTAAGAGGCTATGATAAATGACTTAGTAAAAAAGTAAGTTAGTATCTCATAAGTTCATCTGCAGGAAACATTCCTACAAGCATGTAGAGCGAGTTCAAAGATGAATGCATTTGTAACTTTCAGATATATTGACCAATGATCCTCCTTGAAAGTCAAGCAAATTTATGCTCTCATCAGCAGTCTTAAAAATTGTGAGTGGGTTTGGTATCTTGAGATAACAAGGGATGTTGCATATATTTTCATGTGAAATTTCTATTATCAGCCTTCATCATTTTTATTACTATAGCCACAGTTCAACACAGTTTTTCTTATTGTTTTCAAAATGAAGCAAAGTCATTAACGACATGAGCAAAATATTCCTCTATGTTTATGGTTTTTTAAAAAGCTTCCCAAGCTTCTGCAATCTTATACATCCTGGAAAACTAAACCTCGCAAAGAGGTACCACAGTGCCCTCTGGTGGCAATCTGCTTCATTGCATCTTCCCTGAATTGGGGCAGAAGCTTGAGGTCAGACTTTGCAAGCCTCTAAGGGAAAATTCTGAAAGAGATGGGAATACCAGCCTACCTGACGTGCCCCTTGAGAAATCTATATGCAGGTCAGGAAGCAACAGTTAGAACTGGACATGGAACAACAGACTGGTTCCAAATAGGAAAAGGAGTTCATCAAGGCTGTTTTTTGTCACCCTGTTTATTTAACTTATATGCAGAGTACATCATGAGAAACACTGGGCTGGAAGAAGCACAAGCTGGAATCAAGATTGCTGGGAGAAATATCAATAACCTCAGATACGCAGATGACACCACCCTTATGGCAGAAAGTGAAGAGGAACTAAAAAGCCTCTTGATGAAAGTGAAAGTGGAGAGTAAAAAAGTTGGCTTAAAGCTCAACATTAAGAAAACTAGGATCATGGCATCTGGTCCCATCACTTCATGGGAAATAGATGGGGAAACAGTGGAAACAGTGTCAGACTTTATTTTTCTGGGCTCCAAAATCACTGTAGATGGTGATTGCAACCATGAAATTAAAAGATGCTTACTCCTTGGAAGGAAAGTTATGACCAACCTAGATAACATATTCAAAAGCTGAGACATTATTTTGCCAACAAAGGTCCGTCTAGTCAAGGCTATGTTTTTTCCAGTGGTCATGTATGGATGTGAGAGTTGGACTGTGAAGAAAGCTGAGCATCAAAGAATTGATGCTTTTGAACTGTGGTGTTGGAGAAGACTCTTGAGAGTCTCTTGGATTGCAAGGAGATCCAACCAGTCCATTCTAAAGGAGATCAGCCCTGGGTGTTCTTTGGAAGGACTGATGATAAAGCTGAAACTCCAATACTTTGGCCACCTCATGCGAAGAGTTGACTTATTGGAAAAGTCTCTGTTGCTGGGAGGGATTAGGGGCAGGAGGAGAAGGGACGACAGAGGATGAGATGGCTGAATGGCATTACCAACTCGATGGACATGAGTTTGAGTGAACTCCGGGAGTTGGTTATGGACAGGGAGGCCTGGTGTGCTGCAATTCATGGGGTTGCAGTCGGACATGACTGAGGGACTGAACTGAACTAAAAGCAACTTTGTCTTCCCTGGTCGCTCAGATGGTAAAGAACCCACCTGCCAATGCAGGAGACATTAGAGACGTGGGTTCAGTCCCTGGGTTGGGAAGATCACCTGGAGAAGGAAATACACTCCAGTATTCTTGCCTGAAGAATCTCATGGACAGAGAAGCAATCCCACAGACAGAGAAGTCTGGCAGGGTAAAGTCCATAGGGGTCTCAAAGAGTCAGACACGACTGGAGTAACTTAGCATGCACACAAGCCTGGTTCAAATCTCCTCACTTGGTATACAATACGAAACTACATCCACAACTTTACAGCAAAGTCAGGCTTTAAGGAACTAGAACTAGGCTAGCAACAAATTGGTAGGTGTCCTAACAGGCAGAGTTCATTTCTTTTGGGTTTTATTCTTTCTTTTTCTCCTAGTTGCTTTTTTGATTATTATTTTTTAATTTAAGGATAATTGCTTAAAAATTTTTATGGTTTTCTGTCATACATCAACAAGAATCAGCCATAGGTACACCCATGTCCCCTTCTTCCCAGACCTCCCTCCCATCCTACTCCCACCCCACCCTTCAGCCTGTCACAGAGCCCCTGTTTGAGTTCTCTGATTCATACAACAAATTCCCATTGGCTATTTATTTTACATATGGTAATACAAATTTCTATTTTCCTCTCTCCATACATCTGCCCTTCTCCCTCCTCCCCTCGTCGCATGTCCATAGGTTTGTTCTCTATGCCTGGTTCTCCACTGCTGCCCTGAAAATAAATTCATCAGTGCCTTCTTTTAGATTCCACATATATGTGACACTAGTTGCTTTTAAAATATGTAGTGGAGTATATTTTCAGTGAGCTGCAGTGTAGACTTGTATGGGCAGTTAGGCTCTGCTTCAGCCTTCCCTCTATCAGTGGAATCCAAAGGACAATCACCACTCCGTAGGAATCCATGTACCAAAAAATAGCAATGTCAATCAGAAACCTGAGACTGATTTCATTCATTCATTCTACAGGTATTTGGAATACCATGCAATGTCCCAAGTGCCTATGAATTTTTCAGTAAAGAAAGCAGACAAAACCTTCCTCTTGAAGCATATCTTCTACTTGGAGGAAACAGAAAATACTTAATTAAGCAAATACACTATACTGACAGACTTGAATCTGAGAGTATGAGGAGGTGGAGGTCCTTTTCAACTTGAACTAGAAAGAGAAAGGGTAGGCCTCTTTGAGACTGTGGAAATGCACCCAGAAATGTGAATTTCCAAGCCTTTAGAACATTGTGGTTTTTAGTCACTGCGTCTTGTCTGACTCTTTGCGACCCCATGGACTGTAGCCCACCATAAATGGCATTAAAAAGTCCTGAGATAAGCAGTGAGTGTGGTTTGGGAAGAAAGATGTCCAAAGGCTGAAGTCTTGAACACTTCAGCTTTCAGAGACTGAAACAGTGAAAAGAAACTAGAAAAGAAGAGTGAAGGGACTAGTGAGGTGTACAGGTAAGTTACAAAGTGGTGTTTCGGAAGCCAAGCAAAAACTGCTTCAAATAGCAGAGCATGTTCAACTGTGTCAACTGTAGCTGACAAGTCACACAAGATGAAGACTGGGTATTGTCCATCTTACTCACAATGTAGAAATCACGGGTGACTGTGATAACATGGGTTTTAGTGAAATGAGGAGGAGGACGTTAGAATGGAGGAATAATGACAAGTGCAGAGGGTACATACTGAAGAGCACATATACTATGTTCATGTACAAGTTAAGGTAGACCAGGTTTACTTCAGAAAGCAAGGCTTAGTAAGTTAAGATGTTGAGATGCTACAAATAACGCTCCCTCAATACAATGGGAGTAAGTTGAAAGTCAGTAACAAAAGGATACACATAAACAAACAATCTTTATGTTTGCAAAATTTTTAATGTGAATAACTAGGCAAGAAATTAATTTAAAGCAACATAAACTGAATGGCAATAGAGCTATTACATATTAAAATCTGAGAAACCTTTTAGATCCTTATGCCCTCTCCCATGTTTCCCTTTCACAGGCAGAACACTGCTTCTAGAAAAGTACTTAGATTTGCCACACAAACAAAAACCACAGTTTTTTTGCACCATTTCTAAAATAATTTGACTATGTGCTCATCTTCCTTACTAGGCGATAGGCAATTTCAAAGCAAGGATTTTAAAAATATTTAGCATTTGACAAAATAGCTAGTAAGTGGGGAGTACTCAGTGCATGCCTATTTAATGAGTGAGTGAGATGAATTTGTGGACAACTACCTGTATTACAACTTGGTAAGTAGAAGTGAGGGATGTACAAAGCCAATGTATGTCTGAAAAGACCTGTGTTATTGACTGGCATCAGATAAATTGAATGGAATTAACTTTAAAAAAGATCCATTCTTCAAATTTCGTGCAAAAATAAAAAGTACTTTTACAGAAAAAGCACTGGTTTAATGGCTGCTTATGAGCTCCCAAAGAGATCTACTCCTGAGGCCTGCTTTGACTTTTGCCTGCTCTTAACTGAGGTGTATTCATACTGTAGAAGGAAAACACACGCGTTTTTAAATCACAGGTCTCCTAATTACGGCACCCCCAAACCTCCTCCACCGTAGACTTTAGTTTCTTGAACTACAATTTGGTCAGTGCAAAGGTTGGAAAGATTCTTACGTAAATATCTCAATACCCACACAGGCATCAAGTATTTAAGCTCTAGAGCTACCAGTGTTTTTTTTTTTTTTTCCCCAATTTGTGCCTACAAACAAAGAGATCTTCACAATAAAATTAGAAGTAAAAACCTATTCATGTCACCTGTAACATAAAATGCTTTAACTGAAGCAAAATGTTCTGTGGAGAAAAACTATGAATATGTGCTGACTCATTAACATTTTATAATATAAATAACAAAATGAGTAATGATTATATACATTAAAATGCTGATTTTGGCAGCCATGCAGAGTTCTATTTGCTCATGAAAAACAGAAAATATCTAAAAATATAAAATGAGATTAGACCAAAAATAGAAATCAACTTTTTTTAAAATTTTATTTTTTAACTTTACAATATTGTATTGGTTTTGCCATATATCAAAATGAATCCGCCACACGTATACATGTGTTCCCCATCCTGAACCCTCCTCCCTCCTCAAACTATCCCTCTGGGTCGTCCCGGTGCACCAGCCCCAAGCATCCAGTATCGTGCATCAAACCTGGACTGGCGACTCGTTTCATATATGATATTATACATATTTCAATGCCATTCTCCCAAATCATGCCACCCTCTCCCTCTCCCATAGAGTCCAAAAGACTGTTCTATACATCAATGTCTCTTTTGCTATCTCGTATACAGGGTTATTGTTACCATCTTTCTAAACTACATATATTTGCGTTAGTACACTGTATTGGTGTTTTTCTTTCTGGCTTACTTCACTCTGTATAATAGGCTCAAGTTTCATCCACCTCATTAGAACTGATTCAAATGTATTATTTTTAATGGCTGAGTAATACTCCATTGTGTATATGTACCACAGCTTTCTTATCCATTGGAGAAGGCAATGGCACCCCACTCCAGTACTCTTGCCTGGAAAATCCCATGGACAGAGGAGCCTGGTAGGCTACAGTCCATGGGGCCACTAAGAGTCGGACAGGACTGAGCGACTTCACTTTCACTTTTCACTTTCATGCATTGGAGAAGGAAATGGCAACCCACTCCAGTGTTCTTGCCTGGAGAATCCCAGGGACGGGGGAGCCTGGTAGGCTGCCATCTATGGGGTCACACAGAGTCAGACATGACTGAAGTGACTTAGCGTAGCATAGCATTTCTTATCCATTCATCTGCTGATGGACATCTAGGTTGCTTCCATGTCCTGGCTATTATAAACAGTGCTGCAATGAACATTGGGGTACATGTTATATCTTTCAATTCTGGTTTCCTCAGTGTGTAAGCTATCTGGAGAAAGAAGAATGGAACTGGAGGAATCAACCTACCTGACTTCAGGCTCTACTACAAAGCCACAGTCATCAAGACAGTATGGTACTGGCACAAAGACAGAAATATAGATCAATGGAACAAAATAGAAAGCCCAGAGATAAATCCACGCACATATGGACACCTTATCTTTGACAAAGGAGGCAAGAATATACAATGGATTAAAGACAATCTCTTTAACAAGCAGTGCTGGGAAAACTGGTCAACCACTTGTAAAAGAATGAAACTAGACCACTTTCTAACACCATACACAAAAATAAACTCAAAATGGATTAAAGATCTAAACATAAGACCAGAAACTATAAAACTCCTAGAGGAGAACATAGGCAAAACACTCTCCGACATATTCACAGCAGGATCCTCTATGACCCACCTCCCAGAATACTGGAAAGAAAAGCAAAAATAAACAAATGGGACCTAATTAAACTTAAAAGCTTCTGCACAACAAAGGAAATTATAAGCAAGGTGAAAAGACAGGCTTCAGAATGGGAGAAAATAATAGCAAATGAAGCAACGGACAAACAACTAATCTCAAAAATATACAAGCAACTCCTACAGCTCAATTCCAGAAAAATAAATGACCCAATCAAAAAATGGGCCAAAGAACTAAATAGATATTTCTCCAAAGAAGACATACAGATGGCTAACAAACACATGAAAAGATGCTCAACATCACTCATTATCAGAGAAGTGCAAATCAAAACCACTACGAGGTACCATTTCACGCCAGTCAGAATGGCTGCGATCCAAAAGTCTACAAGCAATAAATGCTGGAGAGGGTGTGGAGAAAAGGGAACCCTCTTACACTGTTGGTGGGAATGCAAACTAGTACAGCCACTATGGAGAACAGTGTGGATATTCCTTAAAAACTGGAAATAGAAATCAACTTTTATAAAAAAAAAAATATCAATATTTTAATGAGCTAAAGTGTTAACACTTCTCTTTATCATGTATTTCTACATTTAGAAGTTCATTCAACATGGCGAGCATTTTATTATACTAGTTGTTCACTTAGTTTCCAACAAGGAAGCTTGATATGTTATGTTAAAGTTTAGGTGTCTAATTCCCTTGTTTATTATATTTAACATGTGCTCTCAAGATGAGTATAAAATTCAAAATGACATGTGGGTATAGTGAAAGTCCAATTTAGAATCATCCTGATTCTTGGTTCCAAAGACTAAAATCATTATCCAAAAAGAGACCTTTTCTTGTGAAACTAGATAAACTTTTTTTTTTTACACATAAAAATGCCTACCAAGGTTATTTTATTAAGTTGGACATCCCTGAGAGTAAATAAATCTATCTCTAGAGAGAAAAAAATCAAGAAAGGTAGCAATAGAGGAAGACAAGTGCTCGGGAAATTTATTAATCTAGAAGGAAGCTATCGTTTCCTTGTTGGAAGAATATCCTGTTTGCAAAGTACCATTTTTTCCCCATGACTTCACTAAGAGAACAGAGAGAAAGCAAAAATTGAAATTCAGAGCATGACAAATTGCCAAGATGTTTATCTATGATCCTCAAATGTATTAACTGCTTGCCTTCTGTGATCCTCGTGACTCAAAACTATTCAAAAGTCATCTTTACGAAGATGAAGCTACTCCCCTCACAATAAAGGTGGTTGTTCCCTTGACTGTACTTACGAACTGCATTGTCGTTTTTTCTATCAGCACAATTGTCACTGTAGTTTTTTTCAACAGGACTGTCTTCCCTTTCAGATTAGGACATTTCAAGAAGAGGCATGCATCCCTTATGGCTGCCATTCTTTTCTCCTGCTATCTGCACTCAACCCACTCCATCTCCAGTGCCTAATATCATGACTGGAAAGTGTTTAAGCTCTTTTGAGTGTTTAGTGATAAAAATGACTGAATAAAACATGACAAACATCAAAGTTAAGGGCAAATAAAAGCAAAAATTAAAGATAAGTTAGAAGTCATTAAATAGCTATGCACTTCTAGCTCCTCTTTGGTCATGCACTTGTTTACCTGATGATCCAGTACTCTGCTACATCTGTGTCTTACAAAGGTATAATTTTAAGGATAAAGGTTCAGTACTTAGGCAAATGTTTTAAGAAGTGTGCACAAGAAATTTCCATGATCCAATGGCAGTGACTTCAAAACCATTCTTGCAAGAGAAAAAGGAGAATATTATCAGCCTAACAGACACTCCCCCAAAGTAACAGTACTGTGTAAGACATGAACTTAGTAGGAGCAAAGGAAAGGAGAATTGAGATTTTATGACAATGAAAGGGTAACTGCAAGAACAAGACTGACATTCAAATTATAAAAGCTATTTTAATGAAAATAAATCATCTAGTAGAGGTGGGCTGCCGTCTATGGGGTTGCACAGAGTCGGACATGACTGAAGTGACTTAGCAGTAGCAGCAGCAGTAGATTTATATTGTGTAAATAAAAGAATATTAAAATACAGTGAGCACCACTGTAACTGAAGCAGTAACAAGATGGTGAGTGAAAGATTTCTGCAGTAGGGTATCTGATAAAATAGAATAACATGTTTAGCTAGAAAAATCACAAGTCAGATAAAGTTCAAACATAAGAGCAAAAGGACAGAATCAATGATTTTCTGATATATAATTTTACCCTCTAGTTCAGTTCAGTTCAGTCGCTCAGTCGTGTCTGACTCTTTGCAACCCCATGAATTGCAGCACGCCAGGCCTCCCTGTCCAGCACCAACTCCCGCAGTTCCCTAAAACTCATGTCCATTGAGTCAGTGATGCCATCCAGCCATCTCATCCTCTGTTGTCCCCTTCTCCTCCTGCCCTCAATCCCTCCCAGCATCAGGGTCTTTTGCAATGAGTCAACTCTTCGCATGAGGTGGCCAAAGTACTGGAGTTTCAGCTTTAGCATCATTCCGTCCAAAGAAATCCCAGGGCTGATCTCCTTTAGAATGGACTGGTTGGATCTCCTTGCAGTCCAAGGGACTCTCAAGAGTCTTCTCCAACACCATAGTTCAAAAGCATCAATTCTTTGGCGCTCAGCTTTCTTCACAGTCCAACTCTCACATCCATACGTGATTGCTGGAAAAACCATATCCTTGACTAGACGGAACTTGGTTGGCAAAGTAATGTCTCTGCTTTTGAATATGCTATCTAGGTGGTCATAACTTTCTTTCTAAGGAGTAATCATCTTTTAATTTCATGGCTGCAGTCACCATCTGCAGTGATTTTGGAGCCCCAAAAAATAAAGTCTGACACTGTTTCCACTGTTTCCCCATCTATTTCCCATGAAGTGATGGGACCAGACGCCATGACCTTCATTTTCTGAATGTTGAGCTTTAAGCCAACTTTTTCACTCTCCTCTTTCACTTTCATCAAGAGGCTTTTTAGTTCCTCTTCACTTTCTGCCATAAGGGTGGTGTCATCTGCATATCTGAGGTTATTGATATTTCTCCCAGCAATCTTGATTCCAGCTTGCACTTCTTCCAGCCCAGCGTTTCTCATGATGTACTCTGCATATAAGTTAAATAAGCAGGGTGACAATATACAGCCTTAATGTACTCCTTTTCCTATTTGGAACCAGTCTGTTGGTGCATGTCCAGTTCTAACTGTTGCTTCCTGACTTGCATATATGTTTCTCAAGAGGCAGGTCAGGTGGTCTGGTATTCCCATCTCTTTCAGAATTTCCCACAGTTTCTTGTGATCCACACAAAGGCTTTGGCATACTCAATAAAGCAGAAATAGATGTCTTTCTGGAACTCTCTTGCTTTTTCCATGATCCAGCAGATGTTGGCAACTTGATCTCTGGTTCCTCTGCCTGTTCTAAAACCAGCTTGAACATCTGGAAGTTCATGGTTCATGTATTACTGAAGCCTGGCTTGGAGAATTTTGAGCATTAGTTTACTAGCATGTGAGATGAGTGCAATTGTGAGGTAGTTTGAGCATTCTTTGGCATTGCCTTTCCTTAGGATTGGGATGAAAACTGACCTCTAGGTTCTTTGCAAAATCTTCAATTGTAAAATGGTCTATTAATCCATGCTTGAATTTCCCATTCTTTATACTTTAGGCAAGTAGTAGGTATTTTTAAAGATTTTTAAGATTGAAACTAAAGCTCAGCATTCTCCATACTAGGACTTCCTGCCTGTTAAAGTATATTTACTTTTTAAAATTCTCTACTCCTATGTCCTTTCCTCATTTCACTTGTCCTTTATTCCTCTTAGCAAGGAGTGTTACTCACAATACTAGTAGGACTATTTTTTGTTCTGACTTCTTGATAAACTGGGTTAAAGACAGTGGAAAACATATAGGAAACTAGAAAGACTCTGAGAAAAGGATCTAGGGGCTGTATTACTCTTGGTATGAAAGTAAGTGATTCCACCTTTGGTTGTATTTAGAGTGGTAAGAATTCATGACATGCAAACACAAATACTAAAGCTTTTTACCTATGGTTAATTAGGATCAAATGTAGGATGAAGGTGAAACATTAGCTATTTGTAGCCCTCTAATAGTAGTCATGTATGGATGTGAGAGTTGGACTATAAAGAAAGCTGAGTGAATTGATGCTTTTGAACTGTGGTGTTGGGGAAGACTCTTGAGAGTCCCTAGGACTGCAAGAAGATCAAACAAGTCAATCCTAAAGGAAATCAGTCCTGAATATTCATTGGAAGGACTGATGCTGAAGCTGAAGCTCCAATACTTAGGCCACCTGACGCAAAGAACTGACTCATTGGAAAAGACCCTGATGCTGGAAAAGATTGAAGGTGGGAGGAGAAGGGGACAACAGAGGATGAGATGGCTGGATGGCATCACCAACTTGATGCACGTGAGCTTGAGCAAGCTCTGGGAGTTGATGATGGACATGGAACCCTGGCATGCTGTAGTCATTGGGGTTGCAAAGAGTCAGACATGACTGAGCCATTGAACTGAACTGAGCCCTCTGATAGCACGTGGACAATGATAATTGTAGAAAGATATGGCTTCTGTTAAATAAATTAGAAGCCTTAAGATAAAAGAAATAGGCTCAATAGGCACATGAAAGCATGTTCAACATTGCTAATTATTAGAGAAATGCATATCAAAGGTACAATGAGATATCACCTCACACCAGCCAGAATGGCTATCATTAAAAAGTCTATAGACAATAAATGCTGGAGAGGGTATAGAGAAAAGGGAATCCTCCTACTCGACTGATGGGAATGTAAACTGGTACAGCTACTCTGGAGAACAGTATGGAGGTTCCTTAAAAAACTGAAAATAGAGCTACCATATGACCCTACAACCCCACTCCTGGGCATATATCCAGAGAAAAGCATGGTCTGAAGAGATATGTGCACCCCAATGTTCATTGCAGCACAGTTACAATATCTAAGACATGGAAGCAACCTAAATGTCCATTGACAGAAAAATGGATAAAGAAGATGTGGTACATATATGCAATGGAATATTACTCAGCAATTAAAAATAATGAAATAATGCTATTTGCAGCAACATGGATGGACCTAAAGAATATCATATTGAGTGAAGTAAGTCAAACAGAAAAGAAGAAATACCATATGATATCCATTATATGTGGACGCTAAAAAGAAAGGATGCAAATGAACTTACTTACAAAACAGAATGAGACTCACAGACTTAGAGAATGAACTTATGGTTTCCAGGGGAAAGGATAGTTATGTATTTTGGGATGGTCCTGTGCACGTTGCTATATTTAAAACGGATAACCAATGTGGACCTATCATATAGCACATGGAACTCTGCTCAATGTTATTTTCAGCCTGAATGGGAGGGGGCTTGGGGGGAGGATTGATACATGTATATGTATGGCTGAATCCCTTCATTGTTCATCTGAAACTATCATAATATTGTTAATTGGCTATACCCCAATAAAAAATAAAAAGTTTAAAAATAAATAAAAGGAATAGGCTTAAGGCATCCAACTCTAGCCCAGAGAAAGCCACAAAAGCCTAGAGCCTCTACTGAAGATTTAGAAGTTATCCTCATCCCCCTGAATTGAAAGGCAGACTGGTCAGAAAAATCAGACCTAGGATTTAATCGCAAAGGCAGAAGAATTGCAGAGGAAACTAAGTGTAAAGAGACCTGTAACAAAGTCATGGCCCTTCAATGGTATAGGAAAGGAACTCTTATGAGGGGTTTTGAGTGGATGAGCCTGTGAAGCTTGATCTGAATTTCTCTGAATCCTGTGGGTCAGAAAAAGTAGTGCCCTGAAACTTTGAAGAAAATCACAACTCCCCTTGCCTGAGCGATATATAAGGATATTACTAAAAATAGATTTTTCAAAAGATAATGTTATTCTCCTCAAGATCCCTGGCTATAATCTCGCCTTGCCTTCCAATAACTAGGGTGAGGTCTCAGTACAATCTAAATGGAGAAGCACGATCTCTGCTTTGGGATGAAATAGCTTATCTATCCAAGGACTACAGTACCTAGTTAATAAATGATAGCAAGGGCCAAAATTAAACCTATAGGAGTCTACTCAGTTCATTAGTCCAAAGTCAAGGAGGAGGCAACATACAGCTGGACAGGTGGAGAATTTGATTCACAGAACCTACTCATGATGTGAATTCAATGTTCAGGCAGAAACACATGGCCCAAATGCATATATTGGGACAACTCCTTGAGGCTTGCCTTATGGCCCACAGCAAGTGAAGTAGAGGTGTTAGGACTGTTTTTGGTAAGGCATTCACGAAGTCCAAAGGTATGGGCTGATATGAAAGCTTTATAAGATATGATATGAACAGATTTATAAGATTAGAGAATTTACCACCTCATTTGTGTCCATGGGGCAGCCCAGAAGATCCAAAGTTATTCTAGCAGGTGAAACAGTACATTAGTGACAAGGCAAAGAGTAACATGGAAAAGCTTAAAAGTTGGCTACATTCTGGAAGATGGGAGATCATTGGACTCTGTAGTATTGAGAAGGATAATGTAGAACAGAAGTCAGGTAAACATCAGAAGCAAAGCTGACCTAAAAGTTATAAATGCTATAATGCTTAGCAACACTACATTGGCTGTCATGGTACCTTGTTCCACAGGCATTTTTGGTCAAGGACTAACACACCATGGTTCTCCTTGTGACAAGATTTATATATAACTTACTAGGGTATTGTTCAATTATATAATTGGAAAAAAAATGTGAGTGGAAACTTGACATAAGTCACTACAATGGAAAACTACTGTTCCTCCCCCATTTTCTACAACCAAGTTGGTTCACTGACTTGTGAGTCCATAGACTGAATGGAAGGCTGGCACCTATGGAGGAAGTGCTGTGCAGTACCATTGTACATGTATATACTTGTATTCCCCAGAGAGTTCCAGGACCATTTGCCAGACTGTTTACTGGGAAAAGGATAATACACCGAATTCTGACTGTTTGAAGTTAGATCTGACACTGAAAATAAAGTACCTGAAGTATTATCATGTTAGAGTGAGGGCTTATGGAGACCAGGGGATAAATTAAGTTTATTCCAAGTCTATCATACAGTGTTCCTGATAGGTCTACAGATCCATCTAACAATTATTTCTCTGAGAACTAAACATGAGAAGTTCATAAGTTCATTCATAGGAGTTATATACTTAACTAGAACTCCCACATTGGTTCACAAAGCTGTGGAATGAGGGATATTATGGCGAGGAACAGAGAGTCGAAGTCCCAGAGAATGCCCCTTACCATTTTAGCCAAGAGAGTAAAATTACATGCAGTAATGAATCTTAGAATTATAGGAATTAGTGGTACCATTAAAGACCTAAAGAATGAAAAGGTGATGCTTTATCTGTTTTGCTCATGAACTTTTTTTTTAAGTCATAACTGAGATGGTTAGTTTTGTGTGTCAACTTTGCTGAGCCATGCTGCCCAGGTATGTGGTCAAACATTTTGTATATTTCTGCAAGGGTGTTTTTGGATGAGAGGAAATGGCAACCATTCCAGTATTCCTGCCTGGAAAATTCCATAGACAGAGGCCTGGTGGACTACAGTCCATGGGGTTGCAAAGAGCCAGGTATGACTGAGCAACTGAGAATGCATTATTTATATTAGGGGATTTTGAGTACAGAAGATCATTCTCTGTAATGTAGGCAGGCCTCATCTAATCCACTAAAGACCTGAATATGACAAAGGACTGCCATCCCCCTAGCAAGAAGGAATTCTGGCAGCCAAGATGGCCTTTGGAACCACAAACTCCAACATCAACTCTCTACTGGGTCTCTTCCTGATGGCCTTCATATTGGAACTTCAGCTTTTAGAGTCAATAATTATATAAGTGAATTCTGCAAAGTAAATCTCTGTATATAAACACATCCCTCCATGCACACATACACTACGGGCTCTTTCTCTGGAGAAGCCTGATATTGGGTTGGTTAACAAGTTTGTTCGGGTTTTTCCATGAGATGTTATGGAACTAGTAACATTGGTCAACCCAATACAATGACGAACTGCTGTGCAGAATGTAGTACAGAATAGGTATTTTAACTCCCTCTGATATTAGTGGATCTGACTTACACACGGTGACTTACATCTCATTCCTGCCACACTGCAATCATTGCTGAAGTAACCAGTTTTGTGTGTTGGAACCAGTTTTTTGTAGGTGCCACTTGAAATGCTTTATTTTATGCCCATTCCATATACTTCACACTTCCTGTCATAGTTTTATTTTCATGTGTGTGCCTACAGACATAGAATGCCATTAAGAAATAGTGTACACACACTCAACATTACAGTAAACCTTCAAGTTGCTGTGTGTATAAGTCCATGGTTTCTTAGTTATGTGTTATAGTAATATATTTCTTTTCATCCAAATATTACCTTGAAGGACTCTAAGTATCTAAGGCCCTAGAGTGAAGGTCATTATTCTATAAATAGTCCCAACTAACTCTTCTATTTAGAAGAAGTTAATTTTTTTTCAACTTTTCCCTGCTAAATTGATAATTTTTGATATACATTTTTTTAATATTTTTTTTTTAGTTTACAATATTGTATTGGATCTGCCATACATAATAGAATACAAGCTTTAAAAATTTATTCTAACATTTTGAACATGTAACTATTGCTCATAAGAACACAATTTCTAAAATATATAAGATAGCAGGAAACAATTCTTACTAGTTTAAAACAATATCAAATAATATGCAGAAATAGAAAGTCTATTATTTATGAGGCTATGAAATAATAACTAGTTCACATTCATGGGTTCCTTTTCTTTCCAGTAGAATACTACAACATGCACTTTAAAAATTCATGTCATGTATAATAATAGTTCTCTCTCCTCCAGCCTCAACCAGTCCACTTTTACCCACAGCAATTTCTATGTGTTTTCAGAAATATTTGTGTACATCAACATTAATAGAGTAAGCAGTACATGTAACTATGATGTATACATAATGAAAAAATTCTCATAATAAGAGCTATATTGACTAGCTGGGAAGCATTACAAATGCATGAGATTGAATTATATCTTATTTAGAATGAAATTCTACAACAGGATAAGATAAAACTCAGTTTTAATATTAAGCCTTTTTTTTAAAAGTAAGCCACTTCTCAATTAATTTTATAATAATCATAGAAGGAAATTTTACAGGATTCACATAAAAAAAAAAGATAACCAAATACAAGATTAGATAACCAAATGGTCAGATTATAATCAAATTTTATAATTAATCATAGAAGGAAATTTTACAGGATTCACATTAAAAAAAAAAGATAACCAAATACAAGATCAGATAACCAAATGACCAGATTATAATCAAATTATCAGAGAAAAGGAAAGATATACACATTTGAATGCAGAGTTCCAAAGAATGGCTGGAGAGATAAGAAAGCCTTCCTCAGTGATAATACAAAGAAATAGAGGAAAACAATAGAATGGGAAAGACTAGAGATCTTTTCAAGAAAATTAGAGACACCAAGGGAACGCTGAAGAAGCTGAAGTTGAACAGTTCTATGAAGACCTACAAGACCTTTTAGAACTAACACCCCAAAAAAGATTTCCTTATCATTATAGGGGACTGGAATGCAAAAGTAGGAAGTCAAGAAACACCTGGAGTAACAGGCAAATTTGGCCTTGGAGTATGGAATGAAGCACACAGCAGGTGTAATAGAGTTTTGCCAAGAGAACACACTGGTCATGACAAACACCCTCTTCCAACAACACAAGAGAAGACTCTACACATGGACATCACCAGATGGTCAACACCGAAATCAGACTGATTATATTCTTTGCAGCCAAAGATGGAGAAGCTCTATATAGTCAGCAAAAACAAGACAGGGAGCTGACTGTGGCTCAGATCATGAACTTCTTATTGTCAAATTCAGACTTAAATTGAAGAAGGTGCAGAAAACCACTAGACCATTCAGGTATGACCTAAGGCAAACCCCTTATGATTATACAGTAGAAGTGAGAAATAGATTTAGGGGACTAGATCTGATAGACAGAGTGCCTGATGAACTCTGGATGGAGGTTCATGACACTGTACAGGAGACAGAGATCAAGACCACTCCCATGAAAAACAAATGCAAAAAATCAAAATGGCTGTCTGGGGAGGCCTTACAAATAGCTGTGAAAGAAGAGAAGCAAAAACCAAAGGAGGAAAGGAAAGATATAAGCATCTGAATGCAGAGTTCCAAAGAATAGCAAGGAGAGATAAGAAAGCCTTCCTCAGTGATCAATGCAAAGAAATAGAGGAACATAACAGAATGGGAAAGACTAGAGATCTATTCAAGAAAATTAGAGATACCAAGGGAACATTTCAGGCAAAGATGGGCTTGGAGGTGGCAAGAATACACAGAAGAACTGTACAAAAAAGATATTCATGACCCAGATAATCACGATGGTGTGATCATTGACCTAGAGCCAGACATCCCGGAATGTGAAGTCAAGTGGGCCTTAGAAAGCATCACTACGAACAAAGCTAGTGGAGGTGATGGAATTTCAGTTGAGCTATTCCAAATCCTGAAAGATGGTGCCGTGAAAGTGATGCACTCAATATGCCAGCAAATTTGGAAAACTCAGCAGTGGCCACAGGACTGGAAAAGGTCAGTTTTCATTCCAATCCCAAAGAAAGGCAATGCCAAAGAATGCTCAAACGACTGCACAATTGCACTCATCTCACACGCTAGTAAAGTAATGCTCAAAATTCCCCAAGCCAGGCTTCAGCAATACGTGAACCGTGAACTTCCAGATGTTCAAGCTGGTTTTAGAAAAGGCAGAGGAACCAGAGATCAAATTGCGGACATCTGCTGGACCATGGAAAAAGCAAGAGAGTTCCAGAAAACATCTATTTCTGCTGTATTGACTATGCCAAAGCCTTTGACTGTGTGGATCACAAGAAACTGTGGGAAATTCTGAGAGAGATGGGAATACCAGACTACCTGACCTGCCTCTTGAGAAATTTGTATGCAGGTCAGGAAGCAACAGTTAGAACTGGACATGGAACAACAGACTGGTTCCAAATAGGAAAAGGAGTATGTCAAGGCTGTATATTGTCACCCTGCTTATTTAAATTATATGCAGAGTACATCATGAGAAACGCTGGGCTGGAAGAAGTGCAAGCTGGAAGCAAGATTGCTGGGAGAAATATCAATAACCTCAGATATGCAGATGACACCACCCTTTTGCAGAAAGTAAAGAGGAACTAAAAAGCCTCTTGATGAAAGTGAAAGTAGAGAGTGAAAAAGTTGGCTTAAAGCTCAACATTCAGAAAACGAAGATCATGGTCCCATCACTTCATGGCAAATAGATGGAGAAACAGTGGAAATAATGGCAGACTTTATTTTTTGCACTCCAAAATCACTGCAGATGGTGACTGCAGCCATGAAATTAAAAGACGCTTACTCCTTGGAAGGAAATTTATGACCAACCTAGATAGTATATTGAAAGGCAGAGATATTACTTTGCCAACAAAGGTCTGTCTAGTCAAGGCTATGGTTTTTCCAGTGGTCATGTATGGATGTGAGAGCTGGACTGTGAAGAAAGCTGAGCACTGAAGAATTGATGCTTTTGAACTGTGGTGCTGGAGAAGACTCTTGAGAGTCCCTTGGACTTTAAGGAGATCCAACCAGTCCATCCTAAAGGAGATCAGTCCTGGGTGTTCATTGGAAAGACTGATGTTGAAGCTGAAACTTTGGCCACCTCATGTGAGGAGCTGACTCATTGGAAAAGACCCTGATGTTGAGAGGGATTGGGGGCAGGAGGAGAAGGGGACGACAGAGGATGAGATGGCTGGATGGCATCACTGACTCGATGGACGTGAGTTTGAGTGAACTCCGGGAGTTGGTGATGGACAGGGAGGCCTGGCGTGTTGCAATTCATGGGTTTGCAAAGAGTTGGACATGACTGAGCGACTGTACTGCACTGAACTGAAGGGAACATTTCATGCAAAGATAAACACAATAAAGGACAGAAATATATGGACCTAACAGAAGCAGAAGATACTAAGAAGAGGTGGCAAGAATACACAGAAGAGCTATACAAAAAAGATCTTCATGACCAAATTAACCATGATGGTGTGATGACTCACCTAGAGCCAGACATCCCAGAATGTAAAGTCAAGTGGGCTTTAGGAAGCATCACTCTGAACAAAGCTAGTGGAGGTGATGGAATTCCAGTTGAGCTATTTCAGATCCTAAAAGATGATGCTGTGAAAGGGCTGCACTCAATATGCCAGCCAATATGGAAAGCCCAGCAGTGGCCACAGGACTAGAAAATGTCAGTTTTCATTCCAATCCCAAAGAAAGGCAATGCCAAAGAATGCTCAAACTACTGCACAATTGCACTCATCTTGCACGCTACTAAAAGCTCAAAATTCTCCAAGCCAGACTTCAACAGTTTGTGAAACATGAAGTTCCAGATATTCAACCTGGTTTTAGAAAAGGCAGAGGAACTAGAGATCAAATTGCCAACATCCACTGGATCATTGTAAAAGCAAGAGAGTTCCAGAAAAACATCTACTTCTGCCTTATTGATTATGCCAAAGTCTTTGACTGTGTATATCACAACAAACTGTGGAAAATTCTTCAAGAGATGGGAATACCAGACTACCTGACTTGCCTCCTCAGAAATCTGTATGCAGATCAAGAAGAAAGTTAAAAGCAGACAGGGAACAACAGACTGGTTCCAAATTGGGAAGGAGTACATCAAGCCTGTATATTGTCACCTTGCTTATTTACAGGGTACATCAGGGTACATCATGCAAAATGTCCAGCTGGGTATATCACTGCTACTGCTAAGTCACTTCAGTCGTGTCCGACTCTGTGTGACCCCATAGATGGCAGTCCACCAGGCTCCCCGTCCCTGGGATTCTCCAGGCAAGAACACTGGAGTGGGTTGCCATTTCCTTCTCCAATGCATGAAAGTAAAAAGTGAAAGTGAAGTCGCTCAGTCGTAACCGACTCTTAGCGACCCCGTGGACTGCAGCCTACCAGGCTCCTCCGTCCATGGGGTTTTCCAGGCAAGAGTGCTGGAGTGGGGTGCTGGAATCAAGATTGCCGGGAAAAATTTCAATAACTTCAGATATGCAGATGACACCATCCTTACGGCAGAAAGTGAAGAGGAACTAAAGAGCCTCTTGATGAAAGTAGAAGAGGAGAGTGAAAAAGCTGGCTTAAAACTCAACATTCAAAAAACTAAGATTATGGCAATTGATCCCACCACCTCATGGCCAAAAGATGGGGAAACAATGAAAACAGTGACAGACTTTATTTTATTGGGCTCCAAAATCACTGCAGTAGGTGACTGCAGCCATGAAATTAAAAGATGCTTGCTCCTTGGAAGAAAGCTATGATTAACCTAGACAGCATAATTAAAAGCAGAGACTTTACTTTGCCAACGAAGGTCCATCTAGTGAAAGCTATGGTTTTTCCAGTAGTCATTATGGATGTAAGAGTTGGACTATAAAGAAAGCTGAGCACAAAAAATTGATGCTTTTGAACTGTGGTGCTAGAGAAGACTCGAGAGTCCCTTGGACTGCAAGGAGATCAATCCAGTTTATCCTAAAGAAGTAAGTCCTGACTACTCATTTGAAGGACTGATGCTAAAGTTGAAGCTTCAATATTTTGGCCACCTGATGCGAATAACTGACTCATTGGAAAGGACCCTGATCCTGGGAAAGCTTGAAGGCAGGAGGAGAAGGGGATGACAGAGGATTAGGTGGTTGACTTGCATCACCAACTCTATGGACATGAGTTAGAGCAAGCTCTGGGAGTTAGTGATGGACAGGGAGGCCTGGCCTGCTGCAGTGCATGGGGTCACAAAGAGTAGGACATGACTGAGCGACTGAACTGAACTGAATCAAATTAAATGCTGAAAAATCTTACATTTTATCAAAGCAATGGAATAGAGGACAGAGAACTAACCTCCTTTCATCATAAACTAGGCTTTGAAAACCTATTAGTCAGATCCTCTTTAGCTCTCAGCCAAGGGGTCAAAATATCTACATTATAGCACTAAATGGGAAACATCTAACTGAAAAAGAATGAATGAATGAGTGAATAAATGAGTATTAAGTAGCAGAATTAGGAGTGGACTATCATCCTAGAAGTACTCAAAAGATTATAAAGCAATAAATAATATGCATTCATTTAAGGCAGACTCTCTAAATATTAAAATTCTAATTTATGTGATGTTTTAAATTTCATGACTCACAAAATGATTTTATCCTTCTACTTTGTTACCCGCCAGTTTGGTACTCAAATTTTGTTTCTCTATCACCAACCTTACCCACAACACATAACTCTGAATATATTCTGTACCATTAAAAAAATAATGTTCCTCTCAAAGGACAAAGATTTTTTAGGACTGAGTGTAACTACATGTTCCTGAAACACCATCAGAAGTACTTGTCAACAGACAGCCAAGATATTTTGAATAGTAACATTATAATTAGAATAAAACCTTTTAAGATAGCATATTTCCCACCAAGCTACCTGTTTTGTTTGCTTTTAATCTTTTACAGTATATTAAATGCAATTATTTCTAGTCTTTGTTTATGTTTCAAAATTTTTCAGTATCATGAATGATGTTCTGTTCTTTAAAAATAACTCATTTTGAAGAAATATTTTACTTTTCAACTTAGTATTTGTAATATTATTCTTTGTCTTTTCTGGGGAAAAGAGAAAATGTAAATTACACTGAGGGGAAACTATCCCAACCCTGACTTACACAAAAACAGACAA
The DNA here is from genome assembly GCF_055505025.1 of Bos grunniens. NCBI lineage: Eukaryota > Metazoa > Chordata > Mammalia > Artiodactyla > Bovidae > Bos > Bos grunniens. Next base: position 33,434,231 of record NC_141172.1, on the reverse strand, counting down.
AAGCTCTGAAAATTCCCAAGGCAGAAGTATTATAGAGACTGAGTACAGAGATTATGGATCAGATGATCAGAATTTCTACATGAACACAAAAGCTTAAACACTCAAGCACTACTTGGATTCAGAGTGTGATTGCTTTTTATATGTGCATATGATTTTTCAAAGCTGGTTAACTATATTTCATATAGGAAGAATCCAATACTACCTCAAGAATCAGACCTAAAACAAAAAGTTGTATGACATGATTTAGAAAGTTGCCATTTATTTAGTGTTGCATTCCCGAAGTATCCATTTTCCACAATTAATCATTTCAGATCAGTAGTGTGGGAAATAGTGAGGTGAATGAGACATGGGAAATATCTTTAAGGAGGTAAACTTACATAGTGACAGACATATCCATGTTTCAGTAAAAGAAATGTCAAAGCAATGAACTACCTCACTTTCTAGCAATGAAGGAATTAAATAACATTTCTTCCACACAACCACAAGAGAAAACACAAGTTTATGAATGAGTTATAGTAATCATTAAGTATCAACATATGTTCAGTGAAAATTTAAAGAAAAGTAGGTATGGAGAAGGAAATGGCAACCCATTCCAGTGTTCTTGCCTGGAGAATCCCAGGGACAGGGGAGCCTGGTGGGCTGCCGTCTATGGGGTCGCAGAGAGTCGGACACGACTGAAGTGACTTAGCAGTAGTAGCAGGTATGTAATAACCTAACACCAATGCTGAAAAGTTAAATTGCCAGTTTCTTGAACCAGCTAAGAGTAAAAATAGGATGACATAAGGTTAGGTTGAAAGTCTGAGAACTTTGTAGTAAGCTAAAAGCACAGGCGGCTGCGACAGGCGCGCCAAAGCACAGGCGGCTGAGATGGGCGTGCCAAAGCCCACCTCCGAGGTCAGGGGCAGAAGCCGGGAGGACCCCATGCCCGAAGGGCGGCGGCCAAGTGGAGTTACCCCACGTCCAAGGTCAGGGGCAGCGGCCGAGAGTACCAGACTGCGACGGCCGAACGGCCAAGAGAAGCTATCCCGCGTCCGAGGTCAGGTGGGGTGGCCGAGAGGAGATACCCAGCGTCTGAGGTCAGGGGCGACGACGAGAGGAGTTACCCCACGTCCGAGGTCAGGGGCAGTGACCGGGAGGAGCTACCCCACGCCCCTAAGCCCGAGGCCATGGGGGGCGGCCAGGAGGAGCAACCCCATGTCCAAGGAGCCGTGGCTGCGCGGGCGCAGGAGGGCCTAGAGGAGCTATCCCATGTTGAAGGTCAGAAAGGGCGGCGGTGAGGAGATACCCCTCATCCAAGGTAAGGAGCAATGGCTTTGCTTTGTTGGAGCAGCTGTGAAGAGATACCCCACGCCCAAGGTAAGAGAAACCCAAGTAAGACGGTAGGTGTTGCAAGAGGGCATCAGAGGGCAAACACACTGAAACCATACTCACAGAAAACTAGTCAATCTAATCACACTAGGACCACAGCCTTGTCTAACTCAATGAAACTAAGCCATGCCCGTGGGGCAACCCAAGATGGGCAGGTCATGGTGGAGAGATCTGAGAGAATGTGGTCCACTGGAGAAGCAAATGGCATACCACTTCAGTATTCTTGCCTTGAGAATCCCATGAACAGTATGAAAAGGCAAAATGATAGGATACTGAAAGAGAAACTCCCCAGGACAGTAGGTGCCCAATATTCTACTGGAGATCAGTGGAGAAATAACTCCAGAAAGAATGAAGGGATGGAGCCAAAGCAAAAACAATACCCAGCTGTGGATGTGACTGGTGATAGAAGCAAGGTCCGATGCTGTAAAGAGCAATATTGCATAGGAACCTGGAATGTCAGGTCCATGAATCAAGGCAAATTGGAAGTGGTCAAACAAGAGATGGCAAGAGTGAATGTCAACATTCTAGGAATCAGCGAACTGAAACGGACTGGAATGGATGAATTTAACTCAGATGACCATTATATCTACTACTGTGGGCAGGAATCCCTCAGAAGAAATGGAGTGGCCATCATGGTCAACAAAAGAGTCAGAAATGCAGTACTTGGATGCAATCTCAAAAATCACAGAATGATCTCTGTTCGTTTCCAAGGCAAACCATTCAATATCACAGTAATCCAAGCCTATGCCCCAACCAGTAATGCTGAAGAAGCTGAAGTTGAACAGTTCTATGAAGACCTATAAGACCTTTTAGAACTAACACCCCAAAAAGATGTCCTTTTCATTATAGGGGACTGGAATGCAAAAGTAGGCAGTCAAGAAACACCTGGAGTAACAGGCAAATTTGGCCTTGGAATACGGAATGAAGCAGGGCAAAGACTGATAGAGTTTTGCCAAGAAAATGCACTGGTCATAACAAATACCCTCTTCCAACAACACAAGAGAAGACTCTACACATGGACATCACCAGATGGTCAACACCGAAATCAGATTGATTATATTCTTTGCAGTCAAAGATGGAGAAGCTCTATACAGTCAGCAAAAACAAGACAGGGAGCTGACTGTGGCTCAGATCATGAACACCTTATTGCCGAATTCAGACTTAAATTGAAGAAAGTAGGGAAAACCACTAGACCATTCAGGTATGACCTAAATCAAATTCCTTATGATTATACAGTGGAAGTGAGAAATAGATTTAAGGGCCTAGATATGATAGATAGAGTGCCTGATGAACTATGGAATGAAGTTTGTGACATTGTACAGGAGACAGGGATAGAGACCATTCCCATAGAAAAGAAATGCAAAAAAGCAAAATGGCTGTCTAGGGAGGCCTTACAAATACCTGTGAAAAGAAGAGAAGCAAAAAGCAAAGGAGAAAAGGAAAGATATAAACATCTGAATGCAGAGTTCCAAAGAATAGCAAGAAGAGATAAGAAAGCCTTCTTTGGCGATCAATGCAAAGAAATAGAGGAAAACAACAGAATGGGAAAGACTAGGAATCTCTTCAAGAAAATCAGAGATACCAAAGGAACATTTCATGCAAAGATGAGCTCGATAAAGGACAGAAATGGTATGGACCTAACAGAAGCAGAAGATATTAAGAAGAGATGAAAAAAAAAAAAAGAAGAGATGGCAAGAATACACAGAAGAACTGTACAAAAAAGATCTTCACAGCCCAGATAATCACGATGGTGTGATCACTCACCTAGAGCCAGACATCCTGGAATGTGAAGTCAAGTGGGCCTTAGAAAGCATCACTACGAACAAAGCTAGTGGAGGTGATGGAATTCCAGTTGAGCTATTCCAAATCCTGAAAGATGGTGCTGTGAAAGTGCTGCACTCAATATGCCAGCAAGTTTGGAAAACTCAGCAGTGGCCACAGGACTGGAAAAGGTCAGTTTTCATTCCAATCCCAAAGAAAGGCAATGCCAAAGAATGCTCAAACTACTGCACAATTGCACTCATCTCACACGCTAGTAAAGTAGTGCTCCAAATTCTCCAAACCAGGCTTCAGCAATATGTGAACTGTGAACTTCCTGATGTTCAAGCTGGTTTTAGAAAAGGTAGAGGAACCAGAGTCAAATTGCCAACATCCGCTGGATCATGGAAAAAGCAAGAAAGTTCCAGAAAAACATCTATTTCTGCTTTATTGACTATGCCAAAACCTTTGAATGTGTGGATCACAATAAACTGTGGAAAATTCTGAAAGAGATGGGAATACCAGACCACCTGATCTGCCTCTTGAGAAATCTGTATGCAGGTCAGGAAGCAACAGTTAGAACTGGACATGGAACAACAGACTGGTTCCAAATAGGAAAAGGAGTACATCAAGGCTGTGTATTGTCACCCTGCTTATTTATCTTATATGCAGAGTACATCATGAGAAATGCTGGACTAGAAGAAACACAGGCTGGAATCAAGATTTCTTGGAGAAATATCAATAACCTCAGATATGCAGATGACACCACCCTTTTGCAGAAAGTGAAGAGGAACTAAAAAGCCTTTTGATGCAAGTGAAAGTGGAGAGTGAAAAAGTTAGCTTAAAGCTCAACATTCAGAAAACTAGGATCATGGCATCCGGTCCCACCACTTCATGGGAAATAGATGGGGAAACTGTGGAAACAGTGTCAGACTGTATTTTTCTGGGCTCCAAAATTACTACAGATGGTGACTGCAGCCATGAAATTAAAAGATGCTTACTCCTTGGAAGGAAAGTTATGACCAACCTAGATAGAATATTCAAAAGCAGAGACATTACTTTGGCAACAAAGTTCTGGCTAGTCAAGGCTATGGTTTTTCCTGTGGTCATGTATGGATGTGAGTTTTGGACTGTGAAGAAGGCTGAGCACCGAAGAATTGATGCTTTTGAACTGTGGTGTTGGAGAAGACTCTTGAGAGTCCCTTGGACTGCAAGGAGATCCAACCAGTCCATTCTGAAAGAGATCAGCCCCGGGATTTCTTTGGAAGGAATGATGCTAAAGCTGAAACTCCAGTACTTTGGCCAGCTCATGTGAAGAGTTGACTCACTGGGAAAGACTCTGATGCTGGGAGGGATTGGGAGCAGGAGGAGAAGGGGACGACAGAGGATGAGATGGCTGGATGGCATCACTGACTCGATGGACGTGAGTCTCAGTGAACTCTGGGAGTTGGTGATGGATAGGGAGGCCTGGCGTGCTGCGATTCATGAGGTCTCAAAGAGTCGGACACGACTGAGCAACTGATCTGATCTGAAAGCCCATAAAGAACTGTACATTTTGTTGAAAATGAATTTTGATTAAAAAAATTCTTATTGACAAGGAGGGTGTAAATATAAAACTTGTTTGTATTAGCCTTCTATGAAGGACCTCACCAATTAAAAACAAAGTGATACAGAACTGTTAATGTCCATGGTAATCTCAGCAGAAGGTAATTAATAAATCCAATGGTAAAAACAAAAATCCCACCAATAAAGTTCTGTCAAACAATGCACAATCCAAAATTACAAAATACCAGTTGATACAAGGGAGAGTCCACATAGATACAGACTGTAAAGCCAATTATTAAAGTTGCATACAAAGCAAATTAGAAAAAAGTAATCACCAGGCAAATTTATAAACATATTCAAATTGGACATCTGAAAATAAAGTATGATCGTTGAAATTACAAACCAGAAACAGAATACTCACTACCTCTTTCGAGAAGACCATAAAATACCACAACCAGATAAACAAATTTCAAGAAGGGAAAACTACTGACCAATCTCTCTCATCAACAACATGCAAAAATTCTCAAAATATTATCAAATAAAATTCAACAAGGTATACAAATAACTATATACCATGGCCAAGTAGAATTTACTCCAGGTATACATGTTAACCTAATGTAAGAAAATCTAATATAATCCATCATATCAATAGGCAAAAAAAAAAAAAAAACTGCCATCAACTGATACAGAAAGATCAAACAATGAAACTCAGCACCCTTCATGATACAAGCTTACAGTAAATTAGGAACAGAGGAAAACTTCCTTAACTTGATAAAGGATATCTACCCAAAAATGCTACAGGTAATGTACTTACTGGTGACAAACTTTTCCCCTCAGATAGGGAACAAGTCATGGATTCCCCTCTCATTTCACTCTCAATATCTTAATGGAAGTACTCCCAAGTGAAATAAAGCAAATAAAGGTACATAGATCTAGAAGGAGCAAAAACAACTTTTGTTGACAGAGGACATGAGTGTCTCTATTTGAAATCCCAAATAATTTAAACAAAAACTACTGGACTAAGCAATTATACTAAGGTTATAGAATATAAGGATATAAGGTTAACATACAAAATGTCATTGTTTTTCTATGAAGCACTAGAGACTGGGAGTTAGAAATGAAAAACCAAGTAGCACTTATAGACTAAAAATTGAAGCATTTATAAATTTAACAGAAGATTTAAAATTCTATTGGAAGAATCAATGAAGATTTAAATAAATGAAGAGATATTCCATGTTCATGGATGAGAAAATTCACTTGTTAATATGTCAGTTCTTCCCAACTTGATATATAGATGTAATGAACTCAATCAATATTCCAGCAAGCTATTTTGTAGATATTAAAAAATTCTAAAATTCATATATAAAGATGAAAAGATCTAGACTAGAAAACATGATAATAAGAACAAAGATTGAACACTGAAACAATCCAACTTAAAGACTTACTAAAAAGCTACAATAATCAAGATAACATGGTAGTGATGAAATAACACATATAGATTAAAAGAACAGAATAGAGAGATCAGAAACAGATTTACATGAATCTAATTGATATCTGATGAAGATGCAGTGACAATTGAATCAAAAAAGGATAACTTTTAAATAAATTATACTGGAACAACTGGACACTCATGTTAAAAATACATCTGATTAAAATTGGATTATATATCTAAATAGTAAACAAGTCTGTAAAACTTCTAGAACACATAAAATTTATGTAACCTTGAATTCAGCAGGGATTATTTAGCTACAAAACCAAAAGCATGATATGTCAATGGGGGGCAAAAATGATAAATTGTACCTTAACATAACTAAAAGAATTCTATTCTTTAAAACGACCAGTGAGAGAATTGAAGAAGCTTCAGTTTTGGAATATTAACAAAGCACTTATCTGACAAATAACTTTTATCAAATATACAAAGAAATCTTAAAACTCAATGGTAAGTAAACCAGCCTAGTGAAAAACAGGTATCTGAACACTTCAGAGAAAATAAGTAGATGGCAAACAAAAGGCTAGCAATATCATTTGCATTAAATAAAGAAAAAAGTTAAGACAATATACCTATTAGACACAATACATCTTCCTTCTAGAATGGCTAAAACTAAAAAATAATAATAATAATAATAAAATAAAAGTGTTGCAAATGCAGAGCAATAGCTAGGAATGTAAACTGATACAGTCACTACAGATGATTTGTGTGACTAGAAATTGATAATATTATCAGGGAATCTCAAAGGTAGGAAAAGCAGGCTTGGAAGTAAGTTTAATTGGGGTTTTATAATTAGACATCAAAATTATCCAGGCAAAAATGGTCCTTAGGCAGGTGGATGAAAGGACCTGAATTAAGCACATGGGCTAAAATCAAAGGAAAAGTGAAAGCAGACAAAAGTACATTTTGGATATATCTCCCAAAAGGGGAAATAGATTAAATGGAATGCATTTTGGAGTGTTTTTTCTGCTGACGGTACTATTTCAATCCAGCATGTTCTCTGCCCAGGAGTAGGATAGGTACACAGGATAAGCATACACAGCAGACATACAGCTGAGGTAGTGAGCTGTAGAAACTCTAAAGTGTTAACACAGTGTGTTTCTGTATTCGATTCTACAGTATTTGTGGCCCATAGGGGTAATAGAATCCCTTCTTTATAAAAAGATTTTCTTCCTGAATCTAAAGCAGAATTGCTCGATGCGCTTTCACTTTTCACTTTCATGCATCGGAGAAGGAAATGGCAACCCACTCCAGTGTTCTTGCCTGGAGAATCCCAGGGACGGTGGAGCCTGGTGGGCTGCCGTCTATGGGGTCACACAGGGTTGGACACAACTGAAGTGATTTAGCAGTAGCAGCAGTTGAATATTAGAGGAAGAGTATTGCCAGTTTTGTTTTGTCTCCATAATTCATTTAGAGAACTACAAAAAAAAAAAAAAAAAATGGCAAGTTGTTCACAGAAATAGAATTTTAGAAAAAAAAATACTGAAAGTAAAATGCAAAATCAAAGAGCTTTGCAGCTTACAATGTTCATCAAAAGTCCCATGTGTACTTGGATCAATCTATGTTTTAAGATGAAAATAATCACAGTGGAAAGTACTCGAGGAAGAACCATTTCTATACTGTGTCAGTAATTTAGGTGGGTTCTTTATTAACATTTTAAACTATAATTCACATGTAATTACATGGAGAAACAAGGATCTTATAGTTACAAAGGTAATTCAGGCTTATCTGCTTTAAACTAATTTCCTGAGTTCACCCTATAATTGCCATGCAATTTCTATGTGGAAAGGACATGTTTCATTGATTAACAGAATCTCTAATTTAGTGTAATGAAAATACAACTCATCTTTCCCCTTACAAAATATCATTGTTTTTACATTTTAATTTGTGTTAAAATTATTACTTTATCTTTGTCCATTCCTTTGAAACCTAAAATCTGAACTATATTAAAAAAGTTTTTTGATAAACAACTGAAAGGGCAACAGGCAGGAAGGCCAGGGGTCTCCAAACGGAGGAAATAGGCTGCAAGTGTCAGACATTTTTCAGCTCTCTCTTAAGTGGCTGCTGCTGCTAAGTCGATTCAGTCGTGTCAGACGCTGTGCGACCCCGTAGTCAGCCGCCCACCAGGCTCCCCCGTCCCTGGGATTCTCCAGACAAGAACACTGGAATGGGTTGCCATTTCCTTCTCCAATGCATGAAAGTGAAAAGTCAAAGTGAAGTCGCTCAGTCATGTCCAACTCTTCGCGACCCCATAGACTGCAGCCCACCAGGCTCCTCCATCCATGGGATTTTCCAGGCAAGAGTACTGGAGTGGGGTGCCATTGCCTTCTCTGCTCTTAAGTGGCAGGAGGACACAAACCAGTGATATATTTTTTCCCCTTCTCTATACAAATTTAAAAAAGAGGTTTCTCTTAAAATACTGTGTTGCTATAATGACACCTGGTTCCACCTGAAGTTAACTATTCTCAAACCTTGAGTTAACCAATGCATTTTTCTTATGGAAATGTTTATATTAAGCTATGTTAATATACTGTGCATTTACCCCAGACTCTAATGGCTCAGAACTGACAAACCATTATATTATACTCAGACATTGTTTCCCTAATCTATGTAAACGAAACTATTTGTACGGTAATTTAACTTTCTACAAGATTCAAGTGAATCATTTTGTGGCCCGGGATGACTCATCTAGTGCCAAGATTATCCCAAAATACATCTTATGGATGAGGGACCTGGTGCCATTCTCTGAGTTTTAAGACATTCCTTTCTTTCATTAACAGACTGCTAGTGACTATATAACCTCCAGCTAAAAACTAGCAGGGGGGTATTTTTTCTGCCCTGTTCTGATGCCTATGTCAGAAGCTTTGTCTATCTCCTTTACATTTTAATAAAACTTTATTACACAAAAGCTCTGAGCGATCAAGCCTCATCTCTGGCCCCGGATTGAATTCATCTCCTCCGGAGGCTAAGAATCCTGGCGTCTTTTCATGGTTCAGCAACAACTTTTCACAACAAGGTCCTAATGTATAACACAGGCTATATCAACAGTGATAAACCATAACAGAAAATATAATAAAGAACACACACACACACATACACACACACACACACACATATATACATATGGTTTTCCTACTTTGGCCACCTGATGCAAAGAACTGACTCATTTGAAAAGACCCTGATGCTGGGAAAGATTGAAGGCAAGAAGAGAAGGGGACGACCGAGGATGAGATGGTTGGATGGCATCACCAACTTGATGTACATGGGTTTGAGCAAGCTCAGGGAGATGGTGAAGGACAGGGAAGCCCGGCATGCTGCAGTCCATGGGGTCGCAAAGAGTCCGACACAACTGACCAACTGAACTGAACTACTGACTTAGATAGTAAAGAATCTGCCTGCAAAGTGGGAGACTGGAGTTCAATCCCTGGATCGGGAAGATCCCCTGGAGAAGGAAATGGCTACTCACTCCAGTATTCTTGCCTGGAGAATTCCATGGACAGATGAACCTGACCAGCTACAGTCCATGGTGTCATAAAGAATCAGACACGACTGAGCAATGATACTTTCACACTGAGTCACTTTGTTGTGCAGCAGAAATTAAAACATTGTAAATCAAGTACACTTCAATAAAATTTTTTAAATAAGTAAATTAAATAGCAATTTTTGTGGGGAATAAAAGCAGTTTGTCTTCTGCAGAATTTATTTGGGGGGTGGGGGTGGCACATAGAAAAGGAAGTAGAACATCAGTCCTGGCCATCATGTTTTTCTCAGTTATATTAATATTATTCTTTCCCCCATGCTAGATGAGAGCTTAGCCCTCTTCATAGTGCATCTAAAATTCTGGAAACATAAAATAAAACCTAACAAAATGCTGAATACAAGTCAAGAGGTGATTTTGAGAATCTCTTTGGATACAGATCTGTATCTAAGGGCAAATTATTTCTGTTTTATATATATATATTAATTTTTGCAAACAAGGTAAAATAGGAAAATCTAAGATAATTTAGGTTGTCTACAATTCACTGCTTCAGCTGTATGTCTGATATGTACCCACTGTGGTACTGTATGTAGTCATATTACATTAAAATTCCAGAATGGATTATTTAAAATAAGGCTCTTGATATATTCTTGGATCCATCACTGAGTCTCAGTTGTATCACATGCATAATCACGATAAAAGTCCCAGTATTGCCCCTACAGTGAGAATTCCATTAATATAAAAGGATGGAGATATTTCAAAACCCTTTTACTTATCTTTTATCTTTTCATTTAACATTTATTGAAGTGTATATGGGTATAGAACATATTAAGACATAATCATTTCCCTTAAAACACATGAAACTGTTTGAGTATAATAGAGTATAATATTGGACAAGAGCAATGTAGGGATGTGTGGAGATGTATAATAAGATAAAAATAATGTAAAGATGCAATCAAAACACATATACACCAAGTACTATGCATGAGGCATCTGTTCCTGGGAGCTTTTAGCATACTAAGTGATGAATGCATACTATGGTGAATTCAAACAAGAGGTTATTCCCAATAGAGGAGACAGCATCACTAATGGTAGTGGATTAGAAACATCAAAGTGTGTTCTGAAACAATAAGCACTTTGATGCTCATAGAGCATATATCTTAAGGCAGAGAAGAGATAGTGAAAAGATGGAAACATATGAAGTGTCATGTTCATTTGACATTGTCATAATTGTGACTGCAAGGAGATCCAACCAGTCTATCCTAAAGGAAATCAGTCCTGAATATTCATTGGAAGGACTTATGCTGAAGCTGAAACTCCTATACTTTAGCCACCTGATGCAAAGAGCTGACTCATTGTAAAAGACCCTATGCTGGGAAAGACTGAAGGCGGGAGGAGAAGGGGATGACAGAGAATGAGATGGTTGGATGGCATCACCGACTCAATGGACATGAGTTTGAGTAAACTCCAGGAGTTGGGGATGGACAGGGAGGCCTGGCATGCTGAGATCCATGGGGTCGCAAAGAGTCGCACACAACAGAGCAACTGAACTGAAAATGGATATATATTTACATGTTATTGGCTAATACTATTATTGTTGAAGGCTTAGCATGAATTTTCTCAAAATCCTCAAAAAATCTATTAGTAGTTTAATACCAATATTCCCTTTCACCAATGAATTAAAACTTAGGTTAAGTGAGCATCCAATGTCTCTTAAACATATGCATATATTTACAATTTGTATTTTTAAGTGTCTCACAAGGATACATTATTTTCTCAACTATAATTACCAACGTATGTATCTTCCAACTCTAGAATTACAAATTAGAAAACCAAGAAATTTGAGATACAGCAAACATGCCTTCCTCATCTATTCCTTGTTTGAGAAATGGTGAACAATATATTTGCTGAAATGATGGTTTTGACTGAATCTTGGAATAAATCAGAAAGACTTTCTGGTGTCTTTTTTTCTTTCTATTTTCAGTCACTCAGGGAAGGTATGATAAAGTTAGCCTATTTCCACAAAGGGTTTAAACTTCCCAACAGATTAGTAAAGATTCAGTCAGACATTAAGTGAAGCCCACAATATGACAGGCACTGTGCTTCAAGTTGTTTCAACTAAAGCCTGGACCAAGTATTGTTTTTGCCCTGATGATGATTACTTACTTGACTGGTAATACAGTGTGATAAATGTTATGACACTGGGAAGTAGGAGGCAGGCAAACCTTAGTATAAATGCATATTATGCTAATATAAAAATTAAGTGAAATAATAAATAAGCCATGCAATATAGTGTTAGGTAAATCTGATGACCATTTATACAAAGTTATGATAAAATTTTTGTTATTTGAGGTAGAACTGGGGACTGCATATATCTATGTTATCATCATCTATGATATTTGCAGGGAATGTATATCATCACTAATTTTAATAGCTTTGAGTTGTTGACCTTGTAGATAAGAAGCCATCTATGCCAACAATTCTTCTTGTATACCTAGAGAAGAAAGTGGGACCTAAGACTATTATTTTAGCATGACAGGAAAGTTTCTTCTCAATTCCTCAATTATATGTGACACATTCTAGACTAACTCATATAGGCAGCCATGTACGTGTGTCCCTTGCTATTCAAAGGGGATTGGTTTCAAGACTCTCATGAATACCAAAATCTATGGATGCCTACGTTCCTTTTATACAATGTGGAATCTGCATATAATCTATATACATGATTTATTCTTTAAATTAGATTTAAGAATTTAAGTAATTCTCTAGATTACTTATAATATCTAACATACAATGTAGATGCTATGTAAATAGTTATCAGAATGGAAGACTCATATTATGCTTTTGTGAAATTCCCTGGGATGTTTGAAAATCTTTGATCCATAGTTGCAGATGTGGAACCTGCAGATACAAAGGGTCAACTGTACTTGCCAGATTCAAATATTCTTCAGACAGTCTCATCTATAGATCTATTGATTTTCTCCTTTTCAGTCAGTTCAGTCACTTAGTCATGTCTGACTCTTTGCGACCCCATGGACTGCAGCATGCCAGGCCTCCCTGTCTGTCACCAACTCCTGGAGTTTACTCAAATTTATGTCCATTGAGTCAGTGATGTCATCCAACTATCTCATCCTCTGTCGATCTCCTCCCACCTTCAATCTTTCCCAGCATCAGGGTCTTCTCAAATGAGTCACCTCTTTGCAGCAGGTGGCCAAAGTACTGGAGTTTCAGCTTCAACATCAGTCCTTCCAATGAACACTCAGGATGGATGGCTGGACCTCCTTGCAGTCCAAGGCACTCTCAAGAGTCTTCTCCAACATCACAGTTCAAAAGCATCAGTTCTTCAGCGCTCAGCTTTCTTTATAGTCCAACTTTCACATGCATGCATGAATACTGGAAAAACCATGGTCTTGACTAGATGGACCTTTGTTGGCAAAGTAATGTCTCTGCTTTTTAATCTGCTGTCTAGGTTAGTCATAACTTTCTTTCCAAGGAGTAAGCATCTTTTAATTTCATGGCTGCAATCACCATCTGCAGTGATTTTGGAGACCAGAAAAATAAAGTCTGCCACTGTTTCCACTGTTTCCCCATCTATTTGCCATAAAGTAATGGGACTGGATGCCATGATCTTAGTTTTCTGAATGTTGAGCTTTAAGCCAACTTCTTCACTCTCCTCTTTCACCTTCCTCAAGAGGCTCTTTAGTTCTTCTTCACGTTCTGCCATATCATCTGAGGTTATTGATATTTCTCCCAGCAATTTTGATTCCAGTTTGTGCTTCCTCCAGCTCAGCATTGCTCATTATGTACTCTGCATATAAGCTAAATAAGCAGGGTGACATTATACAGCCTTGACGTACTCTTTTCCTATTTGTAACAAGTCTGTTGTTTGATGTCCAGTTCCAACTGTTGCATCCTAACCTGCATACAGATTTCTCAAGAGGCAGGTCAGGTGGTCTGGTATTCCCATCTTTTTCAGAATTTTCCACAGTTTATTCTCTTTTTGGTATATCCAAAACATCAGGAAATATTCTTATCAGCTTTTGCTAGATGTTTTGTTAAGTCATTCCATTCTTTCAAACATAATTTTTATTAGAATTGTTTCTAGGGCAGGCCTTTGTTATATCAGTGAGGAAAGGTCTTAGGAGGAAAAAGATTTAGCTTCCATTTTAGAGATTTAAAAGGGCTAAATAAATTATTCTCCATAAAAACTAGAGCCATTAAAACAATGTCCTCTATTAAAAAAAAAAAAAAAAGTCCTATTCGTTATCTGAATTCACTTTAATATAGTGTAGTCAGGCTGGGCGTTACATACTTTTAGGTAAGTCATGAATGGGACCAAGGGAGTTTAAGAGGAAGTCCTGTATCATGGTCATCTTGGGCTGCAGACTCCTACTGGTTAGTGGTAACTAACTGCTTCTAAGGATCACGGAAGGAAAAAAAAGTCTTACTTCGGGGAAAAAAAAAAAAAGAAAGAAAGAAAATTTACATGAATGCTTTCAAGAGAGCCTCAAAGCAGAGAAGAAAAGACAATGGGTGTTTCTAACCATTGGCAGAAATAGCTAACTTATTCATCATTTTTCTTGTGCCAACCATTGACCAAAGCACTTAAATATACTTCTTCAGTAAGGTCTTATAAATGCTACTCATTTTACAGATCATAAACTGAGTCACAGAAAAGTTTAGAGTCTCAAGTTCACACACTGGAGACCACCACCAGGATTTAACCCCAGACAGCAGGCCTCCAAAGACAAGCTCTTCCCTATGCTATGCTGTGGAGAGAAAATACGAGGGACAGGGAGAGGTAACCTTTCAGTGTCACATTCATAGTCAGACCACCTGGGAGCTTATTTGGACACTTTGGGCAACTCTCAGCATCCTTTCCCTTGGTTTTACCATATGTACATTGTAGATATAAATATTGACTCTCAGTTCTTATAAGGATTACACGCACTGCAGTGAGTGTTAACAGTGATCATTATCATTATTAGTAGTATAGCAGTAAGATGATATAAATAAGGGTCCTTACCAATTAGAAGGTAAGCCAAGTTGAACCCAGGCACAGAAGATAAAGCAGTGTCTAGATCTGTAAGTCTCTTCCCACCCTGTTTTAAAATAACCTGTTCACTAAACTGTAACAATCCTTTTTCTTAAGATGCTGAAGATCATACAGGGCAGAGGTTAAGAGAGGGAAGGAATAGCATGAGACAATTATGTCTAAGAATGTAAGCCCCATAATTCTACACGCTGTATCATGTAACCCATAGTGATCCTAAAAGATGATAATTCAGATGAGAAACCTGAAATTCATGGACTTTGCTAAAGTCACACATAATTCAAAGTTTAACAGGATTGGAAAAGATTTTAAAAGTGTTAACTCTTTTAATGCCATTAGGTAGCTTTGATTGCCCATGTGATCTCACTTTTGCTATTTCAAAATTAAAAATGATCAATATCCACAGCTTGAAGGAATGCAAGAAGTTGAAAGGCAACTCAGCATTGTTAACTAATATTGTTTTATGCACACCATGCCTGAAAAATGGCAAGAGATGGAAACTATGCTTCTGTACAACAAAGGAAACTATTAGCAAGGTGAAAAGGCAGCCTTCAGAATGGGAGAAAAGACAACTAATCTCAGAAATAAACTGATACTTTTTTTTAATCTTGCACAGAATTTTAGAATTTTATATTCATATTAGAGAATCTTCTGCGCAAAAATCCCAATTAGAATAGTGAGAAAAGTTTTCTCTAATGTTTATGAGAATAGTTATACACATAAAGAGGTAAGGATTTTACACTAGGTAGAAGCACAATTTTAAATCTTAAAGATTTTATGAGGCAACCTGCTATCCTTCAATAAAATGATGAATGCATGATTGAGAGGACTGACTGCATGAACAAGTGCCAAGTCAGGACGTTTAAAGGCCACTCATCAACTTTCTGTAGAAGGCAATGGCACCCCACTCCAGTACTCTTGGCTGGAAAATCCCATAGACGGAGGAGCCTGGTGGGCTACAGTCCATGGGGTTGCAAAGAACTGGACACAACTGAGCGACTTCACTTTCACTTTTCACTTTCATGCATTGGAGAAGGAAATGGCAACCCACTCCAATAGTCTTCCCTGGAGAATCCCAGGGACAGAGGAGCCTGGTGGGCTGCCATCTTATGGGGTCTCAGAGAGTGGGACACGACTGAAGCGACTTAGCAGCAGCAGCATCAACTTTCAGTGAAACTAGATATTTTATTAAAGGTGATGGTGATTTCCAGTAGTCTCATTCAAGAGGGCAATCACTACAACTTCATTTTGCAGTAAGATTAGAAAATCTCTAATATTATTAGAAATAATAGAAATTTTTTTATTATTAGAAAATCATATATTCTATGGCCAACAAGTAAGAAAACATGATGCGTGAGGACAAACTATTTGAACTGACAGCAAATAGTTAAATGTCAAAACACAGAACAGCTAGTCAAAGGTCCTAAAATGATGGTCTGGAGAATGGAGTTCAGAAGCCAGAAAGCACAGAAGAGATGAAGATGGCTTTATTTTGTTTTTTGTTTTTAGAATGGAAGGAGGGGCAAATACCTCACCACATTATAAGACTTATTTCCAAAAAAATTAGGATTCCCAAGAAGACAAAAGCAGGGGACAGTTTCTATCCAACAAAAAAGTCACATAACAAGTAACAAAACATATAGTCACAGGGCCCATTATCTCAGCCTTTTCTCACAGTTTGGCATGACAGTGAGAGAAAGGAGAAAAGAAACAGCAAAATCGAGCTGAGGTGGGGGTTAACAGAAAGCCGTAGCAGGAAGGAGGAACACATACACATTTATCCTCAGCCTCTGTCAAGCATTTCAACTCCTTCCTCCAGCTTGCTAAGTGTGTTTTCTCATTGCCCACTCCTTTATGATTCAAAATGCATCAGGACTATCATATCTTGGATGACAGAAAAAAAAAAGGGCCACATGGGGACAATAAGACATAAGAGGTTTAAGGAGGAGAAAAGACCATTTGTATTTCAGAGGCAGGAAGCAGTCCGGTTGGGTAGTACCTAAATATTCAAGGGAGGTTAAGAGAAGTACACCCTGGTTATACAGGATTTATAAAGCTGACTTAAAAATATTAGGTTTTATTTTCATGATAATTAAAAGCCATCAAATCATTTTAGGCAGGAAGTCTCCAAAGATAAGAGGATTACTCTGGTAGTTGAATTACCTCATGTGGAGGAGGCCACATACTTCAGACACAACTTTAAGAGCAGCACGCTTGTACCTAGTAGGGGGAAAAAATCTGTTCCTTTCCCTCTACACATGACAGACAGCCCAGAAGTCTGTACTACAGGATTTGTCTGGGTTCTGTTTGGGTAGTTACTGAGAACTTAAGGGAAGAACATTTCCAGACTTGTCTCAGAGTCCCTCTGTTAGTCCTCTATAGAGCTCCCTACCAGATCTAACACCTAGGTTTAGACAAACTGGATTAGAGCTTCTGAATTATCAAGATCACAGTCTCTACATTGCCTTGGACCACAGGAACTCCTGAATTGAGCAGTTGCCCTGGAATGTCACAGTGGACATAGTTCTGATTTAGACAATCTACTACTTTAAGAAACTGGAAATTAATACACTGTTCTAAATTTAAATTTTAAATCCAACCTTGTTGCTCTTAAGTTATTCTTAAGTGTTTAAAAATAGATGTCCATTTTAAAATCGCAACAGTTTAGTAGAAAAGATGACTCTCTCCAGAGCTATCAACCTATGCAGATAGAAAATCTATTGTAGGTTCTCTCTAAAGGATTGTTTTTTTACATATTCAGTATTAAAAAAAAGAAATTAAACAATAATATGGAAAGCAATTATGTGGTTAACAAAATAACTGAAAAAAAGCTAAGAAAAAGAACAGACTAAAGTTTCTTTAAGAAGGTAATTTTTAAAAGCTAATTATCAGAGTCAGCTGAAGAACTCTGATGTTATTAGGATGATAAAAGCTGGAGTATAAACTAGCATGTTGAGAGTAGTTGGAAAGAAGGGGATAATAGATGACATGACACAAAATAGGCCATAAGTAGATGGCCACTGATGCTGGAACACTGGGATATTATCAATTTCTGTGTATGTTTTGAATTTTCCACTAATTTTTGAAGCAACTGTCCCAAACTTCTTTCTGATAATCTCACCTTTAGAAACTGACAAAGTATGTTACAGCATAGGATTTGATTATTTTGCGTTGGATCCTGTATAAAGCCAAGAGAAACTGATTTCTAGTATGTTTAAAAGGAAGAGCATTTCACATGCTTAGATAAGAACCCATGCACTGGTGCAAACAGCACCACCCAGCTGCCATCATGACTCACAGAGAATCAGCTTCATTTGCATGTAGTTTCTATCCTATATCACACTCTTTACTTAAATTGTAGACATGATTAAAACTTAAGTGTTTTTAGAGCCAATTGGGGATGGATCACACATTCACAGATGATAATTCATATTAACCAAAAACAGGGCTTCGTAAGTCACACCACCTTTACAAGTGTTGTTAGTAATTTATACTAGAACTTCCCTTTAGTAACAAAACTAGCACCATAATGAAAATTTTAAGAAGTCTAGTGAACTTTCTCAAATTAGAAGTCTGTTACATCTGAATTAACTCTATTTCTTCCAGGAGTTCAAGTAACAATGACAACATTTGCCAATAGGCAGAAGCACATCCTATACTACGCGATTATGTAGACTTTGTCAGTCAAAAATGCCCAAATCATGACCGGCTCCACAAAGAAAATAATCACATGTTTAAATTGTCAGGAGGTTCCCCAATTTATTTGTACCACGTTAACCAGCAGACATGTGTTGAATGTGCACATTTCTTCCTCACATTTCTTGAAAAAAGTTAAAACTTGCCCCCTCAACTTTAAAGTTAACAAGAGGTTGGACGTTTCTGTATCTGGCTTGAGTAACCGTCAGGATAGTTATGGGAGAAAGCAATGGCACCCCACTCCAGTACTGTTGCCTGGAAAATCCCATGGACGGAGGAGCCTGAAGAGTTGGACATGACTGAGCGACTTCACTTTCACCTTCATGCATTGGAGAAGGAAATGGCAACCCACTCCAGGGTTCTTGCCTGGAGAATCCCAGGGACGGAGGAGCCTGGTGGGCTGCCGTCTATGTGGTCACACAGAGTCAGATACGACTGAAGCGACTTAGCAGCAGCAGCAGGATAGTTACAGTCGGGCTAGGGTGAAAACTCCTACTTTTCCCATGCTACATTTTTAGGTTAGCATTTGAAATTAAATACATTCTTTTACTTCATTTAATCTCCATTATTTGAGTAACTAATTATGCTACAACTAGATTATTACTTTTTTATTACTGCTGTAACAAACTACCACAAACTTTGTGACTTGCAAGAAAGCAGTTTTACTACCTGACAGTTGGAGGTTAGAAATCCAAAGTCAGTCATGGGGTGTTGAAGCCATGGTGTCAGCAGACCTGATACCTCTTGGAGACTGAAGAAACAGCCACTTTTTTGCCTTTTTCAGCATCTAGAGTCAGAGGGCATCCTTTGACCCATGGCCTGTTCCTTGCTTCACCTCCCTTCTGCTTCTTTCCTCCCATCTCCTACTACTAACTTTGCCTCTTCTGGCTCCTTCCTACAAGGTTCCTGGTAATTACATGAGCCCACCTGTATGATTCAGGGTAACTGCCCCATCATTAGAGCCTCAATTAATCACAGCTGCAAGATTTCTTTTTTGCTGTAAGATTATATCCATAAGTTCCAGAATTAAGGCTTGGGCATCTTTGGGAAGTGGTGGAGAGCATAATGCAACCTAGCCCAAAAAGAAACTCAAAACTAATGCTGCAGGGTAACGTAGAAAAGTCCAGTAAGCCTAGTAAACAGTTACACTTACCAGAAAAAAGAATACACACACTAACATGGTTCATTTTTTTAAACAATATTTATTACAAATTGGTAGATATTTTGATGGCAAATGGAAAGAGACTGACTTTGTCTGAATTACTCATAAAATTGCTTTAGCTTCCTATTTGCCTTTCTTATTCTAAACCTAACTTTCCAGACACAGAAAGAAAGAATCTGTATTCTTTAGCTATGGAGAGTTACCTGCCTGGGACATGGGAATATGAGCCACAGGTTAGGTAGTCTGTGGGGGTTTGCAGCTCAGCTGTAATCTTTTCACCTTGTATTAAGAAAAGATGTACTGATGTGAAAATATGTCCCTTGGAACAAAGGATCTCTTATTTTTTATTTTTATGATCTTGGACAATTTTCTACTTATCTAGCCATGGCAAATACATTCATCTAAAAGGGCCAACCAAAAATTGAGAGGTGATCACAAACTTTCCATATACCTCCCAAATTGCTTTGATGTTTGTAAAAAGGAAGAGCACATGTTGTATGCTCTATAAATAGATTTGTCCATATCATAGGAAGTTAGAAATAATAACCCCTGGGATAATATGCTTTCGATTATGTTATAAAGCAGCTTTCACTACAGGCAGCTGAAAAACAGGCTTGCCAAATGTTTTTAATTTGAAGAACAAATGGAGATGGCGTCCTCATTATCTCTGTTCTATATATTAGGGGGTATTTTTCTCTTGTTTTATTTTGTACAATCTGTAATACAACAGCTCTGTATTGACTACATAACCTCAATGTATTATTTCTAAACGGTTTAGGCCTCCAGAGGTATTTAAACATAAAACCACCAATTAAAAGCATTTTATTTTCTCACAGAAGTATGCACAGGTGGCCTACATTGAATGATGCCAAAATGTTTACAAAAAAATATTTCTCCTTTGCTATTAAAGAAGTTGCCTACAGACTCACACAAATAGTGAATAAAATTTACTTAGCAAATATAATCTAGATAGACACCATTCTCCCCACCCCCATGTCCTCCATCTGCCTCTCTTTTGTGGAAAAAAACTGTGGCCTCCTAGGCCTCTCCTAAGTCAAAAGAATACACTTAATCAGAGAAGTGAGAATACACAGAAACAAAGAAAATAGTCATGCAAGACAAAATAACAGTTTAGCCATTAAACAAAGTCAAGGAACTTTAGTTTTATCTCAAAAGATACAAATAATATTCTGAGACATGATCTTTGAACTATTTACCAGATACTGAAATCCCATCCAGGTGGATGAAGTTAATTACATTCTGAGTACACACATGTAGACCCCAGAAGGTTGATCATGACTCTCAATTACCTTACGATCAACCAACTAGAAGAATGACCACACGCTAATCACACACTCCACAACCCTCTCCCTCACCCTGTTTTTAAAAACCTTTCTCTTAAGTCCATTAGGGAGTTAAAGTCTTTTGAGCATCAGGTGCCAGGACTCTTTGTTTGGTGCCTTACAATAAATGTTGCATTTTCCTTTATCATAAGCCAGTGTCAGTAGATTAGCTATACTACACGCCTACAAGTAGAACTAAGTTTGATTAGTAACACAAGTAGTGTTTAATTTTGTATCCCTTTCACTAATTGGTATTTTGACTCTGTAGCCAAGAAGGTCACTAGGCTTAGAAAAAAAAAAGCCATTTCAATATCTATTTCAAAATGACCCATTTAAATAAACCTATAGTTGGTCTCTGAACCTAGATCTACTTCAGTTCAGTTCAGTCACTCAGCTGTGTCTGACTCTTTGAGACCCCATGAATTGCAGCACGCCAGACCTCCCTGTGCATCACCAACTCCCGGAGTTTACTCAAACTCATGTCCATCGAGTCGGTGATGTCATCCATCCTTCCTGTCATCCCCTTCTCCTCCTGCCCCTAATCCCTCCCAGCATCAGAGTCTTTTCCAATGAGTCAACTCTTCGCATTAGGTGGCCAAAGTATTAGAATTTCAGCTTTAGCATCAGTCCTGCCAATGAACACCCAAGACTTATCTCCTTTAGAATGGACTGGTTGGATCTCCTCACAGTCCAAGGGACTCTCAAGAGTCTTCTCCAACACCACAGTTCAAAAGCATCAATTCTTCAGCGCTCAGCTTTCTTCACAGTCCAACTCTCACTTCCATACATGACTACTGGAAAAACCATAGCCTTGACTAGACAGACCTTTATTGGGAAAGTAATGTCTCTGCTTTTGAATATGCTATCTAGGTTGGTCATAATGTTCCTTTCAAGGAGTAAGCGTCTTTTAATTTCATGGCTACAATCACCATCTGCAGTGATTTTGGAGCCCCCAAAAATAAAGTCTGCCACTGTTTCCCCATCTATTTCCCATGAAGTGATGGGACCAGATGCCATGATCTTAGTTTTCTGAATGTTGAGCTTTAAGCCAACTTTTTCATTCTCCTCTTTCACTTTCATCAAGAGGCTTTTGAGTTCCTCTTCACTTTCTGCCATAAGGGTAGTGTCATCTGCATATCTGAGGTTATTGATATTTCTCCCGGCAATCTTCATTCCAGCTTGTGCTTCTTCCAGCCCAGCGTTTCTCTTTTTACTCTGTTAATTACAGAATAAACTTCCTAGGCTGGGTTCTTAAGAGTTTCAAAATCTCTTCAGGAAACTTCCCTGGCGGTCCAGCTGCTAAGAATCTTCCTTCCAACGGAGGATTTGATCCCTGGTCAGGGGTTGCTCAGAGAAGGCAATGGCACCCCACTCCAGTACTCTTGCCTGGAAAATCCCACGGACGGAGGAGCCTGGTAGGCTCCAGTCCTTGGGGTCGCTAAGAGTCGGGCACGACTGAGTGACTTCACTTTCATTTTTCACTTTCATGCATTGGAGAAGGAAATGGCAACCCACTCCAGTACTCTTGCCTGGAGAATCCCAGGGACAGAGGAGCCTGGTGGGCTGCCATCTACGGGGTTGCACAGAGTCGGACACAACTGAAGCGAGGACGACGACGACGACGCAGCAGCAGCAGCTGCTGCTGCTGCTGCTTCCCTGGTGGCTCAGAGGTTAAAGCGTCTGCCCAAAATTCGGGGGACTTGGGTTCAATCCCTGGGTTGGGAAGATCCCCTGGAGAAGGAAATGGCAATCCAGTACAGTATTCTTGCCTGGAGAATCCCATGGAGAGAGGAGCCTGGTAACTACAGTCCACGGGGTTGCAAAGAGTTGGAAACGACTGAGCGACTTCACTTTCACTTCACAGGGAACTAAGATATCACATGCCTCTGAACAACTAAGCCCCTTTGGGGCAACTACTGAGCCGGGGCAACTACAGCCTGTGCACTCCGCACCACAATTTGAAAGAAGCCTGTGCATTGGCAAAGAATAATCCTGCGTGCCAGGACTAAGATCCTGCGTGCTGCAACTAAGACCTGACACAACCAAATACATAAAATAAATATATTTTTTTAAGATTTTAAAATAAAATAAAAACAAAATTTCTTCAGAACACTTCAATACATACTTAGGGCAAGCATATTTTTACTTCCCTCTCTACCCTTACTGGGCTTCCCTGGTGGCTCAGAGGTAAAGAATCCACCTGCCAATTCAGGAGCCATGAGTTCGATCTTTGGGTCCGGAAGAACCCCTGGAGAAGGAAATGGCAACCCACTCCAGTGTTCTTGCCTGGGAATTCCCATGGACAGAGCTGCCTGGTGGGCTACAGTCCATGTGGTCATAAAGCATAGGACACGACTTAGCGACTAAACAACAACTAGGGCGTCCCTGATAGCTCAGTTGGTAAAGAATCCGCCTGCAACGCAGGAGACACCCCCATTTGATTCCTGGGTTGGGAAGATCCGCTAGAGAAGGGAAAAAGCTACCCACTCCAGTGATCTGGCCTCAAGAACTAGTCCATGGGGTCGCAAAAAGTCAGACAGAACTGAGCGAATTTCACTTTCATTTGGCTTGCCTGGTGGCTCAGATAGTAAAAAATTTGCCCTCAATGTGGGAAATCTGGGTTCAATCCTTGGGTTGGGAAGACCCTGGAGAAGGAAATGGCAACCCAATCCGTATTCTGGCCGGGAGAATCCCATGGGCAGAGGAGCCTGTCAGGCTACAGTCCATGGGGTTACAAAGAGTCAGACACGTGACTACCACTTCACTTCAACAACAATTTTTCTTATTAGACTGAGCTCTTTGAGGAAAAGGGCTGTGCTGTATACCTTTATTTTTCTATTACAGTGTTTGCCATTAAAAAAATGTTGGCACAGTAAAGATTTGTTGAATAGATAAATTAATAAACACAGCACACAATGAGTTCTTTCATTTAGCAGAAGAACTTAAGATGACTCTGTAAGTCTTTTCTCTCTTTTTAGAGGTGTTTATAGTTTATTTTGGGGTAAGAAGACGTAAAACTGGAGACAAATTTCAAAAACTACATACAATTGAAAAGCAATTATATTTGCTCTAAATCTATGATTTTCCAGATATAAAGAAGTCTATATCACTCTGGATACTATTCAGAATAACCTGTGAGAGTTTTAAAAAATTTGTCTGTGCTCCATTCTCAAATTTCAGAAGTAGACAAAATCAGGAGATGTTTGCTGTGTATTTAGGATTGAAAACCACTGAGTCACTCAGAGCAGAGAACTAGGACAAGCAGAACTACATCACCTGAAACTTCTCAGACTCTGCAAGAGCATGCATTCCTGAAACAGAATATGCATTAAAAAATCATTATGTGATCTACACATGCATTAAAATTTGATATACCCTACTCAGAGGTTAAGGCATCTGCCTGCAATGCAGGAGACCTGGGTTCGATCCCTGGGTCAGGAAGATCCCCTGGAGAAGGAAATGGCAACCCACTCCAGTATTCTTGCCTGGAGAATCCCATGGACAGAGGAGCCTGGTGGGCTACAGTCCTCGGGATTGCAAAGAGTCAGACACGACTGAGTGACTTCACTTTCACTCTACATCCTATCAACCTAAAAAGCAAAGGGAAAAAAAAAAAAAAAAAACAACAACAACTCTGTTGAGATAATTAAGAAATGCTTTCTAAGGAAACATAGCCTGTGGGTACTTGGGTTCTGGGGTCAAACTACCTGGATCCTAATACTTAGTAGGTCTTTTAACTTAATCAGGTTACTTATAAATATGTCTAAGCCTCCGTGAGCATTGGACCATAAAAAAGCCTGAGCATCAAAGAATTTCTGCCTTTGAGTTGTGATGCTGGAGAAGACTGTTGAGAGTACCTTGGATGGCAAAGAGATCAAACCAGTCAATCCTAAAGGAAATCAATCCTGAATATTCACTAGAAGGACTGATGCTGAAGCTGAAGTGCCAATACTTTGGCCACCTGATGGGAAGAGGCAAATCATTGGAAAATACCCTGATGCTTGGAAAGATTGAGAGTAGAAGGAAAAGGGGGTGACAGAGGATGAGATGGTTGGATGGCATCATTGACTTAATGGACATGTTTGAGCTGGGAGATAGTGATGGACAGGGAAGGCTGGCATGTGGCAGTTTATGGAGTCGCAGAGTTGGGCACAACTTAGTGGCTGAAAAACAACAACAAGCCTCAGTTTACTACACTACAAGGGAGATAATAATAATAATAAATCCATACAGTTACTTTGTATCATATAGTATTGTTTGGTACAGAGTAAGCTCTCAGTAAATTTAATTAGTGGGGTCGCACAGAGTCGGACATGACTGAAGCGACTTAGCAGCAGCAGCAGCAGCAGCAGCAGCAGCAGGATTGAGTGAACTTGGGTCTGCAAACAGGTAAAAGGTATTTTCTTCAGGTCATTCTACCTGGAAGTAAACTAAACATTCTAAACTAAATAAATTAAGTAAACTAAACATTCTATCTGGAAGTAAACTAAAGTAGCAGTTTCCAGCTAGAGTACACAAACTCCTAAATGTAATAAATACATCCAGATGAAACAGAGGACCCACCAGTTTTAAGTGGAACATGTTTTCAGATCCTCAATATCAATACACATTCATGTATAATTTATCTAATAGTAAAACTCATCAGTATCTGAGCTTTGCCTTTCTTTCCTTTTCCCCCCTTGTCTTTCACAAGTGTTCTTCCCTAATTTACGAAATCAAAACCTAACTGTCCTGGATGAAAACAAAATGAAACAAACCATTTGTGGCACCAAAGGCACTTTTCATTTTCATGCATCATCTAAGTGATAAACTATTAATAGCAAGACTCAGGACCCTCTTCTCCAGCTAGCCATCTAGCTAGCTATTTTAGGAAAATTCAGATTTGAACACAGCCTTTCTGACTGTATATTTGATTTCCTGATTGGTTTGGCAATGAAGATTAACTTCACCATATAGTGGGAACTTGTTTTTCCATAAATTGAATAAGCACTAGCTAACGGTAAAATAAAATTTTAATAACAAATATCTTTTAAGCACAAAAACATGCTGTACTCTTAAAATGGAATATTATATGATTATTTGAAAATAATTACTAAAATACAGCTATCAACTTAAAAATGTATGGGCATGACAGAGTTTGTCAAAGTTTTTGAAGTTTTCAGATTACTCTTTGAAGTCATGTTACCTCAAAGCCTTGATAGATGGATTTATTTCCTAGGTCTGTACTATTTTAAATGTTCCATAAGGCACTGGAATCTCCAAAGAAGAAAACACCATCTAGAAGCCACAAAAGTTTATCTGGGCTTGGTAAAAGAACAAAGTAAAACAGAATGTGGTACATGCTTTTACCTCAAGGCTCTTACTGGTGGATTTATAACATCAGATTCCAATATAAAATCACATAATAAGGAAAAGATATTGAAGCACACAGAAAGTACAGAGTTCTATACTCACAGATCTATGCTTTTTAGTGGTGAAAAAATTGAAATCCATAAATATGATGATATTATAAATAGCACAGAATCACAGACCAGGACCCTATAAAATGGAGGGACTAGTGGGAATTTTCTTTTGGTTTTTGGAGGATTTTTTTGGTATTTTACAGTCTTTGGTACAGAAATTTAGAGTATAAACAGCATATTTCAAAATGACACAAAAGAGAGTGAAGACACTGGAAAGTGAAAATGAATACAACTGAAGAAAAAAATATCACTTAGCTTTTGATTATTCTCATTGATAATAATTCTGCCAGAAAATGCCATTCATTATCATTTTCCTCTACATTATTTAAAGACAGAAGTGACAAAGGAATTTAGATTTATTTGATTGTGGTTATGATTCAACAAAAGCTCATTATAGAACAGTCTTATGGACTCTGTGGGAGAGGGAGAGGGTGGGAAGATTTGGGAGAATGGCATTGAAACATGTAAAATATCATGTATGAAATGAGATGCCAGTCCAGGTTTGATGCACGATACTGGATGCTTGGGGCTGGTGCACTGGGACGACCCAGAGGGATGGTGTGGGGAGGGAGGAGGGAGGAGGGTTCAGGATGGGGAGCACGTGTATATCTGTGGCTGATTCATTTTGATATTTGGCAAAACTAATACAATTATGCAAAGTTTAAAAATAAAATAAAAAAAAAAAAGAGGTAGTGGGAAAATAAGACTTTTGAAGGCCCATTGAAAAGTGGAAGTGATTATTATTTCTTTTTAAACAATGAAGTATTTTAAAATTGTGTTTGTAAAATATATTTCCAGAAGAAAATAATTATGAGCTTTCTGCTTTCATCCAGGATATAGAAAGTGGGAGATAGTACTGCTTCTAAGTAAACAATAGAAAACCAATAGACAGATCTCCAAAAAGAACAAACATACAAGGAAGGAATTGCTGCATGTGCTGTTCTTGGTCACTTAGTCATGTCTAACTTTTTGTGACCCCATGGACTGTAGCCCACCAGGCCCTTATGACCTCGGGGATACTCCAGGCAGGAATACCAGAGTGGGTTGCCATGCCCTCCTCCAGGGAATATTCCCAACTCAGGGATGGAACCCAGGTCTTCCACATTTCAGGTAGATTCTTTACCATCTAAACCACCAGGGAAGCCCAATGCTGTCATGTATGAGAATCAAACAAAATAATTTAAAATAATCATTGAATATCAAGTATAACATGGCATGTTGGCTCACTCCTGATTGGATTCTTTCAATCCTTGATAATAACAACCTGTCACAAAAATCAGTTCAGTTCAGTTCAGTTGCTCAGTCGTGTCTGACTCTGCACAACTCCATGGACGGCAGCATGCCAGGCTTCCCTCTCCATCACCAAAGCTCGGAGCTTGCTCAAACTCATATCCATTGAGTGGGTGATGCCATCCAAAAATCTCATCCTCTGTCACCCTCTTCTGCTCCTGCCTTCAAGCTTTTCCAGCGTCAGAATCTTTTCCAATGAGTCAGTTCTTCGCATAAGGTGGCCAACGTATTGCAGCTTCAGCATCAGACCTAATGAATATTCAGGAATGTTTTCCTTTAGGATTCACTGGTTTTATCTCCTTACAGTCCAAGAGACTCTCAAGAGTCCTCTCCAACACCACAGTTCAAAAGCATCAATTCTTTGGTGCCCAGCTTTTTTTATGGTCCAACTCTTACAACCATAATGAATACAGGAAAAACCAAACCTTTGACTAGATGGACCTTTGTCAGCAAAGTAATGCCTCTGCTTTTTAATATGCCATCTAGGTTGGTCAAAGCTTTTCTTCCAAGGAGCAAACGTCTTTTAATTTCATGTCTGCAGTCACCATCTGCAGTGATTTTGGAGCCCGCAAAAATAAAGTCTGTCAATGTTTCCATTGATCCCCAGCTATTTGCCATGAAGTGATGGGACCTAGTGTGATGATCTTCGTTTTTTGAATGTTGAGTTTGAAGCCAGCTTTTTCACTCTTCTCTTTCACTTTCATCAAGAGGCTCATTTGTTCCTCCCTACTTTCTGCCATAAGGGTGGTGTCATCTGCATATCAGAGGTTATTGTTATTTCTCCCAGCAATCTTGATTCCATCTTGTGCTTCATCCAGCTCGGCATTTCACATGATGTGCTCTGCATATAAGTTAAATGAGCAGGGTGATAATATACAGCCTTGATGCACTTCTTTCCCATTTTGGAACCAGCCTGCTGTTTCACATTCAGTTCTAACTGTTGCTTCTTGACCTCCATACAGATTGCTGAGGAGGCAAGTCAGGTGGTCTGGTATTCCCATCTCTTGAAGAATTTTCCACAGTTTGTTGTGATCTACACAGTCAAAGACTTTGGCATAATCAATAAGGCTGAAGTAGATATTTTTTTCTGAAATTCTCTTGCTTTTCAAAGATCCAGTAGCAATTTGATCTCTGGGTCCTCTGCCTTTTCTAACATCCAGCTTGAATATCTGGAACTTCATGTTTCACATACTGTTGAATCCTGGCTTGGAGAATTTTGCGCATTACTTTGCTAGCATACAAGATGAGTGCAATTGTGCGGTAGTTTGAACATTCTTTGGCATTGACCTTCTTTGGGATTGGAACGAAAACTGACCTCTTCCAGTCCTGTGGCCACTGCTGAGTTTTCCAAATTTGCTGGCATATTGAGTGCAGCCCTTTCACAGCATCATCTTTTAGGATTTGAAATAGCTGAACTGGAATTCCATCATCTCCACTAGCTTTGTTTGTAGCGATGCTTCCTAAGGCCCACTTGACTTCACATTCCAGGATGTCTGGCTCAAGGTGAGTGATCACACCATTGTGGTTATCTGGGTCATGAAGATCTTTTTTATATAGCTCTTCTGTATATTCTTGCCACCTCTTCTTAATATCTTCTGCTTCTGTTAGGTCCATACCATTTCTGTCCTTTATTGTGCCCATCTTTGGATGAAATGTTCCCTTGGTATCTCTAATTTTCTTGAAGAAATCTCTAGTCTTTCGCATTCTATCATTTTCCTCTATTTCTTTGCACTGATCACTGAGAAAGGCTTTCTTATCTCTCCTTGCTATTCTTTGGAACTCTGCAATCAAATGGGTATATATTTTCTTTTCTCCTTTGCCTTTTGCTTCTCTTCTTTTTTCATCTATTTGTAAGGTCTCCTCAGACAACTGTTTTGCCTTTTCGCATTTATTTTTCTTGAGGATGGTTTTGATCACAGCCTCTTGTACAATGTCACAAACCTCCATCCATAATTCTTCAGGCACTCTATCAGATCAATCCCTTGAATCTATTTGTCACTTCCACTGTATAATCATAAGGGATTTGATTTAGGTCATACCTGAATGGTATAGTGGTTTTCCTACTTTCTTCAATTTAAGTTTGTCTTTTGTAAAAAGGAGTTTCATGATCTGAGCCACAATCAGCTCCCAGTCTTGTTTTTGCTGACTGTATAGAACTTCTCCATCTTAACATCTTACAGTCTGGCAAAAAATATAATCAATCTGATTTTGGTATTGACCACCTGGTGATGTCCATGTGTAGTATTCTCTTGTGTTATTAGAGGAGGGTGTTTAATATGACAGGTGCATTTTCTTAGCAAAACTCTGTTAGCCTTTGCCCTGCTTCATTTTTTACTCCAAGGCCAAATTTGCCTGTTATTCCAGGTATCTCTTGACTTCCTACTTTTGCATTCCAGTCCCCTATGATGAAAAAGACATCTTTTGGGGGCATTAGTTCTAGAAGGTTTTGTAGGTCTTCATAGAACCATTCAATTTCAGCTTCTTCAGCATTACTGGTTGGGGCATAGACCTGGATTACTATGATATTGAATGCTTTGCCTTGGAAATGAACAGAGATCATTCTATCTTTTTGAAATCACAACAAAGTACTGCATTTGGACTCTTTTTGTTGACTATGAGGGCTACTGCATTTCTTCTAAGGGATTCTTGACCACAGTAGTAGATATAATAGTCATCTGAATTAAATCTCCCATTTTAGTCCATTTTGGTTCACTGATTCCTAAAATGTCGATGTTCACTCTTGCCATCTCCTGTTTGACCACTTCTAATTTACCTTGATTCATGGGCCTAATATTCCAGATCCGTATGCAATATTGCTGTTTACAGAATCAGACTTTACTTCCATCACCAGTCACAGCCACAACTGTGCATTGTTTTTGCTTTGACTCCATCTCGAATTCTTCTGGAGTTATTTGTCCACTCTTCTCCAGTAGCATATTGGGCACCTGTTGACCTGGGGAGTTCATCTTTCAGTGTCATATCTTTTTGCCTTTTCATAGAGAATGAAAAAGTTGGCTTAAAGCTCAACATGCAGAAAACTACGATCATGGCATCTGGTCCCTTCACTTCATGGCAAATAGATGGGGAAACAATGGCAACAGCAGCTGACTTTATTTTCTTGGGCTCCAAAATCACTGCAGATGGTGACTGCAGCCATGAAATTAAAAGATGCTTACTCCTTGGGAGGAAAGTTATGACCAACCTAGACAGCATATTAAAAAGCAGAGACTTTACTTTGCCAACTAGGTCTATCTAGTCAGGGCTATGGTTTTTCCAGTAGTCATGTATGGATGTGAGAGTTGGACTATAAAGAAAGCTGAGCACCAAAGAATTAACGCTATGAACTGTGGTGTTGGAGAAGACTCTTGAGAGTCCCTTGGACTACAAGGAGGTCCAACCAGTCCATCCTAAAGGAGATCAGTACTGGGTGTTTATTGGAAGGACTGATGATGAAGCTGAAACTCCAATACTTTGGCCACCTGATATGAAGAGCTGACTCATTTGAAAAGACTCTGATGCTGGGAAAGATTGAGGGCAGGAGGAGAAGGGGATGACAGAGGATGAGATGGTTGGATGGCATCACCAATCAATGGACTTGAGTTTGGTTAAACTCCGAGAGGTGGTGATGGACAGGGACCCTTGGTGTGCCATGGTCCATGGGGTCGCAAAGAATCGGATATGACTGAGCAACTGAACTGAACTGACTGACACTTCATGAGGTTCTCAAGGCAAATGTTCCCTTTGTATCTCTAATTTTCTTGAAGAGATCTCTGCCGCTGCTGCTGCTGCTGCTAAGTTGCTTCAGTCGTGTCTGACTGTGCAACCCCATAGACGGCAGCCCACCAGGCCCCACTGTCCCTGGGATTCTCCAGACAAGAACACTGGAGTGGGTTGCCATTTCCTCCTCCAATGCATGAAAGTGAAAAGTGAAAGTGAAGTCTCCCAGTCGTGTCTGACTCTTAGCGACCCCATGGACTGCAGCCTACCAGGCTCCTCCATCCATAGGATTTTCCAGGCAAAAGTACTGGAGTGGGTTGCCATTGCCTTCTCCGGAAGAGATCTCTAGTCTTTCCCATTCTATTGTTTTCCTCTATTTCTTTGCATTGACTACTTAGGAAGGCTTTCTTATCTCTTTTTATTCTTTGTAACTCTGCATTCCTTTTCTCCCCTGCTTTTTGCTCCTCTTTTTTTCTCATCTATTTGTAAGTCCTCTTCAACTATTTTGCCTTTTTGCATTTCTTCTTCTTGGAGATGGTTTTGATCACCATCTCCTGTACAGTGTTATGAACTTCCATCCATTGTTCTTCAGGCACTCTATCTATCAGATCTAATCCCTTCAATCTATTTGTCACTTCCACTGTACACTTATAAGGGATTCGATTTAGATCATACCTGAATGGTCTAGTAGTTTTCCCTACTTTCTTCAATTTAAATTTGAATTTGGTAATAAGAAGTTCATGATCTGAGCCACAGTCAGCTCCTGGTCTTGTCTCATTATTTCTATAATTATTATCCCCTTCTAATATAATATTATTTTATTACTTAATATGTCTATTTCCTGCTATAATATAAAGTACATAAATACATAGCTCTTTGGTCTAAGGTCTCAAATACCAATATATTTTAAAATAGAATGTTGATGCATATTAGAATCTAAAAATTATTTGTTGAATTATTAATAAATTAATGATGATGATTTACCCATAGTTTGCTTTATCAAACCACTTCTGAGCATCTCTCAGTTGAAACAGCACATCTCCTCTCGGTAGACAGCTTCCTAAGATGAGCATATGGCAAGCATGGTTTCTCTGTTTCCTGTAATCCAGAAAGTGTTGCCACAGTGCACAGCTGCCAAGAAACCTCTGGCTTCCTAAGCCTGACAAGGCTCTTTGAGGCACCCAGCCAGAAGCCTTTATATTTATTTTTGGCCATAACTGCTAAGTAGAATGTCATGGTCCAAACAAACTCCACATTATCACCTTGCAACACATTGTTCTTAAATAAAATAGCATTACTGTGATACGCTCTCCATGGTGCTAGGGATGGATCCTCTACATACCACTGGTCAGTAAATGAGCAAAATTCATCTTCATATCCACATATAAGTGTAAATAAAAGCATGAACTAATTGTAATTTCCACCATTATAAACATAGAAAAGTGACTTTTTAGGTAAGTCTCTCTCCTAAGACAAAAGTGAGGACTCTCATTTGTCTCCCATTTGTATTATATATTTTGGGGGTATACAAGAATCTAGAAGCCAAATTTTTCAGGCTTTTCTGCAGTAAGTTTTTGTTGTTCCTGTTTTGTAACTGAGGCTACCTGTTAGGATCTCAAAGGACAGATTTGAAAAATGAAAAATTATCTCTTCCTGTATCAAAAAGGATGTATTTTCCCTTCTTGATTGTAGCTTTCTCTTTACAATGCTTTTCTGTCTTAGATTCAGCTTTTTCACAAATAAAACTTGATGATTCATGTGCTAAATAAACAGTGTTACGACAAAGATAGAATCTGTGTGATTGTTGGTGATAAGTAAACTTCTATAGGTGGAAAAGCAAGACGATACAATGGACATTAGTCATTCACAGCTGTCTGAAATCTGCTGAATGTTCCACATTTTGATAGGTCTGTGTAAATCAAATCCTCTTGTCATACAAAAAAACTGTATTTCTGAATCTCATTTGTTGATAAGATACAGGTAATTAATTTCAATACCAGTCAAAGGAACCCATGCTAGACTTTGATACAGAGTGGGCTACAGGGGCAGAGGGTACTCATCTTGAACATGCTGATAGAAGCAGAAGTGGCCTGGTTCTGAGTAAAGCTGTAGTGGCAGCAGCAGTGCCTTTGCTAGGTGGCCCTGGCATGCTTCCATAGCACTTCTGCCAGAGTTCTTGGAATTTCATTCAACAGTCAATTTGGTTGCCCTTCCAAAAATCTCTAAGCTATACAGTAAATACTCTATAATAAAAGTGTCTGCAGAAAGGAGGGAAAATAGAACAAAATCATTGAGTAAGAAAGCTATACAAAATTAAACTCCAAAAAAAATGACAATTGCTTTTTAAACTTTTTATTGCCACCAATATTAATATAAAAGTAAAGCACACAGTACCTGCTACATAGTAAGCCCTGTATTAGTGGTGGCTATTTATATATATTTCACACTAAGATTCAAAGCATAGAAATCCATATATATTCAAATTGATAACAAAAATATCGGGGAATAATAGTCATCTTTACTATATTTCCATTTGCTTCTGTTTAAGTAAAGAGAAAAAAGTAGCACTACTGAAAACTAGGATATTTGACAGACTAATCTTTAGAGGCTAATGACACAGTAGTAGTTAATTCGTGCATTCATGTATGTGTGCGTGCATTCTTCTCCCATCAATTATTCTCTAGTGTCCTCTCAGACATAACTGAGGCTTGTTTTAATAAGACTATTGGTTTGTTTATATGGAGTCAACCTCTAACAGAAGGATAGCTATCCAACCAAAACAAAGAATTGGAAAGCATGGAGCTGTGATCAAAAGAGAGATATTTTTGTTGCTTTATTCATATTATTTTTCTTATTACAAAAAATAATTTATGACTACAACAGCAAGTTTTCAAAGTAGAGGTTAAAAAAAAAAAAAGATACTAGGAATCACTCATTAAACCACAAACTAGAGATAATTGCATGTAGCAGTCTGTGTCCAATCAAGAGAAAGAGAGCAGAGAGTGGTTTAATCAGGAAATTTAATATAAAACCTATTAAATTCTGATAAATGAGCAATTGTAGAATATAATAATACTGGAATATTTCAGATGTCCTTTGCAGTACAATGAAATTTCCCAAGGAAGGACAAACTTGGACAGGGATTTCCTTTCCAAATTCTGGAACTCAGACCTTGTTGGAGAAGATGTAGCTGCAACCCACTGGTGACAGAGTTCGATTTTGTGCCCCCGTCAGGGATTGACAAAGTGTTCACAGGACAAGTGTAAAGTAATCCTCCAAAGTTCAAGTGATCCACAGCTGCTAGCTAGGTGTGTGAGTGTGCACAGGAACTAGGACAACAGGGGAACTGTCACGGGCGCAGGTGGGGTCAGACAAGCTGGAGCTTGTGGGTGGGAACATGGGCATTCAAAGGGAATGGGAGAACAGATGTAACACGAGGACTAGAGCTTGTTGGGAGGGCCACAGTGTTCAGAAGACCTTGGAGATGAAACTGGGCTAGGTATGCTCACTCATAAAAATGAGTGAGCAGAGAGAATCAGGGCCCTGGTGAGGGAGGAGACCTGCAGTGTTTGGTGTCCATGTCAAGAGGGACAGTTCTGCATGCATGGCCTTCAGAGCATCACTGAATGTCCTTACACCCACACTGGTGACCCACTGTGCAGTGGACAGAAAACACAGGAGATTCTCTTTCTTCTCTAATATCCCACAGAGCCCTCTTCTGAGATTGTGATCACTGTGAAGAAGGGATAATTACAGAAATTTGATTATTGCAGAACTGAATATTAACTCCATATTAACTGAAGGGTTAATATGGAGCTGAAAGGCAATATTTAATAAGTAGCAATATACACTAGAGTTAGGATTTTTGCATATAATTTTTCATTCTTTGATCACTAGCTATCTGTACTCTACTATATAGGGCTTTCCCAGTGACTCAGTGGTAAAATGAGTTTGCCTGCTAATGCAGGAGATGGAGATTTGATCCTTGGGTTGGGAAGATCCCCTGGAGAAGGAAGTGGCAACCCACTCCAGTATTCTTGCCTGGGAAATCTCATGGACAGAGGAGCCTGGCGGGCATGGGGTTGCAAAAGAGTCAGACATGATTTAGTGACTAAACAACAACTCTACTGTATATGCTATTTGAAATTCTCTGTTAACAGCATACTCTGGTCATTTCCCATAATTTTCTTAGAGAAAGCTACTGTAACAAAAAGTATCCAAATATCTAAATAAACTGTGTCACTGATAGAGATACTAATGGAAATTATAAGTAGGCATTTAAAGGTTTATTCATAATCCAAATAACTAATTTATAATAAGGGGGGCTTTAAATATTTATTGTAAGTAATTTGGGGAGGAATAGGAGATTCTACAGATACATCATATTCAATTATTTTACTGAAAAAATTTTTAAATTTTGATGCTTGAGAATGCTCATCAAAAAAGTCTTCTGCATTAATGATAAATGAATAAACCATGTTCAAAGCCCCTCCTAAAAAAGAGAAATTTATAAAATCTAATTCAGAGATATTTATAAATATAGCAATATACCATGTTTACATATTAATAATAAGTATATCTAATATTATAAAAATACCAATGTTCCCCATATTATTTAATGGATTCAGTGCCCTCTAAGAAAAACTTATTTTTTGGTCAAACTTGGTCACACTCGACAAACAATTTTTAACATTTAAAGTGGTGAAAAGGGTCAACAAATTTGTAAAATCCACCTAGAAAGAGCTGAATAGATTAGTTACAAAGACAAGTGAGGAAATTCCTCATAAGTTTTTGAAAATGTAACCCAAAGTAAAATGTACCTAGGCATTCCTGCAGATTTTCAAAACTTGTCTTGAAGACAGACTTATTGAGCTTATGCTCATTTTCTTTCTATAACATATTTCTTATAGATTTACTATGTTAATTGGCAAGAACCGACAAACAGCATTTGTAGTCACAAGGTAAATTTCAACTAATAAGGAGTGATTTCAAATCTGATCAGAAAACCAAAAGATTCCTAAAAGAATCCATTCCTGGGATGCAAAATAAACAACACTTAAAACTCACAGAAAATAAATCTGCTGAGATCCAAAGACTAATCCCACCAGCTTGTTTGGAAAGACCCCTGCATAAGGGGCTCAAATCTCTGTAAAGCACATTATTTCTGAATCAAGTCTTTCAAACTATGGCTGTGAGGAAGTCTTGAATGGATCTCAGTGGAACTGTCCAGTGGTTCTCTAACCTTTTCAACTGCCCAAAGTATCACTAGACAACCTGCTAATAAATAAATGCTAAGTTCACTAGTGGTCATTGTAGTAAGGGAAAACCCCATCTTTAGCAAGATCTTAGCAGTGATGAAGAAAGTGAATGTCAGATGTGGGATGTTTATATTATCTCAGGGTCTTTGCACAAGTAGTTCAAGGTAGAGCTTTCAGGGGACTGATTGGAGTTGTTCAAAGTCTATGTCATAATACTTTCAGATTGGTACATGGAACAAAGTGAAGATCTTGAATTAAATCTTGAACAGCTATCTCATAATATTGTTTAGTATAAGTTTTCTGAAGCAAGCATACTGTTATTTATTGTTTTATAGTTTTATCTTCCCTGAGCAAATATTTCTTGGGAACAAACTAAGTCATGAGAATATATAGTCTCAACAATTTGTTCTGATAGCTATGTTTGATGCGGTTAATTGGAGTTCTCATTCCAAAATACTGAAAAGAGTTGAACTATTATTGTTTCTAAACAATATTTCCACATGGTATAAATATAAGAATAATTGGATAACATTTTCAGCATATTAATTGTAATAATTATGACAAATACATTTATAAACAATATTTTATTTGTTAGCTAATGATATATCATGTTTAGAAAAATATTATACAACTTATATTTTTTATTTTTATTTAATAAGTCCTAGATGGAGGCAGAGCAAGCCTTTCTCATGTGAAAAATAATGTACAGAGCTTAAGAGAAAACATTACAAACTCTCATAATAACAATAGAAATTTTATTTTAATCTTTGAAAAACTAGTTAATTTGCTTTGGGGGGTGAGTCTTAGAAACCTGGGAATTTGGTAGTTTAAAATTACCCCTTCCAAACTTTCTACTACTTAAAAATGTATTCCTTAGGCAGAAATTACAAAGAATAAGTTATATCAGTGTTAGCCAGGTTTGAGGAAAACAGCCTCTCTCTACAAGGTTGAGAAATATAAATCAGTACCAATTTTGTACACTTGAAGAAGTGAAGTGTTAGTTGGTCAGTCATGTCCAGCTCTTTGCAATCCCATGGACTACAGCCCTTCAGGCTCTTCTGTCCATGGAATTCAATAGGCAAAAATACTGGAGTGGGTAGCCGTTCCGTTCTCCAGGGGATCTTCCTGACCAGGGATTGAACTTGGGTCTCCTGCATTGTAGGCTGATTCTTTACCATCAGAGCCACCAGGGACTATTAAAGAACATCAAATACTTTAAAATTCAACATATTTTCTGAACTAGAAATTCCACATTCAGAAAAATAACTGGGCAAATAAAAAGGTATAAATATTAGCTTTGGCTTTATAATATTAGTCCAACAGTGATAAGTGGATATAGAATAAATGTCTATCAATTGGAATTTGAATACACTATAGTCTGTTGATATAATGACATACTATATGTTCATTAAACTCATATTGTAAAACAGTAATTTTGTTGTGAATAATTGCCCATAATATGGTATGAGAATAAAAACCAGCATTATTGTGTAATCTTATTGCTATGATCAAACTTTATGCATGTATTAAACACAAAGACTCAAAAGTATAATCTCTAAATGATTAACAATAGCTTTTTCCTACTGGTGGAGCCTTTTATTTTCTTCCTAATATGTATTTATATTATCTAAATTTTTGGATTGAGCAAGTATTACTTTTATAATAAAAAAGACAAATTTTACATTAAGGTAGGAAACATTCATATGAGTTAACATTTAAAATGTACCACTTAGAAAAGCTCCATTTATGTTTCATGATTAAAATACTTCCTAGACTTACTATGCAACAGGTATAGACTTTTAGTCATGAAAGATGAAAAAGTTCTAGAGATCCGCTGTGCAACAATGTGCATGTGGTGAACAATACCGTATTATATACTTAAAAATTTGTAAATAAGGTAGTTGTCATGTTATATGTTTTTTAAAAATCATAATAAAAATATCTCCTGGAATTTTGGAATAATTAAGCTTCCACCTATTATTTGATCAGGAATGATATCTAGCTGAAATCAGTTTTGGGGACCGGGAATTTTAATTTGGGATAGTAGCTGGGAAAGAAGAGGGAATAAAAATTAGAAAAAATATATAGGCTATAATATGGTGTGATTGGGACAGAAGTTACTCAGCAATAATCATATGCAGACAGACTGTAACCCAAGAGAGGTGTGTACTCTTAACTCCAACTAGCAAACTTCTCTCTGGGTAGGCTAAATATTAAAATAAATCATAAGTGTGGGGAGTTAACATGCAATCCACGTTTTAAATATATGACTAGCATTGGGATATTAAAGTCAAATTAATAATTTTATAGAAAATATAATGTTAAACCAACTATACTCACCATTTTTTGATAAAGATTCATTTCTAAAAGTAATATCCACAGTTTCTTTAAGGTTTGGTATTCCATAAATTTCATGAAATAGTATTTAATTTTTCATATTCAGCTTGACTAACAGTATAATATTTTAATGAATAAACTTTACCTCTGACATAGTTTTTTTTTTTTTCAGTACACTGACTTCACACTAGAAAAAGATAACTGATCCACTGAAACTCATTTTTCACATTTTCACAAGAGAAGTGTTATTTACCATAATTGGTAATAAAATCCTACAAGGCAGCTCTAGAGTAACATTAAACTGACAGATTTGTAGTAATAGCAGTTTCGTTATAATCATCTCAACACATTTCTTCTAAAAGATGCCAATAATAAGGTATCTAGACAATCATGTGCTTTTACAACAGGTGTCAGAATATAGACGAATATTTATTGGGGGATATTTTAGAGCTAAATATATCACTAACCTAATTTCAAAAGTAAATTGCCTTTATTGATTATCCATTCATGATGATTAAATTCTCCTAGCAAATATACAATCATCTACTGAACACCAATGTGACAAAAAAAAACTGCTTGAGAATACACCGTACCTACTGATTATTTCTGAAAAAATGTATTTTATGACATTATGTTAATTTTGCCTTTCAATTTCTCCTAGTGTATTATTTAATCTTTCATTTCCTCTTTCAGAAACAAGACCTGGCAACTGTGTGTATTATGAAACAACTTGCCAGTTTTTACTAAATAGATTAGAGTTTCCTGACCTCAAACATGCAAATAAAACTTATTTCATTATGGCAACTGATGACAATTTTGTTCAATTATATTATTAAAGTATCTGTATTTTTTAGGATTAGAGTTTAAGAACAGTCAGAATTTAAGTCTTAAAGTGCCTGATCTGAATGTATCACAAATACCACATTATTTTTGTGCCTGTTCTTAAAATACATTTGTTTTTCCTCTGTCTAGTAATGTAATATGCTGAGGTCAATTTTCCTTCTTAT
The DNA here is from genome assembly GCF_055505025.1 of Bos grunniens. Lineage (NCBI taxonomy): Eukaryota > Metazoa > Chordata > Mammalia > Artiodactyla > Bovidae > Bos > Bos grunniens. The sequence continues at coordinate 33,394,268 of NC_141172.1, read as the reverse complement.
TAACAAACACAAGGGTGATTTTTAATAACAAGAACTGTTAGTTTACATATGGAGAAGTATTAGAGTTCAGCTTATAAAAACTCTAAAAAGCATTTTTAATATGCTTTAAGATACAAAGATTTATTTTTCAAATATAAGAAGAAAACTTCTTTTGGGCCAGAAGTTATATAAGAGGTGTCTTTTATTTTTTTTTTATTTTTTAACTTTACAATATTGTATTGGTTTTGCCATATATCAACATGAATAAGGAAAGAAAATCTTGCCATATTTCACTAAGGAGAAAAGGAAAAAAAATTACACTTGACATTTAGTGAAATAAAGAGAAAACCAAAATAAGAGCAACGACTTTCTGCACTAATACTTTACCATAAATGTGCTGTGTCCCTCCTCTCAAACATCAGGACACCCTCCTTTCAGTAAACATTGCCCTAAATACCATACAGACTTGTTGCCTTTTTGGCTTCACTGGGAATAAATGACTCCACACAGTTACAACCAAAGAGCTCTTCTAGCTGGCAGCAATGTCCTCTGACAAAATTAGAAAGTTCAATTTGCAGATCCTACATTTTTACTCATATTTCTTTCATATTTCTGCATATGGAAAATGTAACTAATGTAGAGAAAATTAAAGAGCACTCTGAATGGAATTATAGCAGAGGTCTTATTTTCTATAATTGAAGCAATTATGCCTCAGTGCCAGGCAATATTATTTGAAATTTTATTATTGAGATAGATGTGACATATATAAAAAACACAGCAGAGCACAACCTCTGGGATTACTGGAAAGAGCATGACCTCTGGAGTCAGATCAGAGTTTGAATCAAGCCCTACAAAATGGGTGACTTTGGATTAGTTACTTAACCTCAGAGAGTTTCAGTTCCTATATCTATAAAAATGGGTAAATTGTTGGTAACATAGCAATATGTGGGATAGGTTGTAGCAATATGTGGTACCATGAGTATTAAGTGAGATAACATGAAAAGTGATCCAAAACTTAGTGTGAGTGAGTGCTCAGACTGACTCTTTGCAATCCAACGGACTGTAACCCACCGGGCTCCTCTGTCCATGGTATTTCCCAGGAAAGAATACTGGAGTGCGTTGCCATTTCCTGCTCCAAAATCTTAGTGTATAGTAAGCTATTAATATGTTACAATTTCATTTCTAGTATCACTCACACACAGAAGCTACACATGATTCAGGTAATGAGAACTATATACATATAGTGCATACACACACACACACACACATATATATATATCTATATAATATATATATATGTACACATATATTTATATAAACACATGTATTTCTATAGAGAAATATATATATTACTATATATATAGAGAGAGAACTATATAGAGAAACTGAAAAATAGCAAGGTACCAAAAAAGATTAAAAAATGAGCCCCTGTTTTATAATTACACCATCCCTAAAGTTCTCAGTCATTAATTTTGTTTTGGATCTTCATTTATTAAAAAAAATATAGAACACCCAATTAAGACATCTTATTTGAACTTGTATTTTACACAGACACACATCTTCTTTAATGGACTGTAAAAATTAACGAGAATTAGATTTATAGCTGAAATTTTTCTTGGGACATTTATTTTCCATTTTCTGCAACAGATAAACTCAGCACAACAAATTAATCTGAATTAGTAATTACGATTACTAGATAGTAATCACAGACTCATAATAATTGAATCCATGTCTATTCAGGGCTTCCCTGATAGCTCAGCTGGTAAAGAACCTGCCTGCAATGCAGGAGACCCCAGTTCAATTCCTGGATGTGGAAGATCACCTATAAAAGGGATAGGCTATCCACTCCAGTTTGCTTGGGCTTTCCTGGTGGCTCAGACAGTAAAGAATCCACCTGCAATGTGGGAAACCTGGATTTTATCCCTGGGTTGGGAAGATTCCCTGGAGGAGGGCATGGCAACCCACTCCAGTATTCTTGCCTGGAGAATCCCCATGGACAGAGGAGCCTGGTAGGCTATTGTCATCGGGTCATAAAGAATCAGACATAACTAAGTGACTAAGCACAGAACACCGATATCTATTCAGGTCATTGTTTTGATTTTTTTTTTTTAAAGAAGATCATTTAACTAAATGGTTTCCTATCATTAAATATCATAGGATTTCTTTTATAACAGAAGCTGAGCTAGCCAAGCTACTTGTATCATTTATTACCTTGGATGACCAAAAGGAGACGAATTAGAACAAAGAATTTAATACACAGGATGTGAGAAGACTTGAATAAAACTGTTACAGGAATCAAACTTAACTAGACAAAATCAAGATAAGAAGTAAAACAGACTGACATATTTTTTTTTCCTTTAAAAGGTAATGTTTGAACAATGGTATGTATGTAAAGTTAAAATCATCTTTGAACATACCATCTTAAATTCTTTTAAAATATCTGCAATAAAGTCAACTCACAAAGCCAATTATAATAAATAATTTTTGTCATGAAACTGTGTATTTGAAAAGTGATTAATACAGTTATATATTGTCTTTATTTTGATATTGTGATAACTTAAGAGTCAATAGAACTGTACCTTTATCCTTAGAACTGGACTCGGGACAAATGATTGGTTCAAAACTGGGAAAGAGTCTGTCAAGGCTGTATATTGTTACCTTGCTTATTTAACTTAAATGCAGAGCATACTGTGTGAAATACCAGGCTGGAGGAAGCACAAGCTGGAATCAAGATTGTGGGGAGAAATACCAACAACCTCAGATATGCACATAATACCACTCTAATGGCATAAAGTGAGGAGGGACTGAAGAGACTCTTGATGAGAATGAAAGAAGAGAGTGAAAAAGCTGGCTTAAAACTCAACATTCGGAGAAGGCAATGGCACCCCACTCCAGTACTCTTGCCTGGAAAATCCCATGGATGGAGGAGCCTGGTAGCTGCTGTCTATGGGGTCACACAGAGTCGGACACGACTGAAGCGACTTAGCAGCAGGCCTGTGGACACACTCTGCCTCACATGCCACACTCATCAATATCAGACTCTAAAGTCCATCTTAAGAAGTGTCAGTAAATCCATTTTATTACAGAAATACAAAACCTACCTTGGAAAAATTAAAAAAACTTCCACCTTTACTATTTCAGGCCCTTTCTTTGTAGCGGTACTTGTAGTGCAATACTGTATTGAGTATTGTTGTATAATTATCTACCTTCCTAAATCAACTGAAGTTTTGAAGGCCAACATCAATATTTACTCATCTTTGCATTTCAGTTATTATCCAGCTCAATTACTGCCACAAAAAGCATTCTATAAACTTTTTAAAAAATTGAGTTCATTAGTTAAAACCATTGGGTACAATCTTTACCTTAATTCTGATCTCTTCTGCTTATAATTACTGGACTAGAATTGGTACATTTTGCTGGTTTATAACTATAAAGGTATTGCTAAAATATTTGAGGGGTCTACCTACAGATTATTTTAAAGATTAATATTATAATAAGTTTTTAAAGCCCTTGTTCTCTTTGGGGCTTGCAACGTATTCTCTCATTTACCCTTAACAATAAACTGGTGAAAGAGGCATTATTATCTCTGTTATATATTAGGAACCTGAGGTACAGACACATTAAAGAACTTACACTTGGTCATAGAGTTAATAAATAATGAATTAAGGATTCAACCCATTTTAATATTAATGCATTTATATGTGTAAAGTCTCTCCTCATTAACATACTTAAATGCTATTTTTCACTTGTAAAAAAAAGTCACCCACAGACCTATTTTCTTACCATTGAAATGTTGATATTCAATCTTTGATCGATTAATTTCTGAAAATATTTGACCAGAACATTTGGCTCAGTTGGTCCAGTGGAGTAACACCCTCCCTTAACTGTGTTCTTGCTTGCTTAATTAAATCATAAAATTAAGACTATATAAATTAACACATTTTAAAGCACCAGTTATATAACAAACTCAGTACCCTTGTATTTTGGTGATTTAACAGTGGTTATTCAATGTCTTCACTATAATGTGCACTTTTCCTATTGATGTTTAATTACTCAAGTTATAATGTTTAATTTACAAACATTCATTTTGTTTTAAATACTTTTGTAAATTTGTGTTGGGGATATACTAAGTTATTGTGTATTCTGTTATATCCTATTCTCCATTAGTTTGATATGTATTTTCCATTGATTCATTTGCAAACCAGCAAGACAGTAAAATCAGCACTGATTTAAAAAAAAAAAACAAAACTCAACATTCATGAACAAGATGGCAGAGCAGTAGGAGGACTTGGAGTACGTGTCTCTCCATGGATACATCAGGAATACACCTTCCGAAACAGAAGAGCATGCTGAACACCAGCTAAGAGAGGACAGGAGTACCTGACCAGTGGAAAAGAATATATAGAACCAGGCAAATCTTGGTAGGAAGAAGGAACTAGGGTGAAAAGCAGGAGTGTTAGCAGAACCAGAACTGCCCTTGGCGGGTGGGGGAACTGAAGCAGGGGGCCCAATCCCCACATGAGGCGATTGTCTGAGTCAGAGGAGAAACATTTAAGGCTGAGAGGGAAACAGCTGATCTGTGGCAGCCTAAATGGAATGAGAATCAGACAGTCCTTGTAGTAACCATACATACCCTAGACAGGGACGCAGATCCCCTAGAAGGCGCAGGGGTTGGAGCTGGAGTTTAGGGATTGTGGAGCAATCCCAGGGTGAGGGTTTCTGTTGACTGCAGAGAGACAGATGAAGCGGGTGTGAGGGAGGAGACTGTGGTGGAAAGCCAGGCAGCCATGGAAGCAAGGCAATACTGCTGAGTCACATGTAGAGGGTGGAGCCATCACCATAGCCTCTCTCTCCCCACATGCCAGCATCAGCGGCTGAACAATAGAGAGGCTGGTCCATTAAATGCCTGATGCACTGAACTATAGAGTAGGACCCCGCCCCCCACCCCAGGGAGGGGCCTTCTATGTGCCTGACTCACCAATCAACAGAGAAGGGCCCCAGGCAAGGGAGACCTCCAAGTGCCTGAACGTGTAGAACTATGGAGAAAGACTAGCCAAAGAGGCCTTCTGATCACCAGCTACAAGAGGCTCAAAAAATAGGGCCATAACTCCTGCAGTGGAGGCAGTCCATGTCCCTACATACTTGGTGCCTCCAGGGTCCCCAGAAGCCAGGCAACTGTGGCACCTTCATGCTCAACTCTCACTGTGGCAAAGCTGCCACAGGCAAAAAAAAGTCCTGCATCTATCTGCGCAAGGTCACTTCAGTTGTGTCTGGACTCTTTGCGACCCTGTAGACTGTGGCCTGCCAAGCTTCTCTGTCAGGGAGGGGGATTCTCCAGGCAAGAATACTGGAACATATTGGCCAATATTGGTTACCATACCCTTCTAGAGCACTAAATTTCCTTCTGCTCTAGTCACCAACTCCCCGAGTACCTGGTGCTGCCAGAACCCCTCCAACTTAAGTAGCTGCACTACCTCCACACCTTGCTGTCACAGGAGCAAACCCAAGTCATCCAGGGCAGCCTCAGGAGCAAACCCCAGTGGACGACCCACATGTAGAGGTGGAAATAAAACAACAATTGAAACCCAGGGGCAGTGTGGCTAAAGAATAAGACCCAAAACCTTCCCACCAACTATGCAAGCTTCAGATTAAGTCCACACGATCAACTAGGCAGACTCTGTGTCTATGTATTATATAAAAGGTCACTGAGAACTCCCCCAAAGAAATAAACTAGTTCTGTTAACTGTGAACATTGGAGGCAAGGTCACACAGAAGTAGGACAAGATTAGAATCTGAGCTGCCCCCACAGCATGTCCAGAGATCAGTACAGTGTTGGAGGGCATCCTAGGGAGGTGAGGTGGACTGTGACTCCCAGTGAGGGAAGGGACTCTGACAGCACTAACTCAAGAAAAACAGTTATTATTCTTATGTTTTTACTTGTTCTGTAGATTCCTTTGTATTATTTTTCATTTTTTCTCTCCTCTGTTGCAGTTGTCGATTTTATTGGCAGTATGAAATCTGATCTAATTAAGCTTTTGAGCTTTCTTTTTTTTTTTCCTCAGTCACATTTTCTATTGCTGTTATAAACCTCCACCTCTGCGTTGGGTTTTTGCAGTTCTGTGTTTTCCTTTTTTTTTTTTTTCCTCAATTTTAATTTTTTATCTTTTAAACCTATTATTATTTTTTCTACGTTTATTTCTTTGTTTGCTTTTTCTACTGTTCATTTCCCCTTGCAGTTAATCTTCAAAGTGTATAAATCTTCTTTATCTACCTCTATTTAACTTTGCACATGTTTCTTTTTTTCCTTTCCTCTCAACACATTTGTTAGTTTCATTTTCATTGCTTAATTCCCCAATTGGCACCTTGCTTTAGTTTTGTTTTCCAGTTTGTTCTTTAGTTAGCTTTGTTCTGGAAGATATAATTTTGGTTTCCTTTGTTCTCCTGGTCAATCTATTGTACTTTATTTTTGTTGGACAGTTTTGACTTTGCTCATGGGTGTATATGCATATCTATATGCATATACATATGTGTGACTGAATATGCATATGCATATGTGTGACTGAATATGCATGTATATATTCAGTCACACTTTTTATTGTTGTTATAAACCTCTGCCTCTACACTGGGCTTTTGCAGTTCTGTGGAGCTTACTTTTTTTTTTCCTTTTATCTTTCTTCTTTTTTATTTTCTTTTCACTTTTTTATAGTTTTAATTTTTTTAAACCTATCATATTTTTTCTATGTTTTTTCCTTTATTTCTTTTCCTACTGTAATTTTTCCCTTCACAGTTAATCTTTAATGTATATAAATCTTCTTCATCTACCTCTATTTAACTTTGCAAATCTATTCTTTCTTTATTTTCTTTCTTTCCTTCCCTCTCAATACATTTGTTACTTTTGTTTTCATTGCTTCATTCCCCACTTGGCATCTTGCTTTAGTTTTATTTTCCAGTTGTGCTTTAGTTAATTTTGTTAACTAATAAATAAAATTTTTGATTTCCTTTGTTTGATGCATCAATCTACTGTACTTCATTTTGTTGGACTGTTTTGACTTTTCTCATGGGTATATGTGTATATTCCATTATTTTAATCATTATTTGCCTGATTTTGTAACTGCCATTTGTCTGGGGTTCATCTTTGGTTTCTCCTGTTTGGATATTTGTTTTAATCTCACTTAATGCCATAACAAACCACTTGTGGAATCTTCCATTCTCAGCAGAGATCAACCCCTGAGCCTTAGGAGTGGAACCACTGGCTTCAAGACCCTAGACTATCAGAGGACTAACCCTAGGGAATATCAAATAGTGAAAACTCACACAAAAGAAAACACCTGAGAACAAGACCTGGCATCACCCAACACCAGTAGCACCCTGTGCAGGACGCCTCATCTAAACAACAAATAAAACAAAAATACAACCCAATCATCAGCAGACAGAATTACCACCTCACTCAGCCTTACCCATCAGAGGAAAAACAAACAAACAAACAAAAACTCAGCACAAACTTCACCCTATAGGAAGCTTACACAAACCAGTGGACCAACCTTAGGAGGGAAGAAACCAAAAGGAAAAAATAATTCAACCTTGAAGCCTTCAACCTTGTGAATACTCAAACACAATAATTTTAAAAAAAAATTAAAAAGGCAGAGAAATGAAGGAACAAACTAGAAACACAGAAGTCTAAATAAATGAAGAGGAAATAGGCAAACTACCTGAAAAAGAATTCAGAATAATGATAGTAAAGGTGATCAAGAACCTTGAAAACAAAATGGAGAAAATGAAAGAATCAATTAACAAAAACATAGAAGAATTAAAGAATAAACATTCAGAGACAAACAACACAATTACTGAAAATAAAAATACTCTAGAAGGAATCAATAGCAGAATATCTGAAGCAGAAGAACAAATCAGTGACCTGGAAGATAAAATGGTGGAAATAACTCATGAAGAGCAGAATAGAGCAAACAGAATGAAAGGAACTGAAGATAGTCTCAGAGACCTCTGGGATAATATCAGATGCACCAACATTCAAATTATAGGGGTCCCAGAAGAAGAAGAGAAAAAGAAAGTGTATGAGAAAATTTTTAAAGAGACTATACTTGAAAATTTCCCCAACTTGGAAAAGAAAACAGTCAATCAAGTCCAAGAGGCACAAAGAGTCCCATACAGGAGAAACCCAAGGAGAAACATGCCAAGATGCATACTAAACAAACTAAGAAACAAAGAATATTAAAAGCAGCAAGGGAGCAGCAACAAGTAACATACAAGAGAAACCCTATACACTTAACAGCTGATCTGTCAACAGAAACTATGCAGGCCACAAGGGAATGGCAGGATATATTTAAAGTACTGAAAGGGAAAAATCTACAACCAAGATTACTGTACCTGGCAAGGATATCATTCAAAATTAATGGAGAAATAGAAAGCTTTTCATGTCAGCAAAAATTAAGAGAATTCAGTACCAGCAAACCAGCTTTACAACAAATGTTAAAGGGGCTTATATAGTCATGAAAAACAAGAAAAGAAAAAGATCTACAAAATCAGCCCAAACAATTAAGAAAATGGCAATAGGAACACATATATCAATAATAACTTTAAATGTAAATGGATTAAATGCTCCAACCAAAAGACACAGACTAGCTGGATGGATACAAAAACAAGACCCATATATATGCTATCTACAAGAAATGCACTTCATATCTAAAGACACACATAGACTGAAAGTAAAAGGATGAAAAAATATATTCCATGCAAATGGGAAGCAAAAGAGCTGGAGTAGCAATTCTCATATCAGGCAAAACAGACCTTAAAATAAAGAATATTGCAAGGGATAAGGAAGGACACTACATAATGATCAGGATCAATCAAAGAAGACGACAAAACAAGTGTAAATATCTATGCACCCAACATAGGAGCACCTCAATACATAAGACAAACACTAACAGACATAAAAGGAGAAATCGAAAGTAACATGATAATAATAGGAGACTTTAATACCCCACACATACCAATGGACAGATCATCATAACAGAACATTAATAAGGAAACACAAGTCTTAAATGATACAATAGATGAGATGGCTCTCATTGATATCTTTAGGACATTACCTCCGAATGCAGAAGAATACACCTTCTTCTCAAGTGCACATGGAATATTTTCTGGGTTAGATCACATCCTGTTCACAAATTAAACCTCAGTTAATTTAAGAAAGTTGAAATCATATCTAGCATCTTCTTCGACCACAATGCCATGAGACTAGATATCAATTACAAGAACAAAACTGTAAGAAACACAAACACATGGAGATTAAACAATATGTTTCTAAATAACCAACAGGTTATTACTGAAGAAATCAAAAGGGAGATCAAAAAATTTCTAGAAACAAATGACAATGAAAACACGACAACACAAAACATATAGGATGCAGCAAAAGCAGTTCTAAGAGGGAAGTTCACAGCAATATTATCCTATCTCAAGAAACAAGAAATACGTCAAATAGACGACCTAACTTTACACCTAAAGCAACTGGGAAAAGAAGAAGAAGAACAACAACAACAAAAAACAACCCCCAAATTAGTAGAAGGAAAGAAATCATGAAGATCCAAGCAATAATAAATGAAAAAGAAATGAAAAAAACAATAATAAAGATTAATAAAACTAAAAGCTGGTTCTTTGAGAAGATAAACAAAATTGACAAACCTTTAGCCAGACTCATCAAGGAAAAAGGAGAGTAGAATCAAATCAACAAAATTAGAAATGAAAAAGGAGAGGTTACAACAGACAATGCAGAAATACAAAGGACTATAAGAGACTATTATGAACAACTACATGGAAATAAAAGGAATAACCTGGAAGAAATGGACAGATTCTTAGAAAAGTTCAACCTTCCAAGACTGAACCAGGAAGAAGTAGAAATTATGAACAACCCAATTACAAACACTGAAATTGAAGCTGTGATCAAAAATCTCCCAAAAAACAAAAGCCCAGGATCATATGGCTTCACAGGAGAATTCTATCAAACATTTAGAGAAGAGCTAATTCCTATCCTTCTAAACAACTGTAGAGGATGAAACACTTCCAAACACATTCTATGAGACCATCATCACTCTGATACCAAAACCAGACAAAGACAACACACACAAAAAAGAAAACTACAGGCCAATATCACTGATGAGCATAGATGGAAAAATCCTCAACAAAATTTTAGCAAACAGAATTCAGCAACACATCAGAAAGCTCATACACCATGATCAAGCTGGGTTTATTCTAGGGATGTAAGGATTATTCAACATATGCAAATCAATCAATGTGATACACCATATTAACAAATTGAAAGATAAAACCATATGGTAATCTCAAAAATGCAGAAAAAGCCTTTGACAAAATGCACCACCCATTTATGATTAAAACTCTTAAAAAAAAAATGGGCATAGAAGGACATTACCTCAACATAGTAAAGGCCATATATGATAAGCCTAAAGCAATTATTCTCAACGGTGAAAAACTGAAAGCATTCCCCCCAAAGATCAGGAACAAGACAAGGGTGTCCACTTTCACCACTATTATTTAACATAATTCTGGAAGTCCTAGCTACAGCAGTCAGAGAACAAAAAGAAATAAAAGGAATCCAGATCAGAAAAGAATAAGAAAATCACTCAGTTTGCATTTGACATGATATTGTACATAGAAAACCCTAAAGATAGCATCAGAAAATTACTAGAGCTAATCAGTGAATTTAGAAAATTTGCAGTATACAAAATTAATTCACAGAAATCACTTGCAGTTCTATATACTAACAACGAAAAATCAGAAAGAGAAATTAAGGAATCAATCCCATTCACCATTGCAACAAAAGGAATTAAATATCTAAGAATGAACTTACGTAAGGAAACAAAGAACTGTATACAGAAAATTATGACACTAATTAAAGAAATCAAAGAAGACACAAACAGATGGAGAGATATTCCACGTTCCTGGGTAGGAAGAATCAATATTGTGAAAATGACTATACTACCAAATGCAATCTACCAATTCAATGTGATTCCGATCAAATTACCAATGGCATTTTTCACAGAACTAGAACAAAAAATTTCACAGTTCATATGGAAACACAAAAGACCCTGAATAGCCAAAGCAGTCATGAGAAAGAAGAATGAAGCTGGAGGAATCAACCTTTTTGACTTCAGATTATGCTACAAAACTACAGTCATCAAGACAGTATGGCACTGGCACAAAATCAGAAATATAGACCAATGGAACAAGATAGAAAGCCCAGAAATAAACCCATGCACCTACAGGTACCTAATTTTTGACAAAGGAGGCAAGAATATACAATGGGGCAAAGACAGCTTTTTCAATAAATGGTGCTGGGAAAACTGGACACCTACAGGTAAAAGAATGAAATTAGAACACTTCCTAACACCATACACAAAGATGAACTCAAAATGGATTAAAGACCTAAATTTAAGACCAGAAACTATAAAACTCTTAAAAGAAAACATAGGCAGAACACTTGATGACATAAATCAAAGCAAGATCCTCTATGACCCATCTCCTAGAGTCAAGGAAATAAAAACAAAAGTAAACAAGTGGGACCTGACTAAACTCAAAAGCTTTTGCACATCAAAGGAAACTATAAGCAAGGTGAAAAGACAACCCTCTGAATGGGAGAAAAGAATAGCAAATGAAACAACTGACAAAGGTTTAATTTCCAAAATATACAAGTAGCTCATACAACTCAATACTGGAAAAACAAACAACCCAATCAAAAAGTGGGAAAAATACCTAAACAGCCATTTCTCCAAGGAAGACACAGATGGCTAACAAACACATGAAAGGATGCTCAACATTGCTCATTATTAGAGAAATGCAAATCCAAACTACAAAAAAATATCACCACACACCAGTCAGAATGGCCATCATCAAAAATTCTACAAACAGTAAATGCTGGAGAGGGTATGGAGAAAAGGGAACACTCTTGCACTGTCATTGGGAATATAAATTGACGCAGCCACTATGGAAGATGATATGGAGATTCCTTTAAATACTAGGAATAAAACCACCATATGATCTAGCAATCCCACTCTGAGGCATATACCCTGAGGAATCCAAAGTTGAAAAAGACACATGTATTCCATTGTTCATTGTAGCACTATTTACAATAGATATAAAATGGAAGCAACCTAAATGTCCATCGACAGATGAATGGATAAAGAAGTTGTGGTAAATGTACACAATGGAATATTACTCAGCCATAAAAAGGAAAGCATTTGAGTCAGTTCTAATGAGGTGGATGAACCTAAAACCTATTATACAGAGTGAAGTAAGTCAGAAAGACAAAGATAAATACTGTATTCTAATGCATATATAGGGCTTCCCTGGTGGCTTAGCTGGTAAAGAATCCACCTGCAGTGTGGGAGACCTGGGTTCAATCCCTAGATTGGGAAGATCCCCTGGAGAAGGGAAAGGCTACCCACTCCAGTATTCTGGCCTGGAGAATTCCATGAACTCTATAGTCCATGGGATTACAGAGTTGGACGTGACTGAGCAACTATCACTTTCATAAATTACTTAAAAAAAAAAAAAAACTTGGAAGATAATGACAATCTGAAAGAACCAACAGTTGGAGTCTTCATAAATAAGTAAGAATTTATTTATAGGGCAGCAATGGGGAAACAGACATAGAAAATAGACTTATGGACATGTGGAGAGGGGAGGAGAGGGTGAAATATATGGAAAGAGTAACATGGAAACTTACACTGACATATGTAAAATAGATAGCCAATGGGAATTTGCTGTATGGCTCAGGAAACTCAACAGGGGCTCTGTATCAATCTAGAGGGGTGGGATGGGGAGGAAGATGGGAGGGAGGTTCAAAAAGGAGGGGATAGATGTATACGTATGGCTGATTTATGTAGAAGTTTGACAGAAAACAACAAAATTCTGTAAAGCAATTATCCTTCAATAAAAAGAAAAAAAAAATCAACATTTAAAAACCTAAGATCATGGCATTCAGTTCCATCACTTCATTGCAAATAGAAGGTGAAAAGGTGGAAAAGTAACAGATTTTATTATCTTGGACTCTAAAATCACTGTGAACAGTGACTGCAATCATTAAATTAAAAGACTACTGTTTCTTGGGAGGAAAGTTTTGACAAATCTAGACAATGTATTAAAAAGCAGAGGCATCATTTTGCTGACAAAGGTCCATGTAGTCAAAGCTATGGTTTTCCCAGCAATCATGTGTAGATGTGAGAGTTGGAACACAAAGAAGGTTGAGTGCCAAATAATTGATTCTTTTGAATCATGACTGCTGAGAGTCCCTTGGACTATAAGGAGATCAAGCCAGTCAATTCTAAAGGAAATAAACCCTGAATATTCACTGGAAGGACTGATGCTGAAGCTGAAGCTCCAGTACTCTGGCCACCTGATGCTAAGAGCCAACTCCTTAGAAAAGAACCTGATGCTGGGAAAGATTGAAGGCAGGAGGAGAAGAGGGTGACAGAGAATGAGATGTTTGGATAGCATCATCGACTCAATGGATATGCTGATGCTGCTGCTAAGTCTGGAGAAGGCAATGGCACCCCACTCCAGTACTCTTGCCTGGAAAATCCCATGGATGGAGGAGCCTGGTGGGCCGCAGTCCATGGGGTCGCTAAGAGTCGAACAAGACTCAACGATTTCACTTTCACTTTTCACTTCCATGCATTGGAGAAGGAAATGGCAACCCACTCCAGTGTTCTTGCCTGGAGAATCCCAGGGACGGGGCAGCCTTGTCTATGGGGTCGCACAGAGTCGGACACGACTGAAGTGACTTAGCAGTCTATGGGGTCGCACAGAGTCGGACACGACTGAAGCGACTTAGCAGCAGCAGCAGCAGCAGCTAAGTCACTTCAGTCGTGTCCGACTCTGTGCGACCCCATAGATGGCATCCCACCAGGTGTCTTTGTCCCTGGAATTCTCCAGGCAAGAACACTGGAGTGCGTTGCCATTTCTTTCTCCAATGCATGAAAGTGAAAAGTGAAAGTGAAGTTGCTCAGTCATGTCCGACTCTTTGCGACCCCATGGACTGTAGCCTACCAGGCTGCTCTGTCCATGGGATTTTCCAGGCAAGAGTACTGGAGTGGGGTGCCATCGCCTTCTCCGCAAAAGTGAGTCAGAGTAAACTCTGGGAGATGGTGAAGGACAGAGGAGAGTTGTGTGCTACAATTCATGAGGTCACAAAGAGTTGGACACAACTTAGTGACTGAACATTAACAACAAATGCTTAGAATATTGTTTAGTTCAGGGCTTGGATGAGTGTCTTGTGTAAAGTGCCCACCAATGTATCCCTTTAGAATTGCTTTTCTTGAAGTTCCCCTTAGCAAGAGAGCGTCTGTTTACATTAAGTACCTTTAAAAATATTGCCATTAAACTTACTAAAATATTATTCTAGATGCCATGCTCCACACTAGATGCTGTCCTCTTGATGAGGACCCTCAAGAGAAATACATTATCTCTGCATCAAAACAGCTTTACAAGTACAAAAGGTAAAATTTTCTAGGTAAGATGAATAATCAAATACCTTCATGAATTTGGACTTGAGAAAGATTTATTAAACAGAATACAAAAAGCACTAACCAAAACAGAAATGATTGATAAACCAAACATTAAAATTAAGAAATCATCTTCATCAAAATACAAGTTTAAAACCCTGAAAGGGCAAGCCATAGAGACAGAAAAGATATATACAATGTATACAACAAACAAGTGTCATACACTCAGAATACATGAGTATATAAGAAACTTGCTAATCATTACCAAAAGTCAGACAAGCCAAAAGACAAATGTGAAAGGGAATTCAACAGCACTTTACAATAAAAGGAATTCCAGATGGCCACTGAGAATCAAAATATAGTATAACCATACAATGAAATAATAATCGGTGATAAAAACAAATGAAGTACCAATACATGCTAAAATATGAGGGACCTCAGAAACATCCTGCTAAATGGAAGATTTGATCACAAAAGACAATTGGTATGATCGCATTAATATGAAAAGTCCAGTATAGGTAAATCCATAGAGTCAGAAAAATAGAATAAAGATTTTATAGGGGTAGAACTATGGGGAAAAGGGTGGGTATACTGCTGATTTTATTTCAAGGGTAATGAAATATTTGAAATCAAATAATGATAATGCTTGCATGACTTGTAAATATATTACGACTTGTGAATATATGGTTATATGACTTGTGAATATATTGAAAACTGTTGACTTGTATGTTTTAAATGGGTGAAGTTTGATATAAATTATATCTCCACAAAATTATTAAAACAGATGGAATAAAATTTTTAAAGTTATAATAAAATCAAATAAAATAGAAAAATAATGTGGTCCAGCAACATCAGTCATCATAAACTAAAATCATAATTATAAGGCAGAAATCGTTAGGTAGTCAGTGTAGGGTTAGAGCCTAGGTTCCTTTTCTAATTTCAATTTTAATTCTCTCACAAAAACATTTTGCTCCATTAGCCCAAAGCTTTATTTGCTGCTCCAGTTTCTAGGCATTCAGAGGAATGCCTCTCTGGTCTGGACGGTCATAAAACATCCATACCCAGGACAAGACAATCATTAACTGCTATCCAGTCTATCAAGGAGAAGAACTCCAGGAGGACCATTAGCTCTTAAACATACAGTTGGCCCCTATATAATGGTCTGGGGTCTTGAGAAAGGGTTGAGGGATGGTTCACAATGTCTGGAGAAACTGAGAAACTAAGGGATCCAAAAAAGCCATAAAAATGGTAAACTGGACATTGCAATATGCAAATTTATTGGTCAAAAATGACATATATTAAAGTCACAAGCCAACCAAAATTGTACAGATCAATAATAGTAAAGATATACAACTGATATAATCCCTGCCTTTTGGGGGCTCTTCCCTGTCTCAGCATCCATGCTGAGAACTTTGAACTTCTATCCTTAAAATAAACTTTGCTTGTGTGAATGTTTATTTTGCAAGTTTGTGGAATTTGTTCTTTGGCTCCATGAACAGAATTTGGTTTTCCCATTTCAGTTACATACAATTACCATTGTGAACTTTTATACACAGAGGGCGACTAACAAACTCTGGCAGTATCTACTAAAGTTGAACAGATGTATATTTTCTGACCAAACATTTCAACTCCTGGTATACAATCACTAGTAAGAGCTGGCAATGGTAGAAAGTAACTAGAATTTAAAAGTAGGCCAGTACTTGTTTGTTAGTTTGCTTGCTTTTATGAGAAATGAATTATTCACAAGCTCAAAATGTAGGTCAACTGTGATGCTAGGTTGCCACACTTCGTACCGGAGGAAAAATATTGCAGCATGATGATATTCTCTTGCAAAAAAAAAAAAAAAATATATATATATATATAAGTAAATGTAAAATATGGAAAACATTTCTCACAGAATTTAGATTTCCTTTTATACCTAGCCTATACAAAATTCATAGTACAGCCCTCATGATTGTGCCTTCTATGTCCTAGGGCAGCAGCTGAAGCATATGACTAACAATGGTATTTCAAATCACTCAACCACTAGCCTTTAAAGGTAAATGAGATTCTGAAACGTTGTATTACTTGATAATTATGACACTAGGCTTATTGTAGTATCATGACATAAATTCAGATTGAATGTCAACAGACAACAGAAAGCAGTTATAGGTCTGGCTTGTGCTCACTTCTATGGACTACTGTCTAGCTAGGTCCCATCTCCCTCCCTTCTTGCCAGGAAGTCTGGTCAAAGCATCCAAAGGTTGTCATGATTTTTTTTTCTGCCTATTCATCCTTTTCCTTTTTCTTTCTTTCTTTTTTTTAAAAAAGAGACACAGATATAAAGAACAGACTTTTGGATACTGTGGGAGAAGGCAAGGGTGAGATGATTTGAGAGAATAGCATTGAAACATGTATATTAACATATGTGAAAGAGATCTCCAGTCCAGGTTTGATGCATGAGACAGGGCACTCAGGGCCTGTGCACTGGGATGATCCGAAGGATGGGATGGGAAGGGAGGTGGGAGGGGGGTTCAGAATGGGGATACATGTTCACCCATGGCTGATTCATGTCAAAGTATGGCAAAATCACTACAACATTGTAAAGTAATTAGCCTCCAATTAAAATAAACAAATTAATTTTAAAAAACATTCATTCTTTTTTTATTATTTTAAAAAATTTTTAGCTGGAGGATAATTGCTCTATAATGTGTTCATTTTTGCCTTACAATGAAGATCAGCCATATGTGTGTGTGTGTGTGTGTCCCTCATTCTTGGGTCTCCCTCCTTCCTACCTCCATCCCACCACTCCTCATCCTTTTCCAGATAATTACAAAATGGTTATCAGAATGTTGAGAATTTAAATTGTGTCCCATAGCCTCCTATTTATTACTAAAGAAATAGTCAAAGCATCTGAGGTAGAAATGCACAAACAGATGGTATGTGCTTTCATTACTCAAAAGTAGGTTCTCTCTCACATTAATATATTTGGTATGGCACTTTAGAACCTTCTGGAAGTTATTTGATAATATATATCAATATAGTTAAAATAAACATAGTTTGTGACCTATTATCCATAGGGAGATTCTATCCTCATCTAAGAATATGAAATGTACCCAAATGAAGAAAAAGGCATTCATCATAAGTATTATTTATAAAAATACAAAATTGTACTAAAATTTGAAAAAAATGGTAAAAAGCAAAATTAAATAACTAAGGGAGGCACTACTTAGAGCCAATTAAACTAAATTTTCAAAAATTTCTTATGATATAAAGAAAAAAATACAGGGCATAGACTACTTTTTTAATTGGAGGATAATTGCCTTACAATGTTTCATTGGTTTCTGCCATACAAAAAGGCAAATCAACCATAATTATACATATATATATATTTTTTTATATATTATAGATATCTATATATTCTCTTTCTCACGCTTGAGCCTCCCTCCCTCCTCTCATCCCACTCCCAGGACATGGAATTATAAATAACTATACCATCTCTCTCTCTCTCTATATATATATACAAACACACACACACACATATACTATATGTAAATATATAATCGGGACACAGAATGCTGACCACTATTTCAGGAAACAAAGGATGTTGAGGCCATTAAATTATCTGCCACTGTAGCCGCCCATGATAGTACACACTTAGGGGATTCAGGATGGAAAGGAACATGATATTTGCCCTAAATACCTAAGGTGTATATCAAAGGAATATTTCATTAAGCCCAGATTCTTGCATGTTCATATACATTTTTTTTTCTTTAAGATAAATCTCTTTGCTCAGCTACTTGGTCTATTTCTGCAAAACTCCCATATATCCTGGCTCTTCCCTTATCTCTTCAGAACAGTCTCTCAGGGCTATCCAAGGGCTTAATTCCTTACTAAGTCTGATGAATAAAATATAATTCTCAACTTTAGGTTGTACATTTATTTTTTTAGTAATAATGACATTTTATTAAGAACAAGGTAAGGGAGTAATAAAGAATATTGAATATAACAATTGACTGGTTCTGTTTATCCTTAGATTTCAAAAGATCTAAATTAAATAGCTGAAAGATGTAGATAAGAAAAAATGGGGAAATAATAATGAAAGTATGATCATTTTAGTCTCTAATGATTTGCATTAGTTTCTCATTAGTTATAGTTTCTCATTAGCTACAGGACAAAAATTCAACTACTTATCATTGGATCAGATCAGATCAGTCGCTCAGTCGTGTCCGACTCTTTGCGACCCCATGAATCGCAGCATTCCAGGCCTCCCTGTCCATCACCAACTCCCGGAGTTCACCCAGACCCATGTCCATCGAGTCAGTGATGCCATCCAGCCATCTCATCCTCTGGCGTCCCCTTCTCCTCCTGCTCCCAATCCCTCCCAGCATCAGAGTCTTTTCCAATGAGTCAACTCTTCACATGAGGTGGCCAAAGTACTGGAGTTTCAGCTTTAGCATCATTCCTTCCAAAGAAATCCCAGGGCTGATCTCCTTCAGAATGGACTGGTTGGATCTCCTTGCAGTCCAAGGGACTCTCAAGAGTCTTCTCCAACACCACAGTTCAAAAGCATCCATTCTTCGGTGCTCAGCCTTCTTATTGTTGCTGTAGTGTCAGTATTAGGACTTTTTCAATTTAATTCATGCTATGACTGATCTTAATGTTAAGCTATATGCTGATCTTTCTTCCTTAAAACTCACTTTTCCTTTCTAGCTCCCCAAAGTCTTACTTATTTTTATGTTCTACTCTATACAATTTTCCAGTATTAGAATGTGCTATATTTGAATTATGCTTTTATTTTATTGAATCCAATGTCATAGCACATCTCTAGTTTGTGCTAATCACATGAATATGATTAGAATATGTCAGGGAGCTGAACCATATGATCTTAGGAACTGCTCCTGGCAATATGGTTCCATTCCAGAAGTATTCATCTCTTCCAAGTTTAAGTCACTTTTTCAAGAGAAATATGGCTCAGTCAAAGATTTTCTAAGTAAACCATTTTCACAGCCATGCATATGAGGAGAGTATTGGCTAAAATATTAAATATGATTATTGATATTTTTGCATATATTTTATATTTAAGATCTTAGCCTTCTGTACACAGCAGAAACTTACTAGAAATAAATTCTGTGCACAATTTGTGCACAAAAATTAAAATTTATTTATCATCAAATTTTTACCAAAATTTGTTTGATGTTTTAGTTAATGCCATATTAAGGGAAAGTATATTTACTTTCTTTCATAATAATGGTTCAATACTTTTAATTCTATCTTAACATTTACAAATTCTAGTAAGTATATAGAGACAGTAGTAAACTAGCAATAATATGAAAAAAAAGTTCATTGCAATATTGAAAGTCTGGAGGAGGTTGACATTTTCAGTCTGAAACAAGATTAATTTCTAGTTAACGAGTAATTCTGTATGACAGATTCGAGAAAGACTTAAACAAAGTTATTATTTCTGTCCTTAGTGAAAACAAGTGTAGAATACAGTGACTACTAGTGATGAAAATAATACTTAACAATCAATATTAGTCAATGGAAAACAATGAATTGCTGAATTTCCTTTTTTTGCTTTTCCATTAATTACTGACTGGCAAATCAAATCTATTTTCTAACCATAAAATATACATGAGGATTTTAAATTTATTTAATGAAAAAACTGCTTTACTAAGATTAATTATCTAATACCATAGAAAACTAAATTAATGCAGTTACATTAGCATTGGGGGCTTCTTGAGTATTAAATCCTTTGCTTGATACTTAAAATCCACTATATACTTAATCTTTGGAATGACCCTAATGGGTTGATATTATTATCTTCCTTTTAAATTGAGAAAACAAACTTAGAAAATAAACTTGGTGGCCCATATTGACCCAACAGGAAAGTGGAAAAGACAATCTTTGAGCCATGGTATATGTGTCTCGAAACACTATCATCTCAGGAAAAAAGAGACTCAATATGGATTTTGAATTACTTTTAAATGCAACATATTTACATAGTAATTTCCTTCACTATATACATAAATGACATATCTACGCTTACTCTGTCATGTTTCTGTAATGCACCCTTTTCCTCTAAAATAATGGCAGTGTGTGGTTTGCATTAATGTTTCTGGGATCATAGGTCTGTTTGTTTTACTGTTGTTTTTGTTTTGTTTTTGGTGGCAAATGATGGAGGGGATGAGTTTCACACCCATCTCAGTGTATGTCACTGGTTAGCATAAGGAATGCACTGCAGATTTTATGAAATTGTTTATTTTAAAGTAATAAATGAATGAAAATTTACTATAAGAAAAAAATCATTCTCCTTAATCCTTGAAGCAAATCCTTCTCATTATAGAAGTCACTTATTTTTAGAAGAAATAGATCATAAGGATTAGGCTATTTTTCTTGCATTAGAAGAAGAGTTAGACAAGTTTTGTCAATGTTCCAAGCTGTTAACTTTGATTTCACATACTAAAAGATGAAAATTCTATTTATTAGAAAAGCATTTAATTGTAAAACATTGGTTAGTTGAATTATATTTCATTAAATTCTATCCAATTTTCTTTTGGTATAGTCAGTAGTCTGTTGTCTGAAGAATTATCAAAGAGACTGGCATGTCCTGGCATTTTGAAACTTGAAATTTAATAAGATAAATACAAGTGTTGCTCTAATTTCTCACTTATAGGTTTCTCAGATGTAGATTTTTAAAATTATTTTTATTTATTCCTCCACTTTATTTACTAAATCAAACAATAATTAGGCTACTATCAAAGCAAAATACCTTATTGCTAACAAGTACCTAGCATAAGGCTAATTTATATAACATATGCATTTTTTTAGGGAGGAGTGTACTTATGCCTCAAAAAGATACACCATTGTAGCAGTTTGTGATCCTAAGTGTGAAGATTTCAGAGACTTGCAGTATTCTTGACTTACATGATTTCTATCAAAATTTTACTTTGAACTTACAGAAGCATTTCTTATACCTCACCAAACACCTCCTAAAATCTAATATTATTTAATCAGTGATCAGTATTCCAAGTTGAAGATAAGGACAGAGAGAGAGGGAGGACAGTCATTCTTGAAGTTCCTTCTGCTTTGACCAGGGATCAGGAGTTTTGCCCTACGCATGTGCCCAAAATTCATTTGTTTTGAGCCAATTACCTTTTTGTTCCATTAAACAATTCCTTTTAAATGATAATTATTGATATTGACAGGTAATCTGATGTAATATTTTGATTTATAAGAAATATAAATGACAAAATATATATTTCTCATATTTTTGGTCTTTGTCCATGGATCCTGGCTCACAGCTCCCCAAACCCTTGGGATTTCCTGATTGATAAGAGCAATGTGATCACCTTTTATCAAAATATTTGGTCTCTTATGTTCATTTCCTGAAACTGCTTCAGAGCCATAAAAGTGAAATGGGTGTTTTGTTATTCATAACGTCCCTTTCTATCAAAACTGGGATTTTGTTAATAAATTGACTTTTCTTAAGCTCCTATACATGTTTGCCCTGCATTGGAAGGTGGATTCTTTACTACTGTATCACCTGGGAAGCACCTAAAGATGGGGCTGGTTGTCAGAAGAAGCAACCATATACTGAGGATTGGAACTTTCCGACCCACCCCTGATATCCAGAGAGGGGAAAGGGGCTGGAGGTTGAATCTATCACCAATGGCCAATTATTAATCAAACATGTCATGTAATAAAGCATTCATAAAAACCCAAAGGATGTGTTTGGGAGCCTCTGGGTTGGAGATCATCTGGAGGTATTAGAAGGGTGGCACATTCAGAAAGGACATGGAAACTCCATGTCCTTGCCTGATGCACCTGTTCCTGAGTTATATCTGTAACTGCAACTCTGTCCATAACATGATGGTATCCAGATACATCCTGTCTTGCAGATACAGAGTCAAAACCACAAGTCATGTAACCTGGGCATGTTTAAAGTTAAACCAGTCACAGAATAAGCAAACCAGAACATGACAGAGGGCTTAATTCCAGAACCCTTTCAGAAATAATGGGTCCATTGTCCATGAAGATTCACACTTGAACCCACCATTCCATAACTTATTATAAATGGTCAAATTTAAAGCCCTCCAACTGAAACCTGCCCTGCCAGCATTTCTGCATATCAGTCTGTCCTCCCTAACTCATAAAAGCTTGACCAATACGAGGTGGAGGAGGCAGATTTGAACCCTGCCATCTGTCTCCTTGTCAGTGGACCTGGCAATAAAGTTATTCTTCTTCTTATTTTTTTCCTCTCAAAGGCCAGTACAATAGGATTGATTTCTTTGCACATCAGGCTACAAGCCCTTGCTAGGTGACAGCATTTTATAATAAAGTGGTAATCTAGAAAGTAAAACATTTCCCTGGGTGAGCCACACTAGCATACTTATCAAGCCCACAGAGGGGTTCATGAGAAACTCTGAACCTCAGAATCACAGGAACAACCTGAACTTGGCCCTGGAGTCTGAAGTGTAGTTGCGGGGGTGGGGGTGGATACAGCCTTAGGGACTGGGCCCTTCACCTGTGCAATCTGATGCTCTTTCCAGGTAGATGGCGTCAGAATTGAGTTAAATTGTAGTACACCTTTTTGGCATTTGGGGAATTGGTTTATGGAAAAGACACAAATACACCACTGAAATTGAGTTCATAATCGCAAAGACCTATGGCAAATGATTATTTTAAAATAAATATATTTTCTCAACCTGTGCATCCATGCTTTTTCTGATTTTGGATGTAGAAAACAAACATATGGTTACTAAGATGGAAAGGGGCATAGGGGAAGGGATAAAGTGGGAGATTGATATATACACATTACTATATATAAAATAAATAACTAATAGGGGCCTACTGCATAGCTCAGGAAACTCTACTGAATACTCTGTAATGACCTATATGCTAATTGAGTCTAAAAAAGAGTGAATACGTGTGTATGTATAACTGATTCACTTTGCTCTCTACCTGAAACTAATACAACATTGTAAACCAACTATATTTCAATACAATTTAATTTACAAATAAAATAAGTATATATATATATTTAATCATTCCTTTAAATTAGTTTTAATATTTATTCATCTAATCATTTTTTAAGTATTGTAAGAGGAATAAAGATGGAACTTAATGCAAGAATTTTGAGGAACTTAATATCTAAAGAATGGTGGAGGACCGAACCACACGTTGAGAACCCAAACTGGTCTGAACCAGAACTTTGATGATTGAGATTCCTGGAATACTGCCCTGTTAACTTACCATCGACCAATCAGAAGAATGTCATGCTCCCTGAAGCCCTCAACCAAAATGTCACATTTAAAAACTGTATGCGAGACAGCAAAAGAGACATAGATGTACAGAACAGTCTTTTAGACTCTGTGGGAGAGGGAGGGGGGTATGATTTGGGAGAATGGCATTAAAACATGTATAATATCATATGAGAAACAAATCGCCAGTCTAGGTTCAATGCAGGATACAGGAAGCTTGGGGCTGGTGCACTGGGATGACCCAGAGGAATGGTATGGGGAGGGTGGTGGAAGGGGGGTTCAGGATGGGGAACACGTGTACACCTGTGGTGGATGCACGTTGATGTATGGCATAACCAATACAATATTGTATAGTAAAAAAAAAAAAAAAAACAATAAAAACTCTTCCCTAAAAACCATCAGGGCGTTTTGGTCTTTTGAACATACTTGTTCTCCTTGCTTGGCCCTGCAATAAAACTTTCTCTGCTCCAAATCCCAGTGTTTCGGTTTTCTTGACCTCTTTCTGCAATGGACACACAGACTTGGGTTTGACAACATTATTAATGTTCTTCTTTTCTACCAGACTGTAAGTTTCATTAACAAAGGCACAATGTTAACTTTTACTCACTATTTCATCTCCCAAGCCCAGAACTATTTTCTACAAATGATAATTCCATTATAAGTTTTAGATCTAGAATAAGAGCACCACAATGCTCATATTTGGGGAAACTGTTAAACAAAGATAAAAGGAAAATAGTAATATTACAAAGGACCAAATTTTCTGGATAGGTATTAATTTTTTATGTATTAGGATAGCTGCTTACATCTAAACTCAGATGTAACAAACAACATAGAAAATTAAAGGACCCAAATCAGTGAACAAAAATATTAAATTATTACATGTAAATGCTTCATATAATTTTCAAGAGCATAACTAGATAAATAAATATAGTAATATTGAAACAGGAATCTGAGTTCTTGTTCATGGAGCAAAAGAATGAACTTCATTGAGACACAACCACTTATGGTAGCAAGAAAATAGGATTTATTATAGAGAAGAAAAGTACAAAGTTTTCATCATAGACTCAGAGGGAGTAAAAAGCCCCCCAAAGCAGGACTTACAGCAGTTTATGTCCTTACCAGTTTAATCTGTACATTTTTGGTTGGCTCCTGTCCATAAAACATGTTATTTCTAACCAATCAGTTTAAAGGTCAAAATGTTTAACTTAATATCTTTATGGCTTCTCTTGATCCCAGATTAAGTCACTACCCTTTTTCATGCCTCCTGGCCATTTTACAATGGACCAGATGTATGGGCTAAAGATTAATGACCACCAGTTGTTTTTCCCTCAGGCATATGTAATAGAAGTTAATTACTGCCTTTCCCTGGATCTGAGGGCTGATAATTTATCAGACCAAAGACACATTTCAGGAATTAGGGACAAAGGGTATAGCTTTAGGTTAATGGAGTGACATGTTTACTGAAAACAAGACTGAGAGGTCTCAGAGTCCTACACTGACTACCTATCAATTTCTACCTCAATATTATTAATAATTTCCAAGATCTGCTAGAGAAGTATACATACTCCAAAATATATTAATCCTCAATAATCTTATGCTATTATTAACATCATTATGTTTTTCAATGATATTAAAATTTACTGAAGTAAAATACTATATCCAAACAAAAGCTAACAGGTCTTGCTCTGTAATATTTTAATTAAAAATCTGAAAATTAAATACTTTCATGATGCCTTGGAATCTTTTCAGTCAATTAAAAGACAATCTACTGTGTAAATGTCAAAACAGCTTACATATCAAACAATACTTAAACAGTGAATGAGTTATTGATGGGATACAACATATTATGAAACATTTGCTATAGACATATATTTAATGATAGAGGTATTGTCTACAATGTTTTAAGAAAGAACTCATTCTATTCTAAGAGTATATATGACAAAATCCAGAAATTTTTAAAGAAAAGAAAAAGATTAAAATATCTAGAAAAGCATGCATCAAAAAAAAAATAGATTCTAATATTAGATTCTAAATAATTAAATTCATAATTAGATTCATAATTAGATTCTAAATATTAGATGACATATGCTACCTAATTTTGTTCTTTGGGCCATTCTGTGTCTTTAAAATTTTCTACAGTGATCAGATGCAACTCTTTGTGCTAAGTCGCTTTAGTCATGTCCAACTGTTTGTGACCTTATGGACTGGAACCCGCCTGGCTCCTCTGTTCATGGGATTCTCCAGGCAAGAATACTGGAGTGGGTTGCCATGCTTTTTTCCAGGGGATCTTCCCAATCCAGGGATTGAACTCGTCTCTTATATCTCCTGCATTGCCAGGTGGCTTCTTTACCACTAGTGCCAAATGCAACTATCAGTAATTAAAAACTATAAATTGTTATTAAAATTTAAGGTTTCCATTTGATTTTTCAAGGTCCTTCTTATATATAGGACAAAGTTCAATACCTTTGCTACTTAAGTGAGTCATTCTATGCAAAGAAAATATTATCTTGTCTCTCTTTTGCCATTATTAAATGTGTTTTTTCTATAGAAATTTATTATTCTGTATATGTGTGCGTGTGTGTGTGTGTATGCACTCAGTTGCTCAGTTTTGTCTGAGTCTTTGTGGCCCCATGGACTGTAATCCACCAGGCTCCTCTGTTCATGGAATTCTCTCAGCAAGAATACTGGAGTGGCTTGCCAATTCCTACTCTGTGGGATCTTTCCGACCCAGGGATTGAACCCTCTTATCTTGCATTTCCTGCATTGGCAGACCGATTCTTTACCACTAGTGCCACCTGGAAAGCCTATTTATTAGTCTAGTGGGTTTATATTGTTATTGAAATCTTCTATATCCTTGCTGATTTTCTTACTGGTTGTTTTATTAGTTGTCAAAATTATGGTATAAATATCTTTAATTATTAATATTGAATGGTTTATTTTTCCTTCAATTTTGTAATTTATTTATTATGTATTTTGGAGTTCTGAAATTAGGTGCATATATTCTATAGTTGCCATGCTTTCTTCATTAATTGAGTCCTTCATCATTATGAAAAGAATGTTGTTCCAACTTCACACATGAAAATATTAAGACTAGAAGAGTCTGAGTAATTTGCCAAGACTGCACTTCTAATTCAGGTGGTTATGCTGAAAATTCCATGTTCTTTCCACTTCTGGATTGTCTTCCAAGATGTAATTCTACATTTACTTTTCACACTTCATTATACAAACCATTAATTGAAAATTCAGTGGCCCTAAATAATCCTATGTAGATTCTGACTTCAAGAGTTATTGATGTGTTTAGAATTTTGTATCTTAAAAGACTTGTGAGCATGGTAAGAAAACAATATTCACTCTGAAAATAAAATATTGCATTATAACATTAAATTATATTCATATTTCATCTGTACTGTTTCAGCATATTTCATTGAAAAAAGGGTATAACAATAGTCTCAACAAGCAATAAATGGCAAAAGAAATCTGACTGTACAAATGAGAAATGAGACATGAAATAAGTTGATAATGACAAAAGAAAAACTTTCACTTGGAAGGAAAATACATTTTTAATCCTCAATTAGAATTACATAATACAGATTTATTCCCTAACCATCTTTCTCATAAATCTCTATTGTAACAAAAGACATCTAATGTGATTAATTGTAGTTATTTATACAGTTAACTGTGCTTTTCTTCCTTTGTAATTCTAGAGACTTATTTTCCCAGTTTATGGGTATACTTAAAAACTGCTTCTCTTAACACTTCACCTCACTGAATTGTTTGTGGTTGATTAATTAGAATGTCTTTGAGATATGGGGTCTGTAAACGGTAATGGCCACATAACGTTCACTAAAGCAGTCTTATTCTGAATGATCCAGTCAAACTAATTTCTGTAGACATGTGTCTTGCTCACATGTATGGCACTCTCACTACCTACTTAGGCAGCTTTTCTATAATTTACTTTTATGGCTTTCAATTTCATTTGGATTTTATAGGCTTAATGACTTGGGAAATGATTATGAGTAACAATAATTCAGAATTGACCTTTCAGAGTTACCTGCTTTTTGATCCGTTTAGCTAGCAATGCTTCTACTTGAATTTATCAACCACAAAATTATGTGCACTGACAGCTGCTGACTTACATTTTATTATTTTTGTTATTATGCCAGATAAATATTTAAGTAGTTAGCAAAACCATGGCAGTAGGACAAAGTCATCCACAGTAACACTGAGTTAATGTATCTATGTGAAAATATTTTACACTCAAATTAATCTTGCTTCTTTGTGTAAGAAACCCTTTGGGAACTATTAAAAAGGAAATTGTAATCAACTGGCAATGAGCACTGACGCTGCATAGAACATAGGTGAAATATAAAGGCAATTCAATTTTTTATACAGATACTAAAGAAGTATAAATCAATGCTATCCTCAACTCTAAAGTGAGCATCTCTAAAAGATTTAATTTCTGTACATACAAAGCAGTTAAAACAATGCCAGTAAAACTGATCAGGACCCTGTGGGGCTCCTGGGCACAAAAGCTTTTCTGCATCCCATTTTTTTTGTTGTTGTTTGTTTGTTTTTTGCTTGTAGCTTTTTTTTGCTTTTTAAGCTTCAGGTGGCTCAGACAGTAAAGCGTCTGTCTGCAATACAGAGGACCTGGGTTCGATCCCTGGGTTGGGAAGATCCCCTGGAGAAGGAAATGGCAGCCCACTCCAGTATTCTTGCCTGGAAAATCCCATGGAGGGCAGAGCCTGGTAGGCTACTGTCCATGGGGTCCCAAAGAGTTGGACACAACTGAATGACTTCACTTTCAGCTTCCAAGACTTTCCCTGAGTTCCAAAGGGCAGGTTCCAAAAGTTGCTAATCAGGAAAGGGAGGGAATATGGAGACAAGGGAGGAGAAGTCAAGAAACAAAAGTGCAGCCTTGGGGCAGAGTCCTGGTTCCCCCTCAAGGGATATATACAACAATATCTTTGAGCTGTTTTGCAGATACTAAAGTGAAGTCACTCAGTCCTGTCCAAATCTCAGCGACCCTATGGACTGTAGCCTTCCAGGCTCCTCTGTCCATGGGATTTTCCAGGCAAGAGTACGGGAGTGGGGTGCCATCGCCTTCTCCAGAGGAGGGTATACTGTGTTTATTAATTCCCTGGCATACCCTGCACACTGCCTCTATACAGCCACCATGTTTTCTAAAAAGCTATTAATAATCTACTTATGTGAACTCTTGACTTTTCTTTAAATAGCATAAAAGCTCTCTCACTGGAAAAAAAAATAGGTTGCCATTTTCCAGATTTGAACAATCTCTATCCATCTAAGTCTTATGTTGTCAACTCAGCATTTATGTAGAACTTGAATGTGGGTCAAAAAAAAAAAAAAAACAATGCAAAGTTGGAGAATGTTACATATTAAGAAAGGTTGGCACTGTTAGCTTGGAAAACAATATGAACTTGAGGTGTTTAATGATGGTTTGAGCGCTTCTGTGATATCGTTTAGATGTGCAGGATCTGTTTGGTTTAGCTCTGAAGATGCAAATCTAACCTATTTTTTTCAATGGATCTGAAATTATTCTGGGATTCCCCTCCACCCCCACACTCCCTTTCGTTCTTGTCTTCTTCCTCTTCTTGGAAAGCTGTATATAACATTTTAAGTGTACCTGATAAAGTGTTAGGTAAGCCTCAGTTAAAAAGATGGTTCCTTCAACATGACTGAAGGCACAGCTACTGTTTATTTACTAGGCCCTGTACTAGGGTCCTATTTGGAACCAGTCTGTTGTTCCATGTCCAGTTCTAACTGTTGCTTCCTGACCTGCATACATATTTCTCAAGAGGTAGATCAGGTGGTCTGGTATTCCCATCTTTTTCAGAATTTTCCACAGTTTATTGTGATCCACACAGTCAAAGGCTTTGGCATAGTCAATAAAGCAGAAATAGATGCTTTTCTGGATCTCTCTTGCTTTTTCAATGATCCAGAGGATGTTGGCAATTTGATCTCTGGTTCCTCTACCTTTTCTAAAACCAGCTTGAACATCAGAAAGTTCACGGTTCTCATATTGCTGAAGCCTGTCTTGGGGAATTTTGAGCATTACTTTACTAGCGTGTAAGATGAGTGCAATTGTGTGGTAGTTTGAGCATTCTTTGGCATTGCGTTTCTTTGGGATTGGAATGAAAACTGACCTTTTCCAGTCCTGTGGCCACTGCTGAGTTTTCCAAATTTGCTGGCATTTTGAGTGCAGCACTTTCACAGCATCATCTTTCAGGATTTGGAATAGCTCAACTGGAATTCCATCACCTCCACTAGCTTTGTTCATAGTGATGCTTTCTAAGGCCCGGGAGAAATATCAATAACCTCAGATATGCAGATGACACCACCCTTATGGCAGAAAGGGAAGAGGAACTAAAAAGCCTCTTGATGAAGGTGAAAGTGGAGAGTGAAAAAGTTGGCTTAAAGCTCAACATTCAGAAAATGAAGATCATGGCATCTGGTCCCATCACTTGATGGGAAATAGATGGGGAAACAGTGGAAACAGTGGCAGACTTTATTTTTCTGGGCTCCAAAATCACTACAGATGGTGACTGCAGCCATGAAATTAAAAGACGCTTACTCCTTGGAAGGAAAGTTATGATCAACCTAGATAGCATATTCAAAAGCAGAGACATTACTTTGCCAACAAACATTCGTCTAGTCAAGGCTATGGTTTTTCCAGTGGTCATGTATGGATGTGAGATTGTGGAGAAGGCTGAGTGCCAAAGAATTGATGCTTTTGAACTGTGGTGTTGGAGAAGACACTTGAGAGTCCCTTGGACTGCAAGGAGATCCAACCAGTCCATTCTGAAGGAGGTCAGCCCTGGGATTTCTTTGGAGGGAATGATGCTAAAGCTGAAACTCCAGTACTTTGGCCACCTCATGCAAAGAGTTGACTCATTGGAAAACACTCTGATGCTGGGAGGGATTGAGGGCAAGAGGAGAAGGGGACGACAGAGGATGAGATGGCTGGATGGCATCACTGATTCGATAGACGTGAGTCTCCGTGAACTCTGGGAGTTGGTGATGGACAGAGAGGCCTGGCCTGCTGCGAATCATGGGGTCGCAAAGAGTCAGACACGACTGAGCAACTGATCTCTGGTCTGTACTAGGGTCTGAAGTGATCCAACTGAGTAACACACTTTACCCTAAAAAAATCTCATAGTCTGTATGCAGGTCAATAAAAACTAGTCACTGTACCCCTGCAAGATCAATGTCAAAATAAGACTACTTCAGGATCTTCTGTGCAAAACGGCCTTTATAGAGTCGAGGAGAAGAAAGGCTGTTAAGGGAATCACTTGGTCGCAGCGACCACCCAGGTGGTGCCACAGTTGGAAGCAGCCCTCCTCCCCCATCCCCTGCCATCAAGGCAGCTCAGAATGAATCGGCACAGATACTAAAGCTCCCACCAAATGAAATAAGTTAACTATATGCTGCCCACAAGCACGCAGACCCAGACTGGTTGGAACCAGAAGTTTGATGATGCTGACTCTCAATTACCTCACCACCAACCAATCAGAAGATTATCCCTGAGCTGATCACATCCTCCTCTTTGAACCATTAGAAAAGACTCCTCACTACCCTCTTCAGGTCAGGACATACACTTTTGAGGTCATTAGCCTCCTGTGGCCTTCTGCCTGGCTAGCTAGCAATAAAGCTATTCTTTTCTACTTCACCCAAAACTCTGTATGCAAGACTTAATTTAGTGCCTGTGTAGAGGCAGAATTTTGGCATTATCAGTTACTTAATATATATTTCATTTTTTAAATGGCAAAATGCTATGAAGTACATACTACTATTGCATAGATGTGAGTGTATTTTATAGATGAGAAACCAAGGCAGGGAAAGCTTACTGCTTAACTTCACACTGTTAGTAAATAGTAGAATAAAAGTTTCCTTTGTTTTCCCTCAGGTATCTGATTATGGAGACAACTATCTTAATCACATTCCACACTAGAACTAACAGATACTCCATAATTTCAAGATTTTTATTTCTCTTTTAATTTCTATCAATGTTAAAGGCTCAGTCACTCAGTGATGTCCAACTCTTTTCAACCCCATGGACTGTTGCCCACCAGGCTCCTCTGTCCATGGAATTTTCCAGGCAAGGATATTGGAGTGGGTTGTCATTTCCTATACCAGGGCATTTTCCTGAGCCAGGGATCAACCCTGGGTCTCCTGCTTGGCAGACGGATTCTTTACCACTGTGCCATCTGGGAAGACATCAATGTTAAGTACTATACAGTTTTTGAAGAT
This sequence comes from Bos grunniens, assembly GCF_055505025.1. Classification (NCBI taxonomy): domain Eukaryota; kingdom Metazoa; phylum Chordata; class Mammalia; order Artiodactyla; family Bovidae; genus Bos; species Bos grunniens. Next base: position 33,362,245 of record NC_141172.1, on the reverse strand, counting down.
GGAACTTTCTGGAAGAGGAAAATCGCCACAGAGGAAGCAGTAAAATGCTTGACTTAAGCAAAGATGAACTGGATAAACAGATGAGGAAATGAAGAGCATTCTAGATAAGGAAGAGTACATGGTGATAAAAAGTTTGGAGGAAGGACTAATCCTATCATGCTTCTGAGACTTTGAAGAGGTTGCATTTGGAAAATTTGTAGGGAGGTGTAAAAGATAAAACTGTAGAGATAAAGTAAATTCAGTGGATTAAAATGCTTTGAAAAGCTAGGCACAACATGTTAGCTTTGACTTGGAGAAGACAGATTTCTGGGAAAAGAGTGATATGTAGTTATCATTAAGCATATAAGTTAATGGGAGGTAAACTTTGTATTCAGATTTCAATAGTTATTTAACTTGTTTAAAAATTTCAATGTCCCTCATCTGTACAGAGGTGAAAATAATATGAATCTCAAATACTTATTTTGAACATTAAACAAAATAATAAAAAGCACATATAAATAAATAAAAAATATCATGTCTGAAAACTTGAGTCAATTATATGAGGCATCTGCTAAAATTATTAACTAGTAGGAATAATAGAAGAAAAAGAAGTGGAAGACAAGGAGGAAGAGGAGGTTGAGAAGGGGATGGGGAGGTGCAAGAGCAGCTGGTAGCAGCTGCCATCATCATAGAATTTTACAAAATGTATCTCCTCTGTTGAGATTTAGGAACTGAACAGTTTTCAAAATGTAAAATGTTATGAGGTTCTTTTGAAACATTTTATTTCTGGGTTACTCCTAGGCAAAATTAGAAATCCTAAATTTCATACTAAACGTGTCTCATATGTCCTTCTCTAATTTGCCTGTAGACTGCACTGTGCCCTTTCCATGGCAATCGGTTGGATCTACCTTTTCCGAAAAAGGCAATAGGCTATAGTCACCTCCACCTTGTGTCAGCCCTTGTCCCTCGAACCTTGTTACATGCTTGCTATCAATCTGAATTAAAGTATATGTAGCTGATAAGGGCTTTATATAATTAGGCAAGATCTGTAAGAAAGGTACGGTCTTTTCTATCAAAGGAGAAGTTATAAGAAATGAAGAAGTGATTTATTCTTAGAACAGTTGAACAGAAAAGTATATAGCTGGCTTGCAAATAAGATTCCTAAAATGGTGGCTAGTTACCAATCCTTTGCTCTTTTCACTTCCTCATGCTTTTTCCTCCTAAGAACATTTTGGTGGGCTACATTTGTGGGCTTTATCCTAGACATGCACAAAGAACTAAAAGGGTGGGGGAAATAGTTATCAATCATCCAATAAAGACTTAGGCAACATCTGGGAAATATTGTTACTCTGTGGTCCTCAATGTATGAAGAGCCAGGGTGGGGGACCTGCTTCTCAGGGATAAAAATTGAGAGGATTTCCCACTCTGTGTCCTTGTTCCCAGACCTTGGCCTGTAGCACACCCTTCTGTAGAAGTAAAGACTACCTTGCTGTTAGGTAGGTAGAACAGGGAAAAGGAGTCCAAAATGGCGGTGGCTAAAAGACAAGGAAGGTCCAAGGACCAGAGTGAAGACTTCAGGCAGAACAAACAGAACAAACAGCACTCCTGGCTAAGCCCAATTTGCATAGGGCAGGCCCAGGTGGAGGAAAAAACATATAAAAGGAGGAGCCAAAGCGCTTTCTCTCAGACTCTATCTCCCGCATGCATGCACTCTCTCTCTCTCTCTCTCTCCCCCCCTCCCCACGCACTCCTCCACTCTCTTCTCTTCAAGTCTTGGATTCTCCTGCTATCTTCTAAATAAAATAGAGCTGTAACACTGATTTGCCTAAGAGCTGTAGCACGGTTTGTCCAAGACCCAAGAGCTGTGACGCGCCGAGGGCTTTAATGTCCGTCGCTCCAAATCTTTGTTGTGACGAGACAAAGAACCGAGGAACATACACTCGCGTGACATCTATGGTGCCGTGACTCGGGTTTAACCTGGCTGAAACAACCTCTACGTGGAAGAGGCCAAGCACAACAGGAGCCCAACTCAGCGAAGCTCCCGCGCTAGAAGCGGAAGGCGAAGAAACCCAGCGCAGGGGAAGGCCCATCGTGCTGGAAACCAGGACAGCGAAAAACGAACTCAGCAGAAAGCTCACGCGGCCCAGTCTCAGATTCCAGAAGACCTCCAGTTAAGGTAAGAGCTCCTATGGCTGGAGGGCCTTTTCTCCTAAATGAATAGTGGCATGTAAGGAGTTAACCAACTTCCATTGGAAGCTTCCAGGCAGAAAAAGGAGTCCCTCCTTTTGTAACCACCCCATATGATCTTCTTGAAAGCCCTCGCTCTTAGCTTTAAGAGTCTCACACACCCTTCTGTAGAAGTAAAGACTACCTTGCCAAGCCATTTTTGATTGTTTTAGTCCTGTGAATGTGAGATGTGGATGTGAGAGTTGGACTATAAGGAAAGCTGAGTTCCAAAGAATTGATGCTTTTGAACTGTAGTGTTGGAGAAGACACTTGAGTGTCCCTCGGACTACAAGGAGATCCAACCAGTCCATCCTAAAGGAAATCAGTCCTGAATATTCTTTCAAAGGACTGATGTTGAAGCTGCAACTCCAAAACTTTGGCCACCTGATGTGAAGAATTGACTCATTTGAAAAGACCCTCATGCTGGGAAAGATTGAAGGTGGGAGGAGAAGGGGATGACAGAGGATGAGATGGTTGGATGCATCACTGACTCAATGGACATGAGTTTGAGTAAATTCTAGGAGTTGTTGATGGACAGGGAGACCTGGCATGCTGCAGTCCTTGGGATGGCAAAGAGTCAGACATGACTGAGCGACTAAACTGAACTGATTCCTGTGAAGCCATTTGAGAGCATCTCCAACAATATGGATGTAATTTGGGATGGTTTGTAGATAGAAATTTTAACAAGTTTTAGGATTATGCTTTTCTGCTGTTAGTGACATTAAAATTTCTTTTGAAACATATTTACTTAATCTATTTAGAATGGGCTTGCCAGGTACCTCAGTAGTAGAGAATTCACCTGTAATGCAGGATACCCGGGCTCAATCCCTGGTTGGGAAGACCTCCTGAAAAAGGGCATGGCAACCCACCTTAGTATGCTTTCAAGGAAAATCCCATGGACAGAGGAGCCTGGTGCTGTGGTCCACAAGGTCACAAAGAGTCAGACAGAACTGAAGAGACAGCACACACAGTCTATTCAGAATAATGGGTTATAACTGTTTGAATGAAAAATAAATCAGTGTGTCTAAATAGATGATAGAGAGAGTGATAGGAAGTTTCTTCATTATAACAGAATGAAAGTGAAAGTGAAGACTCTTTTCGACCCCATGGACTGTAGCCTACCAGACTTCTCCGTCCATGGGATTTTCCAGGCAAGAGTATCAGAGTCGGGTGTCATTTCCTTCTCCAGGGGATCTTCCCAACTCAGGGATTGTACTCAGGTCTCCTGCATTGCAGGCAGACGCTTTACCCACTGAGCCACCAAGGAAGTCCCCCCAAATTTTAAGGTTCTTAAACAAGTGTGGAAACTTTCTTTATGTTTTCATCCTGACCAAATTATCTGGAATACTGGAGTGGGTAGCCTATCCCTACTACAGGGGATTTTCCCAACCCAGGGATAGAACCCAGGTCTTCAACATTGCAGGCAGATTCTTTACCAACTGAGCTACTAGGGAAACCCAGAAGGCATATAACAATGCAAAGTAATAAATCCAGAGGAAATAATGGAGTTCTAAAATCATGAATGGAGGCTACAAGCAGTGGATGGAAGTTTGAGAAAGAAGAGGATGTTTATACAATCTCAGAGAATCTCTCTATAAGATACTTATTCACTATGAAAGTTTAAAGTGAACAAACCTGTAGACCATTTCTGGATTTGTCTGTTTATAGTGCAAACAATGCTGCTAGGATCATTATCAGAAATAATCTCTGTTGCACATTTTTAAGCACCGCTTTAGGATATGTTCCTAGGAATGAAAATTTCTTATCATGGGTTAAGCATATCTTTAGCCCCTTTAGAAAATGCCAAAATGGTTTTTAGACTGATTGTCTCAGTCTACGTTCCTCCAAGCAAGGTATATAAAACATTTCCATTGTTATACATCTTCACTAACAATTAGTAATGTTGCCAGATTTTTTAGGTTTATCAACGTGGTAGACATAGAGATACTGAAAGCATATTTTCATATAAGTATAAATCATTCACTTGTGAAATTCCTGCTCATAAGCTGGTCTATTTTTTGTTGCTGTTGGCTTGTCCTTTTCCTTACCACTTCCAAAAGTTTTTATAGGTCATGCTGTTTGTTAGTTCTATGTCTTGAATAAAGTCTGGGGTTCACTTTTTATTTTCTTTATGGAGCAAGAAGACTTTTTTAAAACATGTGTCTAATTTTATTGCTATAAAAATATGAATCTTTCCCTACATCAATTGTAGTTTATTTTTCAAAATCTTGTTTTAGAATCCTACATATCTCAATAATGCAGAGATATTCTTTTATTTTCTTCAGAAAATTTTGAAGCTTTCTTTCAGGTCTAAGTTTAAACTATCTAGACTAGATGAAGTGAGACAGGAAACTAAGAGATTGAGGAACTGAAAAACTGAATATGCCAAATTTCTGACTGATTTCTACTTCAAATTTTGAATTTGTAGAATGGGACAACCTTCTTATTATCATTGTGAGTTAATGTTTAAAAAGATGAATGCCTATAATGTGTTAATGATACTTGATACAGTAATTTTAACTTTGTTATATTGAATTCTGCCTCAGATCTTGAATATAGAGATTGAAGTTATAATCATCCTAATTTTGTCATTTGGAAAAGTTAGAGATTCATTATTTTAAAGAATAAATAATTCCTACTTTGAAAGAGGAACCGTTTTTAGTCAAATAGTAAAAAGTGTGCTTCTATTTTATTGGGTCATGTTTTTTGTTCTGTTTTTTTTTTTTTTCCTGCTTAAAATGAACCAACAATTTTGGCCCAACACAATGCAATACCCATAAGAAGCATATCTATATTGTCTGTTATTATTTAACAAACAAAAATATATGTGAGTGGCACATTTATTATGCCACAAGAATATTCTGAGAAATAGATACTAGTCACTTAGTATACATATGAATGGAGAATCTTATTTTTTAATAACTCCAGCTACTTATGAATCCCTTGTTTTATCTGAAAACTGTCATTCATGCTCTCTCTTGCAAGTATTATCCCCTTTGTGAAGTTTTACTACTTGTATAGACATTAATACAGTTCTAAACTCTGGAAAGCATAGCAATCTGTATTGCCTCTTGTATCAAATATTGCTGTTTTCTCATCTTACTGCCATTGGCTCTCCGCACACACTTGTATTCTGATAAATCCATCTTCCATTACAGAATATGAAAATGTGAGATGCTTAATCTCTCTAAATGTGCTTTCCAAATGTGGTCAGTGGCACTCGAGAGAGTCTGTGGGGAGGTTTCAAAAGACAGTGTCTAGTATTAGAAAATTAGATATTGGCAGATAAGTCATCCTGTGACCATGAGGGAATAAACTTAAGAATGAAAGACCACTGGCTAAGGAAAGCAGAGCTTCAGGAAGGAATTTTTCAGAATCTTCCATGACATGTGTGTCACAGAATTAAACCAACCTAGAAATGTGCACCTCCTTGCATCTGTGTCTGACAATAAATCCCTATTTTAAAGGCAATTTTGGTCTCATGCCTCTTACTTGGTTTTGATACACTGCTCTCATACTTCATAGATAGCTTTCTAATTTATTAGCATGTGCAGTAGACAATGAATAAATGTTTGCTAAGTTAAAGCAACAGAGAATCACTTTCCCTTTTATATCTGCATGTTGTCCGACAAGAATATTGGTACCTACAACAGGAAATAACAGGAAGGGAAATGATGCCACGGGCCCTTGTACTGCACAAATTAAAATCACCCTATACAAGTTTACACACTGGGTCTTTCATTTTAAACTAAAAGTAAAATCATTAAACTAATTTATTACAGTTTACGTAGATTATGCAGCAGAAGATTTACATTTACTACATTTTATTTTAGCTACTAGAATGAATAAAATGCCATAAACTAGAGCCAAATGCTGAATACCCATTTTAGAAATGATTTCTTCCATTAATTGCTTTCCTGTTCTCAATAATTCACTATTATAGAGCAGAAAGCCTATTGAATTATATGGTTGTAATTAGGCTGTTTCTTTAACATGTTTTATGCTTCAGTATTTCTTATGCCTCAAAGGAAAAAAAAAAAGAAATCTGATAACAGCTTTATATAAAGCTGTCCTTGGATGGCATTTGTTTGTTTTTTTTTTTTTAATCTCAGAAAACTATCTTGTACTGGAAGTTTGTCCAAAATTCAAGTTATTCTTTGTGACTCCATGGACTGTAGCCCACCAGGGTCCTCTGTTCATGGAATTCTCCAGGTAAGAATACCCCAGAGTGGGTAGCGAGTCTTTTCTCCAGGGGATATTCCAGAGCCAGGGATCAAACTAGGGTCTACTCCATTGCAGGCAGATTCTTTACCATCTGAGCCACCAGGGAAGATGTGAAATAAAATAAAGAGGTATTTTTCACCCGTTGATGTAGGCAGGGAATCCCTACATTAATGTTTTTTGACATTAATCAAAAAACAAATAAACCCAATCATATTTTTGAAAATCACACACACACACACACACACACACACACACATATATATATCTCACTGTTATGACTAATCTAATTAGGACTGATAATTTCACATGTGTAACAGACACAGTCTCATTTTTTTCCCTTTAGACATCAGACTATGATGTTTCAATAGTTCTTTAAGAATTTTGAATATCTATAAATGTCAATACTCTATATTCTAGTTCCATTAAAAAGGATGCTCAAAAATCTCATCTCTGGATTTCCATATAAAACAAAATCCATACGTAGGCTACATTCCAGTCTTTCCACAAACTTTTCTAGTAAATAGGACATCAGGGCTTTCATTGGAAAAGGAGACTGGGATCCCCCAGCCGTGCCATAAACACACATGTCTGTGTAGTGGGGCTGTTGTGGTTGTTCAGTCACTAAGTCGTGTCCAATTCTTTGTAATCCCATGGACAACAGAACTATTTCCAGGAGTTTCCTCAAATTCATGTCCATTGAGTCATTGATGCTGTCTAACCATCTCATATATTTATATTTAAAAGCAAAGACTCTTGTTTATGTTTGGTGGCAATGAAAACAATTCTGCACATAATTTCTACCATATACTTGAAGAAAGAAAAGCTTTACCTCTTTTCTCTAAATAAATCTAACATTTATGTTTTTACCTTCACATATTTCACCAAACTTCATGTTTATTGATCTTTCTTGTATTATCTCCATGCAAATTTCTCATGTATTTTATTGTCACACCTCAAACTGAACAAATTTTTTTCATAAAGTATAGAATTATCTAAAAGCTCTAGTCTTAGTAGTTAACTACTAAAAGTACTTTATTGGCTACTACCAATCAATTACTATAATACATCACATGTTAGAGCTTAAGTAAAAATGCTTAAGATGCCTTTAAGTCCTAAGAAAGAAAAGAAAAAATGTCCATTTAAGAAAAGTAAGAAATTATTTGCATTCATGATAAATGTACCAATGTTCATTCTTCAGTAAAATACTATTTTAATGTTTAATGCTTCAAAACAATAGTTGGTAATTGTTTCAAATATACATTTGTTCATAATGAGAGCTTTAATTTGTATGCTCTAGGTATTTTCATTTTAACTAATGTATTAATAAGAACTTAATTTCTACTTTATTGACTATGCCAAAGCCTTTGACTGTGTGGATCACAATAAACTGTGGAAAATTCTGAAAGAGATGGGAATACCAGACCACCTGACCTGCCTCTTGAGAAACCTGTATGCAGGTCAGGAAGCAACAGTTAGAACTGGACATGGAACAACAGACTGGTTCCAAATAGGAAAAGGAGTACGTCAAGGCTGTACATTGTCACCCTGCTTATTTGACTTATATGCAGAGTACATTATGAGAAATGCTGGGCTGGAAGAAGCACAAGCTGGAATCAAAACTGCTGGAAGAAATATCAATAACCTCAGATATGCAGATGACACCACCCTTATGGCAGAAAATGAAGAAGAACTAAAGAGCCTCTTGATGAAAGTGAAAGAGGAAAGTGAAAAAGTTGGCATAAAGCTCAACATTCAGAAAACTAGGATCATGGCATCCGGTCCCACCACTTCATGGCAAATAGATGGGGAAACAGTGGAAACAGTGGCTGACTTTATATTTTGGGGCTCCGAAATCACTGCAGATGGTGATTGCAGCAATGAAATTAAAAGATGCTTACTCCTTGAAAGGAAAGTTATGACCAACCTAGACAGTATATTAAAAAGCAAAGACATTACTTTGCCAACACAGGTCTGTCTAGTCAAGGCTATGGTTTTTTCCAGTGGTCAGGTATGGATGTGAGAGTTGGACTATAAAGAAAGCTGAGCGCTGAAGAATTAATGCCTTTGAACTGTGGTGTTGGAAAAGACTCTTGAGAGTCCCTTGGACTGCAAGGAGATCCAACCAGTCCATCCTAAATGAGATCAGTCCTGGATGTTCATTGGAAGGACTGATGTTGAATCTGAAACTCCAATACTTTGGCCACCTGATGCGAAGAGCTGACTCATTGGAAAAGATCCTCATGCTGGGAAAGATTGAGGGCAGGAGGAGAAGGGGATGACAGAGGATGAGATGGTTGGATGGCATCAGTGACTCCATGAACATGAGTTTGGGTAAACTCCGGGAGTTGGTGATGGACAGGGAGGCCTGGCATGCTGCGGTTCATGGGGTTGCAGAGTTGGACACAACTGAGCGACTGAACTGAACTGAATAACAAAAACCTTAATTACACAGAGTTGTGAGATCAAAAGAGGGAGCTCTCATGAACTGTAACAATAGCAGAGCCCAACACAAAGAAGACTCCTTTCCTGGCAAAGATTTAGCCCATGAAAAGCCACATACTTACTATAGCCATTCCAACTTCCTTTTCTTCTCTGCAAAAGCTTCTTCTTCTTTTGCCCTGGGGAACTTTGACTTGGTCTCCCCACGGTTGCAGACCAAAAAACTGCAATTTTCTGCTGATGCCAAATAAATGTGTCTTTTCTGGGAAATATCTGATAGACTGTTTGTTTCATGTCAACACTAAAAAAGTGCATTACTTACTCTCAGTCATATTGTACATCCTTGTCCTTATATGGACAAGACTCATATGTCCAGTCATTTTAAAATGTATTTCCAAATGTTTTGTTTAAGTAATATTTGCATTGTCACTGTCATGAGATATATTTCATGAAAGACAACAAATATTTTAGAAATATGTAATTAAATCTTGTCATCATATTTAAAGTATTAATATGTATATTTAAATAATGCTTTTAAAATTTATTCCAGAGAAAGTTCACACAAGATTTTATAAATAGAAGTTTCTATACCCTGACTGCTTCTGAACCTGGAAGGTAGTTTTCCTTCTGAAAAGAAATTCTATTTGTTATTTGTTAAATCTTACTGATCAATGTGAATGTCTAGTACCTTGAGAAAATAACACGCCTTAGAAATGTCAACCTTTTATGGACTACAAATTCAAAACCCTTTCATAGTAATTGCACAATTAACTCATAATGTCGTACTTGAAAGAAATGATAAATGCTGTATTATATTCAGCACTGCAGATGTACCAATATGCTAATTCTAAGTGTTTCACCTCTGATATAATCATTTGCAACTTTTCTGAACTCCTTATAGAAATTTTGACACTTTATGATTATTAAGCAATTTCACCTGAGAATGATGTGACAACACATATATTTGAATATAACCATAACACAAATTATTTGACAGCCAGATTTGAACTGACTTTCTTAATAGATTTTCTCTAGTCAACACTGATCTTGGGAAAATGCATATTTCTTTCAGGCTGTCTCTGTGTATCTAAGAAGGAATTAGAATGGGCATTTTGGCTGACCACAGTCCAAATAGATGCAAAATTCAGATGAATTTTAGATAACTTAAAATTTAGGTAAATTTAAAATCCCTCACTCACATTAAAATAAGGAATTGAATAACATTTGAAAAGTATTTCCTTGGAGAGAGCTGTGCTATAATCTTCTCCCACTGACTTTTCAGGAATTTGGGTGTAATCTCCCAATCCTAAATTAAGAGAGTGTGACTCTAAGGAGACCATTCAGTGCATTGGATAACTGTGCTACAAACTGGGGGGCATTTAACATTTAACCTTCCCACTTGAGAAATAGAATGAAATAAGGATTCTGTCTGAAAGGAGGGCAGTATCGTGAATAGAGCTCAAGGAGGAAAAGCTAGAGATAAGACCTGATGTCTAAAGTACTGAAAAAGGTTCAAACAATGAATCTCAGAAAAGTTTGCTACTTGCAAAGAAGATACTGATGTACCATCTGTAGAGACTGGTGGGGTCTTTGAAGGAAGCACAGATGTACTGATTAAAAAAAAAAAACAAACAGCTTTAAATACCTGCCTATCTAGTAGGTATTCATACCTACCCTGTGCTGATCCCTGTACCTCTTCTCGCTCACCAAGCCCCCAAACTAAAGATACTGGCAAGTTGGAGGAGGATGAATCATATAAGGTTTGAACAGAGAAAGAGGAAAAAGCTTATAGCTTCATCCTTCCTAAATTACTAGTCTGCAAATGGCTCAGTCTGACATTGAGAGGTCTCAGCATTAAGCCAGACAAATGACATGAGTTGACACTCCGCTTTAAGATTCTGAATTGATCGTGGCCATTTTTACCATCGTAAAGTTGCAGAAATGTCAAGATGCCTGCTTGAGTTTCTCAAGGGGCAGGGAAATAATCATGCTGAGGGTGAATGTAGTAGATACTCATAGACAAAAATAAAGTTGCTTTTGTGTATTTTATGTCATAGTCTGTGCTTAAATTTTCAAAGTATTCACAAGGATAAAGTGGCCTTCACAAGGGGGCAGTGTTTCCTCAATACAGGAGCACTGTTACTGCAAACACGCACTCTTAGCCTTACGTCATTTGCAGTATTATCCGCCATGGCTTTGACACAAACACTGGTGTATTGGCCTGGATTCCAGGTATATTACACATTTACAAGAACTGTTTCCTCAGAAAAAGGAAGTCGTGGTCTCATAAGTGAGGAAGACACTTGGTTAATGATGTACAATTTTTAAAAAGGAATGAGAAGGATATGAAATTGGAACATGCCACAAAACCTACAGGGCTTCTCAGGTGACAGAGAAATTGCTCCAATCGATTTTAACATCCCATTAAGGACAGCCAGCAAACCAGGGGATGTACTGTCTGCAACACTGAAGCATTCCTCTGGAGACTCAGTCTTGGTAGAATAAGTGAAAGGGGGTAATTCCTTCTATTAATTCAGTTCACTCTGGCAATTGATAGGAATATTGAATCAGAGTCCTGAAAATTTCACACACTGAAGTGGAGGTGTGGAGAGGTCCTCCACTAACTAAATAGAAGTGAGAATACAATATGAATTATCAAGTTTATTATATCATAGCCTAAAGGTAAATGAAATTGTCTCCTCCAGTAATAAAAGGGAAATACCAAGTAAATGGATGAAAACTTTCATTATGATGTACAAAAAAGTAGAGATGAAAGCATAAGCATTACATTTTGTGGTAAAAATAAATGAGTAGGATGTGACCTTCTCCACCTTGTTCAGACAACATTGATTCCCCAGTTCACAAATATGGCTCAGTAACATGCAGAAATGTACACCTGCACCTTTCAAACAATAATTTTAGTCATGCTAGTTTTGTGTAGAAAAGAACTAGAGTATGATTATTGCCCAGTCAAATGTATGTCAAATATTCTAATCAATTTAACAGGATTAAAAATGAATATATGTGTTTGATCACTACATATGAGAAGCATGCATTATATGACTATTTAGAAGAGGATTTTTATTTCCACTGATATTTCACAAAATAAAAAAAAAAAAAGAACAATAACTCGACACAGTTATTGGGAAAAGACACAATGGTTCTCCAAAGATAAATGCATATATATTTGTAGGTTGGAAATGCTAATGTATTAATGAAATAAAATTCAAAACATTAGAGTTTATAGTAAAAACACAATAGGCTAACGATAAAATTCTTCAGCATTAGCTCCTACTTGGGGATGAATTTTATTTTTGTCCTTGTTTTGGACTACAGTGATCATTTACTTCTCTCAATAGATTTAGTTTTCAGCAACACATTTCAAACTTGTTTAAAAATACAAATTGCATTTTTCTTACTTCTGGTAGCATTTCTCATCTGTCCAGAGGAAGCACTGACATGACTCTGTGTGTTTTATAATAAGAGAGCTGAGAAAGGAATCCAAGATACTTGCCAGGTTTCTTTTTGGAAAACTGGGTAGATGGTACTTCTATTTACAGGAATGAGAAAGGCAAAAGGATGTTTACAGGAAGATATTTTGAGTTCAATTTTAGTATATTAGAAGTTGAAAAATGTATACACTATCAAATAGATATGTTGATTTGACTTTCAGGAATGAGATCCTAAGACGACATACTGATTTGAGTATCACTATATGTGATCATTATATATACATTATCCTTGAAGCTACAAGAGTAGATGAGTTCAACCACAAAACCATAAAAGTTATAGAATGAAAAAAAGAAGAAACATAAGAAGTTATTGGGTTAATATAAAGTCTTGAGAGGGAATATGTGGCAAAAAGGGAAACATAGAAAAGGGTCAGACGTTTTAATGACCCGGGGAGGTGGGGGGGCTCCATAATGAAACTGAGGGAATCCCCATGAGAAATTTACCTAATTAGAGAAATTTCAGTTTAGAAAATCTTGAAAATTTGAGCAATGGTCCCTTGTGTCTTGAACACCACACACTGTTTATTCAGTAACAGACAACTAGCCAACTTGTTACAACACACGTCACTTCAGCTTAACTCTTGAATTCCATGGTTTGTGATTTTTCACCAGCAAATCTGAGTACATATTTTCTTAAATTTTCATCTGTGTTCTGGGAGGAAAGTAAATGCGCCCTCCCTTTTTTTTAAAAATTCCGTCAAGAGACAATTCAGACACTTTTATGAAGTGGCTGGCAACTCAGAACAGGAAAAATTCAATCCAAGATGAAACAGAAAAAGTGATTACTCTGCTTATTCTGTTTCTTGAGAGCAAAATCATTGAAAATTCTGGGGCCCAGGAATAGAAGTAAAATTGGTAAGAGTGGGTTAAAACACACACACACACACACACACACACACACAAGATAAGCTAGATTTTGTGTGCTATGACTTGGTCAGGTAGAACTTGATCTCCCAGAATTCTTGAGTCTAAGTGAATTATTCTATCAGGTGCCTGGCCTGTGAAGAAAGCCATAATTAATGAGAATCACTCAGGATTCACTGGGTTGTGTCACACAAGCTTCATTTGTTTCATTTTTTAAAAAAACTGATAGAGTTTACTAGACTGGTGTGCTTCCCTGGTGGCTCAGATGTTAAGAATTCGCCTGCAACGTGGGAGACCTTCAATCCCTGGGTTGGAAAGATTCCCTGGAGAAGGGAATGACTACCCACTCCAGTATTCTGGCCTAGAGAATTCCATGCACAGAGGAGCCTGGCAGACTTCAGTCCATGGACTTCCCTGGTGGCTTAGACAGTAAAAAGTCTGCCTGCAATGTGGGAGACATGGGTTTGATCCCTGGGTTGGGAAGATCTCTTGGAGAAAAGTATAGCAACACGCTCCAGTATTCTTGCCTGGAGAATCACCTTGGACAGAGGTGCCTAATATATATAGCATACATATACACACACACACACACACACACATATATATATATATATATATGCTGCTAAGTTGCTTCAGTCGTGTCTGACTCTGTGCGACCCCAGAGATGGCAGCCCACCAGGCTCCCCCTTCCCTGGGATTCTCCAGGTAAGAGTACTGGAGTGGGTCGCCATTGCCTTCTCCGATATATATATATATATATATATATATATATATATATATATATATATATATATATGGCTATTGTTCAGTTGCTAAGTCGTGTCTGACTCCTTTCACCCCATGGTCCACGGACTACAGCATACCAGGCTTCCCTGTCCCTTACTGTCTCCTGGAGTTTGCTCAAACTCATGTCCATTGTGAGCTTCCCTGGTGGCTCAACAGAAAAGAATTTGCCTGCAATTCAGGAGACCTGGGTTCCAACCCTGGGTCAGGAAGACGCCCTGGAGAAGGGAATGGCTACCCACTCCAGTATTCTTGACTGGAGAATTCCATGGACAGAGGAGACTGACAGGCTACACAGTCCATAGGGTCACAAAGAGTCAGATGCACATACAAGTATGTACATACATATTCATTTTATCCTAAAAATTTCCTAAGTGTGAGTTCTATATTTTTACTACTTGTATATAAAATAGTATATAAAGATAATGGCAAATTTATGTAACTCATAAAAAATGTACATATATTTGAGTACATATTTAACAATTTTAACTGATGAAATGTTTCATCAGAAACATGGAGATAGCTCTAAAGTACATAAGTGGTGAAATGTGACTCAAAAACTGTAGATTAAAAGTTCAAAATTAACTAATGGTTAATATAACAGACACTATTTATAAAACAAGTAAATGTATGTGTGTGTATGTGTCTGTGAGTGTGGGTGTGGGTGTGAGTGAGAATTAATTGGATGGTTGGGGGAAAGGTTGTTCAGAAACATGATACCAAAATATGTTAATAATATTTATAAATAACAGAAGAAAAAATGATTTGAGGCAAAAAGACACGCATTTGGTTTTATGGCATAAAAGTACATAAGAATCATTTTAACTTTAAAATGAATTTCAATATGCAAAATGACTATCATGTGTTGAGAAAACTGACAACACTTATTAGCTTTTATTTGACTGCAGCCTCAGACCTCATCATGTACGCTCGTTCAATTACCACTGTAGGACTCTATATCAAAGAACAAGATAGCTGAAAACTTACCTATAAGGAGTACCACCACAGTTTTATACTTAAAAAATTTACTAGTTTCCATTATACACATAATTTTAATTTTACATCTATAGGTATTCCTATTACTAGATTAATTAAAAACCAAAATGAAATCCCAATGTTATACATTTTGTTTGAGGACTTCTTTGAAGGTCAATCTTAAAGGAAATGAACCCTAAATATTCATTAGAAGGACTGATGCTAAAGCTGAAGCTTCAATACTTCAGACACCTGCTGTGAAGAGCTGACTCACTGGAAAAGACCCTGATGCTGGGAAAGACTGAGGGCAAGAGGAGATCGGGGTGACAAAGGATGAAATGATTGGATGGCATCACCAACTCAATAGAATTGAGTTTGAGCAAACTCCTGGAGAGGGTAAAGGACAGGGAAGCCTGGCATGCTTCAGTCCATGGGGTAACAGTCAGACATGACTTAGCTACTGAACAATTACAGATGGTCCAGTGGTTAAAGAGTCCACCTGCCAATGCAGGGGACAAAGGTTCAATCCCTGATCCAGGAAGATCCCACATGCTGAGAGCAACTAAACCCATGCTCCACAGCTACTAAACTTGCACTCTAGGGCCCACGAGCCAACAACTACTGAGCCCTCATGCCATAATTACTGAAGCCCACAAGCCCAGAGCCCATACTCCACAAAAGAAGCTACTTCAATGAGAAGTTTGCACATCACAAATACACAGTAGCCCCTGCTTGTGTTAACTAGAGAAATCCCACATGCAGCAACAAAGACTCAGGGCAGCCAAAATGAAATACAAGAGGGATGGTACAGGGAGGGAGGAGGGTGAAGGGTTCAGGATGGGGAACACGTGTATACTTGTGGCGGATTCATGTTGATATATGGCAAAACCAATACAATATTGTAAAGTTAAAAAATAAAAAAATAAAATAAAAATAAAAATCAAAAAATGATTAATTTTTTTTGTTCGAAAAAAGTCATTCTTTAATTAGTCAAGCAATGATATTGATGTGTCTTTAATCCTACCTATTCTATATTACCACCAAGTCACAACTTTATTAGCTAAATTTTAGAAAGAGCCATTAGAATGAGTGAGACTTACCAGTGTACAGCCTCCTCCCACAAAATAATTAATGCTGGAGGAAGAAAAGTGTCCAACTCCTCAAGATTTCCCTGAAAGGAAAAAAATAGGAAACATATTTTTAATTTACATTTTTTGGCAGTTATAGGATGTCAAATCTAAATCAATTGATGGGATGAAAAAGGAGCACAATAATAATTGACACTTTATAGATTAATGGAATTGACTAATATTTTGAAAAAAAAAAAAACATCAAAAAGGTGTTTATATTATTTCCTTGATGGAAAGTATTATAATCCATTTTTTAAAAATTTAAAAATTCTTTTTAAAGAAAATATTTAAAGAGCAAATATAATCCTTAATTTTTTCTGACATAAAAGTTCATGCTATAAGAAACTACTCATTAATTAACCACAAACACCATGTTCTTTTCTTAAATCAGAAGTTACTTAAAAAATATTTTATATATAAGATGTTACATACATTTTTGTTCTGTGTTACATAATAAAATTAACTATTCACAATTTTTATTGATATACTACTAATTATATATGTTTTCTTATAGATTAAAAAAGTGTTGTTTATCAAAGTATGTTTATTATCTATGGAACTCCTGCCGCATACCCAAGTGACTGCTGTATTCTAGGATCATAATGACTTTCAAATTTATAGCACAATACTAAACACAAAATAATGAGGCCATAACTATAAAAAACTATGTACACCAAAAACCTTAAGTGAGTCAGCTTACAGGATAAACAAGTTAACTGATGAAGTCACCAGAAGTGCCCAACTCAAAGAAAAATTATAGACAATTAAATATTTAACTTAATCACACATCTAACAGCAGAAAATTGAACTGGGTGACAAAGATCAGGTGGTCCCATCAACTGCTTAATGATTGATTGGTCATGTGCTCCTAAGTTCCAAAAATAAATCACAAATGGCAAAATTTCTACCATTTACTAAACACAAAGAACTAAGCATTTAGGATTCATCATGATCGCTTATGTCTGACCCAAATATCCCTTCCCTCAGACAATCAGGCTTTTTATGTTTCTTTCTACCTAAAATGTTCCTTTGCTGCCTGTCCAAATGTTATTCATTCTTTCTAAACCAAACTCTGAACTCACCTAATGTATGGAGCCATAATCTTTTTTGCATTCATAGACTTATTTTAGTATTAACACATACTCCATCATGCATTTTCACATGTACCTTTTTTCACATGTACCATTTTCATATGTACCTTTTTCAATTACATCTTTAGTTCACTGGAACAGCAATAAAGTTCTATTAATTTTGTATATATTCAGAAATTGAGAATTGAGTAGACTGGATTAAGCAGGGAAAATTATATTTATATAAATATAGTACATTTGTGTATAGATAGGTAGAGAGATATATATTACTTAGTTGATGGAAAAGTCTTGATACTATACACTACATCTAAAATGATCAATGTCAAAATCTCTTTTGACTAAGAAACAACTTCTGGTTTTGAAAGGAAGGGGCTGCTCTTCTATCTAATTTGACAAACAGTTCTCCCTCAGGACTACCAGAATATTACATTGAAACTAATTTATTCTACATGCCTTTAGTGAATAATGTTAAAATCTAACAAGTCATTTCTAGAACCTCCTACCGAACTTACAAAGAACTTAAGCAAAATAACGTGTATTGAGTAATTACTATGTGCCAGAGGTCTTTTGTATATTGTTGATCTTTTTTTTTTCATGATTAATGCAAACTAATGAAGTAGAATTTGTTGACTTCTCTTCCTTCCAGGTGAGAAACCTAAAGGAAAGAGATTTTTGAATTACTTTCCAACAGCCTCCTAATCAAAAATGGTAGAGTTGGAATTTAAATGCAGGAAGTCTGACTCAGAGCCTTTTATTCTAACTACACTTACATGCTACCTGTGTCTACAAGTCACATATTCTAGTTAAAGGGGGAAGGGAATTCCAGAAGGAAGGAATAAGAAAACTATTTTACACACTGATGAAATGTGAAACTGACTTCTTTTTTTTTTTTTTTTTTTAAAGCCAGCAGCAATTCCTAAAGAATTTCCTGATCTCATCCCTTCCCCGATATACTAAAGGCAGTTTGAGAACCCATGTAAACAAGTAAAACAGTGTCAGACTTTATTTTTTTGGGTTCCAAAATCACTGCAGATGGTGACTGCAGCCATGAAATTAAAAGACGCTTACTCCTTGGAAGGAAAGTTATGACCAACCTAGATAGCATATTCAAAAGCAGAGACATTACTTTGCCAACAAAGGTTCGTCTAGTCAAGGCTATGGTTTTTCCTGTGGTCATGTATGGATGTGAGAGTTGGACTGTGAAGAAGGCTGAGTGCCGAAGAATTGATGCTTTTGAACTGTGGTGTTGGAGAAGACTCTTGAGAGTCCCTTGGACTGCAAGGAGATCCAGCCAGTCCATTCTGAAGGAGATCAGCCCTGGGATTTCTTTGGAGGGAATGATGCTAAAGCTGAAACTCCAGTACTCTGGCCACCTCATGCGAAGAGTTGACTCATTGGAAAAGACTCATGCTGGGAGGGATTGGGGGCAGGAGGAGAAGGGGACGACAGAGGATGAGATGGCTGGATGGCATCACTGACTTGATGGACATGAGTCTCAGTGAAGTCCGGGAGTTGGTGATGGACAGGGAGGCCTGGCGTGCTGCGATTCATGGGGTCGCGAAGAGTCGGACACAACTGAGAGACTGAACTGAACTGAACTGAAACAAGTAAAATGTTATAAAAACATTATCTAGATATAGAATTACATTTGGGAGTTTATAAAGAAAAAAAACTTTATTTCTAGATATTAACATAGGCATTCAACATTATCAAACATTTTTATGTTACTTTAGAATTTCAATTATGGAATTTAACTTTAGGTAAGATTTAAAACAGCTTTTAAATTTGACCTTTACCTCTCTGCTCTTGAACATCTTAAGCATTCTTATATTAACAAATACAGCATCTGTAACAACAGTGTAATTTTGAGCTTTTAGTGCTATGAATTTCACATTTCCCTAAGCCAACATTGTTCGATAAATTGTGCATGTTTCAGATATTAAAGCAATATTTAAAGATGGTGGGGTTCAAAACTTATTCATGGGAATACTGCTACTTTTTGTTTCTAGGAGCTGATTTACAAGCTGTTATGTCTTTTTCTTATTTTAGCCACACCTCACAGCACACATGATCTTACTTCCCTGATCAGAGGTTGAATTGGTGTAGTGTAAGTTGAGTCTTAACCACTCTACTGCCAGGGAAGTTCCAGTGAGTCTTAAAAAAACCACTTTAAAAAAATATATAGTATGCATTTAACTTTGAGATTATTGCCAATAACATTTTCCCCTTTTAAAATTTAGGAAAAAATGAGTCTCAAGCACATTGAATCCATTGCTCAGTTTTACTCAAGTTGTTCTTAGAAGAACTTGTGGGGGCTTCCCTGGTGGTTCTATGGTTAAGGCTCTGTGCTTCTAAATGTAGGGGGCTCAAGTTCAAACCCTGGTCAGGGAAATGAGGTCCCACATGCTGCATGACATGGCCAAATGAAAAAAAAAAAAAAAAAAAACTTGGGTTTTTCTTCTGTTTTTTGAAGCTGGGTGTCCTGTTATTTCTTTTTGCTTTATTTCTTTTGTGCTACACTATTATCATTCTCTGGCACTTCTTATTTTGCTTTTAGTTTTCACAGAAAAAGTGAATAATAGACTCTTCTCCAGAACATGCACAGACAAACAAGAACAATGTGTGGGTGTGGTGTGGGTGTGTGAATGCTATTTAAGGTCCTTACTTACATAAGATATGCCATTAAAAATTTAGAAGGTCATCACTAATCTTCATACACACTAATTATTCCTTAAAAAAATTAATGAACATCAGTGTTACAAATTAAATTTTATCTCATGGTCACTGATTTGAATTCTTAGAACACTAAAACTGACTATGAATAGGTAACAAATACCAACAGTTAAGAAGACATACAATATTGGGGAAAAGGTAAAATGTATTAAGTATGCCTTCTGATCTGTAATGAAATAAAAAAAAAGAAGGAATTTCTGAGGGTTATAAAAATATACAATAAAGTAAGTAAAATGTTTTAAAAAAGTATGTGTACTCATTTTGAAAATTCTTTAGCCCCTTGTAATAAAGGATACAGATAGTTAACATACCTTATCTGATAAAAGATACATATAATGAAAATATACATATAGTACAATGCTTTCATAAAAAGGTCATAAAATATAATCATGCAACCAACTGGCCTCAATTCATAAAGTTAAAACTAACTCTGTATCACACTGAAATTTGATTTTTCCTATAATAATCTCCTATTTAATTTCTAATCTTCCCTTAAATCATAAATATCTGTCCCTGCCTTTGACTCTTCTCCTAATCTGTCTCAGCTTTCTCAGTCTTCTTACTACCCTACCCAGGTTAGTCTCAAATTAACCTCGTAATATGCCCTCAAAGCAAAACCTTTATCACCTCTGTCCCTGCTAACTGGAAACTCTAGATCCGCCTGACAGTCCACTTCCTCCATTCCAAATTTTATATTGCCCAGCTCTGACAACTTGATTCTCATATCAATGAAACTCTTAATTAATGGCTTTTCAATTTAATAATAATTTATTTTGTAAAAAAAAATTTAAAAATGTATTGCAAATAAAGAGAAGTGTATATAAAGAAGCAAGGCAGCATGCTTCTGGTGATTAATTATAGAGCACTGTCCAAGAACCAGAAAGCTTGTATCTTCATCCGTTTGTGTTTAAAAGATAGGAGTATATATGTACCCATGGTACATATGGGATGGAATATGTTTCATAAATGATCATTGCAGATTCCTGCTAGCCTGTAGGTCTAAAATAAGGTCCACTTTTAGATATTCATAGGCAGCTGACAGCATACCAACTGCCACTAATATTGCGTATCTTTCAAACAAATTCAGTATTAGATATTTCAAAAACTCAGATTAATTTATTAATGCTTTTGATAAGAACCAGAGCGGGTTAGAGTGGACAGTGTACATACAGTAGCAGCATCTCTGCTTTCTAAGATCTGTGTCCATCCCTTTTGCCATGACATCTTGGGATCTCGGACACACAAATCGGTAGCCTGTTTCCAGCTACATGATGACCAAAGTGTTACACATCATGCTTAATTCACTGATGTTTCTGGAAAGATAGGTCTAGCTAAACATTCTAAGACTGATTTTTGTGAAAGTGGAAGTGTTAGTCACTCAGTCATGCGGACTCTTTGTGACCCCGTGGACTGTAGCACGCCAGGCTTCTGTGTCCATGGAATTTTCCAGACAAGAATATTGGAGTGGGTACCCATTCCCTTCTCTAGGGGATCTACCTGACTCAGGGATCAAACCTGGGTCTCCTGCATTACAGGGGATTCTTTACCATCTGAGCCACCAGAGAGCTTGTCAGAATTCAAGAGTCGCATCAGATGATAACTCCACCACAAAATGTGAGTTGACTAGTCAGATATCAAACAGTAGCAGAAGACCACTTATAAATGTAGGAGGGAGGAGGGTTCAGGATGGGGAGCACATGTATACCTGTGATGGATTCATTTGGATATTTGGCAAAACTAATACAATTATGTAAAGTTTAAAAATAAAATAAAATAAAAAAAAAAGAAATTTGATCAGGTTTCCACGAACTATATAAATATTCTTTTGAAACAGGAAACAAATACATTTATTTTACACTCAGTGAATGTAAGTTTAATTAAGACAAGTTTCCCATGGGAATAGACTTCTAATACTTGAGAGGGCAAAAATCATCTGTTGGAAATCATGTCAGGTATCTTACATACATGAAGATGTTTTGTTTTGTTGCCATTGTAGTATCTAGAAAATGATTCCATGGACAGGAACTTGAAAGACAGCTGAAATTAAGTATTTTAAAAGAAAAGGGAAAATAAGGCAAACAAACGAAACCCTTCTAAACTTGGCATTCTGTATAGCTATCATTTTTCTCTATTTTCTGCTTCTCATCATCCCCTCTTAGAAAGTAGTTTGCCTGTACTATTTTCACATCTCTTCAGGGCTTATGCACTTTCTCAGAGATCTAGGCATGGACACTGCTACAACTGAAGCTGCCAATGACCTCCATATTGACAATTCCACTACAGAATTAGTTTTCTTCCTATCACTCTGGTTATTCCTTTCTAATTGTTCATGTGTACCTCACAATATTTTTTCCTCAGCACTTCATCTTTGACACTTTGCCCTTCTCATTACATACTGTCTTTCATGATGGCTTCATACAAAGCCATAGTTTAAAAAATATTACTAATAAATTCCACATGAATTTCTCCCAAACCTATAAATCAAAATTTACTATTGGACATTTATGTCTGAATGTCCCAAAGAAGTTTCCCATTCAACTTATAAAAGTGTTCGATCATCTTGCTTCTATTAATCTGTTCTTGCAATCTTTATTTCTGTGAACAATAATAATATATAACATTTTTCCACATTTTTTCTGCCCTTGACACTTGTAATATCTTTCTCATTCTACAATCTCATAAGGGAGATATTAATATTATCACCACACTGAAATGAAGAAACTGATGCACAAAAGGTCAAGTTACCACCTCAATTCACATAACTAATAAGTATCGGGTCTGAACTGCCTACATACTTAACCACTACATGTTGAAAAGATATTGGCCCACTTGCACAAATTAGACTCTTTGGAATCAACTGAGATTTCACTTTTATTACCTCAGAAAGCTGTCATCATTCAGTTTCTAGATTACAGGGTATAAAATATTTATTGTATCCATTTCTTCCTCTCCACCTCTATGGCTTCAACTTTAGTTTAGATCTTCACTTCTCATCTTGATTATTTGAATAATTATGGCTCTTTTTACTAGCCCTTATACAGACAATAAACTTTAATCTCTGGTCTTGAGTCCAAACACTTTATTCTGTTGCTGTTCAAGATCGGTCTATATAATTGGGAAAAAGACATATGACAATGAAAAAAGTTGATCTAAATAGCACCTTCATTTCCAATTGACCATATAAAAAAGGCACATACATAGATTTGATGGGCACAGAACTCTTAGCACCTCCCACAGCACAATTTCCTAGGATAGAATTTCTAACCATCAAAAATATGACTGAATTGTCAAAAAACTGAAAATCTATAAAAAGTCACAATTCTATCTGTACTTTGACAACTTAAAGTTCTCATTCACATATATAAAATAATACAAAGACCATGGCTTTTCTCTCCTGGAATGTCCAAGGCATGCAAACTGTCTGCATCCCCACAGGCAGTTATGATCATGATATGCTAAAACAAAGTTATGAGAAAAAGGGGTCTTATGAGTTTTTTCTGTCAAAATTAAATTTTGCTAATCTCTAGTATCTGAGTATGTTCATACAGAAATGAAATGGAAGTTGCATTAAAGATTGTGAAGAGTTACTTAAGTAAGTCAGATTATGATGTGAATTCAAGAATATTTTATTTCAGTTTCTACTTGAAAGAGCTTTTCCTCACATAGAAAACACATAAACTAAAACTAAAAACATTTCTGTGTCCTAAGAAAAGTCACTAAGCTTCTATGACTCCTTACCTAGAAAGTAGAGGTTAGTAGATGAATTCTAAGATCTTTTTCTGCTCTACTCTTCCAATTTGGGTAGATTTTTCAAGTTGAATAAAATTTCTTTGGTATCATCATCAAATCAGCAAACTGTTTTGCTGGTTTAGAGAACGAAGAATGTAAGAAATTTATGATTTACAGTTTGAGCTTCACAATTTGAATTGTTTTAATTTCCCGTGAAAACAACACAGAAGCTTTAATGCCACTCCCCTAAATTACCTTCAGTTAATGTGTACTCCCTCAGGATCACAAAGACATGCACGTTATTTTCAGTAACAAATGTCTGTCTTTCAGAGTAAGGATATAATTGGAACAGAAAAAGTGAATGACAGCAGCAACCTCAGAGTTTGGTAAAACTCTGCTCAGAAAAAAGTAAGCTTGAACTAGAGGAAGTGGTGAGATGAACAAGCATTTTTGGTTTAAAAGATCAATAAAAATGAATGTGCTGATGTAATGTTCCCGACCAGAGAACTCAAAAGTGTTTCCATTTTGTTTCAAGTCTGATGTCATTGAATTAAGAACCCTAACATAGTTTTTATGCAAGCAGGATGTAGCTTTGAGTAAACAGACATCCAGCACATTTGACCATCGCTCAAAACACTTTAGATACATCTAATAGGGAGTCCTTAAAGCAGACTTCTGCCCAAACCACATACTGAAAATTCCAATTATACAAGCAACCACGTCACTACAACCTAATTGCCACTATCCTGAATGTGGGATGTGATCACTGCTTATGCACCCTTATTTTTCTCAAAGAAGCCTTAGTGATCCTTTCAATTTAGCAGACTGCCCAGGACTGTTGGGAGGATGAGCAGCAAACTCCTTAGCAACCAGAGGCTACAAATTGGTTTGTGCTGGCTTGTTTATGGGGCTTACTTAGTTAACTTTTTTCCAAACCAGTGGATATCTTAAACATTTCCTTCCCTAACAAGGAAAAGTTCTTTTAAAAAATGAGATTCTAAAACAATCAAAATGATAAAGAAAAAAAATGGGAGAATCTAGCAAAAAAGGTATTAAATTCAAAATTAAATTGAGCATTGATAAACCTCACTGTCAAAGCCATTTAAACAAATTGAAATGCATCCTTCCCTCTCAGTTTCACACAAAGTACAATATGCCCTATTTTAAAATTAGATAAGCTGCTTAAAAGCTATTACTGTAAAACTCCACCTTCTCGCTAACCAAATTTACTGTAATGTGGGGTAAGATATTTTTTCTTTCACTATTTCTATTTGTTGTTTTGAAGAGAGTGATACTTTTAAAATGTTTTTCATGTTCTTAAAGTAAATGCATTTCAATGTTTTTGAAAAATTAAGAATGTAAAAATATACAGTAGCTCCATAAAAAGACATACTTTCTCTAGAAGAAAAATACATTTAAACAACTCACAAAAACACATTATGCCACCAGTGAAAGAAAATAACTTTTAAAAGTAACAATTGTAAATGATATTTTATTTTTTCATGCCCCCACACACAAAATTCTGCTTTGAGAAATATATAGTTGTACCTTGAGATAGTTTAAATTATGTGAAAGACTAAGACTGTATCACTGAAGAGTTTCCAGTTTTAATTTTAAATGTGCTAGAAACAGAATAAGTAGAAATATGAAATTCAATAGAATTGAATTCTTGGAAAGTCAAACTTAAAAGAACCAGATATCTAGATCTTAACCACAGAAAATAATTTTCTCAGGTGGTAAGTCACTACTTTTGAGATCTAAAATAAAATAAGCCTATGAAAACAAGCATACTATATTTTGGATCATCTATATGAAGCCTGTTATTAATTGGTATCTAAAACTGAGTGGTGGGGAATGAGCAAAACCACCAATTGCTTTAAGCCCCTATAAGACTTACTAAAAGATACACTATGAGCAATAAATCCAACAAAAAATCTCAGCAATCTGGGTATCACAAATATGAAAATGCTACTAGCTGGTTTAATCTTATCAAACATTATAACTTTTTTTGCATGATCAAATGATTAAGTATACTAAGAATGTTTATTACCTAGGAAAAAGAAAAGCTGCTGTTAAGGCAACTTAAATAAACCATAAAGTTCAGATCCAGGCTGTCACCCATTAGCAGTTGCCTTCCCTGTGAAACCTAAATATAATATATGATCTCATTTGCTCACAGCAAAATACCATCCTTCTTAGAAGTACATCCTCAGTGACAGCATTTCTGGAATGTCATTCTAGCTCAAGTAAAGCAGCATCCGCAGTACTGCACAATCAGCCTCAGAAGTATTGCTATTTAGAAGCAGAACGACAATGAATAATGGTAAGAAATAGGGCACTGGCCCCCTGGGAATGCAGTAGTAGAGGTAGCAAAATACTTAAACTTCTGACTGCGTTTTCCCGGAGACTTACACACCAGCAAATATGGCCCTGTAGGCATGTAAAAGATAAGAGTGAATTTAACCCACTTTTCCTCTGCTCAGTTGCCACAAGGGTCATTCTCTATGTGTAATTTAAAGTTTATTCCATTTCTGGCTCTATTGTGCATTTTGAAGACTCAGCATAAAGAGGCATGGGGAGACCGAAGACTCAGAGATCAATCCTGAAAGTAGATTACGCTATTAGATATAACCTATTAAAACACCATAGATGGCCAAGTTAGTTAAGTGTAGCCAAATAAAGCTGTTGAAAAGAAAATCTACTTATCTAGACGGTTTCCTGAGAACTCAGAAAGCTGCTCTTTTGGGTGTAGAATTCTGCTCTCAGAAATTTCACCTGCTACCTTCTGCTGGCATTCTTATTAAGACAAAGTTACCCTTAGGAAGGGGAATAAGATGGCAATTAGTAGGATGGAGAACACATTTGTATCTATGAAGGAGCTGACAGAGATGGTGCCATTTGCAGAAGGTAAAATACAGAGAACTGAGCACCAGCAGAGAACAACCCAGATGAGGGGGATTTTCAAAACAGTAAGACTGAGGGTTGTCTCGGTATGCTTATTTCGGCCCCAGCCTTGAAGTATACTGTCCTCTCCCTGCCCTGCCTCATTTTCACACTAGTGGTAAAGAATCTCCCTGGAATGCAGGAGACTTGAGTTTGATCCCTGGGTTGGAAGATCCTCTGGAGAAGGGAACAGCAACCCTTCGGGAAATCCCATGGACAGCCTGTCGGGCTACAGTTCATGGAGTCACAGAAGAGTCAGACATGACTGAGCATGCATGTATTAAAATGACAATTACCACCCAGAACATTTAAAAAACTCAAGAATATTTTATTTTCGAGAATTCATTTCTTTACCTAGTAAGAATATATTTCTGAAAATAAAAATTGTCAATTCCCCATAATGTGAACACCTGAAGAATTTAAGAGTCCAGAAAGAAAGCGCACAGTTTAAAATGAGAATACTTGAATTATAATCTCACTTTTGGCACACACTAAACATGGACATTTATTGAGCTTTTATGGATTTCATTTAGTTTCTCTGTTATACAAAAGAGGGCAAGAGAGACTTATCACCTCTAAGATATCACAGAGCTCTAAAAAACACTGGCCTGTTCAAAATTAAATATTTTCTGGATAGGGATTAAAGAAAATATGAATTTTGCTTCTGCCTTTTGGCAAGGATTGGACATCATATTATTTCTGCTTATGACATGTATACATAAAACTAATGTATACTAGTCACAAAGTGATTCAAACCATTTGGGTTTGAAAGATAGCACATCCTTTGTATTATTCAGATACCACAATTACTTTTGGGCAAGACAGCAACTGTAATATTCCAATCACAAAATTACCTTTCAAAGTGCTCATTTATCCATGGAAAGTCCTGCAGAAAATATTTATTTGGAAACGACCAAGTGGGAATGGGATTGCAAATCCTCTCAATGAAATCTGGGATGCACAGGTTAACTTTGGGGTTCCTATGTGCCTTCTGAAAAGTTTATAAAATTTTATGTGAGGTGAATGTGTGCATTTCTCTGAGATGTTTCATGGATTAGATCTGTAACTCAAAGTGGTTTAGGATACAAAAGAGAAGAGGTAGTTCTCACCTGAAGAGCAACATGACAGAAAGAGACAAGACAAAATGTGATGTTTCTGGAACGACATTCAAGATTTTTTTTTTTTTTTTAATTAGATCTGGTCACCAAAATCATATTGGTTATATTCTTTGCAGCTAAAGATGGAGAAGCTCTATACAGGCAGCAAAAACAAGTCTGGGAGCAGATTGTGGCTCAGATCATGAACTCCTTACTGCCAGATTCAGACTGAAATTGAAGAAAGTGGAGAAACCATTAGACTATTCAGGTATGACCTAAATCAAACCCCTTGTGACTATACAGCGGAAGTGAGAAATAGATTTAAGGGACTTGATTTGATAGACAGAATGCCTGATAAACTATGGATGGAGCTTCGTGACACTGTACAGGAGACAGGAATCAAGACCATCCCCATGGAAAAGAAATGCAAAAAAGCAAAATGGCTGTCTGAGGAGGCCTTACAAATAGCTGTGAAAAGAAGGGAAGTGAAAAGCAAAGGAAAAAAGGAAAGATAAACCCATTTGAATGCAGAGTTCCAAAGAATAGCAAGGAGAGATAAGAAAGCCTTCCCCAGCTATCAATGCAAAGAAATAGAGGAAAACAACAGAATGGGAAAGACTAGAGATCTCTTTAAGAAAATTAAAGATACCAAGAGAACATTTTATGCAAAGATGGGCTCAATAAACGACTGAAATGGTAGAGACCTAACAAAATCAGAAGATATTAATAAGAGGTGGCAAGAATACACAGAAGAACTGTACAAAAAAGATCTTCATGACCTAGATAATCACGATGGTGTGATCACTCACCTTGAGCCAGACATCCTGGAATGTGAAGTCAAGTGGGCCTTAGAAAGCATCACTACAAGCAAGGCTCGTGGAGGTGATGGAATTCCAGTAGAGCTATTTCAGATCCTGAAAGATGATACTATGAAAGTGCTGCACTCAATATGCCAGCAAATTTGGGAAATTCAGCAATGGCCACAGGACTGGAAAAGGTCAAGGCAATGCCAAAGAATGCTCAAACTATCACACAATTGCACTCATCTCACATGCTAGTAAAGTAATGCTTAAAATTCTCCAAGCCAGGCTTCAGCAATACATGAACCGTGAACTTCCAGATGTTCAAGCTGGATTTAGAAAAGGCAGAGGAACCAGAGATCAAGTTGCCAACATCTGCTTGATCGTGGAAAAAGCAAGAGAGTTCCAGAAAAACATCTATTTCTGCTTTATTGACTATGTCAAAGCCTTTGACTGTGTGGATCACAATAAACTATGGAAAATTCTGAAAGAGATGGGAATACCAGACCACCTGACCTGCCTCTTGAGAAATCTGTATGCAGGTCAGGTAGCAACAGTTAGAATTGGACATGGAAAAACAGACTGGTTCCAAAGAAGAAAAGGAGTACGTCAAGGCTATATATTGTCACCCTACTTATTTAACTTATATGCAGATTACATCATGAGAAACTTTGGGCTGGAGGAAGCACAAGCTGGAATCAAGATTGCTGGGAGAAATATCAATAACCTCAGATATGCAGATGACACCACCCTTATGGCAGAAAGTGGAGAAGAACTAAAGAACCTCTTGATGCAAGTGAAAAGGGGAGTGAAATAGTTGGCTTAAAGCTTAGCATTCAGAATGGCATCTGGTCCTATCACTTCATGGCAAAGATGGGGAAACAGTGGAAACTGTGGCTGACTTTATTTTTCTGGGCTCCAAAAACACTGCAGATGGTCATTGCAGCCATGAAATTAAAAGACGCTTACTGCTTGGAAAGAAAGTTATGATCAATCTAGATAGCATATTCAAAAGCAGAGTCATTACTTTGCCAACAAAGGTCCGTCTAATCAAGGCTATGGTTTTTTCAGTGGTCACGTATGGATGTGAGAGTTGGACTATAAAGAAAGCTGAGCCCTGAAGAATTGATGCTTTTGAACTGTGGTGTTGGAGAAGACTCTTGAGAGTCCCTTGGACTGAGAGGAGATCCAACCAGTCCATCCTAAAGGAGATCAGTCCTGGGTGTTCATTGGAAGGACTGATGTTGAAGCTGAAACTCCAATACTTTGGCCACCTGATGCAAAGAGCTGACTCATTGGAAAAGACCCTGATGCTGGGAAAGATTGAGGGAAGGAGCAGAAGGGTTTGACAGAGGATGAGATGGTTGGATAGCATCACCAACTCAATTGACATGGCTTTGGGTGGACTCCGGGAGTTGGTGATGGACATGGAGGCCTGGTGTGCTGCGGTTCGTGGGGTCACAGAGTCGGACACGACTGAGCGACTGAACTGAACTGAACCCATATCTGCAAAATTCCAAAGACTGATCTGCCTCTAGCAGGGTAAATAAATATCCAAATGAGTGAATGTGCATAAACAATTAAAATTCCAAAACAGATACTTTGATCATAAACTGTGACAGCTATGACTTAAATTAACTCTCTCATTTTGATTACTGGTTATTTTTTATGTTTTGTTACACAGTAATACTAATTTTGAATTTGCAACAAATATTTAAGCCTACATCTTCCTTTCCTAGAGTCCTTAAAATGAAAGAGAGGAAGTCAGTTTGAGGTAAGTCATAGCAAGTACTAGGGTTTTCCTCTTTTGCATGCTGCCATCTACTATTGAAAACATCTGTAATGCATCAGAACTGTTGCTGTTTAGTCACTAAACGGGCTTCCCTGGTGGCTCAGACTGTAAAGCATCTGCCTGCAACGCATGAGACCTGAGTCCGATCCCTGGATCGGGAAGATCCCTTGGAGAAATGAATGGCCACCCACTCCAGTATTCTTGCCTGAAGAGCTCCAGAGACAGAAGTGCCTGGCAGGTAATAGTCCATGGGGTCTCCAAGAGTCCGACGTGACTGAGGGACTAACACACACACCTACACACACACACAACTCATGTCTGACTCTTTTGCAACGCTATGGACTGTAGCCCCTCAGGCTCCTTTGTCCATGGGATTTCTCAGGAAGTTGAAGTGGGTTGCCATGTCCTACTCCAGGGGATCTTCCTGACCTAGGGGTTGAACCCATGTCTCCTGCAATGGCAGGCAGATTCTTTACCACTGGACCACCTGGGAAGCCTAATTGTGTTTGTATTTTAACAGGAACAAAATAATCGTGTCTAAGAGTTTTTCCTTTGAATAATTCTTTGTGATGAAATAATACTGAAGACACTATAGATTATAATCAAATTTCAAAAGATATAATTAATGCTACTAAATTTTTCCTTTATATTAAAAAATATAACAATAAAGTCTTTGATCTAAGGCACCACATCCAGAAGGAATTTTCAGATGTAAAAATGGAATCAGACTTGGTTTCTACAACCTTTCCCCATAAAAAGAGATTCAAGCTTGATGTTAAAATTATTGTTGTATAAACAAAGACATGAACAAAAATAGCCACAAACATTGACTGAAAACCTAGTCATTGGTCTAATCAAATAATTTGTTCTCATTTGCCTTTCTCAATGTTCACAAAGGGTATCTCATTTGGCCATTTATCTGTTAGATTATTAATATTAAACTCAATGTATAATTTGGGAATTGAAGCTCAGAGAGACTAGCAAATTTTCTTAAGTATGCAGAGCTGGCAAGTAATAGAGCTGGGACCAGTGCAAACCTTTCAGAAGTTAATAGGGCAGACTTTGTGCCTTCATGGAAATAGACACAATTTTAAATCACAAGCTTATCATCTACGCAACTGATTATTTGGGGCTATTCAACACTCAACCTCCCTTGTGCTTCCAGTCAATAAGTCATGTCATTAACAGTCAACTAATAGTTATGTTTCCAAAATCTACATTTCACAATGTGATAACTTCTCTTTCTACCTATCATTCCAGATGGTGGATACAGGAAGATCTGATGGCCTATTTTGGGAAAGAAAATCCATTCAAGATTTACAGATCAAAATAAAGTCTTTGAAATAGTTTGTCCATCCCTTTCTCCTATTCATATTATAAGGAGATAATTTAGAAAACACCTGTAACTTTGTTTAGCTTATCATCCTTTTATTTCCCTATAAACAGTTGTTAAGAACTTTCTCAATAAAAGTATAATTTGTGAAAACATTTTCATAATTGGAAAAATGCTTAAAATGAAGAGGGAGAAAGAGGGCTTAAATATTGGATCAGATCAGATCAGTCGCTCAATCGTGTTCGACTCTTTGCGATCCCATGAATCGCAGCACGCCAGGCCTCCCTGTCCAACACCAACTCCCGGAGTTCACTGAGACTCACGTCCATCGAGTCAGTGATGCCATCCAGCCATCTCATCTTCTGTCGTCCCCTTCTCCTCCTGCCCCCAATCACTCCCAGCATCAGAGTCTTTTCCAATGAGTCAACTCTTCGCATGAGGTGGCCAAAGTACGGAGTTTCAGCTTTAGCATCATTCCTTCCAAAGAAATCCCAGGGCTGATCTCCTTCAGAATGGACTGGTTGGATCTCCTTGCAGTCCAAGGGACTCTCAAGAGTCTTCTCCAACACCACAGTTCAAAAGCATCAATTCTTCGGTGCTCAGCCTTCTTCACAGTACAACTCTCACATCCATACATGACCACAGGAAAAACCATAGCCTTGACTAGACGAACCTTTGTTGGCAAAGTAATGTCTCTGCTTTTGAATATGCTATCTAGGTTGGTCATAACTTTCCTTCCAAGAAGTAAGCGTCTTTTAATTTCATGGCTGCAGTCACCATCTGCAGTGATTTTGGAGCCCAAAAAAGTAAAGTCTGACACTGTTTCCACTGTTTCCCCATCTATTTCCCATGAAGTGATGGGACCAGATGCCATGATCTTCGTTTTCTGAATATTGAGCTTGGCTTAGCCAACTTTTTCACTCTCCACTTTCACTTTCATCAAGAGGCTTTTGAGTTCCTCTTCCTTTCTGCCATAAGGGTGGTGTCATCTGCATATCTGAGGTTATTGATATTTCTCCCGGCAATCTTGATTCCAGCTTGTGTTTCTTCCAGTCCAGCGTTTCTCATGATGTACTCTGCATATAAGTTAAATAAACAGGGTGACGCTATACAGCCTTGACATACTCCTTTTCCTATTTGGAACCAGTCTGTTGTTCCATGTCCAGTTCTAACTGTTGCTTCCTGACCTGCATACAAATTTCTCAAGAGGCAGGTCAGGTAGTCTGGTATTCCCATCTCTTTCAGAATTTTCCACAGTTTATTGTGATCCACACAGTCAAAGGCTTTGGCATAGTCAATAAAGCAGAAATAGATGTTTTTCTGGAACTCTCTTGCTTTTTCCATGATCCAGCGGATGTTGGCAACTTGATCTCTGGTTCCTCTGCCTTTTCTAAAACGAGCTTGAACATCAGGAAGTTCACGGTTCACATGCTGAAGCCTGGCTTGGAGAATTTTGAGCATTACTTTACTAGCGTGTGAGATGAGTGCAATTGTGCGATAGATTGAGCATTCTTTGGCATTGCCTTTCTTTGGGATTGGAATGAAAACTGACCTTTTTCAGTCCTGTGGCCACTGCTGAATTTTCCAAATTTGTTGGCATATTGAGTGCAGCATAAGAACTTCATAAAAATTGAGAATCTGGCAACAACTGAGTTCAGTTCAGTTCAGTTGCTCAGTTGTGTCCAACTCTTTGCGACCCCATGGACTGTGGCACACCAGGCCTCCCTGTCCAATACCAGCTCTCAGAGTTTACTCAAACTCATGTCCATTGAGTCGGAGATGCCATCCAACCATCTCATATTCTGTCGTCCCCTTCTCCTCCTGCCCTCAATCTTTCCCAACATCAGGATCTTTTAAAATGATTCAGCTCTTTGCATCAGGTGGCCAAAGTATTGGAGTTTCAGCTTCAACATCAGTCCTTCCAACAACTGAGTGAGCATCTATAAAAATGACTATGGTATTATTAATCTGTCACTCTATATCCTTGCTTATAGAGAACTAGTTATACGGTAAGCTTAAAAAACATACATATCATAGAAATCTTAATACTAGATATCTTAAATTCACTACCTGTGATATAATTTATGTGTATATTTTTTCACCTATCATTTTCAGAACAATTTCTAGGCAATTTGGAGTGAATGCAAAATAGAATGAATAAAATAAATTTGACTAATGTACTATTAAGTTCCATAAACTATGTTGTACTATAATAACTACACTATTTAAATATATGTAATTTGTTTGATACTATTTCATAAAATGTACAGATGACTACCTCAGAAAACGTGCCCTAGAAAAAGACAAACATATGCTGTAATGGTATGGCCACTAGTCTGCGCTGTTGTATAAGAAATACTCATTTTCATCAAAGTATTTCTAAAATGAACTAGCTCCATTTATTCTATATTAAGAATCACAACTATCAGATCTCAGGTTTATATTTACAATTTTCTATAAAATATTACATGCCAAGTCAATTTGGGAAAATATTAATATAAAGTCTTGAATGGTTCCCCTTTTCTTTTAAATTAAAAAAATGGCATATTTAATACTATAAAATGTTGCTAATTTGTGAAATATGAAGTATGTTAAGCTACAGAATAATGGCTCCCTTTAATTTGATACATTATGCAAAAATGTTCTAGCAGCTGGATACAGATAATGATCAAATAATTTGCCTGTGCATATTACTAAGAAACCACCATAAATAGCTTCTATAGATGGTCTCATTAGTGATTTTAAATAAATATGGTAAAACACATACATTAGTGATAATTTTTATATTAAGTTTCAAATTGTATAACTTCTTTCTCAATTATCCATAAACATTTTTAGATTTGTCAGTTAAAACACAATTATATCTTTGGATCTTCATCTATGAGTGTCTTATACTTCACTGAGAAACTTGTTGCTGCTGCTGCTGCTAAGTCACTTCAGTCGTGTCCGACTCTGTGCGACCCCATAGACGGCAGCCCACCAGGCTACCCCGGCCCTGGGATTCTCCAGGCAAGAACACTGGAGTGGGTTGTCATTTCCTTCTCCAGCGCATGAAAGTGAAAAGTGAAAGTGAAGTCACTCATTCGTGTCCAACTCTTAGCGACCCCGTGGACTGCAGCCTTCCAGGCTCCTCCACACATGGGATTTTCCAGGCAAGAATACTGGAGTGGGGTGCCATTGCCTTCTCCTCTGACAAACTTGAGGAACTGTTAAAGCCTCAACACTTAAAATTATTTCAGGATTTGGAAAAATGGACATTTTAAACTAAAAGTAATATTTTAAAATCTTCACCCATGCAAAATATTGTTTCAAATGCCCTTAATTATTTTTGGAGTTTGTTTGTTTTTCTTAAGTACATGACAGGCTGAAAATAAGAATATTTCTAAGTGTATTAGAAGTTGTTTTAGGGTGCTTCAACGTTTTTCAGAAAAATGTGTATTTAAATATAGATATTTACTTGCAACTTCACAATGCTGTATTTCAGAGAAAAATATGCTCAGTCAAACATGAACCATTTATCTGCAAAATATTATGCAGGATTACATTTAGAAAAATTAATATCCCCCACTCAGTTAATGAAGATGAAGAAGTATATGTTGTTATTCTGGACAATTCTACAGTAAAAACAAGACAGTCGAACTAAACAGTCTTCTTGTTTAAAAATGGAAATTCTGCAAAAACTGTGCTAGTCTCAAAACACTACTATACCTGTCATATAAAAATTCTGTTTTGCACACTCAGTGAAAAACAACTATACACATCCAAACTGTTGTATTTTATTAAAGGTAATAAACAGATCAAACATACATGACAACTGGCCATTCAATTTAAATGCCATTGATATTTTGCTGCCATGGATATTTTAGTACTCAAACATCTTTTGACATGTTGTATAACAAAGAATATTTAATTTTTAGGAAGGATAACATTATGGCAACTCACCTATAGAATGAATATTGCCACCTATAGTATGAATATTGCCACCTATAATGCATGTAAGTTAAATATATTATCTTGTAGTCATAAAGTTACAATGTCTGAAGACTATAAATGTGAAGGAGTAACACTCATGGGTGAATCTTATTCCAGCCCTTCAATAAATATGTGGCCTTGGGTTTGTGTCATAACCTCTTTGGATCTCTGTTTCTTCATCTATAAAATGAGGATAATAATAATAATTATCTTACAAGGTTCTCATGAATAGTGTATATATAGACACATATGTATATGCATATATGTATATATGTACATGTGTATCTGTATATATATATACATACAGGAGAAGGAAATGGCAACCCACTCCAGTATTGTTGCCTGGAGAATCCCAGGGACAGAGGAGCCTGGTGGGCTGCCTGCCGTCTATGGGGTCGCAAAGATTCGGACATGACTGACGTGACTTAGCAGCAGCAGCATATATATGTGTGTATAAGAAGAAAAAAAAAAAAAAAAGATTGTGTGGCTTCCCAGGTGGTTCAGTGATAAAGAATTCACCTGCCAGTGCCAGAGACACAGGAGATGTGTGTTTGATCCCTGGGTAGGGAAGATCCCCTGGAGAAGGAAATAGCAACCCACTCCAGTATTCTTGCTGGGAAAATCCATTTGACAGAGGAACCTGGCAGCTTACAGTCCACAGGGTCACAAAGGATGGGACACAAATTATTAACTGAGCACACACACGTGCACACAAGATTATTCTTGTAAAGAGTTCAGTATATGGGGCTTCCCTTGCGGCTCAGCTGGTAAAGAATCCACGTGCAATATAGGAGACCTGCGTTCGATCCCTGGGTTGGGAAGAAATCCTGTAGAAGGGAAAGGCTACCCACTCTAGTATTCTGGCCTGAAGAATTCCATGGACTCTATAGTCCACGGGGTCACAAAGAGTCAGACATG
The DNA here is from genome assembly GCF_055505025.1 of Bos grunniens. Taxonomy (NCBI): domain Eukaryota; kingdom Metazoa; phylum Chordata; class Mammalia; order Artiodactyla; family Bovidae; genus Bos; species Bos grunniens. The sequence goes on along the minus strand of NC_141172.1, from coordinate 33,325,705 downwards.
ACTGAGCAATTTTCACTTTCACCATTTACTACACATGCAGTGATTGTTGTATATTCAGTACTATTATTCACTAGTTTATTAATTTCATGTATTGATTGTTAGATATGCATTACTATTATTAGCTTATTAATTTGGAGAGATAAAATTCTTCAGAGCAAACCAGGTGCATAAACTGCAGCCAAAGAAAATATGCTTCTTATTTGTGTAATTCGGCATCTCTGGACTTTTAACACTACCCACGTAATTTTTTTCCACCATTGAGGCTCCCACATTTACAGCCCTGCCAAAATCTTGTTTTGACTCCATAAGTATGAAAACATTGGAATTTCACTTTTCATGTGTCACACCACCATATGCAAATTAGGATAACACTGAAAATTTGGGTTTTATTCCTACATAGTCAACTTGTATTTGGATGTGAATACTTGATCAATCAGTTGGTTGGTCATAGGCTATTCATTTAATTTTATAAGGAAATAGTTATTCACCTTGCAAGGATTACTGTGCATGTGCTTTATAGCACAGGTAGCTCAGTTAGGTGCTCTGTGATGACCTACATGGGTGGGATAAGGGGTATGGGAAAGAGGTCTAAGAGAGAGGGGATATATGTAGGTATGCTGTTGTTGTTCAGTTGCTAAGTCATTTCTGACTCTTTGTGACGCCATGGACTGCAATACACCAGGCTTATTGTTCTTCAATATCCCCCGAGTTTGCTCAAATTCATGTGCATTGACTAGGGATGCTACCTAACCATCTCATCCTCTGCCACCCTCTTCTCCGTTTGCCTTCAATCTTTCCCAGCATCAGGGTCTTTTCCAATGAGTTCAATAGATGTATACATATAGCTGATTCACTTGTTGCAGAAACTAATGCATCACTGTAAAGCTATTAGACTGCAATTAAAAAAAAAAGATTACTATCCAATTTCTCAAAATTGTTGCAAGCAATCAAGGTAAAACTCCTAAATCAGTACTATTAGCTCCTTCTCACTACTTATCTAATCTTATTTATTTTTGCACCTCTTCCCAACAGAATTGCCAAGTAATCCTCATTTCAAGTAGTTCCTATTACAACTGAATAGACTTCCTAGTTTCCTAACACAAAGCATTGGCTGCCTACAGTTTGCATGTTTGCTCTGCTCTTGACCGCATCTGTCAATTTCTTGCTGCAAGTGGGAAACCCATAAAAGGTTTCCTAGTTGAGACAGTTGTTTGCCACATTTCCATTGCCATGTTTTCTAACAGCTGGTGTCCACTACGTTCTTGACCTTCTACTGTGTTGTGCTGCTTTCCTTAACCTCAGCCCTCACCTGCTTGGTGTTCTTTGTACTTACTTGATGACCTTGGCTTCTTAAATTATTACAATCTGTTCATCTTTTGGTCAATAAGTGCTCAAGATTCTCTAGCCTTCAGTACCTTGGGTCTGCTTATTGATTTTTTAAATCTAGTTTATATCCATGGCCTGATTTTGGCCTTTTACTTATGCATATACTTTGGTTTCTGGCTTCTTATATAATCTTCAAACTGTGCTTCTGGTCTCACCCCAGACATTTGGATTGATTCCAGCTATCTTTTTGTCTGTACATCCATTGCTTCATTTTGGCTTCCAGTTTCATTGCATATCTTGAACACTGACTTCACCATTGATTGAGTCTCATCTTTTATATTCTAATTTCATAAAAACTCTTCTTATTTATAACCACTCTGAAACTAGAGGAGGAAAAAAAATCTATGGAAAGGTAGGATATAAAACTATTAGCATTTACAAAAGCAAGAGTTTCCCATAAACTTTGATTCTTATATTTAACCCTCTTAGCTCACAGCTCCTTGGCACCAAGGAAACAAATAGTGACGGTTAATCCCTCCCACCCCAAAAAGTATTATTTCCAGCTGTTTCTTACAGTAAAATGCTAACCACGTGTAACTTAAATGGTAAGCCTCCAAAATATATCTAATTTTTAAGAGTAAAGTCCAGTAAGCAGAAAGAACAACAATAAAAAGGTGGTTGTACGATGATTACTTAGGATTAGGATGCCTTGAATTATACTAGAACTGGAAGCCATCTGAGTCAGTAGGGAGGAGGTCTGACACTAGATTAGTTCAAGAGCAGGAGACAGCTGCAACCCTTGAATGGGACCCTGAGGAGGTTGTTGGAAAGAAGGTTCAAATGCATCAGATGTAAGTGGCAAAAGTAAAAAGGGAGAAGCAAAGCCTTAGAAGAAAAAGCAATGATGTCACGTTCAAGCTGTCACAGGTTCTGGTACCTCTTCCATGTGGCCTCTGAGGAAGACAGAGGCAAAGGCAGTGGGAGCTGGAATGCATCTGTGCAGCCATCTACTGCAGCCTCCTCATTTTTGCAGTACTTTTAACATATACATCATTTCCTTCCTGCCACTGTGGGTCCATACTTAGAAACTTTGGCCCCGCGTGTTCAATGGTTTCAGAAATAGTAGCTCTCTTAGAACATACTGAACTGGATTAAAAGCAGCAGCTTCTCTGGAAAAAAAAAAATTCGTGTGTGTGTAGAACACACTGCCATCTGTTCCTTTTTCCACTTTAAGTCAGGTTCCCTTTTTTTATACCAAGTGACGCAATGCTGCCAAAGCTTTTGGGTCAGTGCTCATAGTCAAGAGTTAGGAAGGAAATCTTCTGAAGAGAAAGTGAAGTTACTCTACACCATGTGAGGGATACTCAGAATTTTCCTACAGTAATTTTCAGCAATTATACATGGATCTCAAATACTCTTAATAAGGAAGAACAGTATATATTAAGTAGGGTGTTTTATTTTAAATATGTTTTACATAGTGTTCATAGCAGTAGTACTTATAAACACCCAAGATGTTTATAGAGGAGCTCCACTATAGAGGAGTAGAAAGGCTTGTAGGCCAACTCTTACTTAGTATGTAAAGTAGCAAAATGCTTACACCTGACAAAGACCTTTTTTAAAAAAATTTTTTAAATTTGTGTGTGTGGGTATGTTGGGGGGGGGTGCGCATTTTTAAGACTTTCTTGAATTTGTTACAATATTGTTTCTGTTTTACATTCTGGTTTTTTAGCCATGAGACTTGTGGGATCTAACCAGGTATTGAACTCCCATCCCCTGCTTTGGAAAGCAAAATTTTAACCACTGGACCACCAGACAAGTCCCGACAAACATTTCTTCTGAGTGAACCAATTACTCAAGATTCATCTTAAGGTAACATGATCTATCTCAAAATCAAGTAAATTCTTTTTATGCTTCTCATAATCTTATTATAGCACTTATAAACTCTTTTTCATGTATTTATTTACATCAGGATGTATGTTCTGTGAAAACCAAGACTTTGTTTAGTTCACTCCTTATTTCAGGAACCTGGAATAACAGGCTCTAAGTAAATGCCCACTGAATTAGAACTCATTAATGTCAATGTAAAAATGAAGTTGGTTTGATACAATAAACCTGGAAAACCTTGCAGAACTCTTTGGAATTAGTAAAATTATGTCTTCAAAAAATTGTTACCTAACAAAACCACCATTTTAAAATTTCTACAGAATTCTCTCAAATGCATACCCTCACATTATTAGTAAACTATGTTTTTCAGTCTTAACATTAAAGTATCCTGCCTGATATTTTAGGAGTTGTGGTTCATTATACTCTAATTAACAATGATTTGTTAGAAATGTACATAAAGCCAAATGTTAAATCACTTTCTTGTTTCAACTTTATGAAAAGGGTAAGCATTGCTGTTGCTCAGTAGCTAGTCCTGTCCAGCTCTGTGATCCCATAGACGGCAGCATACCAGGCTCTTCTGTCCTTGACTGTCTCCCTGAGTTTGCTCAAATTCATGTCCATTGGGTCAGTGATGCTATCTAATTATCTCATCCTCTGCCACCCTCTTCTCTTTTTGCCTTCAATGTTTCCCAGTATCAGGGTCTTCTCCAGTGAGTTGGCTCTTTCCGACTTTCCAGCGTATTGAAGTTTCAGCTTCAGCAACAGTCCTTTCAATGAATACTCAAGGTTGATTTCCTTTAGAATTGATTAGTGCATTCTCCTCACAGTCCAAGGGAATCTCAAGAGTCTTCTCCAGCACCACAATTTGAAAGCATCAATTCTTTGGTGTTCAGCCTTCTGTATGGTCCAGCTCTCAAACCTGTACATGACTACTGGAAAATCCACAGACTGACTATATGGACTTTTGTTGGCCAAGTGATGTCTCTGCTTTTTAATATGCTGTCTAGGTTTGTCATAGCTTTCTTTTCAAGGAGTAACCATCTTTTAATCTCATGGCTGCAGTCACCATGCACAATGAATTTGGAGCTCAAGAAAATAAAATCTGCTTCCAATTTTCCCCCTTCTATTTGCCATAAAATGATGGGACTGGATGCCATGATCTTAGTTTTTGAATGTTGAGTTTTAAGCCAGTTTTTCACTGTCCTCTCTCATTCTCATCAAGAGGCTCTTTAGTTCCTCTTCACATTCTGCCATTAGAGTGGTATCATCTGCATATCTGATGTTGTTAGACATTTCTCCTCACAATTTTGATTCCAGCTTGTGATTCATCCAGCTAAGAATTTTTCATGATGTACTCAGAATTTAAGTTAAATAAGCAGGGTGACAATATATAGCCTTGTCGTATTCCTTTCCCAATTTTGAACCAGTCAGGTTCTAATTGTTGCTTCTTGACCTGAATACAGGATTCTCAGGAGGCAGGTGAGATGATCTGGTGTTCCCATTTCTTTAAGAATTTTCCACAGTTTGTTGTGATCCACAGAGTCAAAGATTTTAATGTAGTCAGTGAAGCAGAAGTAGATACTTTTTATGGAACTTTCTTGCTTTCTCTATGATCCAATGAAATTGGCAATTTGATCTCTGATCCCTCTGCTTTTTCTAAACCCAGCTTGTGCCTCTGGAAAATTTTGGTTCACATACTGTTGAAGCCTAGCTTGAAGGATTTTGAGCATAACTTTACTAGCCTGTGGAATGAACACAATTGTACAGTAGTTGGAACATTTTTTGGCATTGCCTTTCTTTGGAATTGGAATGAAAACTGATCTTTTCCAGTCCTATGGCCATTGCTGAGTTTTCCATATTTGTTGACATATTGAGTTCAGTGCTTTAATGGCATCATCTTTTACGATCTTATGTAGCTCAGCTGAAATTCTGTCATCTCCACTAGGCTTTGTTTGTAATAATGCTTCCTAAGGCACCCTTGACTTCATGCTCCAGGATGTCCAGCTCTTGGTGAATGACCACACCATTGTTGTTATCTGGGTAATTAAGACCTTTTTTTGTATAGTTTTTCTGGGTATTCTTGCCATGTATTCTTAATATCTTCTACTTCTGTTAGGTCCTTACCATTTCTGTCCTTTATTGTGCCGATCATTTCAAGAAATATCCCTTTGGTATTTCCAATTTTCTTGAAGAGATCTCTAGTCTTTCCCATTCTTTTCTTTTTCTTTGTTTTCTCAATCTATTTACATTGTTAATTTAAGAAGGCCTTCTTGTCTCTCCTTGGTATTCTCTGGAACTTTGCATTCAGTTGTGTGTATCTTTTCCTTTCTTCTTTGCCTTTCACTTTTCTTTTCTCAGCTATTTGTAAGGCCTTCTCAGACAACCATTTTGCCTTTTTGCATTTCTTTTTCTTAGGGATGGTTTTAGTCACTGCCTCCTCTACAGTATTACGAACTTCTGTCCATAGTTCTTCGGGCACTCTATCAGATTTAATCCCTTGAATCTATTTGTCACTTACACTGTATAATCATAAGGGATTTTATTTAGGTCATATATGAATGGCCTAGTGGTTTTCCCTACTTTCTTCAATTTAAACCTGAATTTTCCAATAAGAAACTCATAATCTGAGCCACCGTCAGCTCCAGGTCTTGTTTCTGCTAACTGTATACAGTTTCATATTGGGCTACAAAGAATATAATCAATTTGATTTCGGTATTAACCGTCAGGTGATGTCCACATGTAGAGTCATCTGTTGTGTTGTTGCAAGAGGTTATTTGCTATGACAGTGTTTTCTCTTGGCATTTCTGTTATCCTTTGCCCTGCTTCATTTTGTCCTCCAAGGCCAAACTTGCCTGTTACTCCAGGTATCTCTTGACTTCCTGCTTTTGCATTCCAGTTTTCTATTGATGAAAAGGACATCTTTTTTTTTTTTTTTGGTGTTAGTTCTAGAAGGTCTTGTAGGTCTTCATAGTACTGTTCAACTTCAACTTCTTTGTCATTAGTGGTTGGGGCATAGAGTTGGATTACTGTGATGTTGAATGGTTGCCTTGGAAATGGACCAAGGTCATTCTTTCATTTTTGAGGCTGCACCCAAGTACTGCATTTGGGACTCTTTTTGACTATGAGGGTTATGCCAGTTCTTCTAAGGGATTCTTGTCCACAATAGTAGATATAATGGTCATCCAAATTAAATTTGCCCATTCTCATCCATTTTCATTGACAGATTCCTAAGATGTCAGTGTTCAATCTGGCCATCGCCTGCTTAACCCCATCCAATGTACCTTGATTCACGGACCTAACAGTCTAGGTTCCTACGCAACAGTGTTGTTTACAGCATCAGACTTTACTTTCACCACCAGACACATCCAAGACTGAGTGTTACTTCTGCTACGGTCCAACCATTTCATTCTTTCTGGAGCTATTAGTAATTGCCCTCCACTCTTCTCTAGTAGTATATTGGAAACCTTCCAACTGGAAGAGGGTTTCATCTTCCAGTGTCATATCTTTTTGCCTTTTTATACTCTTCATGAGTTTCTTGAGGCAAGAATATTTGAGTGGGTTGTCATTTACTCCTCCAGTGGACCAGGGTATACTGCATATGTAAAGCCTATTTTTCATAAATATTAAACATTTTTTAATTGATGAAAATCATCGATTATCTCATGCTACGATAAATGTGTCGTAGGCATAATAAAAGTTTTTATATTCTCACAGCAGATTTGACACCCACATAAAAAAGAAAAAATATGCAGAAGCCACTGAAAACTGTGTACCTAGTATTTAAATCTCCATAAGTATAGAATGAAGTCATTTTTATTTTTAAGCACAGAGTTCATTTTGTATGTAAGAGAAGAAAAAGAGAAGAATCTTCATACTTTTGATGAAGAAAATTCTGTTTTAGGTAAACATAGCTTAGTTATAATTTGGTAATTATTGTTCTCTACTATTCCCTGAAAGTATTAGACACATTAACCAGTACTTATTCATCTCCCACTGTGAGCCCTCTCCCAGCTAGAACATTTTAATCCATATTTTCCTGTTTTTAGTCATGATGTGACACTTTTCTCTATATTGTCAGTGACCTTATCATCTTTCTTTTCCTATATCAAGGAGCACTGCTTTGCTTTTTCACTGCCAGCTATCCTATTCTCCTTTGAAACCTAATTGTGTATTAATTATCTTTGTATTCAAATAAGGAATGTTAACAATATTTTAATTTTCTAATTCATATATAATTTAAAGTTATACCACTGTTATCACCTATTTTCCTTGGTTAATTACTTAGGCTTCCTTCTGATGATTTCCATTGCAATGCATCTTCCAATAGCATTTGCACATGCCTCAGAGGCTGCTCTACTTGGCCATACAAATCAATAGTTCCTCTATAAGGATTAAAGTACATACAAGGAGCAAAGTTTCTTTAAAAATGAGCTCACTCAGAGTGAGGTTAAAAAAGGCGCCTGCTTAGCAGCAAACTCCCAAAAGAAGCAGCACAGGAGGGAGATGTGCTAAGAGTTGGAATGGTGTCATTTCCCACCTTCAAATCATCTGTTCAACTGTAAGTTGAAAATACTGAGAAACCTGCCTGGAAGGTAAAATCAGGCCAAGCTGTGCAAAAGAGAAAAAACTGACATTTATGGAATGCCTATAATATTTCAGGTATTGTGAAAGTGGGCATTTTCCACACATTTTTGGATTTAATTCTCAAAACGAAATGATTATTATCATCCCCATTTTTGCCCCCACAGGTGTGAAAACTAAAGTTAAGGTCACAGAAAAGAAGATCCAAGCTGAAACACAAATATTTCTCACTCAAGTCTATATTTTTCCCCACTCAAATACCACAAACTTCCTTTGTGCCTTTAAATTTTTTATTTCTTCCAAATCCATCCATCTACTTTTCCTTCCTCTCCCTTTTACCTCACTCCCCTTCCTTCCCTTCCTCTAACAAATATATTTAGCTTTTACTATGTACCAATTACTATGTGGGGAAACAAAAATTGTAAATTATGGCACTCACCATGAAGAGTATACTTTACTTTATATTTTAACAATATTTTATGGATAACTTCTACATAACTATCTAAATTTCACACCAAGGAAACATGTGTATAATGTGCTTAATGAGTGAAAGTACATAGTATATCAACATATTTTCTCCTGAGGAAAACAGATAAAACTGACATCGTATGATTCTTCAGATGATTATGTAAGCAAAATGTAAAGAAATTATATGAAACTTGATTGACTTATGCATGCTTAAGATCAATGATGTGTTAATAAAGAGAGCTGAATCAATTTTCAAATTTATAAAAAGACTTAAAAGGTGTTTGACATGTCATGTTTTAACTGTACAAGTGAGAAATGAAGGCAACCCACTATTTTATTTCTGCCATCATCTTTTGTTTAGCCCTGTTGTTTGCCCTTCCTTTCTCATGGTGATTTTCAGAAGTGAGGGGGGAATCATGAGACATTTGGTCAGATGCTTGAATGTTTCTTGGTGGATACAGTATATTGTAATTAAAGGAGGATATGAATATGGATGTTTTCAGAGGGTGAGTATCCATATGTTTATGTGTATCTATATTTGTATAGATCATTGATTCTATCTAAAAACAATTACCCTTTACGTGAACAGCAATTGAGCAGTGGCAACTTTTTATTTCCTTCTGCTTATTATGATTATTTTTTAGTATTTTTCATTAAGGTTTTTAGGTAGCTCATATCTTTTAGTTTCCATAGGCTGATTTACACATTTTACCATTATATTTTATGAACTTAATGGAATGTTCAGAACACATGGTAGAATGGTGTATTCTTATTCCTGCCTTCATACTCTTCTTGGACAAATTTCATCCAGCTAAAAATAACTTAAATGTGATTATGTCCTTAGTTTACTAAATTCTGTCCCTGGCCTACTCCATTTGAAACTATTCATGACAACTATAACAGAAAATCTACAATAGCTATCTCTGGGAGGAAAATATTTGATAGGTGTATAGTAACCATACAAATGATGTTGTATTTAATAATCTATAGATAATATCTATATCTATAATCTCTATAACTTGAAAAGATATTCATCAGAAGCCAGCAGAGAGATTTCATGTGTCTTCATGTCTCTGCTCATGTGGATTTTGAGATCTATAAGATATGTAAGAATTCCATATTGATATTTGCAAACTATACTAATAAACTTAATACTTGCTTTTTTTAAAATATTGGAGGTGTTTATAAATAATGATACAATAATTATAGCTAATATTAATTGAATACTTACTAATATCAGACCTTTCCCATGTACTCTTTCATTTAATTAGTCTTCTTATTTATGTTCTAAAGAGAGAGGTACTATTTTTACCCCAGTATACAGATGATAAAACTGGGACTTGGAGACTTTAAGTAATATTTCTGAGGCTACAAATCTAGTACGTGGTGGAGCAGGATTTAAATGCAGGAACTTCTGAGATTGTATCTGATTGTCCAATATCATAGAGTGTGTCATCAATATTAATTGGATGCCACAGCATGTATATGTCCTTTGGGAAAGAAACAACTAATGAAGCACAATTACTCTTATGCTGCTGTTTGTGACCTCTGAGAAGTACTTCTTGTGAATATGTCCTGAAGTACACTGTTCAGGAGGACAAGACTAGCTCAAGGTTGCAGATGCAGAATGTCAACAAAACACCTACAGAAAGGAAACCTCTTTTATAAGCTGCTGAAAAAAGAAACTATTGAATAAAGAATTACCTAATTCTTAGTCATTTTTTCCCAAAATACTAAGTCAGTTTGCTTTTTAAACAGAACTATGAATAACTGTAGCTTCAACACCCATCTTAGCAAAGACTTCCACATCCAGAAGGAAAACCTAGCCTCCTCCCAAGAGTAGCTGTGATTCTGTTAAGTCCACAGGAACATAATATTGATCCTAAAACACACTTCTCTATTGGGAGTCTTTGAAAAGGATTTAATGAGCCATATTCTCCCTCTGTATGGGCAATGTCCTGGGAATAAATTAAGCTCTTTTGCAGGCTGAATTAACTCTTTCAAGCCACGTGAGTATTATGTAGTGCACTGAAGCAGCACCTTACAGTCTGTCTTAAAATTTATAAATTGTTGAACCTTGAAAATTTTGCCTAGGTATTCACTTTGGGATTATTATTTCTGGTTATAAAAATAGGTGCATCTGTATCACACGGAAAATTGTAAGAATAAGCAGAAACATAACATTTACAAAATATAAGGTGATATAGAAATAAAAAGACTCTAAACGGGAAGTCAGCAGAGGAAGTTCCTAGCTCCTTTTCTATCTCCAAATATATTTCCTTGGGGAATCTCTTAAATTTTCTTGAATTTAGTCTCTTTTTTTCCTAGATGTTCTGTTTATAAATCAGATCTGGAAGATCAAGAGGATTGTACACTGTTTATTTAAAAAACTGTATATTTACACTAATATCAAATGTTGCCTACAGAAGTGATCAATAACTGCTACAATACTATATCAGGCTGGGGTCACTTAGGAATACAGGGGGTATGACAGACAGTTCTATAGAGGACATGTGATGCAGAAAATAGTTACCAAGAGGTTGAAGAGGTGAAAAGCCAACCACAGAATGGAAATAAAGCAAGGCCTTAGCAACAGCATTAGCTATTTTATGTCAGCTCAGGTGAACTTTCAAACAATCAAAGTCTCTCTTGTGGAGTCCCATGGACCTCCCAAAGGACAACATTTGCAGAAATATTTCTTATGTTCCATTTACTCGGAATGAAACATGGTCTGAGCTTAGGATCTACATTGACTCCTGGGTAATGACAAAGATTTGGTACAGGAACTTTTAGAAGACAAGATTGTAGGATTGGCAGAAAAAGTATATAATAAAAAACTAACAGAACCTTTTATAAGACATCCTACATGCTAAGTCGCTTCAGTCATGTCTGACTCTGCCATTCTATCAACTGTAGCCTGCCAGGCTCCTTTGTTCATGAGATTCTCCAGGTAAGAATACTAGAATAGACTGCCATTCCCTCCTCCAGGAGGTCTTCTTGACCCAGGGATCAAACCTGCATCTCCTGTGAAACACCGTAAGACATCTTAGGAATGATTTGCCTGGTGGCTCAGTGGTAAAGAATCTGCCTGCTCATGCATTTCAGTTCAGTCACTCAGTTGTGTCTGACTCCCTGTCTATCACCAACTCCGGGAGTTTACTCAAACTCATGTCCATTGAGTTGGTAGTGCCATCCAACCACCTCATCCTCATCTCATCATGCCATCAACCATTTCATTCTGCCCATGCAGGAGACTGGAGTTTAATCCCAGGGTCAGGAAGAATCCCTTGAGAAGGAAATGGCAACCCACTCCAGTATCTTTCCTGGGATATCCCATGGACAGAGGAGCCTAGAGGGTTACAGTTCATGGGGTCACAAAGAATTGAACACAACTTAGTGACTAAGAGCTTCCCTGATAGCTCAGTTGGTAAATAATTTGCCCACAATGCAGGAGACCCTGGTTCGATTCCTGGGTTGGGAAAATCTACTGGAGAAGGGATAGGCTACCAACTCCAGTATTCTTGGACTTCCCTTTTGATTCAGCTGGTAAAGAATCACCCTGCAATGCAGGAGACCTGGGTTTGATCCGTGGGTTGGGGAGATCCCCTGGAGAAGGGAAAGGCTACCCACTCCAGTATTCTGGCCTGGAGAATTCCATAGACTGTATAGTCCATGGGGTTGCAAAGAGTCGGACACAACTGAGCAACTTTGTCTTTCTTGCATTTTAGCAACTAAACAACAGCCACAACTGAGAGGTCACCAAAAGACCTCCACTTCAGAAGAGGCCTTTAGTCTTGGCCTCCAGCTATTTCAATGCTTACCACGGTTAAAAAAAGAGGATCAATGAGTACCATGAAATCATTCTGTTTCAGAAGAAACTGGATTTTTTCCGGTAGATTTCACATCCCATAAAACACATGGAATTGAAGATGTTGCTTCCAAATGCAGAAGCAGATTCTGATTAGACTAGATATGCATAGTGGTGCCTCCATGTCCACTCCATTTGACAGTTACTGGTATAGGAATTGAAGCTTAATTCAAGAATATACAATGCAGAAAAGACAATCTCTTTAACAAATGGTGCTGGGAAAACTGATCAACCACTTGTAAAAGAATGAAACTAGAACACCTTCTAACACCATACACAAAAATAAACTGAAAATGGATTAAAGATCTAAACATAAGACCAGAAACTATAAAACTCCTAGAGGAGAACATAGGCAAAACACTCTCCGACATACATCACAGCAGGATCCTCTATGACCCACCTCCCAGAATATTGGAAATAAAAGGGAAAATAAACAAATGGGACCTAATTAAAATTAAAAGCTTCTGCACAACAAAGGAAACTATAAGCAAGGTGAAAAGACAGCCTTCAGAATGGGAGAAAATAATAGCAACTGACAAAGAATTAATCTCAAAAATATACAAGCAACTCCTGCAGCTCAATTCCAGAAAAGTAAATGACCCAATCAAAAAATGGGCCAAAGAACTAAACAGACATTTCTCCAAAGAAGACATACAGATGGCTAACAAACACATGAAAAGATGCTCAACATCACTCATTATCAGAGAAATGCAAATCAAAACCACTATGAGGTACCATTTCACACCAGTCAGAATGGCTGCGATCCAAAAGTCTACAAGCAATAAATTCTGGAGAGGGTGTGGAGAAATGGTAACCCTCTTATACTGTTGGTGGGAATGCAAACTAGTACAGCCACTACGGAGAACAGTGTGGAGATTCCTTAAAAAACTGGAAATAGAACTGCCATATGACCCAGAAATCCCACTGCTGGGCATACACACCAAGGAAACCAGAATTGAAAGAGACACATGTACCCCAATGTTCATCGCTGCACTGTTTATAATAGCCAGGACATGGAAGCAACCTAGATGCCCATCAGCAGATGAATGGATAAGAAAGCTGTGGTACATATACACAATGGAGTATTACTCAGCCATTAAAAAGAATACATTTGAATCAGTTCTAATGAGGTGGATGAAGCTGGAGCCTATTATACAGAGTGAAGTAAGCCAGAAAGTAAAACACCAATACAGTATACTAACACATATATATGGAATTTAGAAAGATGGTAATGATAACCCTGTATGCGAGACAGCAAAAGAGACACAGATGTATAGAACAGTCTTTTGAACTCTGTGGGAGAGGGAGAGGGTGGGATGATTTGGGAGAATGGCATTGAAACATGTATAATATCCTGTGAAACGAATCGCCAGTCCAGGTTCAATGCATGATACAGGACGCTTGGGGCTGGTGCACTGGGATGACCCAGAGGGATGGTATGGGGAGGGAGGTGGGAGTGGGGGTCAAGATGGGGAACGCATGTACATCTGTGGCAGATTCATGTTGATGTATGGCAAAACCAATACAATATTGTAAAGTAATTAGCCTCCAATTAAAATAATTAAATTTATATTAAAAAAAAAAGAAAGTGAAAATGAGTCACTCAGTCATGTTTGACTTTTTGCTATCCCATGGACTATATAGTCCATGGAATTCTCCAGGCCAGAATAATGCAGTGGGTAGCCTTTCCCTTCTCCAGGGGATCTTCCCAACCCATGGATTGAACCCAGGTCACCTGCATTGCAGGTGGATTCTTTACCAGTTGAGCCACAAGGGAATCCCAGCCATTGTTATTGGCTGAAAAGTAGCACATGACAAACTGTTACCAAAATACAAGTCTAGTGCCAGATGCATAGTGAGGCCAAACAATACCAAAATGTCAGAGTTTGAAACAGAGACGCAAGGAGGTGGGTCGCCCATGCCTCAAAAACCCCAAACTCCTCAAAAGCTCTCAGCTAAGCCCTTTTCTATTAAAGGTGGGGGAGGGGCATGGTTAGTTGTTGCACACTTCTTGGTGTCAGAGCCCATGTTCTTGAGATCAGGTTATAGTCAGGCTGGGCTTCCCAGGTGGCACTAGTGGTAAAGAACCCGCCTGCCAATGCAGTTTAGACATAAAACATGCCAGTTCAATACCTGGGTCTGGAAGATCCCCTGCCGAAGGGAATGGCAATCTACTCCAGTATTGTTTCCTGGAGAATTACATGGACAGAGGAACCTGGCAGGCTACAGTCCATAGGGTCACACATAGTCAGACACAACTGAAGCACCTTTGCATGGCAGTCTATGGTCAGGTAACCATGTTTCTATAAATCTGTATGAAATAAACATTATTCTTTATTCTTATAAGAAAGGGAAAGTTACCAAGGCTCAACTTTCCCCCTCCAAGGTCCAGGTCCTGGCTGAAGAGGCAGACCTTAGCTAGTGGCTTTCTCAGGGCCAGGTCCCCAGAACCTGTCCAGCTGTCATTGCTGAGGGAGCTAGACACCCAGGAAGCAAATGGCTCTCAGGCTCCTTAGGCCGCCCAAATGGTGGGGCTGTTCTCACAGATGGCTTCCCAGGCGGATGGCTGCTGCCATTAGGTTGTGGGGGCAGGGATAGGTTCACCGCTGCCTCAAGGCCTGGGTCTAGCCAGTGGGCATCCTTAGCAAAGACTCAGGAGCCCTGCAGGACACAGCCCCAGCCTGTTTCCTGGGCCCCTCTGCTCTCGACTGGCTTAAAGCTGGGTGAGCTGGAGGGTCCCTGGGGAGAAGGCTGGGATCCTCCTCTTACCTTACTCTGCACCTGAGTACCACCATTCTGCTGACTGTTGGTCAAATAGCATCACCAAGGTCACTCCTTAAGAGTGGTCGCTTGTGGGAGGGGCCCACTGTGGCACAGACCAGTGATTGAGCAGAACCATTAATGGCCCTGCAGTAACCTGGTAACCAGGTGGGGTGGGGTAAAGGGCAAGCACCAACAGCTTTGTGCTAAGGGCTGTGAATGGCTGTGCTCTATTACAAAATCAAGCGGCTGGTTTTCCATAATTGAAGTTTTCTCTCTTCTTGCCTTTCTGAGGACACACACACACAAAGCTGAAACCTTGCTAACATCATTCTGTGAACATGATAGAGCTAGCCTAGTATCAAAGCTGATATACCAAAGGAGACAGAAACAAAAGCATTGTAGGGAAATGGTACCAGAACCTTGATCATAAGACACACAGATTCTACTGGTATTGGTTTTCTAGGGTTGCCATAGTGAAACCATACATGGATAGCTAAAAAAAATAGAAGCTTATTGTCTCACTGTTCTGGAGGTCAGAACCCAAGTCACACATAGGCAGGCCCAACTGCCTCTGATTTTCTGTCTCAGGCCTCACTTTTAGATTTGCGTAGGTGGCTTCAGGTGTTTCTTGGCTTATAGACAGATGCTTGTCTTCTCTCTGTGTCTATTTATGTCTCTGTGTGTTTGTCTCTGTGTCAAAATTTCCCCTTTTATATGATAAAAATCATAGTGGATATGAATCCACACTAATAATTTTATTTTAATTGATTATCTCCGTGAAGATCCAATTTCCAAAAACCATCACATTTTGAGGTACTTGGACTTAGAACTTTAACTTTTCTTCTTTGGAGAACATAATTCAATTCTTAGCAGTGCCTTAGCTTTACCTTTGCATTTTCTGTTTTTCAAAGACACCACATGCATTTTATACAAGTATGGGTTTTGAGTCCCATAATTAACACAGAGTCTATGCCAGGGGTTAATAATATGAACTTCTGCTAACTCTGGTTGAGTGCTCAAATTTCCATCCACAGTAAATCAAAGTTAAAGGTATCCAGTTTTATTAGGAGACTAGGCATTGTTGTAGGTGAAGGGAAATAAAATTTGCCATCCTCAAATATGATGCTTTGGTGTAAGGATTGTCTTGAACTATTTTTTAAGAAACAGCATGCACAGGAGAAGTTCTAAAGCTAAGTAACAGTGACCCTTTTGTAAGGAGCATGTACACTGACAAGGAAAATCTTCATTTGTAAGAGTTTCCCTTTCTTTATTGGAGAAGGAAATGGCAACCCACTCCAGTACTCTTGCCTGGAAAATCCCATGGACACAGAAGCCTGGTAGGCTACAGTCCATGGGACACGACTGAGCGACTTCACTTTCCCCTTCTTTACCAAGAAGAGGATGACTGACTAAATCTCTAGGAACTCTCATCAGTGGTGAAGGCAAGACTTAAATCTGTGTAATAATCATACCTTGGTTTAAAATGTCTTTCCTGATAATCTTCCATAACTGGCTTCCCCAACCCCCAACAACTTCTTTTATATTTAGCTGGAGATGGCATTTAAGGTGGTAGCTTGGGCCATTTCAAGGCCATTTCAAGGAATTACTCAGTTTTCTTGGATATCCTCCATGTATACAGGAGGTATACAGGTTATTAAATTTATGTTTGTTTTTCTCCTAATAATCTTTCTTTTATCATAGTGGGTCTCAGTCAAGAACCTAGAAGAGCAGAGGAAAAACTATCTTTCCTCCTCAACATAGGTAACTCCATTTGTCCCTGTTTGTCGGAGAAGGCAATGGCACCCCACTCCAGTACTCTTGCCTGGAAAATCCCATGGACGGAGGAGCCTGGTGGGCTGCAGTCCATGGGGTCGCTAAGAGTCAGACACGACTGATTGACTCCACTCTCACTTTTCACTTTCCTGCATTGGAGAAGGAAATGGCAACCCACTCCAGTGTTCTTGCCTGGAGAATCCCAGGGACAGGGGAGCCTGGTGGGCTGCCGTCTATGGGGTCGCACAGAGTCAGACACGACTGAAGCGACTTAGCAGCAGCAGCAGCATTGTCTTCATCTAGGATCAAAAACTTCCGCAAAGTTACATATTTCGTTGCTGTTATCATGTTCAACTCTGGGATGAGGGCGGAGCATCACATGGAGTAACAAAAAAGAAAATATTAACCAAAGGATACTTTTTTCTTATTTTTTTTGCCACAATGTATGACATCCAGGATCTAATTTCCTCCCCAGGAATTGAACCTATGTCCCTGCAGGAAAAGTGCAGTGTCTTAACCACTGGATTGTCAGGAAAGTCTCCAAAAGTTATTTTGGAAAAATTATACACTCCTAATACATACTCCATAGTAGAGTTGCACAATAATTATGGGACTATGGACTAGACAATGCTATTTAAGAATTAATCCTCATACCGATTAGTCCCTAAATATTTAGAGTTGTATTTGTAAGTTGCAGAATAGCTATAAGAAATTCTAATACTAGTAGAAGAATAATTCAGGACCCGAAGAAGTTTCAAAATAGAAAGCCCAGAGATAAATCCACACACCTATGGACACCTTATCTTTGACAAAGGAGGCAAGAATATACAATGGAGAAAAGACAATCTCTTTAACAAGTGGTGCTGGGAAAACAGGTCAACTACGTGGAAAAGAATGAAACTAGAACACCTTCTAACACCATACACAAAAATAAACTCAAAATGGATTAAAGATCTAAACATAAGACCAGAAACTACAAAACTCCTAGATGAGAACATAGGCAAAACACTCTCCGACATACATCACAGCAGGATTCTCTATGACCCACCTCCCAGAATATTGGAAATAAAAGGAAAAATAAACAAATGGGACCTAATTAAAATTAAAAGCTTCTGCACAACAAAGGAAACTATAAGCAAGGTGAAAAGACAGCCTTCAGAATGGGAGAAAATAATAGCAAATGAAGCAACTGACAAAGAATTAATCTCAAAAATATACAAGCAACTCCTGCAGCTCAATTCCAGAAAAGTAAATGACCCAATCAAAAAATGGGGCAAAGAACTAAACAGACATTTCTCCAAAGAAGACATACAGATGGCTAACAAACATATGAAAAGATGCTCAACATCACTCATTATCAGAGAAATGCAAATCAAAACCACAATGAGGTACCATTTCACGCCAGTCAGAATGGCTGCTATCAAAAAGTCTACAAGCAGTAAAGGCTGGAGAGGGTGTGGAAAAAAGGGAATCCTCTTACACTGTTGGTGGGAATGCAAACTAGTACAAGCCACTGTGGAAAACAGTGTGGAGATTCCTTAAAAAACTGGAAATAGAACTGCCATACGACCCAGCAATCCCACTGCTGGGCACACACACCGAGGAAACCAGAATTGAAAGACGTGTGTACTCCAAAGTTCATCACAGCACTGTTTATAATAGCCAGGGCATGGAGGCAACCTAGATGTCCATCAGTAGACGAATGGATAAGAAAGCTGTGGTACATATACACCATGGAGTATTACTCAGCCATTAAAAAGAATACATTTGAATCAGTTCTAATGAAGTGGATGAAACTGGGGCCTATTGTACAGAGTGAATAAGCCAGAAAGAAAAACACCAATACAGTATACTAACCCATATATATGGAATTTAGAAAGATGGTAATGATAACCCTGTATTAGTTCAGTTCAGTAACCCTGTATGCGAGATAGCAAAAGAGACATAGATGTACAAAACAGTCTTTTGGACTCTGTGGGAGAGGGAGAGGGTGTGATGATTTGGGGGAATGTCATGGAAACATGTATAATATAATATAAGAAACGAAGTGCCAGTCCAGGTTCGATATAGGATCCTTGGGGCACTGGGATGACCCGGAGGGATGGTATGGGGAGGGAGGTGGGAGGGAAGTTCAGGATGGGGAACACGTGTATGCCTGTGGTGGATTCATGTTGATGTGTGGCAGAACCAATGCAATATTGTAAAGTAATTAGCCTCTAATTAAAATAAATAAATTTAAATTTAAATTAAAAAAAAAAAGTTCACCTCTGCTCCATGCCAGTGATCAGGATGCAAAATAAGAATGACCTCAGTTTATTTTTCCTTTGGAAAGGTTGTATTTGTTTTGGGTAATGCATAAGATAATTGCATTTTTAAAAAGAGACTTCTCTGGAAATTCAGTAGCACTTAAGAAGACAGGAGTTGGAATGTAATGACCATTCAGTTGTTTTGGCTACTCATCATCTTTCTCTCCTGCAGACAGTATCCCTGCTCATTCTTTTAAGTGATTCTCATGAAGCTGAACATCATAGATCCTGTTGTCACCTGAGTCATAGAGACTTGACTAAAGGGGTCAGTGAAAGTGAAAGTGAAAAGTGAAGTTGTGTCCGACTCTTTGCTACCCCGTGCACTGTAGCCTACCAGGCTTCTCCGTCCAAGGGATTCTCCAGACAAGAATACTGGAGTGGGTTACCATTTCCTTCTCCAGGGGATCTTCCCGACCCAAGGATTAAACCCGGGTCTGCCGCATTGGAGGCAGACGCTTTAACCTCTGAGCCACCAGTGTCTGACCGAATACGGACCAATGTGATTCTTCCTTTGGGGAATTTAAAACTTTTCCAGAGACCAAATCTTCTTATGCTGAGTTCTCCAATGGAACATTCAAAAACAAGGTCCACAGGTTATCAGTATTATAATACTGATACTTCCTGCACACTCACAACACTTGTATTTTCCAGACACTGGTTATGTACCTCTTTCTTTAGTTTTGTGAGCTGTTCCGGTATCCACCTCCTTTTGGTTCTACATATACAAAGTTTCTGTTGCTTTTCTTTTTTCCTGTTATTTGAAATTAAAGAACTTTGACATAATACCTAGCACAGTATCTGGTTCCCTGTATCACAGTAGGATGAAGTTTCTTCTTCTTACAGGACAATTTTAAAAGCAAAAATTAATAAAAAATAAAGTAAAATAAAATAGAATAAAATTCATTTACTTTGAACAGGTTTGTACTTGCTTAGTTGAATTTAACACAATTCTTTAAGTGAATGAGAGCCAAGGAGTAGCGGTAACCCTTCTAGCCTCATTTATCTTGCATATGTACTGTTATGAAGCAATAAGTTCAAATTTAAGGTTATTTTAGGGCCAGTTGAGTCTCATGAGTGAGTCAGACTGGAATAGGGAATTGGATTAGAGTCTCATGAGTCAGCCAGACTGGAATAGGGAATTGGATTAGAAATGTTCTTCACACACTTAGGTTCAGCAGCCTGCCCACATTTACAATTTCCATGTTGAAGAATGTTCATGGGGCGTCTCCTCAAGGAATTGCAGACAAACCTCCAGGACATTTGAAAGAACCACTCCTTGCACTCCTGGAGACACAGCTACAATTGCAGCCAGTTATTGGGCTGTTCCATTATAACAAGGCAGGTGCTAGTGCTAACCAGCCCTTAAAATAATTTGCAGAGTCACTGAGGGTGCAGTTTGTTTCCTGGATGACCTCTTAATTGATAACCTCTTACTAGATAACTCCCTTAACTGATAAACGTTCAAGAGAAAAAAGTTTTATTCATTGAAGTATGGCCTCACTTTGAATTAGAGTTTAGGTGCTTAGTATTTAGGGTTTCTCTGATAGCTCAGTTGGAATAGAATCCCCCTGCAATGTGGGAGACCTGGGTTCAATTCCTGGGTTGGGAAGATCCCCTGGAGAAAGGAAAGGCTACCCACTCCAGTATTCTGGCCTGGAGAATTCTGTGGACTGTATAGTATTTAACCAGACTATAGTTTTGTCTTTTCTTTCTCCTCTATTTCTTTACTAAAATTTTAGTCATGTATATAACATTGGATAAATAAATTGTTGTTTCTCAAATTATGTATAATTTATAAGTATTATAAACATAAAAAACACCTTATCTGTTACAACACTCTAGGAGAGTAGTTTAGAAATTTAAAAAAAAAAAAAAATACTAAACTTCACTTGTGGATAGTTTTAAAGATTATAGATAATATAAAAATTGCTTTAGAAAATTCACATAAAGGCAAGCATCATTTCTAGATAATTTTAGGATAACAGAGGTAAAAATCTTAATTTCAAAATACCATTACATTCACATTAGTGTATAAACATTTTTACTCCTTATAATATTAGTGTTGAGTATCAACCAGTTAAAGATGAGGACTCAGGTTTCAAGTCCCAATTTTATATTTTCTTTATAATGTTGAACTGAGGATTTATTGGTTAAAAGAAAATAAAAGAAGGAGGTAGCAGGAGGAAAGAAAGGACAAAGGGAAAAGAAACCTCCTTTCTAACACTGAAATTGACTCTAAGACATTGTCCCATCCACAAATTCTCTTTGCCTGAAATGATGTACTATCTTCTACCTAGTTCTAGTGCCATTACTGAGTTTCTACTTGAATTAAATACAGGTCAGCTTATGTCTATAAAATTATGAAAACCTTACCAAAATTTAATGCATAATTTCAAGTGTTCAGTTTGTCCACTAGAGTGCACCATTGTAATCTCATGACTAACAGAAATGTGTTGATGTATTTTTTTTAATGTACATAAAAGAGAAATAGTTTTAAAGAACAAATTGCACTTTCTTAATTGCCACCAACCTCTCAATAAATGACAAATTGCATGCAAATTAGATTTAATTTACCTTATGTTTTATAGGTTCACAACAGCCTTTTTAAAAAGCCACCTCCAAGTATTTGAAAATTCTGCTTGTATTTTTCCTATTATTAGCATACCAATGACTAGGCTTACTTTTACTCCTTTTCTTTTTAAACGGACTGTGAGAACATAAAAAGGAAAACAACAGCCACAACTAGGTCAGGTATATGGTGTTCACCCATGGGTATCAGGCTTTCCTTTTGATTTAAATGGGAAAAAAGATGTTTGCTCATTAAAATTACTCTCCTTTGCTACCCTCCTGTCTGACAATGAAAATGCATATTGAATTCTATAGTCACAATAGGGAAGGATAATTCATATCCTGCAATAGGAAAGGGAAAAGAAGAAAAATAGATAACTTGTCCCAAGGAGCAAATGAATCATAAAAATTAGAATGGAAAGAACTTATTATGCAATGAAGACTACAGCTCAGGGAAAACACAATTCCATTTATGTTTATTTCAGATTACACTGCTTAGCATTTATACTCTTCCTCCAACAATAGCTCTGTCTTCCCCTTTCTAACATCATACACATCCCATAATTGTCTGTAGTAGCTTTTTTCCTCAGCCCAAATGAGATTGCTCTGAAGGCTAAGTTCACATGCTAGAGTAATTAACTACATAATTGGTCTAGAGTGAATCTTATATTGTCTTCCAAGATGCCTTCCTATCCCCCATCACATCATTTAATAGAAGCTGCCACTATTCCTAATGCCTAAATCAGGAGATTTAAGAGGCTGATTTATCCAGCCATAGGGTGAAAAAAAATGAAAGGACTAGGAACATTCTTTTCACATAGGGAGCTGAAAATAGTAGGGCTGCAGATTAGGTTTTAGAATAAATATCTTTCTGTTAGATAAAATAAATGTTTCAGGGAATTGTAATCATCATCTTGGTGACTATGTTTTATACCAGTGCTTCTGACAGTACAGCTTCTGGGCCGAAGCGGCATCAATATCACCTGCACTTGCCAGAAATGCAAAACATAAGGCCCCACCCAGGAATACTGACTCAGAAATTCTAAAAATGAATCCCAGGGATCTTAGTCTTAACAAGCCCTCCAGGGGATTGTAAAGCACACCAGAATTTGGAACCACTGACTTGTAGAGTAAAATAGTTTTTGGAAAAAAAAAAGGTAAAATGAGGACTCATATCATATAAGTTTAAATAATCATATGTCATTTACTTAACTCATAATGTGGAGAAGGCACTGGCATCCCACTCCAGTACTCTTGCCTGGAAAATCCCATGGATGGAGGAGCCTGGTGGGCTGCAGTCCATGGGGTCACTAAGAGTTGGACACGACTGAGCGACTTCACTTTGACTTTTCACTTTCATGCATTGGAGAAGGAAATTTCAACCCACTCCAGTGTTCTTGCCTAGAGAATCCCAGGGACGGGGGAGCCTGGTGGGCCACCATCTATGGGGTCGCACAGAGTCAGACACGACTGAAGCGATTTAGCAGCAGCAGCAGCAACTCATAATGAGAGGTAAAATGTTATAACCAGTTCAAAAAAGAATTCAAATAGCTACACATACCTAAGAAATAACGAATGATAAAATAAATATACAAAAGATGTATGAACACTCTATCCACTGGTCAATAATCAACTGTATTCCGCTACCAGGCACGATCCATTTGGTCTTCTATGAATCATTTGTATTATTTTTGGTTTCTCATTGCCAATTTTCTACACTATGATATAAATTAGCCACAATCACTTAGGGAAAGTTACCCTACTCAAGATGGTATTTTTCCTTTTGTTCATTTCAAAGTCTTTATATGTATGTGTATATACATACATACATAAATATATATATTTATATATATTCCCCCTGACATTTAGTCCACTTAAGCTCTCTTAAAGTTAAGTATGGTTAAATGTATTTAATCTTGGGATTTCTGAGTCAGCTCATTTCAAAATGCTCATTTTTATGCCTCAAATCCTAGCCACAAATCTGTTTTAATATACCTCATTTAATAAGTTAATTATTAGAGAATACGAGAATGAAAACAATGAAATAATGTATCTTTTTTGTAGGCACCATTTAAACATTATATTGTCTTAAGAAAAAACTGTGTAAATAGTGCATGCATGCTAAGTCGCTTTAGTCATGTCCGATACTTTGCAACCCTATGGACCAAAACCCGCCAGGCTCTTCTACCTATGGGATTCACCAGGTATGAATACTGGAGTGGGTTGTCATTTCCTCCTCCAGGGGATATTCCCAACCCAGGGATCTGTCTCCTGCATTGGCAGGCAGGCTCTTTACTGTGCCACCTGTAATTCCAAGCAGTATCTTGAAATTTTAGTGTAGAACTAAATGAATATGACTGGCAGGCTTTCTGAAGGGCAGAGAAATTCTGCTAAATGAACAGCAGGGATATACCATGCAAAGGCAGTTGTAACAAAGTGAGTACCCTAGTACATTGTTGTACATAATAAGGTCAAGGTCTAAAAAGAATTGTGTAAATTCAACAAATTTCAACTGCTCCACTTCTGTCAAAGTTTTAACCAATTCATACTGACAAAAGTAGTCAAGTTATAAAACTGAATTTGTCAACAGCAGAAAAAAATATATATCATCATTTCTCTTAAGAAACGGGTTCCATTTAATAGTCACCAATATCAAACTGGGTTTAATTGTCTTCAAAGCATCTAGTGGAGAGAAAAGACTAGGACAATACAGTAGTGCTGGAAGCAGAGTTGCCACTCAAAAGTATGTCTCTGGCATAAGGATTATGTCAGGCTGGTTATTTTTAAAAACATCCAAGGATAAGCTTTGAAAACCAAGCAGAAGTTATCCTTTTGTAAGAGATATGTACAATGAAAAGAGAAGTCTCCTTCTCTGTACCATGAAGTGGAGGATGACTAATTCTCTAGAAGCTTTTACCAGTGGAGAAGGCAAAACTAAAATCTGCAAAACAAAACAAGAAGAAGGCAAAACAAAACTTAAGGTTCCATAACAATCTTACCCTTTTTTTTATTGTGCTTTGCCCGAAAACCTCCCCCAATTGGCTCCATAACATTTTCTGTTATCTCTAGCTTGAGATGATAGTTAAGGTGGTAGCTTGGACCTCTCAGAAGTTAGTTTTCCTGGGTATCTCCCATGTATACAGAAGGTATATCTGTCATTAAACTTCTACTTGTTTTTCTCCTGTTAATATTTTATTATAGAGAGTCTCAGCCAAGAATTCAGAAAAGTAGAGGGACAATTGTTTTTCTTCCTGAACAGTAAGTAGCAAAAAAAAAAAAAAAAAAAGGCAGGGATTTGGGGGATTTAGATCCAAATCTAGATCTTTCACTAACTAGTTGAGTGAACTCTGACAAATATTTTGGTGTTTCGGTCTTAGTTCTCATGTCTTTGAATTGAGAAGACCTTTATCATATGGCAGAATACTGCATACTTTTAAAAAATGATTAATTTTAATGTCAAACAAGTGAACATCATATGCATGTGTAGGAGAGGAAAAGATTAGTTTTCCTACTACCCTACTATGTTCTCTAGCTAAGGTCCTATAAACTGAGCTAGTTAACAAGAGAAACGCATACACATTTGTTTAATAGACATTTTTAGGACACTGCAGCCTTCATAAGGAAATGAAGACCTAAAGAAACAGTTTGACCTTAACTCTTTTATATTAGGTTTAGTGAAGAATGGAAAGTCACAGAAAAAAATGTGATAGGATAAAAGAGTAGGAGCTAAGGATAGTAAACTGGCAGAAACTTAGCAAGGCCTTTTCATTTGGATTCCTACTGGCCTATCTCTGTCTTCGGAGATAAAGATTCTCCTTTCCTCCAGGTTATAGGGAGCCCATCTCTCACAAGCGGTTCCTATGGCCTGCTTTAGGGGCAAAGTGGGAGGCCACTGTCTTCCTTCACTTGCCATTTCTGACATTCCTTTTGTTAAAAATATTTCATATGCCAAGGTGCTTCCAAATCCCATCACACTCGATTATAAATATTTAACACTTGACAAATTGTGGTCTGATAGATGTGGAAGAAAAATAAAAATGGAGTCTGTGTTGCTAACAGAGCTCTCTAAATTGGAACCAGGAAGCCCCTGAGGAAGTATGGCTTATTCAGGTTTCAGGCTAGACGTAATCTGACCTCTTGACCACTTAACTGTGTCCTAACAAAGACATCTAGATATCTGCCAGAAACTCGAGGTACTTATTGGACCACTACCCGAAAATAACATGTAATTCCTTAAGCACAATATTTCCTGATTTGAATCAGAGTGAATCACATTCTCACCAGGCAACTTTAACAAATTTGAAGCTAGCTTTTGCTTTTATCAGCCCCTGACTCTTTCTCCTCCCTGCAACACTCTTTCATTTTTACCGTTTATGTCTTTAGAATTGCAATAATAAGAACCCAAACAAACTCATGTCTCATTTGCAATCTTTTTGTTGTGTGTGTCAACAAAGTGCCATAATTTTCAGATATTGAATCTGATGTGTGAAGGTGGATGGAAACTAACCTATATTTCTTGCAACCTATCAGTACCGTCTAGTTGAGAGAAAATCAGACTGCCAATAATATCTATCACAGACAACAGTACTTTAAAAGCTCAGAATCTCTACCTTCCATTGAATAGTCCTCAACTTGAAAAGTTCAAAAAGATCCACCATTAGCCAGTCTTACAATTAAAACATGCTTTCTGTTAAGAGCAATGATAATAAAAACACACCACATCTATTCCCTAAAACTTCATAAGGTTTTTGGATATTTCTCTTGGGATTTTTTTCAGCTGGTAGTGAATGTCCTTCCTTTACTTTTCACTTAGTAAGATCTTTTTCAGACTTCAATGTATAACTTAAAAGACATTACTTTTTTGAAGTTTTCTTTGTCTACTGCTCATCTTTATCAGAATTAGTCCTCTCTTTTTGTTTGTTAAAAATTCCTTATATTTCAAGTGGTTTTTATTTAAATCTGCCTTGTAGAACAGTGAGCTATTTAAATATTTATTGCTGACTATTGTGAGCCTTCCAGGAGGCAGGATCACACTGTATTAACTTATCACTTCTGTGCCCAGCAGCATACTTGAACCATAATTAATTGTAAAATAAATTCTTGCTGAATTTGAATATTAGATAGTCCAAAGCCCAGCTGACTTCAGAAGTGAACTGGAACTGTGATTAAAGCATATAATGTACGCGTGTGTGTGTGTGTGTGTGTGTGTGTGTGTGTGTACATATATACCTTCATATATGACCTTCCCGTTCTCTCTTGTTTCTTAAGAGGGAATACAATGTACTTATCTTTTATATCTGTACTTTTTTCCCCCAGCGAATTCAAACTCATTTTAGTCATAGGGTTGTGGTTAATGATAATAAAAAAAAAATACCATCATCAGGAATTCTATAAGCCTGACTTTCTCCAAGAAGCTCAGAATAGGTCTGGTTTCATTATTTCCTAGAACATCCTCTGTCTTATAAGAAATGAACTTCAAATACATTAAGCATTTAGTTCACAAAAAACATGAGACAAAAAGCTTGATCTGCTTTTTCATGGTCTAGGCCAATGTCCTACATATTAAAACAGAATGCTAAAACTGAAATTATAGCTCCACAATTACTTAGAGTTTATGTAGTCAATAGCTGACTTGAATCGTAACATTTAATTAAGAACCAGAGAAATCCAATTAGGTATAAAACGATGTTCCTAAATATATACAATAATGTGCCATCCCTAGAATGCTGCAGTGTCTCTGTAAATTTTCAAAAGAATTCCTCTGCCTATATTCTGCGATGATTTGGATTTTTGCTTTGCAGGGATCCAGAAAATCATTATTTCCAGTTTGCACATATTTTTTGCCTGAGAACACAACTCTAATCCAAGGTAACTGGTGCAGAGTTACATAGCATTAGTCAATGGACCCATGGCTGCTTTCTGTCCTTGGCCACCAGTCCTATAAAAGTTTGATCTTTGACAAAAAAAACCAAAATACCATGCAGCTTTATCACGGTCAGATGACTTTACTTTTCATGCTTGAAGCAAGAACTCCATTAGGTTTTTTTTCCCCCCTGGGAGAAGGCCTATGCTGTTTCCTTGCACCACTAGACCATCTGATTTTTGTTGTAGTACTCTAGGATTTTCACCACAAATAAAATCAAATTTGTCTGATACATTTGAGTTTCCCACGGTGTGAGAGGAAACAGTCTTTTAAAGAATTTACAGATTATTGTGCTCAAGGCAAATCTCAAATATCTACCAGGGATGGACCGAAGTGCACAGGTAGGAGGATTTCAAAATCCAATCAAGGTACAAAGCAATGAATAAGGAGGTGTTTTTCCTTGAAATTTTGGAAAGAAAGTATTTGTCAGTGATTAAGAGATTAAGGGCAATCCATCAAGACCAATTCCGTGTGGGGAGTTGGGAAGACTGGTCTCTATTTCAGATTAATTTGTTATTTATTAGTAGTCTTTTGAAGTAATTGGTATCACAAAGCAAATGAAACAAATGCAAAATTTCCACAAGGCATTATTTTGGAGATTGCATACATGTAACAACATTTTCTTCAAAATTATTTAAGTTTCCTGATGCTAACATCTCCTAGCAAAATGTCACTTCCCTTGGAATGTAAATTGAAATAGTTGTTCCCAGTAATGTGAATGGTCTAAATGACTGTTGGTCTTTATGCCAATTCTGGAAGATACTTTTCTTTCTGAACACCAGCCAACAGTTTGGGTACAACTCTGTTTTTTGTTTTTTTTAAATTGAAGTAGACCTGATTTACAATGTTGTGTCAATCTCTGCTGTATAGAAAAGTGACTCAGGTATATGTGTACACATATCCTTTTTTATAATTGTTTTCCATTGTAAGATTGATAGATGCTAACTATTACATTCAGAATGGGTAAACAAAAAGGTCCTACTGTATAACAAATGGAACTGTACTCAATATCCTGGATACAATTCTTTGAAAAAGTGACAACACAGCATATCTTGTTAAGCAGTATAACCTCACATTTCAGAACCTAAACCTCTGTCTCTGGGAAATGTTTCTCTATTTGCATACAAAGAAGAAATAGCAAATTTAACAATCATTCCAATGGCTTTCTGGTCCACAATCATGTTTCTATATCTCATTTTCTTTTGAGGAGAGACCCTGTACCAATTTCATTAATCAAAGTCATTCATTATATTTTTATTACCAGGTTTCAAAAAATATGCATATAATCACCTATAAGACTCACTTTGATTTGCTTGATATTTAATAGTTCTTTTCATGGAATAAACTGAAAATGCAAGAGTTTCAAAGCTGTTATTTTCCATAGGAAATCATACCGCCCCGGGAGGACTCTCCACTTAGTGGCTTGTTCTGTGTGGCATCAGCACGCACTGCAGTTTCCTTTAAACCCCTTCAATGCATTCTGCCTGAAGGCCCAAAAGGCCATCAGCTTTCTCTATGTCTGCGACATCCAGGGCAGTTGCATTTCTTGGCACTTTCACTAAACAAAGCCAAGTTTTCATTGTTCTGCTGTTGTGTGTGTGTGTTTTTGCTTCTGGAGTACTGCTTGTTCCACCACTACTATGCTACTGCCTCGTATATTCTTGATGATTTCATAGTATTTGTACTGTCTTATGTTCCTTGAGTCCCTGAATATTTGGTGTAAAAGGCTTCATATGGAAATCTCACTCCTCATCTAAAACTCTCACTTTGATAGAAGAGTTGGGTTGTCATCCTGGGAAAAAACAAAACAAAACAAAAAAAAATAGCTCAGGCCTCATAGATTTGGAGAGTATACTCCTCTCCAAACAGGAAAAAGAAACTTGTATGTTTGGCAGTGCTTATGAGGACGCGGTTGGTGGCACTATTCTCTCCAAGCAAGTATTGAATGGATGCCCCAGGATAAAATTAGGACTGCAGAGCTTGGCGCTGTGAATCATATGAAACAAAATAACCAAAACCCTATGCTTCCAACCAATTTATAAATCCACAGATCCTTTGGAGGAGAGCAGTACCATTTACCTCCTGTTACTTCAATTTGGCAAAAGTAGCTCTCTCTTAGCTGTATTGTGTATTCTGTTGTATTGTGTGGTAACAGTAAATAGCTAGAATTATAATAGTACCTGTTTCTAAAGAGCCTAATGGATTTTGTCATTTTTATCCATTTTTAAACACCTTTTCTTCAACTTAATACATTTTCCACAGAGCACTAACGTGATTTTAACTTTACTCTTGTGGAAACGTGTCACAAAAGGAAGAGCAGTGAGGTTTCTAATAACGCTGATAATAAAAACTAAAATTGACTGTCTTTTATTTGTCAACACTTACATACATGATCATTAATCCTAAAGCTTTGCAAGGAGGTTATTAGCTGCTTATACTTAAGAGGGAATGTGAATTCAGAGAGGATAAATAATTTGGCCAAAGTCACTCAACTGTCTAATAGCAGAGCAAGAATTCAAATCAAAGACCATTTTATTCCAAAGATCATATTTTTTCTACCCATACCCCACCTCCTACCCCAATGTACTAATTAAAACTATTTAACTATCTTTCCAGATGAAAAAGTCCTGACTGTATATAGCATTTTCTAATTTCCCTGCTGTAAAATCCCCACCAAGACCGGTTCTAAGCTATTGAACATGGAGTTGGGAACAGATGCTATCAATTGGCTCTTGGGATTTTGTATCGGCAGACTCCAGCACAAACTGGACCTCAGTTCAAACTGTATCCTTTCATATTTCAGATATAGTCTTGGGTCCCTTTGCCCTAGGTCTTCCAGCTCTGGTAACCAGGAATGAATTCAACTGGTCCACTAAAATTAGTAACATGTTTTATGAACACTACCAATTTCAGAGCTGGTTCTGCTTTATAAGAAAGACATTCAGATATAGGAGAAAGCACATGAGACAAGAACTGAGAATACCTGATACTCAGATTAAGTTCTAAACCTGCCACTTAGTTGACTGAATGTGGGGAAGGTAATAGAAAGCAACTGCCTTTCTAAGCCTTGGTTTTATCATCATGGAAAGGGAAATAGTAAACCCTGTCTTAGTTGCCTTTAAGGTGAGTAACATGACAAATAACATTTTAAGTATTTTACAAATAATGTGATAAAGGTATAGAGTATAATTTATATCAATGCTTTTCTTTATTCCTTTGAGTTAGTCTGCCACACACCCCATTTCTTTTCACATATCAACTATTCGATCTACATGAAAATTAATAGCATATCAGAAACAATACAAATTCTACAGAACCAAAGAATAAAATAGAAGTGAATGTTTGCAAGACAAATACCTTCACTTTTATCAGCTCCTCTAAGTCAATCCTTGAAAAATAATGTAATAATTAACAAAAGCTGTTAATGCACATTCTAACATTGAGCTTATTAAATGTACTATGATGGAATATGCAATTCTATAACCAAGTTGGAGTAGGAGAGAAGTGTACTAACAATGGAAATAGCATGAAATACCAAGAAGAATGAGCATAAGACATTCTCTCCCCCTTTTGATTTGTGCTTTTCTTTAACATACATGCTGTTCTTGTACTTTTGGTTCCTTTAAATATATCCAGCTTATCCATAATGAAGGGGAAAGTGAAATCAAAGGCATTCTATGCCTTTATACTCTGCCTTCAGACTTCTTTCAAGTTAGGTTTATTTCTACTTTTTAATCAGTTTGTTTATTGTATAACCTTTACTCATTAGCAAAGTTGGTGTTTGTCTGTGTGTACGTGTGTGTGTGTTTATCTCGTTTTGGCTGCCAGTTCCCATTCAGTCATTTGGATTTGGCAGCTTGGTTCTGTTCTATTTACCCCAAGTTTAGACCCTTCATCTTTTTATAAAATGGTTTTCATTGCCTAGCTCTATGCACACTGTACAACTTTCACCTATCTGTCCCAGAAGGGAGACAAGACATCTGCCCTGAACTTCTGAACATGGGCAGGCTGGACATAGTAACCCAATGGGAAGAACCCCAGACAATGAGAAAGGAACAAGGTCAGTGAACCTTGTCACCAATATAGTGTGAGCAAGACATTCCATCTCTGATACTCAAGTGCAATTCTAAGGTTGTGAACATGTGCAAAAATCATGCCATGAACATTAGCCCCTTTCTGAATTCTGATGCTATATTATGCTTGGCTCCCTCGCGAAGTTGGATTTTTTCTCCAAGCTCCTTGACCATTGTTAGTTGTGATTAATTCTACTGGATGCTTCTAGGATTTCTCTTGAGAGAATGTTTCCCTCTCTCTCACAAAACCAGAAGCAGTTACCATACTAAGACTGTAGAAGTCTGGCAAGTGCTTGATTAGGTGCCTGGCTTAGCACTCAAACTAATCATCCACTGGGACTTTGCTTTTGACCTCATAAAAGAAGATCCCAATTACCTAATTAATTTTTAAATTGTGATATGTCCAAAGAGATAATGACTCCTGTTCATTATTTCAGGGGAAAAACAAGGGAACAGTATAATAAAAAAATCAGAAAACATACACCATGAAAATTATGGCATCTCTTGTGAAATGAACAAGCTGAGATGTTTCTTTACCTTGTTGGCTTAAACTTTTCTCCTAGTTTTGAAAAATAATGTCCACTAAATTATGTGTTATTACAGGAAGGAATCCTGTATATTTAGTGCTCAGCACACATATCAAAAATACTTCATATATAATAGACACATAGTATAACTAGATCTCTAGCATATTGTATTAGTTTACTAGGACAGCCATAACAGAACACCCCAGAGTTGGTGCATGCATGCTAAGTGTCAACCTGACAACCTCCATGGGGGTTCTCCAGGTAAGAATACTGGAGTGGGTTGCCATGCCCTCCTCCAGGGGATCTTCCCAACCCTGGGATTGAACCTAGGTCTCCTTCATTGCAGGTGGTTTCTTTACTGTCTGAGCCACCAGGGAAGCCTGGAACACATCTTTTTAAAGGCCTAACTCTGATGATAGCTACACTGGGTGTTAGGGTTAACATATGAATTTGGAGGGAACACAATTCAGTTCATAATGGGAACTTTCTCAAAATATATTTTAAAGATACTTAGATTATTGTTCAAATTCAGACTGCTTGATGGAAATCAAGACATATTGAATGAAAATTTCCAGTGTCAAGTTTGGGAATATGAAATATTAATAAAAACAAAAAAGTGATTATTTTGCTCAATAAAAATGGAAATTGCTATTACAGGAGTAATATACAGGCCAGATGAGTCCAGAGGAGAACTTGTGCATTTATCCTTCTGGCTCAGACATCATACTGACTCTTTATCATTCTATCTCTTCATTCAACAGTTTTCTCTATTGCATCATTTTTGTCTCAGTACAGTTGATGATGCTGTGTAAGTGCTGCACTCAATATGCCAACAAATTTGGAAAATTCAGCAGTGGCCACAGGACTGGAAAAGGTCACTTTTCATTCCAATCCCAAAGAAAAGCAATGCCAAAGAATGCTCAAACTACTGCACAATTGAACTCATCTCACACGCTAGTAAAGTAATGCTCAAAATTCTCCAAGCCAGGCTTCAGCAATATGTGAACCGTGAACTTCCTGATGTTCAAGCTGGTTTTAGAAAAGGCAGAGGAACCAGAGATCAAATTGCCAACATCCGCTGGATCATCGAAAAAGCAAGAGAGTTCCAGAAAAGCATCTATTTCTGCTTTATTGACTATGCCAAAGCCTTTGACTGTGTGGATTACAATAAACTGTGGAAAATTATTCAAGAGATGGGAATACCAGACCACCTGATCTGCCTCTTGAGAAATTTGTATGTAGGTCAGGAAGCAACAGTTAGAACTGGACATTGAACAACAGACTGGTTCCAAATAGGAAAAGGAGTTCGTCAAGGCTGTATATTGTCACCCTGTTTATTTACCTTATATGCAGAATACATCATGAGAAACGCTGGACTGGAAGAAACACAAGCTGGAATCAAGATTGCCAGGAGAAATATCAATAACCTGAGATATGCAGATGATACCACCCTTATGGCAGAAAGTGAAGAGAAACTAAAAAGCCTCTTGATGAAATTGAAAGTGGAGAGTGAAAAAGTTGGCTTAAAGCTCAATATTCAGAAAATGAAGATCATGGCATCCGGTCCCATCACTTCATGGGAAATAGATGGGGAAACAGTGGAAACAGTGGCAGACTTTATTTTTCTGGGCTCCAAAATCACTGTAGATGGTGACTGCAGCCACAAAATTAAAAGACACTTACTCCTTGGAAGGAAAGTTATGACCAACCTAGATAGCATATTCAAAAGCAGAGACATTATTTTGCCAACAAAGGTTCATCTAGTCAAGGCTATGGTTTTTCCTGTGGTCATGTATGGATGTGAGAGTTGGACTGTGAAGAAGGCTGAGCACCGAAGAATTGATGCTTTTGAACTGTGGTGTTGGAGAAGACTCTTGAGAGTCCCTTGGACTGCAAGGAGATCCAACCAGTCCATTCTGAAGGAGATCAGCCCTGGGATTTCTTTGGAAGGAATGATGCTGAGGCTGAAACTCCAGTACTTTGGCCACCTCATGCGAAGAGTTGACTCATTGGAAAAGACTCTGATGCTGGGAGGGATTGGGGGCAGGAGAAGGGGACGACAGAGGATGAGATGGCTGGGTGGCATCACTGACTTTATGGACGTGAGTCTGAGTGAACTCCGGGAGTTGGTGATGGACAGGGAGGCCTGGCGTGCTGCGATTCATGGGGTCGCAAAGAGTTGGACACAACTGAGTGACTGATCTGATCTGATTTGTTTCCCTCATTGCTGAATACATTATGTGTTTAAGTTGTGATTCAAATAAATAAAAAGGTCAAAGAAAGAAATGCAACTTTTTAAACATTTTTTGTGTACTTCTCATTTAATAAAATTAAAGACTGCAACTTATTTGAGTTGGATTCAGCATCTCTGTAGTATTATAGATAAAATCTAGTATAATAGTGCAGATATGTATGAAAGATTTTCATTTTTTTACGTAAGAAATTCTGTGACAGAAATACCAAGAACAATTAAAAAAAACACATGTATTAACAATATTATCTTTGTCTCAAAAAAGAAAAAGACAATCAGTTACAGAGACCATAAAATCACACTGCTACATACTTCCTTGATTACTTTTGCATTAATAACAGAAGTAGTTAGGAAAAGAAAAAAAAATACTTAGGATGTTTTTAAACAAATTATGAGGACAGGTTCTATGTCAAAGTTACTTGTTGAAATTAAATTTGTAGTTACTATGTAGTAAATTCTTACTACTTATGATGTTCTGTGTTACTCACTGCCATATATGATACTGTCGTTGATTTTTAAGCTTAAATATGGGCTGTCATCTATGGGGTTGCACAGAGTCGGACACGACTGAAGCGACTTAGCATAGCATAGCATAGCATAAAGTCCCTTGGATTGGAGAAGGAAATGACAACCCACTCCAGTGTTCTTGCCTGGAGAATCCCATGGATGGAGAAGCCTGGTAGGCTGCAGTCCATGGGGTCGCACAGAGTCGGACACGACTGAAGCAACTTAGCAGCAGCAGCAGCAGAGTCCCTTGGACTGCAAGGAGATCCAACCAGTCCATTCTAGAGGAGATCAGTCCTGGGTGTTCTTTGAAGGAATGAAGCTAAAACTGAAACTCCAGTACTCTGGCCACCTCATGCGAAGTGTTGACTTATTGGAAAAGACTCTGATCCTGGGAGGGATTAGGGGCAGGAGCAGAAGGAGATGACAGAGGATGAGATGGCTGGGTGGCATCACCAACTCAATGGATGTGAGTCTGAGTGAACTCTGGGAGTTGGTGATGGACAGGGAGGCCTGGCATGCTGCAATGTATGGGGTCGCAAAGAGTCAGACACGACTGAACGACTAAACTGAACTGAACAGGCAAGAATTGTAATTACTCTTATTTTGTGGATCAAGAAAAAAATCAAGAATCTATTAAAAAAAAAATCCTGGAACTAATGAGTGAGCCATAGGATATAAGGTCAATATGTAAAAATCTTGTGCTTTCCTACAAACCAGCAATAAACAACTGGACCATCAAATGTAAAAAAAAAAAAAAATACTATTTATAATAGCACAAAACACAAAATACATAGCCATAAATACAACAAAAGATGTATAGAATCTGTACATGGAAAATTATAAAACTGATATAATAAACCAAATTTAAATAACTAAAATTATAAAAAACCAAATTATTATAATAAACCAAATTTAAATAACTAAAATTATAAAACTGATATAATAAACCAAATTTAAATAACTAAAGAGATTTTTCCATATTTATGGATTGGAAGACTCAATATTGCCAAGATGTCAATTATCCTAAATCATGTATAGACAATATATATTTAGGTTGTCATAGGATACCAGAAAGGAGTACAGACTGACAAAAGAATCTGCCTTACAAATTATGAAACAACATTGTTGGAGGGCATGAGGAGCAAGGGAAGTTTACTGAATTAACTTTGGAAATGAATTAGACTAAAGGCAGAAAGAGAAACTGCACATAAACACTATATTATAATTTTGGTTTCTACAGGTGTATGAGTTAGAAATTACAATACTTGTTTAATAGAACGGAGCAATTAACTGGGTGGAGAATAGTGGCAGCCACATCACTCACTGTTGGGGTAGAACTTCGTAGATAAGGAAAGGCAAGAGTCTATGTGAAATGATCTGTGTGGTAATGTATCAACAGTTGAGGTATCCATGTGAATTCATGTTAGCTTAACAAAGAAAGATTCAGGGGGGAAAATGTGTATATATACATATATATATATATATATATATATATATATATATATCAGTTCAGTTCAGTTCAGTCACTCAGTCGTGTCTGACTCTTTGCGACCCCATGAATCACAGCACGCCAGGCCTCCCTGTCCATCACCAAGTCCCGGAGTCTACCCAAACCCATGTCCATTGAGTCAGGATATAAATGTTTGACAACATTTAGCACCCAAATCTTGGTTTCAAATGTCATTCTCCAGTAAAAGGAACCAGGACTGCTTAGAGAAATTACTAATTATAAGACTGAGTAAGGAAATATAAAAGATGATCCACGAGCATGTTTTAGTGAAAGAGAGGAAGAAAGTGTTCAAAAAGATCCACAATGATGGGAATATATCAAAGGGACACAGAAGCCAACTGAAAAAAACTTTCACAGCTGACATAATTTGAGCCACAAAATAAATATCCATGTATTCACACTAATATGAGTAAATGATTAAATAAATAAAGGAAAAGAGACAAATTATTCATGCAGAAGAAAGTCAAGAAATTTGCTCATATATTCCACTCTTGAGGTAATAGAAGATAGATTTCCACTCATTAAGTTGGGGTGATACATCCTTACAAACAGTACAGTAGACAGAGGGAAAATGAAATGATTTTATAGTGGAGAAATCTGACAAATACTACTTCAGCCATGTGATGAAGATGAACGCCAACAGTTATAACTGATATTGATAGAATGTGCTCTTGATATGATGTGATAAAAATAGTGCTTTACTTCCTCCCCAATCTCATGAAGCTAGTCTAACATGAGAAAAGCATTAGACAAACACCAACTGAGGGACCTTTAACAAGACATGTGACTACTATTCCTCAAAACTGTAAAGGTCATCAAAAATAAAGTCTGAAGAAGGGTTACAGCCAAGAGAGCCTATGTGTGTGTTAAGTCGCTTCAGTCATGTCCGACTTTTTGCGACCCTATGGACAATAGCCCACCAGGCTCCTCTGTGCATGAGATTCTCCAGGAAATAATACTGGGTGGGTCACCTGTAAAGGTATGCACTTTAGCTAATTAAAAAAAACAAACAAACAAACACATACACACACACACACACACACACACACACACACACACACACACACAAAACCTCAAGGCACCAAGTATTCATGTGATTTGATGAAAACCCCCAGCTGGAAAATGGCAGTACATTGGCTGGAGATCAAATCCTCTGACTTTGAGTCCAGAACTTTTTCTGTTAATACTACGAGAGAAGAGGCCACATCACTCTGTATTCCACGGCCTCAGATTTCCACATCATTGACAATTGATAATGGTCAAGGAACTAAAAGGTTTCCTATTGGCAAAAGCCAGACTTTTTCAACTAGATTCTATTTACTTTACATTCCACCCATTTATTTTTGTGGTGGTTTTATGATAAAGTAGGTGTGAAACATTCTATTTCATTTAGACGCCTTATGAAAGGTTTTTCAAGTGCTGATTTTATTAAAATATACATTAATACCTTTGTAATTTTGAAGGACTAAAAACTTTTAAAAGCAGCATAGCTAGAAAATGGAATAAAGATAAATTTATTATTCTTATTAAAGGGTAATATATACATAAAATATTGTGATATTCATAACCCTTTTTATAAGAATCAAATAAATATTCTACAAAATGTTTACCTAGAATAAGTTGTCAAAAATTGTGTCAGATCTTATATTCAGGAGTCTAGCATAGGTGTTTCAGATATCTACCACAACTGCAGTTATTCAAATGGCTCACTCTGCTCTAAGTTTACTGGACTGAATTACGGTGTCAGAAAGTATTTGGCTCCTCTCACTAGCCTGATTATACAGCACTTGATAACATGGGCCAGTTGGCTTCTTTCTTGTCCCTACAGGTTCCTATGGTGGCCTGAGAATGTTTAGATAACAATAACACTCACAGCAATGCAAAATACCTTGAAGTTTTTCAGTCCAAGCCCAAAGCCAATGCTACATCCAGCAAAAAGACAGAAAATCAAGGAATGTGGCTCAATTATAGGCTCTCTTTATGTACCTGTCTCCTCAGTATGTTATTGGCTTAGTTTGGATATCTGGAACTTCAAAATGACAGAGGAATATAATTTTTAAGCTTTTTAAAATTGTGGGAACTTCTGAGACTCTGATGAATGCTTTGGATGGTCTTTTCAAAAAAAAAGAATGGACAATCACACTACACTTTGACTTCCATGTTGGTTTCTCTGACATTCCTAAAGCCATGGATGCCAAGGTAAGGTTGTCCATCTTTGGGGTTATTCAGAAATCCTTCTGTACTGGATCTGATTTAGAGTAAGGAGTGGGCTCTTGTGGGTTCCTTGCATACCATGTGCATCCAGTGAATGTTTCTGAAAAGAGTAGCACGAGGGATTTGATGAGCTGTGCTAAAATGCACATGGCATATATAGAATCAATCTGAATCCATCTGAAATGTTGCAATATATCTGCCATTTAAGACCTCCAATAACATGACAGCACTGCTTCCCTTAACCACTGTGTGGAATACTTCTTTTTTCCCAGGACTTTTGGATCAACTTTATGTAGTCAAACAATTCAAGTTTCACTTTGATTCCTTTCCATAAATAAGAAGAGAGAAAAAAAAACTGAATAAATCCCAAGTGTGTAAATTCATTCTCTAGATATATACTCAGTGGATTTAATGAAGCAATAAGCCATTGATGCAAATATTGATATGGAAATAAAATTAATATTTCTAGTGTATTAATAATAGACTTTCATTTCTACCAAGGGAAAAAACACAGCAGAACAAGATTTGCTTCTTTTCTGAGTAATTGCAATACCTTACATGTATTTTTATTACTGAAAATGTATTTGTTGAAGAAGAGCATCCCTGAAGTTAGATATAGTTTCTAACTTTAAAACTAAAAATCCAGTAATTTGAAATATGTATTTTTTCTCATTTTTAATAATCTCTAGAAAAATATATTAAAAAATGACCAAAAATGAATGTTAACTCATGATGAGAACTTATTAAAACTTTTGGCCTCTGTTACATGCTTACTCATGTAATAGCACTCACACATTTTCCACAGCACTCACGACATTATACCACATAAATTCAACATTTATCATTATGATTAAAGTGGATTTTTACCAGTTTTGTTCACTGATATTCATAACTGCCTAAACACTGCTTCATGCTTAGAAATCATCCAATAAATATTTGCTCAATGAATAAATTATTTCTTTCATGTATATTTCAATTATGGGTGGTTGTGTTTACGATAAAGGTGAGATATTACACACATACTGTTTTTAGGGTTTTTGTAAAATTAAAGTTTTGGAGTCTGTGTTAAACTTAATTACACTTATCTAACAAATGGGAAATGACCAATAATTTGGGGTCTTGTCATTTCTAGAATCATCTACCAAAGATATCATCTTTTATAACCTATACCTTGTTAACTGATTATCTTATGTGTAAGTACTTTAAAATCTTCAAATTTATGTTTTTTTCTTCCTGTGAAATAGGAAAGAAGTTCACCTTCACGGTCTGCTCATACTATCTCTTGGGGTCAGACTATGTGGTAATCTATTACTGGCTCCTGACAAAGGGTTCAGTTCTGGCCTCCATAACAGTTCTCTGATCTATAATCTCTTCCATTTTCTTTGTCAGCATCTTCATCGTATACTCATTATTTTTCACTTAAACCAATATAAGTGGCCCTCTCATTTCTTGAGTGCATATCTAAGTGTCTATTATACGTCATGCAGTGCCCCCACCTCTGTCTCGTCCACCCCCAGTTTCACAGCCACTACATCCCCACGCATCTGTGATACGCTAATTTCTTGAACCACAGTACTCATCATAACCCTGTTCTGCCCACAGACCACCTGGGGAGAAAGGATTAACAGCAGGCTACACCTTTTCTCCATGGGAAGATGTTTTTAGATGTAACCTCTTCAGTTCTGTTTATTTGAAAATGCATCAGCAGGGAACAGTATTAGTAGATTCAGTCATTGTTTACTAATTGGCAAACTACATCTGTACTGGGAGGACTCTGAAAGAACATACAGATCCTGGGGATCTATGAGACAAAAGTTGTACAAAAACCTGCTGGGAAATACAAGGCTTGTCTTTCCTGTGTGATGTTCGTTGTTAAAAAGCTTGGACCTTGAGTTGGCCCATTCACGACTCTCAGAGGCGGTCATTTATGAGTCTTGCCTGTGTCAAGGTGGCTGCACCCACTCATGTGGACTCAACCCTTTCAACCAACCTCTCTCTTGTGGGGTTTGAACAGCAGTGCCTGGACAGTGGTAAGAACTCTGAGGAAACTTATGTAATGAAGTTAGGCCTATAGATTCTCTTTCCATTTCTTCCTGGAAGTTACATAAATCTGGTACAGGTTCCAGTCAGTTGCGCCCTAAAAAGGTCAATTTGAAATATCAAGATCGCCGGCCAATTTGTAGGATAGGTGTTGCAGCATCAACAGTTCTCTCACTGTCTAGCCATACAGCCTTGCGCATACTACATCTAACCAGACAACAACTTTCTTTCCCTTTCTTCGACAAATCTAATCCCAATGTCTGTACCTGAAAGTAAAATGCATTACAATCTGAGAATCAATATAGACTCCAAGAAACTTGTGGAGAGAATCAAAATCTCATACATTTTGTAACTCCTCTATCCCTTACACCCAGTACTTGACATACTTTGAGTTCTCTACTTGGGATGGAAAATTCAATGAACCCTGAAGAATATCAGGAAGCCCCTTACTGAATGACTCCAGAGTAATAAACATGAAGAATCAGTCTAAATACAATCATATAGTGATCATTATGTAAAGTCATAGAAGTTTAGATTTAGAAAGAATCTCTCCATGTAACACTATCCAGTCTTCTACTTATTGCTGTCATCATTAAAAGTCCTGATCAAGAGATTCATCATTTATGTTCTAATTAACTTTTTAGATTATGAGTTAATCATTATTTAACTACTTCATGAAATAATCTGTGTAACAGCTCTAATTTCTATAATTTCCTTCCAGTTACTTTATTAATATTTGTTTCTTAGGAATTTTTAATCCATTGTTTCTTTTTTTGTTTTTTTTTTTTTTCCTGTAAAATACCCTTTTCCAGTTGATATGTCTAGAAATATTTTAGAGATAGTTTCAGTATTTTCTTCTATACTTCTGTTTTGAACAACATTAAATATAAGACATGATTTCCAGACTCCTTGCCATCTGGCTGCTTTTTTCTAAACTTGTTCTGTTTGAATATTATCCAGCTTAAATGTATTTCCAATCACCAATGTGAGTGGAGATTTTTGTTGTTGTTGTTGAAATTTAGATAACTGTGTGCAGATAATTTTCAGATCTTTGTCCTTTGCTTCTGGGCTTACCCGTGTTTTAAGGCTTAAAATGTTCTCTTAAGGGGCCATCATATTTTACTGTTATCCTTTCCTCCAAGCCAATTTCCAGTGCCAGTTCTGGAAAGGAAAAATGGTGCTGGCAAGCTTCTGCTGGTTTCCAGCGTAAGGCTGTGTCTGACTATCTGATATGGATTGATCTTATCTAAGTAGACATGCCATTGCAGCTAGTCTGATGGTTTTACTCATCCAGATGGCGAATTCACTCTTGGCCTGGTACAGAGGGACTGCCCTAAAAGAAATGGTAATACATGGTAATACTCCTCTGGAATCCAAATGTGCCTTGGCAGGAATGAAACCCCGAGGCCACCCTCTGGGGCTTTTTCTTTCTCTTTTTTTCAGAGCATCCAGGTGGGAGGCACTCCAGAATCACTCTTTTCTACAATGCCACAACATTGCCACATGCTTGAGTGTATACACTGAGACTGAAGATTAGAATTTTAATTCTGGCCTTGCTACTAATTATCCGAT
Organism: Bos grunniens; assembly: GCF_055505025.1. Lineage (NCBI taxonomy): Eukaryota > Metazoa > Chordata > Mammalia > Artiodactyla > Bovidae > Bos > Bos grunniens. The sequence continues at coordinate 33,283,551 of NC_141172.1, read as the reverse complement.
TTGGATTAAATACAGTGCCCTGCCACCAACCAATCTCTCCCTTGCCTCAACTGCATTATCTGTGAAATGCAAAGATCTTTCTAGCTGTAAATCTCTGTGTCTGTCTTAATCATTTTGTGACTTAACATTGGTTTTTCTCACTTTCAGGATGTGTACTTGGCAAATGCAGTCATTCTGAAACCAACTGCTAAAAGGCCATGTTTACACTGACCCCTAAAGGAGATGGATAGCACACACACAGTCATTTGCTATGAATAACTCTCGGGGAGTATATGAATAAATTTCAGAGCATGCAAGGTAATTCAATCCCCAGTTTCTTCTCTTGCTTGGTGTGCACAACTCCATTCTGACAGATGACACTGCCAAAGGTGTGGGCAGAACAAACAAGGAATTGTGTGACAGAAGAGAGCAGTACTGTGGAGACACCAAACACAAATAGAGAAGGAGAAAATACCATTAATGATCTAAGTAAAACCAAAAAGCAAAGGAAACAGCATACACTTAAATGGTAAGTTAAGGAAGCTTTCTGCAACTGCGTGGCAGCATATCCTCTAAAGGAAATTAGTTGCAAATCATCACCATTAGAGCTGGTAGCACAGAAGTGCAAAACAGTTCCCAGTAAAGGGAAATGAGGCAGGAGCAGGAAAACCCAAACTAGAAATAGAAATAATGACAGTTTTACCAGAGGACAAAATGCTACATCTCCTTTACTAGACTAAACTAGAATGTTAACACTGTTTCTGCAGTGTTAGATGCAATAGTGAGGCATTGATATTCAAACCTCTTGTCAACGCCAGTCATTCATTTGATCATGACACAAAGGAGAAGAATGGAGAAATTAGGGATGTATTAGAAAAAACAGGAAGAATTGGGAATGGAAAGGGTGACAAGCTTAAACTGCTTATACTCCTAGCCTTCCCCTTGCAAAAGACTTACATTCATCTGTCTGAAACCACTGAGGAAACATGTTTTACATATAAATAATAGACTAGCCATAGTAAAGGGCTTTGCCTATCTCAGTACATAATGATAGATGAAATCTACTATCCCACACATTATAGACAGTTTCTAAAAGTGATCATAACACTATTTATTTACGGAGGCTTTTATTTCTTAATTAAGGATGTGTCAGGACTTAGGGCAGGCTGCCCCCAAATTTGTCAAACTGGCATATTGATTATTTTGAATTAAAGTTACTTGAGAAACAGCTGGTGCAAGAAGGATGTTCTGACCCTCCTCTCTGTCTCTCTGAAAGCAGGAAATAAATCTCTAATTGAAAACACACCCTGCCTGTATCAAGAGGTCTAGAGACATTCTTGTCACCAGAGATAAGGAATTCAGGGCAGAGAAGGTTGTATAAAGAAATCTTGTTATATCTTTACTGATTTACTACCCCAAACCCAAACTCTGTTTGGATTCTGTACTAATTATGCACCCAAGCTTAATTTGTCTTGTCTACAACTGCTAAGTCACTTCAGTCGTGTCTGACTCTGTGCAACCCCATAGACAGCAGCCCAACAGGCTCCCCCATCCCTGGGATTCCCCAGGCAAGAACACTGGAGTGGGTTGCCATTGCCTTCTCCAATGCATGAAAGTGAAAAGTGAAAGTGAAGTCGCTCAGTCATGTCCGACTCCTAGCGACCCCATGGACCACAGCCCACTAGGCTCCTCCGTCCATGGGATTTTCCAGGCAAGAGTACTGGAGTGGGGTGCCATTGCCTTCTCCAATTTGTCTTGTCAGTTCATCACAAATTTATTGTTTTTCTGTCTAAAAAGTATAAAAGCTGCCTGCTTTGGCTATATTTTAGGTCTTATTTCTATGAGACCTCCATACATTCAAATTAAATCTGTGTTGTTGTTCTTTCTCCTCTGAATCAATTTTGTATTAATTTAATAACCAAAAAAATTCAAGAAACATTGGGGTGAGGGATTGGGGCAGAATTTCCCCTAATTCCAATAGAGATAAAGATACAAGATAAATTTACCATTTATACTCTAGGTAATTATGAGACTATTATCTTGAATATTAATTTCCTGTTGAGTTACACATACTGTTATTAGTGTGAATATTCTAAAAAATGCAAATATATAGCAAAAATGGATACGCTAATAATTTAAAAATCATAACACTATATTTAATTAATTAATTAATTTATTTTTAACTATATATATTTTTTTTAAACTATGAACCACTGTCTCTTAAGAAAATATAGTTATATCAGTCAAGTAAATTACAATATTTCTTAAATTAGAATATCCAAATAATGTATGAAATATCCACTAAAAACTTACTTTATTTGTTTATTTAACTGCTATTAATAACTCCCTTTTCCAGGTAAGGTAAGAGTACATATAAGTAAGCATGCTTCTAGATATTCCTTTAAAAGAAATATTAATTCTTAATTTTTTGTAAAATGTATTAAATATTACAAAGTAAATAGCTATTTAAAGACTACTACTACTATACTTCACTTGTTCAGGATTCCAATACACATCAGTTAATAAATTTTTCCCTAAATATTGATGGTTTTCCTTAAAATTCATACCAATTATAAAGTAAAATGAAAGTTTTAGAGTATTTTTGCTATAAGGAGATGTTAGTGACTCTTACTTTTATTTTTAGTTGCTAAATACATTATGGAAATCCCATATGATTAGTGGTTTTGGTTTTAAAAAATTTTGTATGGGATCTCTAGCTCAGCCATTTTTATGCAGTCTTTTCTTCAGTCACAAATATAGCTGTGTACTTATTAATTAAACATCTCAAGCAACCATTAGGATATAATTCAATCAAAAGCAGTGTTTTGTAATAACTTGAAAAACTTTGGTCATAGGAGAGATTTAGAGAAAAGGAAATTTTAACATTTAAACTTAACTGGGCCAAATATAAGAATTATTATCTCCTTGAAATACCAACAATAAATCCATATTGCTGACTTGGTTTGGCAACTACAAATGCATTGAACTCCACACAAAATAAACATCTTTGTTATTATCCAGTATTTAATGACAGCATTGATCTTCTTATATATTTTCACCAATCTACTTTCCTAGAATTAATTACTTGCATAAGTCAGAAAAATATCTGTGAAAGGATGCAAACATTGCATTCGATTGATCAGTTGAAACAGATTTAGAAGCGCTTCTCAGCATCTTCTTCACACTTTTCAAATGTACATGTTTGACCCATAACTTATGAACATCACAAGGTAGCCTGGATGTAAACTTTTAATATGAACTATGCTCTTTTGCAAACATTGCTGCTTTCAAGTTGGCAAGGTGCATGTACTAACTGTGATATAGAGTAGGGGTCTGATGATTTTATTTATTTATTTTCTGTGGTTCCAAGGACTTGTCAGCAAATAATTCCATCAACTGGAAGTTTACTGTCAGTTTTTCCATCAAATTCCATGGATTTCAAATTATAAAGAAAGAGAGATGATGTTCGATAGAATGTTCATATGCATGTTGAGTTTGACCATTTGAGTATTCATAAGGTCAAAAGTGTTTCAATGATAATGCCTGAGCCTTGGCAATGAACATAATTTAAAGTGCTTAAATACAGAAGACAAACCATTTGTTGATAGAATATGATTATTTAATTACGACAGAGTTTGCTAAATTAAAGCAAGGGATCTGTAGTAGGAAGTTAACACTCTGATGCTGGGAGGGATTGGGGGCAGGAGGAAAAGGGGATGACAGAGGATGAGATGGCTAGATGACATCGCTGACTCGATGGACATGGGTTTGGGTGAACTCCAGGAGTTGGTGATGGACAGGGAGGCCTGGCATGCTGCGATTCATGGGGTCACAAAGAGTTCGACACGACTGAGCGACTGAACTGAACTGAACTGAACTGAACCCCATCTCTTTCTGTTGCAAACACATACACACACACACACCACTGCTGTTGGATTGTTGGTGATACAATTTTCAATATTTGGTCATATAAGTGATTACTCAAAATTAAACTAATTTAATTCCCCTCTATATGGAAAACAACAACATATGAAGACTCTTGGATTTAAACATTAGAAATCGTTTGCTCTTCCCCATTTGTCTTTCTCTTTTAAAACTTTGAACCTATACAAACATATTTCATATCTAAAATATATTTTCCCTCATTTTTTTGCCTTTTTCCTATGACAATCTTTGCATCATGTAAATGCTATACTACCCTTAAAGTTTCCCCTGAACTTCTTAGTCCCCAGAACGTGTTCTCTTCTGATTCCTTATAATAATAACTTTTCATCTAACCCACTCATATATGTCATCTTATAATAATAGTTTGACTTTTTACATCAGATAAAACTTGGTCTTTATCTGCCTTTTGAGAAATCTCTATACAGGTCAGGAAGCAACAGTTAGGACTGGACGTGGAACAACAGACTGGTTCCAAATAGGAAAAGGAGTTCGTCAAGGCTGTATATTGCTCCAGCTTATTTAACTTATATGCAGAGTACATCATGAGAAATGCTGGGCTGGAGGAAGCACAAGCTGGAATCAAGATTGCTGGGAGAAATATCAATAACCTCAGATATGCAGATGACATCACCCTTATGGCAAAAAGTGAAGAAGAACTAAAGAGCCTCTTGAAGAAAGTGAAAAAGGAGAGTGACAAAGTTGGCTTAAAGCTCAACATTCAGAAAACTAAAATCATGGCATCTGGTCCCTTCACTCCATGGTAAATAGATGGGGAAACAGTGGAAACAGTGGCTGAATTTATCTTTGGGGGTTCCAAAATTACTGCAGATGGTGATTGCAGTCATGAAATTAAAATATGCTAACTCCTTGGAAGGAAAGTTATGACCAACCTAGAAAGCATATTAAAAAGCAGAGACATTACTTTGCCAACAAAGGTCCATCTAGTCAAGGCTATGGTTTTTCCAGTAGTCATTTATGGATGTGAGAGTTGGAATATAAAGAAAGCTGAGCACTGAAGAATTGACGCTTTTGAACTGTGGTGTTGGAGAAGACTCTTGAGAGTCCCTTGGACTGCAAGGAGATCCAACCAGTCCATCCTAAAGGAGATCAGTCCTGGGTGTTCACTGGAAAGACTGATGTTGAAGATGAAACTCCAATACTTTGGCCACCTGATGCGAAGAGCTGACTCATTGCAAAAGACCCTGATGCTGGGAAAGATTGAAGGCAGGAGGAGAAGGGAATGACAGAGGATGAGATGGTTGGATGGAATCACCGACTCAATGGAGATGGGTTTGGGTAGACTCTGGGAGTTGGTGATGGACCGGGAGGCCTGGTGTGCTGTGGTCCATGGGGTCGTAAAGAGTCAGACATGACTGAGCAACTGAACTGAACTGAACTGGATTAGAAGTCTTACAGGCAGGTGCCCAGTCTTATATTTCTTAGCTGTCCTCAATGTCCACAAGGAATTTCATAGATACATTTAAGATTTTCAACTTATTGCTGTTTGAAAAGAACTTCTTATAGTACATAAGGTCTGTGTAAGGAGGGATATATAATGTTTTTGAAACACTTGTTTCTCAAAGCCTAGACAAACTGCTTAGGGAGACAATTCTTATCAGGAAATTGATTTTTATATAGCACACTCTAATAAAAGCATAAAGTTTTATGGGGACTTAAAATATAAATATACATATAAATCATTTAATGTGGGAGATAAGGGTGGCACTAGTAAAGAATCTGCCTACCAATACAGGAGATGCAGGAGAGGCTGGTTAGATCCTTGGGTTGGGAAGATCCCTAAGAATAGGAAATGGTAACACACTCCAAGATTCTTGCCTGGGAAACACCACGGAAAGAGGAGCCTGGTGGGCTATAGTCAGTCCATGGAGTTGCAAAGAGTCAGGCACCACTGAGCACACACACACACACATACAATGTTATCAAGGAGCCCTCAGCAATGTGTCAACACTGGGGCTATACTAATCTATAGTCATTTTAGAGAAGTGGGGTCAAGATTATACTTGATCACTTAATGACCATGTGAGTTTGGATGAGCTTCTTAAATCCCTAATTCTCTATTTTTAAAACATAGATAATAATAGGCTCCTTAACTATCTCCTAAGTTCTAAGTACCAAGTGATACAACATATGTAAAATCCTTCTAAACCACAATACTCTACAGTGTTTTATTTTAGGTGTTATATTATGATGTTCAGAAAAAAAAAACAAAAAGAACGTTCAGTGATTACATCAGCAATGCTTTTTCCCATGTCTAGCTAGCCTTTCTGAAGTGTAAAAAACACATTCTTTTCATATTTATTTCAACAGTGCCTATTACCATGTCAGTTACTCTACTGGGAATTCCATAGTAGATTTTCAATAAAATAATAAGCTAACCCAAATTGTATCTCTGCTATATTGTGAGAGGGACTAAGTAAAATACAGACATATATAAAGTAAATAGACCTATGTTAGGGCAAAATTGAAATCCATGAGTAAACGTAATTTTGCTTACCATATATTCATCTATCACTAAACCAGAGTTATAACACATTCACATACTATTTTACACTAATGGCAAGGCTGACTTTACAGGTATTTTTAGATCCTGATATTAATTTTTCTCCAAGTATCACCACTTGGACATAATACTTGATCATTTAGTTCAGAGGTCAGCAAACTTTTATAGAAATGTCTAGATAATAACTATTTCATGTTTTATGAGTCACAACTACCCAACTGTGCCCTACACTGTGAAAATACCCATAGATATTTTCATGTAAGAAATGGGTGTGGCATGAGATCATTGGATGACATCACTGACTCAATGGACATGAGTTTGAGCAAACTCAAGGAGATGGTGAAGGACAGGGAAACCTGGCAAGCTGTAGTCCATGGGGTCAAAAAGAGTTGTACACAACTGAGTGACTGAACAACAACAACGTTACAATAAATCTCTATCAACAAAATTTGTTCCTCAGGCTGTAGTATGCTCACCTTTGTTTAGTTCAACAAAACATGCTTAGAACATAATAGCTTAAGCACTCAGAAATTTGAGCATGCATAGAAAATCTCAATAAGAGCCTCAGCTTTCTGGGATCAAAAACACACAGGACAATGTCATGAAGATGCACAGATTTAAACTACAGTCATAATTTGAAATAGTGTGGAGAACTTGACTCAACATAATATATAGAAATCAATTGTTAGGATCACTGGAAAACAATTAAAGATAAAAACAAATGATTCAACTCTAAATTTATAGGAGTTCAGAAAGGGTTTAACACACTGGTAGTACTTAATAACAGCAAAAAAATTGTTAAATCTCATAATGACAAATGAGAAGTCTAATATTAAAAGGACTAATGGTATAATTTGTATGAAAACTACTGTAGACTTATTTTCAGTTTTAGATATATGTGGTAATTCTGTTTAAAGATAGCACATAATAATCCACCATCAGTACTATACCATATGGCAGTCTTGTTTCCAATAGTATCTTAGAAGTTGTCAACAGAACAACCCAACTGTCTTCTCTTTTGTAGTCACTTTGATGGCCACTGAAAGGAACTCCATAGTCTGGAGCTTAATCATTACGTAGTAATTTAAACTACTGGTTGCCTCAGTGCTATGAAGTGGAAAGTAAATCTATTTCAGATCAGACAGTTCTGTGCTTGGCTCCACATCCCTGTCCCTTTCTGAGGACAGAGTTTGGCTTTCATTTTAGGCACATGAAGAGTTTCTTCCTGGTTAGAGAATTGAGGTTAAGTTTATTAAGCATTCAAGTCCAATACTCAACATCTATAATATTGATGTTGAAGGGATCGATCACAGCTCTTCAAAAAACTTTTTAGCCTGTTCCTTGTTGTGTTTTGTTTGGGATACAAACAAAATGCAATATTTTCATTTTGTAATAAACAAAACACCCAACTCTGTGGCAACCATTCCTTTGAAAATGTGATTTCAATCTAAGAGGTCCTGGATTCAAACCTCAAATTGAGTCTTTGCAGTTTAAATGACCTTTCTATGCATAAGTTTATCCATCTGTAAAATGGGTCTTAATAACATACTAACTAAATTAACACAAAAAAATCTTAAAGCAGTTCCCGTTTTTAGGGGAGAATAAGATGCTGGTCTTCTGTCTCTCAAAAGACTCAAACTTAACTAAGTCCTCAGCAATATTATTTGCAGACCATTGAAGTAACCTTCTAAAAGCTTAAAGTTACTGGGAGAAATATTTTTAAGTAAAAAACAAACCAGTCACCAAAATATGAACATTGTTTTTTCTCCCCAAAATGTTTTGAAGTTATTTCTTTTTAGAAACTAAAAGTAATGCAATATACATAATAGTTAGCTAAATGTTACACTTTCTAAAAACTAAATTTTATACACTCATGTGTACATATTACACTCATTTTTTCTTCTCCCAAATGGAAATGTTCATCTGCACTGTGGCTTAAAGACAGCATTAGGATTGAATTTTCAGTCTTTCAAATTTTGAATTTACACAAAAGTAATAACTTACAAGTATGATTACTAGGTGTTCCAATTATGCATTTTTTTTAACAGCAGCTGCTGAAGAAATGGCAAACTGTTCTCAATATTAAACCTTTAGAGTGTAGTTTATTTACTATATCACTATAACTACAGCTTCCTATCAAACTTGGGCAAGGAAGAGCCTGGAGAGAAATCTAGTAACACTAAGAGACAGATTATAACTGATCATCTACAGTACCATGAGAGCTTTCCAAAATATCTCTTTACAAAACACCCAGAGGAAATTAAGTCTCATCTTGCTTTGTAGGTAGAAACAAGTGATCTAATGCTTTATAACTGAATGTACTAGTAGAAAATGACTGCTTAGTCTTGCAACAGTTATTATGAGTTAAGCATTTGGCACCACAGGAAAAACAAACAAGCATTTCCTGTGAAGGAAAATAGGAAGTATTGTGGTAGCTTTAGCTAAGCTTCATGGGATAACTTTGTGGAAATGTTTATAAATTTGGCACTTAAATGTAATAACTTATCATGTAGGTGTAATCTTTTGAAGAGTACAAATATAATCTACTTCTTTTCAAAGGTATAAATTCTTCACAAGGTACAACCAAATATACTTCAATATGTCAAAATATGTTTGCAATACTTTAGGATATATTTCTTTAAATCAGTATAGACAATTCCTAAACTATAATTTATATATTAAAACATTTATTAATTTACTTATTAAACTAAAATATATTAAATAACAAATAAATAATAATAATAAAAAAATAGTATTTATAAGCCTATAGTCCTGAGCAGTCATCTTTTTCCATGGAAACAGTGCTTTATAAGATTAATTCCTCATGACAATTCACAAAATGAACTTTATACCTACCAAAGTGCATTGCACTAAGCAGGGCAATTTCATCTCTACCTAACACCAAAAGTTACAAAGGAAAAAAGTAATTGGAATTTCCATCTGTGATATAAGAAATGAATATGGTTTTAATAGAAGTCATTCTAAAATACATAAGATATACATATTTCCATATATGTATACTTCAAGTACACTTCTTCTAATTTATGACCAGACAATAGGAAAAAAGATTTAGAAGTCCAGATCCTCTAGAAAATACAAGCTTTATACTGTTTAAGCACAAAGACGGGGAAAAGAAGATATGCTTCCCGTAATTCTCTGTCTATACGAAAGATGGTGATTCTAGGTCAACTTCATCTTCAGAAAGGGAAGAGAACTAGAGTGTTACTGACCTCAAGAAGTCTGCAAGTAGGGATAATATTTAAGCATTTCTGATACTTAGTATAAGTTAATCAATCTCTCTTAATTTTATTTTCTTCATTTATAAAATCAGAAACTTTTACTTACCTAACTCTTTGGACTGTTGTCAGTATTAAACAAAGCATTATACATAAAATGTTCAGCACAAAGGTTAATCATAGAATATACTCACTTAAGTTCGGCTGTGAACAAATACATTTCTTTTTTGAGTGATGGAAATGTTCTGGAATTAGATAGTGGTGATACTTGCACAATTTTGTGAATATATTAAAAAGCCACTGAATTTACTTTAAAATGGTGCATTTTATTGAAAACTTCACTGTATAAATTACCCCTCAAAAATAAGAATAGCTATGACTGTATTTTTTACACTACATATTAATAAAATAAATGGGAATACCAGACCACCAGACCTGCCTCTTGAAAAATCTGTATGCAGGGCAGGAAGCTACAGTTAGAACTGGACATGGAACAACAGACTGGTTCCAAATAGGAAAAGGAGTACATCAAGGCTGTATACTGTCACCCTGCTTATTTAATTTCTATGCAGAGTACATCATGAGAAACGCTGGGCTGGAAGAAGCACAAGCTGGAATCAAGATTGCTGAGAGAAATATCAATAACTTCAGATATGCAGATGACACCACCCTTATGGCAGACAGTGAAGAAGAACTAAAGAGCCTCTTGATGAAAGTGAAAAAGGAGAGTGACAAAGTTGGCTTAAAGTTCAGCATTCAGAAAACTAAGATCATGGCATCTGGTCCCATCACTTCATGGGAAATACATGGGGAAACAGTGGAAACAGTGTCTGATTTTATTTTGAGGGGCTCCAAAACCACTGCAGATGGTGATTGCAGCCATGAAGTTAAAAGACACTTGCTCCTTGGAGAGGGAAATGGCAACCCATTCCAGGACTCTCGCCTGGAAAATCCCATGGATGGAGGAGCCTGATAGGCTACAGTTCATGGGGTCACAAAGAGTTGGACATGACTGAGCAACTTCATTTTCACTTTTCTTTCCTTGGAAGGAAAGTTATGACCAACCTAGACAGCATATTAAAAAGCCGAAACATTACTTTCCCAACAAAGGTCCATCTAGTCAAAGCTATGTTTTTCCCAGTAGTCATGTATGGATGTGGAGATGGCAATGGCACCCAACTCCAGTTCTCTTGCCTGGAAAATCCCATGGATGGAAGAGTCTGGTAAGCTGCAGTCCATAGGGTCGCTAAGAGTTGGGCATGACTGAGCGGCTTCACTTTCACTTTTCACTCATGCATTGGAGAAAGAAATGGCAACCCACTCCAATGTTCTTGCCTAGAGAATCCCAGGGATGGGGAAACCTGGTGGGCTGCCGTCTATGGGGTTGCACAGAGTCGGACATGACTGAAGTGACTTAGCAGCAGCAGCAGCATCTATGGATGTGAAAGTTGGACTATAAAGAAATGTGAGCACCAAAGAATTGATGCTTTTGAACTGTGGTGTTGGAGAAGACTCTCGAGATTCTCTTGGATTGCAAGGAGATCCAACCAGTCCATCCTAAAGGAGATCAGTCCTGGGTGTTCATTGGAAGGACTGAAGTAGAAGCTGAAACTCCAATACTTTGACCACTTGATATGAAGAGCTGACTCATTTGAAAAGACCCTGATGCTGGGAAAGATTGAGGGCAGGAGGAGAAGGAGACGGCAGAGGATGAGATGGTTGGATGGCATCACCGACTCCTTGGACATGAGTTTGGGTAAACTGTGGGAGTTGGTCCATGGGGTCTCAAAGACTCAGACAAGTATGAGTGACTGAACTGAACTGAACACATGTATTTTGTAGTTTTTTTCCTTTCTTGAAATAGTATGGAACCCAAATCTGTAAAGTAGGTTTGACATAGTAACAGCTATCTTGAATTCCATTAGCTTTGCCATAACTTTTCATTATACTATATAGCATGTAACAATAGTGGGTGGGACAGGCAACAGGAGGGATTGGAAAAATGGAGTGATAAATGATGATGAAGTCAATGAGTTTTTAAAAATTGCTGAGATATCATAATTTAGATGACTCAATATACTTGTTTAGCTAAAAGTAAGTAGGCAACATTGAAGAGGACAAAATAGCACATGACATAATATCCAGGTCAATTAAGCCATCACTAGAGAAGTAGGCACTGGAAAGTTAATAATTTAATCATCTAAACTGCTTGAAATTCAGATTTTACCAGAGCCAAATTCTAAATTCTCCACATATATTAAATGAATAGCTTTGAGTAAAGCAGCTTATTCAGCGTGCCTTCTTTTTTCTAATTAGTCATCAAAAGGTGATTATAACCTGTGTGCTTCTTGGGATTCATTCAATATACTCTAATGCTCTCCCCCTCCATCTTCTGCAACATCTTCAATGATAAATGCATTCATATTTCCTGTTTGGAGCCAATCACTTTATATCCTAATGGTCTACCTTCTCAACGACACTATAGTCGGTTATATTAGTTACTAATTAGTCTTTGCACCATAGCAATATCTACTGAGTGATTTTTGTGTGCTGGACATCAATAATAAATAGAATCTCAAAGACTAGAACCAAATTTTCTGATTTCTGTTTAGGGCTCATTCTGCCTCCTCACAGTGCCCCTTGAGAGATACAGAGGTTACTCTGTATTAAAACAACTTTGCTGCTGCTGCTGCTGCTTTCACTTCAGTTGTGTCTGACCCTGTGCGAACCCATAGACAGAAGCCCGTGAGGCTCCCCTGTCCCTGGGATTCTCCAGCAAGAACACTGGAGTGGGTTGCCATTTTCTTCTCCAAAATAATTTGGGGCTAAAATATACAAGAAATGAAAATTCATGCAAGTGTTTTAATCTGTGCTCCCAGACTATTTATTATACCTGGATATTAGGTAAGGAAGTCTGAATGTGTTTAATATCTTTGGAACTTTGATGAAAAATAAAAGGAGCTGTTTTTTGCTTGACCTCATAAAGTGTGAACTAGGCAAGAGAAAATAACTCAATACAGACTAGTACTTCAAGGACAGAACAATCATACTTTTTGAATGTGTGAGTTACTGATCTTCCATTTCAAAAATAAGATGCAATCTACAAGATGTTGAAAAAATATTTCAAATTAAAAGTGATTGATGAAATAGTCCATTATTTAGATCTCTTTTTTCACATGACAGGATATGCCAACACATGCAGAAACTGAAGGACGATAGCTACAAGACTGTAAAAGAAATTGCTCAATTGTCTTATTTAGGAATTCAAGGACAGTTCAGAACCATGTTTCTGACTAAAAGTGAGCCTGTGCACCTAATATAATAGATATTTTGAGTTCAGTATCTTTATTTCACAGGACTCTGTTTTTCACTTTCCAAATTTGGAAAACATTAGGGTTGTTTTATAAAACTAAGTCAAAGTCTAAATTCCAATGACATATAATTTAGTCATTATTCTTTCCAATAGCAAGAACTTAAGAACATTTGGAATTAACTAGAAAAGTATGTTCATGAAGTACTTTACCCATTCAGAGCCAAATCTGTAATAGCAAATCTTTTAAATTTCTGGAGAAATGAAGCCACGAAACAAGACATTAAAAACCTTTTTTGATTGTTTTTTGTTAGCTTATGGAATCTGCTGTCAAAAAAAAAAAAAAAAATTCAACGCTATAGGGATACCAAAATATTCACAAAACAGCTCAAAGACTCATATATGCATATGAATCAATCCCATCCACTAAGAATAAGACTAGATGAATTACATGACAAAATTTTTATAAAGCAGGCTTTATAACATTGCATTTCATTGATTTTAAAATGCAAAGTTTTCCCACTTGTTAACAAGTCTGAACTAGGGTAGTATTTTACAGTCAGTGGAATCTTTGGATTGAGAAAATTTTTTTAGTGGAATACAAAATAAAGCTATATCATACAAAATCTGTATGCAGGTCAAGAAGTAACAGTTAGAAACAACAGACTGGTTCCAAATTGGGAAAGGAATACGTAAAGGCTGTATATTGTCACCATGTTTATTTAACTTATATGCAGAGTACATCAAGAGAAACGCTGGACTAGAAGAAGCTAAGCTGAAATCAAGATTTCTGGGAGATATATCAATAACCTCAGATACGCAGATGATACCACCCTTATGGCAGAAAGTGAAGAGGAACTAAAGAGCCTCTTGATGAAAGTGAAAGTGGAGAGTAAAAAAGTTGGCTTAAAAATCAACATTCAGAAAACTAAGATCATGGCATCTGGTCCCATCACTTCATGACAAATATATGGGGAAACAATGGAAACAGTGACAGACTTTATTTTCTTGGGCTCCAAAATCACTGTGGACAGTGACTGCAGCCATGAAATTAAAAGACGCTTGCTCCTTGGAAGAAAAGCTATGACCAATTTAGACCACATATTAAAAAGCAGAGACATTACTTTGCCAATAAAAGTCCATCAAATCTACTGTTTTTCCAGTAGTCATGTATGGATGTGAGAGTTGGACTATAAAGAAAGTTGACTGCTGAAGAATTGATGCTTTTGAACTGTGGTGTTGAAGAAGACTCTTGAGAGTCTCTTGGGCTGAAAGGAGATCCAACCAGTCCATCCGAAAGGAAATCTGTCCTGAATATTCATTCGAAGGACTGATGCTGAAGGTGAAACTCCAGTACTTTGGCCACCTGATGCAAAGAGCTGACTCATTTGAAAAGCCCCTGATGCTGGGAAAGACTGAAGGCAGGAGAAGAAGGGGACAACAGAGGATTAGATGGTTGGATGCTATCACTGACTTGATGGACATAAGTTTGAGCAAACTCCGGGAGGTGGTGGTGGACAGGGAAGCCTGATGTCCTGCAGTCCATGGGGTTGCAAAGAGTCGGACACGACTGAGAGACTGAACTGAACTGAGCATCATACAATCACCATGTTCTATCTTAAACAATAATTTGTATCTTATAAAAACCTACACAAAAATAAATCTTAAAAAACAAGTATATTTTTCTTTCTGAAATACAATAGGATAAATGTCTAAGAAACCCAATTTTTTTTCTGACAGTCACTGCTGTCATATTGTTTCTATACTCATATTTGGTTTATATTAAATAAGAGACAGGAGAGTTTGATTTCCCCACTCGAAAAACTCAATGAACAATGGTAAAAATATCAGAAACATTATGTAAGAACTGACCTGGAATTTGAGATGCACAGTAGATATTTAGGTACCACTATAAATTACTACATAGTTTGACAGAGTCCTTCAACTTCTTTCATAAAATAGAAGTAATTATTTTTGTCTTTCTGGAAAGATTAGAATGTCCCAATAGTAAAATATAAATTATTTGAAAGTGTTTCCTTGAGAAGCATTAATTATGTTAGTTACTATATTTAAAATATACCCCTCTATTGACTAATTTAGTACTTAAGTAGTCAGGACTTGAAATTAATTTTGGAATTGTTTTAAAGATAGTGGCAAATAATTAGAGTTACAATTGGATAACGGACACTAGACTTTCCAAATTAGATTGTGAATATTTCTTTCAAAAATGGAAACATGTTTTTAAAATTTTTATTAATATAAGCTCATATAACCCAAATGTTTTCAAGTTCATTTAAAATAATTATGGATTGAAATTGTCAACTATATGCCAATTAGAAGATAGAAATGTTAACCAAAATAATTTATTTTAGAATAATTGATTTTTAAACTTTCTAGGGATGATTAGAAAGAAAGGACATTTATTATTAAGAATGCCAGAGAGCATGATCACATAAATCAGTATCCTCTTAATAAAAGAAAATATTTATCTCTCATTTACCTGGAGAAACAGGGAATGCATGCAACTTATTTATTCAAGAGCAGCAGTATCAGTATGAAATAAGTTCAAAAGAAGTTGGCTAGCAAAGTCTATTCTTTTCTTATCAACACTGGAAATCATTAATTGGATGTTTAAAAGAGCACCCCTAATGGCCTTAGCTTCAGAATTAAAATATAATATTACGTTTGTATGGGCCTACAGAACCTAGGGTCTATAATGGACATAATTTTGGTGTATACTTGATTCCTGTCCACAGTCAAAGACCAAGAATATGCTGATTAAAGGAACAAAGCATCTTATGCATATTCTGCCAGAGTTCCTTACAAAGTGAAAAAGAAAATGGGGAAGCTTAAGGGAATAGACATGTCTATCGCTCACCTATACGTCATGTAAAACAACACTGACATAAAAAGCACTGGCTTGCTGTGTCAAGCAAAAATCAGCATATATGTCTGAACAAATGTCCATGTAGACCACTGGTCTGGTTTCAATACTGTTTGCTGAAGCAGCTTTTGTTTTTTGTTTTTAATATAAATTTATTCATTTTAATTGGAGGCTAATTACTTTACAATATTGTAGCAGGTTTTGAATCCAGAAAAAGTAAGTAAAGATCTCAACTTGACATGGAATTGTAGACTATTCTTTTAGCTATACAACATTTGAATATTTCTCTAAACACTTCTCTGAAAGCATCATTAGAGTAATTTTTCTGCTAAGAAAATACTGCAAGCAGTTTAAGTCACAATACTATTGACTAAGATACTTGTACTCAGGGATTTAGAAAGCATTGTTATTTGTCAAAAGGTGTCCTATAAAAAATGTGTTTCTATACAGCTTCCAAACTTGTAAGATTGGATGACTTGGTTTTAATATTTTACTCCTTCCATCTTTCTGTTTATCATATTTTAAAGAATATTTTTCTTCTTTCCTCACATATCAATATTTTTAATAAATATCAACCACCTAAGAGACAATATTATAGTGGTTTAATGTAAAATTACTCACAAAGCAGAGTCATTGTGGGTTGGTGAGCACAGAAGTCTGACATGATTTTCCTAATTCTTAGAACTGCTTCAAGATGAGACACTGAAAATCAATCTCATGCTTTTTCTTTTCTAAACAGTCATCTATGTCTTAGACTAATCCATAGAAGAGAGCATAGCAAAATAAAATCATTAGAAAGAAATAAATGATACTGCTTATGTTTTCTGACACAGGGCAGGATAATTATCCATAGAAACACGCTATCTCATTTCCCATTTCTGACATTAGTTCTTGCTGTCATATGGAGATATACCATATCCATAATCACGTTTGGTTTAAGTAAAACAAGAGGCTGCAGAGCTTGATTTCTCAACAGGAATTGCAGTAAGAAATTAAAATAATGGCTCTTATGGCAAAAGACTGCTGTGATGACAGTAAGCTAATTTTCCAGGCTTGAGAATTTCAAAAATGTTTTGACAACCAACAGTGAAAAGCTTTCATCCTTATTTCATTCTTACACTAAGTGCCAGGTTTTTATGCATTTGTAATCATAGGCTTCTTCAAATGCAAGAATATTAGCATTACTGACTTGTTTTCCATTATCACATAAAGGCTCCTAACACTTTAGAGTGTCCTACATATGGGTTTAAGCTTCAGTACAATAATAATAAACTTCAGAACAGAGTACTGTAAGCCTGAAGGTGTCAGCATAGAGATTTGAAGAAAATAGAAAACTATGCATAATCAACAAAGAGGAAACAGGAATAGGTGCGACATCTGTCATTGTGCTGGTTCTAAATAAAATCATGTATTAAGTATCACATTGACACTTCAAATAGTAGAGGAATGTTTTCACTTTAATGGATTTAACTTCAGATATTTTTAAATATCTAAATATTTAAATAAATATTCTTTATTTTTACAAGGCAAAATCTTCAAAACAGTGAAATATAGGGTAAAAGTGTCCACTGTCAAAGAGATGAAGGATAATAGACTATTTTAATATTTGATACTAAAGTTGGGCCATCAGGAATTTATAAATGTTCCATATTTTACTTCAGAACCCATGAATGCACTGTTCACATCATACCTGGATGTCATTTCTGATATTTGCAAAGCAACATTAGAAAAATGAATACAGTCTTATCCCTTCTCATTACTCATGGTCACCCTCTGCATTTTAATAGAGAAAAATAGCCAGTTATGCCTTCTCTGCATGTAAGACTGAATGGACAACAAACATGATGTTTGAGCAAGAATGAAAACTGAGCTTATATGAAAAGACTTTATCCATCTAATGCATAAAACATGAAAGTGTTAATCTGGAACATTTGAAAACCAAATTTATAGTGATTGCATATTGCATGGTAATTAGTTATAATTAGTCAGCAGTTCACATGAGTTATAATAAAGGTATTATCTTGACACAACCAAGATGTGTTCTCCCACATTAATAAGTATATGTATACATGATAGCAATGGTAATCATGAAAAGCCATTGTCATCATCTACATATACCTGCAGCTATGCAATTAAAAGACGCTTGCTCCTTGGAAGAAAAGCTATGACCAACCTAGACAGCATATTAAAAAGCAGAGACACTACTTTGCTGACAAAGGTCTGTCTAGTCAGAGCTATGATTTTTCCAGTAGTCATGTATGGATGTGAGAGTTGGAATATAAAGAAAGCTGAGCACTGAAGAATTTATCTTTTTGAACTATGGTGTTGGAGAAGACTTTTGATAGAGCTGTATTGATCACAGAATAGCAGAGTCATCATCTTGAGCAATAAAGAAAATGCCATGCAGACAATAATGTTCTCTCTTCTACGTTACAATACTAGAATTGGGTAGTGGCCAAACATATATGGTGGTAGAAAAAGTCACTAAGACAGACTTTCTTATTTGGGTTGTCTCCAATTCCTTTTCACCTCTTTCTTACTGAATTCAAAACACAACCAAAGTGGTGAAAGTATTACTCATACTCCTATCTTCCTAAAAACCAACAAACAAAAAGGCTGTTCACAAAAGGTTCTCCTATTCTGTCTGAGCATGCACTGTCATATCTCAGCAGCAACAGGTGGCAGTGTCTTCCTGTATCACATCTTTCTCAGACTTAGAGAGTAAAAGGGGACAATATAGTTTTATTCTAGGAGAAAGACATTGGTCACTTTAAGAAGATATCCTCTTTCAGCCATTTATATTTTCCAAAATTAAATGCTTAAAATGTCCAAGAACTGAGCCATTAATCCCAAATTTATGGATGGAGAAACTACACGTTTAAAAAGTATGTAACTAGTGCAAAGGCATGCAGGCAATAAACTGCAGTACTGGAATTTGAAATCTAAAGTCTGATCATATGGTTAAAGATCGATGTACTTCCACTTTACTTTTTCTACACCCACTATGCAGTATCTTACTCCTTTTTTCAGGTTCAAAAAAAATGGAATCAAGATACTAAATTCCATAGACAGCAAAAGCCACTGAGCTAGAATGATGGGAGTATTCTTTTTCAATGTGATCATCTCTCGGAGTATTTCAAACTAGCTTCAGTTATATAAATATATAGTATCAGTGTCATTGTAAATAGTTTTGCTTTTGATTTCCATAGTCAGTTCATTGAAGCTAGCAGTTTTCATTACAGTTTCAATTTTAGGATTAAGAACATTGATCTAAAATTAGATTTATTTCCCAGGTTCAAATTTCAGAATGATTACATCAAAGTAGTGTGAACTTCAGCAAATTCCTCAGTGCCTCAGTTCTATCATCCATAAATAGGAACACAAATAATATCCTCAAGAGGGTTGGTAGAAATTAAATAATTTAATGTATGTTATGCCCTTCCCTGCCAGTATATAATAAATACCATGTAAAAGTTTGCTACTATTTTTTAAATTGTATTAAATTTGTAATTAAGTGAAATTCTATGAGGTTTATGGCCATGCTATCTAGAAACAAATAAAATGTTAAAAGACTTATTTCACAGTCTTTATTATGTTCATTTGAAATGGCCATCCTAAGCAAGTGAGGTGGCAGCAATGGAGGTCAAGTTATAATGGGCTCACAGTCTTTGGAGTTCTTTGGCTATTTTAGTATGTTAAGCCTTGTCTTTTTTAATAATAAAAGATTGTGGAGTCAGAACAATTTATCATAGGAAGTCTTAAAGATGCCAAGCTTATCGACTTCTGATTGTCAAAAGAAGGACAGGTAACATTAGGATTAAAAAATGAAAGAGATTTGGAGAGTCTTTACCAGAAGTGAGTTATAAGGAAAAAAATTGTCTTGTGAGTAAATTAGTAAAAAGACATGCAGTGAGCTCTATACCTACTAATGCACACTAGCATATTAAAAGATCTGAGAATTTATCCAAGATGGATGATAAACGTATATAGATATTTTTAAGTCAGTTTTCCCCAAATGTATGTGTGTGTTGTGTGTGTAAATTTTAACCAGCAATACTTTTTAAAAAAAAAATATTTTGGCCATGCTGCAAGGCATGTGGGATCTTAGTTTCCCCTCCAGGGATCCAAACCATACTGCTTGCATTAGCAGCAAAAAGTCCTGACCACTGGACCCCAAGGGAAGTGTCTAATCAGCAATACTTTTAACAATGCTTCTGAAGAATATATTTTGGGAAAATTTCCCTAGGTTAGACTAAATTCTACCACTGGGCAGGTGGGTTTTCTGAAGGAATGAGGTATAAAATGATAATAAGCAACAAACAGAGAATTCACTTATTGCACGGCATTTCACTAAATGTCTTTCATGTGTAGACTCAATACTTATAATGATTCAAGGCGTAAGTATTTGTTATTCTCAATTCATGGGGCAAAGAAACAAAGTGTTAAACAACCATCCTAAGATTAGTAAGAAATGTAATTTGACCTAGGCTAGAGTCTAGCTTCAATGATTAGGGATCCTGGGCTCTGAGTTCCATTACTTATTTAGGCAGGGAAGACAAGTGACAAGAGAAGAAATGGTTTGATGGAGTGGATATTCAGGAATAAAATTCAAGAGGTGAATGGTCTTAGAGCCACTGTTGGCTGTTTAAAAGGAAATCAGGAGGCAGGAAGCATGGAATCATTAATACTTAAAAGAATTTTTAGAACTCTGAGACTCCTTTTGTCATTATTTGTAGTCTCAATACTAGTAAACAACAAAATAAAAACAAATGCACAGGTTGGGTGGTAGCAAATGGGGAAGGGAAAAGAATATATATATATATATATATATATATATATATAGAGAGAGAGAGAGAGAGAGAGAATCTTCTATGTGTTACACATCTGCTTCTCACTGACATGAATTATTTTCACTTTATCCCATGACTTTATACACTGGAACTATTCTGTTTATTTTGTAGAAGAGGAAATTGAGGCTTAAATGACTCAACTTGTCCTTGAGTTGAATAATAAATAAGAAACAAAAGTGGCATTTAATTTCAGATGAGACTGACTGAAAAGTTTCTCCTGTAACATAGCCTGAGAAAGTGGAGGCTACAGGAGATGATGCTTGACTCATGAGTGAGAGGAACCCCAAGAAGCAGAGTAAGTGTTAGCAGCCTTCAAAGGAAGTAAAAGTAGATTTCCTGCTGGAATGATGGAAAGTAAGGCAACAGATGTGAAAACAATTTATGTGAAAAAGGAAAGCCTCCTCCACAGGCAGCTAAAATGCAAAAAGACGCCCAATCTGGAAGGATAATCTGGAGGAATGACAGTCCTTTCCTATAGCTGATGAAGCATCACCCCAGAATGCAGAGCCTAGCATGTTGAGCATGGTGGTATCTCAGCTCTCCTTCTCTGCTAGATGCTTTTGAAAGAGGTGAAGCCTGAACAACCATAGGAAGTATCTCTGGACCTAGGGAGTTAACACTGACAGGTGAACCCAAGAAGGACTAGCTTAATCACAGAAGGACTAGCTTCCATGATAGACCTCCTTTGTGCCTCCATTTCAGATCAGATAGCCTACTACTCTCTCCTATGCCATACATTTTAAGGCTGAAAGCAATTACATGAAAATAAAAGCTAATTTTATATCAGAGAACTTATGTGCAATGAAAAAATGATCTCAAGTGCACTCAGTAAGTGTTACATAAAATCCTGAATTTTAACCACAGTAGCACCATTTTAGTGACTTCACATTATATCCATAAACAACTGCAAATCTATTTTGGGATAGTTTTAGGTGCTATAAGAGATAGCTTTGGAACATACATGGTTAAAGAAACCCTGCCAATGCCTTAGTTCCAAGGAAGGCAGGTCATGTATCACTTAGCTGGCCACCCATCTGCTAAATTTTATAGATATGCTAAAAAAGAACACTTTTAAAGGTACATCTCAATGCTAATTAATCACATATCTTAATTTTACCAAAATATTAATTGATAATATATTAATAAACACAAGTGCATATAACAATACTTATTGAGGCCACTTAAAAATCAGACACTTCCCCCAGCCTAATGACATGACAAGTTTGCTTTTTATGCCTTATAAAATCTTCACTCAGCCTCTCTCCTCCTTTTTCATTTTTACAATCCCTATTATTTTCTGAAACTTGCACTGGATCAAGCTATTTCATCTAAAATTTGCCATAGATCCTTCAATATATTCTGCTGCCTGGAGTACTGAGTTTGAAGAAACGTGCCTCGTGAGTAGAAAACAAAAACAATTGTAAACAAAAATCAGATTTAGATGTAGATTATTGCCCAAAGGGTGTTGATATAAAAAGAACACACTTTATTATTAATAAAAATTCCTAGAACTAGTATTAATATTATTATAATGATTATTTATTCAGATATAAAATTTGTCTGGTGGTTACCAGAGAGGAGGGGGTAGGTGAAACAGGTGAAAAGGAATGAGAGGTACAAACTTTCAGTTATTAAACAAAAATCAGAGGGACAAACAGGTCATAGTAGCTACATTCTTTGATGGTTTTTGCCATAATTACTTATACTAATAAAATGCTTAGATAATAAGATGTTAATAATATACTAATAAAGTCCAAAACTTATGTACAATTTTATACTCAGGATTTGAGGTGTTCTCACAGATATATATGAGCTCTACACTATCATGGTATTAATAGTAGCATCTATTAACAGTTACCAATTCAATCTGGCATGTGCCCAGATTATTTCATAAGAGCTTCAAAAATTTCTTTTGTAAAAAGCAGTTTTCAAAATTATACCTACAAAATATCAGAGAGAAAATATAATACCTGCATTCCAGTCCAAATCATATAAAGGAGAAATAACTCATAAAGTGAATCATCTTTTTCAGATAATTCACTCAAACAATTCATCTGCTTTATAATGATTGTACATACATCTCTTCATTCATTCCTTCAACAGTCTTTTGCAAAACACTCACTTTGTGTCAAATGTTAAGAAGAATAAGAGTAGGACCTGATTTCTAGAAGCCAATTAATAACAAATTAAAATTCAATAATGCAAATGCCATGATAAAGGGATCACAAAGTGCTGAGGGAATATACAAAGCTATTGTAGCTGAGAAAGAAGGGAAAGGCTGAGCAAGAAGCACATATCTTAGCATGGTTTTCAAACAATTTTTACTTACCCAGCGCTCATATTGGCTCATGCTTTTAGATACTTTTTCTGGCTTGTCTCTTTTAATTTAAGCAAAGCTAGAACTGCTTCTTCATAACTATCTCTACAGTACCTGATTGTTTCTGATTTTCTTCCCTAAAACCAGGAGTAGGATTTACATTGTCAAGATTATTGTGTTGTATCATGATGATGACTTTAAGCTGAATTATAATATGTATAAATATTTAAGAGCATTGTAGTGAGAAAAGGGTAAAAACAAATAAATGGGGAAAACAACCATTGTATTATGTATAATTAGCAAAAAATAGCAACAAAAGTTTCCCCAGACATCTAAAGCAAAATGGAAACTACCCAAGTGCCTCATTAGAGAAAGGGAACAACAAAATTAAATCTCCTTAAAGCCCTTTGTGCTTATATCATTGTATTTTCGTCTAACACATCATTCTGAGACATTCAAAGGGAAGGAGTAAGGTTCACTGCCTCCCTCTCTGATTCCTCCCCCACACTAAGTTCTAATGGATCTGTTTTTCCTCCTTCCTCATGTGGCTCTGAGGTCATAGGGAAGCTGATCCTTACTTGAAGCAAAGAATCAAGATTGGTCAGCTCCTATTTCAGATGGAATTATCATGTTCTTGCTAGGTATTCTCAAGAATTCAGATAAATTAAAAATGGAATTATGGAATTTAATGGCTAGATACTTAAAATAATTGATTTCAGCTTCCTACACACACACACACACACATACACAATAAAGATCTACAATAGTAGATGTTACAAATTTTATCTGGTACATGAGAATTATAAATCTTATGCAATGCCATTTATGCAGTTCATCATAGCCAAAATTATTAAAATAACTACAATGAAATCAGTTTGCCATAGTAGTTGTTTACATAATATGCAATTTTTTAAAATGCAACTTTCACTGATATACTTTGTTCTTATGTGTGTCTTTTTTTTGTTGTTTATTTTTAAAGTATACATTTAAGTTATACAACAAGATTTTTTAAGGTCTACAGGATGAGTCAGACATGACTTAGTGACTAACCAATAATAGCACGATGATTTAACATGTGTCACATTACAAAATTATTACCACAATCAAGTTAATTAACACACACATCGCCTCACATAGTTACCACTTTTCATGTGTAATAGGAACAGTTAAGATCTACTCTTGTTCATGCATGGCATTAAACATTATTGTTTTATGACAAAATTTTGATACTCATCTGCCAGTTTGTCCATTTATCCAAAAAAGTCATTATTTTTAAATTCAATGTTCAGTGTCAATGCAGTAAAATATTCAAAATTCTTTATTTAACAGGAAACTCTGCTCAGTGGTATGTGGTGGCCTGGATGGGAGGGGAGTTTGGGGAAGAATGGATACATGTATATGTATGGCTGAGTTCCTTTACTATCTACCTGAAACTGTCAAAACATGGTTAATGGGCTTCCCTAGTGGTTCAGACGGTAAAGCGTCTGTCTGCAATGCAGGAGACCTGGGTTCGATCCCTGGGTTGGGAAGATCCCCTGGAGAAGGAAATGGCAGCCCATTCCAGTATTCTTGCCAGGAAAATCCCATGGACCGTGGAGCTCAGTAGGTTACCATCCATGGGGTCGCAAAGAGTCGGACAGGACCGAGAGACTTCACTTTCATTTTAACATAAAATACAAAGTTAATAAAATGTTTTTAAATCTGACTTGTAGTTGGGGTGATTCACTCTTTAAGAAACAAAAGGTTTACACTGAATTTTAGTATAGACTATGATCCTGTTTTAATTCCTTGTCTCATTTTCTGCCATACTTGTTTCTTGACAGGTGTACTATTATTGTTGGTGTTTAGTCCCTAAGTTGTGTCTGGCTCTGTGCAACCCCATGGACTGTAGTGAGCCAGCATCCTCTGTCCTCCACTAATGTGTGGAGTTTGTTCAAATTCATATCCATTGGGGTGGTGATGCTATCTAATCGCATCTCATCCTCCGCTGTCCACTTCTCCTTTTACCATCAATCTTTTCCAGCACCAAGGTCTTTTCCAATAAGTCAGCTCTTCACATCAGGTGGCCGAAGTATTGGAGCTTCAGCTTCAGAATCAGTCCTTCGAATGAATATTCAGGGTTGATTTCCTTTAGGATTGACTTGTTTGACCTCCTTTCAGTTCAAGGGACTCTCAAAAGTCTTATCTAGAACTACAATTTGAAAGCATCAATTTCTTCAGTGCTCTGACTTCTTTATGGTCCAGCTCTCATATCCACACAGGACAACTGGAAAAACCATAGCTTTGACTAGATGGACCTTTGTTGGCAAACTGATGTCTGTTTTTTTTTAATAAGCTGTCTAGGTTTGTAATAGCTTTTCCTCCAAGGAACAACTGTCTTTTAATTTCATGGCTGCAGTCACCATCCACAGTAATTTTTGAGTCCAAGAAATTAAAAGCTGTCACTGCTTCCAATTTTTCCCCTTCTATTTGCCATGAAGTGATGGGGCCAGTTGCCATGATCTTAGTTTTTTTTAATGTTGAGTCTTAAGCCAGTGTTTTATTCACTCTCCTCTTTCATCCTCATGAAGAGGCTCTTTAGCTCTTTGTCCTTTCTGTCATTAGAGTGGTAATATCTGTATATCTGAAGTTGTTGATACTTCTCTTGGCAATCTTGCTTGTGATTCCAGCTTGTGACTCACCTAGCCTGGCATTTTGCATAATGTATTCTGCATATAAGTTAAATAATAAACAGGGTGACAATATACAGCCTTGATGTACTCCTTTTCCAATTTTGAACCAGGCCCTTGTTCCATGTCCAGTTCTAACTGTTGCTTCTTGACTTGCATACAGGTTTCTCAAGAGGCAGGTAAGATAGTCTGGTATTCCCATTTCTTTAAGAATTTTCAACAGTTTGTTGTGATCCACACAGTGGAAGGCTTTAGAGTAGTCAAGAAGCAGAAGTAGGTGTTTTTCTGGAATTCCCTTGCTTTCTCCATGATCCAGTGCATGTTGGTAATTTGATTTGTCATTCTTTTGCCTTTTCTAAATCCAGCTTGAACATCTGGAAGTTCTCAGTTCACATACGGTTGAAGCCTAACTTGAAGGATTTTGAGCATAATCTTGCTAGCATGTGAAATAAGCACAATTTAATAGCATATTCAAAAGCAGAAACATTACTTTGCCAACAAAGGTCCGTCTAGTCAAGGCTATGGTTTTTCCTGTGGTCATGTATGGATGTGAGAGTTGGACTGTGAAGAAGGCTGAGCGCCGAAGAATTGATGCTTTTGAACTGTGGTGTTGGAGAAGACTCTTGAGAGTCCCTTGGACTGCAAGGAGATCCAACCAGTCCATTCTGAAGGAGATCAGCCCTGGGATTTCTTTGGAAGGAATGATGCTAAAGTTGAAACTCCAGTACTTTGGCCACCTCATGTGAAGAGTTGACTCATTGGAAAAGACTCTGATGCTGGGAGGGATTGGGGGCAGGAGGAGAAGGGGACGACAGAGGATGAGATGGCTGGATGGCATCACTGATTCGATGGACGTGAGTCTGAGTGAACTCCGGGAGTTGGTGATGCACAGGGAGGCCTGGCGTGCTGCGATTCATGAGGTCGTGAGGAGTTGGACACGACTGAGCGACTGAACTAACTAATGGTAATTTGAACACTATTTGACATTGTCTTTCTTTGGGATTGGAATGAAGCTGACCTTTTCCAGTCCTGTGGCCACTGCTGAGCTTTCCAAATTTGCTGGCATATTGAATACAGCACTTTAACACCATCATCCTTTGGATTTGAAATAGCTCAACTGGAATTCTATTATCTTTATTAGCTTTGTTCGTAGTCATGCTTCCTAAGGGTCACCTGACTTCACACTCCAGGATGTCTGGCTCTAGGTGAGTGACCACACCTTTGTTGTTATCTGGGTCATAAAGACCTTTTTTGTATAGTTCTTCTGTGTATTCTTGCCACCCCTTCTCAATCTCTTCTGTTTCTGTTAGGTCCTTACCATACATTCCAATGTTTCAATGCCCCTGCATACTTTGGGCCCTCAAAACACATTTCCTCCCCTTGTATACCTAGAAAACTCCTCTTAGTCATGCTTCAAATATCTGTTCAATTAGTCTCTCCTTTAAAACATCTTTTTAGAACCAGCCTCTCCTCTGTGTCCCCAAATGTTGAAATGTACTCTGAAAGAGCATTACATACAGCACTTTATTATGGATGTTTCTTCTATTCTCCATTAGACTGAGGATGCCTTGAGGGGGAGGGTATTTATTTATTTATTTAGGCTCCTCCCCAGCCCAATGCCTAGCACATTAGGCACTCAAATAGTCTTGATGGATTAATAATAGTCAATGGTCTGTGTTTTGAAAACCATGTTACAATTAACCATGAATTGAAAGTTAGTACCTATTATTGAAGTATGCTGCTAATTATCTAATCCATTTAGCCTACTTTTGTGATGACTGTCACAACACAATTTTAATTAGACTGGATAAAATGCTAGACAAAAGTTAAATTGAGAGGAAATGTGATTCCTTTGGTGGCAGGAAGTACACAGGGTTAGAAGGCAAGAAAATAAGATTCTTGTCTCTGCTTTTACCCACACTTTATATGATTTTCTATTTCTTCATTTGAAAGCAGTTGAGCTAGATGTCTTCCTAAATATATTGCAACTCTGTAATTCTAACAACTGGTGATTTGCCCATCCCTCACTACCTCTGCCAACATGCACTTGGCCTGTTTGCTACTTTTTAAAATTTAATGTTGTTAATATAAAAACCAGTCTGAATTATTAACATATTTGTTGTATAATTATATCTCACAGAGCAGTTCCTGAAATACCTGCCCATATTTTCATAACTGAATAGTACAGTGAAAAGCAAAGTGTAATCATTCAGAACCCTAATCTGATAGATGCACCACCACTTAATGATGCCACCACGTAAGCACAGATCTTCAGGACTCCTGGGTGTAGAAGAGCACACACAAAAAAGAAAAAAACGTCTTATGTTTTAAATACTTTTACCTGGGAATGACACACATCACTTTCCCTCACATTTTATCAGCCAAATCAATTCTCAAAGCCAAAAATAATTAAAAGGGGGTGAGTTCCCAGAAGGATAAATAGGAATTGTGGTCTACCACACATTCTTAAAACAAACAAGCAAACAAACAAAAAAGCCTACTTTCTTATAACATATTTCTCTTCCTCCATTCTAATTTGTGCATATTATTCCATGGCATTAAATATAATTCTACGGTGTTCCCAATTAATTTGAATTTGAATGTATAAGTAGATCAAAAATGTTCTAACAAGACTTTTCCTCTACCACTACTTCATGTAGAATACTAGGTTGGTTCCTATTTTTCAATAACATAATACAATGCTCTAAGGGCTCCCTGAAGTACAATTTTGATGTGAAAGATAATCCATTGTATTGTTCAATTGGTCTCCAGAAAGTCATCAGGTTAAAAGTTTATTAACCATACTGATATTTATAGTCTAACTACTGTATATGAGAAGCCAGTCTAAAAAGTCCAGAAGTGTGGGTCCCAGGCAGAATATGGTAGGCTTGCTGATTAGTTCGTGGAGTGAGAATAGTAACACAAGACAAAAAAATTACTGAGCTCTGAAAGTGATGAAGAATGTTACAAACTAGTAAGTAAAATCATTAAATTTTATCATCAGTTCAGTTCAGTTGCTCAGTCATGTCTGACTCTTTGCGACCCCATGGACTGCAGCACGTCAGGCTTCCCTGTCCGTCACCAACTCCTGGAATTTACTCAATCTCATGTCCATTGTGGAGAAGGCAAGGGCACCCCACTCCAGTGCTCTTGCCTGGAAAATCCCATGGATGGAGGAGCCTGGTAGGCTGCAGTCATGGGGTCGCTAAGAGTAGGACACAACTGAGAAACTTCACTTTCACTTTTCACTTTCATGCATTGGAGAAGGAAATGGCAGCCCACTCCAGTGTTCTTGCCTGGAGAATCCCAGGGACGGGGGAGTCTGGTGGGCTGCCGTCTCTGGGGTCGCATAGAGTCGGACACGACTGAAGCAACTTAGCAGCAGCAGCAGCACGTCCATTCCGTCATTTACTCATTTCAATTGTCCTCATTTCTCCAACAAGAGATAATATCAACTTTATTTGCTGTGAGGATACATATGATAATGCACATAATATAATATTACATAAATATAGTATAATATATATATATATAATACATAGATTAATATAGTATTGTAATACTTGGCATCATTCCTAATAAAATGTCCATTGATGCCATCCAACCATCTCATCCTCTGTCATCCCCTTCTCCTCCTGCCCTCAATCATTCCCAGCATCAGAGTTTTTTCAAATTTTATCTTATTCTAACCAAACAGGTGGACATTCAACGAGTATGTAAGGACAATCTAGATGATAAAATACTATGCTCAAAGGGAGAATGGGAATTTGAGGGATATTTAGAAAAGAGTAATTGAACATTTGATGTAGGACTAATGCTTTTGTTTTTTATTGCTTTAAGACATAGCAGGAAATAAGCAGGAATAGGAATGTTAAGAATATAAAGTAATGTGCATGTCACTTATTATATATGAAATGTCTATATATTCAATCAAAAAATGTAAGCAATGTCATACAGAAAGCAAAGAATGAAAGCTACAACAAAAGTTTGGAATTGATATCATAAGGGATAGAATTTTAGTAATGAGGTTGACAGAGAATAGAAAAAAAGGCAAAAGCCCCTGTGAAGGATAAGTTTTTAACTGACTGAATGTAGGGATGAGAGAAAAAAATCACAGATGGACCAAAAGATTGAGTCTGGGGAAAGAGAAAGTATTCAAAGGATTCATTAAAATATAAATTAGGAAGATGTGGGTTTTAGTGAGAATATATAAATTTATCTTTAAACCTTAAGATTAATATGATAATGGAACTAAAAGTAGACTTGGCAGATGGAAATGGAAAAGAGAATACTTGCAAGATACACATACACACACACACACACACACACACACACATATATATATATATATAAGTTCCTGACCAATTTTGAAAAACATAACCAGGACAAATTATGTATATATCTCTATATATATATATAGATATAGATATAATTTAGCTCTCACATCTAAAAATATAGGAGATGAATTATATAAATTGATGACACTCTGTAAAGGAAAAAGTGTATTGGCATAACAAAAGAGGGCTGATGAAGGCCCACAAATGGAGAATATGAGGAAGAGGAAGAGACAACAAATATAAAAAACTGCCAATTCTGAGTATGAAAAATATTAGTTATATAGATCCTTCTGCATGAGCAGGCAACTATTTGGATTAGTCTATTTTCACATAGACCATTTCTTGTTGTTGACAGGTAGATTCTAGAAGGGGAACTGGACTTGCAGTAAGAATGACCAGGATGTATGAACTCTGCTATTTACTAGCAGTAAAAATTAAGACATGTTTATGTTCCTTTCTTAATCAGTGTCCTCATTACTCCAACAAGAGATAATATCAACTTTATTTGCTGTGAGGATACATATGATAATGCACATAATATAATATTACATAAATATAGTATAATGTATATATAATATATAGATTAATATAGTATAGTATTGTAATACCTGACATCATTTCTAATAAAATAAAGCTTTGATATAATCATAAATTGAATCTAGATTCAGGGGGTTTTAATCTATCTACACAATATCTGCTAAATGACTTACAAGTAGCAATGTGCTCAATAAATATTTGTTGCATTTAGAACAGGGAAAAGATAGTCTTTGGTACTAGAAAGCCAATTGAAAAAGGTTAAGGTCATTATTCATTCAGAACTATCCCAGAAGACATTTTTAAAATTGCCTAAATGTACTTTCATACTGTTCATGGGGTTCTCAAGGCAAAAATGTTGAAGTGGTTTGCCATTCCCTTCTCCAGTGGACCACATTTTGTCAGAACTCTCCACCATGACCCATCAATCTTGGGTGGCTCTACATGGCATGGCTCATAGTTTCATTGAGTTAGATGAGGCTGTGATCCATGTGATCAGTTTGGTTAGTTTTCTGTGATTGTGGTTTTCATTCTGTCTGTCCTCTGATGAATAAGGATAAGAGGCTTGCGGAAGCTTCCCGATGGGAGGGACTGGCTGTGGGGAAAACTGGGTCTTGCTCTGGTGGGCAAGGCCATGCTCAGTAAATCTTTAATTTTCTGCTGATGGGTGGGGCTGTGTTCCCTCCCTGTAGTATGACACCTCCTTCAAAAGGACTTATGCCAGCACGCTGCTGCTCCCAGGACTGTTGTAGTCAGATCCCCTGAACCCATGGTGGGCC
This sequence comes from Bos grunniens, assembly GCF_055505025.1. NCBI lineage: Eukaryota > Metazoa > Chordata > Mammalia > Artiodactyla > Bovidae > Bos > Bos grunniens. The sequence goes on along the minus strand of NC_141172.1, from coordinate 33,252,190 downwards.
ACTGTAGACCTAGGCCTCCACTGGAGACTCTTGGACACTCAAGAGAATTCCAGAAAAACATCTACTTCTGCTTCTGACTAGGCTAAGGTCTGATGTATCAGAATCCAACTAGTATAAAAACAAATACAGGGAGACATAAATATGTTACTATATTCTTTTAGAAACTGCAAAGCTGATCCCTTAAGAAAATAAAAAAAGGAGGATAAACAAAGATTTTCTACAAGCAACTTCTTTCTGTTACTGCATTTTGATTTCTTGCCTCTGGAAAGTTCTGTTACTGACAAAAGCTAATTGTATCCTCATTAGGATAGAGAAAGAGGGTAAGCTAGCTGATGATAAGCTGATTTTATCATAATTAAGGACATGCTGCTGCTGCTGCTAAGTCACTTCAGTTGTGTCCGACTCTGTGCGACCTCATAGACGGTAGCCTACCAGGCTCCCCTGTCCCTGGGATTCTCCAGGCAAGATCACTGGAGTGGGTTGCCATTTCCTTCTCCAATGCATGAAAATGGAAAGTGAAAGTAGGAAGTCACTTGGTCGTGTCTGACTCTCAGCGACCCCTTGGACTGCAGCCTACCAGGCTCCTCTGACCATGGGATTTTCCAGGCAAGGGTACTGGAGTGGGTTGCCATTGCCTTCTCTGATTAAGGACATAGATAATGTTAAATTGACTGGCTAATAGATACTTTGGAAGATTGTCTCAGTTTAGTCATGCCCGATTCTTTGTGACCCCATGGACTGCAGCATACAAAGCTTCCCTGTCTATCACCAACTCCCAGAGCTTGCGCAAACTAATGTCCATGGAGTCAATGATGCCATCCAACCATCTCATCCTCTGTTGTCCCCTTCTCCTCCTGCCCTCAATCTTTCCCAGCATCAGGGTCTTTTCCAGTGAATCAGTTCTTTACATCAGGTGGCCAAAGTATTGGAGTTTCAGCTTCAGCATCAGTCCTTCCAATAAATGTTCAGGACAGATTTCCTTTAGGATTGACTGGTTTGATCTCCTTGCAGTCCAAAGGACTCTCAAGAGTATTCTCCAATGCCACAGTTCAAAAGCACCAGTGCTTCAGTGCTCAGCTTTCTTTATGGTGCAACTCTCACATCCACACATGACTACTGGAAAAACCATAGCTTTGATTAGATAGACCTTTGTGGGCAAAGTAACGTCTCTGCTTTTTCATGTGCTATCTAGGTTTGTCATAGCTTTTCTTCCAAGGAGCAAGCATCTTTTAATTTCATGGTTGCAGTCACAATCTGCAGTGATTTTGGAGCCCAAGAAAATAAAGTCTGTCACTGTTTCCATTGATTTCCCATGAAGTTATGGGACCAGATGCCATGATCTTTTTTTCTGAATGTTGAGTTTTAAGCCAGCTTTTTCACTCTCCTCTCTCACTTTCATCAAGAGTCTCTTTAGTTCCTCTTCACTTTCTGCCATAAGGGTGATATTATTTGCGTATCTGAGGTTATTGATATTTCTCCTGGCAATCTTGATTCCAGCTTACACTTCATCCAGCCAGGCACTTCACATAATGTAGTCTGAATATAAGTTAAATAAGCAGGGTGTCAATATGCAGCCTTGATGTACTCCTTCCTTTTTTTTTAGAAGACTAAGTTTTCCTAATAAAATTTATCAACTTTTTCAGTATAAGAAATGGAATACAGACACATGTATTAATATTATTATATAATTACATTGAATTCAGTAAATATTCTGTATCAGCTCCTTATTATTCTAAATTAATTCCTTCTGATAAAATTCTTGACCAAGTTTGAAAAGCATAAACCAGGGCAGATATAATTTATATTTACTTAGGCCACACAAGATCAGATTTTCTACTGAGCTCAGTTCAGTTCAGTTCAGTTGCTCATTCGTGTCTGACTCTTTGCGACACCATGAATCACAGCACGCCAGGCCTCCCTGTCCATCACCAACTCCCAGAGTTCACCCAGACTCATGTCCATCAAGTCAGTGATGCCATCCAGCCATCTCATCCTGTAGTCTCCTTCTCCTCCTGCCCCCAATCCCTCCCAGCATCAGAGTCTTTTCCAATGAGTCAACTCTTTGCATGAGGTGGCCAAAGTACTGGAGTTTCAGCTTTAGCATCATTCCTTCCAAAGAAATCCCAGGGTTGATCTTCAGAATGGACTGGTTGGATCTCCTTGCAATCCAAGGGACTCTCAAGAGTCTTCTCCAACACCACAGTTCAAAAGCATCAATTCTTCGGCACTCAGCTTTCTTCACAGTCCAACTCTCACATCCACACATGACTACTGGAAAAACCATAGCCTTGACTAGATGAACCTTTGTTGGCAAAGTAATGTGTCTGCTTTTTAATATGCTATCTAGGTTGGTCATAACTTTTCTTCGAAGGAGTAAGTATCTTTTAATTTCATGGCCGCAATCACCATCTGCAGTAATTTTGTACCTATTATCATGAGTATCTTCTTTGACCCAAGTCATATTTAAGTGAATGTGTTCACTGCTGTTATTGGTACCTGGTGAAAGTTTGAGTGACGGTGTCTCGGATAGTATTTCCATGGCAATTAATGGAAATTACTAGTGTTACCAGTGGTTGATAAAGCCAGTTCTTAAGGGTCCAATTTTCTGAAACCCACAGGGAAAATAAGAGCTGGAAAATGAACCACTTGGTTATATATATTTTTCTCATTGTTGCAAGGAGACTATTTTCAAGAATGATTGTGACAGGAATAAAAAGACAAGGACATCAGCCCCAAACTGTCAGAATCCTAGCATTCTTGCAGCTGCTTTCCTGATATATGCCAATGACTTATGCCAAAAAGAAAAAAAAAGGAAGAAAACTTTCTTTTTTGAAAGATGATGTCTACATATCTGGTGCACTGGGTAAGGAATAATACAGGTGATATTTTTATTGTTTGTCTTTAAGGACAGATCTAATTTCTACATAAGAGAGTCAGAAAATCTTCTCACAAACTTTTTTCTAAGCAATTACTGACCCAAAGTTGAAAAGTAGCTCTCTTTCATCTACAATATTAAGCCCAATCATTGATATCATTTATTTGCCAGGCTCTGTGCTCTAGTTTTGCAGAACTTGGAATTTAGTGTGCCACAACCCCTCTGTGAGATTGTTATTACTGTTGACATTCTGAAGGATGAGAAAACTATCTCAGAGTTTCAGTCCCTTGTTCAATATTGCATGACTATGAAGTGGTGTCATAGTGCTTTTATATCTGGGTCTACCTGACTCTAAAATGTATGTGCTTTCCATCATAATGATGCTGCCTCCTTCTCCGCACTAAACTAACAACAACAAAAAATCCAAACTGATAGATGGAAGAGTAAATCCAAGAGAGAAAGAAAAGAATCTTAAAAGAAGAGAAAGTAAGAAAAACCACGAGAAAGATTGCTTGCTTGTGATTTTTTTTTAAGGGAGAATAAGGATGAATAATTGTGTCTCAACTTGCCCAATTAATCAAGGTTGATTAGAGGCTATATCTTGTCAAAAGAAATTCTACTGAGTAGCCGTTGGGCAATTTAATCAGGATAAGGTTGGAAAGAATTAAAGAGGGAAAGTCACTTAATGTGGAAAACTCCCTAGCTAATTTCAAGAAAAAGTAGTCAGAAGTTATTAACTACCTCCTTTCTTTAAATATTAAGTAATTTTATTCTGAAAACATAGTGTTGTATTGTTCCATATAGCTGATTTTTAACCCAGCTAAAGCTTAACCAACCAAAACCTTAGTGAAATTTTGTAAACAGATCCTCATAAACTGGACTGATACTCATTTGTATTTTATGTATAAAAATTTTCAGTCTGAGCAGAAAGTGTCATTCTGGACTCAACTCACAGGTAAGTCCTGATTTCTAAAACCTCTTACTTTCCATATGGCCTTATACACATTCTTTGAATTCCTGTAACTCTTTTCAATTACCTACAAATTGGAGAAAATCTATGTTTTAAGGTTTTTGTGAGGATGGAATTAGATAATAAAGATCACAGCATTTTGTGAATAATTTTATGCTAATAAGATGTTGGTTATAACCTGTGTACTTCCAATTGGCTTCTCAGACCAGTAGAAAATTCAAATTTATTATTGTAACAATTACTGTTCACTTCAGTGATTTTTTTTCGTTTTCATCCTCTCTCAGGTATAATTCGGAATGGATAGTGGTTTGTGGTATTTCTACTTTTTTTCTGAATTTATTATAATATAAAAATCAATTTATTTTTCATAAAACTGATTCTAAATTTTAGAACTAAAAAATCTGCAAGTAAGTCTTTATTTCTGTTACTGCTTAGGTGTGTGATCTTGGACAAGTCATTCAGCCTCTCCAAAGTATATTTTTTCTTCATTTATAGAACAGAAACAGGAGAATTCAGAAAGATCATGCATACACAATGATCTATTCATTTTAGTGCACCATCTTTCCCTTTATCCCTAGAAGTTTTGCATTTCAGCTATAAATCCAGCAAATTTACTTTCACCTATGTAATTGTGATATTCAGGCCTGATTGATTGTTCCTTGAAAGGGAGGAACATGCCAGAGTCCCCCTTTGTCCTACATGCTCTTTGGTGTTTCTGAAATTGAAAAGCAGCAAGTTCCTTTTACAGAATGACCAGCTGTGTGGGCTTAACTTGCTAAATGCAGCTAGAAGCAGAATAATCAGGAAAATAACTGGACACAGCTGAGCTCTCAGGTTGACTTAGAGCATGTATTTGGCACAGCAGCCTAATTTCTTATTATTTTATGCATGGAGTTAATGAGACTCATTAGTGACAGATACTGCTTGTGTACCTTGCCAAATGCAATGGGTATATTATTTTTACAGATTTACTCAATGATATACCTATTCAACCAACAACTACCTATCAATTTTGTGTTAAGCCCTGTACTTGGCACTAACTTTTTTCTTTTTTGATGAGTAAATCAAGGTCACTGCTTTCCAAGAATATCAAATGTAGAATGAAGAAGGAGCAGCTACATAATCGACTATTTTACAACTATGAGAAATCTTAGATGCATAATAGGGTATGATTAACCCTACCCACGTTGTGGAGGAGGCAGCCTTCTCACATAAAGTTAATTTTGTTGGATGCAACTTCTAAAAGTCACAGTAAGGGAACAGGAAAGCTAAAATTAAACAAAACACAAATAGGCTAGATTTCAATATTCTCATGAGCTAGAAGATAATTTGCTTCACAGAACAATGATTCCCAAATATTTTTCCCCTTACCTCTTCTTGAATTTCCAAGAATTTGGAAAATGTTTCCAATGGAAACGCCTTCTCTTAAAACTATCTTCTACCAATGTGTGATCAAAATAGATCACTTCTCTGGTATATTAGACTGCAAAGAATATGGAGAGCAAGAAGATCCAACCAGTCCATTCTAAAGGAGATCAGTCCTGAGTGTTCATTGGTAGGACTGATGTTGAAGCTGAAACTCCAATACTGTGGCCACCTGATGCGAAGAGCTGACTCATTTGAAAAGACCCTGATGATGGGAAAGATTGAGGGCAGGAGGAGAAGGGAATGACAGAGGATGAGATGGTTGGATGTCATCACTGACTCAATGGACATGGGTTTAGGTAGACTCCAGGAGTTGGTGATGGATAGGGAGGCCTGACATGCTGTGGTTCATGGTGTTGCAAAGAGTCAGACACTACTGAGCGACTGAACTGGAACTGGAACCACTATATTAGAGCCGAAGCCACAAGACATTTTAAAACCTAGAAAGAAGGTGTAAAAGACGCTTGCCAAAGGTGTTGGCAATTTATCCTTCCAAAACACTGGAAGGGTTGACTCCACCCTTGCCAATAGGCATTTGGAGGTGTAAAGAGACTGTGACATACTCAAAGTTCCCTTAGTCTCACTATCCACTTTTGTTAACTAAACGTGCAGAAACAGAAGCCCTATACAATGCCTAACGTTTAGAAAATCTATTTCACTGCTTTAAAAGATATTGTCAATGAGTGTCAGTACTTTGTACATTGCCCCTCCTTTCTAGAACCTTGGAGGTCTAATTGAGATGAGTAGAATTAAATCAGATGGGCTGGGTTATAACACATCAAAAGTTCTTATTTAAATGAAACTCTTGAAAAAATATTTCTGCAGATGACCTGATACATCTTTTTACAAAAAATCAAAAGCTAAATTTCTAATGGATTTCCTTTTGCCTCCAGCTGCTCAGATGATGTGCTAAAAATGCCCTTGGGAGCTCAGAAATGGGGAGACTGTGTAGTGCAGTGGTTACCAACTCAGACTTGGAGTTCTCAGACTTGGCTGCTTTCCAGTGCCTTCTCTAGTTTTTCTTGTGTGCCCTTGGGATAGTTAGCATGCCTCATCCTCAATTTCTTCACCAGTAGAATGAGGACTATAATGATTATGATACCTACATCAGAGATTGGATGGGTGAATACACAAAAATTCATAAAGCCTGACTCACTGTCAGCACTCAAAAGTGTTAGCTATTATATTAACAACTTTATCACCTGTCTCCTTTCCTTAAAGTGTTTTATATCACACTTTACTCCATTCTCTATATATCCTCAATTCTATTCTGAAATATGGAAAATATATAACTCTAATGCAAAAGGACTAGCTTCCGAGATCAGCAGATGTGGCTTTAGAATTGTGATCCCCTATTCTCTGTAGCCTTGGAAAAAAATATATAACCTTTCTGTTAGTTATCTTTAAACTGTCTTTGCAGGTCATTGTACAGACTAAATGAAATCATTTATACTGTGTTGCTCAATATTTGGTAGTTCCTTCCACTGCTTCTTTGTATATCTCACTTTTTTTATTGTTGTTTCTTTCAGTCACGTGGTGGGAACAGCAATGCCCACTAGCCTAGGATAGTTAGAATATCTGTGGTGATTTTGGGCTTCAGGCTAACAGGCTGAACTCATGAGCACTTTCAAATCCAAATTTTCAAGCATATATTTTTTGACCTACCACAACTGAAGTGACTTAGAAGCAGCAGCAGCAGGAGGAAAAGAAGAAGAAAGGGAAATGAAGTCAGAGCATAGGAATTCAGAAATCTCATTTTTCTTTCAGGAAGGGGATATGGCAGAGACACTCTGCAGCATTTAGAAAGGGTACAAATGCAAAATTAAGGGTTCCATTATAAAAAGGGCTTTTGAGAGGGAAGCTACATATTAGTAATAACAGGTAAACAGAATTTTTTTCAATGCTTTTCATAAAAGTTCATTTATTTCTCATCTTACAAAGTATATACAACTGTTGCCCCTACTCACAAGTGAGGAGACTGAGGAACAGAGAAGTGAAGTACCTTTCCCAGGTTCACACTCGGGCCACCTGGCTCCTGCGTACATTTGCTCATCATCCCTACACCATGCTGCCCCTGCACTCATATAGATAATGGGCTACAACTGCAGAGCAGTAACTCAAACATGGACCCCAAACTCCTGAAATCAGAAGACATACACCAGGGACTTTGTATTAAAGACAATGGAAGTGATATTTTTCAAAAGTATCTACTGATACTGATCACTTGAGGTGCTCTCTAAACATCCCTGCTGCTGCTGCTAAGTCACTTCAGTCGTGTCAGACCCTCAGTGACCCCATGGACTGCAGCCTTCCAGGCTCCTCCGTCCATGGGATTTTCCATGCAACAGTACTGGAGTGGGTTGCCATTGCCTTCTCCGCTAAACATCCCTAGACCTAGAAAAACAATCTCCAGGGAGAAGTCAAATGCCCCCAGCTGATGATTTTATTATAAAGAAAGACTGGGAAACACCAAATACGGTGAATAATGAAAAAGTCTTTAAGGCAGTACTTCTCACACTTGAATATACACACAAATCACCTGCAGATCATGTCAAAGTTCAGCTGTGGGGTCCGTGTTTCTGCACTTGCCAAAAACTCCCAGGTTATGCCAGTGCTACTGGTATATCAACCAGATTTTGAAAAGCAAGGCTCTAGTTAATGACTCAGCAGTCCAAGATCTGGGGCTCATTTACTGTTAGCCATAACCTTAGCCTTTTAATAAGCAAAGCCATCACCTGGGTTGTTTGTACAAAATTCAAATCCAGTGTTTGCTCTTATAGATTCTGATTTAACAGACATGGTTGGTTATCAGAAATTGACTTTTTAAAACCAATAATATCAAGTGATTTGATTCTGCTGCAGGTAGTCCTCAATCCTATTTTCCATTGACAAACACTGAAAATGCCATAGGAATCAAAGCACTTTAAAGGTGGAAGGAATAGCAGTGTGCCATTATAGAAGTCATTCAATCCCTCGGTTTTATCACCCATAACCTGGAGAGAATAATATGTGCCTTTATAGAGTTGTTAGGATAAAATGAGATAAGACATGAAAGCAAAGAACAGCTGAGCCACCCTATTCAAGGGGTCAACGGAAATAGGATATGGATCCAGGAAAGAACCACTTTTGACTGAACAGCAGAAAAGCTTTCCTATATTTTCTTGATTCTGAGGCTATAGAGGCAATTTATAAAATCGCTACATTCACTCTATCCGTTTACTAGCTAAGCAGGACTGATTCCTGTCCGTTATTATAAAATGATAGTGGTTCTCTCTCTCTCAATATGTATTTCATACCCACAAGCAGAGGCACACACATATGTATATCCATAACTATCTACATATATCCATATCCATGGCTGTATATATAAAATATATATGCTTGCAGATAAGCAACAAAGATATAACATATATGGTTAAATTTTATAGATTTCTTGAGATTCTAAGCCATGCAATATAGCTAACCTTTAAAACAATGCTAATGTAGCTGCTACAATATGACATTTTAACAACACCTTTTTAATAATGCATCTTCTTAAATGTTAAGCTGATTCATATGTTATATTCCCAACTATTAAACTCAAGTTCTACTTAGAATATCAAAAGGAATATGGAAAGTACAGAATTTTATTACAGAAATTTCTAATGAATCATAGTTGTCTACTATTATGACTGTGTCTTAACCCTGCTTGAAACTTTATTACTTTTTTTAGAGGGAGAGGGTCTTCAGCTTCTTTCTCAGACCATGTTTTATTGGATTAAAAGGAAAAAAAAGGCAACGTTCAAAGTACTATCATTCACTGCCTGTGGCAAGGACAAGGCTTAGGTCGATGCCTATTACAGAAGCAGCGAAAATATGTGGATTAAAAAGGAAAAAAACACACTGTATTCTCTTTGTTGTATCTGGAAATTTAAAAATATGCATTAGATGCAAACAGACAGTGCAAACATGAAAATCACAATCAAAAAAATATACTTTATATATGTCTAACGTCACACATTTAACATAGAGCTTTTTTTGTGACTATTTTTTAGTGTGATGTGCATTTATTGAATTGTATAGGGTCATAATGTGAAGTATAAGGTATAGCTTGTTCTAGCACATTCTGAAGAGGTGAATCATTTCAATGAATTCTGTAAAATTATATTGTCTAAAGATAATAAGGTGACTAAAATAATTTTGAATTATTCATTACATTGTGAAATTTCAAAAACACATCTCTTTGCTTCTTCACAATTCAGCCAATAAACATGGATAATTAACCCCAAACTTTATTTGTTATAAGGTCCAGAATTATGCTTACTTTCAACTTTGATGTGTTAACATCTACGTTAGAGTAAGGCATTTAAAATGAAAGGATATTTGTAAAAATTTTATGTTTTCCTATATCCCTAAGGAGAAAAATTTAGTGTAAATTTGTGTATTTTCTTTTGAAATCTAATCTAATGTTAGGCTTGGATTATTACTGGAATAGTGTAACACAACAAGAGTTAGTAATAATATTTAGTCAGTGACTTTTTTGATCTAGATCTTCCTGACCCAAGGATTGAACCTGCCCCTCTTATGTCTCCTGCACTGGCAGTCAGGTTCTTTACCACTGGTGCCACCTGGGAAGCCCTATCTATAAACTAGTAAGTAAATAAGTGTTAGTTGCGCAGTCGAGCCTGACTCTTTGCGACCCCACGGACTGCAGCCCACCAGGTTCCTCTGTCCAAGAGATTTTCCAGGCAAGGATACTGGAGTGGGTTGCCATTTCCTTTTCCAGGGGATCTTCCCAACCCAGGAATCGAACCCAGTCTCCTACACTGCAGGCAGATTTTTTACTGACTGAGCTACAAAGAAAAGGAAGCCCTATCTATGAACTAGTGGTTATTAATTTGGGTAGAATTTATGAAGTCATTTCACAGATTATTCAACAAGCCACAGTAGGATTAAGAGTATCTTTTGGTTTGGGAAACAGTATTTAGTTTCATGGTAAACAATCTGCCTACCATTGTAAGAGATTCAGGTTTGATCTCTGGGTCAGGAAAACCCTCTGGAGAAGGAAACGGCAATCCACTCTAGTATTCTTGCCTGGAAAATCCCATGAACAGAGGAGCCTGGCAGGCAACAGTCCATGGGGTCACAAAAAGTTGGACACAACTGAGCTTGCATGTTTTGGTCACCAAAGAAGTTGCAGATATTTTCATATCATATTTAATTTTCCACAGGTATCTGGAATATCATTTATATGCATTATTTCAAAATTATAGCATTTAATACACACACTGCTAGATTTTTAGTGAAATCCATATGCTACTCTATTACAAATTTGTGCAACTGTCTACTTTGCAATGTCCACACATTTGGTATTATTAACATGAAAACATTCTTCTAAAAAGTCCATGTATTTCAACAGAGAAATTCATGTAACAAAATGATTAAAAACACCTGATTTTAAAATATGAGTCAGTTTGTGTTGCTGTTCCCTTGGAAATTGTCCAATGGCTATGCATTTCATTTGGAATGAAGTCTTTGTGGTCCTCTGACTTCCATCACCACTAGTCATGGCCTCATCACTCTATTTCTCAAATTATCAAGCATACTCCCAACTCAGAGCCTTTGAATTGTTCCCTCTGCCTAGAATCATTTCCCTTCAGATTTAATCATGTTCCACTCACCTCTTTCTAGTTTTTTTTTTTTTTTTCCTAAATGCTGTCTCATTGAAGTTTGCACTATTTTATTTATGGTCACATCACTTCCTTAACATCTCTGTTTTTCTCACTGTACTAATTACACTACATAATTTACTATATGTTTTCTATCTACCCACCTCTACAATATCAATTTCTTTGGAGAAGGGATTTGCATGTTCATGTATATGTTTGGGTCTTCTGTTTTGTTACTCATAATATCACAATGTATTTGAGGTGCTCCATTAACTCTTGTGACATGAAAAAACTATTTGTAAAGACAGATGACATTTTAAGTATGTTTGGAAAACAGGATAAAATGCCTCTGCCATGTAAATTAGCCTGTTTTTATGATTGCTATTAATAAATTCAGGACCTAAGAAGATAGAAAGTTAATGTTATTCCTCTATCAGACTGGCTAACTAAGAGTGTCTGTAGAAAATGTATTCATTTCCTGGAGCTGTCCCAAGTTACTTAAAACAACAATTTATTGTCTCACAATTCTGGAGGCTAGAAGTTCAAAAAGAAGGTTAGGCAGGACCTTGTTGAAGGGAGAGAAGGCTGGAGGGGGCAATTCTCCTCGACTCATCCAGTTTGGTGTCCTTGGTGTTCCTTGGTTTATAGCAACATAACTCTAATCTGCTTCCAGTTTAACAGGTCTTCTTTCCTGTTGATCAAATCTCTCTTTTATAAGGACACCAGTCATGGGATTTTGGGACCCACTGTAAATCAGGGATAATTTTATCTGAAATACTTAGATCAATTATATCTGAAAAGTCCTTATGTCCAAATGAGGTTACATGTACAGGTACTGGAGGTGAGGGCATACATAAATCTTTTCGGAAGATACAATTCACTATAGATGATAAGAAATTATCCAAAAATCTCTGGATAAAGAAAGCAGATTTTTAGAATTAATTTTGTTTGCAAAGAAGAATATTTATGCCTTCTTAATACTTTTATGAATCATATGTCTATTTTAGAGGCTCTTCTAATTGATTTTGAGGAAAACAAAAAGGGTTTATTATTAATAAAAGCACATTTCAAAGGTTAAATAGGAGAAAGAGTAGCATTGTGAAGCAAGACTCTAAGGTTCTACATAGTTAAACTGACTAAATTCAAACTGACCTTTAGCATCCAAGATGAAAGTAAACTATCTACAGACCAAGAACTATGACTTGATACTTTTCCCACTGGGGAAAAAAAAAAAAAAAAAGATAGAAACTGACAAATGAATGTATGCCACTTCTTTCTATAGGTGCAATAGGTCAATTGTGGCTAGCCAGCAAGAGATTGAGTGCAACACAGGTCACTTATGGAGAAGGCAATGGCACCCCACTCCAGTACTCTTGTCTGGAAAATCCCATGGATGGAGGAGCCTGGTAGGCTGCAGTCTATGGGGTCGCTGAGAGTTGGACACGACTGAGTGACTTCACTTTGACTTTTCACTTTCATGCATTGGAAAAGGAAATGGCAACCCACTCCAGTGTTCTTGCCTGGAGAATCCCAGGGATGGGGGAGCCTGGTGGGCTGCCGTCTATGGGGTCGCACAGAGTCGGACACTACTGAAGCGACTTAGCAGCAGAGAAGCTTTACATTAGAAGCTTTACATAAATGGCTGAAAGAAACCTCTAACTTTTTATTGAGTACCTCCTAATGGCCCAAAGAAAATAATGTATGCTTCATACAGTAGATCTAAGTCCATAAGAATACCTTCTTTTAAAGGGTTGCTTTTTTGTGTTAATGCATTACCTAATATCATTGACTATCATTATTATCAAAAGTGATATAGGTAAATTTCTATCTTTTAATTCAAAATGTCAAATGTCAAAGTAAAAAAAAAAAAGAAAAAACTTTAAAAAGTTAGTTGAAAATAAGCTAAAAATGAGTGAAAAATATAGTATCACAATAAATCTAAAGTATTCTTGAATGGACTTTTTGGAAATATATGATGCCTTAGTGGTGGTTCAGCACTATAATTTTACTTCAGATTACAACTAGGATTTCATGTTGAATTCTGGGCATAATATTTGGAGGATGACCTTTATAAACTGCAGCACAACCAAAAAGATAGAGAGTCTGGGAAATATGCCATATTAAGAACAAATGAAGGAAGAGGGCATATTTAGCTTGGAGAAGATACTCAGAATAGAAACAGTGTTTGCATCAAAAAGAAAAAAAAAGGGGGGGGGGGAGAAAGAAAGAACCATGGACATGTGGAAAGTAGTAAAACATAATAAAACCAAACAAAACAGATAAGCAAAAAGAAAGCTCCAATAGGCAAAATGAGAGTTGCATGTAAGTGTGAGAACTGTTGAGCACTGAAATGGATTGCCTGGGCAGATGCTGAATTTTCAAAACAATGACTACTGTTCACTGAAGTGCTTGGTACTGAGCTGACTGCTTCTCCACTACTGCTATCAATCTGAACCAAAATCCTATAAGGCAGAGATTATTATTTCCATTTCCTAGAAGAGGAAATATAAATGATTTGACCATAGCCAAACAACTAGAGATTCTAAACACACTGTTTTAACCACATTTGTAGCCTTGGTTTTCTATGGCACACTGAATTGAGCACATTTGTTATGAGTTTTTTAAAAGGATCTCAAGCACACATAGTATTGTACATCTGACTTCTAAAGTCAATACATGAAAAAAAAATGTTTAGAACAGTGTTGGTAGTAAGACTAGCTGAAATATATTGAGTGTGAAAAAGGTTAATTCCTAGAAGAGGAATTATCATATAATAATATCATGTAATCCTGATACAGATATAAAATGACTATGTCTCAGTGATTTTTATGCATTAATTAATCAGGGAACCAGAGAGATATTCCAAATGATTCTAAGGAAAATTTTGAAAACCACACACCACACACACACACACACACACACACACACACTTAAATTGATACAAAACTGCATTCTGTAGAGAGAAAGGGAAATAAATTGTATTCTGTTAGAACAAAATTTGGCTACATGTAAAAGAATGAAATTAGAAAATTCACTAACAGTGGTTCAGTGGTAAAGAATCTGCCTACCAATGCAGATGCAATTTCAATCCCTGCGTCATGAAGATCCCTTGAAGGAGGAAATGACAACACACTCCAGTATTCTTGACTGGAAAATTCCATGGGCAGAGGAGCCTGGTGGGCTACAGTCCACGGGGTTTCAAACAGTTAGACATGACTGAGCACACTTATACAACACCATACATAAAAATAAGCTTAATATGGATTATAGACCTAAATGTAAGGCTGGGCACTATTTTCTTTCCCATGGGAAAATAATTTACATTGCTATCAAGTTATCTACAATGTACAAAGTTGTAAAATAGTTCTAAGACAATTAGAGGTGCAGAGATCCATTAGCATCAGACAACCTAGGAGGACAAGCTTAGAAATCACCTAGTATCCCACTGAAGACACCCATTTGCAACCATTTCAGTCTTTTACAATGTTTCCTTCATGTGCTTATAATTATGCTGTGCAAGTTGTATAGACTGGAAGTAGCAGAGGAGTGGTAAAAAAACACAGGTCTGTTTAGCATGAAAGACAACAGCAGCTTGCATTAAGCCATACAGCCTCCCCAGATATATTTGTATGTTGCATAAGGAAACTGACACTGTTGAATATCTACCACATTCAATGCTAAGCATCTTATATTTTATGATAACGGTAACAAAAACAAATAATTATTGAGTGCTTTCTGTATGCCAGGCTTTGTGTTAATTGATTTATGTGCATCATTATGTATAATTTTTTTTCAGGTCATAATGATAATATAATAACAGCAACAATAACAAAAACAATAATAATGGTATCTCAGTTTAGTTGAACAGTTACTGAAAGTCAAGTACTTGTTCTAAGTAGTATCTATTTTAATCTTAAAAACCACTCTTATGTTTTAAGTAATATCATAATAATATTACTGGCTAGGAAGATTAGAGAAGTTGACCATTTTGCCACAGTCATACAGCTAATAATATTCCAGCCTAGGTCTCTTTGAATACAAAATCGGTGGTCGTAATTATTCTACTACTATATTAAACTGTCATAGATCATAAAGTCAGTGCACTTTGAAGTATGCCCATTAAGAACACAAAATTATTTCTTTATGATATCATAAAGACAAATACTAAACATGTTTTCAGAAAAGTTTCTATAGTCTTAAAAACACATGAATTATTAAATGTATTTCAAAAACAGTTTGCATAAAAATATAAGAATTCATAATCAAATATGAATATCTTCTTCAAGAAATCCATTCAGAATCAATGAATAATCCAGAGGGTTTTCTCTGGCTGAATTCATCATAAATAATAATTACATACCAAACATTAAACCTTAGCCCCTCTCCTGCCACTCCTCGTATTCCCTTCAAAAATAACATTCCTATAAGTTCTAAGGAAAAGGAAGGAAAAATACAGATAGTGACAGAAGTGATAAGATAAACTCCCAGCAGTTAATATTTGCTTACATTTCATAAAATATATTGGTAATTTCTATTAACTACATTAGAATTTTGCTTATGATTTATGCAAAATAGATCATTGTAAGAGATCAAATGTATTTTACAACATGCTTTTAATATTTGTAATATTCTTGATTAATCTTATTAAATGATTAGCTTGCGTAGTAGTATATATATATAAGGTTTTAATTATCAATGATAATCCAGCTCCTGACTTAATTATGCCAGATTCATAGAGACTGTGTTTTAAATTATCTCTGCTTAGCCATGTAATTGAAAGGAAGTAGTGGTATGGATAATCCTAAATACTGAATGATTCCAAAATCATTCAGAATTGTCTTTGGGATGCATTTAATTTAGAAGCAGATTTGCTTCCTAATTTATCTTGCTTGGACTAAAATTAAAATAGGCAAATATTATTCATTAAGAAGGTAGAATGATTCAAAATGTTATAGTTGATAAGGACATTACAGACTGGGATGTAGATTGTACTTCTAACGACAACTACCAAAACCAATACAACATTAACAATGAAGAGACTTAAGGAAGAAACTCAGAGCCTATTCAAGAACTTTGAATTAATATAACATCTTTTAGAGTTAACTCTATCTTATCCTTAATTCCTACCCTGTTGCTGTTGCTTCTTCCTGTAACAATCTTCTATTTTCACTTATCCATTTGTATGCAATAGTTCAACATATACTTCAAGTCCCACATTCTTCATTAACAAAAACTTTATAACTGGAGTTATTGAGTGTCCCTCAGTATTCAATGTCACTCAGTCTACTCAAGTAGACCGAACCTAAATGTTCTAGGAATTCCAAGATTTTTTTTTTTCTCTTCAACCACAAAGATTGAGGGTGAAGTATACTACCACCTCCCCAAACATATCTCATTCTGATACTGATGCCCAGGTCATGACCTTTATGGAAAAACAATACTGAAAACAAACATTCAAGGTAAATGTCAGACAGGGTGCATTTCTGAAGTGTCTAAGTTTGCTATTTTAGTGGTTTGTGTACCTGAAAATATAGGCTTTTCTTAATTAGGGTTAAAATAGTAAAAAAGTTAAGGAGCTACAAAAGTTCATATTGCTTCCTGTTTCCCCATTATTGCCAAACAATAAAAACTTTCAAAGAACAGATATAGCTGTGGTCTGAAACAGAGGTGTAGGGGAAAAAATGAAATTAAGTTCTGTCCTATAAATGGAATATAAATTACTACTATTTATATTAAATAATAATGATGACCACAGCCACTCTAACAACTACACAACATGATCAACTCCAGCATTTATTACTTAACATGTATGTACCTATATGCCAGACACTGTGCTAATGAATTCACATTAACTTTTAAAAATTGCAATTTAATTAAAAAAAACGAATCTCTATATTTTATGATTTAACTGCAGGGATGGGAATGGGGAAGTACCTACAGAATAGATGGGCTTTGTTTCTGGAAAACTCTTTGTCTTATGAAAGGGAAGGACTAGTTTCAATGGGTGAATTTGAGACAAAGATGTTAATTCTCTATACCTCAGAAAAGGAAACCTTAGAGTTGTTCCTTCACTGCTGGTTCTATGGGAGGAAAGGGAACCCTGAAATTGGAAGATAAGGGTGAGAATAAGTAGAGGGTAGAGAGGGGTGAGCACAAAAAGAAGTTAAAGAAATAAGAATTAGTGCCTCCAAGGGTTTCTTTAAAACACTGGGGTCAAATTTGCATTAATAATTTTATTTGCTTCTTCTTACAGAGGAACATAACTTGTATAAGTTCAGGCCCCAGAAAAGTGGGCTCTGTCTCTGGCAGAAAGATGTCTCTGTCACAGGAAAAAAAAAAAGATATTATCTTTCCCAATATGATCTGAAAGGATACATGTATCTCAATGTTCATTGCAGCACTTTTTGCCACAGCCAAGATGTGGAAGTAACCTAAATGTCCATCAACAGAAGAAAGAAGATTTGGTACATATATACAATGGAATATTACTCAGCCATTAAAAACAATGAAATAATGTCATTTGCGGCAACATGGATGGACCTAGAGAACCTCATACTGAGTGAAGTAACACAGACAGAGAAGGCATCCCTTATGTATGGAATCTAAAAATAAAGGATACAAATGAATTTACTTACAAAACAGAAAGAGACTCACAGACTTGGAGAACAAACTTATAGTAGCTAAGGGGAAAGATGGGATGAAGGAATAGTTAGGGAGTTTGGGATGGACATATACACACTGCTATAGTTAAAATGGATAACCAACAAGGGCCTACTGGAACTCTGCTCAATGTTATGTGGCAACCTGCATGGGACGGGAATTTGGGGGAGACTGGATATATGTATATGTATATGTACATGTATATGTATATGTATATGTATATGTATGGCTAAGTCTCTTCACTGTTCAACTGAAATTATCACAACATTGTTAATTGGCAATAACCTCAATAAAAAAAAGTTTAAAAAAGATATTAACTTTTTCAGTACTCTGTATTGTTGAAAATAAATTCTATTTGGTGTTATCTTCCTCCACTAGTCTCTAAGGTTGAGTAAAATCAAAATAGCCCCAGGCTATGTACTCATACTCCAAGCCAGGCTTCATCGATACGTGAACTGTGAACTTCCAGATGTTCAAGCTGGTTTTAGAAAAGGCAGAGGAGCCAGAGATCAAATTGTCAACATCCGCTGGATCATGGAAAAAGCAAGAGAGTTCCAGAAAAATATCTGTTTCTGCTTTATTGACTATGACAAAGCCTTTGACTGTATGGATCACAATCAACTGTGGAAAATTCTCAAAGAGATGGGGATACCAGACCACCTGACCTACCTCTTGAGAAACCTGTATGCAGGTCAGGAAGCAACAGTTAGAACTGGACATGGAACAACAGACTGGTTCCACATAGGAAAAGGAGTATGTCAAGGCTATATATTGTCACTCTGCTTATTTAACTTGTATGCAGAGTACATCATGAGAAACGCTGGGCTGGAAGAAGCACAAGCTGGAATCAAGATTGACAGGAGAAATATCAATAACCTCAGATATGCAGATGACACCACCCTTATGGCAGACAGTGAAGAGGAACTAAAAAGTCTCTTGATGAAAGTGAAAGTGGAGAGTAAAAAAGTTGGCTTAAAGCTCAACATTCAGAAAACGAAGATCATGGCATCTGGTCCCATCACTTCATGGGAAATAGATGGGGAAACAGTAGAAACAGTCTCAGACTTTATTTTTGGGGGACTCCAAAATCACTGCAGATGGTGCCTGCAGCCATGAAATTAAAAGACGCTTACTCCTTGGAAGGAAGTTATGACCAACCTAGATAGCATATTCAAAAGCAGAAACATTACTTTTCCAACAAAGGTCTGTCTAGTCAAGGCTATGGTTTTTCCAGTGGTCATGTATGGATGTGAGATTTGGACTGTGAAGAAAGCTGAGCGCCGAAGAATTGATGCTTTTGAACTGTGGTGTTGGAGAAGACTCTTGAGAGTCCCTTGGACTGCAAGGAGATCCAACCAGTCCATTCTGAAGGAGATCAGCCCTGGGATTTCTTTGGAAGGAATGATGCTGAGGCTGAAACTCCAGTACTTTGGCCACCTCATGCGAAGAGTTGACTCACTGGAAAAGACTCTGATGCTGGGAGGGATTGGGGGGCAGGAGGAGAAGGGGACGACAGAGGATGAGATGGCTGGATGGCATCACTGACTTGATGGACATGAGTCTGGGTGAACTCTGGGAGTTGGTGATGGACAGGGAGGCCTGGCATGCTGCGATTCATGGGGTCGCAAAGAGTCGGACATGACTGAGTGACTGACTGAACTGAACTGATGTACTTAAGCTCAAGGCTCTAAATGACTCAACTATAGTATTTTTAACACCACATTAACCAAGTCAATTAAAATAATGCATCCAATCAAAATGACTTTATTTCAAATATCAACATATTTGAAACCAAGTATCAAAGGGTGATCAAGGAAAACTGTAAATTAATTTAAGTCTGAGTGAGGACAGAGGGATGCTTGAGAAAAATTGGAAGGTTATAAAGAACAACCAAAATATATCATTTTGGTAGATATTATGCTAACTTGTAAATTATGTTCCATTATGAACATCAGAATATCAATTTAAAGTTTGTTAACATAGTGGACCCTTTGAGTTCAGTTAAACATTGATGAGAAACTTCAGTTCTTTTAATCATCTTTATAATGTCTACATCTAAACCACACCTACAATGATCAACTAGACAAGAAGACTGAACTAAAGTCAGGTAAATTCCTGACAAAAAGGAGTCAGAGAAATAGCCTTCAGCCACACTCACACCCTAAATCACACTGACACTCCCCCACTGACACCCACCCGTCACCTGGCACTTGGATAACCACAGGGACTGTAGAACCTGCTGGTGGAGAGGACTTTCCTTGTTGGATGCAGCCAGAAAAGAGCAATTTAGAAAAATCTGTGGTAGATATCTATCAAGTTGATATCTTTAAGCAGCTGTCTTATTTACAGATACACTTGCTTAAGTTAGACTTTTGCTGATGTGGTTGTCTACAGTTGCCTTAGTTCCAGGAGAAGAATGAAAGTAAATGTCCAGGTAAAGATAGGATAGTAGAAAGCTGAATATTTAAGGCAACAACAGAAGTCCATCCTCTAGGATATATTGTAGCCGAGAGTACAAGTACCCCAGAGCAAAAGGATATGAAGAAAGGGTACACTGTGAATTGCAGTTACACAAGGACTCCATTCTGTATTTTAAATTTGCCTTAGAAAGTAGCTGTATTTAGGCTAAGTAGACTTTAATTATAAAAACTATCAAATAATTAATGAGTGGTTTTCTGACATGTATGAGTTTGTGAGGTGAAGATACCAAATTTTCTAGACTGTCATATTCTTTCTTTAGTATTTAGTTCTATAATCATCTCTATGAAGTCTCAAATTACAAAACATAGCATTTGATTTCATTTGACTTTCCAGACGACACCTGGCCTGCCTCTTGAGAAATGTGTATGCAGGTCAGGAAGCAACAGTTAGAACTGGACATGGGACAACAGACTGGTTCCAAACAGGAAAAGGAGTATGTTAAGGCTGTATATTGTCACCCTGCTTATTTAACTTATATGCAGAGTACATCATGAGAAATGCTGGGCTGGAAGAAGCACAAGCTGGAATCAAGATTGCAGGGAGAAATATCAATAACCTCAGATATGCAGATGATACACTAACTTTAATTACAAAGTTGGCATATCTTTCAAAGTATGGTACTGTTTTTACTAGATTTGGTATTATTTTTCCTAATGCTGTGATAACAATGTTGCATGAGTTTTGAGCACTCGTCTGTCAACCATATTTTTCCAGTAAACTTTGTTATTTAGAAAACAATTTTGTAGAAAACAATTGAAGCAACAACTAAGTAGTTATCATTGACAGTGAAGTTAATTGTGTGTTAGCCTGTATTTAATATTGTATTTAAGGTCCCATTTGATACATATGCTGAAGATTTTCCAAGGCAGATTTGATTTGAAGGAAACTAAGATTCCTGACGGAGAAGGCAATGGCAACCCACTCCAGTACTCTAGCCTGGAAAATCCCATGGACAGAGGAGCCTGGTGGGCTGCAGTACATGGGGTCGAGAAGAGTCGGACACGACTGAAGTGGCTTAGCAGCAGCAGCAGGATTCCTGAAATTCTACAGGTGGTAATCTGTTAATGGCAGTATAATCAATTATCATTGCAGGGACACTATTATACTATTGCTATGTTGTTTTTGTTGTTTTTCAGTCACTAAGTTGTGTTCAACTCTTTGTGACCCCATGAACTGCAGCATGCTAGACTTCTCTGTCCTTCACTATCTCCCTGAGTTTGCTCAAACTCATGTCTATTGAGTCAGTGATGGCATTCAACTATCTCATCCTCTGTTGCTCCCTTCTCCTCTTGCCCTCAAACCTTCTCAGAATTAGGGTCATTTCCAATAAGTTAGCTCTTGGGTTTTAAACTGTTCCCTCTATCACTAAATGATGAGGTCTTTCACCATACCAGACTAGACTATACAGTGTGATTTATGGTGAACATCTGCTTTCTTTCTGGGCTTCTAGGATTTTGATACTGAGAGCATGCTTAGGGTGATACCTTCAGGGACAGTATCAGAAGAATGCACATGGATTCCTCCAAAGGCAATATCATACATTTTTGTCTCTTATCCAGTTGTATATCCTTATTGTGCTTTTGTAGTAATTATCAGCCGTGAGTGTAACTATAAACTCAACCCTGTGAACGCTTTCAGCAAAGCACTGAACCTCAGATGGTAGTGGGAACCCCGACGCATATGGTGTTAGAATTCCTGGAACACAAGGCTTCTGTCTTGAATGTAGTTCTCATGTTTGTAATATCTCCCAGGACATTTCTTCTTAGTTGTCTTATCATTATCTCAAATTAATATGGTACAAGAAAATTTACTTTATTTTAAATACAAACAATTCACAATTCTACAAATGCTAATGTAATAGGAGGGAAAGGGGAAGGGCACAACTTTTGAAAGAATGACATAGCTCAAGGACACAACATAAAGCAGATTAGAATCAAATGGGACCAAGATGGCAGACAAGACTAGACTTTGACCCTCAATCAGCAAGTGAAATGACAAGCCCAGAGGTGCCATGACAGTTCCAAGGCGTTGTTAAAAGACCAAGGAGTGGGTGGTTGCCCAAATCCTGGAAGTCTCTGTCCCCTCCCCAAAACAGTTGGAATAATCCTCACTCATTAGCATATGTAATTACCCAGCCGGTAAAAACTAACCATGCCAAATTTGGCGGCTGCATTTGCCTCTGTGACGGCCCACAGTCTGTCTGTGGCGTGTGCTTCTCTCTGTATCTGAATAAATCCACTTCTTACCTATCATTTTGTCTCCCACTGAATTCTTTCTGTGACAAGACATCAAGAACCTGAGCTTCATTAGGTTCTGAAACCAGGTACCATGGGTTTTGACTGGGTTTGAGTTCCAGCCACGTGGGTTCAAGTCCCAAGCAGGGTTTTGGCTGAGTTTAAGTCCCAGCCATGTGGGTTCAAATCCCAAGCAGGGTTTTGGCTGAGTTTAAGTCCCAGCCATGTGGGTTTAAGTATCAAACTGGGTTTTGGCTGGGTTCAAGTCCCAGCACATGGGTTTGAGTCCCAATCTAAGGTAAAAGGTTTCAGTATTAGTATTATTTACTCATCTACGTTCAAAATGCAAGTGACCTTAGAGTGTAACAAGGATCTATAATAAATAATAGAGGTTATGAAATCAAAATTTCCATCCCAGCTTTATTTCCAAATCCCAGTGTATTACTTTTAATGAACTTGAGCAACTAGGACAGGGCTTGACCTGGAGTGGCAACTTAACACATTATAATTATTTATTAATTAACAATTTTAATCATGTTATTCTCATTCCGTCTTTCTGCTACCATTCTGCTATCATTCAAATATTATACAAACTGTGTAACTTACATTAGTAGAGTCATTAACTTTCCCATTCTCACTGGGGTGACTCCAATCTGGCCTCTTTTTCTTGGTTCTATGTAAGTATTAATATAGTCATCTATTTTTGGTCTCCTGTTCCTCTCAAACCTGCTTTTCTTCTGAAGGAGAAGTTTTCAAACTTCCCCCTAGGGAGCCCAATATTTCCTATAACTCTCTCCAAGTTCAGTGCGGAGTGGTGTATGGACAGTGATAGATCTCACATTTTACAGAGATACTCTGTTATTTTTTTAAATCCATTTTCCATATTGTGCTACTGTTCAACATTATATTTGGACAAAGATCTTGGTGGCTAAATAAGTCTGTAAAAGCACGAGTGTTAGCTGTCTTTGGGATCATATTTGATCTCTTTAAACTCTAGATCCCCTGCTTTTTAGTCCCAACTTTTACTCTGATGTTCTCTACAACTTCTCTACATGAGTCCTTTCTCTTAGTCAAGATGATATGTTCATTAAATTTTCTGTTATCAGTTGAACTGTGTCTACTCAAAAATTGTATGTTTCAACATTAACCATCAATACTTCAGAAAGTAATCTTATTTTGAAATAGGGTGGTTGGAGATTTAACTAGTTAAGATTAGGTCTTACTGAAGAGAGGTGGGCCCCTAATTTAGTGTGGTCAGTGACCTTACAGAAAGGAGAAATTGGAACAAGCCATGCTCAAAGAAAGAACATTTGTGAATGTGAAGCAGTGTTTAAATTGATATGGCCAAAGCCAGGAAATTCCAATGATTTCAGCAAACCACCAAAAGCTAGAAGAGAAGCATGGAACAAATTTCTAGCTCACAATCATTAGAAAAAACCATTTTGCTACACCTTGACTCAAACTTCTAGCCACTTGAACTTCAAGACAACAGACTTTACTGTTTAAGCCACTCAGTCTGTAGTACTTTTTTATGACATTCCTGGCAAACTGATGCAGTCTCCAGACATACTAAGCACATATTTATCTCCACACCTTTGTTTTCCCTATAATGACATCACTAGAGATCTCCCCATTTAAAAACTAGCCCAAGTTTTTCAACCTTCCCAAAATGTTTCTTTCTTTTTTTTAGCTGCCTTGCTGCTGCTAAGTTGCTTCAGTCGTGTCCGACAGCAGCCCACCAGGCTTCCCCGTCCCTGGGATTCTCCAGGCAAGAACACTGGAGTGGGTTGCCATTTCCTTCTCCAATGCATGAAAGTGAAAAGTGAAATGAAGTCGCTCAGTCGTGTCCGACTCTTGGCGACCCCATGGACTGCAGCCTACCAGGCTCCTCCGTCCATGGGATTTTCCAGGCAAGAATACAGGAGTGGGGTGCCATTGCCTTCTCCTTTAGCTGCCTTAGTTCATGGTAAACCTTAATTCTTTGAAAGACCACAAAGAACTTAATAATTCCCTTGAAAAATATTATAAGCTACCTTATTATTACTTGAAAATAAAAGCCTCATAACTGGAGTGATACTGTGACCAGTATTGTTAACATCAAACATCTGTGGTGACTGAGAGTGTATAAATTGGCTTTGAAGACACACAAAGATAAAGGTTATGTAAAAATAATTAGTATCAGCAAATATGGAGAAAATGTGTTCTAACCTAGTAAATATTCTATTTAAACTCTCTTGATATGAATTAGGAATGATTGGGCTTTTCTGTTTTTGCATGAATTTAAAAGGTTACTATTTTGGTGACATTCATCTTGCTTTGTTTATGGAGTATTTTGTTGTACTACTGCAAAAGGGCCTAATTATAGTTTATACTCT
The DNA here is from genome assembly GCF_055505025.1 of Bos grunniens. Taxonomy (NCBI): domain Eukaryota; kingdom Metazoa; phylum Chordata; class Mammalia; order Artiodactyla; family Bovidae; genus Bos; species Bos grunniens. The sequence continues at coordinate 33,227,522 of NC_141172.1, read as the reverse complement.
TTGCAAAGTCCATGTATACTAACTATATACAGATTATTCAAGAGAACTCCAAGAATCCTTTCTTTAATCATTAAAATCTGTTTTAATGATTAGTGTCCTTCTTAAGGTCTCCAATGACCTCTTAGTTTTCAAATCTGAGATTCCTAAGTCACTACTGTTCCTACTGACATCAACATGCCTGACAGTTCTCAACACCTCAAATTATTGTCTCTTTTGTCTTTTCTCTCTTTTATTCCCTGTTTTTTTCCCTCCTGTTTATCTAACACCTTTTTTCACTTGTCTTTTTTGAGTTCCTCCTTTATTATCTACAATCTCACCCATTTTCAAGGATTCAGTCACCAAAAAAATGCTGATATCTATATCTTGTGTTCCAATTTGTCTCAGAAACACATTTAAAACACTTTCTTGGTCTGTATGCAAGCTGGTGCATTATAAATACTGTCTTTTCAGTGGCAAAATAAGCTATTTTGCACTTATAATGTCATTTGTGTATCACCATCATCCTGTTGCAGTATCCAGAATGAGCTTAATTGGCTGGATTTTACTACTGTTATCATCCATTATCATTTCCCATTAATTAAAAGGTCAATAACACAGAAAAACATCTAAATCAAAACATTATTTGATATAAAAATCATGACTTTGGCCATCATTAGTGGACTTTTTTTTAAATGATACAAATGAACTTATTTACAAAACAGAAATAGTCACAGATGTAGAAAACAAACTTATGATTTACAAGAGGGAAAGGTGGGGGAGGGACAAATTGAGAGACTGGAATTGACACATACACAATACTATATATAAAATAGGTAACTAACAAGAACATAGTGGATGACTGTACTAAACAGTCTGTAATGACCTATACTGGAAAAGAATCTAAAAAAAGAGTGGATATATGTATATGTATAACTGATTCACTTTGCTGTAGAGAAGAACACAACATTGAAAATTGACTATACTCCAAAAAATAAAAAAAGGTTCTTCTCCTTTCACAGTCTGACTTTATTTGTGTGTGTGCTTTTTCACTCAGCCATGTCTGACTCTTTTGTGGCCCTATGGACTGTAGCCTGCCAGGTTCCTCTGTCCATAGCATTCTCTAGGTAAGAATACCTGAGGGGGTTGCCATTTCCTTCTCCAGGAGATCTTCCTGACTCAGGGATAGAACCCATATCTTCTGAGTCTCCTGTATTGCAGGCAGATTCCTTATCATCTGTGCCACTTGGGAAGATCTGACTTTTCTGATATCAATTCAGTTCAGTTCAGTTGCTCAGTCGTGTTTGACTCTTTGTGACTCCATGAATTGCAGCACGCCAGGCCTCCCTGTCCATCACCAACTCCTGGAGTTCATTCAAACTCACTGCCCTTGAGTCAGGGATGCCATCCAGCCATCTCATCCTCTGTCATCCCGTTCTCCTGTCCCCAATCCCTCCCAGCATCAGAGTCTTTGCCAATGAGTCAAAGGGCCACCTCTTCGCATGAGGTGGCCAAAGTACTGGAGTTTCAGCTTTAGCATCATTCCTTCCAAAGAACACCCAGGACTGATCTCCTTCAGAATGGACTGGTTGGATCTCCTTGCAGTCCAAGGGACTCTCAAGAGTCTTATCCAACACCACAGTTCAAAAGCATCAATTCTTCCACACTCAGCTTTCTTCACAGTCCAACTCTCACATCCATACGTGACTACTGGAAAAATCATAGCCTTGACTACACAGACCTTTGTTGGCAAAGTAATGTCTCTGCTTTTGAATATGCTATCTAGGTTGGTAATAACTTTCCTTCCAAGGAGTAAGTGTCTTTTAATTTCATGGCTGCAGGCACCATCTGCAGTGATTTTGGAGCCCAGAAAACTAAAGTCTGACACTGTTTCCACTGTTTCCCCATCTATTTCCCATGAAGTGGTGGGACCGGATGCCATGATCTTTGTTTTCTGAATGTTGAGTTTTAAGCCAACTTTTTCACTCTCCTCTTTCATCTTCATCAAGAGGCTTTTGAGTTCCTCTTCACTTTCTGCCATAAGGGTGGTGTCATCTGCATATCTTAGGTTATTGATATTTCTCCCAGCAATCTTGATTCCAGCTTGTGCTTCATGCAGCCTAGTGTTTCTCATGATGTACTCTGCATAGAAGTTAAATAAGCAGGGTGACAATATACAGCCTTGATGTACTCCTTTTCCTATTTGGAACCAGTCTATTGTTCCATGTCCAGCTCTAACTGTTGCTTCTTGACCTGCATATAGGTTTCTCAAGAGGCAGATCAGGTGGTCTGGTATTCCCATCTCTTTCAGAATTTTCCACAGTTTATTGTGATCCACACAGTCAAAGGCTTTGGCATAGTCAATAAAGGAGAAATAGATGTTTTTCTGTAACTCTCTTCCTTTTTCGATGATCCAGCAGATGTTGGCAATTTAATCTCTGGTTCCTCTGCCTTTTCTAAAACCAGCTTGAACATCAGGAAGTTCATAGTTCACATATTGCTGAAGCCTCGTTTGGAGAATTTTGAGCATTACTTTCTAACATGTGAGATGAGTGCAATTGTGCAGTAGTTTGAGCATTCTTTGGCATTGCCTTTCTTTGGGATTGGAATGAAAACTGACCTTTTCCAGTCCTGTGGCCACTGCTGAGTTTTCCAATTTGCTGGCATATTGAGTGCAACACTTTCACAGCATCATCTTTCAGGATTTGAAATAGCTCAACTGGAATTCCATCACCTCCACTAGCTTTGTTCATAGTGATGCTTTCTAAGGCCCACTTGACTTCACATTCCAGGATGTCTGCTTCTAGGTGAGTGATCACACCATCATGATTATCTTGGACATGAAGATGTTTTTTTGAATAGTTCTTCTGTGTATTCTTGCCACCTCTTCTTAATATCTTCTGCTTTTGTTAGGTCCATACCATTTCTGTCCTTTATCAAGCCCATCTTTTCTGCTATAGTCACTTACACATAATACTGCTGAAAATTGATTTAAAATTAGTAATTGAAAAGTATATTTGATTTCGTTTTGGATTTTGATAAGGATATCTGTAGACATCAAACACTTTCAATGGTTCACCATTCCTCTCATAAATTTTAATCTTTTCAAACTACCACTTAAAGGCTTATACAAAGTGATCCAAATCTAATCTTTTAGCTTTTTATCCTCTACTGGGCCATTAAACTTACATTCCAATTGATGCAGATCTTTGATATCAACTCAAATATTTGAGATTCCTACCTCAACGTCTCTGTTGGTAAAGAATCTGCCTGCAATACAGGAGACCCAAGTTCGATTCCTGGGTTGGAAAGATCCCCTGGAGAAGGAAATGGCAACCCATGCCAGTATTCTTGCCTGGGGAATCCCAAGGACAGAGGAGCCTGGCAAGCTACAGTCCATGGGGTCAAAAGAGTTGGACAGGACTTGGCGACTAAACCACCACCACCACAATGCCTACAATTTTTTTTAAATATTTTTTTTCACATGAAATAATACCTCTCTCTTCTGTTTCTGTCATCAAAAATCTTATCTATCCTTGCCACAAAGCCCATTTCTTCACCAACTTTTCCCAATTAGCATAGGTCAGATTTACCTTCTCTTGATAGCACTTAATAGTTCATTACGTCCATAGTTCTTTGGAAATATATATTTTTTACTTAACTGTGCATTTCATTAGGGTATCAAAATTATCAGGTATCAAATATACCTGACATTACCAAACACAATGCACAACATGGATGTATCACTGAAATATTTGCAGAATCGCCTTTGACTGAAAAAAATCATCTTCTGTATAGACACAGTTGCAAAATGAAAACTAGGACAAAATATTAAGTGATTATAAATAAAAACTCATCCAGAAATATCTTTTCTGAATTGACAGAAATAGTGCAAGTAATAACACATCTAAATAAGAAAAGGCATTATACGGAGGACAAAACTGAAAAAAATAAATATACGTTGGAACTACGGAGACTAGATATATCAACACTTTGGAGGCAAATCATACTATAAGGTGGGCAGAGGCACTGGAAATGGAAATTGAATGGTCTGGGAAACAAGACTCCCAGACCTTCCTTTATAAAAAATTGTACAAAGTAGGTCAGCACTGCTTAGAGAAATAGTGAGATAACAGAACATTCAGAAAAGAAAGGAAGGAATAGATCCCTTAAAGCTCTATACGCTAGTATCAAATACAAGAAAAAAGAAAGTAAGAGGTGATAGTAATGTCAAGCAGCACAAAACAAGAACAAGAACTGCACTTGTTGGAGGCTGGGCTGCAGAGGGGCTCACAGAAGACTTGCTGGGCTGTTTGAGAGGAAAAGAGAGAGTGGGAATAAAGCACATCTCTAAGAAAAACAATTGCTGTGTTTTCATTTTGGTCATCTGATGTTAGTATCTAAAAGTGTTTAAAGAGTCAAAGCTCTAAGGCAAAATATAACTGGGCTTAGCTCCAAAGTCTGTCCCTTGGGAGCTTGATGGCCTAGCATAAGCCGCATAAGCATCAGGTTTCTTCTTTGTAGAATAGTAACAATAGTAGTATTTAGTTCAAATCATTTTTAAAGGTAAAATAAGATATGCATTTAAATCCTTAGCATCCTTAGCATAAAGTCTCTACTGTTTAATGTTCAATAAACATTAGCTATTATTTTCAGTCTTTAAAGCATTCTATGTTTCAGAGACTCTAGGAAGGCTTTCCTGCCCTGAAATTCAGGACTGACATCCAAATACTTAGGTTGTTATTATATATTAAATGACATCTCATTCTCTCACAACACTATATAAAGAAGGATGTGGTATGTTAAGTATTATTTTCATACGACAGTATTTTTCATGATTGGATATCTGACCTCTAACTGAATAGAGGTGTTTATGTCAGGAGACAGGTTATATGGGCAAGAGTAAAGAAGAGCACAATGATGGTAGGAGGCATGGAGGATACCTGCACGATTTTGCTGATGCTGGCTTTAGTATGCAGTAAAGTATAGCTGATGGCGGGCTTCCCTGATGACTCAGCGGTAAAGAAACCACTCACCAGTGCAGGACATGGGGCTCACTTCTTTGTCCAGGAAGATCCCCTGCAGAAGGAAATGACAACCCACTCCAATATTCACACTTGGGAAATCCCGAGGACAGAAGAGCCTGGTTAGCCATAGTTCCTAAGGTTGCAAACACTCAGACATGACTTAGCAACTGAGCACACACAGAGCACACAACAACAACACAGGTGATCATCTCCCTTCTCACTCCCACCTTGTGGAGAGGTATTTGTATATCCCCCACATGTAACATGAAAATATAAGTAATTATAATCTGAAAATCAGAGACACACTGAAACCGTATAGACCATATTTTAAAAGAAGAGATGATAAGGAAAGAGTATACTGTACACTGGGCTAGCACCTCATCAACTACACACTAAAAGTGATGTAGTGATAAAAGAGTGAATGAAATAGAGTAAAGGAATAGTCATTACTGAGAATATTTATGTTAGTGATCAGTAGTTAACATAGAGATGCTTATTCCTAAGGATTTGTAACCCATTGTCTTTTTAAAATATATTTTTGAAGTAAATATATATTCTGTTCATAAAAGTTTGAAAGTTCCTTGAGCCTTTTCAGCAATTATACTATTCCTGCTACAAAATGCTATTTATATCCTACTCCATTCAAATGTATCACTCACCAGTATTATTTTAAAAGTTTTCCTAGCTTCTCATCATTTTTTATGCAGACCTGATTTGCCCTGAATGATTATCAGACAGGCTTTGATTTAAAAAAAAGAAATAAGAGCACAAGCTGGAATCAAGATTGCCAGGAGAAATATCAATTACCTCAGATGCGAGGGTGACACCACCCATATGGCAGAAAGCAAAGAAGAACTAAAGAGCCTCTTGATGAAAGTGAAAGAGGAGAGTGAAAAAGTTGGCTTAAAACTCAACATTCAGAAAACTAAGATCATGGCATCTGGTGCCATCACTTCATGGCAAATAGATGGGGAAACAATGGAAATAGTGACAGATTTTATTTTTTGGTCCATCTAGTCAAAGCTATGGTTTTTCCAGTCCTCATGTATGGATGTGAGAGTTGGACCATAAAGAAGGCTGAGCACTGAAGAACTGATGCTTTTGGACTGTGGTGTTGGAGAAGACTCTCTTGAGAGTCCCTGGGACTGCAAGGAGATCAAATCACTCAGTCTTAAGGAAATCAGTCCTGAATATTCACTGGAAGGACTGATGCTGAAGCTGAAACTCCAGTACTTTGGCCACCTGACGTGAAGAAATGACTCATTGGAAAAGACCCTGATGCTGGGCAAAATTGAAGACAGGAAGAGAAGGGTGACAGAGGATGAGATGGTTGGATGGCATCAATGACTCAATGGACATGAGTATGAGCCAACTCTGGGAGTTGGTGATGGATAGGGAAGCCTGGCATGCTGCAGTCCAGAGGGTCACAAATAGTTGGACACGACTGAGCAACTGAACTGACTGAAGAGTATATATATAGATGTGTGTGTGTGTGTGTGTGTGTGTACATATATGTAATATGTTTTTACTATGTTTTATGCCAATGTGCTCAGTCATGTCCAACTCTTTTTGACCCCAGGGACTGTAGCCCATCAGTCTCCGGTGTCCATGGGATTTTCCAGGCAAGAATACTAGAGTGAGTGGCCATTTCCTCCTCCAGGGGATCTTCTTGACCCAGGGATTGAATCTGTGTTTCTTTTGTCTCCTGCATGGGCAGGAGTGCATGGGCACTATTGTCACCTGGGAAGCCCTTACTTTCTTAAAAACAATGACTTAATTTAGCAAACCTTTACTGGCTCAGATGGTAAAGAATCTTCCTGCAATGCAGGAGACCCAGGTTCGATCCCTGGGTTGGGAAGATACCCTGGAGAAAGGAATGGCAACCCACTCCATTATTCTTATCTGGAGAATTCCATGGACTGAGCATCTTGGTGGGCTATATAGTCCACAAGTTTGGAAAGAGTAGGACATGACTGAATGACTAACACTTTCATTTTTCACTTCACTATCTGCCATATAATGAGCACTATATTAAACATGTGAATAAGAGTCAAGTTTAATGAGATGAAGACAACTTTTTTTATAGCTAAGATGTAGAACAGCTCTTAAGAAGATGGTTACTTATAATGAGAAAAAATGTGGTAAGTTTACCTGGAGTAGAAGTTAAGACCTCAGCTGTTTCATCCCACAAATGGCTCAGCTATACTCAAAGTAAGTCATTTGTCAGTTGATTTAGAGAGAAAGTGTGTCTCTGGGGGAGTTATATGAGTAATAAATAGGGTACTTGGAACCCCATGCTGTGGCAGGAGGTTTGTAGTATTCACAAGAGTTTGTAGGATGCTTCTGCCTCTAGTTTTGAAAGGAGGTGAATGTACTGAGTATATTGTCAGTGAGCCAGGGCCCTTGGGGCCAGAGATCAGGCTGTGGTAGGCACTGGCTCATAGGCCCCACAATGTTCCCTTCCTCCTAGTGTTCATGGTCTTCTGGCTTCTATCTTCAGCATTCTCTCTCTCTCTCTCATTAATTGCTCTAGGAGAGGCCTGCTGCCATGGTCTGGGGACACCCAGTCAGTTCAGAAAGAAGTCCATATGACAAAGAATTTGATATCTTTAGCTGCTGCAGGCCTTCATTGCAGCTGTCTACCAGGGTTGGAAGGCACAGGACTTTGGCTGGGAGAAGGCTGGATCATCATAAGGATTAGGGTGAATGCCAAGCCGACACTGAGGACTAAACAAGCTCTCACAGGTATAAGAGAGACTAAGGAAATGTGAAGAAAGAAAGCTATTGATGAATTACAGAAAACTTGGTGAATATGGAGTTTCTAGATTTTCACAACCAAAAAGCTGAAGTTGTGTCCAATATTTAACTTTGAGGATCACGGTGTCCCTAACTCACATACGGTTTCAGAAACTTCAAGGCAGACACAAAATGACTACTACAACACAGGAATGAAATCTAAGGGAGTACACATGTACATTATATATCAGTATATAAATATGTAAGCATACAAATAGCATAGATCACTTAAAATTGTACTAATATATAAAGTATAATACAGAACAACTAACTTGAGCTAGTATACAGACAATAACTATCATAAACCCAACATAATGAAAATAAATATGTGAAACAGAAATGCAAATAACATATTCACCACAAACACAGTAACAAAGTTTAATATACACCTATTCTTACTCCTTGGAAGGAAAGTTATGACCAACCTAGATAGCATATTCAAAAGCAGAGACATTACTTTGCCAACAAAGGTCCGTCTAGTCAAGGCTATGGTTTTTCCTGTAGTCATGTATGGATGTGAGAGTTGGACTGTGAAGAAGGCTGAGCGCCGAAGAATTGATGCTTTTGAACTGTGGTGTTGGAGAAGACTCTTGAGAGTCCCTTGGACTGCAAGGAGATCCAACCAGTCCATTCTGAAGGAGATCAGCCCTGGGATTTCTTTGGAAGGAATGATGCTAAAGCTGAAACTCCAGTACTTTGGCCACCTCATGTGAAGAGTTGACTCATTGGAAAAGACTCTGATGCTGGGAGGGATTGGGGGCAAGAGGAGAAGGGGATGACAGAGGATGAGATGGCTGGATGGCATCACTGACTCGATGGATGTGAGTCTGAGTGAACTCCGGGAGTTGGTGACGGACAGGGAGGCCTGGCATGCTGCGATTCATGGGGTCGGAAAGAGTCAGGCACGACTGAGCGACTGATCTGATCTGATTCTTAAATGTTTATACAGAGAACACTTAAATTTCAGAAATAAGTCTGATACATGCTAAACTAATCTTTAGCTGTAAAATGAGTAATATAGAAAGATTAGCATTTGCATAATCACTGTATTCAGTTCTTGCAAACTGATATGATTATAGTGGTGTTGCTATATTTTTTAATATATATATATGTTTTTTTTAGTTAGGTAATGTTTTGTTAAAACTTTCATAGAGTATGGTAATACTTAAAAGTGTTACACTTTTGAATTCTAAGGTTGTTAAAGATACTGGGTTTTTTTTTTTTTTTTTAATGTCCTTTCTGTACAACTTAAGCACATTCTTTACAAAGAGTTCCAGGATTTTCACAAATTCTTTTTAACAAAACTTATTTAAGAATCCCTTTGCAATATTTAACTTAATTAGTTTAGTGTGGTCATTTTCAACAATGTTGATACTTTACTTGATACTCCTCCCTTCAAAAGGTGAAGACTAATCACTCACTTACTGCGCAGAAATGCAGGTTGGAGTTAGTCTCTTAATATGCAGAAATGCAAGTTGCAGTTAGTCTCTTAATATGCACAAATGCAGGTTGGAGTTAGTCTCTTAATGTAATTAACAGAATATGGCATATATACAGACACAGGCTATCTTTTTTGAACCACTTACTCTGAGGGAAGCCAACAGCCAGATCATGAGCATAGGGACATGTGTGAGGAAGGACACAGGGTAGGAACTGAGGCATCTTCCCAACAGGTAGCACTAACTTCTCAGCCTTGTGAATGAGACACCTTGAAATTACAATCTTACACAGTCTGAAAAGCCTGCAAGATGACAACTGATTGCAAACTCATGAGAGACTCTGAGCCAGAAACACCCACATAATTGATGCCTTAATCTTGACCCACAGAATCTGTGAGGATGATAATTATTATGTCACTGTGTTTTCAGGCTTTTTAATGCAGCAATTAATAGCTAATACAATCAACTCATTATGGTATATTCTATTTTCAAGAGAGATGTAGTAGAAAAGAGAGATCACCTTTTATGAAGTATAAAAACTATAATTTAAAATGTACACAATGAATATTACTGCATTAGTCTTGGTTTTAACAGTGCATATGTTAATTTCTGAATCTGTGGATAGACATGCCAGTATTATTAGCTTTCATTGATGACTGTTACATGTATGTGTTTAAACTTAATTCCAGATCAAGAAAATATATTTTAAAATCCAGTTACTTAGTTGATATCTCACAAAAGAATATTGGTACCTAGAAAATGACATTTGATTCTTACTCAAAATATTTACCATATATTTTGCATGAAATCATTACAATTGTAAAATCACATCTGATTTTTATGGTACATTCTGACGTTTTTGAAAACAATAAAAATAAGAAAACATTAAAAAGTGCTAGCTTATTTGAAAATACGAAACTAAATTTTATGTGAGAATTATTTCATTAAATTCATACTATAAATTAATTTACATACATGGCAGAATAATAAAATTCATTTTTTAATCAAAAAGTGAGCATTTATTGAGCATGTTCTGAGGTAAGTGCTGCTTTAAATGTCTTTTATGTATTTGTTAATTATTGCTGCCATTTTACTAATTAAGAAAACAAAGCAAAGACAAGTCAAATACTTTCAAGAGATCATATACTTAGTAAATGGTAAACCAGGATTGAACTCAGGTTCTCTAACATGTATATTCTTAGGCATGCTGATGTTCCAATCTGGAATCTAGCTTTCCCTCTAACATATAATAAATCATCTACAACAAAAGCGTATAAAAATGACACATACATTCACAGATTCAAAATTAACATATGCCTTATTAAAGGCACAATTAACCTAGCAATACTGATTGTGCACATTCTAAAATGCTTTTGTCTTTAAACACAAATTAGTATATGACCAAATTGCAGTATAATTTTGAACAACTTAAAAATTTCCTCAAGTGTCTCTATCAGAATAGAAACATAAAAAAATACCAAGCCAACAGCATTCCCTATAAGCTACTTGGAACTCTAAGGGAAAATAGCAACAAGGTCACAAAACAGGTTATCTTCATGGTTACAGCCTGGGGTAGCAGCTATCTTAAACAAAGGATGATGGCAATCTCCGAACAATAAGGAAGAAAATAATAAAATGAATTCCTAAACAAAGACAAAAAACTGATGACACTAAAGTAGACTTAGCTGCTGACCAAATTTGAGCTGCTTTCATTCCTGCTTTTTCTATTTCAGGACTCAGGAACTTGTTGCACTCCCTGCCTCTCTTAGGAAGGATGAATATAAAAGGCAACCCACTTTGTCTAAAAATAGACCTCCAGTCCACTTTGACAAAGCACTCCATCCAGCAGCACTCTGCTGCCACACTTTCATTAAACCAATGGAAATGTCAGCTTCATCTATTTTGTTTCTACTGGAGAGCACAGGGCTTCAATATTTTGACCTGTCTCCACCAGAGAGGAGGAATTTGATTTGTAAAAAGACATGTGCCTGATTTCACTAGATATTAATGAATCAGCAAAAGAAGTTTTTATATGGCTACAGGAGCAGTCTGTCAGCAACCCCATGACAAATGTCTTTCTCTAAGAGACTATAATATGCTCACAAAAATTCACTTCAGGATGAAAATTGGCACATGGTTATATATATCTGGGATAATTGTTATTTTTCCCCTTCATTAGTAAAAACAAAAGTCAGTGTCTTAATCTATAGCACTATGTTACAACTAAACTAACAAGAAAAATACATAATAAAAACTGACTTCTACCTACTCAATTTCTGTAAAACTCAAAACATATAAATACCCTCCTTTATCAAAGAAAAATAAATCCAATCATATTAATAATACTTATTTTCTTCCCTACATATGTATTAACTTCCAAAAAAGAGAGAAAAGTCTACATTAAAGGGCTTAGGTCATATTTTGAAAACTGGTATATTAAGACATTTTCAGTGATTAACATTTTCACTTCCAGAAGAATTCATTTAGAACCACTTCAATTTCTTGATGAAACTCCATTAAATAAAGCAATATATGCATATTTATAAAAATAATATTCATAGCAGCACTACTTATAATACTTGGGACATGGAAACAATCTAAATGTCCATCAACAAATGAATGGATAAAGATGTGATGTATATATGTATACACACACACACACACATACTCATACACAATGGAACACTACTCAGTCACAAAAATGAATGAAATATCATTTACAGCAACATGGACAGACCTGGAGATTATCATACTAAGTGAAGCAAGTGAAAGAAAGACAAATATTATGTGACATTACTTATATGTGGATATAAAAATATATATACATGTTATGCAAATGAATTTATTTACAAAATGGAAATAGACTCACAGATAGAGAAAGCAAGCTTATAGTTTTTTACCAAAGGGGATAAGGGGATGGGGAGGAGTGAGATAAATTAGGAGTTTGGGATTAACAAACACTACTCTTTGCAGCCCTATGGACTGTAGCCTGCCAGGCTTCTCTGTTGATGGAATTCTCCAGGCTAGAATACTAGAATGGGTGGCCGTTCCCTTCTCTAGGGGACCTTCCTAACCCTGGGATTGAACCTAGGTCTCCCACATTGAAGGCAGATTCTTTACCTTCTGAGCCACCAGGGAAGCCCAACAAACAAACTACCATATATATAATAGATAACCAAAAAGGACCTACCATATAAAACAGCAAATTATACTCAATATTTTGTGATAATGTATAATGAAAAATAATCTGAAAAAGATTATTTTCAGATAATCACTTTGCTATATACTTGAAACTAACGCAATGTTGTAAATTAACTATACTTCAATTAAAAAATAGAAATTCAGAAATTTGTGTTCAAAGATATTCTCAAAAATTATTTATAATACTAAGGAACTGAATAGAAATATACATGTTTATCCATAGAAAATGTTCAAATAAATCTTGATAAGTCAATATAACAGAATATAAGGTATTCATTAGAAAACACAATTTGGGTGCTTTCTGAACACTGACTGTGGGTGGTAGCATAATTTGTTTAAAAGAAAAGTCAGTCAATATGAGCATAAAATTCGGTAAAATTTTTATTCTTCCATTACATTTTCTTCCAAGTTTTAAATCTGATTTTGAATCACAGGAAGTGATCAGTTTAAGAGTTCAATTTTTAAAAATTTATTTTTAATTGAAGGATAATGGCTTTACAGGATTGTGTTGATTTCTACCAAACATCAACATGAATCAGCCACAGGTTTACCCGTGTTCCCTCCCACTTGAACATCCCTCTCACTTTCCTCCCCAACCTACCCCTCTTAGGTTGTTACTGAGCCCTGGCTTGAGTTCCCTGAGTCATACAGAAAATTCCCACAGACTATCTATTTTACATATGGTAATATCTGTTTCCATGTTACTCCATACATCCCATCCTCTCCCTCCTCCCCCTGCACACTGTGTTCATAAGTCTGTTCTCAATGTCTGTGTCTCCACTGCAGTTCTGCAAAAGTTCATCAATATCAAACCATATCAGAGAAGGCAATGGCACCCCACTCCAGTACTTTTGCCTGGAAAATTCCATGGATGGAGGAGCCTGGTAGGCTGCAGTCCATGGGGTCGCTAGAGTCGGACATGACTAAGTGACTTCCCTTTCACTTTTCACTTTCATGCATTGGAGAAGGAAATGGCAACCCACTCCAGTGTTCTTGCCTGGAGAATCCCAGGGACGGAGGAGCCTGGTGGGCTGCCATCTATGGGGTCGCATAGAGTCGGACACGGCTGAAGCAACTTAGCAGCAGCAGCAGCAGCAGAGTCCATATATATATATATATATATATATATATATATATATATTAGTATATGATAATTGTTTTTCTCTTTCTGACTTCACTCTGAGTAATAGACTCTATGCCCATCCACCTCATTAGGACCGACTCAAATGCTTTCCTTTTCATGGCTGAGTAATATTCCATTGTATATTTGATGTCACTTACTTATCAATATTATGTTTCCTAACATCAGTTGTGGGTATAAAATTATCCAATTACTCAAACTTGGCTGTACATAGGTAGTATTTGTGTATATGTGTATAATTTCTAAACCTTTTTGTTAACTTTTATTTCTTTTAAAAAATTTTTAATTTAAAGTTCACCATTTTTAATGTAAGTTATTGACACTTACATAGCTATAGAACCACCACAATCTAGAAACAAACTATCCCAACACTCCCAAAATATTCCTCTGAAGTTGTTTGGAGTCACCTTCTCTCCTCTTCCTCACATAGAGAGAAACACTAGTCTATTTTCTGTCACTTTGGTTTTATCTCTTACAAAATATTACAATATACAGCCTCCTTTCACTTAACACACAGCATTTGAAATCTATCTCTGCTGTTGTGTCTATCAGTAGTGTGTAGTACTCGTTCTATGGGTATATCACAGTTTGTTTATCCAGTTACCAGCCGAAGGATCTTTGGGTTGTTTCCAATTTGGAGCAATTATTACTAAAGCGGCTATAAAATGTGCATATATGATTTTGAGAGTATGTTTTTATTTCCTTCAGAAAAATACCTAAGACTGGGATTCTTGTATGGTATGGTAAGTTATGTTCAACTTTGAAAGGAATTTCCCAAATATTCCCCAAGTGGCTATAATTCTTGGGATTTCCACCAAAAGAGTATAATACTTATTGGCAGTTCAGTTCAGTTCAGTCTCTCAGTTGTGTCTGACTCTTTGCGACCCCATGGACCACAGCATGCCAGCCCTCCCTGTCCATCACCAACTCCTGGAGTCCATCCAAACCCATGTCCATTGAGTTGGTGATGCCATCCAACCATCTCATCCTCTGTTGTCTCCTTCTCCTCCTGCCCTCAATCTTTCCCAGCATGAGGGTCTTTTCAAATGAGTCAGCTCTTTGCATCAGGTGGCCAAAGTACTGGAGTTTGAGCTTTAGCATCAGTCCTTGCAATGAACACCCAGGACTAATCTCCTTTAGGATGGACTGATTGGATCTTCTTGCAGTCTGAGGGACTCTCAAGAGTCTTCTCCAACACCACAGTTCAAAAGCATCAATTCTTCGGTGCTCAGCTTTCTTTATAGTCCAACTCTCACATCCATACATGACCACTGGAAAAACCATAGCCTTGACTAGATGGACCTTTGTTGGTAGTATTTGATGTCAACCTTTTCTTTTTTTAAATTTAGCCATTCAACTAATTATGTGTAGCTACCTTATTGAGGTTTTAATTCGCATTTGCCTAATGATTTTGCACATCATTTTTTTTAAAGAGTTTATAAGTCATCTGCATAAATAGTGTCTCTTAAAACATTTTGCCCATATTTAATTGGATTTTTTGTTTTTATTAAGTTTTGAGAGTTTTTCCATATATTGTTCTTACAAACCATTTATTATATATGTGATTTCCAAACAAGATGCTTTCGTTTTGTCCTTGCATTCTCTTAACAGTTTTTTTTTTTTCCAAATAGGAAAAATTCTTCATTTTGATAGTATGATTTATTTATTCAGTTTTCTTTAATAAGGCATTCTTTTGGTATACTACTGAAGAAATATTTGCCTAACCCAAGGACCTCCCCCCATATTTTTTTCTAGAAGGTTAAAAAACATGAGGATCTCTATTTATGTCTATAATTGAAGTGTTTTGTTTTTTTTTTTCTTCTATCTGTTATGAGGCATGAATTGGGAGGAGAGTTCTTTTATGACATATGGATATTCAGGTGTTTGGTAACATTTGTTAAAAGAAAAAAAATTCTCTATGGAATTATGTTCTTAACTTTGTTGAAATTAAGTGACATATACCTGTGGGTCTATTTCTGGATGGCCTATTCTGTTCAGTAGTCCTATTTATCTATTAATATATCCTTTTATTAATACCACACTGACTTCATTTGTGCTCTTTTTATACTAAATCTTGAAATCACGTAGTGTAATTTCTCAAATTATTCTTTTCTCCCCGAAGCTGACAAAGCTATTTTAACCTATCTGTATTGCCATGTGAGTTTTAGATTTCATTTATTGATTTAAAAAGAAAAACTGCTAGAATTGGTATCAAAATTGCATTGAATTTACAGTTCAATTTATGAAGAAGTGACTTATCAATCATACTGTTAATACAAAGCCATGAACACAGTATGTTTCTCCATTTACTTAGGTGTATTTTGATTTCAGGGTAAAAGTTTAGCATCTTGATCTTGGACATATTTTATTAATTTTATACCCAAGAATTTCATGCATTTCTGATATGTTTTAATCACTAGTGTAACTGATCCTGTTTTAAAATTTTATTTTCAGTGGCTAATTGCTAGTATGTAAAGATACAATTAATTTTTGTATACTGATCTTTCACCTGTGACCTTATTAACCTTTATTAGCTTAATATTATTCATAATACCACTTAATATGCATTGAATGTATGATCTATAATTTCCCTTTATTCTTGATACTGATAAATTACAAAGCTTCTTTTTTTTGGAACAAGATGGGGTAGGATAGTCCATTGAACTCCTGCAACTGCTATTGACTTCATGGATGTCCATCATCCATTTCTTATCAGAAACACAAAATCTTTATATATTTAGTAAGCAGTAGCAGTGTTAGTTGTGTCTGACTCTTTGCGACCCCACAAACTGTAGCCCGCCAGGCTCCTCTGTCCATGGGATTCTCCAGGCAAGAATACTGGAGTGGATTGCCATTCCCTTCTCCAGATGATCTTCCTGACCCAGGGAATATTTAGTAAACATGATGCTCAATTCATAGGGCTTCCTTGCCCACAATTAAATTTTGAAAATGTAGTCAATTTTTATACAGTCAATTGTCTCATTTGTGAAATTATTAATCTCAATTAAAAGTAGTACATATACTCTATACTAAGTACACTTCATCAAATTAAAATCCCAATTCAATATATCATAATTCAATTTACAAACTTGGGCAGTGAAATGATTTTGATATTTCTGAATAAATTTTAATAAAACTTTACAGTAATCTAAAATGTAACCTAAAGACTTAATATAAAAATCTATATTTATAGCAATTTGATTTTAAAATTTTGGAAAAATTGTATAAGGATTCACTATTACCTGTCTACTTATGAAAATATGCATGAATCAGATAACTAATTTCTCTTGGTTAACTAAACAAGGAGTAAGTCATTATACAAAACAAAATTTATTTCATTGTTTATTTATTTATTTTCTGGCTACTAAAAAATTGTGAGTGGTTCAACAGTCCTCTTATGAACCTCATAAATCATCAGTTTTTATGTTGACTAATATTACTAAAGAGACCATTCCACTGCTAGTTCCTGCTTATATTTAAAGAACTATCATTACCATTTCAAATTCCAATATGTAAGCTCTCTTGATCCCGTCTTCTCTCTCTGCTAGAAACCTTATTTTGAGTTTTATCTTTTCATATCTCTCTCTCTTAACTGCACAGTCCTTTGAACTTTTGCGCATCTATTTTGTAGAGGATGTCATCCTACTCATATGCCCTTTTCACCTCCTCTTCAGCCTTACTCCTTTATTTTCAACTTCCAGAAATATCTTTCCCTACTGAACTACTTCCAGCAATGTTCTGTGGGCAGTTTCTACCCTATTTATAATAATAATGAGGACAACCAAATAAAATTATAATGAAGGAGGAAAATGAGAATGAGGAAGAGAAGCTGAAGAAAAGAAGTAAAATTATTTGAAAACATAATATAATCAGCTACATATGAAACATTTTTATGAAATAGGTATTGATCTAAGTTTAAAATAAATAATTTGATGTTCAGACTAAAAAAAATTTTTCCAAAATTACTCAATTCATGTTTATAATTTAAAACTAGGTCTAATTGTTAATAACTAACACTTATTGAGCACTTCCTATATATTAAATCAAATACACACATTATCTCATTGAATAAAATAACCCCTGAAGAAAGTACTATAATAATAGTCATATCACCATCTAGTGAAGCTTCATAAGAGATGAAATGGTTTGTTTAAGGTCTCATATTAAGTAAGAATATTCTTATTCATACCCAGATAGCCTGACACTGGAACCAAGAGCCTTAATCTCCAGTTAATACTGCAAATTTTTACTTTATTAAGCTATGCTACATATAAAAAATTGGTTGTTTGTTATTTCTCTATTTTTATTTCCTTAATTAGCTATTACTTCAGGACAAAAATATAAGCACATTCTATTGCCCAATGTCAAAAATAAAGCTAATTCCTAAGTAAATACATTGTACAAATATATATCAATATTTATCTATCTAGACAAAGAGGAAAAATATTAAAGAATATAAAGGAATAAAATTTAAATTTTATTATCTTTTTAAAAACATTCTTATTTTATTGAATACATTTTAATTCTAATTTTTCTAATTAAAAATGATTTAAATTTATTCTCTTAAATTGACCCATCAAATATATAAATTTCTCACCCAGACCAGTTTTTACCACTATTACTATCCTCTTCCTAGACCATAAATCCACCCTCATTTTAAATTGATTTAAATATGATCTTTAAATATGTAATACATATGACTTAGAAAATATTATATCATTCTTTGAGGTAACTGTGAAACACAGACATCCTTTAGCTATGAGAGAACTTAAAATATTTGCATTTAAATGTGTCCTTATGTGAATACTTTCATAAAGTGAGTCTCTAAGCTGACTAGAATAAATATAGTCCAATCATCACAATTCCATTAAACTTGTTATTTTTATACCCTGAAACATATTTTTCATTTCATATTCCATTTCCAATTCAAGGTATATAGCTTATTTTTCATATACAGAGTAAAAAGACAAGATTGAAAATCAACTCAGTATATTTCAAATGGTGGGCAAGTTAGAAAAACAATTTTTTCTTGAGCTAACCAAGGTCAACATCTCAAATACAACACACTCTTGAAGAATATTCTTCAAAGTAATCCTTTTCAAAAGTACATCTAAAATCAAGGATGTCTGGAGAGTGTTATTTTGAAGTGAGATAATACCAAAATATTCTAGTCATCAGCACACTCTATCAAAAGACAAAGGAAACCTATTGACATTCTTCGTTTAAGTGTTATTGAGAGTATTGCCATTTTGTAACTGAAATAGTTTTTTATTTCAGCTTTTGCAGATTATTTTCAAATATTAGCCTACAATTAATATATATTGTAACTAATATAGCAGTTAACTATTTTTAACACACAGAGAGACACAAAATTTAAAAAGATGAGTTGGCCTCAAACACAGAATGGAACAATGCTGTTCTTATCCTTTCAAGTGGGAAATACAGTTTAAAAACAATAATCAACTAATATCTAGACTTCAGTGCATAGAAATGACCAAAAAATAAATATTCAAAATAATATGCAATATCAGATCAGATCAGATCAGATCAGTCACTCAGTCATGTCCGACTCTTTGTGACCCCATGAATCACAGCACGCCAGGCCTCCCTGTCCATCACCACCTCCTGGAGTTCACTGAGACTCATGTCCATCGAGTCAGTGATGCCATCCAGCCATCTCATCCTCTGTCATCCCTTTCTCCTCCTTCCACCGATCCCTCCAAGCATCAGAGGCTTTTCCAGTGAGTCAACTCTTCGCATGAGGTGGCCAAAGTACTGGAGTTTCAACTTTAGAATCATTCCTTCCAAAGAAATCCCAGGGCTGATCTCCTTCAGAATGGACTGGTTGGATCTCCTTGCAGTCCAAGGGACTCTCAAGAGTCTTCTCCAACACCACAGTTCAAAAGCATCAATTCTTCGGCGCTCAGCCTTCTTCACAGTCCAACTCTCACATCCATACATGACCACGGGAAAAACCATAGCCTTGACTAGACGTACCTTTGTTGGCAAAGTAATGTCTCTGCTTTTGAATATGCTATCTAGGTTGGTCATAACTTTCCTTCCAAGGAGTAAGCGTCTTTTAATTTCATGGCTGCAGTCACCATCTGTAGTGATTTTGGAGTCCAGAAAAATAAAGTCTGACACTGTTTCCACTGTTTCCCATCTATTTCCCATAAAGTGGTGGGACCGGATGCCATGATCTTCGTTTTCTGAATGTTGCGCTTTAAGCCAACTTTTTCACTCTCCACTTTCACTTTCATCAAGAGGCTTTTGAGTTCCTCTTCACTTTCTGCCATAAGGGTGGTGTCATCTGCATATCTGAGGTTATGGATATTTCTCCTGGCAATCTTGATTCCAGCTTGTGTTTCTTCCAGTCCAGCGTTTCTCATGATGTATTCTGCGTATAAGTTAAATACACAGGGTGACAATATACAGCCTTGACGAACTCCTTTTCCTATTTGGAACCAGTCTGTTACTCCATGTCCAGTTCTAACTGTTGCTTCCTGACCTGCATACAGATTTCTCAAGAGGCAGATCAGGTGGTCTGGTATTCCCATCTCTTTCAGAATTTTCCACAGTTTATTGTGATCCACACAGTCAAAGGCTTTGGCATAGTCAATAAAGCAGAAATGGATGTTTTTCTGGAACTTTCTTGCTTTTTCCATGATCCAGCAGATGCTGGCAATTTGATCTCTGGTTCCTCTGCCTTTTCTAAAACCAGCATGAACATCAGGAAGTTCACGGTTCACATATTGCTGAAGCCTGGCTTGGAGAATTTTGAGCATTACTTTACTAGCGTGTGAGATGAGTGCAATTGTGCAGTAGTTTGAGCATTCTTTGGCATTGCCTTTCTTTGGGATTGGAATGAAAACTGACCTTTTCCAGTCCTGTGGCCACTGCTGAGTTTTCCAAATTTGCTGGCATATTGAGTGCAGCACTTTCCCAGCATCATCTTTCAGGATTTGGAATAGCTCAACTGGAATTCCATCACCTCCACTAGTTTTGTTCATAGTGATGCTTTCTAAGGCCCACTTGACTTCACATTCCAGGATGTCTGGCTCTAGGTCAGTGATCACACCATCGTGATTATCTGGGTCTTGAAGATCATTTTTGTACAGTTCTTCTATGTGTTCTTGCCATCTCTTCTTAATATCTTCTGCTTCTGTTAGGTCCATACCATTTCTGTCCTTTATCAAGCTCATCTTTGCATGAAATATTCCTTTGGTATCTCTGACTTTCTTGAAGAGATCCCTAGTCTTTCCCATTCTGTTGTTTTCCTCTATTTCTTTGCATTGATCGCTGAAGAAGGCTTTCTTATCTCTTCTTGCTATTCTTTGGAACTCTGCATTCAGATGTTTATATCGTTCCTTTTCTCCTTTGCTTTTCGCTTCTCTTCTTTTCACAGCTATTTGTAAGGCCTCCTCAGACAGCCATTTTGCTTTTTCGCATTTCTTTTCTATGGGAATGGTCTTGATCCCTGTCTCCTGTACAATGTCACGAACCTCATTCCCTAGTTCATCAGGCACTCTATCAGATCTAGGCCCTTAAATCTATTTCTCACTTCCACTGTATAATCATAAGGGATTTGATTTAGGTCATACCTGAATGATCTCGTGGTTTTCTCTACTTTCTTCAATTTAAGTCTTAATTTGGCAATAAGGAGTTCATGGTCTGAGCCACAGTCAGCTCCCGGTCTTGTTTTTGCTGACTGTATAGAGCTTCTCCATCGATTACATATATTATGTGTATATATGCACACTTATGCATAATATATAACTTCATACATCTTCAGACCATTCCTGATTATTTACATGTTTTAGGAATGTGAAGGATAACAGAAAACCTGATAAAGTACACTGAGCTTGGAAGGGAGAATGGGATTAGGTTGAACAAGAAAGAACACATACTTAATAACATGCATCTGAAATATGAATTTGAACTGGATCTACAATTTAAGCTGAATTGGTCAAAATTGACAATGGATAACAAAAGAAGGAATAAAATCCCTTCATCTTTGAAGGTCTGAATAACATGTACAGCAAGCAGCCATGGCAAATCTCACAGTAATAAAAGGATTCTCAGGGTCTGGTACCTACAGAAATAGAAACTCAGTTTGGGAATCTCAATGCAAGAGCCCCAGTCCTGACCAGGGGCCTTGAATTACACAGCTTAAAAGATTACCACCCTGTGACTGGGCTATTATGTCCTGCATTTGTCTGAGAGTAACATTTGCGTTAATCCTTTCACATTTAAGATTCTATTTTTATGTGCCAAGTGTCATCTTCAAGGTTTTGAATAAATGTTTCTCTTCAGTGAGGGCCTGACATCATGGATTTTAGTAATTATAAAATTCTAACTTAAAAATCACTAAAACATAATAACTTCTAAGTTATTTTCTATGTTAAAATAGAATTACATATTGGGAATATGATAAAATGTCAAATATAGAAAATACTTTGCTCTGTATGGAAAGTAAATCAGTGGATTTGTTTTATAATGATCTCCTATTTTATTTATAAAACTGTGCAAGTAAAATATTTTGTTTAGTTGTCAAACACTAAAAAACTGAAATCTCAGAAGATTTAGTGCTCTCAAATTAATAATGTATTATAGTCACATTTAGTGTCACAATAATAAAGACTTTGTTGTTGTTCAGTCCCTTAGCCATGTCCAAATCTTTGTGACCCCATGAACTGCAGCACTACAGGCTTCCCTGTCCTTCACTATCTCCTGGTGTCTGCTCAAACTCATGTTCATTGAGTGGTGATGCCATCCAACCATCTCATTCTCTGTTGCTTCCTTCTCCTCCTTCCCTCAATCTTTCCCAGCATCAGGGCTTTTCCCAATGAGTCTGCTCTTCACCTCAGGTGGCCAAGGTATTGGAACTTCAGCTTCAGCATGAGTTGTTCCAATGAACACTCAGAATTGACTTCATTTAATTGGTTTGACCTCCTTGCTGTCCAAGAGACTCTCTAGAGTCTTCTCCAACACCACATTTTGAAAGCATTAATTCTTCAGTGCTCAGCCTTCTTTATGGTCCAAATCTCACAACAGCACATGCTGCTGCACATGACTATGGGGAGAATCATAGCTTTGACTAGACGGACCTTTGTCATTAAAGTGATGTCTCTGCTTTTTAATATGCTATTTAGGTTTGCCACAGTTTGTTTCCCAAGGAGCAAGTATCTTTTAATTTTGTGGCTTCAGTAACTATCTGTGGTGATTTTGGAGGACAAGAAAATAAAGTCTGTTACTATTTCCATTTTTCCCCTTCTATTTGCCATGAAGTGATGATGGGATGAGATGCTAAGATCTTAGTTTTATGAATGCTGAGTTTTAAGCCAGTTTTTATTACTCTTCTTTTTCACCTTCAGCAAGGGGTTCTATAGTTCCTCTTTACTTTCTGTCATTAGGGTGGTGTCATCTTCATATCTGAGGTTATCGATATTTCTCCTGGCAGCTTGATTCCATCTTGAGCTTCATCCAGCATGGCATTTCACATGATAAACTCTGCGTATAAGTTAAATAAGCAAGGTGACAATACACAGCCTTGATGTACTCCTTTTCCAATTTGAACCAGTTTGTTGTTTCATGTACACTTCTAACTGTTGCTTCTTGACCTGCATACAGTTTTTTCAGGAGGCAGGGAAGGTGATCTGGTATTTCCACCTCTAAAATTTTTCCATAGTTTATTATGATCCATAAAATCAAAGGTTTTAGTGTAGGCAATGAAGCAAATGCAGGTATTTTTCTGGAATTTCCTTGCTTTTTCAATAATCCAATGGATGTTGGCAATTTGACCTCTGATTTCTCTGCCTTTTATTAATCCAGCTTGTATATCTGGAAGTTCTTGGTTCACATACAGTAGAAGCCTAGATTCAAGGATTTTGAGCATTTCCTTGCTAGCATGTGAAACGAGTGTAATTGTTTGGTAGTTTGAACATTCTCTGGCATTGTCAATCTTTGGGATTGGATTGAAAACTGAATATTTCCAATATTGAGGCCAAAAACTGAGGCCACTGTTGACTTTTCCAAATTTGCTGGCATATTGAATGCAACACTTTAACAGCATCATTTTTTAGGATTTGAAGTAGTTCAGCTGAAATTCTATCACTCCTAATAACTTTGCTTGTAGTAATATTTCCTAAGGCCCACTTGACATCATACTCCAGGATGTCTGGCTCTAGGTAAGTAATCACACCATCATGGTTATCTGGGTTATTAAGGTCATTTTTATATAGTTCTTCCATGTATTCTTGCCACCTCTTCTTAATATCTTCTGTTCTGTTAGGGTCTTGCATTTCTGTTCTTTACTGTGCCCATCTTTGCTGAAATGATCCCTTGGTATCTCTAATTCTCTTGAAGAGATCTCTACTCTTTCCCAATCTATTTCTTTGCATTGATCACTGAGGAAGGGTTTCTTATCTCTCCTTGTGGGCCAGAATCCCTTAGAAGAAATGGAGTAGCCCGCATATTCAATGAAAAAGTCCAAAATTCAGTATTCGGATGCACTCTCTAAAACAACAAAATGATCTGTTTGTTTTTCAAGGGCAAACCATTCAATATCACAGGAATCTGAGTCTATGCCCCAACCACTCATACCAAAGAAGCTGAATTTGAACATTTCTATGAAGACCTAAGAGCTTCTAGAACTAACACACACACACACACACACACACAAAGATGTTCTTTTCATCATAGGGGACAGGAATGCAAAAGCAGGAAGTCAAGAAGATACCTAGAGTAGGAGGAACGTTTAGCCTTGGAGTAAAAATGAAGGAGGGCAAAGGCCAACAAAGTTTTGCCAAGAGAATGCACTGGTCACAGCAAACACCATCTTCCAACAATACAGGAGATGACTGTATACAATGACATCACCAGATGGTCAATACCAAAATCAGATTGATTATATTCTTTGAAACCAAAGATGGAGAAGCTCTATACAGTCAGCAACGACAGGAACAGGACCTGACTGTGGCTCCGATCATGAACTGCTTATTGCAAAATTCAGACTTAAATTGAAGAAAGTAGGGAAACCACTTCTCCACTAGGTCATTCTGGTATGACCTAAATCAAATCCCTTATGATTATACAGTGGAGGTGACAAATAGATTTAAGGGATTAGATTGGGTAGACAGAGTGCCTGAAGAACTAAGGATGGAGGTTTGTGACATTGTACAGGAGGCAGTGATCAAAAGTATCCCCAAGAAAAAGAAATGCAAAAAAGCAAAATGGTTGTCTGAGGAGGCCTAACACATAGCTGAGAAAAGAAGAAAAGCTTAAGGCAAAGGAGAAAAGGAAAGATATACCCATCTAAAGGCAGAGTTCCCAAGAATAGCAAGGAAAGATAAAAAAAGCCTTCCTCAGTGATCAATGCAAAGAAATAGAGGAAAACAATAGAATGGGAAAGACTAGAGATCTCTTCGAGAAAATTAAAAATACCGAGGGAACACTTCATGTAAAGATGGGCACAATAAAGGACAGAAATGATATGGACCTAACAGAAACAGAAGGTATAAAGAAGAGGTGGCAAAAATACACAGAAGAACTATACAAAAAGGTCTTCATGACCCAGATAGCCATGATAGGGTGATCACTCACCTAGAGCCAGACATTCTGGAATGCAAAGTCAAGTGGGCCTTAGGAAGCATCACTACAAACAAAGCTAGTGGAGGTGATAGGATTCCAGTTGAGCTCTTTCAAATCCTAAAAGATGATGCTGTGAAAGTGCTGCAGTCAATAGGCCAACAAATTTGGAAAACTCAGCAGTGGCCACAGGACTGGAAAAGGTCAGTGATAATTCCAATCTCAAAGAAGGGCAATGCCAAAGAATGTTATACTACCACACAATTTCACTCATGTCACATGCTAGCAAGTAATACTCAAAATTCTACAAGCCAGGCTTCAACAATTACATGAATTGTGAACTTTCAGATGTGCAAGCTGGATTTAGAAAAGGCAGAGGAACCATAGCTCAAACTGCCAATACCCATCAGATCATAGAAAAAGGAAGGAAATTCCAGAAAAAAAATCTACTTCTGCTTTATCAATTATGCCAAAGCTTTTGACTGTGTAGCTCTCAACAAACTGTGGAAAATTCTTAAAGAGGAGGGAATAACAGACCACCTTATCTGCCTCCTGAGAAATCAGATCAAGAAGCAACAGCTAGAAAGGGACATGGAACAATAGACTGGTTCCAAATTGGGAAATGAGTACATCAAAGTTGCATATTGTCACCCTGCTTATTTAACTTATATGCAGAGTACATCATGTGAAATATTGGGCTGGATGAAGCACAAGCTGGAGTCAAGATTTCTGGTAGAAATGTCAATAGCCTCAGATACACAGATGATACCACCTTTATGGCTAAAAGTGAAGAGGAACAAAAAGGCCTCTTGATGAGAGTGAAAGAGGAGAGTGAAAAGCCTGGCTTAAAACTCAACATTCAAAAAACTAAGATCATGGCATCTAGTCCCATCACTCCATGGCAAATAGATGGAGAAACTATGGAAACAGTGAGAGACTTTATTTCCTTGGGTTCCAAAATCATTGCAGATGGTGACTTGCTCCTTGGAAGAAAAGCTATGACAAAACTAGACAGCATATTTAAAAGCAGAGACATTACTTTACTGACAAAAGTCCATCTAGTCAAAGTTACGGTTTTTCCAGTGGTCATGTGTGGATGTGAGAGTTTATAAAGAAGGCTGAGCACCAAAGAACTGATGTTTTTGAACTTTGGTGTTGGAGAAGACTCTTGAGAGTCCCTTGGACAGCAAGGAGATCCAACCAGTCAATCCTAAAGGAAATCAGTCTTGAATATTCATTGGAAGGACTTATGCTGAAGCTGAAGCTCTAATACTTTGGCCACCTATGCGAAGAACTGACTCATTGGAAAAGACCCTGATGCTGAGAAAGATTGAAGGTGGGAGGAAAAGGGGATGACAGAGAATGAGATGGCTGGATGGCATCACCAAGTCGATGGACATGAGTTTGAGCAAGCTCTGGGAGTTGGTGATGGACAGGGAAACCTGGCATGCTGCAGTCCATGGGGTTGCAAAGTGTTAGACATGACTGAGCAATTGAACAGGGTTGAACTGAAATAAATATAATTAAACAAAAGATAAATTCAAGAGCTTGTTAAAGATACCAATTTTCTGTTAAGTTTGGGAGACTTAAGAAATTTTTTTTGTAAAATAAAATTAAAACTTTCTAAATAATCACCCCTATCTAAGGATAACATCATCCTTATGTAGTTGTATAAAACTAACACCTTTAAAGAGATGAGCTCTAAATAAAGTAGAGGACATTTAAATATATATATGCATATGTGTGTGTGTGTGTATATATATATATTTTTTTTTTTAATATATGTTCATACATATCTAGACTTCCCTGGTGGCTCAGACGGTAAAGCATCTGCCTACAAGGCGGGAGACCAGGGTTCGATATCTGGGTCGGGAAGATTTCCTGGAGAAGGAAATGGCAACCCACTCCAGTATTCTTGCCTGGAAAATCCAATGATGGTGGAACCTGGTAGGCTACAGTTCACGAGGTCTCAAAGAGTCGGACATGACTGATCGACTTCATTTCACTTCACTTCACTTCATACATATCTAGGGCTTGCCTTGTAGTGCAGTTGTTAA
This sequence comes from Bos grunniens, assembly GCF_055505025.1. Taxonomy (NCBI): domain Eukaryota; kingdom Metazoa; phylum Chordata; class Mammalia; order Artiodactyla; family Bovidae; genus Bos; species Bos grunniens. Next base: position 33,200,299 of record NC_141172.1, on the reverse strand, counting down.
AGAATTTGCCTGCAGTGCAGGAGCCCCAGCTTCTATTCCTGGGTCAGGAAGATACCCTGGAGAAGGAACTGGAAAGCCACTCCAGTATCCTTGCCTGGAGAATTCCATGGACAGAGGAGCCTGGCTGGCTACAGTCCATGTGGTGCAAGAGTTGGACATGACTTAGTAACTCAGTTCATATATATCCATATCCATATATATATGTACACACACATATATATGTGTGTGTGTGTGTGTGTGTGTGTATACAGATGGTGACACTGGGAAAGACTGAGGGCAGGAGAAGGAGGCAACAGAGGATGAAATGTTTTGATAGCATTACTGACTCAATGGACATGAGTTTAAGCAAACTCCGGGAGATAATGAAGGACAGGGAAGCCTGTCTTACTACAGTCCATGGGCTCGCAAAGAGTTGGACATGACTTAACAACTGAACAATACAATACAGACATGAATAAAGAGAAGGGGAAAGTCTTGAATTTTAATTTAAACTGTTAGAGATATTTAGTAATTAAGGCATCTACAAAGCAAAAAATAAAGTACATAATGAGAAAAAAATGTGTCTGACAGCTTACATCTGCCTTTAACATCATGTCAGTCTGATGTTAATTAAACAAAACACTTACTCTTTTTTTTATGCCAATGCTTTTTTTCTTCTTTGTTTCCTTAAAACAATCATTTTTCTTAGCTACTCTGAAAGAAAGCTTCAGTGTCTTGTTCATTAATAATTTTATTAATTCAGCTAGTAATCAGGTGCAGTTCATCAACTGCACAACACTTTGTGTTCTATTTTTGCTAAATGCTTCTTCTCTGAAACTTAAATTATAAAGAAAAAGTGGCTGACTAATCTGAATTTCTCAATTAATTCATGTTCAATGAAAAGCTATTCATCAGTGCAAACTCTGCTGTGAGTTCAAATCAAATTCAAGCCACCTGGGAGTAAACAAAATCACTCTTCTTCCCTAACACTTGGATGGAGATAAAAATAACACATTTTTAAGAAACTCTGGATACTAATATGTTTAACCGAAACAAAATAGACCTGGCAAAGCATCAGGCATTTCCACTATTTCAGATGCTTTGTCCATTTTATCAGCTTTATTTTCAACATATAATGTTGATTTCATTTACAGCTTGCAGATATTTTAAAAAATCAGTTATGCTCAGAACCCCAAGATATGCAAAATCCCTTTTCTTTTAAAACATTTTACATATAAATGGAATTTAGTATTAAAACAACATATTCACTTTCAGAATTTTTATTAATCATTCAAATCCAACAGTACTATAAATCTGAAGTTCAGCATTTATCTCCTTGGATTTTATAAATATTTATTCTTTTAAAATTAGACATTTTCATAATAACATATGACTACAGTCAGTGGAGTAGAACTGCGGCTTATGTGAATTTGAGAGAAGATCTCAGAGACAGTCCTTTAGAGATTCTACTAAGAATGGAACTGAATTTCATCTGTTTTTGAATGCCATGCCAATATAATAACTGGAGAGTTCTGAGTCCATGTGAGCGTGCTCTTAGTTGTGTCCAACTCTTTGTCACCCCATAGACTTATCCTGTCAGATTCCTCTGGCCATGGGATTATCCAGCAAGAATACTGGAGTTGGTTGCCATTTTTCTCCTCCAGATCTCTCCTGAGAGCTCCCAACCCAGAGATCAAATCTGTATTTCCTGTGTCTCCTTCATTGGCAGGTGGATTCTTTACCACTGAGCCACCTGGGAAGCCCTTTGGGTCCATGTATACTCGTCTAAATAAATTATGGTCAATTAAAAAGCAAAGGAACATATTGAAATGGGGAAGCTCACATTCCCTTTTATTTATTCTTCTTGATGACTCAGAAATATTTTAATTTAGCATATAAAAATCCACATGTCACAGGCAATCCTCAGCTTTTAAACATCTTTAGCCTATTATCTATTTCATCAACAAAGGAAATAGTCAATGGCTGCATGGACTACTGTTGCCCATCAAACACCAGTAATGCATTGGCAGAATCATTATCTTTAAGCAGAGGTATTTGAATATTTGCAGTATTTTATGGCAAGCATCATTTATCTTTTCACACAATGAGTCAAGATGTTAATTCAAAATCATGGTTACCAGGGGTCAAAAGCAGAGGAATCATAATGATAAAAGACTTGAAATAAGGATGGAAACTTCTCACACACTGAAACTAGCAACTCTTAACTTCAACTGGATATATAAGTGAAGTGTGAAAGCCTCTCAGTGGTGTCTGACTCTTTGCAACCCCATGGACTATACAGTGCCTAGAATATATAGGTGGGCTGTATGTTCAATTACAAAGAAAAAGAATACTCAAGGATATTAATAATATAAGAAATATACTGTTGGAGATTTTGTCTATGAGGTGGGATCTAAGACAAATGTTTAATTATCTGCTTTGTTGTTGTTTAGTCATTAAGAATCATGTCTGATTCTTTGGTGCCCCCATGAACTGTAGCCCGCCAGACTCCTCTCTCCGTTGTATTTCCCAGGCATGAATACTGGAGTCGTTTGCCATTTCCTTCTCCAAGGGTATTACCTGTTTATCTATTAGGAAATGAAATCTTCTTTGTGTTAAGTTTAAGATTTAAGGAGCTATTATTCATACAATATGGGATATCCTATAACTAGAAGTGGATGCTTTGGGTTTTATAAAGATGTATTAATGAACCTTTCTATTTAGTTCTTATCTTCAGCCTACCTCTGAAACATTATTTTTGCTTCAAGGAAAGAGATATAAAGTACAAGCTCACCGTCTCCCAAGGCAGCTGTAAGAGTTGCTGCCGTGTAAGTGATGGAAGAGCCCAGGATGCACAGAGCTATAACCCTGTGAGGAGCCTGCAGAAGGTGCATTGTGACTTGAACATCAATCTGATCTGAATGAGCAGAGCTCATGGTACTTCAGTGGCCATTAGCCTTGAAAGTGAAGGCAAGGATCTGAAGGAGGAAATTCAATTTTTTCCCCTTGAAACTGTATTTTTAAAGATTTGTAGAATGCTTTGATGTTTTAAGAAACATTTGTGTTTATATGAGGTGATGTCTTCTAAAATATTATTATGAAGTGTACAAAAATAAGCATTGTATTTGTTAAAATACATTTAACTCTCACATGTAATAAAATGATATAATAGATGTCATATAATATACATGTAATATAATAGATGTAATAAAATCTGCAGTTTAAAAATCATATTTTTATTCAATCATTTAATTCACATTCAAGTACTTACTGCATCCTGAAGTGTATTTACTGAATCATGAGATTTTAAAAATCTTTTGTTACTAATGTATTTGTTTCTGAAAAATCCAATGTTCATTATGATAGGTAGTGCTGTTTAAAATATCTGTAGTGATCTACACTATTATCTGTAGCAGAAATGATGTTTGCACAGCTGGTGCACGCCTGGAGTCAGCCATGTCCTTTATGATACCTTGCCTCTGCATGGGCTCTTATCCCTAACATTTGCCTTTTAAAATCTCTAAAGAGATCTAACAGAAAAAAAATCACAAGAACAGCATCTTTTGTGCTTCTCTTTCTCTGGAAATACCAAAGCAGCAGTGTATCTTCCCATATTGAAAAAGGAAGAAAAATGTTTTAATCTTTCATTTTTCAATATAAAGTTTTTAGCCAAAAGGATATTTATTAAAAGAAATATTTCTGTCACTCACTAATTCAATGACTAACTACATAAGTTTAAAAGTTACTTTTTCTATGAGTATCAGACAAAAGTAAAACAACCTATAAATTTCAACCCTCTTTCAGAAAAAAAAAAAAAAAGAAAGAAAGATGAAAGATTCTACTGGCCTAGCAATTAAATCTAAAAAAGCTTACCTTATCTAGGCTTAGGTGATATGAATACAAAGTAGAGTAACTACATTATATTTTCCTTTAAGGCTTACTATTACTAACTGACTGGAAGAAGCCAACTAAACTGTCAGGAGTTTATTGCGGAGGGACAGTGGTGATTTCTGGGAAGTAATTCATCAAAAGAATAGTGGGAACAGGCTTGATTCAAATATACAGACAGCCTTCAGAATGCTGGGACAATTCTGAAAATAGTAGCTACCAGTGGTTGCCTTTTATATTTTAATTCTATTCAATGAATTCATGCATTCATGTCTGAGTCCTAATAGTGAAAAACCTATGAATATAAATGAAAGAGCAGGAATACTTATTGTAATGGCAGAATAGTGAGTGGCTGTGATTTCTACAAATAGCAATTATAAACCAAATAAAAAAATTAAAACAATTCTATTATTTAAAGGCTCTGTGAAATGTCCTAAGCAGAGGGAAACCAGAGGAATTCTAATTTTGATAGTATCTTTCTGGCCTAAGGGCACTGTCTAGTCTCCCTAGTTATAGCTGCAGAAAATACAAGAATAAAATTACATTTTACTTGCCAGTAAAATATGCCACAGATCAGATTTCAAATTGGAAATGCATTGATATTATTTATAATGCTCAGTTTCAGCTAAAATTCAGTAGATATACATAGAAATTAGAAAGTACAATCCATATTCAGAATGCACAAAAGAATGAGATTCCAAGTTGATTCTGATAATATATTTAGATGACAAAGTATTTAAAGAATCTACAATAAATACATTCACATAAGTAAAGAAAATATGTCAAAGGGTTAGAGAAAAATATGTTATCCAAATTATTCTCTTCCATCATAAAACACAAGAGAGTTATTCTTCAAATCTGGCCTGAAACACAGAGTTCAGTTGGGATTTTGGTATATCAAGAGTTTGAAAGAATGACAGAGAAGTCTTGGAGGAACTTATATTCCAATGCATTTATTCTAATCAGGCAGCAGTGGTCACAGATATGAGGAGAGCCAGTGATAGCTCCCAGAATCAGATCCTTAGCTGCCTTAGCTGTTGGAATCTTTATTCAGTTCATAGGTAACTAGCTCCTTAGGCAAAGACCTCTTCTCAAGTTCAGTTCAGTTCAGTAGCTCAGTCGTGTCTGACTCTTTGCGACCCCATGGACTTCGGCATGCCAGGCCTCCCTGTCCACCACCAACTCTTGGAGTTTACTCAAACTCATATTCATTGAGTCAGTGATGCCATCCAACCATCTCATCTGCTGTCATCCCCTTCTCCCACCTTCAATCTTTCCCAGCATCAGGGTCTTATCAAATGAGTCAGTTCTTCACATCAGGTGGCCAAAGTTCTTCTCAAAGCAGTCACTAAAAGCAAGTGGTGAGATGCCTTCAAAGTGACATATTTTATTGTGAAACCTATTTAGGTACTTTGGAGGATTCTCACCTACAATTAAGTTACTGTTAATTATTCTCTGGGAGAAGAACTAAAACCATGTTTTGGAAACCATGGAAATAGCATTTTTTCAACAACATAGATAGAACCACACATATACTATTCCAAACACTACTACAAATACAAACACTACCATTTTCAGCCCCATATTATCTTGAAGTTTCCTTTCTATGTTTCTTTTCCAAAATCAATAGCGTATCTTTAAATCAATAGAAACTGTGGATGTGAAAACCTTCATTAAAATAGCTTTAGAGAGACTAGGACTTGGACATCCATAGTGAGCCAGTGGTTAAGGATCCTCCTGCCAAATTAGGGGACATGAGTTTGATCCCTGGTCCGGGAAGATCCCACATGCAGAGCAACTAAGCCCACCTGTCACAGCTACTGAAGTCTGCATGTTTAGAGCCTGTGCTCTGCCACAGGGTAACTCACCTCAATGAGAAACCCACGTATGGGAACAAAGACCCAGCACAGTCAAAAATACATAAACAAATAAAATTTTAAATTAAAAAAAAGAAAAAGACTAGAACTGGACACTAACTCAAGGATACCTTCTCACACAGAAAAATTCCCTCCAAAATTCACTTATTTGATTTCACTGAGATGCAGGTAATACGTGTATACTCCAATACCATTACATCTCAGTGCCTGCTACACAGTATGTAATCCTTAAGTATTTGTTGAACAAATACAGGGTTAAGTTCCTCAAACGATGTATAAACCTTTAACTACAAAAGTGGATAAGTCTTTAGAGACTTTTATCCATACCTAAGAAATGTATCACTCTGCTTCTTAAACATGAATTTTACACCTCAAGATATTTTTCTAACTCAGATCACTAGACTGTAGAAATGGCAGGGTCATTGTTTTACTGAGATGTGACAAGGCAGTGTGTTATATTTTCTTGACCAATATTCCAAGGGGACAAATATTACTCTGATCTTGTCAGGATTTGCTCCAAGTTCCAAAGCCTAGTTGCTAAATTATTTCAACACTGTAGTGGTAAAAATATTATTCTCTTGAACATCAAATACTTATATGACAGTCTTCTTACGGAGTAAAAGTCCAAAAGATGGCATGTTAAAAATTATTTAACTCCAGTGCAGATTTTTGTTTATAAGGAGTGGTATTAACTAGCATTTAGCTGCTGGCAATCTATCAGTGCTTAAAATCTAACTTCAAGGACAAGTCAAAATCTCATGTTGCCTAAATATTCATATATTTAAATCACTACATAGAGATGTCTCTAAAAGTAAGAGTGTTTTAGTCTTCTGAAAGATGGTTAAAATTAAAATATTATATTGCCATTAATAGTACAAATGTATATAATATACAATAGTTGAAATATTAAATATTGGGTCATTTATTTTTCTGGAGTTGAGCTGTACACAGCTCAACTCCAGAAAAATAAATGACCCAATCAAAAAATGGGCCAAAGATCTAAATAGACATTTCTCCAAAGAAGACATACAGATGGCTAACAAACACATGAAAAGATGCTCAACATCACTCCTTATCAGAGAAATGCAAATCAAAACCACTATGAGGTACCATTTCACGCCAGTCAGAATGGCTGTGATCCAAAAGTCTACAAATAATAAATGCTGGAGAGGGTGTGGAGAAAAGGGAACCCTCTTACACTGTTGGTGGGAATGCAAACTAGTACAGCCACTCTGGAGAACAGTGTGGAGATTCCTTAAAAAACTGGAAATAGAACTGCCTTATGATCCAGCAATCCCACTGCTTGGCATACACACTGAGGAAACCAGAAGGGAAAGAGACACGTGTACCCCAATGTTCATCGCAGCACTGTTTATAATAGCCAGGACATGGAAGCTACCTAGATGTCCATCAGCAGATGAATGGATAAGAAAGCTGTGGTACATATACACAATGGAGTATTACTCAGCCATTAAAAAGAATACATTTGAATCAGTTCTAATGAGGTGGATGAAACTGGAGCCTATTATACAGAATAAAGTAAGCCAGAAGGAAAAACATAAATACAGTATACTAACGCATATATATGGAATTTAGAAAGATGGTAATGATAACCCTGTATACGAGACAGCAAAAGAGACACTGATGTATGGAGCAGTCTTATGGACTCTGTGGGAGAGGGAGAGGGTGGGAAGATTTGGGAGAATGGCATTGAAACACGTGAAATGTCATGTATGAAACAAGATGCCAGTCCAGGTTCAGTGCACGATGCTGGATGCTTGGGGCTGGTGCGCTGGGACGGCCCAGGGGGATGGTATGGGGAGGGGGGAGGGAGGAGGGTTCAGGATGGGGAGCACGTGTATACCTGAAATTTTTTTAATTTAAAAAAAAAAACAAACTGGAAAATAAACAATTTTAAAATTAAAAAAAAAAAGAAATATTAAATATTGGATTATTTGAAAACATTATAACCTTATTACTTGAATCATTTCTAACATCATTCATAATTCTCAAAGTCACCAAATCATACAGTGGCAGGTCTTGGCATTCTAGTTCTGGTCACTTTTGATGGGACTGGTTAGCCTATTTTTAGCTCTCTCCCTCAGCCTCATTTAATGCTGAATTGAATCGAGGAGATGAGAGCAGAAATTGGCTATGGCAAATGTTGGATCCTTTTCCAAGAAAGCATATAACAAAGAGATGCAATTGCATCATAACTAACTCCAGTAACAGGCCTGCTAGTGAGTGCTGGGCCAAATAGCATTTAATGGTGAATTCTGGGGTATACGTCAAAAGAAGTAAACTAATATTTTCACAGGACCAAAGACAAACCTTATCAAGTGGCAGGGAATTATTATACCTTAGATAGGAGATACTGGTACATACTTATAAATAGATATAAACTTGAATCACATTGGGAAAGGGTCAAGTTTCCAGTATCACATAAATACGACTAGAGTCACATTTTTTCTCTTATAAATATAAAGCCACTGATCATTAAGTCTTTATTACCTGACAGATAATTCACATTATAGGACAGAATATGGACATTTTCTATCTTATTTGTAATATCACATTAGATATGATTCCAGATGACAGAGTTTTACATTAACATTTTATTATGATTAGATACATTTGTGTTGGGGAAATTTAATGTGAAGTGTGGGATCTTGAGGAGAAGGCAATGGCACCCCACTCCGGTACTCTTGCCTGGAAAATCCCATGGACGGAGGAGCCTGGTAGGCTGCAGTCCATGGGGTCGCCAAGAGTCAGACACAACTGAGCGACTTCCCTTTCACTTTTCATTTTCATGCATTGGAGAAGGAAATGGCAGCCCACTCCAGTGTTCTTGCCTGGAAAATCCCAGGGACGGGGGTGCCTGGTGGGCTGCCGTCTATGGGGTCGCACAGAGTCGGACATGATTAAAGTGACTTAGCAGTAGCAGTAGCAGCAGTGGGATCTTGAAACTGTGAAGCATATTCTAGAATTCTTTTTTTTTTAATCTTGTGAAAAAAGACGTTCGAGACACTTAGCAAAGAAATTAGAAAATTTTAAAATATTGTAAATCACTAAAAGTTACAAAACACTTGTAAAATAGGGAAGGAATTTTTTTTTTCTTTCTAATAGAAAGCAAGGAATTGAGTTAAGGAAAGTTTAAGTGACTTGCCTAGGGTCACTCAAAGCTAGTAAGATATGGGGTCAGACATACCCAACAGGTTATTACACAGAGTACTTTTATGATCTTATCAAATTGAAACCATGAATATTCAAAAATGATAATGTCCCCAGATTCTGCCATAGTCTTAAATTCATGAACATTGTCATTTATGGCGACTCAGATGGTAAAGAATCCACCTGCAATGCAGGAGACCTGGATTTGATCCCTGGATTGGGAAGATCCCATGGTGGAGGGTACTTGCCTGGAGAAACCTCATGGACAAAAGCCTGGTGGGCTACAGTCCACAGGGTCATAAAGAGTCAGACACAATTGAGCAACTAAGCACAATGTTAATATTCTCTTTTATCTCAAAATTTCCAAATAAAGATCAGCTTTAAGAATGTTCCATGGCATTTCTTCACACACACAAAATTTTTTTTGAATTCTTCATAGGAGAATATCTCACATCTAAGGATAAGTAGAAATCAAGACTCAGAGATGCCTGTGCTTGTGCCATGAAGCTGTCTTCCTCATCTTTTAGGTAAATTCCTGACTTGTGCCTAACACTCTCTCAGAGCACTAGGTTAAATGCTGAGTTCCAGAAAATGGCAAATAATTACATGCCCGGAGCCGTATAATGTTAAACATTGAATGTTAACTTTAAGGTGGCTAAGGTTCAATTTGGCACTATAGTAGTGTCAATAGCACTTACTATACTTGATTTTGGGGAAACATTTTTTTTCTACCAGTAGCAAAAATAACTGTCAGCCATATGTGTATGCATATAAAATTAAGTACTCTATTTAGAACTAAATGTCTTAGCAGCAATTTGCTATTGTTTGGCATATTTTATTAAATTAAGACAATTTTCCTAATGTGGCACAGAGGGTTAAATTCTTCACTAATAGAAAGTTTGGAACTTTGGTTATAATACATATATTGGCTATACTACATATAATAACATAATTTTTTTCTTGCTTTCTTTTAAGTGGCTTGAAATTTAAAGACAAATTATTTTAAAACTTTTATTTTTATTTACATTTAGGAAATTTTTTTTTTAGTTGAAGTACAGTACATTAATTTCCCAAAAAAACATCAAGCAACTAATCATAAATGCACATTTATAAGGATATACATGGTAACAACAAATATTGACTGAATTATAATTGCAACATAATTTATCAAGAACCAGCAATAAAATGAGTACTAAAAGCTATATTTACCTTGAAACTTTCATGTTAAATTTATTTTACTCTTTCTTTTGATTTAGGAGTTAATATAATAACTTTTCTGAAATACATGAATGCTTAGTGATGGTCAAAAATTATCTAGATCAGTAAAAATTAATTTTTGAAATTACTTGGGAACATATATACTATATATTTTGAGATTATCTTCATTATTATTGTTTCTTAAAACAAGTTAATAGTTAAGATAAGACTCATTTGTTCAGTTAGTGAAAAAAGACAGCTTTTCTTCTCTGACAATAAATCCTGATCAAAATGTTGTCCCTGCCAAACAATTACCACTTATTAGCTGTGTTAATCTGAGATAGATGGTCACTTAACCTCACCCAAATTTCAGTCTTTTTCTTTGTAGAAAAGATACTTCTACTACTATCAGAAGAAAAAGGTAAGATTTAGAAATTATGTTCAATAAACTATCTGTTCTACCCATGGCTCTCAATGAATGGTAGACCTTAGTATATAAGATCATATTGCATTAGAGAAGAAATATATTATTTGTCTGAATTTAAAAACCTAAGAAACCTAATCTATCATCAAATACTTTAAGATAAAACAATCTATAACTCCACATCACTTTCTATAGTAGGAATAGAAACATAAGTAGTAATGACTAAGAAACTTTTAACAACTTTAACAAGGTATGATTGATATACAAATAGCTGTACACATTTAATGTATACATGTTATTTGTGTTAAGTTCATAGATAAATACACATGGTAGAGTCTGCCTGCAATGCAGGAGATCAGATCAGATAAGATTAGTCGCTCAGTCGTGTCTGACTCTTTGCGACCCCATGAATCGCAGCACGCCAGGCCTCCCTGTCCATCACCAACTCCCGGAGTTCACTCAGACTCATGCCATCCAGTCAGTGATGCCATCCAGACATCTCATCCTCTGTCGTCCCCTTCTCCTCTTGCCCTCAATCCCTCCCAGCATCAGAGTCTTTTCCAATGAGTCAACTCTTCGCATGAGGTGGCCAAAGTACTGGAGTTTCAGCTTTAGCATCATTCCTTCCAAAGAACACCCAGGGCTGATCTCCTTTAGAATGGACTGGTTGGATCTCCTTGCAGTCCAAGGGACTCTCAAGAGTCTTCTCCAACACCACAGTTCAAAAGCATCAATTCTTCGGCACTCAGCCTTCTTCACAGTCCAACTCTCACATCCATACATGACCACAGGAAAAACCATAGCCTGGACTAGACAAACCTTTGTTGGCAAAGTAATGTCTCTGCTTTTGAACATGCTATCTAGGTTGGTCATAACTTTCCTTCCAAGGAGTAAGCGTCTTTTAATTTCATGGCTGCAGGCACCATCTGCAGTGATTTTGGAGTCCAGAAAAATAAAGTCTGACACTGTTTTCCCTGTTTCCCCACCTATTTCCCATGAAGTGATGGGACCAGATGCCATGATCTTCATTTTCTGAATGTTGAGCTTTAAGCCAACTTTTTCACTCTCCACTTTCACTTTCATCAAGAGGCTTTTGAGTTCCTCTTCACTTTCTGCCATAAGGGTGGTATCATCTGTATATCTGAGGTTATTGATAGTTCTGCCAGCAATCTTGATTCCAGCTTGTGTTTCTTCCAGCCCAGCGTTTCTCATGATGTACTCTGCATATAAGTTAAATAAACAGGGTGACAATATACAGCCTTGACGTACTCCTTTTCCTATTTGGAACCAGTCTGTTGTTCCATATCCAGTTCTATCTGTTGCTTCCTGACCTGCATACAAATTTCTCAAGAGGCAGATCAGGTGGTCTGGTATGCCCATCTCTTTCAGAATTTCCCACAGTTTATTGTGATCCACACAGTCAAAGGCTTTGGCATAGTCAATAAAGCAGAAATAGATGTTTTTCTGGAACTCTCTTGCTTTTTCTATGCCTAGGTTCAATCCCTGGGTTGGGAAGATCCCCTGAAGAAGGAAATGGGTATGCACTCCAGTATTCTTGCCTAGAGAATTCCATGGACAGAGGGAGCCTGGTGGGATACAGTCTCAGTCAGTTCAGTCACTCACTTGTGTCTGACTCTGCAACCCCATGGACTGCAGAACATCAGGCTTCCCTGTCCATCACCAATTCTCTGAGCTTACTCAAACTCATGTCCATAGAGTTGGTGATGCCATCCAACCATCTCATCCTCTGTCGTCCCCTTCTCCTGCCTTCAATCTTTCCTAGCATGAGGATTTTTCCAATTAGTCAGTTCTTCACATCAGGTGGCCAAAGTATTGGAGTTTCAGCTTCAGCATCAGTCCTTCCAATGAATATTCAGGATTGATTTCCTTTAGGATTAACTGGTTGGATCTCCTTGTAGTACAAGGGAGTCTCAAGAGCCTTCTCCAACACCTCAGTTCAAAAGCATCAATTCTTTGGCACTCAGCTTTTTTTTCTAGTCCAACTCTCAGTTCCATACATGATTACTGGAAAAACTATAGCTTTGACTAGATGGACCTTTGTTGGCAAAGTAATGTCTCTGCTTTTTAATATGTTGTCTAGGTTGGTCATAGCTTTATCTTTCAAGGAGCAAGCATCTTTTGATTTCATGGCTGCAGTCAACATCTGCAGTGATTTTGGAGCCCCCAAAAATAAAGTCTGTCACTGTTTCCAGTGTTTCCCCATCCATTTGCCGTGAAGTGATGGAACCAGATGTCATGCTCTTAGTTTTCTGAATGTTGAGCTTTAAGCCAACTTTTGCACTCTCCTCTTTCCCTTTCATCAAGAGGATCTTTAGTTCTTCCTCACTTTATGCCATAAGGGTGGTGTCATCTGCATATCTGAGATTATTGATATTTCTCCCAGAAATCCTGATTCAGGCTTGAGCTTCCTCCAGCCCAGCATTTCTCATAATGTACTCTGCATATAAGTTAAATAAACAGGGTGACAATATACATACAGCCTTGATGTTCTCCTTTCCCAATTTGGAAACAGTCTATTGTTCCATGTCCAGTTCTAACTGTTGCTTGTTGACCTGCATACAGATTTCTCAGGAGGTGGGTAAAGTGGCCTGGTATTCCCATCTCTTTAAGAATTTTCCACAAATTTTCTTAATTTGTCTTTAAGAAATTTTTGTTGATTTAATTTCAGTTTTTTTTTGCAAAACTTTCTATAAAAGCAATCCATTGAATTAATTAAAGTATGGGGCAAAATAAATTTTGTAAGGCCTTGATATACAGCAATTGTCTTAAACGATGTTACACTCAATACATTTACACAACTTCATCTGTAATTAGATGGAAAAAAAAGAAGTAAAGATGAAAAGAAGTTTCAGCATGGATAAAGTGAAACATAAAAAGAAGGTTATTTTTAATTGCATTTTGCAGTATCTTTTTATTCTTTTGGCTACAAAGCAGAGCAGTAATACCCATAACACTAAACTGCAAATGGCTTGTTATTGTTCCAACTACTCCTTCAAAATTCAGTGTATTACAAACAATATTTGCTAGGGACATTTTCTTTTATTTTGTGGAAAATGGCCATAAAAGCAAAGATGGTTCCTTTGAGGTACATGATTTGTTATATTACTTTATATACTTCTTACTTGAGATAGCAAAACAGTTTAAACTTTGAATATTACACATAAACACAATATTTTATTTAAACACTGTTTGTTCATATAAATAGCTATTTTATGTAAAAAATTTTAAGCACAAGTTTAAAAGATTACCAATTTTTTTTCTTTTTTTCTTTCTATTGACAATTTGGCAGAAGTCTAAACTATATTTTAAGAATATGGCAGCTAGACATTTTAAAAACCAAAAAGCTAGGGAGTTTAACTTTCAAAAACCCAGCCAAAACCAGTCAGAATGCCCATAAAATTGTTCAGAACCAAGAGAAAAAAAAGGCAACAATTTGACCTCTATATAAGAAAATCAAAGCAATTTTCACACCTGTAAATAAACCAAAAAAGATCCATGAAAGCAGAGAAAAATTCTAAATCTCAAGATAACTGTAACAGCTACATAATACATATGACTGGAAAAGGTTATCTTCAACAAAGGTTTCTTGGAAGCACATAAATCATAGAAATAATTATCTCTGTGTGGTGACAGGGGCTTAGGAAGTGAACTACTTTAGGAGAATCCTCCAGAGATCCTCAACCAATTACGAGCCACACCACTATTCCTATAAAAGACAAAATGGTTTCTCTAGTTGAGTCAGCCATACAAGTGCAGTATTCAAAAGAAGAAATGAACTGTGAACAGAAAGGTTAATATACTACCTTATTGATATGAAATAAATACTTAATGTCTAGTTTTTTCAAACATGGCTTGGGACCTCTTTTTTTTCTGATTTATTCACTGAAGTACATTCTTACAAATAAAAATAAACAGCCAAGCACAGAATGTTTATTGGACAATACAACTCTTCTAAAGTTTTGTTTTTGCTTTCATTTTTTCATGTTTTCATGTTGGGGCTCAAGGCAGGCCACCCCAAATTATGACACAATGGCATACTGATTATTTTGAATACAGTTACTCAAGAAATGGCCAATGCATAAAGGACACCGACTCTTCTTTATGTTTAGCTGAAGGCAAGGGAAAAAAAGTCTCCTACGTGAAAGGTGCACTCCCTGAATCTGATAGTGGAAGGGTACCTCTGTGGTCAGAGATCAGGAATTTAAGCCAAAAAGCCCCCAGAGGAATAAGTTCCCTTGTTACTTCTTTAATTTACTACCACAGTTCAAACTTTGTTTAGATTCTTCACCACCTGCACACCCAACACTTAAGTTTCTTTGTCCTGTCTATTCCTCACAAATTTATTATTTCTTTGTCTAAAAAGCATAGAAGTTGCCTGCTTCGGCCACTTCTTAGGTCCCTTCCATTTCTATGAGACCTCTACATGCACAAATCATTATTTTTTCTTTTTTCCCTTGTTAACCTGTTTTGTGTCAATTTTATTATAACCCCAGCCACAAGAATTACAGAGGGATAATGAGGGACATTTCCCTTCCCTGATATTCATGTAACCTAGCTATTCTGTGGCCACCAAGCTAGGTGTTTAGGATATAATGAGTTTGAGCCCCTGCCTTCACAATTTGTATATTCTAAGATGAGACAGAGAGAAAAATGAAAATAGATGTTGTTTCACATTGTGAGGAATATTATGAAGATTTTCATCATGGAGTACTTCCTGCATTTAAACTAAAATCTGAGGGATGAGTAAGAAATTACCATGGGAGTAAGGAGTAGAGTGTTAAAGGAAAATAAAATAAAGGAGAAAATGAAAAATTGAGGACACTAAATAAATCCAGATTCAGAAAGGTGAAGAGGGCAAAGAGAGCTAACAGTGGTAGAAAACCAAAGGGCTAGAACAAGTGGCATTGCACAGTAGAATTATGAGCTTGTACTTCAGGACAAAGAGAAGCTATTAAAAGTTTTCACAAAACAGTGGTATGATGAAACATGCAAATTTTAAAAGATCTCACTGGCAGATATGTGGAAAATAAATAGGAAGAATGGGAAAAAATACATGAGTTAGGAGGCCATCATATTTCAGGTAAAATAGAATAATAGCCTAAATTAATCTAAGGAAAATGGAAATATGTGAATAGATTGTAGATATATTTTAAAGGTTGGAATTAACAGATCTCCATAACTGATTGTTCACTTTGTTTTAAGATAGTGCTGTGATTTTTCTGACTATGATTCTTTATTCCCTTAGGTCTGCCTGTTTTACTGAGGGACAAATTTAAATGTGGTTCAAGTGTAAATTTCAAGCGAGTAGATCTAATTGGTGAACATTTTGAAAGTAGTTGTTATCTACTATCCAGTTTCTTTTATGCTTAAGAAAAGTATTGTCTCTCTTACATTTAATGTACCAGAAATGTCTCTACTGCAATTGGAAAGGAAAGATAGGTGGATAATATGTGCTGAAATGGAGGAGAGCATGAGACTTCCTAGAGCTCTTTTTTTTTCCATTCTAGTGTGTTAGTTCTCATCCTTTGGTCATCATGGGACTGTCTAACCTCTATGTGTTCTTTCCTCAAACTTCCCGTATTTTGTTCTTTGACTCCTTTAGTGAGCAATTATAGTGAAGACTGACTTGTCCCAGAGACCCCTGGGATGGAGATATTGTGAGCTTGCAAAGTGTAAGTGATATTTGCCTTGGATTAAAGGTGGGTTATGAGGAAGGACTGTGCCAGCAAAAGAAGGCTAATCTCCAAGCCCCCACAGTCACAGTCACCTGGAGGAACGGAAGCCAGCTAGGACCCTAGATTTTGTCCCTCTCCCATCTTCTTCACTTACATACTGCTGGGTCAGACATCTGATAATCTTAAGGGGAAAAAAGATGAACTCACAGAGAAGAAATATGAAGCATCTGAGGGGTGTGAGAACTTCGGTTAAATAGAAAAAGGGAAAAATGTATATGAGAGGAGTCAAAATTAATAGAGTAGAACAAAAATAAATTTAAAAGCACAATAAATTCCATCAAGGAGATAAAAAGAAAACTGGATATGAAAAATGTAATATATGAGACATGGATTTCAATAGATGGAGAGATGGAAAAATGTACTCTATAAAAACAAGCTGTTAAGTTAGAAGATCAAATATGGATCTCTCACAGGATGAGATCAAAGCATGGAAATAATAACTGAAGAGCTAAGACAGAATTTCTCAGCTTTGGGACTATATATATTTGGAATGGATAATGTTTTTGTTGTGAGGTGAATTCTTGTGTATTATGCTATGTTTAACAACATCCTCAAGTCTCAACTCAGATGCCAATATTCTTCAAATTCTAAAACCCAGAAATCTTCAGATATTTCCAAGTGTCTCTGAGTGACAAAACGTGCTAGTGTAGAACCACTAACATATTTGGATATGAGATATATACAAGTGGACATAACTGTCTCTTATGAGTTTCAAACACTGAAAAAAATAGAGGTAAGAAAGTACAGAATTAAGAAATATGAATTTTCTTGACATAAAGTAGAAACATTATAGAAATCGCTCAGGGACTACCAAACAATAGTGATTAAAAAACCTGTATTATGATATATTATGATTAAAATTTTAAATATCAAATCAAAATTTAAATTATAATAGCTTTCAAAGAAAGAAAGACAGTGAAGTCGCTCAGTCGTGTCCCAACTCTTTGTGGCCCCATGGACTACCAGGTTCCTCCATCTATGGGATTTTCTAGGCAAGAATAGCATTCAAAAGATAAAAGCAAATCGCCGAAAAATTAGAAAGTATTAATCATTCATGTCAAGGAGTGAATACATGTAGGCAAGAAAATCATACTTTCAATGTTTAAGGAAAAGAGCATGAGCTAGAGATGCAATTTTCAGCTGAAAAATAACTAAATGTGAGGCCAAAACATGTATGTACTCTAGTATAAAAGATCTTAGGAGGCATACACAGCAGATCCTTTTGAAATAACATTTAGAAGATATTGCCAGCATCCAGAACAATAAATCTAAGACACAGAAATGAAATATGGGGTAAAGATGTTATTAAGTTTGCTACTGTCCAAGTGAGCAAGACTAATAATACAGCATATTCATAAACATTCAGAATGAATATTTCAAACTATACCAATGTGATATGTATAAAATGCATGAAGAAAGGTGCATTTTGAGGAAGAGGGGTTAGACAGTGAGGTAGATCCTTTGTGAAAAAATGAGCTTCTGGCAGGATGATTCTACTGATAAATGCCAACAAACTTTTTAAGAAAAGATCTCAATTTGTTCTAGAAGATTGAAAGAGGAGAATCACTTAAACAAATGGCAATCACATAAAATTTACACCAAAACTAGATAAGTAGAAAAATAAACCTTAGACCAATTTAAGTTATGGTCCGAGACTTAAAAGTTCAAAACACTAATAATAGAACTACTGTATGACCCTGCAATTCCAGTCCTAGGTATATAGCTGCAAAACATGAAAACACTAATTCAATGAGATCTGAGCACGCTGATGTTCACAGCAGCACTGTTTACAATAGCCAAGACATGGAAGCAACCCATGTGTCCATCAATACATTACTGGATAAAGAAGATATGGAATATATATATCCCACATTATATATTTATGCATGTGTAACACACATACACACATACACTCACACACACACACTGGAATATTACTCAGCCATAAAGAGAATGAAATTCTGTCATTTGTGGCAATGTGGATGGACCTAAAGAATTCTATGCTTAATAAAATAAATCAGAGAAGAAAGACAAATACTATACAGTATTACTTGTATGGGAAATCTAAAAATAATAAAAATAATATATCTAGCAAAACAGAAACAGACTGACAGGTATAGAAATGGACTAGTGGTTATTAGAGAGGAGAGGGAAGGAGAGGAAAACTATTTTTATAAAACAGATAAGCAACAACGATATATTCTACAGCAAAGGGGATTATAGTCATTATTTTATAATGACTTTTAATGGAGTATAATTTGTAAAAACATTGAATTGTTAGGCCAAATATCTGAAACTAATATAATATTGTAGACCGACTATACTTCAATTTAAAAAAAAATATTACTATAGACCTATCAGAACAGCTGAAATAAAAAATACTGACAAACACACACACATATACAAAGTTCTAAACGAAAGACTAAATAAATGAATATTATAGTGCATTTTTTAAAACTACAGTGTGGTGATGTACATTTTATATCAGAAATACAAGGATGACTCAACTTTAGGTTATTTGTAAGTATAAATATTTACATCAATGAAGTCAAAGGAAAAAAATCACAAGATTATCTCTTTGTATAAAAAGATTTTAGGAAACTGAAATATATTCATTACATAAAAACAAAAGTATTAATAAGGGTTAGAATTAGACTTTGATAACTTGGTAAAGGTCATTGTTAAAAAGCTTAGTAAATATAACATTCAATGGATAAATTGAATGGATAAATTTAGAGAGCCTCTTTCTAAGATTAACAACAGCATAAGGATAGTCCACTATCATCACTACTGTTTAGCACAGAGCTGGAAATCCTAGATAATGCAGCATAAGTCAAAGAAATTAATGCAGCCCCTATTTTGGGAACAAAGAACTATAACTATAGTTTCACTAGTTATTATACTTATTTATACAGACAATTCAAGATAATCACCTGATCATTATACTTAAATAGAAGGCCACAGTCCATGGGGTCGCTAAGAGTCAGACACGACTAAGTGACTTCACTTTCACTTTTCACTTTCATGCACTGGAGACGGAAATGGCAGCCCACTCCAGTGTTCTTGCCTGGAGAATCCCAGGGACGGGGGAGCCTGGTGGGCTGCCGTGTAGGGGGTCACACAGTATCAGACACGACTGAAGTGCCTTAGCAGCAGTAGCAGCAGAAACCTAAATATCATTCTTTATATGAGCAATTAACAATGAAAGAATGTAAAATATCATTTACAATACAGAGAGAAACTACAATTAATCTTTGTAAAAGTATATTAACCTAAGGAAAATATGACGTGTATACATGGAAGTTTAAAATTCTATTAAATAACATAAGAATACTCACCAAATACAGAGACATTCTATGTTGATATACAAAATGATCTAACACTATAAAAATCTCAGTACTTCCTATGTTTATTTATATATAAACCATTTCAATCTAATCCTCAAGGATTTTTAGGAAAATTCACAAATATTATCAATTAAAATTAATTTTAATATTGCATATGCATATTTGCTTCACTGTTTAGTTACTAAGTCATGTTCAACTCTTTTGTGACTCCATGGACTTCAGCTTGCCAGGCTCCTTTGTCCATGGGGTTTTCCAAGCAAGAATACTGAAGTGGGTTGCAATTTCCTTCTTCAACTATGAAGAAGAAGAGCAAAAATAGTGAAAACTGATATTGCCATACACTGCTGCTAAGTTGCTTCAGTCATGTCGGACTCTGTGAGACCCCATAGACGGCAGCCCACCAGGCTCCCCCGTCCCTGGGATTCTCCAGGCAAGAACACCAGAATGGGTTGCCATTTCCTTCTCCAATGCATGAAAGTGAAAAGTGAAAGGGAGTCACTAAGGCATATTAAAAAGCCATAGCAATTAATACACTGCTGTCTTACAGTTATAAAATAGAGTAGAGAAACAAAACTGATGGCCTAGAAACATACAATCTATGAGGCAAAAACAGGATGAGCTGTTCAATTAACTTTATCAGAAAAATAGTGTCATTACATGGAAAAAGAACCCCTAATCACAGGTGAAACATAAAAGTTAACTTTAAATGGGGAAAATATCAAAATATGAAAAGAAACACTTACATTGATAGAAAATAATATGAGAATAGTACTAGAACTCTGAGGCCAGAAAGCTTCCTAAAATGATTGTATATTATAAATACTTAAGATAAAAATAGGTATTTATTGCATCATAATTATAGATATTTCAATCAAGGGATATCACTGGAAAAAATAATGGATGGGAAAATATTAGAAGACTATATTATTAATCCCTAGAATTATAGGGGATTAGCAACTCTTCCAAATTCCCTGAGAAATATAGAAAAACATATAGAAAATATACTATAATATATTATAATATATATTATACTATAGTATAATAATATCAAACATAATAACAGTTGCTGAAACCTTGCTATCCATCAGTAATGCCTGTGTTTTCTTTTTAATTACTTAATAACATTAATAGAAAATTCAAAGAAAGGGAAACCACAGTGACCAATACATAATTTGAAGAGATACTCAAATACATTAGAAAATATATAAATGCAGTTAAAACTATTGATTTCTACTTTATACACATGAATTTGGCAAAAAAAAAAAAAAAATCACCAAGCAGGAATATACTAAGTTCTGGGTATGAATTCAATGAGGACTCATATATTATAAGCGGACTATAAAAGTACAGTCATCCTAGAAAAAACATGGTAAAATTTCATGGCAGTATATATGTATATCATCCAGCAATGTGATTCTTGGGAGTGCTACATGATGAAATATGAAGAAAGCACTTAGATAACACAACATAATGCTAACTAGAAACACAGGCTCCCAACCACACAGTTTCAATTTAAGTGCTGCAATTTTCCAAATAATAGGTTTTGGACTTGGCCAAGATTTTTAGTCTCTTGGTATCAATATTAAAATTCATGAGCCTCTGCTTAGTCATGTCAGACTCTTGCACCCTCATGAACTGTTGCCCCCCAGGCACCTCTGTCCATGGAGACTCTCAGGCAAGAATGCTGGAGTGGGCTGCCATGCCTTCCTCCAGGCTATCTTACCAACCCAGGGATCAAACCCAGGTCGCCTGCATTGCAGACAGATTCTTTACAATCTGAGCCACAAGGGAAGCCCAAGAATACAGGAGCAGGTAGCCTATCCCTTCTCCAGGTGATCTTCCCCAACCAGGAATTGAACTGGCGTCTGCTGCATTGTAGGTGGATTCTTTACTAGCTGAGGTACCATTAAAATTGATAAATGGAAATAATGGTAGTGGTTAAAACAATATGCAGAGTACATCATGAGAAATGCTGGGCTGGAAGAAACACAAGCTGGAATCAAGATTGCCGGGAGAAATATCAATAACCTCAGATATGCAGATGACACCACCCTTATGGCAGAAAGTGAAGAGGAACTCAAAAGTCTCTTGATGAAAGTGAAAGTGGAGAGTGAAAAAATTGGCTTAAAGCTCAATATTCATAAAACTAAGATTATGGCATCCGGTCCCATCACTTCATGGGAAATAGATGGGGAAACAGTGGAAACAGTGTCAGACTTTATTTTTGGGGGCTCCAAAATCACTGCAGATGGTGACTGCAGCCATGAAATTAAAAGACGCTTACTCCTTGGAAGGAAAGTTATGACCAACCTAGATAGCATATTCAAAAGCAGAGACATTACTTTGCCAACAAAGGTCCGTCTAGTCAAGGCTATGGTTTTTCCTGCGGTCATGTACGGATGTGAGAGTTGGACTGTGAAGAAGGCTGAGCACCGAAGAATTGATGCTTTTGAACTGTGGTGTTGGAGAAGACTCTTGAGAGTCCCTTGGACTGCAAGGAGATCCAACCAGTCCATTCTGAAGGAGATCAGCCCTGGGATTTCTTTGGAAGGAATGATGCTGAAGCTGAAACTCCAGTACTTTTGGCCACCTCATGTGAAGAGTTGACTCACTGGAAAAGACTGATGCTGGGAGGGATTGGGGGCAGGAGGAAAAGGGGATGACAGAGGATGAGATGGCTGTATGGCATCACTGACTCGATGCATGTGAGTCTGAGTGAACTCCGGGAATTGGTGATGGACAGGGAGGCCTGGCATGCTGTGATTCATGGGGTGACAAATAGTCGGACACGACTGAGCGACTGAACTGAACTGACACAGCAAAGAGATATACTAAACACACTTGAGTGGGTACCTATGAGGTACAAGATTGAGAATATAGGGGAAAAAAATCAAGGGAAAAAGGGAAAGAGTGAAAATAAACCACAGTAATAACAAGAACTGTTTTGCATAGATGGATAATGACAATGTTTCGTCAACCAAGATTATGGTCAACTCATACTTATAATCCTTTGTGTAACTGAAGAATTTCAATAAAAAAAGAAGGGAAAATGAAGACTGCATATCTTTAAATGATCACAGAGGTGAATAACTGTAGATACTCTGAAGGTTTTAAAAATGTATAATTCTCTATACTATTTGCAATCAGTTAGTCAGTCAGTTCAGTTGCTAAGTCATGTCCGACTCTTTGCAACCCCATGGACTGCAGCATGCCAGGCCTCCCTATCTATCACCAGCTACCAGAGTCTACTCAATCTCATGTCCATTGAGTCAGTGATGCCATCCAACCATCTTGTCCTCTGTCATCCTCTTTTTCTCCCACGTTCAATTTTTCCCAGCATCACGGTCTTTACCAGTGAGTCAGTTCTTCGCATCAGGTGGCCAAAGTATTGGAGTTTCAGCTTCAGCATCAGTTCTTCCGATGATTTCCCCCAGGATGGACTGGTTGGATCTGCTTACAGTCCAAGGGACTCTCAAGAGTCTCCTGCAACACCACAGTTCAAAAGCATCAATTCTTCTGCACTCAGCTTTCTTTCCAGTACAGCTCTCACATCCATACATGACCACAGGAAAAACCATAGCTGTGACTAGATGGACCTTTGTTGGCAAAGTAATGTCTCTGCTTTATTATGCTGTCTAGGTTGGTCATAACTTTTCTTCCAAGGAGTAAGTGTCTTTTAATTGCATGGCTGCAGTCACCATCTGCAGTGATTTTGGAGCCCCCCAAAATAAAGTCTGCCACTGTTTTCACTGTTTCCCTCTCTATTTGCCATGAAGCGATGGGACCAGATGCCATGATCTGTTTCCTGAATGTTGAGTTTTAAGCCAACGTTTTCACTCTCCTTTTTTACTTTCATCAAGAGGTTCTTTAGTACTTGCTTTCTGCCATAAGGGTGGTGTCATCTGCATATCTGTGGTTATTGATATTTCTCTGGCAATCTTGATTCCAGATTGTGCTTCATCCAGCCTGGCATTTCATGTGATGTGGACATGGAACAACAGACTGGTTCCAAGTAGGAAACGGAGTATGTCAAGGCTGTATATTGTCACCCTGTTTATTTAAATTATATGCAGAGTACATCATGAAAAACGCTGGGGTGGAGGAAGCACAAGCCTGAATCAAGATTGCTGGGAGAAATATCAATAACCTCAGATATGCAGATGACACCACCCTTATGGAAGAAAGTGAAGAAGATCTACAGAGCCTCTTGATGGAAGTGAAAGAGGAGAGTGAAAAAGTTGGCTTAAAGCTCAACATTCAGAAAACCAAGATCATGGCATCTGGTCCCATCACTTCATGGCTAATAGATAGGCAAACAGTGGAAACAGTGGCTGACTTTATTTTTCTGGGCTCCAAAATCACTGCAGATGGTGACTGCAGCCATGCAATTAAAAGACGCTTACTCCTTGGGAGGAAAGTTATGACCATATTAATGTTAAAACCAGCATATTAAAAAGCAGAGACATTACTTTGCCAACAAAGGTCCGTCTACTCAAGGCTATGGTTTTTTCATTGGTCATGTATGGATGTGAGAGTTGGACTATAAAGAAGGCTAAGCACAGAAGAATTGATGCTTTTGATACGTGCTGTTGGAGAAGACTCTTGAGAGTCCCTTGGACTGCAAGGAGATCCAACAAGTCCACCCTAAAGATCAGTCCTGGGTGTTCACTGGAAGGACTGATGTTGAAGCTGCAACTGCAGTACTTCTGCCACCTGATATGAAGAGCTGACTCATTGGAAAAGACCCTGATGCTGGGAAAGATTGAGGGCAGGTGGAGAAGGAGACGACAGAGGATGAGATGGTTGGATGGCATCACCAACTCAATGGACATGGGTTAGGGTGGACTCCGGGAGTTGTTGATGGACAGAGAGGCCTGGTGTGCTGTGGTTCATGGTGTTGCAAAGAGTCAGACACAACTGAGTGACTGAACTGAACTGAACTCTGTATATAAGTCAAATAAGCAAGGTGACAATATACAGCCTTGACATACTTCTTTCCCTGTTTCGAACAAGTCTGTTGTTCCATGTCCAGTTCTAACCATTGCTTCCTGACCTACATACAGATTTCTTAAGAGGCAAGTCAGGTGGTCTGGTATTCACATCTCTTGAAGAATTTTCCACAGTTTTTTGTGATCCATGCAGTCAAAGGCTTTGGCATAGTCAATAAAGCAGAAATACATTTTTTTCGAGAACTCTCTTGTTTTTTCAATGATCCAATGGATTTTGGCAATTTGATCTCTGTTTTTCTGCCTTTTCTAAATCCAGATTGAACATCTGAAAGTTCATGTTTCATGTACTATTGAAGCCTGGTTTGGAGAATTTTGAGCATTACTTTATTACTCTGTGAGATGAGCGCAATTGTGTGGTAGTTTGAGCATTCTTTGGCATTGCCTTTTTTGGGACTGGAATGAAAACTGACCTTTTCCAGTCCTGTGGCCACTGCTGTGTTTTCCAAATCTGTGGCATATTGAGTGCAGCATTTTCACAGCATCATCTTTTAGGACCTGAAATAGCTCAACTGGAATTCCATCACCTCCACTAGCTTTGTTCCTAGCAATGCTTCCTAAGACCCACTTGAAAATTACTAAATCAGCATTAGGAATTATTTAAAGGACAGTTAATATGAGGAAGAAAATGTTGATTTACTATGATTTACTATGTTTAATGAAAGAGTACACAAGATGGTTTTCAACTGTCAGGATATACTTCAGATCAAAAAAATGAAATAAAAGTCATTGAACATGTAAAGCAGTAATTTTAATTATATTTTAAAATCAAACATATACATAATATTCCAGCTAGTAGGAAATTTACTTTTTGCTTCCAGAAATCTTGTGACTCATTTTGAAGGAATGAGGAGAGAGAAGTGAATTAGCATTTTCATTTTCCTTCTTTTGTGGTAAACTGCATGCTAGGCACTTCATATATATTATTTATCTCAGTTAATCCTATTATAAACTTTATGAAATTATGGTTATTTGAGTTTTACAAATACCTCAGGGTAATTTGACAACTTGCCTAAGGTTATACAGCTAATACTTTCAAGACATGGTTTAAAACAGAGGCTAATTTTACTCTAAAACTTATGCTTTTTAAATGTCAGTTCTCATCTTTTTGTATATGCATTGGAGATTCTAATTAATGTTTTTAAATGAATTCATTATATAACCCTGTTGTTGCTGCTTGAAGAATCTACATATGTGGGTTATGACCTAATTCATTTCCTGTAAAACATCATAACATCCTATCAGAATATGATGCAAGATCATACAATAAAACCTGCCATGTCTATTCCTGTGGGGAAGACAGATATTTAATAAAACAACTTCAGTACAAGGGGTGAGAATTTCAGAGGAATTTCTACTAGATCCTTTTGTCAACATTTAAAGACAGCTGCCCCAAAATACTAGCTCAAATTTTTGAGGTAGTAATAACCACTGTATTTGTTATGAGGTAGTAAACATCTGAATGCAGAGTTCCAAAGAATAGCAAGAAGAGATAAGAAAGCCTTCTTCAGTGACCAATGCAAAGAAATAGAGGAAAACAACAGAATGGGAAAGACTAGGGATCTTTTCAAGAAAGTCAGAGATACCAAAGGAACATTTCATGCAAAGATGAGCTCGATAAAGGACAGAAATGGTATGGACCTAACAGAAGCAGAAGATATTAAGAAGAGATGGCAAGAATACACAGAAGAACTATACAAAAAAGATCTTCACGACCCAGATAATCACGATGGTGTGATCACTGACCTAGAGCCAGACATCCTGGAATGTGAAGTCAAGTGGGCCTTAGAAAGCACCACTATGAACAAAGCTAGTGGAGGTGATGGAATTCCAGTAGAGCTATTCCAAATCCTGAAAGATGATACTGTGAAAGTGCTGCACTCAATATGCCAGCAAATTTGGAAAACTCAGCAGTAGCCACAGGACTGGAAAAGGTCAGTTTTCATTCCAATCCCAAAGAAAGGCAACGCCAAAGAATGCTCAAACTACCGCACAATTGCACTCATCTCACATGCTAGCAAAGCAATGCTCAAAATTCCCCAAGCCAGGCTTCAGCAATATGTGAACCATGAACTTCCTGATGGTCAAGCTGGTTTTAGAAAAGGCAGAGGGACCAGAGATCAAATTGCCAACATCCGCTGGATCATAGAAAAAGCAAGAGAGTTCCAGAAAAACATCCATTTCTGCTTTATTGACTATGCCAAAGCCTTTGACTGTGTGGATCACAATAAACTGTGGAAAATTCTTCAAGAGATGGGAATACCAGATCACCTGATCTGCCTCTTGAGAAATTTGTATGCAGGTCAGGAAGCAACAGTTAGAACTGGACATGGAACAACAGACTGGTTTCAAATAGGAAAAGGAGTTCATCAAGGCTGTATATTGTCACCCTGTTTATTTAACTTATATGCAGAGTACATCATGAGAAACGCTGGGCTGGAAGAAACACAAGCTGGAATCAAGATTGCCGGGAGAAATATCAATAACCTCAAATACGCAGATGACACCACCCTTATGGCAGAAAGTGAAGAGGAACTCAAAAGCCTCTTGATGAAAGTGAAAGTGGAGAGTGAAAAAGTTGGCTTAAAGCTCAACATTCAGAAAACGAAGATCATGGCATCCGGTCCCACCACTTCATGGTAAATAGATGGGGAACATTAGAAACAGTGTCAAACTTTATTTTTTTAGGCTCCAAAATCACTACAGATGGTGACTGCAGCCATGAAATTAAAAGATGCTTACTCCTTGGAAGGAAAGTTATGACAAACCTAGATACCATATTCAAAAGCAGAGACATTACTTTGCCAACAAAGGTTCGTCTAGTCAAGGCTATGGTTTTCTCTATGGTCATGTATGGATGTGAGAGTTGGACTGTGAAGAAGGCTGAGCGCCGAAGAATTGATGCTTTTGAACTGTGGTGTTGGAGAAGACTCTTGAGAGTCCCTTGGACTGCAAGGGGATCCAACCAGTCCATTCTGAAGGAGATCCGTCCTGGGATTTCTTTGGAAGGAATGATGCTAAAGCTGAAACTCCAGTACTTTGGCCACCTCATACGAAGAGTTGACTCATTGGCAAAGACTCTGATGCTGGGAGGGATTGGGGGCAGGAGGAGAAGGGGACGACAGAGGATGAGATGGCTGGATGGCATCACTGACTCGATGGATGTGAGTCTGAGTGTACTCCGGGAGTTGGTGATGGACAGGGAGGCCTGGGGTGCTGTGATTCATGGGGTCGCAAAGAGTCGGACATGACTGAGCGACTGATCTGATCTGATCTAATAACCGCTACATTTGTTTTGAGGTAGTAATAACCACTGTATCTGTATACCATATTATATATGATGGTAGAAGTAAAGAATTATAATCCTTGTTAATGGTTAAGATGTGAGAGTGAGAGATCCAAACCTTAATCAATTTATCATGCAGTTTAGCTGATCAGAAAATTTCAGTATAACTAAATTTAGCCCGAGTCAATTATTCTCTTGTACTTGACCTAGATGCAAGATAACATTAGAATTTTATGCATAATTTGTGACTTCAAAGATATATGATCAATCCTTTTGCTTTTAATTTATTGGTCTATAGATTAAATATTTTGCAATCTTGTTTACTCAGGTCCAATTTTCCCATTTGGAAAATTTAGTCAGTTCTTAACTGACTAAAAGAAAAAGTAAGCAGAGAGCACTTTATCACTTTAATGCAACACTTGCAATTTGATTTAACAATATGATAGATGAGAGGATGAGGT
The DNA here is from genome assembly GCF_055505025.1 of Bos grunniens. NCBI lineage: Eukaryota > Metazoa > Chordata > Mammalia > Artiodactyla > Bovidae > Bos > Bos grunniens. Next base: position 33,171,907 of record NC_141172.1, on the reverse strand, counting down.
TATTATATCACAATGCATTTATCATCTCTTACGAATGCTCACCTAAACAAAATTAACACTGAACCATTTCCAGTGAGGTTTCTAAAATGACTCGCTTGCCAAGATAGGTTTTTGGCTCATAAATAACATTGGTAGAAAAAGATAAAATCATTAAATGATATAAAAATGCAGTATCAGGAATCACTGGATGTGGACATTAAGCACACTGCTCAAAATGATATCCTCAAGTGTGCAAATCATTTGTCAGTATGACAATACCCAGCCTATCATCACAAGACACAGACAATTAACTTTTCAGATTATTTTGATATCTAGCAAAAATTACTGCTCAAGAAAACTCAAAGCTACTGAAATCCATGTTAAATAATTCCATCATTAGAAAATGCACTGATTTCTTACTATATTTAAGAATTTCCACTATGAAATAAATAAATATATATATATATATATAAGTGATCAATGCAAAAAATTCTAATGTGCTTAATTAAATTTATATATTTTCTGTCTTTCTAATAATCTATAAATGCTCATGTAAAAACTGTTCTTAATTTGATTATTTGACTTTTTAAAAAATATCTCTTCCATGGTAGAAAATGGTATTTTTCTGCATCTTGCTCTCTCCCATAGAATGCGAGGACAATACCATGTATGGAATAGGAAATAGATATATACTCATTGAATAGATGATTATTATCACCCTCTTTCAATAAAACAATATAACACAGCTTTTAGTATCTAGGTAGTTTATCAAGGATTCAGCTTTAACCAATGTCACTTAATTTTCTGATCAATTCCTGAATATCTTTAATATATTGATTTTTGTATTCTATTGGGAATTTTGAAAGTATCATCAATTATATGTTTACAACAGTAAATTGAAAGTCATGTACTTAATCCTTCAAATTTGCTCCAGTTTTAACTTACATCACTTCATGGCAAATATATGGGGAAACACTGGAAACAGTGTCAGACTTTATTTTGGGGGGGCTCCAAAATCACTGCTGATGGTGACTGCAGCCATGAAATTAAAAGACACTTACTCCTTGGAAGGAAAGTTATGACCAACCTAGATAGCATATTCAAAAGCAGAGACATTACTTTATCAACAAAGGTCTGTCTAGTGAAAGGTATAGTTTTTCCAGTAGTCATGTATGGATGTGAGAGTTGGACTAGAAAGAAAGCTGAGTGCCGAAGAATTGATACTTTTGAATTATGGTGTTGGAGGAGACTCTTGAGAGTCCCTTGGACTGTAAGGAGATCCAACCAGTCCATCCTCGGGGAAATCAGTCTTGAATATTCATTGGGAGGACTGATGCTGAAGCTGAAACTCCAATTCTTTGGCCACCTGATGCAAAGAACTGACTCATTTGAAAAGACCCTGATTCTGGGAAAGATTGAAGGTGGGAGGAGAAGGGGACAACAGAGGATGAGATGGTTGGATGGCATCTCCAACTCAATGGACATGAGTTTGCATAAACTCTGGCAGTTGGTGATGGACAGGGAGGCCTGGTGTGCTGCAGTCCATGGTGTCGCAAAGAGTCAGACACGACTGAGCGACTGAACTGAACCAAAGTCTTTAATTCTGCACAGTTGCTAACATCAGATTTCCAAAATAAATTATGAGGAACTGTTATTCTTCTCTCCAGTACTGAAGCTCCTTTACCTTCTGTGCTTTTAGATTAAGGATGTTGGCCCAGGGGCAACTTTAGAAAGATGCTTCTCCACTGTCATGGGTCATCTGACACATTTGTGAAGCCACTTGTTTGTAGATGACCCCAGGACCTCATCATCTCTCTCTTCTATTGTGTCAAAAGTTTCCCAACTTGTCTCCGATGAGTCTTCTATTTGTTCTTTACAATATCACTAGAATTATCTTCCTAAAATGTATTTGGAGCATTTTGGTTTTCTTTTCAAAAATATGTAAAGGTTTTCCATTTTTAGGGAATCAATATAAAATTCCTTAGCTTGGCCTTGAGAGATCTCTACAGTAGAGTTCCAATATATCTTCCCAACAAGACTTTATTACTCTCTTCAGTCTCATCTCTATGTTGTGCTTAACCACTTTATTTACTAATACTTGGAAAAATCATGGCATTTCTGTTAATAATCATTCATTTATGAGGTTTTTCCCAACCAGGAAAACTGTTCACCTTTCCCTCCTTGATCATCTCTACCTATTTTCGTGAACTTTATGAATATGTATTGAGTAGCTCAAATGTCTTAGATGATATGATTAGGACTGTAATTGCTGATTAACTGGAAATCTTTATTAAAGTAGACTCATAAGTACATGATATTAGCCTAACTTAAACATTCTGTTTAAAGTCCACATATCTATATTCACTTCAGAATCTTTTGTTATAAGGCCAAGACTTCTTTTTGAATAGGCTTTTGATTAGTTTTATCACATAAACACCACCCAATAATGTACCTTCTTGTTTGAAAAATAGTGTGGAATTACCTGTAAATAATTTGAATATAGAGTCTTTCAAAATGTTGGTGATTGTCCCCCTATACTTTGTAGTTGTCATGCCCACACATGATTAATAGCATCTTTAAAATGTTTCACCTTTTTTGTTTTACTTTTCAAATCATTCAACATAATTTTCTTAGAAATAATGAACTTTTTTCACATTTTTTTTTTCATTTGATATACTATATTGTAGTGTTAGTTGCTCAGTCGTTTCTGACTCTGTGACCTCATAACTGTAGCCTGCCAGGCTCCTCTGTCCATGGGATTCTCCAGGCAAGAATACTGGAGTAGTTTGCCATTCCCATCTCTAGAAGATCTTCCTGACCCAGGGATTGAACCTGGGTCTCCTGTACTGCAGGCAGATTTTTTACCATCTGCGCTATAGGGTTCAGAAGTAAAAATGCCATTCACAAACATGAGAATATTATAGTTGATTTGGAGAGAATATATCCCACTAGGTGTAATGCCTTTGGCATTGCTGGTATGCTTATTCAGAGAATGAAGATAGCACATTGTAAGTAAACAGCAGGTTGGTTAATTTTTATACTACTATATGCCAAGAAATTATGACAGCCACTATGAATACAACAGTTGTATCAGTTACCTATTGCTGCAAAATAACTCAGCAACTTAGAGGCTTAAAACAGCAATGATTGTATTTATGCATATTGTTCAGCAATTTGAGCTAGTCACTGAGTTTGCCTGGGTCCCTCAGGCTGTTGCAATTATTGGGTAGTTAGACAGTGGCTGAAGAGTCTTAGATGGTCTCATTCACATTCTTATTTGCATGTATGGAATTTATGTTAGCTAAGTTTCTCCCTTCATCAGTCTTTCATCCTCAAAGAAGTTATCCCAGGCTTTTTGACTTGGTGGGGGAGGTCAGAGCAGAGTTAAGATAAGATCATATAAAACCCCTTGAGGCTTATGACTATAAAGTGAAGTGGAAAGTGAAGTCGCTCAGTCGTGTCCGACTCTGCGACCCCATGGACTGTAGCCTATCAGGCTCCTCCGTCCATGGGATTTTCCAGGCAAGAGTGCTGGAGTGGATTGCCATTTCCTTCTCCAAAAACACTGTGCTATTTTATAAGTTAAATTAAGTCTTAAGTCCAGACTAGACTAATAGAGTTAAAGAAACAGATCTCAACTCCTGAAGCAAAGAGGTACACTATCACTTGAAAAAGGAGTTTGCACAGGAGAAGTGCGTAGCATGTTTTGCAGTCTTCCACAACAAGCAACAAAGCAAACAGAATCCTACTTTTACAGAAATCAGTGAGATAAAAAGGCAAGCAACTGCTATAAAAAATAAAATTAAGAAGGGGCAACTATAGGGCACTGTAGGAATCTATAGCAGATCTACCTCTCTAGACCAGTGGAAAATAAGTAAATAGAAATGTAAGATGCAAACTGAGACTCCTTAAATGAGTAGGGATTATTAGATTAAAAAAAAAAACTGGAGTGAAAAGCTTTTGAGTAAAGAAACATCAGGGCATGTAGAAAGGCCTAGAAGCAAAGGAGTGTGGAAGACAGAATAGAATGTTCACTGTGAGGAGGATCACAAAATGGAGGTAGGGAAAACATGGAGGGTGGCAGAATATGAATGTCAATGATAATTATGTTAGAGTTTAGTTCTGAGTATAATAAGAAGCTACTAACAGACCAGAAAAATCAAAGTGGCATTCAGATCAGCAGTTTAGGAAAACCACTCAGGGTTTATTACAGAGCAGAGCGTGAGGTTTACGAATCTGGAGGCCAGGTAAGGAGACCCGTTAAGTCCTGAAGAGGGGCATAGGTTTACCTCTGGCCAGCAGCTTGTCATTGAGTAGGCACTGTGTAATTGTTGGTCTAATTAAGTTACCAGCTTACTTTTATCACTGGGAATAGGAAAAACAGTAACATAGTATCAGATTCCTGTATTTAGTTGACAAGGAAAAGTTAAGAGAAGATCCATGTTAGAGAAATATGTTAAAGGAGACTGGACCATTTGAGTGATAATTGATCTCTCAATTTTGGGGGTACTGGTAGTATTAAGATAATTTAGGGTTCAGATTATTAACATTAGGCTGATGACTTACATGACTGTTTTTCATTAGCTCATTTGGAGAGTGGGAGACACTTAACTCATTTGGAAAACTGAGACAAAAGGAAAATTCCCGGGGTCGAGTGTGATTTTTATCCAATGACTGCTGCTGCTGCTGCTAAGTCGCTTCAGTCATGTCTGACTCTGTGCGACCCCAGACGGAAGCCCACCAGGCTCCCCCATCCTTGGGATTCTCCAGGCAAGAACACTGGAGTGGGTTGCCATTTCCTTCTCCAATGAATGAAAGTGAAAAGTGAAAGGGAAGTCGCTCAGTTGTGTCCGACTCTTAGCGACCCCATGGACTACAGCCTACCAGGCTCCTCCATCCATGGGATTTTCCAGGCAAGAGTACTGGAGTAGCGTGCCATTGCCTTCTCTGACTAATAAGCATGTAGAACTTAAATGGTTCTTAGAGAAACAACTGCTATTTGATACATTTTAAAATTGAAAGAAGTAATTATAAAGGTAATTGAACTCAGTGAAACAGATGAAAAACAGAAATAAAAAATCCCTGCAAATTCTAATCCTCCTTGCATTTCTGCTACATACTTTAAGATCTAGTTTTCTAAGAAGAGAAACTACCTCCCCACACACAATGTCAATTTTCACATATTCTTGTACTTTATCCATGACACTCTCTCTCCCTGAAATCTCCATAAGGATTACTTGATGCTAACCACCATTTCAATTCTAATTCCAATGGCATTTCCTCTTAGAGTCCTTTTCTGATTTCCCCAGGCTCTTAGCAGCTTCCTCGCTGTACCCATCCATAGCATTTTTATACACAACAGTAGTAATGTTTATCAAATTGTTTTATAACCATTTGCTTATTTTTCTTTTTCATTCAATGTGACTTCCTCAACACTATTGAATTCTTTCTTGTAATTGGCTTCTAATAAAAAATATTCAATTGCAAGTCAACCAGATACACTAAACTTAGGGGTCCATGGTACTGAAGATGGTGATTAGCTAATCAGTTCTTTGTTGAGTTAACATATATTATTTTGGGGTAACAAAAGGAATGCTAGAAGAAGATTTTTTTAAACAACTTAAACCCTTATTTTACCTAGGTGAGATCTTATAATATACCTTTCATTATAACTAATTGAAACTTTTTTGGATTTGAGAATGACAGTATCCAGCTAAAGATAGGCTTTGTAAAAAGTATCAAGAGTAATGATGACCTTTAGGTTGAGTAAGTTGGCTTTTGTCTTTCATAGGTAGGTATGTATTCTGAAAGAAACTGAAGATTTGTGGAATGTCTCACTGAATAATCACAGCTCATGTAAGTGGCTGTAATGTTACTGTATAAACACTCTGATGGCTGCTGTAACAATTTACCAAAGCCTACAGTTGCTTAGTACAACACTAATTTTATTCTTTCACAGTTCTAGAGGCCAGAACTTAAATCAGCATCACTGGGATGAAATAAAGGTGTTGGTAAGGTCACAATTTAGGGGTAAAAAAAGAAAAATTGTCACATAAGCAATATATTTCTTTCCCATATAATGATTCAAAGCATTATAGCAAAGGTCAACAACTTAATGGTTTCAATAGGAAGAAAGTGATACTGCTTAGAACAAAGTAGTTTTGTATTATTTAAATGACATGTGCTCTCAAATTGGGTAAGATTTACATAAAACATCTTGAGGCATTGAACCTGGTATTCTTTACTTCTCACTAGTTTGCAAACCTTCACCTTGATCTCAGAGCATGAAAAAACATGCTTATGAAGGAATAGCCCAGCTACAGGGAGATAATCATTTTCTATAGATCCCACTAGACGGAAATAAGCTTAGCCAGATAACATATTAAAAAACAGAGATATTACTTTGCCAACAAAGGTCTGTCTAGTCAAGGCTATAGTTTTTCCAGTGGTCATATATGGATGTGAGAGTTGAACTGTGAAGAAAGCTGAACCAAAGAATTGATGCTTTTAAACTGTGGTGTTGGAGAAGAGTCTTGAGAGTCCCTTGGACTTCAAGGAGGTCCAATCAGTCCATCCTAAAGGATATCAGTCCTGTGTGTTCATTGGAAGGACTGATGCTAAAGCTGAAACTCCAATACTTTGGCCACCTCATGCAAAGAGTTGACTCATTGGAAAATACCCTGATGCTGGGAGGGATTGAGGGCAGGAGGAGAAGGGGATGACAGAGGATGAGATGGCTGGATGGCATCACTGACTCTATGGACATGAGTTTGAGTGAACTCTGGGAATTGGTGATGGACAGGGAGGCCTGGTGTGCTGCAATTCATGGGGCTCAAACAGTCAGACATGACTGAGTGACTGAACTGAAAGCAATGTTAATTAAAATTTCAGAATCATAAAAACAAAATGATACATTAGGGATAAGTCTACACTTACAATTCCAAGAAGGTAAGAGCCTAAACCTCCCCAAGCAGAGAGAGCTACCTTATTTCTAAAGATCTCATGGAATTGGACTCTAAAAGCATCATGAAAACCCTTTTCTAGTATCACTTCCCCATTTCCTTATATAAAATCCAAATTCCTCTTAAGTATAGGTTGTTTTCTATTTCATATTGATAAGTTATGTTCTACCAAAAGTAACTTTGGTTATTTTCAGAGATATTCTTTAATCTCTCACTCACCCTTCTGCTGACCCCCTCCACTGGTAAATAATCTCCATTTTTCAGAGACTCTATTTTTTTTTTCTTTTAATTCTGACATAATTTATATGATTAGGGAGTTTACTTCACTAACTAGTTCAAAAAATCTGATCTGGGGAAATACCTACTCAAACATCCTCCTTAGATTATTTTTTAAAACTTAAGGGCTATGCATGTATTGGGGTTAGGAAGACAGATGTAGAGCAGGCCCTGTACATGGATACTACCTAAAAAGGGTAGAAAATTAAACAAAGTTCTATCATGTGAGCATAACTATTATCAAAAGTCAAACACATGTAAAGCAAGGGGAAATACTGGAACATTTGATTATTAGTAGTATTTTGTGAAAGGATATAGGAATGGAGGTTGTTATCAGCCTTAAAATTTCAGGAAACTGTGTTTATAATATATTTGAAAACAGTCTTTTCAGGATCCCCAAAATCTCATATAGGATTTCTTTTTAAAATGCTACTAGTATTTCTTCTTGTAGCAGAGAGTTGTCTTTTATTTTAGATAATATGCAGGGTAAAATCTCTAAAGAGATTTGGAGAAAATAATTTATGGAACTTTTTAGACAAAAAAGGAAAAATATTTTTCCATTACTTTAAAATAATCAGTTATTTGGCACTACTATAGAAAACAAGAAAGTTAAATTAAAAACTTATAGAATCACATGCTTAATTGGATGCTCCAGAATATTTCTCATTATAATTGCTGAAGTGATCAATTATTGCTGTGGTCAAATTTAGAACAAAGGAAAGCATGCTGAAAATTATCCTATTCAACTATTTTTTTTTAATGTTTGCTTCTTTACCAAAACACCTGTAAAACAAAATGACAACACAGAATTCATATTCAAAAAAGGAGCTTAGCCAAAGTACAATTTTGGAGGGACAAAAGCACTATTGGTGTCATCTCTCTATCCTTTTTTTCATTATTTTTTTAAAATTATTTTTTATTGAAGGGTAATTGCTTTACAGAATTTTGCTGTTTTCTGTCAGACCTCAACATGAATGAGCCATAGGTATATCCTCTCCCATATGTCCCCTCCCTTTTGAACCTCCTTCCCATCTCCCTCCCCATTCCACCCCTCTAGTTTATTACAGAGCCCCTGTTTGAGTTTCCTGAGCCATACAGCAAATTTCCATTGGTTATCTATTTTACATCTGGTAATGTAAGTTTCCATGTTACTTTTTCCATACATCTCGCCCTCTCCTCCCCTCTCCCCATGTCCGTAAGTCTATTTCTACTCTCTATACTTTTATTGTCATTGTTACCTCTTCCTGCTGCTGCTGCTGCTGCTGCTAAGTTGCTTCAGTCGTGTCCGACTCTGTGCGACCCCATAAACAGCAGCCCACCAGCCGTCCTGGGATTCTCCAGGCAAGAACACTGGAGTGGGTTGCCAGTTCCTTCTCCAATGCATGAAAGTGAAAAGTGAAAGTGAAGTCGCTCAGTCATGTCCAACTCTTAGCGACCCCATGAACTGCAGCCCACAAGGCCCTCCGTCCATGGGATTTTCCAGGCAAGAGTACTGGAGTGGGGTGCCATCGCCTTCTCCTTACCTCTTCCTAATGCTTCTCAATTTATCCTCTTTATCCTGGACTGTTATAAAAATTTCCTTTAACTATATTTAAAAAATATATATCAAATAACTTAATCCACAGCAACAAGATTAACTATCACTAAGATACAAGTTTGAATGTGTGTGTGTATATATAACATTCATGTAATTCTAAACAGCAACACAGCAAAATCAGAATTGTTTATAAACTGAAGCTGAAATATATTCTTTGTTAAAATCATGCAGCTGTTACTGTGTTGAACTAATTTATCCTTCTTCAATCTGCAAATTGGTAAATCAACTCATATACACCTTAGCCACATCACATATACTAAAATAAGCATCACAAATTATTTCTTCTATGTAAAACTAATTCTAAAAGTACCCTTGACACCATTATGTTGACTATTACATACAAAATAATTTAGATGTTAACAAGAATGTTACAATATTCTTCTATATTTTAATTTTTCTTGTTCTATTGATAATAATAGCTGACACTTAAACTTATCAGGGCTTGCCAGGTGGTGATAGTGGTAAAGAATTTGCCTGCCAGTTCAGGAGACAAAAGAGATGCAGGCTCAATCCTGGGTCAGGAAGACCTGCTGGGGTAAGAAATGGCACCCTATCCCAGTATTCTTCTCTGGAAATTTCAATGGTCAGAGGAGCCTGGTGGGTTATAGTCCGTGGGATCCCAATGAGATGGATATAACAAGCAGGAGTAATTCATGCTTGAGTAGTCTACTCATTAATATTCAAGAGTCTAAAATTATATACTTAGATGTACTCAGAACTCTAGAGAACTTCATCCTTTGTTTGAGTGCACAAGAAAATATATATGAACTAATCTATTCAAGGACCATTCATAGGTCTTCTTGCCAACTAGGTCTTGTCAACATGAATTTTGTCAAGTACCATTTTGTAAATTCATTCTAGTTTCTTTGTACCACTTTTTGTCAAATTGTTTTTACACAAATTGTTTTATACCTTACTTAGTCTTTCTGAAGTCAATGTATGTTATTTATTGTATTTCCTAGTAAAAATTTAGAAAAACAATCACATATCAGAATCAAAGTATTTTGATTCAGGATTCTAGAAAACATTCATTTAAAAACATCCACTCACCCTGGCTCTCTCATTTACTACCTAGAATCTTGGAAAAGGCACTTAACTCATCTGTGCCTCAATGACCTCACTGGAAAGGAACTAATAAGAACAGTTCATTCATGAAGTTCTATGTTAAGAGTTAAATTAGTCAGTACATATAAAATGCTTGGAACATGCCTAACAAAAAGCAAGAATTATTTTAGTTGCTACTACTATCATAGAAAAGCTATGACCAACCTGATACTGAAATTGAAGTCGCTCAGTCATATCCGACTCTTTGTGACCCCATGGACTGTAGCCTGCTAGGCTCCTCCATCCATGGGATTTTCCAGGCAAGAGTACTGGAGTGGGTTGCCATTTCCTTCTCCAGGGGATCTTCCTAACCCAGGGATTGAACTCAGGTCTCATGCATTGCAGGCAGACACTTTATCATCTGAGCCAACAAGGAAGCCATGACCAACCTAGACAGCATATTAAAAAGCAGAGACATTATTTTGCCAACACAAGTCTGTCTAGTCAAAGCTATGGTTTTTCCAGTAGTCATGTATGGATGTGAGAGTTGGACCATAAAGAAAACCGAGTTCTGAAGAATTGATGCTTTTGAACTGTGGTGCTGGAGAAGACTCTTGAGAGTCCCCTGGACTGCAAGAAGATCCAACCAGTCCATTCTGAAGGAGATCAGCCCTGGGATTTCTTTGGAAGGAATGATGCTAAAGCTGAAGCTCCAATACTTTGGCCACCTGATGTGAAGAACTGACTCATTGAAGAAGACCCTGATGCTGATAAAGATTGAGGGTAGGAGGAAAGGGAGGTGAAAGAGGATGAGACAGTTGGAAGGCATCATCAACTCAATGGACATGAGTTTGAGCAAACTCCAGGAGATAGTGAAGGACAGAGAAGTCTGGTGTGCTGTAGTCCGTGGGGTCACAAAGAGTCAGACGCGACTGAACAACAACAATTACAAATCTAATCATTGAAAAAACTGAATGGGAATTAAATCAGGTTTACCAGATTTCCCAGCACCACTTGTTAAAGAGATTGTCTTTAATCCATTGTATATTCTTGCCACTTTCTAACACCATATACAAAAATAAACTCAAAATGGATTAAAGATCTCAACGTAAGACCAGAAACTATAAAACTCCTAGAGGAGAACATAGGCAAAACACTCTCTGACATACATCACAGCAGGATCCTCTATGACCCACCTCCCAGAATATTGGAAATAAAAGCAAAAATAAACAAATGGGACCTAATTAAACTTAAAAGCTTCTGCACATCAAAGGAAACTATTAGCAAGGTGAAAAGACAGCCTTCAGAATGGGAGAAAATAATAGCAAATGAAGCAACCGACAAACAACTAATCTCAAAAATATACAAGCAACTCCTACAGCTCAACTCCAGAAAAATAAATGACCCAATCAAAAAATGGGCCAAAGATCTAAATAGACATTTCTCCAAAGAAGACATACAGATGGCTAACAAACACATGAAAAGATGCTCAACATCACTCATTATCAGAGAAATGCAAATCAAAACCACTATGAGGTACCATTTCACACCAGTCAGAATGGCTGCAATCCAAAAGTCTACAAATAATAAATGCTGGAGAGGGTGTGGAGAAAAGGGAACCCTCTTACACTGTCGGTGGGAATGCAAACTAGTACAGCCACTCTGGAGAACAGTGTGGAGATTCCTTAAAAAACTGGAAATAGAACTGCCTTATGATCCAGCAATCCCACTGCTGGGCATACACACTGAGGAAACCAGAAGGGAAAGAGACACGTGTACCCCAATGTTCATCGCAGCACTGTTTATAATAGCCAGGTCATGGAAGCAACCTAGATGTCCATCAGCAGATGAATGGATAAGAAAGCTGTGGTACATATACACAACGGAGTATTACTCAGCCATTAAAAAGAATACATTTGAATCAGTTCTAATGAGGTGGATGAAACTGGAGCCTATTATACAGAGTGAAGTAAGCCAGAAGGAAAAACACCAATACAGTATACTAATGCATATATATGGAATTTAGAAAGATGGTAACGATAACCCTGTATACGAGACAGCAAAAGAGACACTGACGTATAAAACAGTCTTATGGACTTTGTGGGAGAGGGAGAGGGTGGGAAGAATTGGGAGAATGGCATTGAAACATGTAAAATATCATGTATGAAACGAGATGCCAGTCCAGGTTCAATGCACGATACTGGATGCTTGGGGCTAGTGCACTGGGGCGACCCAGAGGGATGGTATGGGGAGGGAGGAGGGAGGAGGGTTCAGGATGGGGAACACATGTATACCTGTGGTGGATTCATTTTGATGTTTGGCAAAGCTAATACAATTATGTGGAGTTTGAAAATAAAATAAAATTAATTAAAATTAAAAAAAAAAAAAAAGAATATGGAGGAATTAATCCTCATATACTGCTGTAAGAATTTAAAGTAAAAAAAAAATAAATAAATCAGGTTTAAGATAAGATAGCAGCCATATACATTGAGTATAGAAAAGGATTGTAGAAGAAAAGAAACATGATATTATTTCTTATAATAGAATTGCATTTTTCTCCCTTAAAGGACATTAAAAACTTCAATTGAACAATTGTTTTCATAGGAGGCATTACTTTCTCCATAATTTCAATATAGTTTTTCCCTCTAGACAAGTTCATGTTCTGCTTATTAAAGGGACAGTCCCAGTTTTACCAGCCCCAAGCATCCAGTATTATGCATTGAACCTGGACTGCTGACTCATTTCATATATGATATTTTACATGTTTCAATGCCATTCTCCCAAATCATCCCACCCTCTCCCTCTCCCTCCCCATAGCATAGAGGGATGCTATGGGGAGGGAGGAGGGAGGAGGGTTCAGGATGGGGAACACATGTATACTTGTGGCGGATTCATTTTGATATATGGCAAAACCAATACAATATTGTAAAGTTAAAAAAATAAATTAAATTAAATTAAAAAAAATAAAGGGACAGTCATATCTTTAATAAGGGATATGTTGTGGCTTGTTATTACACTGAATATATCAGCCCCTTGAAAGGGTTAATCATCTTTTTGTATGATACTTAGACACAGGGAGATACAAGGATCTAAGAATGCATTTCACCAATAGGTAGTCTTTGCTTTGGGAGAAGCTTCATGAAGAGTAGAGTTCTGAATGCTTGTAGGGCTAGGCCAAGTAGTAACCTGAGAAACATGGAGAATAACTTTTCATCAGAGGCCTATTGGGCCATAGTAGGAATGGGTCTGCAAAGAAGGCCTAGAAAAGAAAGTGGATAGAGAAGCAATAGACAGGAGAGGAGAATACAGATAAGCAAAGGCCAAAAAATAACATACAGAGAAACTTTAAGACATCTCAGTTCAGTTCAGTTGCTCAGTCATGTCCGACTCTTTGTGACCCCATGAATTGTAGCATGCCAGGCCTCCCTGTCCATCACCAACTCCCAGAGTTCACTCAGACTCATGTCCATCGAGTCAGTGATGCCATCCAGCCATCTCATCCTCTGTCGGCCCCTTCTCCTCCTGCCCCCAATCCCTCCTAGCATCAGAGTCTTTTCCAATGAGTCAACTCTTCGCATGAGGTGGCCAAGGACATCTCAGAGTATCAATAAACTGGGATTTAACATTTCTATGAAATGTAAGACAAGCTTCATACCTCAAAAAATAGGTAAAGATTGGAATTCTTTATTCCCCACCTACAGATAAGAAATCTTTTGAAATTATTTGTACCCTCTGTGCATGCTTTTAAAAATTGGTTTATTAAATAGAAGAGATGACCTTACTTTTAATGAATAACTTTGGTTCAAATTGTTACTTACTGTCATAATGCCTTGATACCTACCTAAAAAATAAAGTTATTTAGAAGCATTAACTGTATGCAAATATGATAAATAAAAAGAACTAATGAAAGCAAAAAAGCTTCTTCCAGGGAGGCATTAGTATAAAGTTGAGGAAAAGAATAGGTACAGTATGATAATTTTGAGCATAGTAATGCTGATTGATCAGATTACATGTGGTGAACAAAAGGGATAAGTGGTCAGGCATGAGTGATAATGCCTGAAAAGAAGACAGAGTTAAGTAGATGGTTACAAGCCATGGCCAAGTATGATCAGCTCTAACAAATGGAGTATAGTAACAGAAGCTGAAAGTTGTAATGAATGTGTGAAGAGGCAGGTCAAAAGAGATTCACAGGACATTTAATACTTAAAGGCATTAACATTATGGGCATAATTGGAAAAAACAAGAGGCAGCATCCATTACAGGACTGTTAGAGGCAAGGACAAAAGAAACACTGAAAGGATAAAATGAAATTTCATTTTCACTGATGGTGCTTAATCAAAACTTTGGAAGCAGATAAACAACTGGAGAGGTTTACTTAACAATGCTTCTATTCTCCAGTGGATTAATATGCCTCTTTAGTTCTCAATAGTAGACAAATGGATGCTGAAATAGCTAAAGTAAATTACATGAATTTACTATGTCCAATGACAATTTCTTCTATTCTATGACAATATGTCTCTTTCCATAATTGGTTCGGTGTTATAATTGTAAATGCATTATGCAATGTGAGATTTATGTTCACTGATTATTGTATATAAGTTGGCAATAAAATGATGCATGTTACAGAGGCTTGAGGGTCACTATTCTTCGCAATTGTCAGTTTAAAGTTTGGTTCAAATTTAGCTAAATAAAGTTCACAGAGTTAAGAGAAGACAATCCACTATATTGAAATAGAATATTTACACAGACTTTTCCTTTTTTCCATTTTTAAACTTATTTTCTTTTTTCATTTAGTCTTCCAAGTCCTCTTTCATTTTAGAGCAGAGGTTAGGTTCTGGAACTTCTTAAGAGCAGATGCACTGCTCACTGTATGCTGAACTGGTTCTTGCTTGTCTTATAGATATTAAATACATATCTCCTTTTATATTTGTTAAAACCCAACATACAGTCTCAGGCACTCTATTTCTTACCATAATGTATTTATGTATTTAGTATATAATTAGTTACATCTAACATTGTGTGTGTTTACGTTTGTATGTATATATGTGTATGTGTGTGTATACTGGAGGAGGGCATGGCAACCCACTTCAGTATTCTTTTCTGGAGAATCCCATGGACAGAGGAGCCTGGAGGGCTACACACCATGGGGTCGAAAAGAGTCGGACACAACTGAAGTGACCAACTGTGTGTGTGTATATATCGACAGATGAATGTTTATGGAAGGTTTACATTACTCATGATCCTGCCCACCTCTGTTCTCTATTCTGTCATGGAAGTTTTAATCATCAGCCATTATTATTTGATCTTTTAGTCTAGGGCAGGACGAAGGGGAAAGAAACAGTGACAACCCACAAAGTATCAGGCAAGTATAACAGCTCTTCAAAAGTCATCTCATTTGATTCTCACAACCACCTTGGAAGATATATATGGTATTCTCCTTCCTTTTCAGATATGGATAATATACTATTTAATACTTAATTATGGAGAGTGAAATAGCTTTCCTTCAGTGAGGAAGCCAGTAAGAAGCACTACCGAAATTCATTTTCTGGGCAGAATCCTTCCTGACAGATTTTGATCAAAAGATAAGCACCCAGCCAAGAGAAACCAAAAAGTGTGGATAGTAGATGTTTTGTTTTGCTTTCCAAATAAAGGAAGACTTTTTAGACTTGGAAACAGAGGTATGTGGAGGAAATAATTATGTCTTCAAATTTCTGCTGTTTTTTTAATATGCAAAGGAATATCTTCCGAGGACAAGGCCACAGTCTCCAAATGTAAAGTTCACACCAAGAGTTTTGGATTATTATAAAAATGTTCTAAAAATCTAGCCACACACACTTCAACTTTCTTAGAAAGTAGGAGCCTCCTTACCATCAGAAGTTTAAAACAAATGCTGATGATTATATATGTCATGTTATTAAACAGATTCCAGCTTTTGGTGGGAGATGAAAATAGGTAACCTCTAAGTTCCCCTTTCAACTTCTTCTACTGACTTTAGAAATGATGCTAAATAACAATTTTAAAATGAAGAGATAATTTAGCATGTTTTCACTTTGCTCCCAAGATGATATGGTTATTTTTAAAACATGTACACTTTTTCAATTATCCTTTGATTGCATGATTCTATTTGTTATTTGGTGAGTGAAAGGGGCTACAATGTGGAGTGTTTCAAATCCTATAACATCTTATTGTCTACTTATAAGAATTAATATGGATATATATGCCACTTCAGTGAAGATTTATGTAATTATATGTTAATATATGATACATTTTAATTATCCATAGGTAATCTAACCTAAAACCTAAGAGAGAGAAAAATAGTTTTCAACCTCTGTGAAATGAAATCTAACCTCTGTGAAATGAAATCTATACATTTCTGTCTATATATACATATATATATATACACACACACATGTATTTATACATATATATTTCATGTTTTGGATGATGACTTTTACTTTGCTTAATATAACAGAGTAGAGGGGTACTGTTTATATAATCCAAATGAGTTTCTAAGAAATCTAGCTCCTATTCATAACCTTACATTATTCTATATATGGATTTTGAGCTTTGGAAAGAAGAGTCTATGTACTGTTAGCTTTTGACTAAAAGTTTGGTGGCCAACATATAAAGTAGCACTCAATGGATCTGATGAGTAAATTGAAAGCTGCTTAAAAGTAATTAGCTTTTCTGGAATTCACAAGGAAATGAACCGAACATCAGCTAATCCTCATTTTATAGGTATTTCATGCTGTGGCTGTCAACTCTGGCTATATACCTAGACACATAATAAAGATTTTGGTAAAGTGCCAATGATGAAAAGGCCACTACTATACTCTGAAACAAAAACTACAACATAGAGATTAAAGCATCTATATTTTTTAATGCTTCCTCAATGATTCTTACAATCCTGCAATTTGGGAATCACTATTATTGACAACCATTTATTCCTGGACATGAAGCAAGACATGCTCTGTGAATACAGGACTCTATTATTTATTCCACTATGTTAAAAACACATATCCCTACTTGGGGACATATTCTGCCTCTTACAATCAAGATTACCTTTAGAGTATGTGCATAACTTAAAACAGAAAAAGAAAATGCTTCAGTTTATGTCTATGACATTACAGAAACATTCCATATTATAAATGTCTCAGTTTAGACTGGTAATAACATATAATTAAAATAGATGAGTCCACCGTAAGTTGTTAGATCACACTGCTATTTTTCTAACTCATAAATTATAAAGAGCATAGAAAACAAATTTATAGGGGCCTTAGTCAGTGAAAGGGCTTCCCTGGTGGCTCGGTGGTAAAGAATCCGCCTGCCAAGGCGGAGACCTGGGTTCGATGATCACTGGGTGGGGTAGAACCCCCAGAGAAGGAAATGGCAACCCACTCCAGTATTCATGCCTGGGAAATTCTATGAACAGAGTATTCTGGTGGGCTACAGTCCATGCAGTTGCAAACAGTCGGACACGACTTAGCGACTAAACAACAAACAAGTGAAAAATAATCCCCTCATTTCTATTTTTAAACCAAATACATCCTCTTCCTTCCCTGCTGCTGCTGTCATGTCAGTCGTGTCCGACTCTGTGCGACCCCACAGACTGGCGCCCACCAGGCTCCCCCATCCCTGGGATTCTCCAGGCAAGAACACTGGAGTGGGTTGCCATTTCCTTCTCCAATGCATGAAAATGAAAAGTGAAAGTGAAGTCGCTCAGTCGTGTCTGACTCTTAGTGAACCCATGGACTGCAGCCCACCAGGCTCCTCCATTCATGGTAGTTTCCAGGCAAGAGTACTGGAGTGGGTTGCCAGTGCCTTCTCCGTCTTCCTTCCCTAACCCCCAATAAAATAGTGAAGAAAAATAAACATTTTCTAGGTTAGGGGAAGCATATTTACAATGATGGGCTGCAGTCCATGGGGTTGCTATGGACACAACCGAGCGACTTAACTTTGACTTTTCACTTTCATGCATTGGAGAAGGAAATGGCAACCCACTCCAATGTTCTTGCCTGGAGAATCCCAGGGATGGGGGAGCCTGGTGGGCTAACGTCTATGGGGTCGCACAAAGTCAGAGACGACTGAAGTGACTTAGCAGCAGCAGCAGCTTGTGCCATTGCTGCTGAATCTCTCTTCCCATGTCTTGATTTTGTAAGATTTTATCTTTATGACACTGGAATGCTCTTAACTGCTTCTAAACCCATCTTCTTTTTCAGTATGTACAACAGCTACAGATCAATTTCTCCTTCTATATAAACATCTGTTTGTCCCATTGTATATGTTCTATATAAACAACCCAGTCTCAGATTAGCCCAACCTGACCATGACACATTAAAATACTAGAAAAGAAGCCAGATATTACAAACTAAGTTCTATCATAGAAAGAATCTCATCCCCCTGCTGTTTTTAGTGCCTCAACTGGAGTCTATCATCTAGCTGGCTAACATTAAGTATCTGTTGAATAAGTAGATAAATTGAGATAAGACTTCTGGTAAAATAAATACAGAGAATACATCATTTGTTCTGATTAATTTTTTTTCTGAGCCAAATAATGTTCTACATGACTATGACAAAAGTAAGATTGATGATGACCTAAAAGAGATGACTGTTTAAGACTGTCTTAGTGCAGGAAGAACTGGTTGCACAATTTTTGCAGCCTTAGAGAGAATAAAATGTATATTCAGCAAAATTAACATTTAATGTATTTAACTTTATCAGAAATTCTATTATCAAATTATAAGCAATTCTCAGTTCAGTTCAGTTCAGTCGCTCAGTTGTGTCCGACTCTTCGTAACCTCATGGACTGCACCAAGCCAGGCCTCCCTGTCCATCACCGACTCCAGGAGTTTACTAGAGGGATGGTACGGGGAGGGAGGAGGGAGGAGGGTTCAAGATGGGGAACACATGTATACCTGTGGCGGATTCATGTTGATATATGGCAAAACCAATATAATATTGTAAAGTGAAAAAATAGAATAAAATAAAAAAATTTAAAAAAAAGAAAGGATAGCTAAAATGATGGTAAATTAAAAGTCTATTTACTGAATGCCAAAAAAAAAAAAACCAAAAAAACCTCATGTCCATTGAGTCGGTGATGCCATCCAGCCATCTCATCCTTGTCGTCCTCTTCTCCTGCCCTCAATCATTCCCAGAATCAGGGTCTTTTCCAAAAAGTCAGTTCTTCACATCAGGTGGCCAAAATATTGGAGTTTCAGCTTCAACATCAGTCCTTCCAATGAATATTCAGGACTGATTTCCTTTAGGATGGACTGGTTGGATCTCCTTGCAGTCCAAGGGACTCTCAAGAGTCTTCTCCAACACCACAGTTCAAAACCATCAATTCTTTGGTGCTCAGCTTTCTTTATAGTCCAGCTCTCACATCCATACATGACTACTGGAAAAGGCATAGTTTTGACTAGACAGATCTTTGCTTTGCTTTGTTAGCAAAGTATTGTCTGTGCTTTTTAATATGCTGTCTAGGTTGGTCATAACTTTCCTTCCAAGGAGTAAGTGTCTTTTATTTTCATGGCTGCAGTCACCATCTGCAGTGATTTTGGAGCCCCCAAAAATAAAGTCTGTCATTGTTTCCCCATCTATTTACCATGAAGTGATGGGACTGGATGCCATGATCTTTGTTCTCTGAATATTGAGTTTTAAGCCAACATTTTTCCACTCTCTTCTTTCATTTTCATCAAGAGACTCCTTAGTTCTTCTTACTTTCTGACATAAAGGTGGTGTCACCTGCATATCTGAGGTAATGGATATATCTCCTGGCAATCTTGATTCCAGCTTGTGGTTCATCCAGCCCAGTGTTTCTCATGATGTGCTCTGCATATAAGCCAAATAAGCAGGGTGACAATATACAACCTTGATGTACTCCTTTCCCAATTTGGAACTAGTCTGTTGTTCCATGTCCAGTTTGAACTGTTGCTTCCTGACCTGCATTCAGATTTCTCAAAAGGCAGGTCAGGTGGTACGGTATTCCCATATCTTTAAGAATTTTCCATAGTTTGCTGCAATCCACACAGTCAAAGGCTTTGGGATAGTCAATAGAGCAGAAATAGATGTTTTTCTGGAACTTTCTTGCTTTTTCAGTGATCCAACAGATAAGCAAATCTAAAGATGTTAAATATTTTCTCTTCCCAGAGTAGTGAGTACAAACAGTTACTTCACAAGTCCAAGACTTGTAAATTATTAATTTAATAATTATTCAATTATATTTAATTTAGTAAATTATTTGTTATTAAAGCTGGAATTTTTGAAGTACTACCCGTAATATAGTTCCTTTACAGGATGATGTTTTTAATAACCAACAGTTGCATCTAAAGCATTGCTTTAAATGACACAATATGTTTCTTCCAAGAAGCTCTGCAAGGCTTTGTACTAATTTCAAGAACTTTTGTACTTGTTTATGAAAGCCCATTACCCACATGCTATATATATTTAGTCATATTTTATGGTACATATTTATATCTCTTTTAGATCTCTAACTATAAATTTTATCAACTTTACAGTATTTTAATATTAAATTTTGCTCCTCTATGTCCTAGAAATTATCTTTAAAGTTTTTCTTTCAAAAAAAAGTTGTTTTTTTTTTCTAAAATTGCAAAATATAAGAACTTTAAGTAGTATAAGTGAACATTGAGAATTTATAAAGCTAAGATATTCTAATTTTGTGAAGCATTACTTTCTGGGGTCCCATTTTATCTTTTTAGAGGCGAAACAAAATTCATGTTTCAGCACAAATAATGACTATATAGAACCTTTGGTATTTATTTTGAAATTACATATTTAGAAAACTTACACAAACTTTTACAATAATCTAAAGTAACATGCAAGTATTTAATTTATGTAAAAAGGTTAATTGCATTATTCATGTTCTGTTTCATCCTTTCCTTTACTTACTAAACAGATGTCAACTGAACTACGTGAGCCTTTCCTGTCCTAAGGACTGGGAAAACAAAGATGAATTAGATATTGGCCTGCTCATGGTGACCTTCTAATTTAGTAGGGAAGTAACAGTGGAAACAGTGTCAGACTTTATTTTTTTAGGCTCCAAAATCACTGCAGATGGTGACTGCAGCCATGAAATTAAAAGATGCTTACTCCTTGGAAGGAAAGTTATGATCAACCTAGATAGCATATTCAAAAGCAGAGACATTACTTTGCCAACAAAGGTCCGTCTAGTTAAGGCTATGGTTTTTCCAGTAGTCATGTATGGATGTGAGAGTTGGACTGTGAAGAAAGCTGAGCACTGAACAATTGATGCTTTTGAACTGTGGTGTTGGAGAAGACTCTTGAGAGTCCCTTGGACTGCAAGGAGATCCAACCAGTCCATTCTAAAGGAGATCAGTCCTCGGTGTTCTTTGGAAGGACTGATGCTAAAGCTGAAACTCCAATAATTTGGCCATCTCATGGAAAGAATTGACTAATTGGAAAAGACTCTGATGCTGGGAGGGATTGGGGGCAGGAGGAGAAGGGGACGACAGAGGATGAGATGGCTGGATGGCATCACTGACTCAATGGACGTGAGTTTGGGTGAACTCTGGGAGTTGATGATGGACAGGGAGGCCTGGCGTGCTATGATTCATGGGGTCGCAAAGAGTCGGACATGACTGAGCGACTGAACTGAACTGAACATGTATAGAAAATATTTCCATTAAGATTTTACGTTAAAAAAAAAAAAAACAAAACACTATATTGACAAAGAAACCAGGGAGGACATCAGAGGGTATATGAAAGCTTTGATTGTGCCTTAAACAGAAAGTAGGTATTTGTAAGCAGACAGGAGAAAGCAGTGTTCCTGGCAGGAGACAGCATATGTAAGATCAAAGAGGAATGAAATACCAGAGCATGTCTGGGAAACTGGAAGGTTTTTTTTTTTTAACCCCCACCCCCACCCCCACCCCCCCGCCGCAGGATTAGGGGCAGGAGGAAAAGGGAATGACAGAGGATGAGATGGTTGGATGGCATCACTGACTCGATGGATGTGAGTTTGAGTGAATTCCGGGAGTTGGTGACGGACATGGAGTTCTGGCGTGCTGCGATTCACGGGGTTGCAAAAAGTCGGACACAACTGAGCGACTGAACTGAACTGAACTGAGGTTCAAGTTTCATGGAAGCCAAGTAAGAAAACAGGGCAAAAAAATGTTACTAAATGTCAGACAGGAAATGTTAGTCTCATTCCACATGTCAAGAAATATGCCTTCTTTTTCCTGAAGTCACTGGGTAGTCATCTGCAATTAAGCAAATCCATTTCACAGTAGACTTACCTTTTCGAAAACTACAATATTGGTAAGTGTTTCTATATAGCAGATTAGGGGGAAGTAGGACCAGATCTAGGTTTGAGGTTACTGAAATTATCCTCATGAGAATGAAGAGAATAGGAAAGAAAGAATGAAGGCAAGATATTTTTGAAGTTAAAATTTACTAGAATTTGGAAACCAATTGGATATGTTAGCTAAGGAAATGAAGCCATAGCAATAGTTCTAAATTTTCTTATTCAGGGCCATGCAGAGTTATAAACTAATTAACTAGGGCAAAGACAAAAGTAAATCCTGTAAGGCAAAATTAATGATCCAAGTTGTAGGTGCACAGGTTTACACATAATGTGGAACATCCAGATAGTATTATCTACTATGTTGCTTGCTATGTTACATCCTGGTTACAGCAGAGAGTTATAGTTGGATACAGAGACTCTGAAGTCATTAGTTCATGTAAAGATGTTGAATGATATAAAGGAGATATAAAAAGTAGGTCAGTTTGAGGATAATACAGACTAGAAACCTAGGAAATACCTGCAAGTTCCGACTGGGACATGTTATTACATTCTAAGAATGTAAAATTTTATCAGACTTTCATATGCTTTAGTTATAAGCAATATTACAGAAGTTCCTTTTGTAATTAAATATAAAATATTAGCTCAATTAAAACACTATTTGATAAAGTATGTTTGTAGTAGTTTAAAATACTATTTTATGTATTCAATTTTGGATAAATAGCAACCAACTTGTCATTTATATCTTTTTTATTTTTGCTCTGTAATAACAATAATCTGTACTTGATTTAATTATTTATAATTACTTGTATCCACTGTAGGAGAGTAGGTACAAATTATAATGTATTCCTAAGATAAGAAACATTAACAAGCAGGTTATGTAATTTCTTGTATGAAGGCAAAAAAAATCATTTAAAAATAATAATTTATCTAATGTGCTATAATCAACACTACATCAATCTCCACACATTTGGAATTGTTTCCTTGGAGACACTTTGTATTATTAACATTTTCCCCATTGGAACTACATATACACAACACAGAGAATCAGAAGTTGTCAATCATTAACTTAAATATAGCTCTAGGCTGTCAAGTCTCTGGTTCCCTGGAGAAACAATCACAAAACCTATTTAATGGGGGCTTTTGCTGCTAAGAAACAACTGAGAAACAACTGTGTTATCTTATAATTTATCACAGATATATACTGCATCTGGTAGTGTAATAAAAAAATAAACCACTTACTTGAACAGGAACAGAAATCGTACACAGCTAAAATGCAACCCCAATAACTTATTTTATCTACAAGTTATTTCATCTTTTTTTTTTAATTTGCAGAACTGCAAATCTCTTTGGCATTGTCTGCTTCCCCATATTGGTTTAACAAACATGCACTGAATTTCTATCAATATAAGCTGTTTGAGGAGGAATAGGAAAAAGAAAATATTCCTTTATAACCAGAAATAAGTAGAAAAGCAAGAACACAAAATTAAGCCACTATCTTGAGTAAATATAAAAATGAAACAGATGCTTATTAATTAAGTGTGGGAAAGTGATGACAAGGCTGCACGGAACAACGCACCAGCTGTGAAGAATGTAGACAGCTTTTATCTTACCAGACCATTTATTTATTATGCAACAGACACCTCATGCACTAGAAAAGGTGTCAAAACAAAACGATATGAAGAGCTCAGATTTCAGCTTTCCAAACTCTGAACAGTACTTGATTTTACCTACTTGTCTAAGGGATAATCTCACTTTCATGTTTAAAAGTTTTAAGGATGCTCCAGTTCATGGTATTTTCTTCCACTAAAAGCTGTATGACTAAAGTATTATTTATGACATTCTGTTGTATCAATATACCAAGAAGAGAGGCTTTAAGTATGGAGTCTACTTTTACAGAGTCCATAATAATAACAAATATTGGGGAAAAAGTAAAAGATCTAAACAGAGAAAACTATGAACACAGACTCAATTATCAGCTGTTTTTACCCAATTTACATACAATTAAATTTTATATAAAGTAAAATTTAAAAGGCTTCTTGTGAGACACTGTGATGATCAATGAATTCCATTTTCAGTTTCCACTTCTGCAGAGATTAGTGGCAATCGAATTTCTTCATTTGTGCAATTTGATAATGAGCCATTAAGGTAGTCTAATCAATTGAATCTGTTTTCCCTTGTGATCCTGCCTGCTCTCAGAGAAATGAATTCAGTAACATTGACAGTTGACCCTTAGTTTTTGTTGATGTTGTTATTTAAGTAATGAGAACATTTCTATTTTTTACATATGTGATTTTATTTGAATTTAATTTTGCAGTAGTATACAGACTACCTGATATTGTATCTCTCAATTATTTTACTTATTTAAAAGACAATAATAAAACAAAAATCCTTCAAAAAGCAATGAACAGCAACAAAAGATGCAGAAATGTAATTAGGAACTAAATGAAAAAGAATGTTTTCTACTTAAGTGATAAAAAAATATCAATAAAGTATGATCTGCAAATGTGTTCCTTTCAAATTAAAGAATATGAAAGATCAGAAATGCTGAGTTAAGTTTGGCACTTCTGTTTTCTTTAGGACAAATAGAGTACAATTTCTCTGGAGAGCAATGCCACCATCAGTATCAAGAATCAACCTGCCATTCAAATCCTCAGTCAGTAAATGTGTAATAAAAGAAAAAAATCACAAAACGTGAATCTATGCAAAACCTAGAGTATAGAATAAGGAACAGTATCAATGTCTAAAAAGCAAAACAAATTTCAAATGAGTTACCAATTCAGATGATTTTCACATCAGCCATTAGATATAATTGTGAATACTATGGGATACCCTTTATAATTTACAGTGGCTCAGTGGGTAAAGAACCTGCCTGCAATGCAGGAGATGCAGGAGCTGTGGGTTCTATTCCTAGGTTGGGAAGACCCCCTGGAGGAGGGCATGACAACTCTCTCCAGGATTCTTGCCTGGAGAATCCCTATGACCAAGGAGCCTGGCTGTCTACAGTCTACAGGTCTCAAAGAGTTGGACACAAATGACATGACTGAGCACAGCACAAGGAAGTAATACCCATTGGTAAAGCCCACAGATATGGATTATTTCCCAAAGATATATGGAGAAGAGGAAAAACTAGTTGAACACCTCAGATAAAAGTGAGAAGAAACAGAAAGATTAAAAAAAACAAATATGGACGAGACATTTTGGTAGGAAGACAGAATATCTGGAAACAAACTGCTCATAATCTGTAAATTAATAATTAAGGTAGCATCTTATAGCTGAGCGACTCAGAGAAGGCAATGGCACCCCACTCCAGTACTCTTGCCTGGAAAATCCCATGGATGGAGGAGCCTGGTAGGCTCCAGTCCATGGGGTCACTAAGAGAGTTGGACACGAATGAGTGACTTCACTTTCACTTTTCACTTTCATGCATTAGAGAAGGAAATGGCAACCCACTCCAGTATTCTTGCCTGGAGAATCCCAGGGACAGAGGAGGCTGGTGGGCTGCTGTCTATGGGGTCGCACAGAGTCGGACACGACTGAAGTGTCGGACAGGACTGAAGTGACTTAGCAGCAGCAGCAGCAGCATCTTATAGACACTACATCAATCAGTTGGAAGACAAAATCAATGCTGCCCAGCTCTCCGGAAATGGGAACAAAACACCAAGGATGGTTTACTGTATTTTTTCATTCATTTTCAAAATCTAAGAGACATCAATGGAGCTACTCATGTAATGATAAGGTGATATTTAGACACTCTGAATCTTAATAAGTAATCTAAAGTTACACATGTATGTGTATTTATTTGCTGCTGCTGCTGCTGCTGCTAAGTCACTTCAGTCATGTCCGACTCTGTGTGACCCCATAGATGGCAGCCTACCAGGCTCCCCCATCCCTGGGATTCTCCAGGCAAGAACACTGGAGTGGGTTGCCATTTCCTTCTCCAATGCATGAAAGTGAAAAGTGAAAGAGAAGTCGCTCAGTCGTGTCCAGCTCTTAGTGACCCCATGGTCTGCAGCCTACCAGGCTCCTCTGTCCATGGGATTTTCCAGGCAAGAATACTGGAGTAGGGTGCCATTGCTTTCTCCTATTTATTTGCTATATATATATATATATATATATATATATATATATATATATATATGTAACTTTTGAATTGTTGTTGTGACACATTTTTCCAGATTTATAAGTTCAGAGAAAATGTTAAACAAAGCAGATGATTCCATAAAACTGATCTCTATGTCCACAGCAAATAAAAATATGGCAAGAAGAATACCATAGCAAAATTTCATGATAGAATTCATGGAAAGACACAGAATATGATTTATATTTACTTTATGAATAAAATTGTCTTTATACTTAATATACCTAAGCAAAAGGGGAGAACAATAAAAGTAAAAGCAGGAAAAACCTGATGCCCTGGGGTAAGTTTTTTTTTTTTTTTTCATTTTTATTATAATGCTGTCTGTGGAAGAATAGAGGTTCATAGTAACAGAAATAACACCCTTTGATTAATGCCTAAAAAGTGCTTCAAAGGCAAAATACTAAACTTTCCCCAAAAGAAAAATAATGCATCTTCAAGGGCAAATGCATCTGAGGACAAATCTATAATGATGAAAAATTTCATGCATGACTTAGAGTAAACCATCTTTCAAAGATGATTTTCTAAATTCAAAATGTGTAGCTGGTCATGTATAGCTGACCTGGGCCTGAATTTCTTAAGCAGAAGATCCTGTACAAAGCAGTGATGTATCACATGGACAAATGTCAAAAATATCAATAAATATGCTGAAAGGAAAAACTCCATCAGATTTTCAGTTGTTCCTTCTCTGCTGATAGAGTCGATGCAAACATAACACAGCAATCCATTAAAGATGCAGCAGGCCACCTCTGGCATGTACTTTTGCATCTTAGGATAAAATTTAAGGAGTAGATGTTGCTAAGCAAGATTAAATTAAATATGATTTAAAGGACACTAACCAGTGGAATGACTTTTTCTATTCAATCTAGCAACCCATGTGCAATCTGTGCCTGGTACTGTTCTCTCAGTGGTAACTTCAGAGGTTTTTGACAGCCCTGACATTCACTTAATATGGCTATACGCCATTGATCAAGTAACCTTTGTAGAGTAAAATAAGAGTAACTTGTCTGCACAGACAAGTGCAACAGTAGGCTGGAGAAAGAGACTATGAAAGAATAGAACACATGGAAATTGATATCAAGGTATCTCAATTTATCAGTTTGTAGCTGCTAAGCATAAATGTGTGGCCAAAGTCTATATGAGATGTAAATGATGATAAAAAATGACTGTTAGACCAAAAAAGCAAAATATATATTGATACAGTCCATATAAACACATCAGTACTGAGATAATAATAAAATAAAATTTATACTGATCATGCTATGTATTGTTATAGAGTCTGATTCCTCCAGGAGAATTTTATTATTCATTAATAATAAAAATAACTTCCTTCAGTAAACACTTCAAATCTTTAATCAAAGACAATAATTAGACATACCAATATCCATTATTGCATGAAAAATAAGTATTTGTAATCCCTTAATCATTCTCTGGATTTGTACTGTAATTTTTTCCCTATAATCTGGGTCACCACTGATAGCCTCTGTTCAAAGCATTTTACAATCTTGTTCTTGTCAAGAGGCAGATAGCATTTTCACAGCTGAATTTGCCAGAGTCCTGTGAGGCTTCACCCACAGGATCAACAAGAATACTTTTGTAACCTCCACTTCCTTTCCCACATGTCTTGAGTGATTGCACGTCTGAGGATATTAAGCATGCCAGCAGATGTGTATGACAGAGCTATTTATCTCAGACAGCTCTCTCAGGAATGCAGTGAAGCTATTATTAAAATTTTTCACAAACTGTAAGCTCAACCACCATTTTATAACAGTGCCTTTTATATTGTTGTTTTGGCTTTTAAAAATCTATTAAATGTATAACAAAGAAAGATATGTTAAAGCTACATGATTTTTCAAGTTACGATACACTTTTGGTGCCACAGGTAAATTCTTTTATGTCATGCAGTATGCTACTGTATTTTTTTTTAATGAAACAGATTCATTTTAATTTGGATTTCTGTATTGTACTCACTAGATGGCACTATCAAAGTACTTCTAAATCCATAAGCTTCTCAATAATACATTCTGATATTAAAAAATAGAATTTAGGTTTCTATGTACTTAAAAAGTACATAACGCTAAAATTGTCTCTTGAAAGTAGACTTTAAAAATGTCATAAAAACAACCAAGATGTCCCAAATTAGCTTCTGAAACTGCAAAGCCTGAGTCTAGAGTATGGTGTCTTTTAAAATAGTCACTCTTTTGCTCTTCAGCTTTTAAAACCAATCTTTTAAATAATTTCAAATACACCTTCCATGGGCAAAGCTTATATGGTTAACACCACCAGCAGAGAGGGGAGATTCAAAATAGTGCTGCTGACACTAACAGTTTCTTTCCTAACAGGTTAAGGTAGCTTAGTGAGAGGTGAGTGTGAATAGAGAGTCTCAGGGAGATGGAAGTAATGCTTTAGAAAATATTTAATGTATTTTTGAGGCTTCAATTGAGTAATTTGGGATAAAACAGACTTGAGTGTCTACTAACTTCAAATTTAATCTCCACTACTTATAAAAGTTGAACAATACATATAATCTCTTATAACTTCATTTTGTCTTTGTTAAAACACATATAGTCAAAATTTTATTCTCAAGTGTTTTTAACTTGAAATTTTATTAGTATGCTTTGCTTCTACTTCTAACTTATATAATTTTTATACTTAAATAGTTGATGGACAGGGAGGCCTGGCGTGCTGTGGTCCATGGGGTCGCAAGGAGTCAGACATGACTGAGTGACTGAACTGAACTGAAGTAGTTAATTACAGTGCTAACGTTTAGAAAACTATGAAAAGCGCCATCTACAAATATCAATGACACCCTGCTACCTCTCTTTCATCTATTATTAGTTCTTACTGGAAAATTGGCTTCCATTTAGGGAAATTGGCTGTAGGTGTGGTTCTCTATTAACACTTTGCTCCCTAATATAAGGCCTGCCTATGTAAAACCCTTCAGTTTCACTGCAACAAAGCAGCTTTTATAAAGAATCACAGGTCAGATGTAGCTACCTAAATGCAACATTTCTGTACACCAAGATTTCCTTCATTATCCTTTTTCAATTAGTCTCTTTGCCAACATTAGCTAAGACCTTAAACTGAGACTTTTGATGCTTGCTCAAGACAAATAGATATTCTTACACTGAACGTGCAAGTTCCCTGATAAGAGGACTTCCCCTAGGAGGATTCCCATTTGGTTATTGAACCCAGGAATGTCTGTGGGAGTTTCAGCTTTGGGCCACAGAGAGAAATGTTAGTCTCTCAGTTGTGTCTGACTCTCTGCCACCCCATGGACTGTAGCCTACCAGGTTCCTCTGCCCATGGGGTTTTCCAAGCAAGAATCCTGGAGTGGGAAGCCATTCTCTTCTCCAGGTGATCTTTCCAACCCAGGGATCAAACCCGGGCCTTAGGAAGATTCGTTAATATCTGAACCACCAGGGAATCCATTGGGCCACAGGGAAATGGTCAAGTTTGGGATGAGATATTTGGACAGGCAGGTGGAATCTTACATTGTACAATGTGGGAAGAAGTTGATTCCAGGCTCTTAGGTTAAATCATCTCCTCTCCTTTCCCCATATGGTTTATTGTCTCTAAACATAACACTTTTTTCTTCCTCAAAAATTTAGTATATCTCTGTGTTAAAAGTTTAGATAGAAACCATGCATGCACCATAAATAATTACTTCTTAAAACATTCCTTATGCATAAAATTTTTATACTTTAACCTCTCAGTTTTTGTTCCAAAACTTTAATCAGATATTTCTCAATGTCATATAAGCAAATAAAATGTAATTTGTGTGTCCATTACTGTACTGAATAAGGTCAATAAAAATATACAAATGATATTTCTAGAAATCTGTACAATGTAGATACTATACTGTGGAAAATTCTTAAAGAGGTGGGAATACCAGACCACCTTAACTGTCTCCTGAGAAACTTGTATGCAGGTCAAGAAGCAATAGTTAAAACTGGTAATGGAGAAAAGACTGGTTCAAAACTGGGAAAGGAGTATATCAACATTGTATATTGTTACCCTGCTTATTTAACTTCTATGCAGAGTACATCATACAAAATGCTGGACTGAATGAATCACAAGTTGGAATCAAGATTTGCCAGAGAAATATAAAAAACCTCAGATAGGCAGATAATACCACTCTAATGGCAAAAAGTGAAGAGGAACTGAAGAGCCTCTTGATGAAGGTGAAAGAGGACAGAGAAAAAGCTGGCTTAAAACTCGACATTCAAAAAAAAGAAGATCATGGCATCCAATCCCATCACTTCATGGCAAATAGATGGGGGAAAAAGTAGAAACAGTGACAGATTTCATTTTCTTGGTCTCAAAATCACTGCAGATGGTGACAGCAGCCATGAAATTAAAAGACGCTTGCTCTCTGAAAGAAAAGTTATGACAAACCTCAACAGCAGAGACATCACTTTGTTGACAAAGTTCCATAGAGTCAAGTCTATTGTTTTCCAGTAGTTAGATATGAGTGTGAGAGCTGGACGATAAAGAAGGCTTAGCACTGAAGAACTGATGCCTTCAAACTGTGGCATTGGAGAAGATGCTTGAGAGTCCCTTGGACAGCAAGGAGATCAAATCAATCAACCTAAAGGATATCAACCCTGAATATTCATTGAAAGGACTGGTGCTGAGGCTGAAGCTCTAATAGATTGGCCACCTGAACCAAAGAGCCAATTCACTGGGAAAGACACTGATGCTGGGAAAGATTGAGGGCAAGAGGAGAAGGGGACATCAGAGGATGAGATGGTTGAATGGCATCGCTGACTCAACAGAGATGAATTTGAGAAAACCAGGAGACACTGAAGGACAGGGAAGCCTGGCATGAGGTTGCAAAGAGTCGGACAGGACTTAGTGACTGAATAACAACAAAAATAGTATGTCTTAAGTATATATACAACATTCATGATAGAAAGTTTGTTTCTGAGATACTACTGAAGAAGTTGGATGGGAGGAGGGGGCATTAACTGAACATCTACTATTTAAATATAGCATCAACATTTATATATAAATCGTTTCATCTAATCCTCACAGTAACTCTAAGAGAGCTACTATTATCATCAAAAATCACAAAATAGATGAGGAAATAGAGTACACAAATATAAGTCAGGACAAAAACTAAAAACAAAACTACAGAAGCAAGCACATCAGTCAGAATACATGAAAACAAACAAATAAACAAACAAAATTTGACAAGTTTGTGTTTTAAAAAAAGCCAACAACTGTAATGAAAAAATAAAGACAAAGTCAATAAAAGAGTTAAACATTTAACACATTAGACAGCTCACAGTAAAGAAACTGGGATGGGCTCTAAAATATGAAAAGATATTCTACTTCATTAGATATCCTAGAAATGTACATTTAACCTATTGAGAGTCATTTTAAAATCCACATTGGCATAGTTTTGAATAGAACAGTCTTATGGACTCTGTTGCAGAGGGAGAAGGTGGGAAGATTTGGGAGAATGGCATTGAAACATGTATAATATCATGTATGAAACGAGTTGCCAGTCCAGGTTCGATGCATGATACTGGATGCTTGGGGCTAGTGCACTGGGATGACCCAGAGGGATGGTATGGGGAGGGAGGAGGGAGGAGGGTTCAGGATGGGGAACACATGTATACCTGTGGCGGATTCATTTTGATATTTGGCAAAACTAATACAATTTGTAAAGTTTAAAAATAAAATAAAATTTAAAAAAATAAAAAGAAAAGTTGGACAACATTAAGCCAAGAATATAGAACAATAAATGACTCATATAGTGTTGGAAAGAATGAAAACTGCAGTGACAACTTTGGAAAGTAACTTGATATCATTTCCTATGTGGATTCATACTGCTACCAAGGAATTACACACCTAGGTACAAAGCGTAAAGAGCTTTAGCATACATGCATTAAGAGCTACGTAAAAATATTCAAAGGAGCCTTGTTTACAGTATACACTGGATACAATCTAACTGTACCTCAATATTAGAAGACCTCATTTAATGCAGGTATATATGTTTTATACTGCATGTATCAACAGCGTGATTTTTTAAAGTTTCATTTGAAGTCACAAAGAGAAAATAGAAGAAAAATACATATACTATGGTCCTATTTAGGTAAGATTCAAAAACATGAGAGAGGTAAGGGATGTGGCTAAATATCTTACAATACACAAGCCTCTCCCACAGAGAATTTTCCAGCCCAAGTATCAATAGCCACCTCACTGAGAATCCTCTAAAGAAAAGCATAATTAATGCAAATTTCAAGAAAACTTTTAAATAAAAAACTAGTTTTACAATTTTTCCTTTTCTTTTTTACAGATACTGTTTTTAAAGTCTTGGTATATATTTTGCCAAGGATTTTTCCATCAGTTTTTATTAATTTAAAAATATTGTCTTAAAATATTATTTGTCTTGCTTCCTGATTTTTATTGGTGCCTTACTTGCTTCACATTAGTCCCAGTCCCGGGGAGTGGTGCAGGTAAAAGAATGGGCACAGACAGCTTCAAAATATTGCTATTATATTTCTTATTTGAAAGTCACTCATTCGTGTCCTACTCTTTCCGACCCCATGGACTGTAGCCTGCCAGGCTCCTCTGTCCTCAGAATTCTCTAGGACAGAATAGTGGAGTGGATTGCCATGCCCTCCTCCAGGGGATCTTCCCAACCCAGGAATTGAACCCAGGTCTCTCATACTGCAGGAAGATTCTTGACGGCCTGAGCCACCAGGGAAGCCCAAGAATATTGGAGTGGGTAGCCTATCCCTTCTCTAGCAGTTCTTCCCAACCCAGTAATCAAACGGGTATTCTACTTTGCAGGCGGATTCTTTACCAGTTGAGCTACCAGGAAAGCCCCTCTATTTCTTAAGTTGAGTCATAATTACAGGGGGAGTTTGCTTTATTATTTTTCTTTGAACTGTAAATATAGCTGCTGCTGCTAAGTCACTTCAGTCGTGTCCAACTCTGTGTGACCCCATATGGGATGGCAGCCCACCAGGCTCCCCTATCTCTGGGATTCTCCAGGCAAGAACACTGGAGTGGGTTGCCATTTCCTTCTCCAATGCATGAAAGTGAAAAGTGAAAGTGAAGTCATTCAGTTGTGTCCGACTCTAGCGTCCCCATGGACTGCAGCCTACCAGGCTCCTCCGTCCATGGGATTTTCCAGGCAAAAGTACTGGAGTGGGATGCCATTGCCTTCTCCGGTAAATATAGCTAATACTCATTATTTTCATGAATAATTAAACAAATTTAAAAGATTTGGTTAATTATGGTGAATTCATATACTAAATATAAATATGTATTATCTATTATATGTATATTATTATATATCTAATACATATCAATAATCACAAATATGATATTTATTATGTATATATTAACTAGTATAAAATATTATTGACCAAGTCAAATATACACTTATCTGAGTCAATATGAAGGGGATACTAAAATAAAGGCATATCATGACATTTTCCCTTAAAACACACAACTGTATGAATGCTTTAAGATGTATTCAAATACTCAACTTACCTCTGCACATGATAGAGCTACACTGAATTTTTCTCATAGTTAGAAACGTAAGGGATGCATTTACTCCAACTGTGGAGTTACTCCAACTATGTAGTTAAGTCCTAAGTGCTAGAAAGCAGTGACTTGACATACAAATGTAACATTTCTATCTCTTCCTGTATTGATATTTCATTATAAAATTTTTCTAAGCACCTTGTCAATTAGAGAGATAGAAGCATTTCATTCATTCCATTCCTGACTTTCATGAGGATTTTCATTCAAGCAATAACTTTCCATTCTTTCCCCCTCTAGGTAAAAAATGAAAATCAAGTACATATTCACTACATGATTATTTCTTCTTTATAATTGATAGCTATGTGCTTGTAATCTTACAATTAATAAAAAAAAACAACTGTTACAACAAAGTATAACATTTTTCCTTCTCATTTACTTAACTGCCTTGTTTCTTATTTCCATTAAGTGCTCAAGTGTCATTGAAAGTTTTCATTACTGAAATCAGATTTCCAACAGATTTTTCTTTGCTTTATCCCAAATGTCAATATAAATTGCATGTGCATTTTAAAAAATGTAAAGTTATGCTCTGCTATTGACATGTCTGGTGTCAGCACTGTATTTTATCATTATATTCCAGGCCATCATATATACATGAACACACATGTATGCAAACACACACACAAAATACTCTACAAAAGTTAGCTTCTGAGACCTGAAAGGTAACTAGAATCTCAATCCAGCCTCATTCTCCCAATCTCAAAGGACGTGAGTAAGGATTGTGTGAGCCTCTCAAAGCTAAGGGTTTGGAACAGGGATGTAAACAGAGGACAAATATATACCTGTTAAGGGCTTCCCAGGTGGTGTGAGTAGTAAAGAACTTGCCTGCCAATGCAGGAGACACAAAAGATGTGGGTTTGTTCCTTGGGTCCGGAAGATCTCCTGAATAAGGGCATGGCAACCCACTCCAATATCCTAGCCTGGAGAATCTCAAGGACAGAGGTGCCTGGAGGGCTACAGTCTACAGAGTTGCAAAGAGTTGGACATGACTGAAGAGACTTGGCAGCAGTAGCAGCATGTATCTGTTAACATTCTTTTTTTTCAGCAAAGCAGACATTGCACATTGGTCACAGCAGCCTTTGCATTTAATCACAAGAATGAATCAAAATACTTGTCAAAAGAATAAAGCTGAAGAGGAGGTCACCACTGACTTATTTGAATTGGTGTTTGATATATGAGTCTAATTGTGTTCTTTAAACAGTGAAAAAAGTGGCAAAGTCCCAAGGCTCCCTGTCAGATCAAGTCAAATCTTCCTAAGTAGTCATAATGTAAGAAATCAAACCACATGATTATTATGTGTCGAGGCTGGTGATGGTTAGTCAACATGGTTCTTCACGTAAGAAAGAAATTAAAGAGAAATATGATAGTACACAAATGTTATGACTAAGAGAGTTGAGCAGCTTAAAGAACTTCCAAGACGCTTAATTGGCCATTTGGAACCTTTCTTAGCAGAAATGGTTCCCAAGCAGTAGTCAAGTGGTTTGAAAAGCCAATTATCTCCTCCTAATTATAAGGTGTGTTGGTTTTTTGTTTGTTTGGTGACATATTTTTGATAATGCAAGACAAATTTAGTGATAGAGTTATTACAGTTATTATGGAACTTTTGTGTCAAGAAATTATTTCTTTGTTCTTTAAACAAGAAGGAAAAAAAACAAGGAGCTAGTGTTTCTGAGCGTAACCTTTGGATATCACTGGACAGTTGTGTATTTATAAGTCCTTGGTAAAAGTAGACTTTAAAAAATACTAACAATGTAATATATAGTTAAAACAAGCAAACAAACAAAAACTGAAACAGTAAGCTATGTCTTCTCTGTAACTCCCTGAGTGTTAGTTGCTCAGTTGTGTCCTACTCTTTGTGATCCCATGGAATGTAGTTGGCTAGGCTCCTCTGTCCAGGGAATCTTCCAGGCAAGAATACTGGACTGGGTAGCCATTTCCTTCTCCAGGGGATCTCCCCAACCCAGGGATCAAATTCAGGTCTCCTGCATTGCAGGCAGATTCTTTACCAGTTGAGCCACCAGGGAAACCCTAACCTGAACCTACTGTTCACTTAGTCACTAGTCAAGAACTTTGAAAGAAATAGTTGTCACATTATTATTTTTTTTATACTTTTGTTACACAATAAAATATCCTAAAATGTGACATGAGTCTTAGGGGAACTATTCAATCTTCCATTGTTAAGTTTCTAGCTTTAAAAAAAACAGGCAGTGAACTTGATAAACTTTATTCACCATAAATGCCAAAATCTAAGAGTTTTCATAAACAAGATCAATTAATCACTTTTTAATTTTAGGATATAATTTATACAACCTGGGATTGAAGTGAATCACCAGGAACACACCAGAATATTTAGTCTGAATCCATGCACATAATAATCCAAGTGTTTATATGCATACAGGATTATCTGGAATGATGTTCACAAAATGTAAGCACTATATATGGAGAAAGATTCTTGGAGATTTATAACATTTTTCTTATTCTTTTCTGCATCACTTGAATCACTTATAATAATCACATATAATTATTAAAAATAAGAATCAAAATAAAATAAAATGCATTAACAGACAAATCTTGAAGTTAAACAACATAGTAAGAACACTGTATTTGACATAGCTAACTGTATATGGGGAGAACATTAAAAGTAAAAAAATCATTGCTGCATTTCACTTTCCCACTAACCTTGTGCTGAATAACAAACCAGGGCACCACATGAAAGATTAAACCTCAAATTAAAAGCCATACCATAAGCCAAACTTCTTAATCAAAGATGTTTCCAAATAATGATACATTAGAAAGATGTGAAGACAGGTCCAATAGGCATCTTCATTTATCTCTCAGGTGAAAAAAAAAAAAAAGGATTGAGATGTAAGAAAGCTTGATCTATGCTGTCCAAGTGAATTCTGCAATAAATAAAATTCTCAATATTATGTAAAGAATCATAGCTAAGGTAATTTAAGAAGAAAAGTTATTTCAAATAATCTATCTCCAATTTTCCAGCACAATTTTTTTAGCCTTAACATTATGAGTTATTAAATATAAATATCTCTCAGTGCCTGTTTTTGCATGAATATTCCTTAGACATGAGTCTGTCTGAAGACTCTTTTCCCAGACTCAGATTTGAGAGCTAATTTGTATTTATGCTGAAATCAGTGGCATTAATTGAGTTTACCTCCTCCTGATTTCTATGCCAGCAAAGAAATATAATTTAAATTCTAGCAAGAAGGAGAGGCCTATTTGTCTAGAGTTAATCTCTTCAGGATAAATAGTTGGGAGAAAAGGCATCTGTAATTTGTATAGCAAATTTTAGTAAAGATTTAGAACCTAAATCAGTTCCAGATCTCTTGCTAATCATATATTTTATAACTTTAAAAATATTAATCTTCTAGCTTTTCTATATATAAAAATCATAAGTAATTCTAAATCTCTATCTAGTAGAGTTTAATGCGCTTAGTTTATTTTGTAGGGAACTTCTGCTAAATTTACTTTTCTTGTGTTATCCTTTTGTGACTAATAACTATGTGCCACACAAGTGACAAAATGGTAAAGAAAACCAGGAAGCTCTTTTTTCATTAAAAAAGAAATAAGACATTTGAATGTAGCACTGTGATAAAATCTTAACATGCAATCTGGGTAGAAGTATGCCGCATGAGCTTAGTAGGCACTACTACTTAGGAATTTACAAAGAAAGAACTTACTTTTAGTTATTTTATGGTTGATTAGACACACACGGGAAAGGGCACAACTTACTACATTATTATAAAGAAAATAATGGCTTTAATATGATTAATAATAGTATGAAAGACCTCCTTGCTAATTTACTAGTAGTTTTCTAAGCTATTTAAATTCTTATAAAATTTTACATACACCATCCAATTTTCCTATATACTGCCTTTTGCCACTTCACCTACTCTCAAAATTGAATTTCTCTTTTATAGTGGCTTGGAAGGTAACTCTTAACATTCAATAATTCTTTTCTTAACATCTCCAGCACCAGATTCTAAGCTCCTTGAGAAGAGACATTGTATTTATCACCCTGAATCTTTAAGAAGGTCACATATTAAGCATTAAATCTATGTTTCTATAATAGAATAAACATCCTGTTATAACAGGATAACCAATCTGATCAACTGAGTCTATTTGGTTGACTTCAAAGACTCAGAAGGCTAGACATACTGTGATGACTTCTCTGTATCCAGTTTCACTTCTATCATTAAAAAGGTTTTCTTTGTGGTGGTGGTAGTTTAGTCACTAAGTTGTGTCCGACTCTTGCCATTCGATTGACTATAGCCTGCCAGGCTTTGTCCGTGACATTTTCCAGGCAAGAATGCTGGAGTGGGTTGTCACTTCCTGCTCTAGGGAAGTCTTCCTTTACCAGTAGCTAAATAGCCACTGCTAATTGCCTACTATTTTAGTGTAGGTTGGCCCAAGGCAGAATATTATAGAGCTTGAAGACCATATGTAATCAGTCTTAAGGTTCATTTTTCCATTATCTCTATTATTATTTTTTCCCTAGACATGGCATTTAACATAAATGTCTTCATTCTAAATAGGAAAATTTGATTTAATCCACTCAACTCTAGACCATGAGGTAATTAATGTTGTTTGGATCTTCCATGTTTTGAGTTTATTCTATTTAAGTTTCTTAGTTTCAGTTTAGGTCACCAATCCCTCAGCTGTGTCAGACTCTTTGTGAACCTATGGGTTGTAGCACACCAGGCTTCCCAGTCCAACATCAACTCCCAGAGCTTGCTCAAGCTCCTGTCCATCAAATAGGTGATGCCACCCAACCTCTGTCATCCTGTTATCCTCCTGCCTTCAATCTTGCCCAGCATCAGGGTCTTTTCCAGTGAGTCAGTTCTTTGCATCAGGTGGCCAATGTATTGCAGTTTCAGCTTCAATATCAGTCCTTCCAATGAATATTCAGGACTGATTTCCTTTAGGATGGACTGGTTGGATCTCCTTGCAATCCAAGGGACTCTCAAGAGTTTTCTCCAACACCACAGTTCAAAACCATCACTTCTCTGGTGCTCAGCTTTCTGTATAGTCCAGCTCTCACATCCATACATGACTACTGGAAAAGGCATAGTTTTGACTAGACAGATCTTTGCTTTGCTTTGTTAGCAAAGTAATGCCTCTGCTTTTTAATATACTGTCTAGGTTGGTATAACTTTACTTCCAAGGAGCAAACGTCTTTTACTTTAATGGCTGAAGTCACCATCTGCAGTAATTTTGGAGCCCAAAAAGTACAGTCTGTCACTGTTTTCATTGTTTCCCTATTTGCCATGTAGTGATAGGATCAGATGCCAGGAATGAGCATGCTGAATTTTAAGCCAACTTTTTCACTTTCTTCTTTCACTTTCATTAAGAGGCTCTTTAGTTCTTCTTCACTTTCTGCCATAAGGGTGGTGTCATCTGCATATCTGAGGTTATTGATATTTTTCCCAGCAATCTTGATGCCAGCTTGTGCTTCATCCAGCCCGACATTTCTTGTGATGTACTCTGCATATAAGTTAAATAAGCAGGGTGATGATATACAGCCTTGACGCACTCCATTTGTGGTTTAGAACTAGTCTGTCGTTCCATGCCCAGTTCTAATTGTTGCTTGTTTAGCTATATATGGATTTCTCAGGTGGTCTGGTATTCCCATCTCTTTCAGAGTTTTCAACAGTTTGTTGTGATCCGCACAGTCAAAGGTTTTGGCATAGTCAATAAAGCAGAAGTAGATGTTTTTATGGAACTCTCTTGCTTTATCAATGACCCAACAGATGTTGGCAATTTGATCTCTGGTTCCTCTGCCTTTTCTAAATCCAGCTTGAACATCTGGAAATTCATGGTTCATCTACTTTTGAGGCCTGGCTTAGAGAATTTTGAGCATCACTTTGCTAGCATGTGACATGAATGCAATTGTGCAGTAGTTTGAACATTCTTTGGCATTGCCTTTCTTTGGGATTGGAATGAAAACTGTCCTTTTCCAGTCCTGTGGCACTGCTGAGTTTTCCAAATGTGCTGGCATATGGAGTGTAGCCCTTTCACAGGATCATCTTTTAGGATTTGAAATAGCTCTGTTGGAATTCCATCACTTCCACCAGCTTTGTTTGTAATGATGCTTCCTAAGGCCCACTTGGGTCAGTGATCACACCATTGTGGTTATCTGGGTCAGGAAGATTTTTTTTTTTATATAGTTTTTCTCTGTATTCTTGCCACCTCTTCTTATTATCTTCTGCTTCTGTTATGTCCACACCATTTCTTTCCTTTATTGTGCCCATTTTTGCATGAAATGTTCTCTTGGTATCTCTAATTTTCTTGAGGAGATATCTAGTCTTTCCCATTCAATTGTTTTCCTCTATTTCTTTGCATTGATCACTGAGGAAGCCTTCCTTATCTCTCCTTGCTATATCCTTGCTATATCTTAGCTTAGACACTATGAAATCATTACAACTTTCCTCCATATCATATTGGCAATGATCAGTTTTAAAATATTAGATTTGGGTATTCTGGCAGCATTTTAATGTTTTTTCAAGCTTTGATGGAACTGTGTGTTAAAAATTTGCACTAAAATTAGAAGGCTTCAGATAACTGCGGATTATATGTATTCATACATTTCAAGTCTCCATTAGGAACTGATAGAAACAAAATTTGGCCTTTAAAAAATATTAGATGACTACTACTGAAAATATGGTACAAAGTGAAAACAAGGAAAAACCGTTTAAGAGTATGAACTCAATATACTAGATTTATAGGAAAAAGTCTTCAGATTATTTATAAAGTATTATAAATGATTCCCATAATCATTAAATGTATCATATAGAACAGAAAGATTCCCAATGGTTTTTAATAAATTATCAGTAAAAATTGTGAAGATAAGCTACAAGGCATTTCATCTCTTTTTGATTTACATTTTTCTTTAATATCTATTTAGATAGAAAAACTGTTTTAATATATTATAATGTTTACTTTTTCTATATTTCATAATGAAATGTTTTAGCTGAACAAAACATGGATAATTTTTTCACTGTGGTTTGAAAAGATAACATGGTACTTTCATACTCTCTCTGTACTTAGAATTACTATTTCTTGTCTGCCAGTGTATGGCATCTAAAACATCACATGAATTCATTTCCATGCCAATAGGCATGATATAACCTACCTACATTCTTTAGTTATCCTTGGCCACATCTTCTCTATTTTCTTACTCTCCTTATTCTATATATTGCCCCTTAGACTTTGAGGATATTTGCTTTTGGAAACCTTGTTTTAAGATCCTAAAGATTTCATGCTTCCTGTTCTTCTAAAGCTGAGGGAAACTTTACAGATCTTACAGCGTAGAAAACTTAAACCCATTGGCCAAATGAATCAGATACTATCAAGAATGCTTATGAAGACATTTTGAATTTTATAATACATTTATCTTTATTTACTGTAAAATCCTACTCTGCTGCTACTGCTAAGTCGCTTCAGTCATGTCCAACTCTGTGCAACCCCATAGACAGCAGCCCACCAAGCTCCCGCGTCCTTGGGATTCTCCAGGCAAGAACACTGGAGTGGGTTGCTATTTCCTTCTCCAAAGAAATAAACCAAAACCAAAAGTTTCACATCCATTGGACATTTATTGGAACGTGATTTAAGAAAATCCATATGTATCAATATGTATCCTTGTATTCATCTTAAATAGAGTCTCAATTTTCAATATAAAGGAAAAAGACTACTTTCAACATTAACACACATTTAAACATTGGCCT
The DNA here is from genome assembly GCF_055505025.1 of Bos grunniens. NCBI lineage: Eukaryota > Metazoa > Chordata > Mammalia > Artiodactyla > Bovidae > Bos > Bos grunniens. The sequence goes on along the minus strand of NC_141172.1, from coordinate 33,130,329 downwards.
TAGGATTTCTTCAACCTATGAAAGTACTGAATGATAAATTACAATACAACAATATAGTATACTATCATTTTCTAAGTAAAAAAAGATAATTACTAGCAATTATTGAATGCTTCTTATATGCGAAGCACAGTTATTACTTTTATATATTTTAATAACTGAATCCCTTGGTGTGACACTAGGAATTATTTCCTGAAATTATGCCCATTTTAAACTTTCAAAGATTAAGAACCAAGCAAGTCAATTTGCCTAAGTTTACTTAAATAGTAATTCGTGGAATCAGAAAAAGCACTTGGAGAGTGTGACTCTAGAATGCAGTTTTATCCATTGTGCTATACTGTCAAAATGTAAATACTGATGTTTTCATACTGAGTGAAGTAAGTCAAACAGAGAAGGAGAAATATATGATATTCCCTATATGCAGAATCTAAAAAGAAATGATGCAAATTAACTTATTTACAAAACAGAAATAGAGTGACAGTCTTAGCAAACTTATCGTTACCATGGGGAAGGATCAGGGGAAGGGATAGTTGGGAGTTTGGGATGGACATGTACAAACTGCTGTATCTAAAATGGATAAGGACCTACTGTATAGTAGTGAGAACTTTGCTCAATTTTATGTGGCTCCTGGGTGGGAGTGGAGTTTGGGGGAAAATGGATACATGTATATGCATGATTGACTGTCTTTGCCATTTACCTGAAACTATCACAACATTGTTAATTGGCTAAGTGAAAGTGTTACTCACTCAGTCCTGTCCAACTCTTTGCAAACCCATGGAGTGAGGCCACCAGGCTCCTCTGGCCATGGAATTCTCCAGGCAAGAATATTGGAGTCGGTCACCATGCTCTTCTCCAGGGGCTCTTCCTGAACCAGGGGTTGAACCTAGGTCTTCTTCATTTCAGGCAGATTCTTTCCTGTCTGAGTTACTAAAGAAGGCTTTAATTAGCTATACTCAAATATGGTGGCTCAGATGGTAAAGTGTCTGTCTACAATGCGGGAGACCTGGGTTCAATCCCTGGATTGGGAAGATCCCCTGGAGAACGAAATGGCATCCACTCCAGTACTATTGCCTGGAAAATCCCATGGACAGAGGAGCCTGGTAGGCTATAGTCCATGGGGTCACAAAGAGTCGGACACAACTGAGTGACTTCACTTTCACTTTCCGATATAAAATAAAAAGCTAAGAAAATTTAAATACTGACATTTTGACCAAATGATTAATAGACCACAAATTGCTGTTACAGACCATAAATACTAATGGACAACTGCCTTGCAATGATGATTTTTAAATTTATATAAACAGAATATGCCTTTTCTTTCATCTGCCTGAGACATATAAAATATTCTCAAACTTCATGAAAACAATACTGGTGCAATCTAAAAAAATTATGTGTATATACATATATATTTCTACTTTTATTTTATATTGTTGTTAAAATATTTATACATTATTATATATATTTTACATGTGCAAACATATATAATCATATTACATATGTGTGTAAAATACACATATGTAGTTATACTTATTTGTGTGTGTTTGTATATGCACATATTAATTTATTTGAAGCTTTGAGTCTCCTTTTTGATGAATACAGAAATAGTAAAAGGGCATTTAGATTTATATAATTTGGAAGGCACCAGTAAGCACTCAGAAAAGAAGGGAGCAGGTTCAAGAGCACAAGGAATAGAGTTGACAAAATATATAAATAAATAAGTGATTAAATAAAATAATTTCTTGAACATATTAAGAAAGAAAGAAAAAAATAGTACACAGAAATAGTACTCTGAAAATGGCACTCCCTGCCAAATGTAAGAAGAATCTTAGTGAGCTGTTAAGAGGCTGTTTTCTTTTCATTCACATTGATTCAGCAAGATGCACAAGGCTGTGTAATGACAGAGTCCAAACTCACCGGGAAAAGAAGTTGGTAAATATTTCCCTACTGTTGCCTTCCTTTCTGGAACACAAATATATAAGACTCTGAAGATAATTGTTTTTTTTCCCCCACACCTTGGTGTGCAGAAATAAATCACAAAATTTGGGACCTGAAAGGAAGGGCTCACACATACACACACCCCTACAGGCATAAACATATGTGTGTGTGTGTGTGTGTGAGTGTGAGTGTGTGTGTGTATCCACACATACATAAGCATTTATACATATATAAAACACACACACTCACACATATGTTACTCGAGTCCAGTTCTTATCCACTGTGATTGTGAATTGTGCATCCCTTGAGATTCACTCTTTTTCTTTTTACTATAGGCTCCTAGCAGTCTGATTATCCTATGTGTATATTTTGTTGTTCATTGTTCAATAGCTCAGTCGTGTCGGATTCTTTGTGAGCCCAGGCTTCTCTGTCCTTCACCATCCCCCGGAGCTTGCTCAAACTCATATCCATTGAGTCAGTGACACCATCCTATCATCTTGTCCTCGGCCGTCCCCTTCTCCTCTTGTCTTCAATCTTTCCCTGCATCAGGGTCTTTTCTAATGAGCTGGCTCTTCTCATCAGGTATGTTTTGTACCCATCATATGTTGTTGAAGTAAAATTAATAAACGGGGAAAGCCCCAAAAGATCATCTGACCTAGAAGTTATAACACAAATCACCTCATATTCTGCCCATTTTAAAAGGTAAACTAATTAAAAATTGTATGACATAAGATTTAAGGTGATTCTTATTTCAAGGAAACATTTCAATTCCAATCTTTCTCTCAGGATGATTTTTCTATAAATCATCAGGCGGGTTCATCTAAATTTGAGTGCCTTTGGGACTTAGGCACCCATGATACAGTTTACATTTAAAACTTCATCACTTTCACATGTACCTCACTGTTCATAGCACCACTTATTTACAATAGTTGAGAGATGGAAGGAACTTAAGTGCCCATTGACAGAGAAATGGGTAAAGATTATATATAATATACATATATATATACATATACACACACATACACAATGGAATATTAATAAGCCATAAAAATAAGTGAAATGATGCCATATGCAGGAACATGGATGGACTCAGAGATTATCATACTAAATGAAGTAAGTTAGATAAAGACAAATATCATATGATATCAGTTATTTGTGGAATCTAGAAATATGATACAGATGAACTTATTTATAAAACAGAAACATACTAACAGACAGAAAAAAATCTTAAGGTTACTAAAAGGGAAAGGAGTGAATTAGAAATAAATTATGAGTTTGCAAAGAACAGATACACACTACTATATATAAAAGAGATGAACAACAGTGACCTACTGACCTACTGTATAGCACAAGGAACTATTAACATATTCAATATTTTGTAATAATCTATAGTGGAAAGGAATTTGAAATATATATATATATATATTTATGACTCACTTTCCTATATACCTGGAATTAGCGTGTGTGCACGCTCATTCAGTCTTGTCCTACTAGAACTAGCACAATATTGTAAATAAACTCTACTTCAATAAAAAAAATTAACAGAAAAAAATTGCATCACTTTGATAATATACCTTATTGAAGATTTTAATAATAATTGTTGCTTTTAAGAGAGTTGATAGTAAAATTTGAAACTCCTATACTTAGTTCTTCAAAAGCAATCTTAGCCATATCAATATTCTATATTTATTTACATTGTGCTCCTTCTCTCTTCAATTTTAGTCTCTATTACTTCTGTTTCTTGTTCTTAAGTAGAATAACTTACCTATTCCTAGAAAACCTAGTAAACACATGTTATATGCATGATCCATGAATACAGATATTACAAACATGCAAAGAAAAGGAATTGTGCTGTATACTCAATATCATTTTCATATTGTAGAAAAATGTTAAGATTAGTAATCTATCAAACATGGATCCTAGAACTATATTTTGCCTTAGGGAATTTTTTTAAGCTCCTGGTTTTAATTCTCAGTGTCAATAAAAATGAATATGTTGAATGCAGTTCTTGAAAGTTCCTCTGTAGTTCTGAAATAGAAATAAAAAAATATTTATAATGTATTATTCCTTAGGGTCTTTGAGCCCATAGGTATATATTTATTTTTATGAGTACATTAAGTATAACACTGCGTACAAATTTTTTTTATATAAGAATTAAAAGACTGTCCCCTTCTTGTATGTTTAAATAGACGTATTTTTAAGAAGCATCAAGTACATCTATAGTCCTTTTTAATAGATTCTGTCTAGTATTTATAAAGCAACATAAAGCAACTAAGTTACTAGACCAGCATTCCTGACTACTATACAGCTATTTTTCTCTCTCACTTTCCACCTAATATGTTAGTATTATAATACAAGTTATTTTGAAAGAAAATATTGAGCTGCAAGACGATAAATGCTTTGTGTTATCTTGATATATAAATGTTCTTCTTTTAACTATTAAACTTAAAAAAGTCTGTAATAAACACAACTAGAGATACTAACAACAATGTCCTCTAACGGATCAAACTTATTACTTAGAGCAGAGACAGAAAATTGTGAGGAAAAAAATAACCTGCTAAATTTTCAGGTTGCAAAAGGTGTAAATCACTCATTATCACAATGCATAAAACCCCAGCCTACAAAATCATCCATTTTCATTTCTTACTTATATTTAATAGTCTGAGAGTTAAACACATGACAGTAATTTTTGGTGGTTCAGCTGGTAAAGCATCCTGCAATGCAGGTGACTCCGGTTCAATTCCTGGGTCTGGAAGATCCCCTGGAGAAGAGATAGGCTTCCCACTCCAGTATTCTTGACTGGAGAATCCCCATGGACAAAGAAGTCCAGCGGGCTATAGTCCAAGGGGTTAAAAAGAGGTGGACATGACTGAGCGACTAAGCACAGAACAAAGTTATTTTTAACTCAGACCTTTCCTCTCATTTTGACAAATCATTCTGCTATGAGACATTCAGGTATCATACAGGATTACAGTTATATAAAGGTACTTGCCTCACTTGTTTTAATTTATTGCCCTTTTTTATTATGAAAATACAGTGATCTTAATCTGTGTGAAACACAACATTAACAAAATTCACATGTTTGAAAAACAAAAACAAATTTTTTACGTTTTACCTAAGTTTTCTTAGCATTCTATATATTTGTTATCAGTCTTTTCATTTCAAAAAACCTGTCTGTCAAGCCATTTTAATTTAGTGAAATAATACCAATGGACATTTGAAACCATCTTACAATTTAGAATATATTCTTCCTGTTCACTATCGGTTCAGTCTCTCAGTTATGTCCGACTCTTTGTTATCCCATGGACTGCAGCATGCTAGGCTTCCCTGTCCATCATCAACTCCCATATGTTCAAACTCATGTCCATCAAGTCGGTAATGCCATCCAATCATCTCATCCTCTGTTGTCCCCTTCTCCTCCTGACTTCAATCTTTCGCTTGCATCAGGGTATTTTCCAATGAGTCAAGTCTTCACATCAGGTGACCAAAGTATCGGAGCTTCAGCTTCAGCATCAGTTGTTCCAATGAATATTCAGGACTGATCTCCTTTAGGATTGACTGGTTTGATCTCCTTGTAGTCCAAGAGACTCTCAAGAGTATTCTCCAACACCACAGTTCAAAAGCATCAATTTTTCAGTGCTCAGCTTTCCTTATGATCCAACTCTCACATCCATACATGGCTACTGGAAAAACCATAGTTTTGACTAGACGGACCTTTGTCAGCAAAGTAATGTCTCTGCTTTTGAATATGCTGTCTAGGTTGGCCATAGCTTTTCTTGAAAGGAGCAAGCATCTTTTAATTTCATGGATGCAGTTACCATCTGCAGTGATTTTGGAGCCCAAGAAAATAAAGTCTGTCACTGTTTCCACAGTTTTCCCATCTATTTGCCATGAAGTGATGGGACTGGATGCCCTCCCTATTCACTATGGCATAGCATCACTTCTAATACTGTATTAGTACCTCTAATTTATTTTGCAGTAAATCAAGACGCAGAAATGACCAGTAGTTTGGCTAAAGGGCTCACTGAGTCAAAAAGAGACATTGGTTTGAAAAAAGAAATTATAATAGAGTAAAACTTCATGCAGTTCCTAGTAGGTGTACTTCTGAAATACAAAAAATAGTTGGTAATTTTGTGCTCTGAAATGACAATAAGGTAGTTTGCGGAGGGAGGGGAACCAAAAAAGGAAAAACAAACAAGGAAAGACACAAATCCATTAGATTTCTATTCAGAGAACTTTTGCAAAAGCTCAAAGGTGGAAAAGTGTTGTTCTGTCCTGGTCGCAGGGCTTCCTGGGGGTGAGGGTAGGGAAGGGGATGTTGAAAAGAAAGTGTTGGGGGGTGGGGGTTGTTCCAGGCCAGAGGGAAAGAAGTAAAAGCCTGGGAATGGAGAGTGAAAAAAGTCAACAATGTTAAGGGGAAAAAAACAGCCTCATTCCCCTTAAGTATTTTCATTCTTCATTTTCATTATCCCTGTTTTGTTCAGTTATATTTTGTTTTGATTATTTTCTTCTTTTCCTCATGCATTTTCCCACTGCAGCTTCTTTCTAGTCTATGTCTTTTCCTTTTTTTAAAAAAGTTATTTTTCCTTATTTCCCATTCTTCTTGTTCTTTAATAGGCCCAAATCCTGGGACTAGGCTTATACTAGACTGAAAATGATAACCACCCAGTGTTCTTAAATTCTAAGTCTTGGTTATTATAGTAGTTAACCTACTTCATTTTATTAAAATAAACAGTAAAAACCTAGATAATATAAGCAGAAGCAAATTAAAATTTATGTATAATAATAATCAGCTCCTGTATAGAAACATGTTCTTACATATCCTGCAAAGAGCTATAAGGAAAAAAAAATTTAATCTATCCACACTAGCCTTATTACAGTAAATACATACTGATTTAGACTTTACAAATGCTTTATGTAGACTAGAAACTTCTTAATGCAGAACCTATTATCATATGGCTAACATTATTAGGTTGATTTGAATGTTATTATAGGTTAAATCATATCTTCTGAAGCAGAACAACAATAAATGACAAAATCCTCGTACAGTGGTGAGTCTCTAAAGTTGCTTTCAGTTGTCTCTGGGAGATAATAACATCAATAAAAATATTAAGAAGAATAATATCAGAATTTGTTGGCTGAGCATATCAAGCACTCTCTACATTATTCCATTTACACCAAGCCTGTGAGGTGGATAATACAGATAAACAGTTTGTCCAAATAAAGAGCTTTCACAATGTGTGCACAGTTATACGGCTTATGAGAGTTAGAGGACAGACTCATAGCCGTGTCTGACTAATTCCATAACTTACCACTATCTATGTGTAAACAGGAGACAATGACACATTTAAAAATTCTACGAAGAGGCATTAATTGAATTATTGTATGATTTTATGTCAACACTAATCAAATAATCAAAATTTTCCATAACTCTCCATTTTTTTTTGTCTTTTTTAAATTTTATTTTATTTTTAAACTTTACAAATTGTATTAGTTTTGCCAAATATCAAAATGAATCCACCACAGGTATACATGTGTTCCCCATCCTGAACCCTCCTCCCTCCTCCCTCCCCATACCATCCCTCTGGGTCATCCCAGTGCACTAGCCCCAAGCATCCAGTATCGTGCATCGAACCTGGACTGGCAACTCATTTCATACATGATATTTTACATGTTTCAATGCCATTCTCCCAAATCTTCCCACCCTCTCCCTCTCCCACAGAGTCCATAAGACTGTTCTATACATCAGTGTCTCTTTTGCTGTCTTGAACTCTCCATTTATGACATTTTAAAATCTGAAGCTATTTAATCATTTATTTTGTATAATATTTATGGTTTCATTTTTATAAGAAATAATGTTAATTCTTCTATAGCATGAATCTATAATACCAAGTAACAAAAATGCAAATTTTAAAATTATATTTTCATTTTCAAAAATGAATGAAGAGACCCATATAACTGAGTTTTAACAGTGCATAATGAATAGAAAATTTAAAACTATTTTAAAAGCAATAGTTTTATTTTCTAGTTGCCATAAGTATAAATTTCATGTATATTGGTAAAGCAAAACCAGCTACTTTTATATAATTCTGAAGTGTTGACCACTGTAATTTATTTCCAAGGTTTTATGTACATGGCCTGCTTAAGCATAAAATTTAATGTTAATTAGGAGGCTGCTTCTAATAATTGGCTTCATTAACAGTAAACCAATGACTAGTGAGTTTGTTTCTGGGGTAAGAGATAAAGGGGACAGAGCATAAGAAGATTGGACATTCAAGTCAGAGACTGTCATAGCTTGCAAAGTGCTTGTTTAGTTAGTTGCCTTGAGACTTGGAGTCAATTCTTTGCTTATCTGTTTTGCAAAAGTTATTTGACACAGGAGTCTAAAAGCAGTGAGAAACATGGTCTGAGAGTAACACCATCCCATCTATTAAATGTCACATTTCTGAGGATAAATGCTTCTTTGGCAAGAACATTTCTTAAGTATTAACTAGCTCCAATAAATAATGTAATGCCCCTTTTAAGAGCTGATCATACTTTTCAATTTACGTAGCATATGGAACTAAGTTTGGGTGGATTGAAGTAAGAGATGTATACCTATTTAACACAGATCTGGCTAGTTTACTTAATGAAAGCAAATAAGGAAGGAATGACTCATTGAGAAGGACAACTTTCACTGAGGACCTCTTTAATGTCAAGTACTATGCTAGGTTCTGTGCATATATTATATTTTATTCAATTCCTACTACAGTTTAGGTCTTGAATCATTTCCATTCAGGGTCTGCTATATAATGTATGAGCTGTACTGCATAATGAAGATAAAGGGCTCCATCGGGGGTGGGAAAGTCATTGTCCCCTTCCCACTGGCTTGCCCCTCCAATCCATAGTGGACTGATGACTCTAAGGGGATTGAAGCCTCCTTATTCATTGAAATGCATCTCTGATCTAGTGCTCAGTGGTAAAGAAACTACCCTGTGTTGGGAAGATTCCTTGGAGGATGAAATGGTAACCTACTCCAGTGTTCTTGCCTGGAGAATCCCATAGACAGAGGAGCCTGGCAGGCTACAATCCACTGGGTCACAAAGAGCTGGACACTACGCAGCAACTGAGCACTGAGCACACACCTGGTGGCTAACTATTCTTCAACTTCTCTTCTCTTAGCTCTCAACAAATTCTGGAAAAGGATAAATCCGTACTTTTTATTTACTTGCTTGCTTGCTTCTGTATCAACTGTGCTTATTAGTATGGCTAAGATTTGGCAAACACTAATTTAATACCAAATGTATGAATGAATGACAAGGAAACATTTTTTTTCTAACTGCTGCTGTTCCTGCTGCTAAGTCGCTTCAGTCATGTCCAACTCTGTGCGACCCCATAGACGGCAGCCCACCAGACTTCCTCACCCCTGGGATTCGCCAGGCAAGAACACTGGAGTGGGTTGCCATTTCCTTCTCCATAAGGTACAGCTAATACATTCCTTGCCTGATACTGTATGGCTGAGGACGGGCATGAAATTTCCCAATTCATCAACAAATCTTCACAATTCAGAAATAATGTAAATTACTGTGTGTATAATAAATAGCTAGTGAGAAGTTTCTGTATAATGCAGGGAGCTAAGCCTGGTGCTGTTTGATAATCTAGAGGGGTGGGATGGGGTGGGAGTTGGGAGGGAGATTCAAGGGGGAAGGGGCATGTATATTCCTATGGCTCACTCATGTTGATGCATGGCAGAAATCAACACAACATTGTAAAGCAATTATCCTCCAATTAAATTAAAAAAAAATGATGCAAATCCTTTCTAGTCATTCAGAGAAGTTGAAAAATTGTTCATGTTGATACAAACATATACAGTCTAAAGTAAATATCTAGTTGTAATATAAGTGGTCATTTTCTGTACTTTTAAATTCACCATGATTATATAAGATGTGGCCTTAAAATCTAACTACTAAATCTAAAGTTAAAACTTAAAAAAAAAAATAGAGAAAATATCCCAGTTCTGGATAACTGGCTTTCAAATGAAATCTTAGAATATGACTCATTCACAAAAAAGAGGAAAGGGAAATTACTGTTCAAATAGTGGGCTCCTGTCCAATATTAAACCGCAAGGAAGCTTTCCTGTTAATGTTTGAGCATTTCGTTTTCTCACATCATTTATGGAAGGCACATTCAAGATTGAGAAGGGATGTTCCCACATCCACAGGATATTTGTGCCTATTAAACACTCATTAGTCTATTATTTGTCATAGAATTTCAACAACTGTAATTAGCTCAAACCATGAGCTAACCATATTCAGTAGAAGTGAATTTTTAAATGTAGGAAAATCCATCAGAGAGCTACTCTCAGAGCACAGTAAACATTTGCCATTTGCTACTTACTCTTCACAATTTTTGTAATGGTAGATTTTTTTTAATCATTCTTATAATTCTATATTTCTTGTTGATAAAAAGGGGGCAATCTTTAAAAAAATTAAAAGCAATAAAACCAAAGAGAATATATAATCTCTATACAAATTACATACTTTCATACAATTATATATTATATATTTATATCATGCTAAACACTATAATTTTATATACTGCATGCATAAATACACTGTATATAAAGAGATGCAATACATATAGTTTCCATATACAAACACATGTCTGCTGCTGCTGCTGCTGCTAAGTCACTTCAGTCGTGTCCGACTCTGTGCGACCCCATAGATGGCAGCCCACCAGGCTCCGCCGTCCCTGGGATTCTCCAGGCAAGAACACTGGAGTGGGCTGCCATTTCCTTCTCCAATGCATGAAAGTGAAAAGTGAAAGTGAAGTCACTCAGTCGTGTCCGACTCTTCAAGACCCCATGGACTGCAGCCCACCAGGCTCCTCCATCCATGGGATTTTCCAGGCAAGAGTACTGGAGTGGGGTGCCATTGCCTTCTCCGAACACATGTCTAACTATATGTATATATACATATTTAATACATACATGTAATACACGAATGCATATATTATATATAAAATTTAACCTCAAATATAGATATTTTAAAATTCACATGAACTTTGTATTTATATCAGAATTTTAAAATTATAATTATGAAAGAGGGACTACATGGGAATCTGAACACTAACAGAGACATTTTTTCTCACAGAATTCCTCCCAGTTGACATTTCAAAAGGACTAAGAAGAAAACCTGATATTTTGCAGATACATGAGGTCCCTACTAACCAGTATTCAGCAATGACTGTACTATCAGCAAAAAATTAAGATAATTCTTAATTGCACTCCACAAGCTTTAATGCTATCTAATTAATTTGCTGATGTACATTTTGGGTTTGCCTGTGGCTGGTGACTCATTTTGTATTTGAATAATGTATTTTAATTCTCAAGTTATGCTCTTCATACCAACATCTTTCACTTGCAAACTGAAGCATTAGTCAAAGACCTCATAAATAGTATTATACATTGTAGGTGAGAATAGAATTGTGTTCAACTACAGATACAAGCCCTTAACTGCTTTCACTCTCCACTAACTGATCAGGTCTTCAGTGTTACCCAAGTCTACCATGTTGAACTTTTTTTTTTAACCTTTTAATGATATGGGGATACATATGGGGATCTATGTATGTCATGATTTGAGCTAGGCCCTCCAAAATGTATATAGTGAAGTCCTAAACCCCAGTACCTCAGGATGTGTGTGGCCTTATCAGAAATAGAGTTGTCATGAATGTAATTTAAGTTGAAGTCATCCAGTATCACTGAGATTTTTAAAAGGGGGATACGAATATAGGTATGCACACAAAAAGGATTCCATGTGAAGATAAAGGCAGAAATCTAAGTGATGCCAAGGGATGTGAAAAATGCCAGCAAGCCACCAGAAATAAGAATACAGATTCTGGGAAGTAAGAATGGGGACAGATTCTCCCTTCCAGAAGGTAGCAATCCTGCCAACACCTAGATCTCAAGACTTCTAGCTTCCAGAATTATGGGACAATAAATTTCTATTGTTTTTCAACACTCAACTTGTGATACCTTGTTATCACAGTGAACTAATATGACATGTAACTTTGAGAATTCCCTGATCTTGGCCCTTTTTGATGGCAACACAGTTTTATTCATATAAACCTTCAGGAAGCAAAGGGACCTGAGAAAGAGACAAATATATAGTTGCTTGGGCCCTGAGAGTTAAACTTCTTTTCTATATGTCCTAAACATTGAGTTAAACCAGATTAATTTCATGCTTGAAATCAACATTGCTTTGGTTGTTCTTTAAAGGTTCATCTTAATTTTTGTTTTATTTTGTTTTGCATTTAAGTTGAAGAATATAATATAAAACTTTGCTCAATAGGTGTATCAAAATGTAACAGAAGCTTTCAGCTTTCTATCACTGTTACTTATTTGGAACACTGTTAGTGTGGAAAGGACTGTGTAGTCTGGAGTGATTTGAGCATTAAAGTTTATTTTACATACTTATGATAATAACTCCAGGCTGTCAAAAATCTTGGTAGATTATCAAGAGATCTTATCTGCTTGTGGTTCCCTTAATTCTTGAGGATGATAAGGGGGAGGCTTTGGGACCGCTGGTCTTGTATCTTACACAATGCTCATGGTAGACGGAGGACTACCTGAGAGAGAGAAGCCTCTAGCTAAAGCTAAATCTGGTAAGTTTCAAGTCCCTGATGAAGAGAAATTACAAACCAAAAGAACAGTTGAGTCTAAACTGTATTTTGGATTTCTTACAACAAGTGTTGACTTACACATGAAGGGTCTCATGTAAGATGAAAAAAAGAAAAACATAAGGTTGAGAAGGGATAAAGGAAAGAAAAGGAAGAAAGATTAATAGCAAGTAGACTAGAGAGAGCTTGTAAGAAAACAAACAGAGGAGAAGAACAAATGGAAGGGTTCACAGGAAGGGTTCAATAAATGGAGGTTGAGTAAGGTAGAAAAAGAAAAAATCCAATTATTTAAAAACTCAAGCTAAGTATAAAAGGAATTCTGTTATCACTCTTGTACACTTCAGGGAATCATACACTCTCTTCTAAACTAAGTAATGAGTTCTTGGAGAGGAGAATTGGTATGTGCATGTGGATGGGAGCACATACAAATGTGTATATTTGTACATGCATGTATGTGTGTGCCTATGTTTTCCTCTTTGTATCCTCAGCCTTTAGGCAAATTGCCTGACAAACAGCGAGTGCTTAATAAATTCTTACTGAATGAGTGACCTTCGGTTAGCCATTCGTAGTTATCTAATTTATTCTGATTTGCAAGTCATTAGAAGAAATGTTCTTAATGAGGTATCTGGAAGGACCCACAGATCCAGAAATAGTACTCAGCTCTAGAGCATTAGCAAAAAGAGAATATGAGAGTGGGGAATGGATGAAATAAAATCTTTCTAGATGTTTTCCATTTCCCTTTCAGTTTCTTAGAAACAGAGCTCCTGGGACACCAAAAAGTAATCTGGCACTTGAGTAAAGGAACAGTACAACAAAGCATCACTTTTACTAAATCTGTTTGTCTCATATTCAAGCCCTGCAGGTTTGCAAAATATGCGTCCAGCAGATGGAGTTTTGCATAGATAATAAAGATGTTCACATCTCCAGAGTCTTGTAATTACCTTTAGAATTAAGAGAAGGAGAAGCAGGAAAAAAAAAAAAGAGAGAGAGAGTTGTAAATTCTTTCTGTTTACCCTTCTTTTCAGTTTCATTATCACAATCTGTATCCCATTTCTATTTCCATTACTTTCAGAAGAGTACAACAGAGCAATAGGCAATGAGAGAACTCTGTATTGGAGAGACAACTTAATTGTTCTGCTAAGAAAGAAAGTCAGTTCACACAGAATAGGGTCAACCTTTTCCATTTGATCTTACAGCTCAAATGTCAGCTATGCCATACATTTTATGTTATTTGAAAGAGCATGAGTGGAAACAAAGATTTTAAACATTTCATTCTGCCTCACTGTCATTTTATCCATTAAAAAAAAAAAAGAAAAAAGAACATCCTCAGTTGTGGACTTCCCTGGCAGTCCAGTGGTTAAGATTCCACACTTCCAATGCAGGGGACAAGGGTTAGATCCCTGGTCAGGGAATTAATGTCCCACATGGTGCATGAGACAGTCAAAGGGAAAAAAAAAATCCTCAATGGCATTTAACCAACTTAGAACAATCCTCAGGAATATGTTAAGATCTCCACAGATTACTCTAGTGTCCGTGAAGCTGGTTGACTGTTTCTAGTCAAATTCATTGAAGGTGTGGTATATTAAATTGCTGAAAGTGTTTCAGAATTCTAGCTGGCAAAGCACACTGAAAATGAATACTGTGGCTACTGTTGGTGCCTTCATTTGCATATCAATGATGAGAATTCTGTTGGTTTCATAGAAATGATAGTGATTGGAGTCTTGGAATGAAAGTGAGTGGTTTGGATATACCCAGGGATCAACAGAATTCTCTCTGCTTGCATCCCAACAATTCAAATGATTCTCCCAGTAGGATAAGACAGGTCCTTCACTGGTTTCTGTATTCTGAGCCAGTACTATGGGTGCCTGAATAGGGCTAAAGAGGTGATGCTTTGAATTCTCAGCCAATGATTTTTTTCAGAGAAAATAATTTCCTGCCAAAAATCACAAAACCCAACAGCTTGAAATCTCTGCCTCTTTTCCTTTTTGGTTTCATTTCTTTTTTTAAATATCAATTAAATAAAATATGAACATTTTTGTTCAAGAAAGCCAAGTTATGAGCAATAATTTACCAAGAAATGGACAGATTTTTTTCTTATTATATTTTACTTGCCAAAAAGAGTTTTGCTACCCATAAAAATCTACAGTTCCGTATATAGACATTATTAGTTCTGTCATAAATGTGAAAGACCATTGGGAAATCTTATGATAACTTTTCAGGTGATGTCATATTCAGTCTGGGAATCTGTGTGGTAAAAAAAGCTAATGCATGTGCTATTTTTAAACAGTTGAAAGTTAAAGAAGGAAACAATTTGAATCAACATCTCATTGGTAATATTGGCTATATTATGGGTGATAAAATGTGTGGCACTAGAAAAAGATTTCAGGAACAAATCAAATGTTTTACCTTTAACTGAAAGATGCATTCTTCTAATTTTCCTTTATTCATGAATAAACATCTAGAATACAAGCACCATGAAGGCAGGATTTAATAGTTCCCATTTAAAAAAATTATTTTTGTTGGAGTAAAATTACTATGTTGTGTTATTTTCTACTGTACAGCAAAATGAATCAGCCATACACATACACATATCCCCTCCCTTTTGAATTTTCTTCCCATTCAAGTCACCATAGTACATTAAGTAGAGTTCCCTGTGCTATACAGTAGGTTCTCATTAGTTATCTATTTTATGCAGACTATCAATAGTGTATATATGTCAATCCCAATCTCCCAATTCGTTCCACCTCCCCATTTCCATATATTTGTTCTCTACATCGGTGCTTCTATTTCTACTTTGCAAATAAGATCTATACCATTTTTCTAAATTTCAATTTAACATTCCCTTCACTATGGTATAAGTAGTGCCTAGAATAGTAGCCAGCATATAGAGGGAACTTAATATAGTTGCTGAATATAGGAATAGATTAACTACTAAGAGTCTACCCGGGAAGAGATTCCATTCTTGAATGCAAAGCATTACAGGGCACCAAGAAGGTGGTTGCTGTATCAGTTCAGTTCAGTCCAGTCACTCAGACTGGAGTCCAACTCTTTGCAACCCAATGAATCACAGCATGCCAGGCCTCCCTGTCCATCATGAACTCCCGGAGTTCGCTCAGACTCACGTCCATCGAGTCAGTGATGCCATCCAGCCATCTCATCCTCTGTCGTCCCCTTCTCCTCCTGCCCCCAATCCCTCCCAGCATCAGAGTCAATGAGTCAACTCTTTGCATGAGGTGGTCAAAGTACTGGAGTTTCAGCTTTAGCATCATTCCTTCCAATCAACACGCAGGACTGATCTCCTTTAGGATGGACTGGTTGGATCTCCTTGCAGTCCAAGGGACTCTCTAGAGTCTTCTCCAACACCACAGTTCAAAAGCATCAATTCTTTGGCACTCAGCTTTCTTCACAGTCCAACTCTCACATCCATACATGACCACTAGGAAAACCATAGCCTTGACTAAACGGACCTTTTTTGGCAAAGTAATGTCTCTGCTTTTCAATATGCTATCTAGGTTGGTCATAACTTTTCTTCCAAGGAGTAAGTGTCTTTTAATTTCATGGCTGCAGTCACCATCTGCAGTGATTGCTGTATATCCTTTAGCTTTAACCATTCTCCCAGCTCCAGATATACTTTGTCAACTATAACAGGCCTGCCAGTTCCTCTAACAAAGTTACAACAGCATGCCCACAAACAAGTTCAGCATCTCTCCTACCCTGAACATTCTATCACTTAATATAAATACTCTCCTATCATTATTTGTTGATGCTCTGAACATTTGCTTTAACTTTTGCAGGCTTACCTCAGTGACTCACAGGTATGCTTCCTCCAGGCCCCTTCCTTCTTTCACTCAGAATTTAACTACTTCTTCCTTAGACCAGGATCAAACATAATTTCTTTTTTTTTTTTTTTTTCATAATTTCTAAGAATCTTACCTGCCTCAAAATTTCTTCTCTTCTAATCCATTCTACATAAGAAGAATGGACTTAGCATGTGTATGTATATGTATGTATGCGGGTATTTATATATTTAATTATCTTACATGTTTTCCCTCACAAAACTCTCCAGAGTCTATACATTTCTACTGTAGTCCTTAGCATGCTATCTAAGACCTCGAAACAAGTGTTAATGTATATATCCAGTTATTTTAAAGCATATATTTCTATTCTAATAAGCCTCATTCGTTGATGCTCCCCAAACACTAGATGCTAGGCTTTCTTCTCTCTCTTCCCCTGCTTATGTCCTTTCCTCTTCCTGAAAATCCTTCTCCACTCTGTTATACAGCTAAAAAAATAATTCAGTCTTTAGGTTTAATGACCTTAGTTCAAAGGGCTCCTTCACAATAAAGCCTCTCAGAAGATCCTGATTAGATGTTTCTTATGCCTTTGAATTGGCATAATTCATATACTTCCCTTATGAAGTGTATCATATCCTGTTCCACATTATAACTTTTGCTTATATATTTCATATATGTTACTGTACTCTAAGTTCTTGAAGACACTGATGATGCCATACCACTGAACTTTCCAGACTCTTGCATACAGACCTCCTCACAGAAGGGACTTAATTATTGAATCATTAACTTAATCTAAACATTTAACTTCCATAGAATGAAGCCCAATGCTTATATCAGACACTATAATATTTAATTAAAATACAATCCATTTTTACATTGCTGTTTTGTACTTAAAGGTTAGCTATTAATATCATTGAATAAAGAAAGTGTTTTGCCACTTAAAATTTTTAGATTATTTAAGGTAAGCTTGATGGAAAGTGAATGAATACTTCTCCATACCAAGAAGAGAGAAGTACCAGTTAATATCACAGGATTTTGTTGATGCAATCAATATCAGTGCAGCAAAAATAACAAGATAACAACATAATGTCTTCATTGGAGTGAAAGTGTTCTAGAGCCTCAAGACTCAATTGACTGGAGAATTAGGAAATATCCACTGTGGTATTAGTATTCATTATATACTGTGTCAAGACAATGTTAATATTTAGCATAGACTAGTGGAGAAGACTCTTGAGAGTCCCTTGGACCGCAAGGAGATCCAACCAGTCCATTCTGAAGGAGATCAGCCCTGGGATTTCTTTGGAAGGAATGATGCTAAAGCTGAAACTCCAGTACTTTGACCACCTCATGCGAAGAGTTGACTCATTGGAAAAGACTCTGATGCTGGGAGGGATTGGGGGCAGGAGGAGAAGGGGATGACAGAGGATGAGATGGCTGGATGGCATCACTGACTCAATGGACGTGAGTCTGTGTGAACTCCGTGAGTTGGTGATGGACAGGGAGGTCTGGTGTGCTGCGATTCATGGGGTCGCAAAGAGTCAGACACAACTGAGCAACTGAACTGAACTGAACTGAGTGGTTCTCAAATTTTAACATGCATCATAATCATGTGTCTTGGAAAACTGTTAACACCCAGATTACTAGGCTGAACCTACAGGGTTTCTGATTCAGTAAGTCTATAATGGGGTCTCAAAATATGAATTTTTTGCAAATCCCTAGTTGTTGATGCTATAGAGACTTGGAGAAGCACTGATCTAAACTAAGCAAAAAGTATAGTACACACTTTTAGAATTCTTGGCACATGAGTGTTCATTAAGGTTGATAAGTTAGACTGGACCTGTCAGGTAAAACCAGTATCAAAAGAGAAAATATAATTGAGGTGCCCCACCCAGCACTCCTTTACTCTCAGGTTCCTTCAGCTTCCATTTGTACCAAATACTTGAAATCTAGAGGTTAGTGCAGGACAAAAAAGCAAAATCACTGTAGTATAATGGTCTTTCCTATCTTGCTAACAATTATATTACAGTGCAGCTCTGAGACATAGAGGGACCTCAATATTCATAAATATAAGAATGGATAAAAGCAAAAGCAAATATAATGCTGAATTATTTTATTTGAATTATTTGATAACAATAATCATACTAGTTAACAGAAATTGAGTGAAAGTATAAACCAAGAGACTGCATGTAAAACTGAAGCTTTTCCCATGGTAGGAGTCTTCACTGAATCTCTGCAGTAGGAGGTATCTTGCTAGTAAAGTACCATGGTAACTTCTAAATATTAACATCTGACTCTGCATGTCTTTGTTAGAGACAGTACATATTTCTATTAAGAAAATGTATTAACTTAAAATACAAAAAGATCCCCCTCAATATTAGAATAATTATCTTATACAGTCCATGGAATTCTCAAGGTCAGATACTGAAGTGAGTAGCCTTTCCCTTCTCCAGGGGGTCCTCCAAACCCAGGTCTCCCACATTGCAGGTGGACTGTTTACCAGCTGAGCAACAAGGGAAGCCCCTACATATATTAGAAACATTTAAATTAATAGCTAAATTATTTAAATATATTTTATGGTAAGATTATAAATAGAAAAAGTCACTGATATCAATAAACTATTTAATTTACTATATTTTATATTAAGATTATCAGTGACTTTAATTTTTCTATTTATAGTATTTTTTTCTGTCATTTATTCTCTATTTAACAATGAACATGTATTACTTTGGGCTTCCCTGTTAGACCAGTGTTTAAGAATACACCTGTAATGCAGGAGAAGCAGGTTCGATTCCTGCATCAGGAAAATCCCCTGGAAAAGGAAATGGCAACCTACATAAGTATTCTTGCCTGGGAAATTCCATGCAAGGAACAGTCTGGTGGGCTACAGTCCTTAAGGTTGCAAGAGTCAGACATGATTTAGTGACTGAGCATGCACACATTTATTACTTCAATGGTAAAAAGTTTATTTGTACTAATTTATCTAATTGTAGATAATTAATGAAACATTATATTTCAATGGATTGCTTTTTTCTTTTAAAAAGCCTTTAAATTCCCATGATCTTCAGTTTTAATAATGCAGTGTAAAAGGCAACATAAATTCCAGGGTGAACTAATTCAGGTGAGTCAAAATGTACTAGAACTACTCATACATAAACCTCACTGTGCTTCATCTCCTAACAAAGATCCCCATGTTGTACCGCAGAAAGATACAGCACATTAATGAGTACAGCTTGTTGCTCATGTCAAAACACGTGGAACTAGGATGGTTATGGAAACCCATTTTTGACCATTAACCAGTACATGTGGATAAATCTAAAATTAGAAGGCACTTGGTGATATCACTTAAGCCTATTTATGGACTCCTGCAGGAAAACAAATGCAGGCACAATACAGAACTGCCAAATGAGGCGAACACCAGCTGGTCTGAGAGCCAACACTCATGAGCTCTTAGTTTCATAACATGTCTTGCATGCGAGAAAAATCAATTGTCATTAAACTCTCTTTATCCGCAGGTGACTTCACTATGTAGATTATATAGAAATAAATGCTTTCCAACAATATATGCATATTTAAGTAATTAATGAGTAACTGCTTTTGAAAATTTAATATGAAAATGACCCACAACAAGACCACTTAAAAGATTAGTAGCTTAAAACTCATGTTAGTGGACCAACATATATCTTTGGTATCATTCAAACACGTTTATTATTCTAGTGCATTACAGACTCTGAGCGTCTACATTTGTTTTCAAGCATAGTGGCTTCAGAAAATAGTCTATCTGTAACTGGAAAAGGGATATTGTGATTGAACATGAGTTACCACTAAATAATCATGAAAATTTTCTTACTACCAATAGTGCATTGAAAGTCATTTTTAAAATACAGCATTTTCAAAACTTCAAGCCTTCTTTCTGCAACCTATTTCATGTCCTCACTCTTGTTTGTCTGCGAGACAGATATGTCTGCATTCTACAAAGAATTCCAGGAAGCTAAGTCATTGCCAAGGCCATCTGAGATATTGAATTGGCTCAAATTAGACACAGATTTAATGTAACAAATCAGTCTGACTTTATTCTAGTGCTTGGTCTATCTTTTTGACATGCTAAGTCATTAAGGCCAGGGAAGGGGTCTGTATCTTCACAGCTAGATTTAAGATATATGACTTCTGACAGGAACGCTTGGAAAATAATCATTCACTTCTCTCCATCAGTTCCATGTTATCCCAGGGGTTTGTTCAACAGATGGACATAATTTGCATATTTGACTACCACAGTTTTCTTAATTGCATTTTCCCAGTACACTCTATTATATTTGCAGTTTATTAGGTTTCCCTTTGAAATTCACTTTGAAAATCATACACAATGTATATTAAGTTATCATATTTCCTACATAGTAGACCTCCTTGCAAAATCTAGCACTTGGATGCTTTAGGCATTTAGGATTGCATAGAAAATCTATCATCACACTTTAAGCTAACTGTAACATCTTTCAAAAGTATTTAATGTGTCTACTTTGTTATAAGCCTTCATATTTTAGTTATTAATACTTATACATGTATTGATATGACCATATATTACATAAGTTAGTCACTGCATCAGTCAGTACAGTTGCTCAGTCATATCCAACTCTTTGTGATCCCATGGACTGCAGCACAGCAGGCTTCCCTGTTATTCACCAACTCCTAGAGCTTGCTCAAACTCATGTTTATTGAGTTGGTGATGTGATCCAACCATCTCATCCTTTTTCATCACTTCTTCTCCTGCCTTCAATCTTTCCCTGCATCAGGTTCATTTCCAATGAGTATGTTTTTCACATAAAGTGGCCAAAGTATTGGAGTTTCAGCTTCAACATGAATCCTTCCAATGAACATTCAGGACTGATTTCCTTTAGGATTGGCTGGTTTGATCTCCCTACAATTCAGGAGACTCTCAAGAGTCTTCTACAAACCAAAGTTCAAAAGCATCAATTCCTCAGCAATCAGCTTTCTTTATAGACCAACTCTCATATATGACTACTGGAAAAACCATAGCTTTGATTAGATGGATCTTCATCGGCAAAAAAACATCTCTGCTTTTTAATAGGCTGTCTAGGTTGGTCATAGCTATTCTTCCAAGGAGCAAACACCTTTTAATTTCATGGCTGAAGTCACCATCTGCAGTGATTTTGGAGCACACCAAAATAAACTCTCTCACTGTTTCCATTGTTTCTCCAGCTATTTGCATGAAGTGATGGGACTGGATGCCATGATCTTAGTTTTCTGAATGTTGAGCTTTAAGCCAACTTTTTTTTTTTTATTCTTTTTTTTTCCAACTACAATTTTATTTTATTTTTAAACTTTAAAAAATTGTATTAGTTTTGCCAAATATCAAAATGAATCCGCCACAGGTATACATGTGTTCCCCAGCCAACTTTTTCACTCTCCACTTTCACTTTCACCAAGAGGCTCTTTAGTTCTTCTTCACTTTTGCCATAAGGGTGGTGTCATCTGCATATCTGAGGTTGTTGATATTTCTTCCAGCAATCTAGATTCCAGTTGTGCTTCATTCAGCCTGGCATTGTGCATGACATACTCTGCATATAAGTTAAATAAGCAGGGTGACAATATACAGCCTTGACCTACTCCTTTCCTGATTTGGAACCAGTCTGTTGTTCCATGCCCAGTTCTAACTGTTGCTTCCTGACCTGCATACAGATTTCTCAGGAGGCAGATCAGGTGGTCTGGTATTCCCATCTCTTTCAGAATTTTCCACAGTTTCTTGTGATACACACAGTCAAAGGCTTTGGCATAGTCAATGAAGCAGAAGTAGATGTTTTTCTGGAACTCTCTTGCTTTATTGATGACCCAACGGATGTTGGCAATTTGATCTCTGGTTCCTCTGCCCTTTCTAAATCAAGCTTGAACACCTGGAAGTTCACAGTTTACGTACTGCTGAAGCCTGGCTTGAAGAATTTTTTAAAAATTAATTAATTTTTAGTGAAGGATAATTGCTTTACAGAATTTTGCTGTTTTCTGTCAAATCTCAGCATGAATCAGTCACAGGTAGGTTTACAGAATTTTGAACATTACTTTGCTAGCGTGTGAGATGAGTGCAATTGTGCGATAGTTAGAATATTCTTTGGCATTGCTCTTCTTTGGGATTGGAATGAAAACAGACATTTTCCAGTCCTGTGGCCACTGTTGAGTTTTCAGAATTTGCTGGCCTTTGTTAGTAAAGTAATGTCCCTGCATTTTAGTATGCTGTCTTAAAACTCAACATTCAGAAAACTAAGATCATGGCATCCAGTCCCATCACTTCATGGCAAATAGATGGGAGAACAGTGGAAACAGTGGCTGACTTTATTTTTCTGGGCTCCAAAATCACTGCAGATGGTCACTGCAGCCATGAAATTGAAAGACGCTTACTCCTTGGAAGGAAAGTTATGACCAACCTAGACGGCATATTAAAAAGCAGAGACATTACTATGTCAACAAAGGTCCGTCTAGTTAAGGCTATGGTTTTTCCATTAATTATGTATGGATGTGAGAGTTGGACTATAAAGAAAGCTGAGTGCTGAAGAATTGATGCTTTTGAACTGTGGTATTGGAGAAGACTCTTGAGAGTCCCTTGGACTCCAAGGAGATCCAACCAGTCCATCCTAAAGGAGATCAATCCTGGATGTACATTGGAAGGACTGATGTTGAAGCTGAAACTCCAATACTTTGACC
This sequence comes from Bos grunniens, assembly GCF_055505025.1. Lineage (NCBI taxonomy): Eukaryota > Metazoa > Chordata > Mammalia > Artiodactyla > Bovidae > Bos > Bos grunniens. The sequence goes on along the minus strand of NC_141172.1, from coordinate 33,107,242 downwards.
ACCTGATATGAAGAGATGACTCTTCAGGGTCTTTGAAAAGACCCTGATGCTGGGAAAGATTGAGGGCAGGAGAAGAAGGGGACAACAGAGGATGAGATGGTTGGATGGCATCACCAACTCAATGGGTACGGGTTTAGGTAGACTCTGGCAGTTGGTGATGGACAGGGAGCCCTGGCATGCTAAGGTTCATGGGGTCGCAAAGAGTCAGACATGACTGAGTGACTAACCTGAACTGAACTAGGTTGGTCATAGCTTTTCTTCCAAAAAGCAAGCATTTTTTAATTTCATGGATGCAATCACCATCTGCAGCAATTTTGGAGCCCCCGAAAATATAGTCTCTCACTCTTTCCATTGTTCACTTCCAGAAAGTGAAAGATAATTATAAAATACACATTAAAAAAGAAAACCAATCAATTCTTGTAGGATTAAGAATAACTGTTATAGCAGAATAGTAATAACAGGGTGGACAGCTTATTATGCATTTTGATGGCTGACAGTTTAGTGTTGTAAGTCCATAGGAAACAGGATGACTTTTGAATCAGATAAATTGAAAGTAACAGTTAAAATGGTATGGAAACAAGAACTCCAGGATAGAAATGTGAGGGTAAATATGTAAAAGTTGGGACAAAGAGCACATAATAAAAGATTACTTATGGTGTTAAATCAGTAAGAAATAGCTACTTTATAATATAAGAAAAGTAAACTACAGATGTATTTCACTCATGAGCATAGATATAAAATTAACAAGATGATTTCAGCAATGCTACAAGAATATAAAATATGAAAAAAGTTAATGAAACATGATCTATTGGGTTATGGTAGGAATCTAGCATAGGTTTGGCACACAAAAATCTGCTAGTATAATTCATCATGTTAACAGAAGAAAATAAAATCAAACAAACAAACTTATGTTTCAAGAGGTGAAAGTTTATGATTATGAAACAATTGATGTTTGTTTCTGTTTATGAACAAGAGATGAAAGTTTATGAAATTTATGATTGTCTCAAGAGATGCATTAAAAGTCCAACAAAAATTCAAAATCCACTCATGAGAAAAACTCTTAGAAAATCCTAAACAGAAAGAAATTCAATCTCAAGAAGAAACCTGTGAAAACTTCACTTAACAGCATAGCTACTTAACAAAGAAAGACTGGATGCTTACATTCTGAGGTAAAAAAAAAAGGAAGGATGTCTGTTTTCACCACTTCTACTAAACATTGTGCTGGTGTCACAGTCAAATAGGCAATTGAATGAAACTGAAAAAAATTCTATATAATTAAAGAAATTATGAAAATCGAAATGCCAAGTGATATGTTAAATAAAATATATGCACATTGTCATCTAGCTATGCAATGGACTATTATGAAAAAATAAAAAGTAACAGACTCTTTCACATACAATAAAATAGGAATGTCTCAAAATGATGAGGAAAAGTACAAAATGTAGTGCATACTATAAATTATGATTCACATAAGTTCTAGAAAATACAACTTGATAGTGAGAGAAGGCAGATCAATGTTTGTCTAGTAAGTATGATTTGGGAGGAATTGCCAACAACCGCTGGATCATCGAAAAAGCAAGAGAGTTCCAGAAAAACATCTATTTCTGCTTTATTGACTATGCCAAAGCCTTTGACTGTGTGGATCACAACAAACTGTGGAAAGCTCTTCAAAAGATGGGAATACCAGACCACCTGATCTGCCTCTTGATAAACCTGTATGCAGGTCAAAAAGCAACAGTTAGAACTGGACATGGAACAAGACTGGTTCCAAATAGGAAAAGGAGTATGTCAAGGCTGTATATTGTCACCCTGCTTATTTAACTTATATGCAGAGTACATCATGAGAAACACTGGGCTGGAAGAAGCACAAGCTGGAATCAAGACTGCCGGGAGAAATATCAATAACCTCAGATACGCAGATGACACCACCCTTATAGCAGAAAGTGAAGAGGATCTAAAGAGTCTCTTGATGAAAGTGAAAGAGGAGAGTAAAAAAGTTGGCTTAAAGCTCAACATTCAGAAAACTAAGGTCATGGCATCTGGTCCTATCACTTCATGGGAAATAGATGGGGAAACAGTGGAAACAGTGTCAAATTTAATTTTGGGGGGCTCCAAAATCACTGCAGATGGTGACTGCAGCCATGAAATTAAAAGACGCTTACTCCTTGGAAGGAAAGTTATGACCAACCTAGATGGCATATTAAAAAGCAGAGGCATCACTTTACCAACAAAGGTCTATCTAGTCAAGGCTATGGTTTTTCCAGTGGTCATGTATGGATGTGAGAGTTGGATTCTGAAGAAAGCTGAGCACTGAAGAATTGATGCTTTTGAACTGTGGTATTGGAGAAGACTCTTGCGAGTCCCTTGGACTGCAAGGAGATCCAACCAGTCCACCCTAAAGGAGACCAGTCCTGGGTGTTCATTGGAAGGACTGATGCTGAGGCTGAAACTCCAATACTTTGGCCACCTCATTCAAAGAGTTGACTCATTGGGAAAAAAAAGACCCTGATGCTGGGAAGGACTGGGGGCAGGAGGAGAGGGGATGACAGAGGATGAGATGGCTGGATGGCATCACCGATTCAATGCACATAAGTTTGGGTGAACTCTGGGAGTTGGTGATGGACAGGGAGGCCTGGCGTGCTGCGATTCGTGGATTCGCAAAGAGTCAGACACAACTGAGCAACTGAACTGAACTTAACTGAACTGAAGATTATAAATGAGCATAAGGGAATGGGAGAGGGGTGATGAGTATATTCATTATCTTAATGTGTTCATGGTTCACAGTGAATACCTATGTTAAAAATTATCCAAACTGTGTACTTTATTTTTTTTAATTTTATTTTATTTTTAAACTTTACATAATTGTATTAGTTTTGCCAAATATCAAAATGAATCCGCCACAGGTATACATGTGTTCCCCAAACTGTGTACTTTAAATAGAGGCATTTTATTGTGTGTCAAGTGTACTACAACAAAGCCACAAAATTGATTATCTAAGAAGGAAAATTGGCAAGTGGTCAGCTATTTATTATAACTAATGGTGAATTAAACCATGGTTGTATGTCTCATTTGCAAACCGACTCATCTTGTTGAAAGTGCATTTAGATACTAAGACTGTTTCCATATCTGCACTGAAGTAAAAGACTAAAGAAACTAATGAGAGAAAAAAATAAGGCTCTGGACTTGAGACTATGATCTGTGAAGGCAAAAATCTTAAAACATGAATCAGTATAAAAATAATATGATTGATTTATAATAAATATTGTTCTGCCATTAGCTTTCAAAATCTTTAAAAGATCCTCTAATACCTTGTGTGGTGGAACTTACAAAAGGAACAGGCTTATTTTTAATTCTATAATATTTCATGCCAGGATGTGCACAATAAAGGACAGAAATGGCAAGGACTTCACAGAAGCAGAAGAGATTAAAAAGAAGTGGCAAGAATATAAGAAAGAACTACACACAAAAAAATGTCTTAATGGCCCAGATAACCACAATGGTGTGGCCACTCACCTAGAGCCAGACATCTTGGAGTATGAAGTCAAATAGGCCTTAGGAAGCATTACTACACACAAAACTTTTGGAGGTGATAGAATTTCAGCTGAGCTATTTAAAATACAAAAGATGATGCGGTTAAAGTGCTGCACTCAGTATGTCAGTAAATTTTGAAAACTCAACAATGGCTACAGGACTGGAAAAGATCAGCTTTCATTTCTATCTCAAAGGCAATGCCAAAGCATGTTCAAACCACCATACAATTATGCTGATTTCACATGCTAACAACATAATGTTCAAAATTCTTCAAGCTAGGCTAAAACAGTATGTGAACTGAGAACTTCCAGAGATACAAGCTAGATTTAGAAAAGGCAGAGGAACCAGAGATTAAATTGTCAATATTGGATCATAGAAAAAGCAAGGGAATTCCTGAAAGACACACTTCTGTTCATTGACTACACTAAATCTTTTGACTGTGTGGATCACAACAAACTGTAGAAAAGGTTTAGAGAGGGGAATGCCAGATCACCTTTACCTGCCTCCTGAGAAACCTGTATTCAGGTCAAGAAGCAACAGTTAGAACCAGAATAGAACAATGGATGGTTTAAAATTGGGAAAGGAGTACATCAAGGCTGTATTTTGTCACCCTGCTTATTTAACTACTATGCAGAGTACATCATGCAAAATGCCAGGCCGGATGAATTACAAGCTGGAATCAAGACTGCTGGGAGAAATATCAACAATCTCAGACATGCAGATGATGTCACTCTAACCACAGAAAGCCTCTTGCTGAGGGTGGACAGAGAAGACTGAAAAAAGCTGGCTTAAAACTTACCATTCAAAAAACTAAGATCACGGCATCTAGTCCCATTCACTTCATGGCAAATAGAAGGGGGAAAAGTGACAGATTTTATTTTCTTGAAATCCAAAATCACTGCAGATAGAGACTGCAATTATGAAACTAAAAGATGTTGGCTCCTTACAAAAAGTTATGACAAACATGAATAGTATATTATAAAGCAGAGATATCACTTTGCCAACAAAGGTATGTATAGTCAAAGCTATCATTTTTTCCAATAGTCATGTACAGAAGTATAAGTTGGACCAAAAAGAGGGCTGAAAACCAAAGCACTGCTGTTTTTGATTTGTGATGCTAGAGAAGTCTCTTGAGAGTTCCTTGGAGAGCAAGGAGATCAAATCAGTCAATCCTAAAGGAAATCAACACTGAATTTTCGCTGGAAAGATTGATGCTGAAGCTTCAGTACTTTAGCCACATGATGCAAAGAACTGATTCATTGAAAAAGACCCTGATGTTGGGAAAGATTGAGGGCAGGAGGAGAAGGGGGTGACAGAGGATGAGATGGTTGGATGGCATTACTGGCTCAATGGACATGAAAGTGAAAGTGTTAGTCACTCAGTCATGTCCAACTCTTTGCGACTCAAGGACTAGCCCTCCTCTGTCCATGGGATTCTCCAGGCAAACATACTGGACTGGGGTCATGCTTCCTTTCTTTAGGGGATCTTCCCAACTCAGGTATCAAACCCAGGTCTCCCACATTATAGGCAGTTTTTTTTTTTTTTTTTTTTTTTACCATCTGAGCCACCAGGGATGCCCAGTAATAGACATGAGTTTGAGCAAATTCCTGGAGATAGTGAAGGACACAGAAGACTAGCCTGCTGCAGCCCATGGGGTTCCTGAAGACTTAGATATGACGTAGCAACTGAATGAACATCAACAACCTCTTTTCATTGTTTGGTTTCTTTTCATTCCAAGAAAAAATTTCACCTTGGCCAAAGTGTTAGTTTCAAATGTTGAAGCCATTTAACTATACTAGGCCTAATGAGAGATTATAATTGAGCAGTGCCAAGACTCATTGGAGATACATTTCTGTATAATCAATCAATTCTCACAATAATATTGTGATTTACATGGATGAAATATGGGGGAGAACCATTTATTCAACATTTATTCATGCCACAGAAATATACTCATCCCAACTATGTGCTAGATGTTGGGATACAGTGATGAGTGCAGCTTTTTACTTGAGTGTTAGTGACAGGAATTAAATCCAAATTTATCTTTGTATTTCTGATTATAACATGCTGCTTCTTTAGGGTTATGTACAAAATCAATCAGCTTGAGGACTTACCTGATTTAAAAGAATAATTCTACAGCTTCATAGAATCAATTGTTATTTTTCAGCTTCATAGAATCAATTGTTATTTTTCTGTCTGGTATTTGAGGAAAGAGTACAATTTACTTGTAATTATTAGGGGGAACTGATGGCTATATATTTTATAAATTTGCTACCTCTCTCTGGATATGATCAACATACTGACATAACATTTCTTTAGCAGAAAACAACCAGAATTTGCAAAATGTCACCATGTCTGTGCGGGAGCTAAAAAATAGAGTCCAAAATGGCAATGTTTCAAAAATATAAAGTTTATAAATTGATATAAATTTTAGACTCTAAACTAGGACTTCCACTTTCACTGCCTGAGATCATTCAGTTTCTACTGGTCCTTTATACTTTATGAACAGTTTTACCTGATACCTTTCAAAAACCCAAGAATCTTCACTCTACGGGAGAAGTTATCCAAAGAGAGTCTTCTTTAATGTCATGCTTATTTCTCCCTGAAGTTACTGCTTTGAGAAAAATAGTTTCCTTTGATTATGAAAACTGAATGGTCTCCACATTTATATTCTGCCTTGTATAAACATGTGCCCACACTTGTAATGGCTAGTGATTTTGAGACAAGTTTAATTTTATTTTCAGGTTAAATGTTAATGTTTTAATGTTTATTGCTTTGTTTTTGTAGTGTATCACAAAATTTACTCTTGATGGTGGAGGTTTGATCATAAAATGAATTTTGGTAATCAAATCTCATATTATAAAAGCCCAAAGTCCTTGTGAATATCCTTCCACCTGTATAGTTTTAATAGCTCCACTTAACTGATTTTCAACTAACCCTCTCTACTCTCTTCCCTGTATGATTCACTCTTCACAGTGCTGCCACCACAGTTTTATTTATATATCCATCTATCTATCTATCCATCCATTTTTCTTCATCAGTGCATATATGCAGAGTAGTAGTAATAACTACAAATACCTAACATACAAACCCTTCACAATCTGGTCTCAACCTCTAATTTCTGACTGACAGAGAGTCCTCAATCATCATTTATTAATATTTCTATTGACTTTTTATTTTCATTGTTGTGATCTAGTGGTATCACACTTACAGTTTGAGCCCCCAAGGAAAAGTAACCTCTCTGTGAATCACCGCTTGATCCTCCTTAGAGGGTTCTATTCTTGCATTCTTTAAGTACATTGATCATCCATATCCACCATACCTTCAATGAGCTCTAACATTTGTTCCAAAGCATCCCCATTAAACTGATATCTACCTCAGAGCAGAGATATTGATTAATGCAATTCCGCATCCCTGTGCCCACTGCTGTGCCTTATCCAGATAGTTAATCTTTTTTTTTTTTTTTTTTAAGATACAGGATTCTGGATGTATCTTTACAAATACAGTGACATCATGGAAAGAGAAACAGCTGAGCAAGTTTCTGTGGACATTAAGGAGATATGAGTACAGACATCTGAGTTTATGGTCAATACAGATTTTGTTTTTCAGACCAAAGACGGTTATGATTTTGGACAGGAATAAATATCCTTCTTGAATTCTGGATACAAATAAAAAATCATCCCATCAAAAGAAAAAAAGTCCATTTCAAACTAGTTCAAACTGTAGAGCCTCTGTTGAAAATTCACTGGCCATGTGGATAAGGCTAGTGGAATGATTGAAATTCAATGCTTAAAACATTGAATATGTTTGCTGTTTCTTTAATTGAACAATGGTTTTAGAGCGTTTGCCTTTGCCCCTCTTATCAGGGCTCTACTTTTATAAGTGCTCTGATTTCTAGGTGATTCTATATTGACTTGTCTAAGCCCAAGGCATAATCTTTTAGACTCCAGACATGTTCTGTAAGACTACTTGACAGTTTATTGCACAATTTTTTTTTGATTATCAGTATATTGGGAAACTCTTATCCTCCTTTTTCTTATTAATTAATAACAAAAATGAAACAATTTATCAATGAAAACTTCTTAGAAGATTAACACAACGCACCTGACAGCCCAAACAGAAATGTTATGTATAATTATGTATTTTCTAATATATGGTTTGACATTTTCCACTTTATTGAAAAACATACTACCCTAAACATAGTGAAAAATATAATGTGATTCTATCATAATCTAGCTGAGACAAACATAGATTTCTATAAATACTGGGCCAATTTTCTTCTAGGATACATTAGTCATATGTTGTAGAACCCTGTATGTAGCAGAGTATCGTTAAAGATAACAAATATATATCCTTTTATATCCTACAGATGACCTGAGACTATGATGAAAAGTCATATGATACATATTTCATAGAATAAATAAGCAATTAATACTTTTTGAAATAGTTGAACACATCATGCTAACTATGATTTTCTAAGTGAAATTATAATAGCACTTTCAGTAAAAGTATTGCTTACAAAGAACATAACTGCCTGTTCAATTGTCATTGATATCCTAGTATGTATAAGATATGCTAAGCAACCCCACAGAAACTGCACTACATATGTGTGTGTGTGTGTGTGTGTATGTGTACTAGCCCTTTTCTTGTATTGCACACTTTGATAGAAGAAGGAGTGGCTTGTTTTTAAAAGTATGTAGTTAGTACAAGTTTGCTGGTTTTGCGAATGAATGTGTGAACAGTAAAACAAACAAACCATGGAATAAGAAACAGCCTTCTACCAAGGCATTTAACCTGGCATGTGTGTGTGTGTGTTGACGAGTGAGGAGGAATGGGGGGTGCAGTAGAGAGTTGGAGGAGGCAGTTAAATTGATCAAGTAGATGAGGCAGCATATAAAGGGCATAGAGTTAACTCAAATAAGGCAAAGTTAGGAGTAAATCAGAAAAAAAAATGCTTCAAAAATGAGATATTTTGAAAAATTAAATTTTAAGATACTACAAACCAATTTAGTGATAAAAAATTTTCTATCAAAAAGTAAGAATTGAAATTAAAACAATATGAACCATGGTAGGAAATGGATAGTCCCTATTTTGTATTTCTTTTGGTCTAGTGAGCATCTTTCTCACTGATCCTGCTTTCTAAATCTTCTAACAATCATGTGGCCACAGTAGTAGTTAAAAGAATAACAAGTTTGAAACACAACTATACATATTACTGGGTATATACACTTTGGAAGCTTACTAGTCTTTTTAACTTCCTATTCCTCTTCCCTTCCCCCTCTCCTATCATCATTGTTTAACAAGATTTCTGCTCTGAGTTATTGAGTTACACTCTGCAAGAACTAGAGCTATTTAAAATATATATCTTTAGGTGGTTAATACTGGCAGATGTACTATGAGCACAAAATAAATACTCATTAACTGCACAGATATTCTGTAGAGACATAAAACTGTACTAAGGGGAAAGATTTTTTGCATGCATAAAATATAACTGAAACTTTATTAGAAAGTTAAACATTTTTAATCTTTGATTAAGAGGTATTACATAAATTAAAAGTGGTTTCATTAGTCATTATTGTTAATTAGCCTTATTAATGAGAAACCTATATACCTAGAGGGAAATCAAATCTCAAATTTCCATGCCCAAATGATATTTTCTGAGTTAGACTTCATATAGTTGCACCTTGGACTTAATCATTTCTGATTAAGATCCACGCTTTAAAAACTAAAAGGAATGCCATGCATATTTTCTTCCTAGATAAATTAAAATAATAAGATTCCTATTAAAACCCTCTTAATTCTCTGAAAATTTAATCCCCAAACAATAATAAGTTGGGCATAGAATCTATTTCTTTATGGTTACTTTTAAGCTATATTTTAGTGAATTTTTTATTTTCATAATTTATACACATATCACCATATACTAGGAACATTTTATGAGCCAATATTTTATGGTTTTAGCATTATTCCCAGTTATAGTTGCTGTCACATTTGTGTCATTTCCACAAATATTTCCCCCTAAATGACCTAACATTATTTGTGCATTTAATGTTGGTTTATAGGCTTGTAGAAATAAAAAAAATCACATATCTCACTGTTTTTAATATTTATTTGCATTCTGTCTTGGATGATTTCCCTGGAAGCCAGGGGAGGGTTGGGGGAGAGAAAGAAGAGGATAGCATTCCAGACCACAGAGGAAGGAATACAGAAGCCACATAAAACTTCAGGAGGTGATGGGGAGTGGTACAGAGTGGATGCAGCAGTAAGGGTTAATAGTGTCAAGAGGAGGCAGAGGGGAGACTAAGTCTCTGAGTCAGGGTTTTGGGGGATGTGTGTGTGTGTGCACTGTCGTGTCCAACTCTTTGTGACCCCATGGACTATAGCCCAGCAGGCTCCTTTTACATGGGATTTCCCAGATAAGAATACTGGAGTAGGTTGCCATTTCCTACTCCTGAGGCTTTCCAATCCAGGGATTGAACCCGAGTATCCAGCATTTTCTGTTTTGGTAGATTCTTTACCACTGTGTCACCTGGGAAGCCCCATTTTGGAGGATGGTTCTAGGTAAATTTTAAACAATTCTGTCCCAAACTTAGGAACATAGATACAAAATTAAGCACATATCCCACCACAGCTTCCATCATAAAGTTAGAATATTATTAACTCTAAATTGGGCAGTCAAAGCAGGGACTGAAGAACTGCTTGGGGAAAAATGCAGGGAATAGAGCAAAAATGAGTTACTCTCCAAAATAAGAAATTCTATTTTCAAATGTGCATCATTATAATCATTATTTTTATATAGCTTCAAAGAGTACTTAGAGGAAAAAGAAAAAAGAAACTCCCATAACAAATCAGACTGAAGAGTATCATTTTCTGATAAGAAGTTAGGCAGTCTAAATCTCTATGGGATTTCCTGAGGGTCCTGAGTACTCTGCAACATGTTCTTAAACATCTCATTAAACTAAGAACATGTTCTTCTACCATGGAGTGAGATGATTTTGGAGTTTGGGTTACAACAGAAATCTTATGTCAGAAGATACAAAGATGACTAAAACATGACCTTTGTCCATAAGTGTGTGATCTTCTTTATCAATACTGATATTCAGTGTTCACTCAAATTCAATTTTGCAATCTATTACAGGGAGTTTATTTTCCTAAGGGGGGTAGTAGTGTGTGGTAGTCTAGAAACTTGGTTCATTGAACCATATAATGCATCTGTATTGCTTTTGTGTGCCTTCTTTTTCAAGTCAAGATGTTACTTCTGCATATCTTACACATCTGAAGTCAGCAAATTTAACCTGCATTTAAAAATATTCACCACCAGATAAGTGATTTTTAAAAAGTGATTTCAAGATATCTCTACTTTTATCTCCCTTGCAGTGCTTGTACTGAGAGCAGCATGGAAAAGCTCTGAAGCTGTTAGTCCCTGAAGAAAAGTAAACTAGATCTCTTTTCCTGTTGTGATCAGGATGCTCTTTACAACAAAAAAGACATTACCATATTTGATTTATTTTTTTTTTGGTGACTAACAGTTCTGTTAACTTTTAGCATTTCTTCTGTTCCGAGACCGGCGGAGCCATGAGAAAGAGTTGAATTTTTTGACCTGGTTATAGCCAAGGTTGGACCTAAAGATTTCTTTTTCTTGTGGCTGGTTTGACACCACTGGGAAAAAACAAACAACAACAAAAAAAGCTGTCTAGGTAATTACTCTGTCTGTCACAAGAAAAGGATGCCTCCTGAATGTTGGACATTTGGCCACTTACAAAATAGGTAAAGGAATTTACCTAAAAGCTAATTCATGACCAGATGTAGGAGTTAACATTTTATTCTAAAATTTTCATCACATTATTTCAAATAAAGTTTGCCATTTGTTTGTTAAGTACTAATATGAAGGAGTTTTATTTCTAGAATTAGGCAGTATTTAAATATTGCTGTTGTTGTTTAGTCACTTAATTGAGTTTGACTCTTTGCAACCCCATGGACTATAGCCTGCCGGGAATCTCTGTCCATGGTATTTCCCAGGCAAGAATACTGGAGTGGGTTGCCATTCCTTTTCCAGGGGATCTTTCTGACCCAGAGATGAACCCTGCAGAGATATCTCTCCTACATTGGCAGGTGGATTCTTTACCGCTTAACCTCAAGGGATAGTCTCATCAACTTAATAGACATGAATTTGAGCAAACTCTGGGAGATAATAGAGGACAGAGGAATCTGCCAGGCTACAGTGCATGGGGTCTCAAAGACTTTGACATGACTTAGCCACTGAACAACAAATACTGCTACCATAAAGGCTATTGTCATACTTTAGAGACTAGCAGCAAATATTATAATAGGTTATCTACAAATTGAAGTACATGTAGGTGTCAACATAAAAATCTATAGATGACAGTGCCTACTATAAACTAAGGAAGGCAGGTGCCCATTTGAAAAAAAATAATGCTTAAATATTTCTCTTTCAACACAATCAGAGACTCAGCCTTACATTTGGAAATTCAGAAAAAAAATGTTAATTCTTATTATTAATGTTGTGGTCCGAAAAAATAGCCACATCTAATATTATTATCTCACATTAGTATTACTATCTAATACTATCTAATATTTCATGAAAGGTGAAAGGGTTAGTGGCACAGCCATGTCCAATTCTTTGCAATCCCATGGACTATAGCCTGCCAGGTTCCTCTGTCCATGGAATTTTCCAGGCAAGAATATTGAAGTGGGTTGTCATTCCCTTCTTCAGGGGATCTTCTTGATCCAGGGATTGAACCTGGGTCTCTTGTGTTGTAGGCAGATTCTTTACCATCTGAACCTTATAGATTTGTCTAAAATAATATTGCTAGGGGGAAAAAAATGGGGCTTTTACTCTAGTTACTGCACTTGCCAAACTCTATTTGAATGAAAGTACTTAGTACATATTATTTGAGGATTATGATAGCTTTAGCACAGTACAATAAATTTTCACTTTATTGTGAAAGCATTTACATCAAGAGATGGGAAGTGAAGATTCTGGTAAAATAAACTATAAAAAAGTGAAAAAGCAAGTAATTTCTTTCAAGTTTCAGGTTTAAGATAATAAAATATATGCCATGTATGTTCTCTGACACCTCATTCATTTATATAACCAAATTTTAAATTAACCTCAATAATTTTATAAGACATCTGAAAATTTTTTACATTTTTGGGTGCCTGCCAAGACAAGATGTACTGGAACCAATTTCTGTAATGTCAAAGGGCCTAGAAAGCCTTTAAAAGGTTTAGATTATCATCAGATAAAAAGTGGATCCTCAAATAGAGCTTGGTTACTTTCAAGCTGTTCTCAAAATGATATTTAGCAAGAGACTATTAAGAAATAATCTTTCTTTAACCTTAATCTCAATCTTCTGATACATCAACAAACAGTTCCTGAACATACAATATTCTATTTACACAGGAAGAAACAAAAATCTAAGCCAAAGAGAAAAAAAACAAAGAATTCCTCATCAAGTAATTTAGAGTATTCCAGGGAACCATAGGCTATATACCGGTTTACTTCCCTTGAGCATATATTCCACGAATTTAAAAGAATCAAAGAAAAAAATTGTTCATGTGTATATGTATATGTGTTCACACACAATAATTACCTATTATATATTAAGATATTTAATTATTTATATCATTTTCAGAGAAATATAACTAACTTTTGCAACACATAAAACTAAAAACCAACCCTTCTCTTCCAATTTAAACATAATACTGGTATCTGTTCAAAGTGTTGAGTTATAATTCAGGTGCATCACCCAGCTTTACATATCATGTTTACAGCCTTTGTTTCAAAAACAGTCTGTTGGGCAAAGAAATTTCTTTGAGACTTTTCAATTTCTCAGAAAGTGTCAACTCATAGTCATATAGTCCACTCCTAAATCATTCTAAATAGTCAATCATTTATATCATTTTTAAATTGATGTAATATAAGCTGGTAAATCATGTGTGGGATTATATAAATGTAAAAATAAGTAACCAAATATAAAATCAGTTACTTAAAATTCAAAAGTAATAACTGTAAGGCTTTGATTTGCCAAAATGTGCTTAACAGTGTTTTGAATCTTTTCCTGGTGATAAACATTATGAATTACATAATGAGATATATTTGTTTAATATTTAGACTAACTTATGATTCAGAGATGAATGTTCCAGTTTGTCAAATAGCCAAGACTCTATTTTTTCACTGTTGCCAGGCTAATAGTCATCTCTGTGTATATATTTTACAATCTTCACTAGATGGAAAATAAATAAAGCATAAAAACAATTAGCCCCAAACAGTTTTATGTTTCAAGAAAGTTTGTGCTTGGTAACAATCAGGATGACTGAGGACTTTTAATTATATCTGTGATCCTTGTATTGCAAATAGACTAGAAGTTTTCCAGAAGAATGGAGATCCTTTTGACTGCCAGATATAAGAAAGAGATTGAAGTTAGAGACATCCATCTCAACTCAAACCCTGACACCATTTTTTCTCCTGCTGCTCTCAGGTCACAAGGACCCACACATACAGAATTTCTGTATACTACACACAGGCATGCTTGTCTCCCAGGAGACTCCTGATAAGCATCAACAAATGTAGTCTCTGGTGATTAAAAGAGCAAAGTCTTTGTTCTTCTCTGTATTTTTTTTTAACATACATTACAGTATTTTTACCTTCCCTTTATATGCTCTATAAAATTCCTTATTTATTAAAATCTTTGTAGTTATAGCATGTCTTGGGAAACATGGCCTTGTAGACATGATATAAAGAAAAGCAAAAGGAATATAATGATACCACCAACGATAATTGGTAAGAATCTTAAATTTGCCAGGCACAGCACAAAATACTTTTCCATCTGGCCCTGCTAACTTTAAAATGCTGCTATTTAAAATAAATTCTTCTTTTTATGTTACTTTGTCAAGTTTTTCTTATTATTTCCTTTGAGCTATCTTTGTTACAAACTTTGTGCCTATGCTATGAGAAATTCAGTTAATCAGTTAGATAACTGACCAAGTCTCTTTTCACAAAAAAACATTATTGAACCTACTGTCCCTATCACAGAGGACAGGTCCTTAACATGTTCTACCTATTTCTCCAGGATATTATTCATCATCCTTCTTTAAAATGCCAAGTTTCTTCTTGGCACAGAGCTTTGTACATGATGTTTCCTTCTCCAGTTATTTCCATCCTCAATCCTCGGTGTCTGCAATTACTCCCCTTCACTTACTTAACCACAAATCCTTCCTCACACCTCAGCTTGATCACCTCCTCAACCATTTCTTCCTTATTATGTTCACATTATGATAAATACATATAATACACACCATTGTATACTCTCATGTCAATAAACTCCATACATTAGAGCATCCATATTAAAGTGAATTTGGTTAACATCTGTGTCCCCAAGACTAAAAGCTCCATAAGAGTGGGAAAAAATACATTTTTTCCAGTTAAAGCAGTTGGCACAATGTTCACTAAATGTTATTTAAAATACAAAGATAGATTAATGACTGAAAGAATTAACATAAACTGGTTTTAGATAGGTTTTTGCTTCTCAATTAACTGCCTGAAACACAAAGAGAAAAGGTAGCTTATTTTTTACACCTTGCCCATAGCACATAAGCAACAAGCACAATGTTACTTCTGTTCCACCCAAATCTTTACGTAATTATTAAGCCAACAATTAGGGAGAAGATGCTGATGCACAGGGTGCAAGGAGAGCTACGGTAAACCAGGAACATACTTCAGAACAAAGCTGCTAGGGCAAAGAGATAGGATCATCATCAGAAAGATGAATCCATAGGCAGGAAGATACCAGCATGTATCACATCCAATCGGTTAGGCAAGCAGAGGAATATAAGGAAGAAAAATGATAGGAATATCCCAGAGAATTATAGTGGGTACAAGCTGGGCTGATTGCCTAGTTCAAAATGGGTTCTATGATGCCATAATAGATCCCCTCCTTTTCATACTCCTCTCTGCTAGAACAGCTGAAGGAAACACAGGGGAGAACTCATCTGGATCCATCACTGGTGTTCAAGCTCCTAATCACCTCTCCTGGTTAATGGATGAGTAGGTGACTCAAACCAGGGCAATTTGAATTCTCCCTAGGGAATGTTAAAACTCAGGCTGAGACTAAGCAGCAAACCAATTAAAGATTAAGTCAGATGTTAAGATGCTAACAGTCAAATGCATCAAAGTACTGAAAAAAGAGAACTCTTTGCCACTTCTGTAGTAAAAAAGAAAGAAAGAAAGAAAGAAACAGGTATGCATAGAGAGGGAAAGTGTGTGTGTGTTCATGTGACACAGCAAAAGAAGGGAAGATGGGAGAAAAGAAGGGAGCGTGACTAGAGGGAGAAGACAATGGGAAAAGAAAGAGAGATGATAGATTGCAAGTCCCATTAACACTAGTGTTTCTTTAGCCAGTTTCACTCCTGACGCTTCCAAGGATTTGATATGTGAACCCAAAGTAATTCCTTTCTTGCTTAACCTTGTAGTTTGGTTGAGAGAGAACAGAAAGACTACGATAGGACACAAATACCCAACTGAAAGGTGTGATGCAGAAGTCAGGTTTGATCAATTTATTTTTCAGTAGTACTCCTACTTGGTTCCATGTACATACTTATGGGGACTGAGGGGTTTCTGGAGGGTGAGAAATCTCAAAATACTGTGATGTGGTTTCACCATTAGAAACCTGAAGCCCGAATATGATAATGTCAAAGAACAGAGGAATATAAAGTTATAAGAAGCTGTCTTGCTGTAATAACTCATAGATCACTGACCACAATTAATATCCTTAGATCCTCATGAAACTAGGCAATTTATGTAAGCAGTCTAAGTAGTTTTATGTAGACACTTTCATTTAGTAATGCTTACAAAATAAGCAATAAAGTAAACAATAATTTTTATATATAATACTGGCAAACTAATAAACATTCATCTGGATACTCACTTCAGAATGTTTACCTGCACCTACATCTTTTTTTAATACTAAATCTGTATAGTGTATGCAAATTAGCAACTGAGTGTGGTTTAAGATTTGCAAAGTGTTGGCTTTTTTCTTTTCCTTTCTCTCTCTCTTTCAAACCCTTAAGAAAAAATTTATATTTATGAATTCAAAGAATAGGGACAACAACTGAATATACTCATTTTTATTTCATGTTAATTTATTCATTCATTGAAACCATTTACTGTACAATGGAGAATGGACGACTTGCATAAAAGATTAAAATTTTAACTTTAAAATAGTATTGTTGAGCTTGTTTATTTAGAGTGTTGAAAGTATCTGCTTCTCACCTGTAGGAGAACATAGTAGGACCAGCATTCTCCTTATCAATATATAGTAACCATTTGATTGCTGACTTCAAAATATCCTTAATGTGGAACTCAGAGGTAATGCCTAGTTTGTCCAAAGGCCTCAAAGTCCTCTATTCCTACCTTGACTCTCTAGATTTTGCAGGTCCTCCAAGTGGGAGCTTTGCCTGTGTTCTACCTCTAGAATCAGCTCCCTTCAGTTCCTGAGCAGATCTAAGTGCAACCATGTCAGAAGTTCACAATGTTTGTGGCAATGGTTTTAATTTCAATTAATACACGGCCTTTCTCTATAATACTCCTTTAAATTATAATATTGGCTTAATTAATAAAAATGTATGTGCCTAGCTTAGTTTCCCCATCAAATACTCCTGTTCACTCAGTTATTAAACTGCCTATAAACTCAGCTTTTACCCTGGGTCCTGATCATCTATTTGATTCCTGCTAGCTCCCTTTACTGGAGAAGGTGATGGCACCCCACTCCAGTACTCTTGCCTGGAAAATCCCATGGACGAAGGAGCCTGGTGGGCTGCAGTCCATGGGGTTGCTAAGAGTCAGACAGGACTGAGCGACTTCACTTTGACTTTTCACTTTCATGCATTGGAGAAGAAAATGGCAACCCACTCCAGTGTTCTTGCCTGGAGAATCCCAGGGACGGGGGAGCCTGGTGGGTTGCCGTCTATGGGGTCACACAGAGTTGGACACGACCGAAGCGACTTAGCAGCAGCAGCAGCAGTTCCCTTTTCCAGACTCTCAGGTCTAATATATTTCAAGGCTACCTGATATGATATGACAAATATTGGGACATATTTATACTAAAATCATGCTTACCTAAAATTCAAAATTAACCAGATACTTTGTTTTTATTTATTTTTTATTATTCTGGCAATGGCCAACTGGGGGCAGAATGTGAACCCATTCTGGACTGAACTGGACTGGACTGAACTGAATGTGAACCAGTACCAAATAAACAGAATCTCTTGAGCAGGATCAAAACCTTATTTAGCCCAAGAAAATACTTTGATATAAAGTCAGATCTCACAGTCTTGTCAGCCCTCCTGAGTCCCTCTTCTTCTAGTTGGTACCCCTGATGTTTTATGGGAGACTTTTCTCTAGTCAAGGTCTCAACTTCTTTTTTAAATCTGCAATTTTAACTAGGTAGTTTCAAAGGTCTCTTCTGAGTCTAATTTTATATTCTCAAGCTGAGTTATTTCTCCTTCAAATCCTAGCACTCCTAAGTATAAATCCAGGTTTTATCATTCGAGCCTAACTCCTTGTATCTCTTACTCCCATGTCATCAGGAGTTGAGCTCTTGAAGAATGCCAAAGTCTGGAGTTAAGTGTTAGTACGCCTGTGAATGTCACCACAAGGTGACAGTTACCTTGGAAATATGAAAATACTCTATTTTCTTTCAGAGTTTCATAACAGAAAGAGGACATTAAAGTTCTTTTTAAAACAATTAACAAAAAGGAATGTATAAGGCACTTGGAAATTTCATTCAGGGTAGCATTATCCTGCACATGATTACAAGTCTATACTAATAGTCTTGCTTGTCCCTTGCCAGTAGTTTAAAAGAAACTAAAAATTTAAGTGTGATTTTCTTGTTGCTCTTTTTAATTCTTAACCATTCAAGAGAATTATATTACTTAGGGCATGCATGTGGTCAGTTTTCTGAATAAGGCATAATCTCATTAAAATGAAACTAATTTTAAAGACCCATTTAAGTAGATCAAAACAACTGGGGTGGGGTGGGGGTATATTCAAGAGGATCCTAGAAACCAGACATGTGCTTGCAAAAAATTAGTCTTGTACCTGACATGATGCTTGCTTTTTCAAATGAAGAAAGAACAAAAAGGCCAAATATCATTTGAAATAATACATGTCAGTTATCTCAATGACCAATATTACTAATTTTATGAACACTTGAAATTGAATGTCCTGGTAGAATATTGAAATTAGAGCATTGCAGTCAGATACAGACTTAAATATAGAAAAATAATATTATGCATAACTTTGCAAAATAACATAAATGCTCAGTAAGACAACTGGGGAAAATTCAAAAAAATATTTGTTGTCATTTGTCATTTATCTGATCCAAACTAAGTTATCATAAAGATATCATTCATATAATTATTTATTACTCAACTGAAATGATGGAAGGTCTGATATGTAGAGTTTAAAACATCAAATGAGAGAATCTAAAATAACGATACTAATTATATGCTTTATAAGAAACAAGAACGAACAAAACAAGATCCACTCCTCAAACTCAATTATTCATTATCAGATCAGATCAGTCGTTCAGTTGTGTCCGACTCTTTGCGACCCCATGAATCGCGGCACACCAGGCCTCCCTGTCCATCATCAACTCCTGGAGTTCACTGAGACTCATGTCCGTCGAGTCAGTGATGCCATCCTGCCATCTCATCTTCTGTCGTCCCCTTCTCCTCTTGCCCCCAATCCCTCCCAGCATCAGAGTCTTTGCCAATGAGTCAACTCTTGGCATGAGGTGGCCAAAGTACTGGAGTTTCAGCTTTAGCATCATTGCTTCCAAAGAAATCCCAGGGCTGATCTCCTTCAGAATGGACTGGTTGGATCTCCTTGCAGTCCAACGGACTCTCAACAGTCTTCTCCAACACCACAGTTCAAAAGCATCAATTCTTTAGCACTCAGCCTTCTTCACAATCCAACTCTCACATCCATACATGACCACAGAAAAAACCATAGCCTTGACTAGATGGACCTTTGTTGGCAAAGTAATGTCTCTGCTTTTGAATATGCTATCTAGGTTGGTCATAACTTTCCTTCCAAGCGTCTTTTAATTTCATGGCTGCAGTCACCATCTGCAGTGATTTTGGAGCCCAGAAAAATAAAGTCTGACACTGTTTCCACTGTTTCCCCATCTATTTCCCATGAAGTGATGGGATCAGATGCCATGATCTTTGTTTTCTGAATGTTGAGCTTTAAGCCAACTTTTTCACTCTCCTCTTTCACTTTCATCAAGAGGTTCTTTAGATCCTCTTCACTTTCTGCCATAAGGGTGGTGTCATCTGCATATCTGAGGTTATTGATATTTCTCCCGGCAATCTTGATTCCAGCTTGTGTTTCTTCCAGTCCAGCGTTTCTCATGATGTACTCTGCATATAAGTTAAATAAACAGGGTGACAATATACAGCCTTGATGTACTCCGTTTGCTATTTGGAACCAGTCGTTGTTCCATGTCCAGTTCTAACTGTTGCTTCCTGACCTGCATACAGATTTCTCAACAGGCAGATCAGGTGGTCTGGTATTCCCATCTCTTTCAGAATTGTCCACAGTTTATTGTGATCCACACAGTCAAAGGCCTTGGCATAGTCAATAAAGCAGAAATAGATGTTTTTCTGGAACTCTTACTTTTTCCATGATCCAGCAGATGTTGGCAATTTGATCTCTGGTTCCTCTGCCTTTTCTAAAACCAGCTTGAACATCAGGAAGTTCACGGTTCACATATTGCTGAAGCCTGGCTTGGAGGATGTTGACCATTACTTTACTAGCGTGCGAGATGAGTGCAGTTGTGCAGTAGTTTGAGCATTCTTTGGCATTGCCTTTCTTTGGGATTGGGATGAAAACTGACCTTTTCCAGTCCTGTGGCCACTGCTGTTTTCCAAATTTGCTGGCATATTGAGTGCAGCACTTTCACAGCATCATCTTTCAGGATTTGGAATAGTTCAACTGGAATTCTATCACCTCCACCAGCTTTCTTCATAGTGATGCTTTATGCATGTTAACATTATTAAAGCAACAGTGAATGTACAGGAACCAGAAAACAGAAAAATTTCTATTGCAGGTGTCAAAGTTGATGGGGAACCATGAGGCATACTGGCCTGCTGGGAAGAAGAAATTACCTGTACCTTCTAGAATTCAGTAGTATCAGTCAGTGCCTTGGAATACATGAAGGCTAAATATGTAACTCTATAGAATATATATGTTCAACAAATAACGTCTCCCCTACAGAAAATGTGCTCTGATCAAACAGACAAGGTGTTCAAAGACCAAAACTGCTTCTTGATACAAGAAGGTCACCTGTTATATATATATTAAGCCATTTAATCAACAAATTGGGCCCTAAAGGTTAAAAATGATTTTACTTAAAAATAAGTAGTTCAAAAAGGTAAAAGTAAAGAAAAACCAATTTTGGAGTTTGAAGGAAATGATGAAAAATTTAAAGAACAAACAATATATTTGACACAGGAAAACACAATGAAATATAAAATTCTAGCATTAAAGTAACTAGTATCATTTGAGTACTTATAGTGATTTGGTACTACTGAACTACCTTTCAGAGTTCATCTTACTCATCAAACATACTTATGAGTTAGGGTCTATCATCTTTATATACAGAGAGGAAATACATTTGGAGGATTTAGTCACTTGTTCAAACTGACCAACAAAGTAGTGAAGGCAAGATTTAAAGTAAGATCTGAATGAAATCCAATTCCATGTTGTTAGGTACTATAATATACCATCCCTATGGGCTACATAATTGTTTACTAATGACAAGCTGAAAGGCTTCCCTGGTGGCTCAGATGGTAAACAATCTACCTGCAATGCAGGAGACCTGTGTTCAATCTCTGGGCTGGGAAGATCCCCTGGAGAAGGGAATGGCTACCCACTGCAGTATTCTTGCCTGGAGAATTCTGTGCACATAGGAGCCTGGCAGGGTCATGAAGAGTAAAGACACAAGTGAGAGACTGAGGAGACAAACACAATGACAACTTGAAGGGCATTGAAAATAAATAAAATAAATGGATGTATTGCAACCAAAAATCAGGAGAGTCTGGGGCAAGTACAGGCTTAGACTCTGACTAGCTCTATGAGCATGAGCAAGTAACTTTACTTCTCATGGGCCTCAATTCCCTCATTTGTAAAATTAAGAAATCAACCTTAGTAGATTTGGGAGTGATAGCTCCTAGTTTGTTCACATCTTCCTGGATCCATAACTTTGCCTAGTCCTTTGCACATGAACATCTTCTTCCAACAACACAAGAGAAGTTTCTACACATGGAAATCACCAGAAGGTCAACATTGAAATCAGATTGACTATAGTCTTTGAAGCCAAAGATGGAGAAGCTCTATAAAGCAAAAACAAGACCAGGAGCTGACTGTGCAAATAGCTGTGAAAAGAAGAGAAGTGAAGAGCAAAGGGGAAAAGGAAAGATATACCCATTTGAATGCAGAGTTCCAAAGAATAGCAAGGAGAGATAAGAAAGCCTTCCTCAGTGATCAGTGCAAAGAAATAGAGGAAAACAATAGAATAGGAAAGACTAGAGATCTCTTCAAGAAAATTAGAGATACCAAGGGAACATTTCATGCAAAGATGGGCACAATAAAGGACAGAAATGGTATGGACCTAACAGAAGCAGAAGATATTAAGAAGAGGTGGCTAGGATAGAACTTGCCACAGAAGAACTATACAAAAAAGATCTTCATGACCCAGATAAGCATGACGGTGTGAGAACTCACATAAAGCCAGACATTCTGGAATGTGAAGTCAAGTGGGCCTTAGGAAGCATCACTGTGAACAAAGCTAGTGGAGGTGATGAAATTCCAGTTGAGCTATTTCAAATCCTAAGAGATGATGCTGTAAAAGTACTGCACTCAGTATGCTAGCAAATTTGGAAAACTCAGCAGTGGCCACAAGACTGGAAAAGGTCAGTTTTCATTCTAATTCCAAAGAAAGATAATGCCATAGAATGCTCAAACTACTGCACAATTGCACTCATCTCACAGGCTAGTAATGTTTTAAAATTCTCCAAGCCAGGCTTCAACAATACATGAACTGTTAACTACCAGATGTTCAAGTTGGTTTTAGAAAAGGCAGATCTAATTGCCAACATCCACTGGATCATCGAAAAAGCAAACGAGTTCCAGGAAAACATCTATTTCTGCTTTATTGACTATGACAAAGCCCTTGACTGTGTGGATCAAAATAAACTGTGGAAAATTCTGAAAGATATGGGAATGGAATACCAGACTATCTGACCTGCCTCTTGAGAAATCTGTATGAAGATCAGGAGGCAACAGGACATGGAGCAACAGACTGGTTCCAAGTAGGAAAAGGAGTACGTCAAGGCTATATATTGTCACTGTGCTTATTTAACTTATATACAGAGCACATCATGAGAAAGGCTGGGCTGGAAGAAGCACAAGCTGGAATCAAGATTGCCAGGAGAAATATCAGTAACCTCAGATATGCAGATCTTCCCTCATGGCTCAGATGGTAAAAGCATCTGCCTATGATGCGGGGGACCTGGGTTCAATCCCTGGGTCGGGAAAATCCCCTGGAGAAGGAAATGGCAACCCACTCCAGTACTCTTGCCTGGAAAAATCCCATGGATGGAGAACCCTGGTAGGCTAAAATCCATGGGGTCACAAAGAGTTGGACACGACTGAGTGACTTCACTTTCTTTTCTTTCAGATATGCAGATGACACCACCCTTATGGCAGAAAGTGAAAAAGAACTAAAGAGCCTCTTTATGAAAGTGAAAGAAGAGAGTGAAAAAGTTGGATTAAAGTTCGACATTCAGAAAACTAAGATCATGGCATCTGGTCCCATCACTTCATGGCAAATAGATGGAAAAACAGTGGAAACAGTGGCTGACTTTATTTTTGGGGGCTCCAAAATCACTGCAGATGGTGATTGCAGCCATGAAATTAAAAGACGCTTACTCCTTGGCAGAAAATTTATGACCAACCTAGATAGCATATTCAAAAGCAGAAATATTACTTTGCCAACAAATGTCCGTCTAGTCAAGGCTATGATTTCTCTAATAGTCATGTATGGATGTGAGCCTTGGACTATAAAGAAAGCTGAGTACCAAAGAATTGATGCTTTTGAACTGTGGCGCTGGAGAAGACTCTTGAGAGTCCCTTGGACTGCAAGGAGATCCAACCAGTCCATCCTAAAGGAAATCAGTCCTGAATATTCACTGGAAGGACTGATGCTGAAGCTGAAACTCCAATACTTTGGCCACCTGATGTGAAGAGCTGACTCATTTGAAAAGACTCTGATGCTAGGAAAGACTGAAGGCAGAGAAGGGGACGACAGAGGATTAGATGGTTGGATGACATCACTGACTCAATGGAGGTGAGTTTGAGTAAACTCCAGGATTTGATGATGGACAGGGAGGCCTTGGGTGTTGCAGTTCATGGTGTCGCAGAGTCAGATACGACTGAGTGACTGAACTGAACTGAACTGAACTTGCACACTGATGCTTGCCACTGTAACTTGCCTTGGTAGAAGGGACATTGGGAAATGTGATACAAGCTTGAAACCTCCTTGCTCAATGGACATGACCCTCCATTGCTGTTTTGGGTGTCCTGTACCAGCAGCTAATGATAATCCAGGGGAGCTTACCTTCACTACCTCAATTAATGGCATCAACCATGAGATATGTAAAGGAAACCAGTGGACTGGAGGCTCATGAGTGAGTCCAGGAAAACCCACGAGGAGAACCAGTCAGCTAGCTCAGCCCAAATTTCTCACTGATCAAACTGTAAGCTAGCAAAAGATTATTGATTTCAGCCAGGAGTAAGCAAACTTCCTGTGTAAGGCCAGATAGTAAATGTTTTAGAATGTGTGATTCATAAGATTTCTCTCACAGCTCCTTGACTCTGTTGTTATAGCACAAAGGCAGCTACAGACAATGAGCATAAAAATGGGCATGACCTTGTTCCAATAAAAGTTTATTTATACGAAAAGTCACCCTCCCCCCTCAAAAAGACAGTACTTGGATTTGACCCTTGGACAGCAGTTTGCCAACTTTTGTTATCGGCCAGTAAATGTTGCCATGGTTTGTTAAACAGCAAAAACTGACACCTTGACCAAGATGAGTTCATTAATACTGAGAAAATAAATTTTCTAGTTAGAATTTGAATTGCAGGTGAAATGAGCATTATATTATTCCAATTAAAATCTGCCTCCAAAACACTAAATTTTCATCAGTGAATTTAAAAGAAAATGCTTGATTTTCTCCAATCCAAATTTATTTTTTGGCGAAAGCAATTGCTTTAAAACATTGAATACATTACTTAAAGTTTATTAACCAGAAGAATATAAATATAATGGAAATTTCACCCAATACTTCTTCCTTGGCCCCATGAGAACAACACTTTCATACACACATGCATATACACACACAATAAGAATAAAACTTTACAAATCACTAGTTAAATGTGCTTTAAAAAGCATGGTTGCTAAGCAAAATTATAAACCCACTGATCTAAGCAATGCTAAGGAGAATTAAAATAAAGAAATCAAAAGTTACAAATATCTTGCTATGAATAGTATATGCATTATTCAATACTCAGTGCCAAATATGGTCTTCCTGTGATGTGCCACTGGTAATCGCAACTCTAAAATATAATAGTGAAGAGAATGGATGATGCTGAGGAAGGTGGAGAACTGAAAGGCCTGTGTGTCCTTGGATGCTGAATGCATAATGTTGACCCAAATATATCACTTTTAATTTATGCAGAATATATTTCAAAAGAAGTTCAGTCAATGTTACTAAATAAGGGAAGCATTTTAGTATACAAGTGAACTGACAACATCAAGTGTATATGGATGAATGGATGGAGTGGAGGGTGAGGGCAGGATGAGGGTATGAGAGTCAAAAAAGAAAGAACAATTAGCAAAGGAACAGTCTGAGCTGGTTTTGAGAGGAAAGTAGAGTTTAAAGTAGAGTGAGAATAGCTCTCAGTCGAAGACTAATTTTAGGGGGAAAAAAAAAAAACACTAACCTAGAAAAGTTACTGCTATAACCTATCTGTGTTAAAAAGTTCAGAGTATTAAGACCGTTAAGAACATTCTAGAAGCTGTCAAACTATGTCAGGAGAATTTGTGAAGAAACTAGGGAATGCCCTTATGAGTAGTCAGGGATCAGGCAGATGGATTCAGACCAACCTTTTTGGAATGAGGTTGACTATAAATAGAAAAGAGTTTTACAAATGATAGGACTTCAGTGTCTCAAAAACACTTGTCTCTTAACGTTAGGTGTTAAGATCAAAATCATGTAAAAGTAACTGCAACTTAAGCAATAAAAATTTGTAAATTAATGTTTTATTATAAGCATGATTTATGAATAAATAGATTGATTCACAACGCATTTTTATTAATGTTTAAGTTGTTTAGTCACAAACAGCAAATGATCAAAACTTAATAGTAAAATATAGAAAATGAAGAAAATTCTTACTCAGGATATGACTTAGCTAAGAATTACCTTAAATTTTAAGAATTAATAGGAGTCATTTCTGTGAATTGGTGCATAAATTGGAATATAAATTAGTACAATGTTCCTTAAAATATTTTGGTGTTAAATATCAAGATTCTAAAGTGTTTATATATTTAATTTAATTATACTAATAACAATAATTATAATAAAATTTTATGCCCAAAGATGTTCGTGTCTTATTTTAATTTTTTCCTGAACTGACAACAGTAGGAAGGCTGACATTTAAAAAAATAGTTAAATAAAATTTGGTATGTACAATTAATACATTTTATATGGCTGTTGATATTTGTGAAGAGTTTTAACAATCTGAGAAAATTATTAGGTGAATAATAGAAATCACATGTACATATTGATCTTGTGTATGTAAAACATTTACTAACTGAGAAAGATCTGTCAGAAAATATGCTAAGTTAATAACAGTAATTGTTCTTGAATAGTAGCATTTCCTCATATATACCTTACAAATTTTCTAAATTTACTACCATGAATTAATACTGTTTTTATAGAAATTTGAAAATAAAATG
The DNA here is from genome assembly GCF_055505025.1 of Bos grunniens. Taxonomy (NCBI): domain Eukaryota; kingdom Metazoa; phylum Chordata; class Mammalia; order Artiodactyla; family Bovidae; genus Bos; species Bos grunniens. The sequence continues at coordinate 33,080,609 of NC_141172.1, read as the reverse complement.
CCAGAAAATACAATTCTTTCTAGCTAAAAAAATCTTAACTGATTCTTCATTTGGCTTTTTTTTTTTTAATGTTCAGATTTTTTTTTTTAAATTATTTATTTTAATTGGAGGCTAATTACTTTACAATATTGTAGTGGTTTTTGCCATACATTGGCATGAATTTGACTTTCAAGGCTGGTCACAATCTGTTACCAAAATCTTTCTTATCCAACTCCCCTTTTCCTTCCCATGTAACACAGATAGACTGATGGCACTTTCTTATTTTTAGGTTTATACATCTCCAGCCTTTGTTCAGTTGATTACCTAGAACCTTTTACCTGTTTCTCTCAATATGTCTCCTTTCTGAATTTTTTTTCTTTTTTGGCCATGACATGTGGCATGTGGGATCCTAGTTCCCTGACCAGGGATAGAACCAACACGCCTTGCATTGGAAGCTCAGAGTCTTAACTGCTGAACTACCAGGGTAGTCCCTCTCTCTTTCTCTCTCTCTCTTTTTGAAACTCTCTTCCTGGTATCTTCACATTCCCAAAACCCTCTAGAATCACTGTGCTGAACAGTTCTCTCAACTGTTTTTGGCAATTATATGCCACTTTTATAATTTTAAACAATAGAAAGCCATCTGAAACATACTTATACCAAAGAGGAAAAAAAGAGTGAGAGGTTAATAAGTTTGTTCATTCCTGGAAGAGTTTTTCAACCTCAGCATTAATGACGTTCTTTGCCCTGGGGGCTTCCCATTTTGGGCACTGAAGAATGTTTAGCAGTTCATGGCCCTTACCCACTGAATGCCAGTAGCATCTGCCCCTGCCCTGCCCCCACAGGTGTCAAAAGCAAAAATGTTTTCAGATATTGCCAAATATCTCCTTAGGGGCAAAGTCACTAAAGATAAGAACCATTGGTTTAGGAAGAAATATAAATGCCAACCTGGTCCTAGAGATTAAAATCACTTTCTCTAAACTCTCATTCCACCATCAAAAAGACTCTCACTCCACTAACCAATGTCAATCTCAGACTTCAAACATATCAGATCAAATAATTGAGGGAAAAAATACATTGTCTAAAATAATAACCCAAAGAAACCTGACGCAGTCTATAATTGACCTGCTGTTGTTTAGTCACTAAGTCGTTCCCAAATTTCTTGAGACTCCCTGGACTGTAGCCTGCCAGACTTCTCTGTCCAAGGGATTTCCCAGACATGAATACTGGTTGCCATTTCCTTCTCTAGGGGATCTTCCCAACCCAGGCATTGAATCTGTGTTTCCTGCTTTAGCAGGCAGATTCTTTACCACTGGGCCACCTGGGAAGCTCTTAGTTGACCTACCGGTGAATTAATTTCCTTGGTCAGTATGATAGTCTATTTGGAAAGAAAAAATCTGGACTGCTGTTGGTACCACTGAACCTTCTAAGGAAAGAAAATGGTTTGGTTCTAAGAAGGGAGAGGGAGTTCAGTGGTTCTTTAGAGTCTCTTCTCTACCTATTAAGGCTGTAATCTGCTTAAAGGTAAAGCAATACCTTTCCAACAACTCCACTTCACAGTTCCCAAATGTTGCCTTGAAAAGTTCAATATATAGCCCCTTATTAACTGAAACATTTTAAAGGAAAACTAAGTTTCTGAATTAAAAAAAAAAAAAAATCAGTTCAGTTCAGTCACTCAGTCATGTCCAACTCTGCGACACCATGGACTGCAGCACACCAGGCCTCCCTGTCCATCACCAACTCCTGGAGATTACTCAAACTCACATCCATTTAGTTGGTGATGCCATCCAACCATCTCATCCTCTGTCGTCCTCTTCTCCTCCTGCCTTCAATCTTTCCCCAAATCAGAGTTTTTTCAAATGAGTCACTTCTTTGCATCAGGTGGCCAAAAGTATTAGAGTTTCAGCTTCAACATCAGTCCTTCCAATGACTAGTCAGGACTGATTTCCTTTAGGATGGACTGGTTGGACCTCCTTGCAGCCCAAGGGATGTTCAAGAGTCTTTTCCAATACCACAGTTCAAAAGCATCAATTCTTCGGTGTTCAACTTTCTTTATAGTCCAACTCTTACGTACTTACAGGACTACTGGAAAAACCATAGCTTTGACTAGATGGACCTTGGTCAGCCAAATAATTTCTCTGCTTTTTAATATGCTTTCTAGGTTGGTCATAGCCTTTCTTCCAAGGAGTTCCAGTTTTAACTATTGCTTCCTGATCTGTATACAGATGTCTCAAGATGCAGGTCAGGTGGTCTGGTATTCCCATATCTTTCAGAATTTTCCAAAGTTTATTGTGATCCACACAGTCAAAGGCTTTGTGATAGTCAATAAAGCAGAAATAGATGTTTCTCCAGAAATCTCTTGCTTTTTCAATGATCCAACAGATGTTGGAAATTTGATTTCTGGTTCCTTTGCCTTTTCTAAAATCAGCCTCCGGCTGCTGCTGCTGCTATTAAGTCGCTTAAGTCATGTACGACCCCACAGACTGAAGCCCACCAGGCTCCCCTGTCCCTTGGCTTCCCCAGGCAAGAATACTGGAGTGGGCTGCCATTTCCTTCTCCAATACATGAAAGTGAAAAGTGAAAGTGAAGTCACTCAGTCGTGTTCGATTCCTAGCGACCCCATGGACTACAGCCTACCAGGCTCCTCTGTCCATGGGATTTTCCAGGCAAGAGTACTGGAGTGGGTTGCCATTACCTTCTCTGCAAACCATCTTGAACATCTGGTAGTTCACGGTTCACGTATTGCTGAAGCCAGGCTTGGAGAATTTTGAGCATTACTTTACTAGCATGTGAGATGAGTGTGATTGTGCGGCAGTTTGAGCATTCTTTGGCATTGCCTTTCTTTGGGATTGGACTGAAAACTAATCTTTCCTAGTCTTGTAGCCACTGCTGAGTTTTCCAAATTTGCTGGCATATTGAGTGCAGTACTTTCACAGCATCATCTTTCAGGATTTGAAATAGCTCAACTGGAATTCCATCACCTCCACTAGCTTTGCTCATGGTAATGGATCCTAAGTCCCACTTGACTTTACATTCCAGGATGTCTGGCTCTAGGTGAGTAATCACACTATTGTGATTATCTGGGTCATGAACATCTTTTGTGTATAGTTCTTCTGTGTATTCTTGCCACCTCTTCTTAGTATCTCCTGCTTTTTAAAATTAAATGAGAATAAATTGTTCTGTTTTTGTTTCACAAGATAGCTTTATCATCTCTATAAAAATCTTTTGAAAAATATGAATTAGTTTTCAATTTGTTCTGCAAAATTAAAATTCTTAGAAATCATTTAAAAACAAAAATCTGTTAGTATTTTGATTAATTTGGTATCAGTGAACATTAAACTTGCCATCTAGATCCAACTTGTGCAATAGGATGACAGAACATTAAGACAGAATTAGGACAATATAGAATAAAAGTCTAAGTATATACACTTTTTAAGAGGAGGAATTATACCTTACACTTTAAATACTCTGTTGATATGATAAAAATATTATTTCTTATGAACAGTATTTATGTTTGTATGTGTATATATGTGTACATGTGAGTATGATTTAAATATTGATATGTCTGACAATAAATGTAAACCTAAGAATTTTAAAATTGCATATTTAAAAATTTTTATTTATTTAATTTTTTTACATTTTTTAAATTTTATTTTATTTTTTAACTTTACAATATTGTATTGGTTTTGCCATATATCAAAATGAATCCGGCACAGGTATACATGTGTTCCCCACCCTGAACCCTCCTCTTTAATCAAACTATTCATAAGGCTTATTATATTAAAGGTGCTTTTAAAAATGTTCACAACATTTCTTTGTTTACAAATAAAATTTTATAATATTGATCTAGCACTCACATCATACTTTTTAAAAATTGAATGTTATAAATGAATTTCAGGTTAAGAATACTATTCTCAAGTCAAGAAAATACAATTTCAAATTGGATTTAAAGAGTTTGAGAGAAAACTGAATGAACCTTGTGTAGATACTTTTTGATCCTATAATTTTACAAAGTAATTGTTTTATCTGTCAGAGAGAGCTGTTCCAGATATTGAGAAAAAAGAATAATATGTAAACTACCAAAACGCCATAAAACAAAAAAACAAACAAACAAACCTGACTTTCTTACTATAAATATAATTTGATCTTCAACTCACTGAGAAATATTTTGGTCTCAGTAATGACAATTTATTATAAATTGAAGTAATTTTGAACATATGTGGTATTTGTTGCACACTGAATCTATTTTGGATACATTCTCATTACAAATACATTGCTAGAATATAGACTATTTTATGATCCTATTAGAAATCATGTGAAATTTGCAATTTAAAGAATTTTTCTAAAGTTACTCAAATTCTTGGGCCTAATATTTCAATAGATTATCTAACACTAATAGTAGCAATACTTGAATCATTTTCCTCTACCCTTACATTTAAACTCTAGGTATTAGCTATCTTCAATTCATTTAAAACATAATTTTAAATATTCATATATGTTTTAAGAAGGAAAACAATGTCTTTATAGTTTGTGTTGGTATTTTTTATCAGTCATAACTATCTGAAACTAGTAAAAGTAACCAAAAGGTATGTTTAATCTACTGTTGATTTTAGTGTAATTAAAATATAAAGAGCATCTAAGAATACTGGAAAAGACTCTGATGCTGGGAGGGATTGTGGGCAGGAGGAGAAGGGGACGACAGAGGATGAGATGGCTGGATGGCATCACTGACTTGACGGACGTGAGTCTGAGTGAACTCTGGGAGTTGGTGATGGACAGGGAGGCCTGGCGTGCTGTGATTCATGGGGTTGCAGAGTCGGACACGACTGAACAACTGAACTGAACTGAACTGAACTGAAGAATACCTTGATGACTTCTGAGAATATAATATTTCTAAGATTATTAAACTTTACAAAAATAACAATGAAAAATTATTCATAGATATCATCTTAAATGTTTTCTCATAAATTAGAATGCAATCACTACCCAACACTGAGAAACTAAAATGTTTCCCTTATATGAAATAATTCTGTAGTATGCTGTATGTTTTATCATTGCTGTTTTTGTTGCTGTTGTTGTTGGGGTTTTTTGCCTCCATTCTTCTAAGTTTGTTTTTTATAACAGTTTTATTGATATATAACCCACATACCATGACCAACCTAGATAGCATATTAAAAAACAGAGACATTACATTGCCAACAAAAGTCTGTCTAGTCAAGGCTATGGTTTTTCCAGTGGTCATGTATGGATGTGAGAGTTCAACTGTGAAGGAAGCTGAGCGCTGAAGAACTGATGCTTTTGAACTATGGTGTTGGAGAGGACTCTTGAGAGTCCCTTGGACTGCAAGGAGATCCAACCAATCCATTCTGAAGGAGATCAGTCCTGGGTGTTCATTGGAAGGACTGATGCTGAAGCTGAAACTCCAGTACTTTGGCCACCTCATGCGAAGAGTTGACTCATTGGAAAAGACCCTGATGCTGGGAGGGATTGGGGGCAGGAGGAGAAGGGGACAACAGAGGATGAGATGGCTGGATGGCATCACCGACTTGATGGATGTGAGTTTGGGTAAACTCCGGGAGTCGGTGATAGACAGGGAGGCCTGGCATGCTGCGATTCATGGTGTCTTAAGGAGTCGGACATGACTGAGCGACTGAACTGAACTGAACTGAACTGAACCATAAAATTAAATAATTTAACACATACAATTCAATGTATTTTATTATATTCCCACCACAATCAACATTACAACATTTTCATCTCTCCAAAAGAAAATGCCTTAGTCTTAGGCATGACCCACTATTATTCCTTAAACTTTTTCCAGCCACAGGTAACATTTAATATACTTTCTCTATATATTCATTTGCCTATTCTGGACATTTGCTATAAAATAAATTATATAATATGTGGTCATTTGTGACTGACTTCTTTTATTCAGCTTAAGGTTTTCGTGGTTCTTCCTTGTTGTGATATGCATCAATACTTCATTTTGTATTATTCTATTTTATGGATATACCACATTTTATTTTACCCATTCACATACTGACGGATATTTGAATTGTTTTGACTTTTTGGCTATTATGAATAGTTCTTCTGTAAACATTTATGTACAACTTTTGTATAGACCTAACCTTTTCATATCTTTTGATTATACCCAGGAGTGGACTATTTTGTTTTTTGAAAATAGAAGAGTACGCTGCTGAACACATTGCTTTTATATGCTACATCCTTCATGTAATTTATATTTTCTTAACAGCTTAGGAAAAAAATAGCTGTATTTCTTTTCAAGAGACAGTAATACATTTTGCTCTTGTGAAGCTTTTAGGACTTCGTTTCTGGTGTTAGTGCTTTGTTTGCTTTGTTTGATAAATCCCACTAGCATTTGAACTCACAAAAGTAGTGGTTTACCTACTACTTTCATTTGAGACCCAGTAACGAGTAAGCTGCTATTCAACTTGACATTCTCTCTAAATATAAATAGGCGGCTACTTAAAATTTTAATAAATGGTTAAGAAACAGAGAGAATATCACACATCATGAGAATTCTTTGAAATCTTCCTATCTTAACTTGTAATAAATGTCTTTCTTCTGTGGGGTGAGCAATTGAAATGTTATCCATCAGTATTCTGTTTCAATTCAGTAGAAATGAAAAATGCCTGATGTCACTGTCAAACATACTCAGGAAGATTTGATGAGCAAGCCCATAGGAAAATTGTCTTTTCTCAGAAATGCTCTGATGATTGGCACAATTTGTGTGCAGATGTTTTCCTTTAATTTGCAATTCTAATACTCAGAGAAGAACATACCTTTTCAGATGGCTTACCCATAATACAATGATACAGAATTCCACAAAGGAATTATCACTAAGGAATTATGACAGATATAAGCTTGGGAGTACCCTTCTGAGACCAAATACAGCTCTAGAACCAGTGTCCTTCTTTGTTTCACCAATTTATAGAACTCCAGACTTCATACTATCACATCATAGAGTAGATGCTAGATTTTAATGTCTAATGAATAAATATTAAGAATCTTTACTTATTATAAGAAAATTATATTTAACACAACAGTAGAAATTGAGATATGACCTATTAGAAGTAGATAAAAATTATAAGAAAAAAGCAGATAAATACTAATTAATACTTATGAAGTCCAAACCAAAAATTTTGTTGCAAAAGAAATGTTTTTATTTTGTCAAACATATCAGTTGTGGGTCCCAGGTACAAACCAGAATTTTACCAAGGTCATGTGCAATCCAGGATTCCTGGTCCATCACAAAGTCGCTTTAGTGAGCTAATCAAAATGCAGATGGCTCATCTGCTCAGAGAACCACTAAGAGGAGAATGATGTACTCAACTGCTACAAAATGCTTCAGATTTGTAATATGTGTTTGAATTTGTATGATCAAGATTAAATCCTTGGTAGAATCAATAAAGGAAACTAGTTAGCATACTATGAAGGGTTAAACATAATTAAGCTAATTACATCAATATACTTCATTAAGGTAATAGAGAATTATTGGATCTACCACTATTTATTTAGAAATACATCATGCAGTAGGCCCCTGCATAAGAACCTTCAAGTTGTGAACTTTCAAAAACGTGAGCGTGTGTTCCATAAATGTCAGGAGTGAGTGAAACTGCAGTTTGCCTTTTGTCTTCTCTTGCTGACAATCCTTCAGCTCTACCATCTCCCACCTCCTCTCCTTCCTCCAGTCAGTAACTCATCTTGCCTGTTCACTGCATGCCAGCTCCTGGATGCCAGCTGTTATACTATACTACTGTACTTTTCCGGGTACTGTGCTGTAAGATTAAAAATGCTTATTTTGTGTGTGTGTTTGCTTTATATCTATTATTTGTATGAAAAGCATTATAAACTTAGTACAGTACAGTACTGTATAACCATTTCATATTGTTCATGGGGTTCTTGAGGCAAGAATACTGGAGTGGTTTACCATTCCCTTCTCCAGTGGATCATGTTTTGCCATTGCTTCATTGAATTATGCAAGCCTCCTTGCCGCAAAAAGGCTGTGATCTATGTGATAAGCTTTCTGTGACTGTGATTTTCATTCTGGTGTCTGTGGGATTGTAGTTCTTGCTTCTTCTCTCTGCCCTCTTTGGATGAGGCTGAGAGGCTTGTGCAAGCTTCCTGATGGGAGGGACTAGCTGTGGGGAAAACTGGGTCCTATTCTGGTGGACAGAGCCATGCTCAGTAAATCTTTAATCCAACTGTCTGCTGAGGGGTGGGCTGTGCTCCCTCTATTAGTTGTTTGGCCTGAGGCCACCCAGTCTTGGACTCTACAGGATCTATGGTGGGGCTATTGGCAACCTCCAAGAGGACTTATACCAATATGAATCTCCCAGCACTGTTGCTGCCAGTGCCCCTGTCACGATGGCAGACCAAGTTGACCCGCACCTCAACAAGAGACCCTCAAACATTCACAGGCAGGTCTGGCTCAGTCTTCTATGGGCTCATTGCTCCTTTCCCCTGGGTACTGGTATGGACAAGGTTTTGTTTGTGCACTTCAAGAGTCTCTGTTTCCTTCAGTTCTGTGGAAGTTCACAGGCCACAGGACTGGAAAAGGTCAGTTTTCTTTCTAATCCCAAAGAAAGGCAATGCCAAAGAATGTTCAAACCACCACATAATTTCACATGCTAGCAAGGTAATGCTCAAATCCTTCAAGCTAGGCTTCAGCAGTAAGTAACTTCCAGATGTAGGAACTGGATTTAGAATAGGCAGAAGAACCAGAGATCAAATTGCCAGTATCTGATGGATCATAGAAAAACAAGGGCATTTCAGAAAAATATCTACCTCTGCTTCATTGAGCATACTAAAGCCTTTGGCTGTATGGATTACCGCAAACTGTGGAAAATCCTAAAAGAGTTGGGAATACCAGAACACTTTACCTGTCTCCTGAGAAACCTGTATGCGGGTCAAGAAGCAACAGTTAGAACCTGATAAGGAACAACAGGCTGGTTCAAAATTGGGAAAGGAGTTTGTTAAGGTTGTATATTGTCACCTTGCTTATTTAACTAATGTATAGAGTACATCATATGACAAGCCAGGCTGGATGAATCATAAGCTGAAATCAAGACTGCCCAGAGAAATATCAACAATCTCAGATATGCAGATGATACTACTCTAATGGCAGAAAGTGAAGAACTAAAGAGCCTTTTGATGAGAGTGAAAGAAGAGAGTGAAAAATGGCTTAAAACTCAGCACTCAAAAAACTAAAATCATGGCATCCATTGCTATCATTTCATGACAAATAGATAGGGAAGAAATGGAAACAGTGACAGATTTTATTTCCTTGGTCTCCAAAACCACTGTGAATACTGACTACAGCCAGGAAATTAAAAGACACATTCTCCTTGGAAGGAAAGCTGTGATAAACCTAGACAGTGTATTAAAAAGCAGAGATATCACTTTGTTGACAAAGGTCTGTATAGTCAAAGCTATGGTTTTTCCAGTAGTCATGTACAGATGTGAGAGTTGGACCATAAAGAAGGCTGAGCACCGAAGAATTGATGCTTTTGGGCTGTAGGTATGGAGAAGACACTTAAGAGTCCCTTGGACTGCAAGTGAATCAAACTTGTCAATCCTAAAGGAAATCAGTCCTGAATATTCATTGGAAGGACTGATGCTGAAGCTGAACCTGAAGCTCTAATACTTTGGCCATGTGATGCAAAGAGGTAACTCATTGGAAAAGACCCTGATACTGAGAAAGATAGAGAGCAGGAAGAGAAGGGGGAGAAGGAGGAAGAGGTGGTTGGATGGCATCATCAACACAATGGACATGAGTTTGAGCAGACTCCAGGAGACAGTAAAGGACAGGGAGGCCTGGCCTGCTGCAGTCTATGTGCTGGCAGAGAGTTGGACACAACTTAGTGACTGAACAACTATACAGCCACTTGTGTTAGTAGGGTCCTAGGCTAACTTCGTTGGACTTACAAACAATTTGGACTTAACAAATATCATCTGTGAACAGAACTTGTTGGTATACAGGGGAGTTATTCTGCTCCTTTTAAAAAAAAACAAAAATTTTCTAGATGACTGAGTATAGCAATAGCTAAGTAATATAATAAAAAATCCTTACGCTTTTAGTCACGAGACAAATGTTCTACTTCTGATTGTGTCTCCCTAAATAAAGTTCAAACTTGAGAAATTCACTTAATGTCTGTGAGTTTCTGTTCCTTCAACTGTAAAATGAAAACACTCGCTACTAGTTGGCCTATAAAGTTTTACTCAACTTCTACTTGTTCCAGTCAAAGGGAACAAGGTGGAATAAAAATGAATAGCATGTCTGTCACATTAGCATTTGATCATTTCAGACAGAAATGCATTTTAGCTATTTATTAATAGGTTTTACATACAGGATTGGGAGAAATGCAAATGGGATCTCTACTGAGGACAAGGGTCACAGTTAACATGGGACTGAATTGTTTGGTGGCTGCAGTCACTAAATATAGTGCCTCAAAAGTAATATTTCCAAAGTAGTTTCTCATGACCATCAGTCCACAAACACTCTTCAACTTAAAAAAAAAAAAGAATTAATTTGAACTAATATGACTTAAATTTATTGTTAAGTTAGCTAACAAGTGAGGCTCTGAAAGAAGCACAAACAAACTGAACACCAAATTGACTGAGTATCAGGCTTATCTTCAACTACTTTTTGGGAATCTTCTGTCTTCATATGGTGCAGTTCATAGTAACAAGAGTCCAATAGCTTAAGAAACAATGGAATTTGACTTTCTGTTTCTTTTCTCTTGTTTTGTGCTGAGTTTCAAAAAATATATATTCCATTTAATTCTTCCACAAATCCATATACTTTGTCATCCCTTTGTTTGAAATTCTTTCTGTCCTTAAGATGTTCAGAAGGACATCAACAATAGAAATGTGTACCCAGGAGTAACCATGGTGGACCGGGACACAAGTGTGATTATAGTGACAGAGGATGGGGGCAGAAAACATTGAAGAATTTCAATCATTTACATGTACAATGTGACTATGTCTTGCTTAGATATTTCTGAGTTTATAGCACAGTTAATCAGAAGGACTGTTAACCCAGATAACTTGTTTTCATATTCCAAAAGTGCTGTTATACACGTTTGGACAGATTCTTAACATCACAAGGACAACACATCTAAGACACCACTTAAGTTCTAGCCATCACAGATGTGTAGAAAACAACACTTTCCTGCAGGTGGCAGTCAAGTATCTTTCTTTTTAAACATATTTTCATATTCTGTAATTATTTTGAAAGGTGGAAGGGTCTTAAGTAAAAGGAGTTCATTTTCTTCTCCCTTATTTGTACAAAGCCATCATATGGATTAGAAGTGGCCCTGCATTGGAATACTATTTTCAAGCAAGAAATCTTTAGACATTTTAACTTATTTGAAACTGACTTCTGTCCTTGGTTAAAAAGAGAATTAATGTATTTATAAGTTTATTTGAAGACTATATCTTATTGCTTAAACATGTTAAGTACTCCATAAATGGTATTATAATCTGCTATTTATAATAAAGAGTGTTATGTTTGGTTTGTGGAATGAGTGAAGACAAGATTCTATTCTAATACTGGAATAGACTGTCAAAGAGGAAGGCAGCTTCCCCTCCCTATCCTTCAAGGTCACGTAGAGGTAGTAACATCTGCCAGTACTTAGGTCAAGGTTGCCCGTCCCAGAATTGCAGGAGATGATTGGTAGAAGCATTAAAGTGTCCCTTTAATGAACCAGAGAGGTGTGATTTGGAGGCAGGAAACGACAAAGCCAGTGGTAGAACATGACATGTTTGAGATAGCCCAAGTGAAAAAAAAAATTTCTCAAGGATACTATAATGAGAGACGAGAACCTAAAAATCAATATAGCATGAGGGGCTTTGGAGCCACTGTAAATTGGAGTACTTTTGATTAAGTGAGTAAGTGGCTCATTTTGTCTCTTATGCTGTAAAGCTGAACATGTTTGCCAACATTTGACAAATGTATAGTTATCTCGCCCCTCCCCCCATTTCAGTTGGACACTAGTAACCTTTTACCAATGATTAGCACAGGCCTTTTAGGGTTCTTAAAATTCCAAATAATAATTTACAGCAATGACAGTGGGCAGTAACAATTGAGAATGGTTAATATTATAAAATGGTAATTGAAAAATAATTTATATAGCACAGGGAACTATACTCAATATTTTGTAGTAAACTATAAGGGAAAAGGATAGGAAAAAATAATATATGTGTGTGTGTGTGTATATATATATATATATATATATATAAATATATATATATTTGTGAAACTGAATCACTTTGCTGTACACCCGGAACTAACATTGTAAACCAACTATACTTCAACCAAAAAAAGAAAAATATAATTCCTACAGAGGATTTCAAGTTAAACACATGGAAAGGCCTTAACTCAGCCATTGCTTTCATTTGCATATTTAATTTTCTTTGGGAAATGCCATGCGTTCAGCTCATTAACAGCTACATGACCCAGATGCACAATCCTGTACTTTCCTTCCTTCCTTTGATGCCTCTGCCACTTACCCCCAAGGACAAGGCAAGAAAAGAGTAGGTAATTTTCTCATTAAAAGAGAACACTGGTGAAATGATAACTAATCCAGCCATTTGAGATCTCACTATGTAGAGTATCTTGGTAAATCAAGACAAAGTCATTAAAATTACTGTAAAAAATTCATCTATGCAACAAATCTTTAGACACATTCATTGCATTAGCCCCTAGGTACTTCCATAATCTAATATAAAAAGTCATAGCAGATAAAGGTCTGAATTGTAAGCCTATAAAATTCACTCTTGGATATCATATATATACTGAATTGAATGAAAAGCACATGAATTTCATTTGGCATATGCCTAGAAAATAAAGTAAACTCATGGTTGGAAGGGTGGCAGGCCTAATCATTTCAGGGTTGGTAGGGAGAAGGTGGTGGGAGGGGTCACAAGTTAGAGCTGTTGACCAGAGGACCATGTCTCCCTTTTTCATGGAGGGCACAAAGTGCGGTTTTATCAGAATTTAAATGTAAAATAAGAACGTATCACTGATATACGGTAGAATCAAAAGTAACCAAATTGTATCACCCTTGATTCTTTCAGTATGGTACATGGAAAGGACGGGAAGAGAAGGAAAGGAAGTAGCAGAGGGATACCCACCAATCGGGTACCCTTCAAAGGTTTCAGTTTCACTGTGCTGCTACTTCTTTTATAACTGACCTAGATTTCACTATCTCCTGCAATGCCACTCTTAAGTTTTATAAACCTGACCACTGGAGTAGCTTATTTAAATATTAAAAATCAACAAAGCCTTGGATTATAAACAGACTGAACAATATAATATACAAAGAATTCTCATTTTAAAATTGGATTTTGGCATATGTCCCAGAAATTTTTTAAAAAATTAATTAATTTATTTTAATTGGAGGCTAATTACTTTACAATATTATAGTGGTTTTTGCTATACATTGACATGAATCAGTCATGGGTGTAGATGTTTCCCCCATCCTGAACTCTCCTCCTACGTCACTTCCCATCCCATCCCTCAGGGTCATCCCAGTGCAATGGCCCTGAGTGCTCTGTCTCATGCATCGAACCTGGACTGGCAATCTATTTCACATATGGTAATATACATGTTTCAATGCTATTCTCTCAAATTGTCCCACCCTCGCCTTCTCCCACAGAGTCCAAAAGTCTGTTCTTTACATCTGTGTCTCTTTTGCTGTCTTGGATATAGGGTCAACGTTACCATCTTTCTAAATTCCATATATATGAGTTAATATACTGATTTGGTGTTTTTCTTTCAGACTTACTTCACTCTGTATAATCGGCTCCAGTTTCACTGTCCCAGAACTTTTAAGCAAAGTATTTCCATAATTAATTCTATTAGTTCTTTAGAGCAAATTAACTTGATTACAGCCTTCAGTCTTAAAATGCACACTCAAAAAAATTTTTTTTAAGGTTTACACAGTCTCATGCTTTTACCATAAAATTCATGCTTCTTATTTATTTTCCTAATTTTCCATCAGAATTAAGAATTTCAGGAAGCAGAAAAGTACAGTGATTAATAGCATTAATCTTAGGCCAGCCTGAACCTTCCACTAGCTATGCACTTGAAAAAAATCTCTTTGCTTCTCTAAATACAACTTTCCTCAACTGTAGATTCAAAATAGTCCTAGAACTTAACATATGAGATTGTTAAAAGTTTGAATGAGATACTCAAAGAAACAGTTAACTGAGTGTCTGATAAAGAATGTTCAACACATACTAGCTAATATTATGATCATAATGGGAGGTAAAATCTCCTGGCTCTTGTGTAGGTTCTGCTATCTGACTTGGCTTAATGTTATTTCCCTGATCCTAAACTGCTTGTGATATAATTACTGATAGATCTCTACTCTGAGATTTTCTTTATCTTTTCAGAATGAACAATCAGAACAAACTTCTGAGAGTTTTAGGGCCAAGAACTTAAGTAGAAACAAGTCTCAGTTTTACTCATTTTAATAAAGATCAGAGAAAGTATAATAAAGAGTCAACTCCATCTTTTGATGTTTACAGCTGTCAGCTTGAAGCTTCACCACTCTCTCTTGCCCTTCTTCCCAAATTTGGGCAAACAGAAAGGAAAGGCTTGGATGCTCTTTTTTTGGTCCCATTACCTAACCAACACAAAAACCCAAGTCCATATCCTTTACTTGTTCTCCCAAGCCACTTTGGGGCCAATATTGGGGCCAACTTGATCCACCTTGAAAGCCTCATTATATAAGAAATGAAATGTATTTTTTCAAATCCTCTTGGAGTGTATGAGTGAGTGTGTGTGTGGTGTGTGTGTGTGTGATCTTTGATCCTGATACTTGAACCAAAATTGGGATGGTAATGCATCCTGAAAAGGATTGACCACACAAGCAAGCATACTTATGAATTTTACTAACTTAAACTGCAGATGATTCTCACTTCTCTAAACAACTGAACTTCAGTTAAATTGTCCTAGCAATCTTTTTGTGGTCAAATTATGTAATAATGGTTTCCAGAAATTTTCTGTCTCAAAAACTTTATATTTCTTATACAGAACATTTTAACCTTTGAGAAAAATAAATTGAAAAGAACTTTTAAAATAGTTTCACAACAACCTACACACACAGGCAAAAGGTAATTTTGTACAATGAATATAAAAGCAGATGATTTTAATGACCTTATTAGATGTTTTTTCTTTCAGCCACAATAAAATGAAAGAATGGGTATTGTATAAGATTATTTAAAATAGAACTCTATAAGTAAAGGTGCACAGGACTTGTAGGATAAGACCTGTTCCATCATAATCCCCTTACTCAACTATATTCAAACACGAAGTCTGACTAACTTTTCCAAAAGTGGCATTATTTAAATTAATAGTTTTGCAAAACATTATTTCTCCAAAATTTTAAGAATCTATTTATTTTTAAAGGTGAGATGCACTTGTATCTTCTCATCCTTTTAAAGTTATGGGGAAATAATGTAATTTATAAAGAGGGTGTTTTTCTCCATAACGTTTCCCAGGTGGTGCTAGTGGTAAAGAATCCTTCCATCTGTCAGAGCAGGAGATATAAGAAATGTGGATTCACTCCCTGGGTCGGGAAGATCCTTGGAGGAGGGCAGGGCAACGCACCCCAGTATTCTTGACTGGAAAATTCCATGGACAGAGGAGCTTGGCGGGCTACAGTCCATTGAGTAGCAAAGAGTCAGACATGACTGAGCAAGTAATGTGTAAGAAAGGGATATATGACTTTTAATTGAACTTCACATCATTTGTTGTGTCTCCTATATGCAAAGACCTGTGTTACACAGTGGATATAAAATGGGAAATGGGAAGGGAGCATAATTCTATTAGAACTAAAACTACTGTGGCCCAGTATTGCATCATTTTACCTAGAAAGATCCATCTAGTCAAAGCTATGGTTTTTCCAGTAGTCATGTATGGATGTGAGAGTTGGACTATAAAGAAAGCTGAGCACTGAAAAACTGATGCTTTTGAGCTGTGGTGTTGGATAAGACTCTTGAGAGTCCCTTGGACTGCAAAGAGATCAAACCAGCCAATCCTAAAGGAAATCAGTCCTGAATATTCAATGGAAGGACTGATGCTGAAGCTGAAAGTCCAATACTTTGGCCACCTGATGTGAAGAACCGACTCTGGAAAAGATCCTGATTCTGGGAAAGGTTGAAGGTGGGAGGAGAAGGGGATGACAGAGGATGAGATGGTTGGGTGGCATCATCGATATGATGGACATGAGTTTGAGTAGGCTCCAGGAGTTGGTGATGGACAGGAAAGCCTGATGTGCTACAGCCCATGGGTCACAAAGAGTCAGACAGGACTGAGCGATTGAACTGGGATTGTGTCACCCTGGTTTCATATTCCTTAGTCACACTGTACAGTAGATTCCATCTCTGCATTAGGAAAACCCTCATGATTGCACTAAAATACACTCTTTCTTGATATTTCTGTACTTTGTATATATTAGCTCAATCTTTGAATCACCTACATAAGAGTTAAGTGAAATCTACATCTCTCTCCAAGGAGATTCTGGCATCTGGTCCTCAGGCAAAGTGCTTTATAGGAATCTAAAAGGGGCACTTTGTTCCCTAGGTAGCCCCTAGACACAGATATCATGAAAGTTATTAGAAAATGTGTATGAGAAAATAATTATAACACACTTTTTATCTCCCACATGAGATTTTTGTTTTGCTGGTACAAAGTAGATAGAATAATCTAGTATAGGCTTAATATGAAAATGCAGGTTTTCCCAGCTTCCTGGGAGACCTGTGTACAGATGCAGTATCTCAAGAAGCCCTGAGGGACAGCTTGAGGTCAGCAGAGTTAAGAGGCTGCAACTCCTCTGTAATCACACTACTCTGACTTCATCTGATTTGTGCAGTTACCAGATTCCAATTAAGATCCCATTGTAGAAGGGAAATGGTTGTTTATGGTGTGTGTGTGTGTGTGTGTGTAAGTGTATGTTTTACTGCTTTCAAACTGCTTTAAGAAATTAAAAAAACACTGATATTGGTTTTACACTTTTCTGTTAGAATATAAGCAAAACTATAATTTTTCAAAATAGTGTAAGGCTTACTACTGATTCTAATATATTATCATTTTTATGCCAAAATTTAGGTTTGAAGATATGTCAATTTGCATCTTATCTCAACATATCTAAAAAGTTGTTTACTGTAACTCTCTGCTTCAGTCTTCACTTCTCTTTTGATCATCAGTCATTATTCTTCAGTTCAGTTCAGTTCAGTCACTCAGTCCTGTCTGACTCTTTGCGACCTGATAATTCGCAGCATGCCAGGCCTCCCGGAGTTCACTCAGACTCACGTCCATCGAGTCAGTGATGCCATCCAGCCATCTCATCCTCTGACATCCCCTTCTCCTCCTGCCCACAATCCCTCCCAGCATCAGTCTTTTCCAATGAGTCAACTCTTCGCATGAGGTGGCCAAAGTACTGGAGTTTCAGCTTTATTCATTATTCTTACGATCCCCCAATTTTCTCCTCCACTCTGGTCAGTAGTGAGGACACAAATAAGATTACATTAAGGGTGCATGATCATCCACATATACTAAGGTTTAATTGATTTTTTGTAATACAGAAAAGACAGTAAAAACAGGCATAGGCTTCATGAAAACAGATATGATTTAAAATTCTAATTGATATAATAGTTTAATTATTTAAGAAATAAAACAAATGAATGTCAACATTTTGCCCTTAGTCCCTTCCCAGTCTGTAGGACTTAGTTGCAAAATTTCCTACCTGATCTCGTGTTCATTTTTTCTTGTTCTTTCCTTGCTATTGTCTTCCTTCCTGATATATATTCCTTCCCCAAAATCACGTTGGTCCTCTCACTGAGTAAGCCTACCAAATATTATCAAGCTCTTTTGCTGGCAGATGATATCAAGGTCTTACTCAAGCTAGTTAAAAGTGACTGGTCAATCTTCATTAGGCATCAGAAACTATTTACTAGGTGCCCAGAATGTGTAGACACTGCACTAGTTGGTAGGAAAGATGTGAAACTAAGGAAAGATGTCTTTTCTCTGAAAACACACACTCACAAATTCCAAAACTTGAGAAAAATAAAAGTAATCTCAAAAGCTGGAATCAAGAAGTGTGAGTAATATACTATGAGGTTTCTTGATTTGACATGCTCATAATATTATTCCTATGCTCTTTTCTAGAAAAGTCCTCTTATCATCACCTGTATAAACTTATCATCTTTTGAAGTCCAGTGTGAATTTGTTATCATCGAAAATCCTTTTGCTAATCATATATTTCATTCTAAACATGGTTTTAAAAATCCTGGGTCTCCTATTACATACTAATTTTCTTATATTATATACTAAGCATTTTATTAAGTGTTTTCTTATTTGGTTAATTTTTTTTTTTTTTTTGCTTTTTAAGGAATATTTATTTGTAAACTACGTAGAATAATGCCTGACATAAATGATCAATACATATCATTAATATAGTGTTTTAAAATTAAGCTGTAGTTATCAAATGAGGTTTTTTACTTTTAACCTTGGTAAGTTTTTACCATGCTTCAAATTTTATTTCAATTTTTTTCCAAATTTTATTTATCTTTTAAAAAATTTTTTATTTATTTATTTTTTAAATTTTATTTTATTTAACTTTACAATATTGTATTGGTTTTGCCATATATCAAAATGAATCTGTCACAGGTATACATGTGTTCCCCATGCTGAACCCTTCTTCCTCCTCCCTCCCCATACCATCCCTCTGGGTCGTCCCAGTGCACCAGCCCCAAGCATCCAGTATCTTGCATCAAACCTGGACTGGTGACTTGTTTCATATATGATATTATACATATTTCAATGAATATTTTTAATGGCACTCTCACAATTCTTAGGATGACCCTGTTCCCTGACCCAATGGGACCAACAAAAACTGGAAAAGCAATTCTGAATGGGGATATAGAAATACACAAAATGATATAGATATACACACATTTATATGTATTTAAGTCCTTAAGTTGTGTTAGTCGCTCAGTCGTGGCCGACTTTTTGTGACCCTATGGACTGCAACACACCAGGCTCCTCTGTCCATGAGATTTTCCAGACAAGGATACTGGAGTGGGTTGCCATTTCCTTCTCCAGGGTATCTTCCTGAACCAGGGATCAGAACCAGTTCTCTTGCACTGCAGGCAGATTCTTTACCAAAAGTATTAGGTTAAATGCAAACTACTAAAGGAACACTGTGAAGAATGTATAAGAACTGCCTGAAACATCTGAAAATATATCAAATCAAGATATAAAAAATGATTAAAATTATACCTTGAAATGTATATTTTAAAGAAAATTGTGGTTTACGTGCTAAATTAATTATAAGGTCAATGTTGATACACATTATCCTTTTTTTTTTCTAGTTAGATTTATTTATTACATCTTGAAGTTCAGTTCAGTCAGTTCAGTCTCTCAGTCGTGTCCGACTCTTTGCGACCCCATGAATCGCAGCATGCCAGGCCTCCCTGTCCATCACCAACTCCCAGAGTTCACTCAGACTCACGTCCATTGTGTCAGTGATGCCATCCAGCCATCTCATCCTCTGTCATCCCCTTCTCCTCCTGCCCTCAATACCTCCCAGCATCAGAGTCTTTTCCAATGAGTCAACTCTTTGCATGAGGTGGCCAAAGTACTGGAGTTTCAGCTTTAGCATCATAGAAGTAATGGTATTTTAAAAAATAAGTTGTTAATTATATTTCACATACTTAATAGTTAAATGAAGAGATAGCCAACATTCTATGTATCCTTTGCTTTGTTGTAATTTCTAAATTTCACCTAATTTCCAACAGTTCTTATGAAGCTATTCACAAAGAAAAAGTGGTGGAGAAAAGAAAGGAGTTTTAAACTATGGTTTATATTCGAATATGTATTTTTTCACTTATGATACTTAAAAAACTGGATGGGATCCCAGTTGAATTTTAGACTCTATAGATGTGCAAAATTTAGTCTGAGCTAGTCATCAACTATACATATGTAACAAGTTCTGCTATTTTATATTAAGAATGTTAAATCTTTAGTAATACTCTGAAATAAAACAACTATCATGAAAATTCTTCCTCATTATATTTTGAACAAACCTGTTTAACACATATTAAAGATCAGAATTACAATTTTAAAATGACTCAAAATATTTTTTTAAGTGAACATCCTGAAAATTTCTAGAACAAGAATCACATTCCATTGCATTTGCCATATAAATTATTTCAGACCTGTCTAATCCCTTGAAACTCCCGAGTAAGTATTTTATGGTCACACAATTTTAAAAATACTGGGGCCTGAAGCATGTAAAATAATCAAAAAGTTGCAAAGACACACTTTTGAGAAAAGTCTGAATGAATTAGCTAATTAACCAAAAGGTAATTTTAGGAATATGAGAAGATATTAGGTAAGCCTATGGAAGCAGTCTTCCAATCTAGTAAAATTGGATTTGAATCCTGACTCCACCACTCACTGGCTCCACAATTTAGGGAACTTACTTAATGTTTGGAATGTCTAAAGTGGAAGATTAAGCAATTATCTTATAGGATTAGTTATTAAGTTAACTGCCTTAGCACAGTAAGACTCATAGAAGACACTGAAACTTTTTGAGAATGAATTTTAATTGCTCAATACAGAATTTCCCATTTGGACTATGCTTAAAATAGTTTTAACTGAAAAGCATCAGTGCTCCTTTTCCACCCTGTGTAAGTCACTTACACGAGATGAGCCTTCAGCTTCATCTATAAAACCCAGGGAACTTATTTATTATTCTATTATATTCTAAATAGCCTCTCCAAGAAACCCCAATTTAAATGATATTAAGATTTTGTAGCACATAAATAATGTTAGGTAAGAAATGTCTCAAAGCTATAGTTCTCAAATCTAGCTATATTTTAGAATTAATTGACAGTCTTTAAAAACACTGGCAGCAAAAAAAAAATTGAACTGGAATCTTTGTGGCATACAAAACTGCACATAAGTAGGGTTTCTGTATGTTTTAGCTGCATGAAAATTCTGACTGCAGTCAAGATTGTGAACCAACACCTAAAAGGAAAGTTGTGTGAACTTCAGGTGTAAGGAAAGTTATGAGCAGACTCAGCAAAATTCCCAGTCTAAAAACCTTCGCTAGTCTGACAAGCTTTTTATTTCTCCATCAATTTGGAATTAGATCCTTGCTGGGTACAGTAATCCTGGTTGTAGATTTTTCCCTTTCAGTAATTTAAATATATCCAGCCACTCCCTTCTGACCTGTAGAGTTTGTGCTGAAAGGTCAGCTGTTAAGTGTATGGGGTTTCCCTTGTATCTTACTTGTTGCTTCTCCCTTACTGCTTTTAATATTCTTTCTTTGTGTTTAGTCTTTGTTAGTCTGATTCGTATGTGTCTTGCCATGTTTCTCCTTGGGTTTATCCTGCATGGGACTCTTTGTGCCTCTTGAATTCGATGATTTCCCTTCCATGTTTGGGAAATTTTCAACTATAACCTCTTCAAAAATTTTCTCATACCCTTTCTTTTTCTCTTCTTCTTCTGGGACCCCTATAATTCAAATGTCAATGTGTTTGATATTGTCCCAGGGGTCTCTGAGACTATCCTCAGTTCTTTTCATTCTTTTTACTTTATTCTGCTCTTCAGAAGTTATTTCCACCATTTTATCTTCCAGCTCACTGATACATTCTTCTGCTTCAGATATTCTGCTATTGATTCCTTCTAGAGTACTTTTATGGAGAAGGCAATGGCACCCCACTCCAGTACTCTTGCCTGGAAAATCCCATGGATGGAGGAGCCTGGTGGGCTGCAGTCCATGGGGTCACTAGAGTCGGACATGACTGAGCGACTTCACTTTCACTTCTCACTTTCATGCACTGGAGAAGGAAATGGCAACCCACTCCAGTGTTCCTGCCTGGAGAATCCCAGGGATGGGGGAGCCTGGTGGCTACCGTCTATGGGGTCGCACAGAGTCGGACATGACTGAGGTGACTTAGCAGTAGCAGCAGCAGAGTACTTTTAATTTCAGTAGTTGTGTTGTTTGTCTTTGTATGTTTATTCTTTAAATTCTTCTAGGTCTTTGTTAATTGATTCTTGCATTTTCTCCATTTTGTTTTCAAGGTTTCTGATCATCTTTACTATCATTATTCTGAATTATTTTTCAGGTAGTTTGCCTATTTCCTCTTCATTTATTTGGACTTCTGTATTTCCAGTTTGTTCCTTCATTTGTGTAGTTTTTCTCTGCCTTTTCTTTTTATTTTTTAACTTATTGTGTTTGAGGTCTCCTTTTCCCAGGCTTCAAGGTTGAATTCTTTCTTCTTTTTGGTTTCTGCCCTCCTAAGGTTGGTCCAGTGGTTTGTGTAAGCTTTGTATAGGGTGAGATTTGTGCTGAGGTTTTGTTTGGTTGGTTGTTTTTCCGCTGATTGGCAAGGTTGAGTGAGGTGGTAATCTGGTCTGCTGATGATTGGGTTTGTATTTTTGTTTTGTTGTATTTTTGTTGTTTAGATGAGGTATTCTGCACAGAGTGCTACTGGTGGTTGGGTGATGCTGGGTCATGTATTCAAGTGGTTTCCTTTGTGTGAGTTCTCACTATTTGATACTCCTTAGGGTTAGTTCTCTGGTAGTCTAGGGTCTTGGAGTCAGTGCTCCCAAACAAAAGGCTCAGGGCTTGATCTCAGAAGCTAAGAAGTGTCCCAGGTGCTTTGTAGACAGTTGGAGTCTTGCAGTCACTGAGCTCAGCAGATGTAAAGTCACTAAGAACTGGTTCCCTCAGTGCTCTTGCTGAATATAGCGTGTTGAAGCAAGGTCCTGGTGCAACACCCCACTGTGCAGCAGAAGGCGAGCAGGACATTGTGGCTATCTTGACAAGCAAAAGTTAGAAGAATTCAGTACCACCAAACCAGCTATAAAACAAATATTAAAGGGACTTATATAGTCAAGAAATACTAGAGAAGAAAAAGATCTACAAAATCAATGCCAAACAATTAAGAAAATGGGAATAGAAACATATATATCAATAATTACTTTAAATGTAAGTGGATTAAATGCTCCAACCAAAAGACACAGATTGGCTGAATGGATACAGAAACAAGACCATATATATGCTGTCTACAAGAAACCCACTTCAGACCTAAAGACACTTTCATAAAGACTGAAAGTGAGAGGATGGAAAAATATATTCCATGAAAATGGGAAGCAAAAGAAAGCTGGAGTAGCAATCCTCATATCAGACAAAATTGACCTTAAAATAAAGAATATTACAAGAGATAAGGAAGGATACTACATAATGGTCAAAGGAGCAATCCAAGAAGAAGTCATAACAGTTGTAAATATCTATGCACCCAACATAGGAGCACCTCAATACATAAGACTAACAGACATAAAAGGAGAAATCGACAGTAACACAATAATAGTAAGAGACTTTAACACCCTACTCACACCAATGGACAGATCATTAAAACAGAAAATTATTAAGGAAACACAATGACACATTAGATGAACTGGATCTCATTGATATCTTCAGGAAATTCCATCCAAATGCTGAATACACTTTCTTCTCAAATGCATGTGGAACATTATCCAGGATGGACAACATCTTGGGTTACAAATGAAATCTCAGTAAATATAAGAAAACTGAAATTGTATCAAGCATCTTCTCTGACCACAACACTATGAGACTAGATATCAACTGCAAGAGAAAAAAAAAATGTAAGAAACACAAACACATGGAAATTAAGCAACACATTTCTAAATAACCAACAGGTTACTGAAGAAATTAAAAGGGAAATTAAAAAAATTCTAGAAACAAATGACAATGAAAACATGACAACTCAAAACCTATGGGATGCAGCAAAAGCAGTTCTAAGACAGAAGTTTATAGCAAAACAATCCTACCTCAAGAAACAAATAAAACACCGAATAGACAATCTAACTCTACACCTAAAATAATTGGAAAAAGAAGAAGAACAACAACAACAAAAACAAAATTAATGGAAGAAAACAAATTATAAAGATCTGAGCAGAAATAAATGAGAGACAATATTAAAGATTAATAAAGATTAAAAAAACTAAAAGCTGGTTCTTTGAAAAGATAAAATTGACAAACCTTCAGCCAGACTTATCAGGAAAAAAAGAGAGAGGAATCAAATCAACAAAATTAGAAATGAAAAAGACAACAGACTATGCAGAAATACAAAGGATTTTAAAAGACTACTATGAACAACTATATGGCAATAAAATGGATAATCTGGAAGAAATGGATAGATTTTTAGAAAAGTTCAATCTTCCAAGATTGAACCAGGAAGAAACAGAAGTTATGAACAACCGAATTACAATCACTGAAATTGAAGCTGTGATCAAAATTCTCCCAAAAAAACAAAAGCCCAGGACTAGATGGGTTCACAGGAGAATTCTATCAAACATTTAGAGAGGAACTAATGCCTATCCTTCTAAAACTCTTTCAAAAAATTGCAGAGAAAGGAACACTTCCAAACTCATTCTACAAGGCCACCATCACCCTGATACCAAAACCAGACAAAGATAACACACAAAAAAAGAAAACTACAGGCCAACATCACTGATGAGCATAGATGCAAAAATCCTCAATAAAATTTTACAAACAGAATTCAGCAACACATCAAAAAGCTCATTCCATGATCAAGTCGGGTTTATTCCAGGGATGCGAGGATTCTTTATTATATGCAAATCAATCAATGTGATACACCATATTAACAAATTGAAAGATAAAAACCATATGATAACTTCAAAAGATGCAGAAAAAGTCTTTGACAAAATACAGCACCAATTTATGATTAAAACACTTCAAAAATGGGCATAGAAGGAACCTACCTCAACAGAGTAAAAGCCATATATGATACGCCTACAGGAAACATTATCCTCAATGGTGAGAAACTGAAAGCATTCTCCCTAACATCAGGAACAAGAAAGGGTGTCCACTCTCACCTCCATTATTCAACATAGTTTTGGAAGTCCTAGCTACAGCCATCAGAGAAGAAAAACAAATAAAATGAATCCAGATCAGAAAAGAAAAAGTAAAATTCTCACTGTTTGCAGATGACATTATACTGTACATAGCAAACCCTAAAGATAGTATCAGAAAATTACTAGAGCTAATCAGTGAATTTAGCAAAGTTGCAGGATACAAAATCAATACACAGAAATCACTTGCATTTCTATATATTAACAATGAAAAATCAGAAAGAGAAATTAAGGAATCAATCCCTTTCACCATTGTAACAAAAAGAATTAAATATCTAGGAATAAATTTACCTAAGGAGACAAAAGAACTGTACACAGAAAATTATAAGACACCAATAAAAGAAATTAGAAATGACATAAAAAGATGGAGAGATATTCCATGTTCCTGGGTAAGAAGAATCAATATTGTGAAAATGACTATACTACCAAACACAATCTACAGATTCAGTGTGATCCCTATCAAATTACCAATGGCATTTTCCAAAGAACTAGAACAAAAAATTTCACAATTCATATGGAAACACAAAAGACCTTGAATAGCCAAAGCAGTCCTGAGAAAGAAGAATGGAGCTGGAGGAATCAACCTTCCTGACTTCAGATTATACTACAAAGCTACAGTCAATAAGATAGTATGGTACTGGCACAAAAACAGAAATATAGACCAATGGAACAAGATAGAAAGCACAGGAAAAAAGTGCACATATAAGTACCTTATTTTTGACAAAGGAGGCAAATATACAATGGGACAAAGACAGCCTCTTCAATAAAATGTGCTGGGAAAACTGGACAGCTACATGTAAAAGAATTAAATTATAACACATCCTAACACTATACACAAAGATAAACTCAAAATAGATTAAAGACCTAAATGTAAGACCAGAAACTATAAAACTCTTAGAGGAAAACATAGGCAGAACACTCAATGACATAAATCAAAGCAAGATCCTTTATGACCCACCTCCTAGAGTAATGGAAATAAAAACAAAAGTAAACAAGGGGGACCTGATTAAACTTGAAAGTTTTTGCACAGTAAAGGAAACTGTAAGCAAGGTGAAAAGGCAACCCTCAATATGGGAGAAAGGAATAACAAAGGAAACGACTGACAAAGACTCAATTTCCAAAATATACAAGCAGCTCATACAACTCAGCACCAGAAAAACAACTCAATCAAAAAGTTAGGAAAAGATCTAAACAGATACTTCTCCAAAGAAGATATGCAGATGGTTAACAAACACATGGACGTGAGTCTCAGTGAACTCCGGGAGTTGGTGATGGACAGGGAGGCCTGGCGTGCTGCGATTCATGGGGTTGCAAAGAGTCGGACACGACTGAGCAACTGATCTGATCTGAACAAACATATGAAAAGATGCTCA
This sequence comes from Bos grunniens, assembly GCF_055505025.1. Classification (NCBI taxonomy): domain Eukaryota; kingdom Metazoa; phylum Chordata; class Mammalia; order Artiodactyla; family Bovidae; genus Bos; species Bos grunniens. Next base: position 33,054,260 of record NC_141172.1, on the reverse strand, counting down.
ACATCGCTCATTATTCAGTTCAGTTCAGTAGCTCAGTCGTGTCCGACTCTGCAACCCCATGAATTGCAGCACACCAGGCTTCCCTGTCCATCACCAACTCCTGGAGTTCACTCAAACTCATGTCCATCGAGTCGGTGATGCCATCCAGCCATCTCATCCTCTGTTGTCCCATTGTCCACTTGCCCCCAATCCCTCAATATCAGAGACATGCAAATTAAAACTACAATGAAATATCACCTCACACTGGTTAGAATGGCCATCGTCAAAAAGTCTACAAACAATAAATGCTGGAAAGTATGTGGAGAAAAGGGAACGCTCATGCACTGTTGGTGGGAATGTAACTTGATAAATTCACTGTGGAAGATGGCATGGAGATTCCTTAAAAAACTAGGAATAAACTACCATATGACCCAAAAATCCCACTCCTAGGCATATACCCTGAGGAAACCAAAACTGAAAAAGACACATGTATCCCATTATTCAATATGCCAGCAAATTTGGAAAACTCAGCAGTGGCCACAGGACTGGAAAAGGTCAGTTTTCATCCCAGTTCCAAAGAGGGGAATGCCAAAGAATGCTCAAACTACCCCACAATTGCCCTCATCTCACACGCTAGTAAAGTAATGCTCAAAATTCTCCAAGCCAGGCTTCAGTAATACGTGAACCATGAACTTCCAGATGTTCAAGCAGGTTTTAGAAAAGGCAGAGGAACCAGAGAACAAATTGCCAACATCCGCTGGATCATGGAAAAAGCAAGAGAGTTCCAGAAAAATATCTATTTCTGCTTTATTGACTATGCCAAAGCCTTTGACTGTGTGGATCACAATAAACTGTGGAAAATTCTGAAAAAGATGGGAATACCAGACCACCTGACCTGCCTCTTGAGAAACCTGTATGCAGTTCAGGAAGCAACAGTTAGAACTGGACATGGAACAACAGACTGTTTCCAAATAGGAAAAGGAGTACGTCAAGGCTGTATATTGTCAACCTGCTTATTTAACTATATACAGAGTACATCATGAGAAATGCTGGGCTGGATGAAGCACAAGCTGGAATCAAGATTGCCAGGAGAAATATCAATAACCTCAGATATGCAGATGATACCACCCATATGGCAGAAAGTGAAGAGGAACTAAAAAGCCTCTTGATGAAAGTGAAAGAGGAGAGTGAAAAAGTTGGATTAAAGCTCAACATTCAGAAAACAGAGATGATGGCATCTGGTCCCATCACTTCATGGGAAATAGATGGGGAAACATTAGAAACAGTGTCAGACTTTATTTTGGGGGGCTCCAAAATCACTGCAGATTGTGACTACAGCCATGAAATTAAAAGACACTTGATCCTTGCAAGAAAAACTATGATCAACCTAGACAGCATATTAAAAAGCAGAGACATTACTTTCCTAACAAAGGTCTATCTAGTCAAAGCTATGGTTTTTCTGGTAGTCATGTATGGATGTGAGAGTTGGACTGTGAAGAAAGCTGAGTGCCAAAGAATTGATGCTTTTGAACTGTGGTGTTGGAGAAGACTCTTGAGAGTCCCATGGACTGCAAGGAGATCCAACCAGTCCATCCTAAAGGAGATCAGTCCTGGGTATTCATTGGAAGGACTGATGCTGAAGCTGAAACTCCAATACTTTGGCCACCTCATGCAAAGAGTTGACTCATTGGAAAAGACTCTGATGCTGGGAGGGATTGGGGGCAGGAAGATAATTCGATGACAGGGGATGAGATGGCTGGATGGCATCACCAACTCGATGGATATGAGTTTGGGTAAACTCTGGGTGTTGGTGACGGACAGGGAGGCCTGGCATGCTATGATTCATGGGGTCGCAAAGAGTAGGGCACAACTGAGCGACTGAACTGAACTGATCCCATTATTTATTGTAGCACTATTTACAATAGCTAGTACATGGAAGCAACCTAGATGTCCACTGACAGATGAATGGATAAAGAAGTGTGGTACATATACACAATGGGATATTACTCAGCCATAAAAAGAAATGCATTTTAGTCAGCTCTGATGAGGTAGATGAACCTAGAACTTATTATACAGAGTGAAGTGAGTCAGAAAGAGAAAGATAAACATGGTAATCTAAAATATATACAAGGAATCTAGAATTGTACTGAAGAACTTATTTGCAGGCAGCAATGGAGAAACAGACGTATAGAACAGACTTATGGACATGGGAGAGGGGAGGAGAGGGTGAGATGTATGGAAAGAGTAAAATGGAAAACTTACACTACCATACGTAAAATAGGTAGCCAACAGGAATTTGCTGTATGGCTCAGGAAACTCAACAAGGGCTCTGTAGCAACCTAGACAGGTGGGATGGGGCAGGAGATGGCAGAGAGTTTCAAAAGGGAGGGGATATATGTATACCTATGGCTGATTCATGTTGAGGTTGATTCATGCAGAAAACAACAAAATTCTATAAAGCAATTATCTTTCAATAAAAAATAAATCCCAGTCTATTGTCCAAGCTAAAGATTTTATGATACAGATTTACCTCAAAGAATCCCTCACCCAATTTCCTTATCTAATAGTATCTATTCTCTTATTTCAATCTTTCTGGATTCCGTGTAACCCCCTCAAACACAGTTTGTTTATAATTAAACTTATTTTTCATTCATTAGTATCTTTTCTTCATATTTTTATTAAAGAAACCTTCATTCTCAATTTTCCAAGATCAAAACTACAGCATGAAATTTGAAACTCTGTTCTATCACACAAAATCTGAAGTTATACCTACACACAGACCCACCCATCAATCAACACATTTCTATTTCATCTTTAAAAGTGACTCACCCAGGAAAGCCTCCTCTGACCCTCTCAAGATTAGGTTAGATGTCTTCATATATGTTGTTAACCCCAAGTCTGCTCCATAGGACTTACTATTGATTAAATTTTAGGTTTATATGTGTGATCTGCCATTCAAAGCCTATATCAAACACTAGAATTTGAAATAAATGGAGGCGAGAACAATGTTTTCCTTTCATCTTCAGAAACAATACAAGTGACCAATACACAATAAACACTCAAAAAATATTTTGTGAATAATGAAAGGTAAAATTAATCTTTATTACTGTTATTTGTGCTTAGTTATTGGTAAGTCAGAGCCTCTTTTCATATGTCTATTGGCTCTGTGCATTTCTTCTATGAATTAGTTTCACTATGGTATGATCATTCTGGCTCATTCAAGCACTGTATTTTATTCATCTGAAGACAGAGATCAGGTCTCTACCGACTCAAGTGAAATTTAAACAGTTTGGTGTCAAAATGTACAGTTAATCATTAAGAACTGACACATAGGATAAAAATATCCAGCTGATTGACCTAATATCTTCAGGTTTGTGTATGTTGTGAAGTAAAATCCTTTCAGCCCTATCCATTACAATATTACAGAATCTAATTTCTACAGATCATAAAGATAAGTTTATCTGCCATTTTGTATTTGTGAGATATAGTCTGTCTAGATTCCCTAAGTTATATCTGGTAACTTGTACCAGGAAGAAATTGAGTATGGTTCGGGGAACACAGGCTGGCCTCCTATCCCAGCAACTTTTCTGTTGGCTTATGTGATCCTGGGCAAGCACTGCACCTTTTTCAGCTATTATTTCTTGACTGAAAAGTAAAGAGTTAGAACAGGTGCACCTTCAACACTTTGTTTAACTCTGACATTCTAGGACTGTTAGAATTATTTACATTATTGAAATTGGATTTGTTTTTTCTACAAATTCTGAGGAGTTAGATATCCTGCTCACGTACATGCCTATACTTGTGTGTTGTGTTAGTCTCAGTTCTCTGACTCTCTACAGTCCCATGAACTGTAGCCTGCCAGGATCCTCTGTCCATGGGATTTTTCCAGACAAGAATACTGGAGTAGGTTGTCATTCCCTTCTCCAGGGGATCATCCCAACCTAGAGATCAAGCCCAGTCTCCTGCATTGTAGGCAGATTCTTTACTGAGCCACCAGGGAAGCATGTAGTTATATCTGTGTGTTTTTGTGCAGTGGGAAAATGTTATCCAAATTGCAGAAAAGTTTTTACTAAAGAGTCTACTTTTTCCCTAAAGAATTGAGCATGTTAGTTTTATATTGCTGTATTAAAACTTAGCAACAAGCTTAACAACTTAATATTCATTTATTATCTCAGAGTTCCTACAAGTCAGACTTACAGGCATGCTTTAGTTGGGTTCTCTGCTTAGGGTCTCAAAAGGCATCAGCCAAGTGTTGGCTGAGGTTGAGGAGTCATCTAAAGCAGAGTCTTCTTCTCATCTCATGGAACTGTAGCAAAATTCATTTACTTGCTGCTGTACGGCTCATGGAAGCTTGCTTCTCCAAGGCCAGGAGGAGAGATGCAGTGTGTCTGCTGCATCCAGTCTCTCACTAGTTGACTCCTTTCAAAGACCTCGCCTGAATAATCTTCCTTTTAATAAACTTAAAAGCCAAATGAATCAGGGACTTTAATTACATATGGAAAATTCGTCCTCTTAGCCATTTTACATGGGTTGAAGCAGTGGCAGGTCCAGTTTACACACAAGGACAGGTAATTACACAGGGTGTGGTGCACTGAGGTCATCTTATAATTTTGCATTATTATAGGCACACATGGTATATGAAATAATCTGAAATTAGGCTTTTTCATAAGAGCTGCATTTTGTTTTTGTTTTTTTTTCTTTTTTTTCCCTTTAAAAAAATTTTATTGTATTTTTAAACTTTACATAATTGTATTAGTTTTGCCAAATATCAAAATGAATCCGCCACAGGTATACATGTGTTCCCGATCCTGAATAGTATTCCAAGTGTTTTAATGTTTCATTTTATCTGTAATGTGGATGTTTTATGAAATGTTATTAATGTTTTAACTTCTTTACATTGTAAAAAACTAAGAATTTACTTTTAATTGGCCTAATAACTGTAAAAAAGATGTTTTTTCAGTTATTAACTATAATTATATCTTTAAAAAGACTCTCAAAATGTAAATGATTTGGAAATATGCCTGCTTTAATCAAAAGCCATTGACTGTGTGGATCACAACAAACTGGAAAATTCTTCAAGAGATGGGAATACCAGACCATCTGACCTGCTTCCTGAGACATCTGTATGCAGGTCAAGAATCAACAGTTAGAACTAGACATGGAACAACAGACTGGTTCCAAATAGGAAGAGGAGTACATCAAGGCTGTATATTGTCACCCTGCTTATTTAACTTATATGCAGAGTACATCATGCGAAATGCTGGGCTGGATGAAACATAATCTAGAATCAAGATTGCTGGAGAAATACCAATAACCTCAGATATGCAGATGATACCACCCTTATGGCAGAAAGTGAAAAAGAACCAAAGAGCCTCTTGTTGAAAATGAAAGAGGAGAGTGAAAAAGTTGGCTTAAAACTCAACATTCAGAAAACTAAGACCATGACATCTGATTCTATCACTTCATGGCAAACAGATGGGAAAACAATGGAAACAGTGACAGACTTTATTTCTGGGGGGCTCTAAAATCACTGCAGATGGTGACTGCAGCCATGAAATTAAAAGAAACTTGCCCCTTGCAAGGAAAGCTGTGACCAACCTAGACAGCATATTAGAAAGCAGAGATATTACTTTCCCAACAAATTTCTGTCTAGTCAAAGCTGTGGTTTTCCTGGTAGTCATGTATGGATGTGGGAGTTGGAGCATAAAGAAAGCTGAGCACTGAAGAACTGATGCTTTTGAACTGCGGTGTTGGCAAAGACTCTTGAGAGTCCCTTGCACGGCAAGTAGATAGAACCAACCAATTCTGAAAGAAATCAGTCCTGAGTATTCATTGGAAGGACTGATGCTGAAGCTGAAACTCCAATACTTTGGCCACGAGATGAGAAGGACTGATTCACTGAAAAAGACCCTAATGCTGGGAAAGATTGAAGGCGGGAGGAGAAGGGGATGACAGAGAATGAGATCGTTGGATGGCATCACCGACTCAATGGACATGAGCTTGAGTAAGCTCCGGGAGTTGGTGATGGACAGGGAAACCTGGTGTGCTGCAGTCCGTGGGGTTGCAAGAGTTGGACACAACTGAGCGACTGAACTGTCATGATGCTACAAGAATGTGACATTTTATAAGATACGAATCACCAGTCCAGGTTCAATGCAGGATACAGGATGCTTGGGGCTGGTGCACTGGGATGACCCAGAGGGATGGTACGGGGAGGGAAGTGGGAGGCGGTTCCAGGATGGGGAGCACGTGTACACCCATGGCGGATTCATGTTGATGTATAGCAAAACCAATATAATATTGTAAAGTAATTAGCCTCCAATTAAAATAAATAAATTAAAAAAAAAGAACGTGACATTTTAAAACATAGACGAGAAAAAAGAAAATTTGTTTTCACATGAAAGAATAAAGAAATTTAAGTTACAGAAAATAAGTATCTGCAAAATGAATGAATTTTGGCTTATTTTCCCCTTGTATTGTGAACATGAACATTTATTTTTGGGGGGTTCAGTATGTCAGGATAGTACATAATCTCACTTGACTTTCATTTTTTATGGTGAAATACCCATAAATAACATCCCAACCAACAACTAAATTTCATTCTTAGAAACATCATATGATAATAAAACCATACCATTTGGAGCAAGACAGCTGGGTTTGAATTTCAGTGTCACTACTAACCCACCAGTTGTGTCCCACTGAATACATTACACATAATTTTGGAGTTTCAACTTAAATTCATCAGTAAAATAAACATAATAATAGGTACCAGCCTCAACAGGATTATGGAGAAGATGAAACTTATTTAATTACATTTGTTCCTTTGTACTTAAGAAAAAGCCTGGCACATGATATTTGTATGTGTGTGTATGTGAAATGTATAAATATTTAATCCATTTAAACATAAAATTATGCCTTAAAATTTCAGACCTGTGTGTGCACATGATGGTAAAGAAACCCCTAAACAACTATTAATGTGCTAAGAGAGAGAAAAAAAAAAAAAAGACTATTGCTTTTCAAAAGCTTTAATGCAAAAGGTTCTGACACTTGAAACTGCAGGAAAGATACATAATCCCACATACTAATACAACTGACAATATCCATATACTCATACCATTGTGAGTTTTGTTTTTAATGATTAGCATCAACCTATACCCAAAATCGGGAGAAGACAATGGCACCCCACTCCAGTACTGTTGCCCGGAAAATCCCATGGATGGAGGAGCCTGGTAGGCTGCAGTCCATGGGGTCGCTAAGAGTCAGACACGACTGAGTGACTTCACTTTCACTTTCCACTTTCATGCATTGGAGAAGGAAATGGCAACCCACTCCAGTGTTCTTGCCTGGAGAATCCCAGGGATGGGGGAGCCTGGTGGGCTGCTGTCTATGGGGTCGCACAGAGTCGGACACTGAAGCGACTTAGCAGCAGCAGCAGCATACCCAAAATATTGATGACTCAAACATGATAGGAACACAGAATATGAGTTTAACAAACTTGAAAATATAAAAGCCAAAGTTCGAATTTGCAGGAAACGTGATAGCAAGTGAAGAGAAACGTGTTAAAAAAGAGTAAGAATAATATTCTCATTTAATATAGGGAAGGCTGTCTGCATGCTGCACAGATTGATGGTATAAGAAACCAAACTTTAAACAAACATATAAATATGAAAAATTAACAAAGTACACCTCTATCAACTTTTGAGAAGTAGACAACACCTCTACTCTAATTTTTAAAGTACACCTCTATCAAATATTGAGAAGAGTGAGGAAGATTAGTAGGATAATGTAAATGCACAGCAGTTACTTTTCATAAGTGAGTCAAAAAACATTTTCAGAAATTCATAACTCAAGAAATAGAAATATATGTTTATTTTTTAAAGATATTTAAGTAATTTGCAAAAGAAATTAAAAAAACATAAAAATCCTTCTGGAAAGTGGGATTATTGGTAGAAAATTTGGGGAGCCACTGCTACTTCTGTACTATCTTATTTTGAGCTGTGTGTATCATTATATATGCATGCAACACATGCATATGTATATATTATACATATGTGCATATAAAACTACGGATATACACATATACATATAAAGCTATCTATATCAATAGTTAGCTATCAAGAAAGAGAGGCAGAAAAATTGAACAGAGGGAATGTAGAGAACAGTGTTATGAAAAGGGTGTTAATCACAAGTCGCCAGACTAGTGATCTAGTCAAGGAGCTCATTGATTTTTAATTGTACAACAAGTATTCATGGATTCCCCCTTTTCACCTAAGATAGGAATTGACAAGAGCCAGGCCATGATTAGTACACAGTGTGTTGGAATACCCTAAAATAAAGATATCTCAAAGTCTAACAAGGGGTGGGGGAAGGAAAGGGTGGGACAAATGGAGAGAGTAGCATGGAAATACATACACCACTATATGTAAAATAGCGAGCCAGTGGGAGTTTGCTGTATGACTCAAGAAAATCAAACCGGGCTCTGTGACAATCTAGAAGGGTTGGATAGGGATGAAGGTGGGAGGGAGGTTCAAGAGGCAAGGGAAACATATATATGTATGGCTGATTCGTGTTGATATATGGCAGAAATCACAATATTGCAAGGCAATTTTCCTTCAATTAAAAATAAATAAAAAATAAAATAGTCAAACAGAGGCCAGTCTAGGTCCTGTAGGAAAGCTTGGTGAGTGAGACCAAACTTACAGAACCACCTGACCACTCTTCTGGATGCCTCTGAACAGTAAAACCTACATAGCCATAGTGGAAATGTATTGTTTCTTCACAGGTCATGTTTCTCGTTCATCCTGACCTCTGAAGAGACTGCTGCTAAGTCACTTCACTCGTGTTCGACTCTGTGCGACCCCATAGACAGCAGCCCACCAGGCTCCCCCGTCCCTGGGATTCTCCAGGCAAGAACACTGGAGAGGGTTGCCATTTCCTTCTCCAATGCATGAAAGTGAAGTTGCTCAGTCGTGTCCACTCTTAGCGATCCCATGGACTGCAGCCTACCAGGCTCCTCCGTCCATCGTATTTTCCAGGCAAGAGTACTGGAGTGGGGTGCCATTGCCTTCTCTGCTGAAGAGACTATTTCTGGTTAAATAACCCCATGATCCCAACAATTTAAGCACCATTAAAAAAAAAAAAAATCCACATATTAGAGCCACCACTGCTACCACACAGTTCCTAAAATCAGGCCTTGCACTCTCCTTGGGAGGGTATCTAGGTGTAAGGCAAGAGCCAGGAAAGATGTCAGAACATGGGCAGAAGCAGGAAGCCTCGTAGTGCCTGACAGCCTGTTCACTCTTCCCCTGGACAGGCCTTGGTTAGTTATCCTTTCTGTTTGTACTCTGGTTCCTGCCATTTCACTCTGTCTCTCTCTCATCTCTTTTATTTTATTATTTAACAAATTTACCAGTTACTGTTCCAATTTAGTAGTGTTCCTTTAGGCAAGAAAGCCTGATCTCCTTGTCATTTCTAGATCACTGTACAATGTCCTGAAGGCTACTAATCAACCAAAATGACTAACAGGGCATTATTATTGCCACCTAAAGGAAGTTATTTTCCCCTAAGTGGGTTTCTGCTCCTGAATTTTGAGTTTTACTCCTTCAGTACCTATGCTACATGATTTATATTTTGAAAATTTTGAGTAATCTATTGTTTCAAATTCAACAATGACTAAGCAATCCTATAGTATTATTGGAAGACACTTATGAATCAAGTAAGAATTCAAGAATTTACTCTAATATTTTTATCAATTTGATTATAAGCCTTTGTAAGAAGACTTGGAAATACAAAATCGATCTCTGCTTTAAAAACATTTTTGTGGAAGGAATGGTGGTTGATTATGCCTTTATCATTTTAAGTATAGAAAAAATGTAGCTTAGAACTTTCATAACCATTTGAGTAAAGAAAAGCAAAAGTCTGTTTTTATTATTTAGTTAAAGCTATTTTAGAATGAAAATTTTCTATTTGCTGTATCTAATGTCTCCATTGACTTCCCTGGTGGCTCAGACTGTAAAGCACCTTTCTGCAATGCAGGAGACCTGGGTTCGATCCCTGGGTTGGGAAGATCCGCTGGAGAAGGAAATGTCAATCCACTCCAGTACTATTGCCTGGAAAATCCCATGGACGGAGGAGCCTTGTAGGCTATAGTCCATGGGGTCACAAAGAGTCTGCTGGGCCACTAGTGTAAAAATCAGTTGTACAATTGGCCATTCTCAAATATATCATAAAAGTAGTTATAAGATTACTCCTTCTATTTTCTTCACAGGATTTAAAGTATCAGTTTATCTATTAACTTACTGACCCAAGGAAGGAAGCAAAACAATTTATGTTTTTAGGAACAAAGGAACATAGAACTCATTTCTATTTTGAGGAAGGATGAAAAACAAAGTCTACAATTCATAAAAGCCCATTACAAATAAAATATGATGCATACAAATACGAGATCCTCCAGAGGCCAGAAAAGACAGCAGGAGAATTTGCTTAAGAGATTCAGTTCTTATCCTACCTAATTAAAGAATTAGGAGAAAAACGAAACTCGGCAGTAATGACATGCTTTTGGTATTTAAAAGCATCTCTGGCATGAAAGCTTCATCACTCCCTCATTTACTTTACAATTTCTAAAATATAGACATGGCAACAACCCAGATTTGAATTGGGAAATTAAAAGCATTTTTTTTCCTTCCTTGAGGGGTTTATTTCAGAGACGCTAAAACTGGATTGCAAGAAAATGTACAATACAGTGTGGCCAATGTCAATTTCATCTGCACTCAGTGAAACTGATCAAATGATAAGGTGTCAAGTACCAATTAGGAATATAAATATACAATGTGAAATAATCAAAACATTGTCCACTTATTTCGAATCAAGATGGACATTTTTTGTGTGTGTTTCTCTTTTTCCCTCTTCCATCTAGTCTCTGGAAAACCAATGGCCAAATTCAAATTTGAAGAAAAGACTGGCATATGGGACTAAGTTTAGAGTTGTTAAATTAATTAAACAAGGAGACTCTGAGGCTGAGGTGACCTTAATGCTCTTTCCGCCTAGGAGGCAAACCAAAATCTAAGCATTAAATGCCTTAAGGTTATGAAAATCAAAAGGTAAGGACAACCAATCACAAACTAGGCTTTAAGGTATGTCTGACTCTGACAGCACTGACGCAGCATGCCAGGCTCTCACGTACTTCACCATCTCCTGGAGCTTGCTCAGATTCATGGTCATTGTGTTAGTGATGCTGTCTAACCATCTCAACCTCTGCCACCCCTCCTCCTTGTGCCCTCAGTCTTTTCCCCCATCAGGATCTTTTCTGATGGGTTGAAGCTTCACATCAGGTGTCCAAAATATGGGAGATACAGATTCAGCATCAGTCCTTCCAATTAATGTTCAGGCTTTAAACTATGTGTATTAGTCTTTCAGTCGTGTCTGACTCTTTGCAATCCCACGGACTGTAGCTTGCCAGGCTCCTCTATTCACGCAATCCTCCAGGCAAGAATACTGGCGTGGGTTGGCCATTCTTTTTTCCGGGGGATCTCCCTGACCCAGGGATGAAACCCAGGTCTCCTGCTTTGCAGATGGATTCTTCACCATCTGAGTCACCAGGGAAGCCCTCATAGCCAATCAATAATTCCCTTGCTTTGCTTCTGCTTTTTCTCTATAAAAACCTCTCTCCAGCTCTTTTCTCAAGGTGCTCCTAAGCACTTCTTGTTTCATGCTGCCCAACTCAGAATTTTTGCTCACGTAAACCCTTAAAAACTTTAATATGCCCCAGTTTATTTTTTAAAAGACATGAGGTTGGTTCATAAATAGTTTAGGTAGATACTAAAAACTTTTTAATTTCTTATCTATTTATTATTGTTTCCTTATTTATGAATAGGCTTTGACATCCTATTTAAAAAAACAAGTAATAAAGCAACATTTATATTTTAATAACACGTTTTTATTCAATACACACTCACTGAGCAAGAACTAATGGCAGAGCAGGCTCCAGTTCAAGTGTTAATGATGTGAATGTGACAACAGAGACAATAACCTTACTCACACTGATACAAATTAACCGCAGAGATGGTACAAATGATTTCTCCAAAATCTCTAGTCTCAACAATAAGAAATATACTTATCTTCTGAAATCTGAGGCATAAGTGGGAGTGACATCACAAGAGTTAATCAAGACATTAAAAATGAAATTTAACAGGAAATCCTGCAATGTGGTTTATTCAGTATGTGTTTTAAAGTACTGGTTGTATGAAAGACCCTCTAGATATACATATGAGGTTTAAGATATAGTAATGGAATAAGATATGCATGGGATATATTGTAATGAAGATTAAAATGCACTTGATGGGAAGAGAGGTGCAGGTGAAATGTTGAGGTGTATTTAGAGACAGAGTGATTTCTTATGACATGTATGTGGGTGTCTAGAAGTAGGGTAAAGAGAGTTAAATTTTCACATATTAGTTTCCATGGAATTTTATTTTTTTACTTTATTTTTAATTTGTTGAATCACAATTGCTTTACAATGTTGTGTTCATTTCTGCTGTACAACAAAGTGAATCAGCTACATGTATACCTATATTCCATCCCTCTTGAGCCTCCCACCCCACGCCCCATCCCACCCTTTTAGTTCATCACAGAATAGTGAGCTGAGCTCCCTGTGCTATACAGCAGCTTACCACTAGCTATTTCACACATGGTAGTGTACATATGTTAGTGAAATTTTAAAAGGACCATTTTAGTCAATTTGAACTTGTCCTAAAACCTTGTCACTTATCAAAACTGCTAAACAAGAGCTCTTGGTCAAATCTTCTTTAGTTGTGACGGGGTAACCATGTTGTATTAGTGAACTTGCAATCTTCCAATTGAATCTAACAACCTTCCCAAAGGTGTATGAGAAAGATAATTAAAAACACTGATTGTAGTTGCTGCTAGCAGCATATTTCATAAAGCATCCAAAATACTGTTAATTTATTCAACAGAAGTCAAGATTTCCCAACCCCCATAACTCTTCTATTTCATTCCCTTTTCATGACAGGCTGGTTATTATTTTTTCCAGAAATGTTAACAAAGACAATCTTAAGCTGGCTGGTTTACTCTTTTTCAAATGGCAATGACATAATGGAGGCATTGATGCAGCCATAAACCCATAAGTCAGTTTCCAACTTAAAAAAGAGAATGTCAGACATTTGCTTTCAGGATTATAGTGCCACGTGAGAAAGTTGTAGTTGTATCACAGCACAGCTTAATTTTGGAAACCTTCTCTTTTGCTTTCTTCCATATGTTTAATAATGACAGATTCCATTAATATACATTATAATGTATAAATATATTAAGAAAATACTTTATATTACTAACTCCTACATTGGATTAACCTAACACTATTTTCACTCTTGGTTAAATAATAAGACCATAGGGAGTTATTTAGAAATATATTTATAATGCATTTATAATCTGACATGCATTAAGTTTAGAGTCAACAAAAATAAGGTTGGGTTCTAGAGATGCTGAAGTCTAATGAATAATGGTCAAGGTCATAAAGAGTCAGTAATACTAGAGAGAATTTAATTATAATGGTCAAATAATAAATTATCTCAAGAAAATCATATATGATATATAAAATCATATCTCAACAAAGAATATCATAGATATATAACAAAATATATATATATATACACAAACTCATACATATATTTTTCATGTGAAATAAACTCTCTTGGTATAGAAATCCTAAGCTAATGATAGAGAAATGCAAGAAAAGTGTTGGTTGCTTACCTAATACTGACAGTATTTAACAGTTTGGCCTTCTATTTTTCTAACAAATGCAACTGTTTAGGGAATTTGTACTGATCGCCTTTAGTGATTTATTTAGGAATGAGCATGTAGTGAGATTTCTCTTAAGTTATAAATAGCTTCTTTAGGGGCTTCTAAAAAAGGTTTCCTTGCTGATAACTAGACACACATGCACAGATATAGTCTTTTCTTCTACTGAAGACTAGTGTCTATATGTGCTTCCTAGAGCATACAGCCGTCATACAGTCACAGTGGATGACTACTGAGGGTGAATCCCCTAGTTGAGGAAGGCAGAGCAGAAAGATTGCATGGTAGGCTGCATTCTGACTCCAAAAGACACCAAGTCCAACTCCTTGCAACCTTTGAATCTTACCTTACATGACAAAATAAAATTTCCAAATGTGATTAAATTACAAATATTGAGATGGATAGATGAGCCTGGATTTGTCTGGGTGGATCCTAATGGTAAAAAAAAAAGTGTCTTTATAAAAGGGAGATAAAAGGAGATTTGGCCCACAGAGAGGAGAATGAAATGTGTTGAAAGCACAGAGAAATTTGAAGATGTTATACTGCTGGTTGGAAGATGGAGGAAGGAGTCATGAGCCAAGAAATACAAGGAATGCAGCTTTACAATCTGCATAAGCCAGGGAGACAGCTTCTTCTCTACATCTCGGCAGAGAAGATGTCCCTAATGGTAACTTTTAGCCAGAGAAGCTAATTTCAGACATCTAGCCTCCAGGACAGCAAAACACAAATTTTTGTGCTGTTTCCAGCCACTAGGTTTGTGCGAATTTGTTGGAGCAGCTATAGAAAACTAATACAGATGGAAAGATGTGAATGGGCCATTGAACTTATTCACTCTGGAGCCACTCCACCACAGTGCTGCAAGGTACATATGGGAACTATCTGAGTGGCACAGGTAGTTGTTTTCTATGATATTGGTTTGATGGGTTATCATTTTTGCTGACTTTACTGGATCTTTCTCTAAATTTCTATCACATGTAACATTATACTCCCCATTATTTTATTTTAGATTTTTATATTGACAGAAGTTCTAAGATATCAATCACAGCCCAGGAAAGAAATAAAGCATTTATCACAACTTTATATAGTTAATAGTAAAGCTATCTCAATAAAAGGCAACACCATATTTTCAATTGCTCAAGTTAGAGATACTTAGCAGCCATCTTGAACGCTTGAATGCATTTTTGTCTCACACCTACATACAATCTGTCAGCACATCTTTCATCTCTGTCTTCAGTATCTCCAAAATCAGACAACTTGCCTGTCCCCACTTTACATGCTTCCATCCTAGTGCTCACTACTCTATTTAAGTCTCACAGTATATCCATACTGTATTGTTAGCCATCAATGATTGTTCCTGATACTACCCATACTTTCCAGCAAGAAGAATGATCCTTTACAAAATGTATAATATAATGGATCATTTCACTCTTCTGCTCAAAACCTTTCAGTTGTGTTCCCATCTCTCTTGGAATAAAAGCCAAACTCTCCCAAACTGGCTTCAAAGCCCACATGAGCTGTGCAGCCTGGATTCCAGACTGAAAAAACAGAAGCCCACAGCTGAAACTGACCTACCATGGCTCACAGACAACACATAACATAAGAGAGGAAGTGAGCTTTCATTACTGGAAATCTTAAGGTCATTTGCTATTTGGCAAGATCTAGCAAAATGTAGCAAAATAAGCCAAAAATATCCCTTTTATTATTCTCTCTTTACTACCTAACATTATACATTAATTTATCTACTTAACTTTTTGGTTTTCTCTTCATAGACATAGTCCATAAATGAAGGACTTCTCTGCTTTGTTCACTGTTGAATCCTCAATACCTAAAATACATAGTCCCTCCCGTTTAATGTTGCATGAATAGAGTCACTACACATGTATACAAATGCCATATTGTTACCTGAAAGAACAAGTGACTACCCAGATAGTGGTCATCGGTCCAATGAACATCCAATGAACACTCAGGACTGATCTCCTTTAGGATGGACTGGTTGGATCTCCTTGCAGTGCAAGGGACTCTCAAGAGTCTTCTCCAACACCACAGTTCAAAAGCATCAATTCTTCAGCACTCAGCTTTCATTATAGCCCAACTCTCACATCCATACATGACTCCTGGAAAAACCATAGCTTTGACTAAACAGACCTTTGTTGGCAAAGTAACATCTCTGATTTTTAATATGCTGCCTAGTTTGGCCATAACTTTTCTTCCAAGGAGCAAACATCTTTTAATTTCATGTAAATTTTATTTATTCACCCTTTCTCCCTCATTAGGTTAAGAACATATCTTGAGAATTTATAAAATCTAACATTAAAATGGGTTTCCCTGGTGGCACTAGTGGTAAAGAATCTGCCTACCAAAGCAGGAGACACAGGAGATGAGGTCTTGATCCCTGGGTCAGGAAGATCCTGATATACTGAAGTCAGGAAGATATACTGAACATATATGTTAACAAATCTTTGAAAAAATTTCAAATTCTTAGAAAAATTTGCTTATAAATTATTTTACATGAGAATTTTCTGAGATATGACTATTTCCTTTTGGTAATAAAGGGGATCCCATGGTGGCTCAGTGGAGAAGGAAATGGCAGCCCACTCCAGTGTTCTTGCCTGGAGAATCCCATGGTTGGAGTAGCCTGGTAGGCTGCAGTCCATGGGGGTCTCACAGAGTTGGACACAGCTGAAGTGACTTAGCAGCAGCAGCATGGTTGCTCAGATGGTAAAGAATCTGCCTGAAATGTGGGAGACCTGGGTTTGATCCCTGGGTTGGGAAGATCCCCTGGAGGATGAAATGGCAACCCACTCCAGTGTTCTTGACTGGAGAATCCCTTGGACAGAGGAGCCTGGTGGTGGGTGTGGGAGGCATGGAGACGGGTAGGGCAGGGTTCACAAAGAATCAGACATGACTGAGTGACTAAGCACAGCTCACAATGATAATAAATATAGTCACAAGGGTGTCTGTCTGTTGAGGACTTTTCCAGACACAAAAGGTAAGACAGAGTTAGAGAGATCTTAGTACTACCTAGTCAGAATAGTCTGCATCTTTAAGAATGGTATGGAATCAATACTGTGATAAATATTATTTTCTGCAACTCTTATTGTGATTTCTCAGTGATATTCATCCTGTAAATACACGATTTACAAAGTGATAGATTCTCCCTGATTTTTTCTATCACTTATGCTATATTCTATAATAATTATCAAGTTGTTAAGTATCCAGGAATCTATGAAACTCTCTCAATGTTGTTGTAAAATATGTGAAACATTTGACCAGAATTTGAGTGTCTTGATAGTAAATGGTCCATACCTCATTTTTATATGGACTGTTTCAGGAAACACTGCCCAAAGAAAACATTTTTTTATTTTTTCCCATGTTTATCTAGAGAGAGTTAGAAAGATATTCAGGCAGGCTAAACCTCAAATGAATTTGATAATGTTCAGTGGTTATAAATACAAAGAGATGTTCATCTATTGAAAACACAGGGAGAAAAAAATCCTATTAAGATAAAACATCTAATTTGAAAGAGGCAGAAAGATAGGGAGAAAAAGTTACATTATTGGGTGGTTACAAGCTAAAGTATAATAACCATTAAAAACAATTACTTTATGTGGTTCTTTCATCCTATTTTAGAAAATGACTGTAAATCAAGTCAATCTAAAAGCATTGTTTATTGGAAAACATTTGTACTTTTAACTGAGAAATAGTTGAACTCTTAAAAATGCTTTAGGTATCAATTTTTTATTTTATGTATATATTTATTTGGACATTTTATTACCTTATAAAATTCTAAATGTTTATAGTGTGAAAAAAACCTCAGAGATTGTTTAACCTGAGCCTCTCTTTTATAAAGATAAAGAAATATGCTCAAATTGTTAACAAGGTAAATTATGGAATTAGAATGTATTATAAACGAGATGATTAATTCCTGTCTTCTCATTTAAGATGTGTTAAAAGTAGTAATTTTAATGTGTGTACCATAAATAGTAAGTTTATTATTACTTAATAAAAATATTTTTTACTACTTTTAATGTGTATGCCATAAATAATGTTTCATTTGCATTGATTGTTACTAAATGAATAAACAATAAAGGAGAGTGGGTACTGTAATAGTGAAGTAATGCTTAAAATTCTCCAAGGCAAGCTTCAGCAATACGTGAACCGTGAACTTCAAGATGTTCAAGTTGGTTTTAGAAAAGGCAGAGGAACCAGAGATCAAATTGCCAACATCTGGTGGATCAGGGAAAAAGCAAGAGAGTTCCAGAAACACATCTATTTCTGCTTTATTGACTATTCCAAAGCCTTTGACTGTGTGGATCACAATAAACTTTGGAAAATTCTGAAAAAGATGGGAATACCAGACCACCTAACCTGCCTCTTGAGAAACCTGTATGCAGGTCAGGATGCAACAGTTAGAATGGGACATGGAACAACAAACTGGTTCCAAATAGGAAAAGGAGTATGTCAAGGCTGTATATTGTCACCCTGCTTATTTAACTTATATGCAGAGTACATCATGAGAAATGCTTGGCTGGAAGAAGCACAAGCTGGAATCAAGATTGCCAGGCAAAATATTAATAAACTCAGATATGCAGATGACACCACCCTAATGGCAGAAAGTGAAGAAGAACTAAAGAGTCTCTTAAGTGAAAAAGGAGAGTGAAAAAGTTGGCTTAAAGCTCAACATTGAGAAAACTAAGATCATGGCATCCGGTCCCATCACTTCATGGCTAATAGATAGGCAAACAGTGGAAACAGTGGCTGACTTTATTTTTGGGGGCTCCAAAATCACTACAGATGGTGATTGCAGCCATGAAATTAAAAGACGCTCGCTCCTTGGAAGGAAAGTTATGACCAACCTAGATAGCATATTCAAAAGCAGAGACATTACTTTGCCAACAAAGGTCCATCTAGTCAAGGCTATGGTTTTTCCAGTGGTCATGTATGGATGTGAGAGTTTGACTATAAAGAAAGTTGAATGCTGAAGAATTGATGCTTTTGAACTGTGGTGTTGGAGAAGACTCTTGAGAGTCCCTTGGACTGCAAGAAGATCCAACCAATCCATTCTAAAGGAGATCAGAAGCTTTTAAGTTTAATTAGGTCCAATTTGTTTATTTTTGCTTTTATTTCCAATATTCTGGGAGGTGGGTCATAGAGGATCCTGCTGTGATGTATGTCGGAGAGTGTTTTGCCTATGTTCTCCTCTAGGAGTTTTATAGTTTCTGGTCTTACGTTGAGATCTTTAATCCATTTTGAGTTTATTTTTGTGTATGGTGTTAGAAAGTGTTCTAGTTTCATTCTTTTACAAGTGGTTGACCAGTTTTCCCAGCACCACTTGTTAAAGAGATTGTCTTTAATCCATTGTATATTCTTGCCTCCTTTGTCAAAAATAAGGTGTCCATATGTGCGTGGATTTATCTCTGGGCTTTCTATTTTGTTCCATTGATCAATATTTCTGTCTTTGTGCCAGTACCATACTGTCTTGATGACTGTGGCTTTGTAATAGAGCCTGAAGTCAGGTAGGTTGATTCCTCCAGTTCCATTCTTCTTTCTCAAGATCGCTTTGGCTATTCGAGGTTTTTTGTATTTCCATACAAATTGTGAAATTATTTGTTCTAGCTCTGTGAAGAATACTGTTGGTAGCTTGATAGGGATTGCATTGAATCTATAAATTGCTTTGGGAAGTATACTCATTTTCACTATATTGATTCTTCCAATCCATGAACATGGTATATTTCTCCACCTATTAGTGTCCTCTTTGATTTCTTTCACCAGTGTTTAATAGTTTTCTATATACAGGCATTTAGTTTCTTTAGGCAGATATATTCCTAAGTATTTTATTCTTTCCATTGCAATGGTGAATGGAATTGTTTCCTTAATTTCTCTTTCTGTTTTCTCATTATTAGTGTATAGGAATGCAAGGGATTTCTGTGTGTTGATTTTATATCCTGCAACTTTACTATAATCATTGATTAGTTCTAGTAATTTTCTGGTGGAGTCTTTAGGGTTTTCTATGTAGAGGATCATGTCATCTGCAAATAGTGAGAGTTTTACTTCTTCTTTTCCAATGTGGATTGCTTTTATTTCTTTTTCTGCTCTGATTGCTGTAGCCAAAACTTCCAAAACTATGTTGAATAGTAATGGTGAAAGTGGGCACCCTTGTCTTGTTCCTGACTTTAGAGGAAATGCTTTCAATTTTTCACCATTGAGGATAATGTTTGCTGTGGGTTTGTCATATATAGCTTTTATTATGTTGAGGTATGTTCCTTCTATTCCTGCTTTCTGGAGAGTTTTTATCATAAATGGATGTTGAATTTTGTCAAAGGCTTTCTCTGCCTCTATTGAGATAATCATATGGTTTTTATTTTTCAATTTGTTAATGTGGTGTATTACATTGATTGATTTGCGGATATTGAAGAATCCTTGCATCCCTGGGATAAAGCCCACTTGGTCATGGTGTATGATCTTTTTAATGTGTTGTTGGATTCTGATTGCTAGAATTTTGTTAAGGATTTTTGCATCTATGTTCATCAGTGATATTGGCCTTTAGTTTTCTTTTTTTGTGGGATCTTTGTCAGGTTTTGGTATTAGGGTGATGGTGGCCTCATAGAATGAGTTTGGAAGTTTACCTTCCTCTGCAATTTTCTGGAAGAGTTTGAGCAGGATAGGTGTTAGCTCTTCTCTAAATTTTTGGTAGAATTCAGCTGTGAAGCCGTCTGGACCTGGGCTTTTGTTTGCTGGAAGATTTTTGATTACAGTTTCAATTTCCGTGCTTGTGATGGGTCTGTTAAGATTTTCTATTTCTTCCTGGTCGAGTTTTGGAAAGTTGTACTTTTCTAAGAATTTGTCCATTTCTTCCACGTTGTCCATTTTATCGGCATATAATTGTTGATAGTAGTCTCTTATGATCCTTTGTATTTCTGTGTTGTCTGTTGTGATCTCTCCATTTTCATTTCTAATTTTATTGATTTGATTTTTCTCCCTTTGTTTCTTGATGAGTCTGGCTAATGGTTTGTCAATTTTATTTATCCTTTCAAAGAACCAGCTTTTGGCTTTGTTGATTATTGCTATGGTCTCTTTTGTTTCTTTTGCATTTATTTCTGCCCTAATTTTTAAGATTTCTTTCCTTCTACTAACCCTGGGGTTCTTAATTTCTTCCTTTTCTAGTTGCTTTAGGTGTAGGGTTAGGTTGACAAAGATCCCACAAAAAAGAAAACTACAGGCCAATATCACTGATGAACATAGATGCAAAAATCCTTAACAAAATTCTAGCAATCAGAATCCAACAACACATTAAAAAGATCATACACCATGATCAAGTGGGCTTTATCCCAGGGATGCAAGGATTCTTCAATATCCGCAAATCAATCAATGTAATACACCACATTAACAAATTGAAAAATAAAAACCATATGATTATCTCAATAGATGCAGAGAAAGCCTTTGACAAAATTCAACATCCATTTATGATAAAAACTCTCCAGAAAGCAGGAATAGAAGGAACATACCTCAACATAATAAAAGCTATATATGACAAACCCACTGCAAACATTATCCTCAATGGTGAAATATTTATTTGACTTTTTTCTTGTTTCTTGAGGTATGCCTGTATCGCTATGAACTTTCCCCTTAGGACTGCTTTTAAAGTGTCCCATAGGTTCTGCACAACACAGGAAACTATTAGCAAGGTGAAAAGGCAGCCTTCAGAATGGGAGAAAATAATAGCAAATGAAGCAACTGACAAACAACTAATCTCAAAAATATACAAGCAACTCCTACAGCTCAACTCCAGAAAAATAAATGACCCAATCAAAAAATTGGCCAAAGAACTAAGTAGATATTTCTCCAAAGAAGACATACAGATGGCTAACAAACACATGAAAAGATGCTCAATATCACTCATTATCAGAGAAATGCAAATCAAAACCACTATGAGGTACCATTTCACGCCAGTCAGAATGGCTGCGATCCAAAAGTCTACAAGCAATCAATGCTGGAGAGGGTGTGGAGAAAACCCTCTTACACTGTTGGTGGGAATGCAAACTAGTACAGCCACTATGGAGAACAGTGTGGAGATTCCTTAAAAAACTGGAAATAGAACTGCCTTATGATCCAGCAATCCCACTGCTGGGCATACACACTGAGGAAACCAGAAGGGAAAGAGACACGTGTACCCCAATGTTCACTGCAGCACTGTTTATAATAGCCAGGACATGGAAGCAACCTAGATGCCCATCAGCAGATGAATGGATAAGAAAGCAGTGGTACATATACACAATGGAGTATTACTCAGCCATTAAAAAGAATACATTTGAATCAGTTCTAATGAGGTGGATGAAACTGGAGCCTATTATACAGAGTGAAGTAAGCCAGAAAGAAAAACACCAATATAGTATACTAACACATATATATGGAATTTAGAAAGATGGTAACAATAACCCTGTGTACGAGACAGCAAAAGAGACACTGATGTATAGATCAGTCTTGTGGACTCTGTTGGAGAGGGAGAGGGTGGGGAGATCTGGGAGAATGGCATTGAAACATGTGTAATATCATGTATGAGACGAGTCACCAGTCCAGGTTCGATGCATGATGCTGGATGCTTGGGGCTGGTGCACTGGGACGGCCCTGGATACCCAGACGGAGGGTATGGGGAGGGAGGAGGGAGGAGGGTTCAGGATGGGGAGCACGGGTATACGTGTGGCGGATTCATTTCGATGTTGGGCAAAACTAATACAATATTGTAAAGTTTAAAAATAAAATAAAATTAAAAAAAAAAAAGAAAAGGCAAAAAAAATAAAAAAAATAAAGGAGATCAGTCCTGGGTGTTCATTGGTAGGACTGATGTTGAAGCTGAAACTCCAATACTTTGGCCACCTGATGCGAACAGCTGACTCATTCGAAAAGACCTAGAAAGATTGAGGGCAGGAGGCGAAGGGGCGACAGAGGATGAGATGGTTGGATGGCATCACCAACTCGATGGACATGGATTTGGATGGACTCCAGGAGTTGGTGATGGACAGGGAGGCCTGGTATGCTGTGGTTCATGGGGTCTCAAAGAGTCTGACACAACTGAGCAACTGAACTGAACTGAACTGAATACCATGTGAGTTTACTGAATGACTTTCCATCTATTTATCTCTGTTAAGAAAATACATTATCAAGGAAAAGAAGTAAAATACTTTAGTTAGATGAATTTTACTTAACACATACGATTATTAAATATACCTGGAAAAGAGAAAAATTATGCTGTTGCAAGCCTTTACAAAACACATTGTTAAAGTCTAATCATTTTCATCATTTGTTGAAAATCACTTAATAATAAATTATATTAATATATTGTATGAATACATTCCCTTAGTGACAAGTATTTGAAACATCTTTGCATGGGTTTCTGAGTTATCATTTTTATCTTTTAAAGTATAAAATATTTAGTAAAAATAAATATCTTTAAGTTTTTTTTTGCCATAAATTGAATTTTCCTAAAAACAAAGAGCATCAAGCAATTCTGGATATTTGAAGATTTCAATGACCCTTTCACTTATAATTGAAGATATAAAATTAGCTTCGTTGCTATAAAAGACCATGAGTCACAACACATAAGCTTCAATTTCCACCAAGCTATAAGTGACTTCCAAATTCATTGATAATTTAACTGACTACCTTTATTGCACAGAGCAATTACAAGGCAAATCAACCATAATCATTGCAAGAGAAGAAATTTTGGCTCAAGTATATGTGATAAGCCAAAACAACAGTTCTAGTTCCACCCAGCTTGACTAAGAGATACTTTCTCTTAGGTTCACTTCAAAACAAAAAGATGTTCTTACTATACAATGTCATTACTAGGAGTTACAGATTAGAAGTCTTACCTTCTATTTGTTGTGGTGAATAATGATGCACTTGTGTGAAACCAAATGCCCCCTGTTATTAGTTTTGGTTATTTGCTTCTCTTTTCTGAGTATACTGCTGCATTTCTCCTGTACTGATCAATTACAACTATTGCTTTCTGGGTAGCTGCACAGCCTTCGTACACTTTCATTAAAGAGCTTATTTGTTTATATCATTTTCTTTTTCATTTGCATGATAAGCAGGATGACTCCTCAATATATTCCACTATCTTGAGTCCTGAAGATACGCTACTTTACACGGTAAATGTGTTTTGCACATGTGCAGTTATGAAGCCTTTTGATATGGAGATCATCCTGTATTATCATTACTTAGATGGACTCCTTGTAATCACAGGAGCCCTTAACACAGAGATCTTTCTCTGGCTGAAGCAGAAGAGATGCAGCAGAGAGGTGTGAAGTAGGAGAGAGCTTTATATACCTTCATCATTTTGAAGCTTGAGAGGGACATGGAACTAGAAATACAAGTGGCCTTAGAGAGTGGAGAGAGTCCTCCAACTGACAGCTAGCTGGAAATAAGGGCCTCAGGCCTAATGCCCCCAGAAAATCCATCTTGCCAACAGTCTGAATGAGCTTGAAAAGGGTTCTCCCTAACAGTCTCCAGATTAGAGATCAGACAGGAAAATACCTTGTGAGAGTCAGAGGAAAGGAACTCTAGCCAACACACACTTCTGACCCACAGAACTGAGTGAACAAATGTGAATTATTTTAAGCCAGTAAAAGTGTGGTAATTTGTTACTCTAGCATGGAAAATAAGATTTAGTTTTACAAATAAACTATATTTACTTCTTTGTAGCAGAGATAATTTTTTTTTATTCATGGTGATATCCTTGGTCACTTCTACTGCCTTTCACATAGGAGATGATCAATACAGTTTATTGATTGAATATAATGCTCTATTATCTTCCATCCTTGATCTCATTTTAAATTGATTTATTTATAATCTATCTGTTTTCAAGAAGTATATAAAGTGATTTACAATAAAAGCAAATAAACTAAGACCTGAAGACAGAGACAAAACAAACTAATATATAAAAGTGGGATTAAAAGATAGCATATACTTAACTTGATAAAGTAAGTAATAATGCTTGAAGCCAAATTTACCACTGAGCATCCCATAAGGCAACAAAAAAGAAATCACAATTTCTTACACAGCTCTCACCATCTAGAATTATGAAACTACCCAATTCATCAAGAACCATGCTTTTCTTATTTTACACAGTATCTATACATAAAAAAACACTGAGAATCATAATGAAAACTATTTTCTGTAATGCATGGCCGAGGGATTACATATACCTAGATTTCTCATGTCAGTCCCTACTTATAGGTAGATGTATTATTTAAGTGTTTCTTTTCTTTTCTTTTTTTTTTTTTAAGTAAGCACAATTTAGATAAGCCAGAGTGATATAGTTTACCAAAACAACCAGATTATGCTTAGGAAATCCTGGACATATAAACATGTCCATTGTCATTTCCCTTCAAGGTTGACTCTTGCAGGAAGCAGAAATCAGATGCTTGCTGAGGTCCCAAACTATCAATATTCACCAATAGAATAATCTGCAGTTTCTCAGCCCAAGGCTCCTTATACACAGTGATTACTAAGGACAGGTCCTCATGGCAACATAAACACACAACCATGTGAATGATTATTGCCACGAACCTTGGACCACACAGAGGAGAAACAATGGTTCATACTTTAAGCAGATGACTGGAAATGTACATGTTCAACTTACTTCATTTGAAGACAAATTTAAATCATTTCATCCTCAAATGCATTCTTGTCTGGCCCCAAAATCACTTCCAGATTCTTCAAATTACTTATTTAATATTTTATCATAGGTAGGGGCCCTACCGCCATGTGTATGAGGTCGGACATAAGCAGGTCAGCTTCTGCAGAGTTCACAGTTCAATAGTCAAATTCCAAAGAAGGTCTTCATCTACTTCATTTCTGAGGGAGCAAGAATTTAAATACTTTGGTGTTTGACATGTTTTAAATTGTTTCTTTCTTTTTAAAGTGTTGATCTTTTCAGCTTCACCAAAGTCACTGAATTTACCTGTTTTATTTCCACTATTTAATCTTACAGTATTTGCCATCTCCTGTTAAATATGAATCCAATGTGCTTTCACTGAGGCCAGTGCTGTCCAAACTTGTTGACTGATAAACTCCTAATAATGAAGCATAATGAATTTGAAGTCCCACCGTATCTGGGGATTACCTCAAGAGGGTCTACGTGAGAAAAATGGTTTCATTTGTTGGTATTTTTAAATTTGCAGAACTACCTAGAACATTATTTCCCCTAAATATTTGAATAATGTTAATAAAAATAAATTACAAAAAGATGTATCATTTGATTCTCTGTATGCTCCCTGCACACCCAGTTTGGAGGCATAGATGTTATTTCATGTCAATTCAGTTCAGTTCAGTCACTCAGTCATGTCCGACTCTTTGCGACCCCATGGACTGCAGCATGCCAGGCCTCCCTGTCCATCACCAAATCCTGGAGCTTATTCAAACTCATGTCCATTGGGTCGGTGATGCCATCCAACCATTCCATCCTCTGTCATACCCTTCTCTTCCCACCTTCAATCTTTCCCAGCATCAGGGTCTTTTGAAATTAGTCAGCTCTTCACATCTGGTGGCCAAAGTACTGGAGTTTCAGCTTCAGCATCAGTCCTTTCAATGAATATTCAGGACAGATTTCCTTTAGGATTGACTGGTTGGATGTCCTTGCAGTCCAAGGGACTCTCAAGAGTCTTCTCCAACACCACAGTTCAAAAGTATCAAATCTTCAGAGCTCAGCTTTCTTTATAGTCCAACTCTCACATCCATATATAACTACTGGTAAAACCATAGCTTTGACTAGACGGAACTTATTGGCAAGGTAACGTCTCTGCTTTTTAATATGCTGTCTAGGTTGGTCATAACTTTTCTTCCAAGGAGTAAGCGTCTTTTAATTTCATGGCTGCAGTCAACATCTGCAGTGATTTTGGTGCAAAATAAAAAGTCTCTTACTGTTTCCACTGTTTCTCCATCTATTTACTATGAAGTGATGGGACCAGATGCCATGATCTTCATTTTCTGAATGTTGAGCTTTAAGCCAACTTTTTAACTCTCCTCTTTCACTTTCATCAAGAGGCTCTTTAGTTCTTCTTCACTTTCTGCCATAAGGGTGGTGTCATCTGCATATCTGAGGTTATTGATATTTCTCCCGGCTATCTTGATTCCAGCTTGTGCTTCTTCCAGCCCAGCATTTCGCACGATGTACTCTGCATAGAAATTAAATAAGCATGGTGACAATATACAGCCTTGATGTACTCCTTTTATTATTTGGAACCAGTCTGTTTTTCCATGTCCAGTTCTAACTGTTGCTTCCTGACCTGCAAACAGATTTTTCAAGAGGCAGGTCAGGTGGTCTGGTATTCCCATCTCTTGAAGAACTTTCCACAGTTTGTTGTGATCCATACAAAGGCTTTGGCATAGTCAATAAAGCAGAAATATATGTTTTTCTGGAACTCCCTTACTTTTTCAATGATCCAGCGGATGTTGGCAATTTGATCTGTGGTTCCTCTGCCTTTTCTAAATGCAGCTAGACGATCTGGAAGTTCACAGTATAAATAAATACTTCACGTATAAATAAATATATGAATCAATAATCAATAAACTAAATTCATATGGAGAAACATACCTAATACTTGACTATATGCTGAAGGTAAAACCAAGACTTTCGATTTTAGCTGTTAAATCACAGTGATGGGAAAGGGACAAAGAAACATTGGTATGGTAAATAGTTGTTTGAATATTTACTTCTGGTTTTGTGGGCTTTACTCGAATGGCTTTGAGACATGTCAGACATGGAAAGACAGCATATCTAAGGCAACCTTCATATTAAAAAGCTCTATTTTTATAGTTTCCATTTCGTATGGCACAGTTCCAAAGCAAGCAGAATGAAAGGATAAATGCATGAATGAATGCAATGATATAAAACATTAAGCAGAAAAAATGATTCCCCAAAGTAATAAAATATATGAAAGCATAGAAAATGGCATTCTCACTTTTTTTTTCCTTTAATTCAGGGGTTCTAGCATTAAAAACAACAAAAAATGAAAACCTATCTTGTGAAACTTTTTTATCACCACTAAACCAAATAGCTTTATTTGTTTTATTTTCTTATTTATTTTGAATGGTAGTTCTTAATAGAGTTTTATCCTGGAAGAGAAAGTAACTGCTTGTGCCCTAAAACAAATAATGTTACCTCTCCTGAAAAGTTAAATTTAAGAACACATTATAGGTTCCAACAGCAATATATTCTGAGGGATCCATCACTCAACCAGGAAGCTTATTTGCCAAATTAGAGTTCTGATGGTTCCAATTATAGCACAGACATGCTCATTGCCAAATCATGCATTCAATTTTCAATAATGATAAAAGAATATGTTAGTTAAGTTCAACAGAATCTTTACAGCCTAGAATTTTTAATGCACTTATGTATTCTGCTTATGTGCACTCAATTTTTTTTTATATTTTTCACTTAACTGCCATAATTTTCAAACAGTTTTTGCTACAACACAATAAATCAAATTTAAAGAGCTAGATAAACTCCAAGGGAGACCCATTTTCCATGATTGTGATATGTCTTTTTGAAGAAAGAAAGCAATAACAACTAAAAGAAACAATATGTAAATACCAGTATAGTTTGAGAGCCTTACCTCATTGAACAGATACAATAATGCATTATATTACTATTATAGAAATGCAGTTTAACTAATCATATGTCATATAATTTCTGATTTGCTTTGTAGAACTTTGTATATTAGAGCAGTGAAGATAGAGACCAGAGGTTTCTTCAAGTCAGAGTTATTTTAATCATCTTTTTGTCTACTTCATTTGTTGTAAAGTACATAGTAACTTTCTAATGGTTTAGTTTCTTCTTCTGTAAACTGAGGATTTATTTGAGATCTACCTCATTACATTTTTAAGGGAGTTAAAATAATTAGCACATATAAGGACACTGCAGAATACTGAATGCACAGCAAATGTCAATAAATCCTGATCACTAACATTTTATGATTGTTTTGTTTTAATATTTACATTTTATTATTATTAACACTTTATGGTTTATTATTATAATAATTCACATACTAATGTGATTGATTCAGTAGAATTACTGTCATCATGATCATCAACAATGCATAATTGTTGAGAATCTATTAACTGCAGGATATTTAACACTATTGCCTTTTTAAAAAAATCTATGGCTTAATAATTGTCAGAAATCTAAAACTGTGCGCTTTGGATACTAGAATGGATGTGACAGAGGAAGTGACTTTCCTTGGAGTCATGGTATCAAGATGGCAATTTCATCCATCTCACAAACTAGCTGTGTGATTATGAAAAACATGTTAGAATTTCTGGAATTTGTCATCCTTAGATATTACAAAAAAAACAAAAAACTAATTGAATGAAGAGATCTGTCTAGAAATATATGTATGAAGCTTCTTACAATGTCAAGATGTTTGCAAGGAAATCTAGAAGGTAAAATTTGCATTATAACTGATACATAGACCTCAAATTAGCCAGAACAGAAAAATTCATTAGAAGGTAGTTTCATAGATCTGATGATTATAGGTAATAAGAGCTAGTTTTTATAGCTGAGAACAGGTATCTCAGAATTGAGACTAATCCCAGCAAGACAGAATATTTGTATCTGAATGGTTTAGCACATACTCCAGTGGACGTTTCTTGCATTTGCACTGCTGTGATTCATCTCCATAATTATTGATAACTTCTCCCATTAAATGTATTAATATAATCAAGGAACTGATAATCAAATTCTGACAGCTTATTTTCCATTTTCTCTCATCTAGAAAATAGTATATTTCTATTGAGTTCATAACATAACTCAGAAGGGATAATCTTTTCCTCATTGCACTATTAGCCCTGCAAATCGGCTATATTTTCTTAAAAAATTAAGTTTAAAAGTTTATAATTACAAATGCTTCCATTTCATCTTTGATATTCTGGATCAATAGCTGGTTTACCTTCTGATAAACAGAAATAGATAGAAAACTCAAGAAAACAAAACCTGCTTATGGAAATTAAAATTTTCAATGAGAAAACACAATTTGTGACTGTTTACTCTTTTCTACTGATTTTCCTGTCAGCACTCAGAACAAGGGTTTTCAAATATATGAACCAATCTGTAGGAAATAAATTAATTCCCTAATAACTAGAGCTTAATAATTTTTCAAGTATTATTCCTCTCCATAAATTAGTAATAATTATAATAGAGAATATTTAATTGCTTGAAAATCTTTCATGAGTATATTTTTTGCCCTTTTACTTCCAGTCTTAAAATGTTACTTCAATTGAATTAACTTGCTTCAAATATGAATAGCTACTCAAAGCATTAATTTGTGATCTAATGCATACATTCTAAATGAAGTCAGGGTCCATTTTCTCCAGGAGCTAGTATTATCTCTGGTTAGGATCATAATTCTAATGTAATTGATTAATTACTTTTTATTATAATATGAAAATATTTTTCCAGAAATGCAAGCAATTAGTATCTGTCAATCTTCTTAACTGCTGCATTATATTTTATTACAGAGAAGTAGCGGATTAATTTAACCAGTATTCTATAATGGATAGTAGACATGTGGACCACAACGAACTCTGGAAAATTCTTAAAGCGATGGGAATACCAGACCACCTGACCTGCCTCTTGAGAAACCTGTATGCAGGTCAGGAAACAACAGTTAGGATGGGACATGGAACAAGAGACTGGTTCCAAATAGGAAAAGGAGTATGTCAAGGCTGTATATTGTCACTGTGCTTATTTAGCCTATATGCAGAGTACATCATGAGAAACGCTGGGCTGGATAAAGCACAAGCTGGAATCAAGACTGCTGTGAGAAATCTCAATAACCTCAGATATGCAGATGCACCCTTATGGCAGAAAGTGAAGAAGAACTAAAGAGCTTCTTGATGAAAGTGAAAGAGGAGAGTGAAAAAGTTGGCTTAAAGCTCAACATTCAGAGAACTGAGATCATGGCATTTGGTCCCATCACTTCATGGGAAATAGATGGGAAAACAGTGGAAACAGTGGCTGACTTTATTTTGGGGGGCTCCAAAATCACTGCAGATGGTGACTGCAGCCATGAAATTAAAAGATGCTTGCTCCTTGAAAGGAAAGTTATGATCAACCTAGATAGCATATTAAAAAGCAGAGACATTACTTTGCCAACAAAGGTCTGTCTAGTCAAAGCTATGGTTTTTCCAGTAGTCATGTATGGATGTGAGAGTTGGACTATAAAGAAAGCTGAGCACCAAAGAATTCATGCTTTTGTATTGTGGTGTCAGAGAAGACTCTTGAGAGTCCCATGGACTGCAAGGAGATCCAACCAGTCCATCCTAAAGGAAATCAGTCCTGAATGTTCATTGGGAGGACTGATGCTGAAGCTGAAACTCCAATACTTTGGCCACCAGATGTGAAGAACTGACTCATTTGAAAAGACCCTGATGCTGGGAAAGATTGAAGGCGGGAGGAGAAGGGGATGACAGAGGATGAGATGGTTGGATGGCATCACCGACTCAATGGAAATGAGTTTGAGTAAACTCTGGGAGTTGGCGATGGACAGGGAAGCCTGGCGTGCTGCAGTCAATGGGGTCGCAAAGAGTCACACTTGACTGAGCAACTGAACTGAAATAAACTGATTTGAACTGCAA
The DNA here is from genome assembly GCF_055505025.1 of Bos grunniens. Taxonomy (NCBI): domain Eukaryota; kingdom Metazoa; phylum Chordata; class Mammalia; order Artiodactyla; family Bovidae; genus Bos; species Bos grunniens. Next base: position 33,022,838 of record NC_141172.1, on the reverse strand, counting down.
TAAAAATCACTGTGAATCATCACCGTGTACTTATATATCAATACTGATTATGGGTGAAAATATTAGAATATAATTTCTGGGTTAAAAATTACATTTTAGTTTTGATATATGAAATGAAATTTCTCAATATATCAGCACCTAACTCTCCTAACTATAGCATATGTGGATACCAGTTTTATCAAATACTAAATAGCTCAGTATCCTTTTTTCATGCACCCAGACACAGAAACTTTCATGTTTTAATCTTTCAACCTTCTGAATAATTAAAAAGAACTAGGGGTGACACCACCCACTCAATGGACATGCATTTCAGCAAGTTCCCAGAGTTGGTGATGGACAGGGAAGCCTGGCATGCTGCAATCCATGGGGTCGCAAAGAGTCAGACACAACTGAGCAACTAAACTGACTGAACTGACCTGACGGGAGAAAAAGTTGTTCCTGTCATTTTTCTCCACGTATTTCCTTTCTTCATGAGTTATCTACTTATTCCTCTACTCTCAAAATTTGTGGGAGAGGGAGAGGGTGGGAAGATTTGGGAGAATGGCATTGAAACATGTGAAATGTCATGTATGAAACGAGATGCCAGTCCAGGTTCAATGCACGATGCTGGATGCTTGGGGCTGGTGCACTGGGACGACCCAGAGGGATGGTATGGGGAGGGAGGAGGGAGGAGGGTTCAGGATGGGGAACACATGTATAATTTTTTTAAATTAAAATTAAAAAAAAAAAAAGAAACATGTATAATAAAAAAAAAAGAAAAAAAAAAAACCAAAATTTGTTTTACTGTAAAACTTTCTAAGTCCATGAAAGAAATAAGTTCATTTTTTTTAAGAAAAGCTATTGCCCAAATACTTCCTTTGAATTCCAGCTGATTTCTTTCTGACAACAAAATTCCATTCTTACGAAGAGCAATATTCTCATACAATATTAATTTTCTTTATAAAATTTTGGAAATGAAACACTTTATTAAAAAAAGAAACTGAAACTAATAATTGTACAATTTTTCAGGCTAACATAGAATCTAACAACATCTTTTGGATGTGGGTTAACACTTTATAAATTGGTCCTTTTTTTTGTTCCAAAAAATGCAGCAAGGCATAAAACATTTAATGAAATATTATATCTAAAGTCTCATATTATTGAAAAAATAGGACTTTTGGATATCACACAATCTAGGTGAGGAATTTTCACAATTGCTAATACAGTGTTTCACAAATAAATCATTCTTTTCACAGACACAAGTCTGTAAAGAGATTTAAAATGAAGGAAGAAGAGTGTAAATTGACAAAACATGTACCAGATTCTTTGCATTTGCCCCTAAGTCAAGCTTATGAATATACATATGGGATATGAATGGATATATGTAGCACTGAGGAGAAATCCAGTAAAAGAAACACATTATTCATTAATGTAGAGTCAAAGGAATGTTGAGACCTATATATGCTTTCTCCCAATCACTGCCAACTGCTACAGATATAGATAGAAAACATGTGATTTCAGAAGTAGATATCAAAAGAACACAGTTCACCATTTTTACTATTAGGCATTTCTATTTTTACAAACAAGTACAATATCTATTTAGGTTCCAGAAAAAAAAATGTGAATAAATTATAAGATTACCAAACAAGACTGTAAAAAAAGAAATGTCTCTGTGGCAAAAGAAAGGGAAATGGAATATTCACTGAGAAATGAAAAGGAAAAAGAAATGTGTGGTGGCTTTAAAAGGAGAGGAATAAATGGAAGTTTGGATCTTCCCCAGATGTTTGGAGAAAATGTTTCCACAAACCCCAAAGGACTCTAAAGCTGTTGGCTAAAGTTCCACTATCTCCCACGTGTCAATAAGCCTTCGGGGTTTTTATGCATTCCTAAACAGATGCCCTTGTAATACTGTCTTCAAACATGGGAAAGCTATACTGGAATTTTGACAAGTCTGAATGATTCTTAAACACGAAAGGCTGCAAAGATGGTTTCTCCATTAATATACTGCTGCTCTGGGCAGAGGACAGCTGAGTCCAAAACAGCCTTGAGAACAAGCTGCTGCTTCGAGTCACCCGCTGTACCTACATCTTCAAATCTCTCTCTGCCACACAAGGAGTATGTGTGGCAAATGTGAACCAATTTCAACTGCAAACTCCATTTGGCCTCTTTCCCATAAAAGTGGGTACAAGATCCAATTTTGGATATTCAAATTCAGCATATTTATACTGAGTTTTTTTTTCAGTTTTTATTTTGATTGTGCTTTATGTAGATAATGCTATACTTTATATTTTATATGTAATCTTCAGCCTTCTTCTCTAACCTAGTAGTACAAAATGCTAGTCTTGACTTTTTCCCTCTTAATATTCTAAACTTGGTTGGGAAGATCTTTAGCTTTCACAGCGCCTTCTTCCTAGCTCAGGGCCAATCTTTACACTGATTATGAAAGAATTAAGGAACTCCATAATTACGTGCTTAGGGATGATAAGTGGCAGTTTCAAAAATTGGTGAAAATCAAACAAAAATGCAACATGTTCTACATTCAGACGCAGATATTAATTTTGGCCTTGCTACTCATTTGGCCAAGTAAAATCCTCACCTTGCTTAAAGCTGTTTTCTCATCTGCAAAATCAAGTTAAATGCAATCATACAGCCCATTTTTACTGTGCTCTGTGTGTATTCACATTATCCTCCATTATTAAATTTATTTATCACTTACTTAATAAGTGTGTGGGAGACATATATTGTGAAGATGAGGATCACAAAAATAAAGCAGGTAAAAGTACCTTAGGAAAGGTTAAGCATATTTCAGATATTGCTATGACCACAACTTCAGCCATTACTGTGCAACTATTGAGCAACAGGAATTCTATCATCTTCAAAGTACGGCTCACATACACACACACACACAGACACTAATAGTTGTACTGTATCATTCCTGGTACAACCAGACTCTACTTCAGCCATATAATAGGTTCAGTTTACAGTCAGGGCTATTAGGGCTTCCCCACTGGCTCAGCTGGTAAAGAATCTGGCTGCAGTGCAGGAGACACAGGAGATGCAGGTTCAATCCCAGGGTCAGGAGGAACCCCTGGAGGAGGGCATGTCAACCCACTCCAGTATTCTTGCCTGGAGAATCCCTTGGACTGATAAGCCTGGCAGTCTACAGTCCAAAGGGTCACAAAGAGTGAGACATGACTATAAGACTAAAACTTAACTTAGGCTACCCATAATGGGTTTCCCTGTCTTCACTGCTATCACTCAAAGTAAAGCTGTTAACATCAACAGCTTTATCCTTCTCCTGGAAGGAAGGCTAAGAAGGAGAGATATCACAGAGTTTTACTGACCACCTTTCTTTTCTCTCTCTCCCTACCTTCCACATGCATAGACATCTGATTTTGGCAATTGCTCACTTGAATATTTCATACGACGGCTAATAAAGAGGTCTTATCTGTCTCATAGTCACTGTGCACCTCGGACATCTGTTCCTACTTTGAGGAAATAAAAAATATTCATAGTCTAGTGATATAGAATACAGTCAGCAGTCAGACATAGTTTTGTGCTCTTATTTGATGAGCGAACACTTGAACACCTATTATGAGATTTTATAATTGATTTTTCATTATATGCTCCTGTGTTAACATTGGTACAAAAGGCAGAGTCAATTCTTTCTGCATATTTGGGCCATTCACTTTTCCTCATCCATTTGAGGCTACTTTGCAAAGAACATTGATTTCTTAAAACATTGATTTTGTTCTTGATAACGTAAGCACATATACAATTAAAATAACATTTTAGTATTATAGAAGTATGGAGGTATTGATTACAACTAATATGGAGTAGAATACATAGCTGTCTTCTAGGTTTGTTGGATTAGAAATGTATTTTCAAGAGAAAAGGTCCTAGGTATTTTATAATAACTTGGTATTATATGTTTTAAAATTTATAATTCTAATGCTTTTAAAAAACATATGTCTACATTCTTTACCTGAAATGGAAATGAAGGACTGATAACATCCCATTTCCTGCATTTACATAACTAGTTAGTATATAACTTTATACTATTGCCTTCTATATACTTCTTATATGCTTTATATATGAAAGCATGACAAAAATGTAAGGAGAAAAGAGTCAGAGCCAGACAACAAAAATAAAATTAAAGTAAAAACCACCAAAAGTCTAAGGACAGGATACAAAGGTGCAATTCAGTGCAATTCCACTGACCTTGGAAAAATAAATTTTGTTGCATCTGTGCAGAGTTCAAGAGCAAATGTAAAAGGTGTAGGATGTAATTTTATGAAATGCAAAATTTCTTGTCACTATATAGCTTTCTGTGCAGAATAAAAGCATTCTTATGAACTACACACACACACACACACACACACATACACACACTCTCACATACACACACAAACCAGATGCATCTTTTTGTCTGTCACTGATCCTGATTGACATATGATGGCTGAAGATAAAGAGAAGTATCAGGACTACTAATAATGATTGGATATGTCCTCTCCATGCTCACTGTCTCCTGTAATAGTTATACCGACTTCTGTGTAAAACTTTTCTGGACTTGAGACTGGGACAGGATTATGAAAAGATGCTTCAAAGAAGATGCCAAGTAGCAGCAAAATTTCCATTATTAGGTAATTCAGTCTAGGAAACCATCTTGATTCTTACACACAGCTTCACATAGTTTCATAGATTACTGCTGTTAGTAATTAGAAATTTGAAGATGGGGCTGTATGAAACCCTGAAAATAGGAATGTACAACATATGGACAAGGGATATATGTATATATTTCCCAAATTGGAAGAAAACAATGCCTAAATTTTTGATTCATCTTCAATTCATATTATCATTAGTATGATTATTCCAAAGCTCAATTGTTGACAGTTATTCCAAAATACAAATAACTGGGATTTCAAAATTTTAAATCATTCAAATAGCTCTTAATTTAATTGAAGTAGCCATTTCTTAGCAAGAAATACAAACCCATCTCTCTATAGCTACTGGGTTAGAGCTTTACATAAGCTCCAACCACATGCACACACATAAGCCTTCTGCATCCAGTCAAGGTAGCAGAACATGCCACTCTAATGCATCTGCAAGCATTGCTCCCTCTGCTTTCAATATGTTTTCATCAGTTTTCTCTGTGTGTTGAATCCCACCCACCATTCAAAATTCAGCTAAACTAACATTTCCCATTGGAAATCTTCCATAACAGTTTTCCTTCCTGTAAAGAGAGAGACTTCTAAATTATGAAAGAACTATTGGGGTAGATGCCATAAAAAGGCATAGGCAAAACCTTCTGGGGGTTCAGATTAGACAGATCATTTCTCACTCCAGTGGTTTTCCATCCAACTTCATACATATACTAGTTTTTGAGCTTTGAAGATTTGATAAGTGGAAAAGAAGATACAGTTGTGAAGACAGACGCTTAAAAGGGAGAGAGAACAGTGAAAGGAAGATTGACATCAGCCTAAGGAATTTACACTGTGATTTTGAGTTAGTGAGGGAATGCAGATTATTATGAAGCTGGGATAAACTGAATGACAATTATCCTATAGAAATATTAATATGATATATAAATGCAAAATTTATTTGTATAAGAAAGGATACATTATAAGTATGAGGACCAGACAAATAATTACTATCATAGTACAGGCAAATGTGTCCCCAACAAAGATAATGTTGAAATCAATGGGGCAAAATTTCCAAATGTTTCAGAAACTGAATCAACGGGATTTATCATTTTATTAGATGTGAACTTGGGAGAGAGATACATGAGTTTAGTTGTTGTCACAGAAATTTGATTTATGCTGGCATGTACTATTAGAGGGGACTGGGAGGAAACTGGAAATGCATTCCTAAAGCTTAGGAGAGAACTTAAGGCTGAGACAGACAGGTAGATAAATAGAAAGACAGAATTATACAAAATATTATATATATGCATATATATGCACATGATAGTAGTTTTGTAGTGAAAATGAGGAATTATAGACAGATGTGCATGTGTGTGTGAGAGACAGACAGAGAGGCAAATAGGGAAAGAGCCAAGGGTATACAAAAACAGAAGCCAAAGCAGGAGAGCAACTACAATCAACACTATCCAATGTCCAAGGAACCATCCATTATTAATAGAATATTTTAAGTAAGTTGTTGAGACAGGCTTAGAATTTTTGTCTCTGAATTCTAAATTATCTGTCCTTTGATACCACTGTCCAGTATCACATCCCCCCTTTAAGAATTATAGGTTTGCTCTGGTATTTGAGGCCTTGGTCATAAATTTCTTCTGGGCTATAAGAAAGGTTAATTCAATGTAGAGTCTCACCCTTCTTTCTAGCCACCTAAATGCATCTGAAAATGGTGTGAGAGGTGGAAAAAGACTTGCAAACATACGGAAATGTTAGGTAGTTAGAAAAGGAAAAAAGAGTCCAGAATGGCGGTGGCTAAAAGACAAGGATGGGAAAAGCCGGTGAAAATAGAACAAAGGAGGGTCCGGGGACTGGAGTGAGGACATTGGGTAGAACAAACAATCACTCCTGGCTAGCCCAGTTTACATAGAGCAGGCTCAGGGGGAGGAGAAAAAACATACAAAAAGAGGAGCCAAAGGGCTGGGGATCTCTCTCTTCTCTTCGTGTCTTTTGGGTAGGCATAACCTCATGCCTCGATGATGTATTTTCCTTCATTTTCTAAATAAAACTGAGATATAACACGGAGCTGTAACACTGATCTGTCCAAGAGCTGTGACACGATTTGTTTGAGGGCTGTAACGCCGGTCCATCTCTTCAAATTTCTGTTGTGATGAGACAGAACTGAAGAAATTACATACTCCCCTGACAGAAAGAAAGACCAATACCAAGTTGATATTAAAATGTATGTACATATAGGTCATTTTAACAATGAGAACATATACAATTATAATTCATTTTTATATGAGACATCCAAAATGAATTTCTTGATTATGTTTGTGTCAATTTTATCACTGAAGTTTTCCAAATTTATCCCAAGAATACTTGTTTTTAAAATAAGATCAATCAGAGTGCATGATTTGGAAAGCCTGCTATATAACATGCATACAAATTAAGATGAGATAAACCTAAATCAAAAGAAGAAATTTATTTTACTTTTGCAAAATCTAATATCTAGAGTCTTAAATGCCCTGACTCCATTACCTTCACCAACACATTTACTTGTTCTGAAATCATAATGCATGCATAGAACTATAGCCACATATAAGAAAAAAAAAATAATGGGTTTATTAAAGCTATTAAGGGCTTTTAAATTTTTTTAATGTATGGAATATAATATAGCAATAATTCAAAATCAAAATTTTGGAACTTTTAAATAATGTATTTTAATTTTAATACTGTGTATGGTTTAGTGTTTCAATCTTATTATCATAATAATTTGTTTGATACATTTCTCCTTAAACTTCCTCACAAGGTAATCCGGATAATTTGTGTGGGTAAAAATAAAACATACTCTGCTCCATTAGCCCTTTACAGTTCTGCAAGGCACTGTAATAGGCCCTATGGAACTATACAGTAGAATTAACCTTCCTTCTACAGCCTCTCCCAATTTTGTATTCAAGCTGGTTGATCCCAAGAGAGTGGCTCAGCTGTTAGCTGGTGGCTTATGCCATTTATAGAAATACATTTACAGAGTTAATTCCTGCTCAGGACAACATCATGCTGCATCCATTTCATAATATTTTCCTCTTTGAGTTTTCCTAAGTTTTCGAATACTGTCATCAGAATCTCTTTGGGGCCCAGGAAGTCACTTTGACATTTACACAAAAACAAGAAAGTTTTAGACACAAAGTGTGCTAAACACAATATTTGGAGTCTTAAATTTACAATAGTGATATATATATATATATATATATTTTTATAATTGCTTTACAATACTTCTAGTCACACTCCCTAATTGTCTTAACATACTGTCAGATTTTCAAGCAAGCCTCATTTTGAGATAAAATATCATATACCTAATTAATATCTTTCTCTACAAGTTAGAGACAAATATAATTAAATACTGCAAAAGAAAGCAACTTAACTCAGGACAATTCCAAAACTAGGAGAAAGAGAGATAGAGAAGATTCAGATGAGTATTACCTTAGTTCTACACCTTTGATACATATAATAATGATCACTGTGCATTACTTCACAAAGTAGAAAAAGAGTGTACTATTCCCAATAATTTAGCAAGGAAGCATTTGTCTTCAACTATAAACATTAAGGGACTTTGGAATTTAGAAAAATACAACTGTAATGATAGTAACAGTAACATTTGAACTGTGAATGACTAAGAAAAATCCCCAAATGGAATGGTGCTCACATGCGTGGGTTACATACTATGATTCATGTTTCTGAAAATTAAGTAATGGTGGTTGAACAACAGAAAACAAATGGGAAGAAAGAACAAAGGAGTGAGAGTAATTGTGTGTGCTTCTATGAATGGGAAAAAGATGATGAGAACTGGGGACTGTATCTTTTTTCCATACTGAAAAATTTTAAATGTGAAATATTTAATTTGGTCTAGTTTTCAGAAAATTTACTATTTTATGCTGGAATTATGTTAATTATTACATTATATTTCTATGTGTTATATTGTGTATATATATAAGATTATATTTTCTTCAGTCAGTACATCCCTCAAAAGGTTAAATTATGTTTTAATGCACCTTTTATTATGTACATTTACCTCCTCCCCACATATATAACAGCAATTCCTATCAAATTTATAAGGAATATGTTACTCTAAATGTATAAAAAACAATCTTAGCACTGCAGTTAGAACATTTCTAATCTTGGCAAGATAAGTACAGATTCAAAAACAATTATTTTACTAAATAGTTTCCCAGATGAGTAAGAAGCTAACAGTCTACATTGTGGTGAGTGTTTTAATTAAAGATCTTAAACATAATCCCTAAGGCTTCTTTAAACAGTCCTAACTATTAAAAGTTTAATAAAAGACAGAAAACAAAACAACAGACATTCATGGATTCATAGGACAAGCACATTCTATTTTCTGAACAGAGATCCTTATTAGTTTGCTAAAGCATAGTTTAGAAAATGTAATTCCACACACAATGGGTTTATTTCCCTGGTGAGACTGGCAACAAAACTTCACATTTTGAGCTGTATAGAAACAGTAATGCAAAAAAAAGTTAGGCTATAAACAGTACTTTGTGAAGTAGAGACAAAAAATATCAACAAAAAAATAATTTGGAGGGGGCTATTCTTGCCAATGTTATCTTCCTAATTTAATCAGTTAATTAGATTTTATGTTGTCATTTGAAATTAGATTTGAATTAGTTTATCTTTTTCAGTGATAATATGAAACCTTGCAGAGTATACTATTAAAATACAACAGTTTTGCATTCTCTCCTAGGAGTACCTTTAAGTAAAAATTTCACTTGATAAAGTTTGCAGCTTAAATATCTATGTAGATCAAATAAAGTGAGTTAAACAGTCTGGCAAACAAACCAGAGACAGAAGCAAAAGAGAGTTTAAAGTAATAGGTCATGGAAGATACTACAGTAAACTAAAAATAACATGCAGTAGTTGCTTAGCTACAGCTGAACTTTACTGGAAGGTGGGCCCAGAATTGCTAAATCTTTTGATATTTTGAAAGAAGATTTTAGTAATCCAGATTTTTGTGTAAAATCAGTTGTTTTCTTAAATGATGCAACTTAGATAAGGTAAAAGTAAGAGTCAAAAACAATAACAAGCAGATAAAAATTCTAAAACTCACTCTTCTGGGGCAATCCATATAGCCCCTATGTTGCCTTGAAGTTGGCAATACACAACATCTTACTATACAGTTTAAAGTGTAAAATTTCTCTTTGGCTCATGCATGTGATACATATATATAATGCTGAATTATTAATACTCTGAAATTAATATATTCTAAATGTCAGCCCTTTATTTCTTCAATTTTCAATATGGATACCACATTTTCATCATAGTATAATAACTTCTTCCTTGATGCATTATTTTATCTAAAATTTAACCTGTTAGTAATTTCAGACATCTAGTACCTGTTTAGTTGTTGTCAATTTCCCTCAAGTGAATTAAATCCAACTTGTAACACATTCTTCTTATAAGCCATCCCCTTTGCAAATGGTAAGATACTTGCTCTTCTTCCGTTCCTAACATTTGCATCGAAGAGGATTTCAAGTGGCTACCTTGGTTCAGTTAGCCACAGTGGCATAATCATAAAGGAGATTATTTTTCTCACAAAGCAAGACATCTGAAGATATACAGTCAGAGTTTGCTTAAAAAATCACCAGAGGTCTAGGCTAGCTCAATTGTCTTGATGGAGAATCCTCAATTTGTAGCTTTCAGCCTTACAACCACAATGGAGTGACTCCACCTCAGGAATAAATAGGCAGTAAGATAGAGGGAGTATCAAAGGCATAGGGTTCCTGGTAGCCTTGTCAGGCCCTTTTAGTTAGGAAATCAAAACTCTTCCAGGACCTCTATTCAGTATGTGTCCCCTCATATGTAGTCAGCTAAAACTGGGTTTTAGGACCTTCAAGAGAGTTTAGAGAAAGGGATATTTTTAACTGGGTACACTGCTACCCTAAACAAGATAAAATTCTGTAGCAGGAGAGAATGTATTTTTCTCAGGCATGTACCAAAATCTGCCTGCCATGATGATTCTACTCATTCATCTGGAAGCAGTGCTGAGTTTCACTTCTAAGAGCTAAAAGTCAGCCTAAAAGCATGTTGCTGCTGCTTCTCCCCCTACCACTTCCTCCTCCTCCTCTTCCTTCTTTTTTAGTATCATATGATCAACTCTTAAGAAATCATTCATTATAGAAAAATAGAAATAAAGGTGGCAGAGCACACTGTGTCTACTGGCAAGCCATCAGCATGAGCTACTGTAAGATGATTCAAAAGGATGGGCAGGGGACAGAGCCTACCTAAGCTGTAATGCATTATTAATCTGTCTCTGAAACTGTAATTACCTTCTGATTCTGGCTCCTCAAGCTTGCAAACAACTGCACTTAGCCTTCTCCTTTGTGGATGAATTAGTGATCATTTCATACTGTGGTTTACAGTTTGTTACTACTTTAGCTTTCACATTTGAAATTCTGTTAACTAATAAGTACATCTGAAATTTATAATATACGTGAAGTACTATCTACCCCATTATATGGATGGCAGCTTCTGTGGGTATTCCCTAGACCCTCAATTTATAGGCTCAATTATCAAACTGATTTAGAATATTTCTGGGATATATCTTTTATAAGGGCAAATTTGAATAGCTTAAATAGATATACCTCCTTTTCCTTTCAATTATTTTTTTTTAAGAAAGTGAACATAAAATCTGTTTTCACAACCAAAATTTCGTTGAATAAATGGCTGTATGGAGATAATGAATGCAGTAAGAAGGATTAATAGTAACTACTCATCTTTATAAAACAATATGCTTTTTCATTCCTTTTTACAATAATAGGAAATATTTTATAACAATAAAGAAAATTAAAGAAAAATCATGAGAGAAAGCTAAAAATGTTTCAAAACTCTGAACTGTAACAAAGGAGGTGAAGGTAGTGGTTCTAGAGGAAATATTTGGCAATGACACTTTTTCCGTCCTCCTATCATTTGATTCCTAGTATTATCAACCTACTCAGTTTAATCAGTGCTAACCTAAGAGATATATTTTCCAGTAAATTATTTCCAGCCACCAAATGTCATTTCCCATGGAAATTCTAATAAAATGCCTAAAATGCATTATCTGACATTTCAGTGGGTCAGTAAGTAGCTTGTCAATTGAGATTCTAAAATCTTTACATGGTATGGATTTCTGCTTTATGTTCTAAACTCTTGACTTTTCACAGAATAATTTACATCACAATGAAGCTATTTAGAAAGGGATGTCTAAAAAATCAAGTTCAATTATATATAATTGTTACAGTTCCACATGTACACTGCATTATGAAGAACCAGTAACTGAATAGTTCTGCACTTAATATTGATAAATAATATCTCAGAGTTGCTTAAGTCAGCAATGCCTAGAGCTGAGGAGAAAACAGCTGACTACATAAACTTGAAATTCCTCTCAATTCCACAGAGACTTATTAATAAAAGGATGAAGAACTTATCAAAGCTTGGCCAGGTTTCCCCCTGGAAGGTTAAGATAATTTTTTTTTTTTTTTTTTTTGGTAAGCAACTATTTTGTCCTGTGCTTAGTAGACACCTTTTCAAAAAATCCATGGATCTTTTGATGCTGTAACATGTCTTTCATGAACACAAAAATTCAGCTTATCAACCAAGACATTCAACCCTCAAATCCACAGAAATCTCAAGTTTGAATAACATTGTTAAAATGCAAATTGTATCATTTTGTCTTTTTTGATTCCTCGAAACATCTATTTGAAAGTTCTTCCATAAATTTATTCACTCATCAAATACATGAAGAGGGTTGGCTAATGTGCAAGCATTGTATAGAAAGTAAGATTGACAACCTCAGCCCTCAGGCACCTTTAATCAACTGACAGACAACACTAATAACTATTTAAATAATCTACTAATTACAGTGATAATAACTGTTCCAAAGGGGGGGAGGAGAGCAATTGCTATATTATATCAAAACTTTCTAACAGAAACTACCGAAAATTTCTCTCTAGAATCAAATAAAATATCTCTAAGAAAACCATACATAAGCTGGAATATGAAGAATGGAAAGGGGGTGAGTCAATAAAGTGTTGAGAAAAGAATTTTAAAAGGAGAGTGAACAGCAGGTGCAACAAATAAAACAGAATTACAAAGAGAACAGGAAATTGAGGGCATCAAAGAAACAGAGTTTAACATGGTTTGGAAGACAAGAGCAATAAGATGATGTGCAAGGAGCAAGACCAAACAGAATATTGTGAATTGTTGGAGTGTAGATTTCATTCCAAATTGGAGCAATTAAAGGGATTTGAAGGGACTTAAAGTGGTCTAGGAGAGCTAGGGACATAATATTTAACTATTAAAACAAAAGCAACCCTTTTATGTATCTGTTTATTAAATAATGTAAAAGGAATATGGTAGTGTAATATTTATGTACTAAACATTTTGTTTGAGAATGCCATCCAGTAGGTAGATACACAGACTCAGAGGAGTCAGCTGACTAAAATGGCTGACTCTAAAGGCATTCACAGGATCACTGCAAAAGTATTACACAATATTGTAAGCTAAATGTTCCAATTTTTCCTAAAGATGAATTCATTTTACTCTCTTTAGCATTTTAGCTTTGAAATAAATGTGCCAAGAAAGCCAAGAAGGAAGATTTATCACTTAGGGATGCATATTAATGTAACTGAAATCTTAAATACAACGACGGGAATGGTATGGTGAAGACAAAGTCCCAGGAATTCAAAATATTCATATCAAAAGATGAAGTGAGAAAAATTTATGTTCTGAGTAAACTGTGTTAGGATTATTAAATTACTGTTTCCAATAAGTTCAAAGCAAAACTCCTTTAAATATTTGATCAGTTTGTGAAAGACCAGCAAGTACTCTTCCCAACCATGAATATGAACATCTTGCTGACAGTTTAATGCATTGCAGGCCCATAAAAAAGATTATGCATGATACAATAGTGCAATGTTGGCATATCCTAACTGTATAAAAATAAAAATGATGAAAACCACCGAACAACAAATGAGAGCTAAAGTTAGTTATAAAATAAGCTGTGTTTGGGAAATATTATAGTAGGCTGAATCAAGGGGTCACCAGCTAACACTCAAATTGTACTATTTCAAATGTACAGTAAGGATTTCTCTATCATTCTAGACCAATACGTCAAACCTAGAATCAACAGTTATTTCAGGATAAATGCCCAGGTCAAGCTATTCATTTGTATCTATAAAGAAATGTCAAAACAATTTTCACCATCAAATCTTACTGTATGATTTTGCTACTATAATTGTAATCCCCATTTTAGGAGATTCTTTTTAGATTAAAGTACTAAAAAATTAGTTAAAAAGCAAATACATATTTGAAAAGAGGAAATAAGGCAATTAACACACCAGTTTACACAGTGGTACCACTTGGTATCTGAGATTTCACCCAGCCAAGAGCAAAAGGGAATAGCCTACTTTAAAAGACTGAGAGACACATTTAGCCTTGGGGAAGATAAGAAATCTAAGTGTGAATACTATCAGAAGGGATTCCTTATATAGGAGCTCACAGAAAAATGGTAACATGGGTAACTTAAGGTGATAGACGAAAAAAATCATTGTCATGTGAAGAAGTGTTCTGTAATGAAAGTAAATATGGTTAAGGATTTTATCTAAAAACAAAACAAAAAGTAAAAATTATTGCAGAATTATCTAATTCACAATTTTACTTTATTATAAGCTACTGAAGAAAGTTTTGCTTTAATTCCTAAACAAATTATTATAAATCACATTGAGGAAAAACTGGACATTTTAGTAACTCATCTGAAATCAAATATAATTCCTTCTGCATTTGGGCAAAGAGGGAGGGGCAGAAGTTAGGAGGGGTGAGATATTTTATTGACTAACTTAAACTAGCAATTTAATACTGATAATGATAAATGTCAACAATTTAATTAACAGTAATTATTCAGTTCTGATCTTATATTTTGTTTGGTGAAATATATAAATTTGAGATGAAAGTGAAGTCACTCAGTCATGTCCAACTCTTTGCGACCCCATGGACTATAGCCTACCAGGCTTCTCTGTCCATGGGGATTCTCCAGGCAATAATACTGGAGCGGGTTGCCATTTCCTTCTCCAGGAGATCTTCCCAACCCAGGGATTGAACCTGGGTTCCCACACTGTAGGCAGACACTTTACCATCTGAGCCACCAGGGAAGTCCTATATTTGAGATGGAGTTTATCTATTTTAATATAGAAATATAGTACACTAATTATGCTCATTTTACATAAATTGAAAAGTAGAAAGAACACGCATGTTTACAAGTGACCAGTGCAGCTAACTAGCATGAAAAAGTGATTTTAAGACTGTATTTAGGGGCACAGATCCATAACAAATATTCTCTAAGGTAAAAGAAATCATCCTAGGAATGTGCTACTGTGAATTTAAGAGAAATTCAAAACAAATTGGATGATTGCCTTTTTTATATTAAGTTAGCAGAACTAGAATGTTTAAATGGGTAGATGTATTGATTCATGTCTTTCTATAAACAAAACAATCTTTGGATAAATATTAATACCTCCTCTCTCATTTTCTTAGAATTTTAGGGTAAAGTATGAAAGCTCTATTATAAGCCTGCTACGTGATCAACCCTTCTCTAAAGAGAAGGAATACAACATTCACAAAGCACAATTCTTTTTTTTTTTTTTTAAATCACCATACAGTTCCTTATCAGATGAATATTCAGTTATTAGATACTAGGATAACCCCTTTTAATAGTTGAAACAAAATGCCTCCTTGATTGTAGTTTAAGCAGTGATTTTTATCATTTCAGGTTTAGGAAATGTTCATTTTTAATTTCAAAAATTCATTGATAAATGAATAGATTTCATAGCAAGAAAAGAATCAGAGACAAGGTACACTTTCTTCCTGGCTAATAGGCTATTATTGTTGATAATATTAGCATTATTAAATAGACACATAGAATTTCTGAGACAGTAATCACTTCACTGATTCCATAATTGACCAGATCAGGCTATTTAGTTAGACAGTGCCGTTCACTCCAATGGTTTTCTAATCATACTTCCCATATTCCCATATTCCACCAAATGGAGCACATTTTCTGAGATAGAATCTGCTGTGAGGATCAAGGATACCTCTTCTGAGAATCCCTGGATTCAAAGCAGCACTCAGTGTCTTTCTCTGACCATTATTAGTCTTTGAAAACATAACTTGTATTCCAAACTTTTGAAATACTATACCAATAATGATGCCTCAGTTCACTTCAGTCACTTAGCCATGTCCAACTCTTTACGACCCCATGCACTTCAGCACACCAGGCCCCCCTGTCCATCACCAACTTCCAGATTTCACTCAAACTCATGCCCATCGAGTCAGTGATACCATCCAGCCATCTCATCCTCTGTCGTCCCCTTCTCCTCTTGCCCCCAATCCCTCCCAGCATCAGAGTCTTTTCCAATGAGTCAACTCTTCACATGAGGTGGCCAAAGTACTGGAGTTTCAGCTTTAGCATCAGTCCTTCCAAAGAACACCCAGGTCTGATCTCCTTTAGAATGGACTGGTTGGATCTCCTTGCTGTCCAAGGGACTCTCAAGAGTCTTCTCAAACACCACAGTTCAAAAGCATCAATTCTTTGGCACTCAGCTTTCTTCACAGTTCAACTCTCACATCCATACATGACCACAGGAAAACCCATAGTCTTGACTAGATGGATCTTTGTTGGTCCATAGAACAAAATAATGTCTCTGCTTTTGAATATGCTAACTATGTTGGTCATAACTTTCCTTCTAAGGAGTTAAGCATCTTTTAATTTCATGGCTGCAATCACCATCTGCAGTGATTTTGGAGCCCAAAAAAATAAAGTCTGACACTGTTTCCACTGTTTCCCCATCTATTTCCCATGAAGCAATGGGACCAGATGCCATGATCTTAGTATTATGAATGTTGAGTTTTAAGCCAGATTTTTTACTCTCTTCTTTCACTTTCATCAAGAGGCTTTTTAGTTTCTCTTCACTTTCTGCAATAAGGGTGGTGTCATCTGCATATCTGAGGTTATTGATATTTCTCCCAGCAATCTTGATCCCAGCTTGTGCTTCTTCTAGCCCAGCGTTTCTCATGATGTACTCTGCATATAAGTTAAATAAGCAGGGTGACAATATACAGCCTTGACGTACTCCTTTTCCTATTTGGAACCAGTCTGTTGTTCCATGTCTGGTTCTAATTGTTGCTTCCTGACCTGCATATAGGTTTCTCAAGAGGCAGATCAGGTGGTCTGGTATTCCCATCTCTTTAAGAATTTTCCACAATTTATTGTGATCCACACAATCAAAGGCTTTGGCATAATCAATAAAGCAGAAATAGATGTTTTCCTGGAACTCTCTTCCTTTTTCTATGATCCAGCGGATGTTGGCAATTTGATCTCTGGTTCCTCTGCCTTTTCTAAAACCAACTTGAACATCTGGAAGTTCACGGTTCATGTATTCCTAAAGCCTCACTAACTACAAAATTTGCTGCTAGAAACCTGCATGTAGCCTACTCAAAACTGTTGAAATAATTCAATAATAAAATGTCCAACTTAAAAAAACAACAAATCTAAGTTTCAAATTATATCAATTTCCATATTTTTAATATGTGAATACTATTTGGTTATGTACTTCAATGAGGCTAAAAAAAATCTTTTTCGGTGGTTATTGCTATTGATACATTTTGTGAAATAGACTGACATCAATGACGTGTCATTCAGATGCTATGTGTTCGAGTTGATATTTACACCAGCGTGGCTCTAGATTCCAAATAGGTGCCCTTTCCTTGCTCCAGACCCATTCCTTTGGGCGATGCAGAGAGACAGGTGTTCTAGAGCAATGTTTCTTAAAGGTATTGAATCACAGGATAGTCTTGTTGAAATGCAGATTATGATTTCATGGGGGGTGGGGAGGAACTGAGATTCTGAAAATAAAACAAGTTCTCAGGTGATGCTAATACTTAGTATCACTAGCCACATTTTGAGATGCAAATATAATATGTGAAAATATTCAAAAATTTTGTTGTACCTACCTATTCAGGCCTGTAAATTCTATCCTGACCATAATTCTTGTTGTTTTCTGAGAAGATGAATTCTGAGTAAATATATAGTAAAATACTTTATTATTTTTACATTATATATGATTTTTAACCCTATTATTCTCATAAACAACACTAAATTAGGTTTACTCCATTATTTTTTTTTTTTAAGCAGCAAACAATAACCAAACTTTTTGAAACAACCAAAGCTCCAGGCAGAGTAAATTTTTTTCATCCTATGGGATTAATCTCATGTTCAATAATAATTAGTAAATGTTACCTGATTTTTTGGAATAATGACTAAAGGAAGAATTTGATCTGTATAAAATATTGATTGTTAGAATATCAATGTCAGGTACCACTCTCACAAAATAGTAAGTGTATTTTTTCATTAGTTTAAATAGGAGAAGCAAATTAAAAAATTCACAACCTAGTAGGTAGTAATATTTTTAATGCAACAAACAGAAAGTACTTTCAGGTAACTGTGTTTTCCCTTTGAGGAAACTATCAGAACAAATATCCAAAAAGAACAGTTCTCCCAAACCTAAATTTTGATTCACTGATTAATTATAAGGTATATTTCTTCACTTCCTATAAATTTCATCATTTCTCTAGCTAAAAGCACAAAGTAAAATGAAAAACGTACCTTCCATGTTTGGCTGGAAAAATTTCAAAATCTTAGGCCACATGAGAAAAGCTATCAGCCAGAGTCAGTGATATTTGTGTTCCTTAATAAAAGTTGTCAGATAATTCAGGTAAAATGCTAATGTCCAAAAGAGTCTCTCCATGCTGACTCAGCCATTTAGAAATCTAAGTACAGAGACATAAGTATATTTGTGCATATTTATGTAGTATGTATATTACACATATTATATAAATGTATTACTGCGATTATATATGATAACATGTTACTATTCTTCAATACATACATACTAGTAGATAATAGAGTTCAAAGACATTTTTATTTAGAGATAATGTGATCCTTTCCCCTAAAGTAAAATACTTTTCTCATAAAAGTTGATTTATCTGAAACAGCCAGCCAGATCACATATCACTCAGTGGGCTAATTCATGGCTGTGAGATAAATGATTAATAATGTACATGGTTCTACATATTACTTTGTATCATGTCCTAAATGTTTATGATAATTGGGATTCTTTTCAGGTTATATTTACATGTACTAGGTAGATTTCAACAAATCAACTCTCAATTTTGCACTAGCCTTTTGAATTTTCTACATCAGGACAATGGTTTCATGGAACACTTCCTGGACAACCTAGTTTTCTTGAATAAAGTGATTCTGTATTAAAACTTAAACTTGAAGAACAAAAGCATCCCATTGGTAAAACCTTAGGAGATTTACAAAAGATGCTTTTGAAACTAATTTTCCCCTTCACAAAATTTTTCTGAGAAAGATATACAAGGAAATCATATTTTTATTTCTTTTCTTTATGTCAATACATTAATACCTAGGGCTCAAACCAATACCTAATTGTCAAGAGGGCCCATTGTAATCACTGTCTGGTGGTCTCTGGTTTCTGCAGTGACCCAAACCCACACTTGGATATCACTTGGAAAAATGACTCTTTTGGGCTTGCAACAGGAAACATATTACACTGCTGCCACAATTTCTGGAGTTTGGATAAAATGTTTCTGCTGCCAGGTTGGGATAGACAAGAAAGGGAGAGGACTATATGCCCCTGAGATATGCTATCTGTCTCTGAAGATTAGCTTTCATTTTAAAAGCAAAACAACCTTAAACAAAAAGAAACACTTTATTTAATTGGCCCTGCAGGGAATAGGGGAAAAAATAGGAATCCTAAATAATTTTGAGAGCCAAACATTTTAATCAGTGACTCATCTAGCCTGGAGCCATTCCAGTATACTATATTATTAACTATTGAGACACATGGAGAAGGAAATGGCAACCAACTCCAGTATTCTTGCCTGGAGAATCCCAGGGACAGGGGAACCTGGTGTGCTGCCGTCTATGGGGTCGCACAGAGTCAGACACAACTGAAGCAACTTAGCAGCAGCAGCAGTAGCAGCATTGAGATACAAACCCAGCTTTCCTTTTTTTTTTTTTTTTCATGATGATGGCTATTGAATTAAACCTAGTACTCTAAAATGCTTTTCATGAGATTGCACAATTAGGAAAAAAAGAAAAGGAGAGAGAGTTGCAGTAAAGATGGGATGTAAGAGGTTTTTGCAAACTTCAATAGAAGAATCCATTTTTAAAAATACACATCACACACACACACACACACACACACACACTGACATATATCTACTATATACTTTCCTTTGCCCAAAGGAACTTGTTAGGCAACTTAGAAATGTGTACAGAGTAGAACAAAAATTCCTTTATGCAAGGCCTCTTTGTCTCTTTAGGATCAAGTCAACATAGCCAGTATCAAGAGTTTTCCTATGAGACTTTGAATGACTTGCTGGAGGCAAGGCTTTAGCATGCTATACATCTGAAAAAAAATACTTGATTGTATGTTCTTTGAGTTTCAGTCTACATATGGGGTAGATTCAATCCTATGCAGTAAAAATTGTGATCTAATTGAACAGAGAAAGATAATACAAAGACAGAGGATCAACTAATCAGAACTTTAAAATTAGGGCATGGCTTCTTTTTGTTTTACGACATCCCACTCTCTCCCAAATCTGACAAAATGGCATGTAGATATAAGCTCTCAGACCAGGCTGGTTGTTTTGCATCTTCATTAACATAGCTTGAGTTATTTTCTAGCTTCTAAAGAATATTACTGCAGTGTGGAAAATGTAGGTTGTATTCATTTTTTTAGTTGTATTCTTGCTTTCTGATGATAAAACAAAGCCATATTTTATTAATCTCACGTTTGTGGTAAATAATAAATTCACAACATTTGAATATATGGATATTCAAATATATTGGAATATATATTCCTAATATATTGGAATTAATGGTCACATTGCTTTTATCTGGTTCAGTTAAACTTCCTTTAGTTGTGACTGCCCTCTTTGCTATTTGGGCAATGCATGACTTATTTCAAGAGAGTGAAATAGGGCTTAAAAGATTTGTTTTTAATGTGCATATTTCAAGAAATTAGGATTAATTGAGAGTGGTATTACTATTTTGGAATAAATCTTTAAAATGCTATTATATGTTTTAAAATAGCCATTTGTGATGTCCTTGGATAGCAAAGATCATAGAATATGTCCATGAATACTTTCTACTTGAATTCCTGATGGGCAGGTTAATTAGATCATTCTTGTCTCTTTCCAGGGAAAACAGCTTAATAAGTACTTTGCACACAAAGTCTTGTGGTGAAACTTTTATAGGAATGTTTTTAAATTGTAGAAGTGTATATGTTTACTGTATAAAAGTTAGAAAAAAATAGAATAGAGAATAATGACACTTCTAATCTTACAATAAGGGGACAGCTACTATACTGATATTCTGACATAGTAGTTTACACTGAAAATCCTATTTTGTATACCTTTTGCATTTAATGTAATGCTACATACTTTTACATCCTTTAAAACTTCATAATCATTTTATGTACACAAAGTAGTCTGTCATAAGGCACAACAATTTACTTCAATGACTTGGAAATTCACATTTTCTATGTTTTTGATATTTTAAATAATACAGAAAAATGACTCCATGTACATATCTGTAATTTCAGATCAGTGAATCAATGACAAAAATTGGACCCCATTAGACGGAGAAGGCAATTGGCACCCCACTCCAGTACTATTGCCTGGAAAATCCCAAGGACAGAGAAGCCTGGTGGGCTGTAGTCCATGGGGTCGTGAAGAGTCAGACACGACTGAGTGACTTCACTTTCACTTTTCACTTTCATGCATTGGAGAAGGAAATGGCAACCCATTCCGGTGTTCTTGCCTGGAGAATCCCAGGGACGGGGGAGCCTGGTGGGCTGCCATCTATGGGGTCTCACAGAGTCAGACAGGACTGAAGTGACTCAGCAGTAGCAGCAGCAGACATCTACTGAACTGCAATCGTGTGCCCTCCCCCCCGCAAATTGCCATTTCCTTATTTCATCCATATATTTGAAGTGGCAACTGTCATTTGTATAAGATGAACTTGCCCTCTGTCACAGTAAACTTGAATGTTCTCTGAGAAAATTTAATTGGGACTTAGAGAATGACCTTAATCTTCTCTGAATGGTTCCACTATGCAAATCTCAAGAACTAATGTTCGTATATTCCAACACGCAGATTGAGTGTACAGAGGAAACCTGAGTGGTGTCAGAAGGATAAATAAAACAAACAACAGAAAAAAAGCAGTAACAAAGAGCAGAGAAAGAGAGAGTGCTTATGACATATATTCCCACTAAATTACATTCCTGAACCATATTTACATTCCCGATCTTGGTTTTTTAGAATATATTTTAGGAACCTTGTATCTTTATAGCAACCAGGTTTTTTTTTTTTTTTTTTTTTTTGGCCATATGGGGTTTCTGTATCTTCAAAAGCTTATTTTATAGTCAATGGAAATGAATATTTCAAAGGCTTGATACACACTGCATATGGTATATTTTACTGTGTTACCTTAGCTAAACTGAAACTACATTTCTCACAATTCATTCTGTGCATGGTTTCCAGTTAGGCCACAAAAGAAACCTGCATGCTACTTGGCAAGCAGAAAAGTGAGAACCCGTTTTCTCTCCAAAGGTGGGTGTAGGAAGTCAGACCCTGGAGCATGTGCCCTGGTCTGCCTGCTGACTTACCTCACTGGCATAGGGCAGCACCTATGCTTGCAGTTCCTTCAGCTTCTGTTGATTCTCTTCCTTCAGCTTCTCTGAGGTTAAACGCATGTGTGGGCCTCTGGTGAAGCTGCCTACTTCTCCAGTAGGTCATACTTATCATCAGTGTTAGAGTTGGTAAGGGGCAGATTGGAGCTGAGTTCCAGTTTATCTCCCTGGGTCCCCCTTTATCCTCATGGATTCCAGTTTTATCCTTGCTCTCTTCCACTTCATAGCCTAAGCAACTCACAGCAACTTTAAGCTCAACATTAGATGAAGAAGCAGTGGCCTAGTATCCCCCTCAGCTGCCACAACTCCATAAAAATTCCTATAATATATTCCATATTTCACATCACAGTAATCTGATTCTCTGAAATGGGTCTAGAAGGTGAGTGCTATTATAACAAAAACTGAAATCATATGGCATTGATGTTGGGTCCAGCAGCAAAGGAAGCTTGAATGGCTTTGAAAAGACTTTGACTAGCAGGAGACTGCGGAGAAGCCAATGGCGCTCCACTCCAGTACTCTTGCCTGGAAAATCCCATGGACGGAGGAGCCTGGTGGGCTGCAGTCCATGGGGTCGTGAAGAGTTGGACACGACTGAGCGACTTCAATTTCACTTTTCAATTTCATGCATTGGAAAAGGAAATGGCAACCCACTCCAGTGCTCTTGCCTGGAGAATCCCAGGGACGGGGGAGCCTGGTGGGCTGCTGTCTATGGGGTCTCACAGAGTTGGATACAACTGAAGCGACTTAGTAGCAACAGCAGCAGCAGCAGGAACCTGACTAGCCAGAAGGAGCTAAGGGTTTAAGGACGAGAGGCCAGTCCCAGTTACTTGCTGCTGCTGCTGCTGCTGCGTCGCTTCAGTTGTGTCTGACTCTGTGCAACCCCATAGACGGCAGCCTACCAGGCTTCGCCATCCCTGGGATTCCCCAGGCAAGAACACTGGAGTGGGTTGCCATTTCCTTCTCCAATGCATGAAAGTGAAAATTGAAAGTGAAGTCGCTCAGTCCGACTCTTCTCGACCCTATGGACTGCAGCCTACCAGGCTCCTCCGTCCGTGGGATTTTCCAGGCAAGAGTACTGGAGTGGGGTGCCATTGCCTTCTCCGCCAGTTACTTGAATCGTCTCCAACTGATAAAGTGGTACAGGTGAAAGCTTTGATACCAAAGCACCGAGGGAAACCATCTCTGTGTCTGAATTCCTTAACTTCAAGCTGTGTTATGCCCCTCAGGAAAGAGTGGTTTATTAGCAGTAAAATATGATTCATGAAGCAATTGGTGCTAGAAGTGAAGTGGTCAGAGTTGCATCTGCATTCCTGTTCTTGAGTTCTATGCTAGAATCCTGTATCCTTATAGAAAAATTCTCTTTTTGGCTCCCTAGTCCAAATCGAATTTCTCTAATTAGCACTCAAAAGGAGGCCTACCTAACAATTCATACAATCTGTAGAAACAAAGATTCTTCATGCATGTTGCATCCCCTCCTCCAAAAAAAACTACCACACAATATCCTTTCAATTTTATACAATTTTGAATGAAGAAATGTCCCCTACTTAAAAATAACATGATCAGTTTTCATTTGATGTATAAACTTATACAAGTTCTTTTGTTCAAGGAGTTATGCAGTTATCTAGGAAATATTGTATTGAGTTCTTGAAATGTACAAGGTAGTAGGTTAAGCAAAGAGAAGGCTACAAAGAATTACATAGTATCTGAGTAGTTAATCACACAGCAGCAGCAATGAGACAGATAAACAGAAACTAAGGCATTTCCTTGATTCTATGACCCACTTATTTTTCACATTTAAATATGTTTAAAATCAAGGCACATAATTTAATTGATGGGTGCCTTTAATGTGGGAGTGTTTCTTTTCTTCCCCTTGAAAAGCTGCTATTAAATCAATAGGTGCACCTTATCATCCATAATGTTTTAGAAAAGAGGAAATGCAATATAGCACAAGCTTGTATGTAATAAGTACCATGTAAGTGACACCAGGAGACAACATTTTCACTGGTCGGATAATGAGAATACATCAAAGCATTTCAGCTGCATCTAGAAGAGGAAAGGGTGTGATATTTAACAAAGATCGCCTGTGAACACATAATATGAAAGTTCTTATAATCCTGACAACAGCTGTAAATGATAGGAATTATATTAATTTTCCTGATCATACAAATGAGGATCAGATTAGTGAGAAATGTCCTTGAGTTTTCACACTTAGATGTCTCTAAATTGAGGTACAGACTCTTTTCAGAACATAATAATGAATTTATATATTTACTAAGGACTTACTACATGCACTATGTAATATGTACAGTGTTTATATTCTAAATCCTTTGCATACAATGAGATTCAATAGGTTTTAATACCACCCCATTTTAGAGATGAGGAAACTGAGACCTGGAGAAATAAAGAAGGTATCACAATGAGGAAGTGACAGAGCTGGAAGGGTTAAGAACCCCAGCAGTCCCCCAAAAAGAGTGGGTGTTATTACAATCACTATTCTCTGTGCCTCTCTTAACAGCATAAAATACCTTCTCCCAATTTCTGACTATCCTATTAGAAACTATAGTCCCCTGGCTTTGATTCCTCTTACCCAACCACATAATTAACAGATTTACAATGCAAAGAGGACAAGATGGTTGGATGGCATCACCGACTCGATGGACATGAGTTTGAGCACGCTCCAGGAGCTGGTGATGGACAGGGAAGCCTGGCGTGCTGCACTCCACAGGGCTGCAAACAGCCATGACAGAGTGTCTGAACAGCAACAACAACAATGCAAATAATTTACTGTCTATTTCTATCACCTCCAAGTAATCTCCTTAAAGGCAGGGATGTTTGTCTGTCTTGTTCACTGATGTACAGTTAGTCTGGGACTGTGCCTAGCACAAGGTAGTAGCTTCATAGTTATTTGTTGAATAAATAAATGAATACATTTTTTAAAAGGAGATGAGAAAGTGTATTTTGCACGTGAACAGTAATTGGAGAGGAGCAGAGGCAGGGTGTGGGTGTTGTGTTCTGAAACACTGGTTAGTGTGGTCCGCCTAAGGTGTCAAGTGGGAGCGGAAGAAATCTGTGAGCAAGCCTCCCAGAAAGGGAGGTGAGAGCCACCCAGGCTCATTGGCAGGAGCCTTTGCTCCCTCACGTTTTGTTTGTAGCTTGTTCAGCAATAGACACTGGAAAGGAAGGCAGGAAGACATCAAAGTAGCTGTATTGTTCATATTTTTTCCTCCCTTTGGCAGCTATTTGCTCTCTTTCCTGCTGACACTACAATTTCAGCGATTTAATGATACAATTGTTTCTGAAAATGACACAGAAACAGACACCCTCTGCCATTTAATTGGCTGCCCTGACGAAGTGGAATCGGCTGCTTTCCAATTTCATTTTTGAGGGGTGTGAGAATCTGGAGAGGCTGGGGAAAAGATAACATTCACTGCCATTATAAAAGGTAAAATCTTAAGGAAGGATATTAAACTCAGCCTTTTTAATTAAGGCCTGTCACTTCCATGGCACACACCAGGATACTATGAAGATCACTCAGTCCCAGCAAAGACTGCTAAAAGAGTTACTCCAATTCAGTCTGCCCTTAGGTCAATGGAACTTCACTTGCCATAGGGATTCTACATTATTTTATGTCAAGTTTACTCTGAAGTGGTTTGCTAATCCTAATAAATCATAGCAAGAAGCATACCCCTGTTACAAACATCTGACCATTTGAAAACCTTTGCAAGGTTATACAAATAACAATGGTGGAATCCATTAGTTCACACATATTATGTTTCGCCAGGATCTATAATCTTGATCTCTGTTCCAAACTACCTCTCATAATAAACTGTTCTATGTTTTGCTCAAATACATTTTCAATAATCCTTCTTCTTTAAAATTATCTTAGCACTACATTTATTAAGTTATCCTGTTGGAAAACTAAGCAAATGTTTTCTCTCATTTCCCTATACCAAAGATTAAAGAGTTACGAAGCAAGTTGCATCTCTGTAATATGAATTTCATTCTAGTTTTAGTTCAAAGACCAATTTAGAATGTATAAACAAAAATTATAAATAGAATGCCACTGGGTCTTGCTGGCAATATTATAGCCAAGAAACAAAGCTGAGTATGCCACATTTATCTCCACTTCTCAGAACAAGTGGCTACCAGGAATCACTTGGGGTGTTCCAACTCAGTCCTTGTGCAAACTCACCATTTTGCCTAATGTGTGACATTTAAGCAAGCAGAGGACTGACTATTGAGACATAAAATCAAATGACAGATTTCTATCCAATCCTATGTCACCTTTAACTGATGGATTAGAGTACTTTCACAAATAGACAATTGGAAAGACCAAAGAACTGTCAGTTACAAGCCAATAAGGTACATATTCACTCCACAAATAAAATTTATGTGTATCAGACAGAAGGATATAGATATTCAGAGCTCACACCAGACCTCACACGTTTGGCCTATTTTGACTTTTACCACCTCTACTGGAAAAGGTGTACTTCTATTGTTACTTTCACACCTAAAACTCTAATTTACCTTTTCATTTCAAATACCTGACCAAACAAAATGTCAAACCTTATACATAGAGTTTACTTGAATAGCACCTACATCAAAGTGCTGCTTTCTTAGAAGTACAGAAATGTTAATATATATCAGCTTGGTAAAAAGTTTTCTAAAGGCAAAGGTACTGCCTTTGAGAAGGACAGCCCATGTATGGAGTAGCCCATGTTTTTTTCTAACAAAGGAAACCAGAGATTCAATACAGAAGGAATAAATTTAGTAGATGTATTGCTTATAAGACGAATAGATATAAGTTAAATGAAGCACATACTTAAAGGGAGCCTGGAATAAAAAATGCAATCCACAAGACAAAAAAAAAAAAAAAATCTAAAGAAAGTTTCAATTCTATGATGAATTCAACTAAGCAAGAAGAAAGCATAGCAGTATCATTACTTGTGGGATCACAGTTAAGAAACAGCAGGACATTATGTGTGGTGTTGGTCAGCCTCACTAATGGATGCATACAATTCCCGGAGCAAGAAGGTTTTCAAAATGAGCAGAGTGCTAGAAGTTGAAAATGAAATCCAAATTAAGAGCTGTTGTCCTACATCCTTTAGCTAACCTTAGAGCAGAGGGCTTTTAAGGCTCTTTCCTCTTTATTTAGATGTTAAAACCAAGTGGTTGATCTATAGGAATCAATGATTCTTAATTTGCATGAAGGTTTTTTTTCAATTTTTTGGCGTTCCTTCATTGTCTGGGCAAAATTTTTAGACTAGCACAGCTACTTCATATTAATTTATGCCTCTCATGAAAAAACAAGTATCCCTTACTTTTTCCCTTCCTCCAACTGGAGTGCAAATTTTAAGGTAAAGCACAAGGGAAGTCAGAAGGACTTCTCTAGGAAGAAGTAGGCTTCCAGGATAATAAAACTATCATGGCATCTATCGTCTCCTCTACATAACAGTGATTTTCAAGCAGATTGAAAAGGGATTTATTTATTCATCCAATGAATATTTATTAGAAAAAGACAAATGGAAGAAAATAGGATATTGGATCTATGGAATTTTATGTTTCTTTGAGGCAAACTGAGCTAAGGCCTGGGATATGAGATCAGTAATATTTCCTCCT
This sequence comes from Bos grunniens, assembly GCF_055505025.1. Classification (NCBI taxonomy): domain Eukaryota; kingdom Metazoa; phylum Chordata; class Mammalia; order Artiodactyla; family Bovidae; genus Bos; species Bos grunniens. Next base: position 32,994,775 of record NC_141172.1, on the reverse strand, counting down.
CAAAGTTACCATAGAAATCTGAGTGATTCAGCTACTGGGAAGGCGGGATGTCACCATCTTTTACAGACAAAACAGATACAAATCAAGAAGGAGTGTTTGACCTCATTTTTGGCACACCAGCTACTTGGTATCCTCACTTCTGATTTTTCATCTATGTAGACTATCATAATGCTGTCATAGTTTTTCTAAGACACAGCTCTGATTATAGAGTTGCACAGATTATAGCAATAAACAAATAATAATAACAAGCACCTAAAATATCCATTTTTCATTTATATAGTAAAATATAATTTTTGAGATCAGGTTTCAAAACTTTCACCAAAGAATCCCAGTTCAACCTTTTGAAATAACACCTCACTCTTATCATATTTGAGGATTCAATCTCCCCTATTGCCAAATGTCCCTATTTATTTCCACCTCCATGTTTCTTACACTTCCTGTTGAGGATGGATGATTTCATCTATCCTCACACATCTATACCCCATCGAATTCAAAATGTCATTTGTTTTCTTCAATAATTCATTCATATTCCAACAGATAAAATAAAGCCTCCTTTTTTTGAAATTCTTATTCTACTTTATTTGACAAATTAGCAATCTCCAACTGTAATGTCATTATGTATATGTAGCCAATATTTCCCCACTCATTTACAGATATTATTATACATAATGTCTTCATAGTAATAAATCTTCAAAAAATCACTAGCTTGGAGTCAATACCAAGAAAATATCTATCTTTATACACTGTCAACTCAAGTTGATCTTTTATTGCTTAGTTTTCTCTTGACATTATATCATACTAGTGTATATCACACTGATCTGGAATTATGTATTAGTTGTATTAATGTTTGTCTTTAATTACAGAATTGTACAATACAATAAGTGGGCAACTTTGAAGTCAGATTTTGATTTGAAACCAGCTCTGACATTAAATAGCTCTATGTACTTGGGAAAACTATCAAACATCTTAAAGCTTTAGTTTATTTCTAAGTTATGTATCAAAACCTTACAGAATTTTTTGAAAATAAAATGTAATGATTCTTATTAAGCACCAAGGACATGGCAAGGCCTGAAATGAATGACATCTTTCTGTTGGGACACCATCTCATGATTCACACCGTCTCTTTTTAAAAGGAACGTCCTGTAACTCCGTTTCTACATGTCTTCCAAAGTGTGTAGTAGAACTGAACACAGATCACAAGCAATTAGTGCCAGTAAGCATATGTCAGGAATGGAAATAGAGTTTTACACAGACTTTTAACACTGAATCTTAGCTGAAAAATAAAAAATTGTCATGCAATAGATAGAACTCAGGTCAAACAGTGTGACACATATGACTCTAGATTTGTAGATATTACTTACTAGCACTGTGACTTTGACACAGGTCCTTTACTTCTCTGAATCTTCATTTCTTCACCTGTGAAAATGAGGACATTGGACTAGATCCATGATTTTAAACTACACTTTAAAGTATATTGGCTTATTTATTCTGTGAATGAAATTTTATGGAAGCATAACAAATAGAAGCATTAAAAGTAGAGCTACTTTGGAAGTCTAGAGTCTCCACTTTTTGGTCTCTTCCTGTAAGGCTTAAATCTGGTCAATGATTTACAGAGGATTCATGAAGAATTGTGATAATTTGGTTTATAAAAACATCAACTCAGAAAGCATGTATAAGATATGACAAACTTTATCCATTCATCCATGGAGGATATTTAGGCTGTTTCCACATCTTTGCTATTGTAAATAATGCTGAAATGAGAAATATCTTTGAGATATTGGTTTCATATCTTTTGAATATATATCCATAAATGAGATTATTGGATCAAAGGATATTTATATTTTTAATATTTTAAGGAAAATCCAGTGTTTTCCCAAAATGGCTGTATCAATTTACATTTCCAAATGTTTGTTGATGAATGGATAAAGAAAATGTGGCTATATATTTGACTACACACACATACATACACACACTCTCTCTAGAATATTAATCAGCCTTAAAAAAAGGAGATCCTGTCATTTGAGACAACATGGATGAACCTGAAAAATATGATAAGTGAAATAAGCCAGATGCAGAAAAGCAAATATTGCATATTCTCAATCATAGGTGGAATCTGAAATGTCAATTTCATAAAAACAGAGAGCACTACTGTGGTTATAATTAGTTAGGGAGAATAAGATATGTATTCTACTGGTCAAAGAATATGTACTTTAGTCATGAAATATAAAAACGTTCTGGAGATCTAAGGTTTACAATGTGACTATAGTTAACAGTATTGTATTATACACTTTAAATTTGTTACATTTGACATTTGTTTAAAGAGTAAATCTTAAATTTCTTGCTCCTTCCTCCTCAAAAACAATGGTAATCACCCATATGAAGAAATAAATATGTTAATTAGCTGAATTGTAGTGAATATTGCACAATGTATACATATATCAAATCATTAATTTATACATCTGAAATATATGCATGTTTTAATTATCAATATTCAATTAAGTCAGATAGCCTTTTAAGTTGAGGGGAAATAAGTGAAAGGTCAAACTTTAAGCTATCTTTATACTCACCAAATATTTCCTAAAGATTCACTGAAACTCTAAAAGGTTTTTTACTAGACATGTTGCATACATTATCTAAAGAGCTAAAAATTCCAAACTGAAATTTTACAACTCTAATATTTAAATTCTAATAGTTTTGCCAAGAAAATGCACTGGTCATAACAAACACCCTCTTCCAACAACACAAGAGAAGACTCTATACATGTACATCACCAGATGGTCAACACCGAAATCAGACTGATTATATTCTTTGCAGCCAAAGATGGAGAAGCTCTACACAGTCAGCAAAAACAAGACCAGGAGCTGACTGTGGCTCAGACCATGAACTCCTTATTGCCAAATTCAGATTTAAATTGAAGAAAGTAGGGGAAACCACTAGACCATTCAGGTATGACCTAAATCAAATCCCTTATGATTATACAGTGGAAATGAGAAATAGATTTAAGGGCCTAGATCTGATAGATAGAGTGTGTGATGAACTATGGAATGAGGTTCGTGACATTGTACAGGAGACAGGGATCAAGACCATCCCCATGTAAAATAATTGCAAAAAAGCAAAATGGCTGTCTGGGGAGGCCTTACAAATAGCTGTGAAAAGAAGAGAAGCAAAAAGCAAAGGAGAAAAGGAAAGATATAAACATCTGAATGCAGAGTTCCAAAAAATAGCAAGAGATAAGAAAGCCTTCTTCAGTGATCAATGCAAAGAAATAGAGGAAAACAACAGAATGGGAAAGACTAGAGATCTCTTCAAGAAAATCAGAGATACCAAAGGAACATTTCATGCAAAGATGAGCTCGATAAAGGACAGAAATGGTATGGACCTAACAGCAGCAGAAAATATTAAGAAGAGATGGCAAGACTACACAGAAGAACTGTACAAAAAAGATCTTCATGACCCAGATAATCATGATGGTGTGATCACTGACCTAGAGCCAGACATCCCGGAATGTGAAGTCAAGTGGGCCTTGGAAAGCATCACTACGAACAAAGCTAGTGGAGGTGATGGAATTCCAGTTGAGCTATCCAAAATCCTGAAAGATGCTGTGAAAGTGCTGCACTCAATATGCCAGCAAATTTGGAAAACTCAGCAGTGGCCACAGGACTGGAAAGCTCAGTTTTCATTCCAATCCCAAAGAAGGGCAATGCCAAAGAATGCTCAAACTACTGCACAATTGCACTCATCTCACACGCTAGTAAAGTAATGCTCAAAATTCTCCAAGCCAGGCTTCAGCAATATGTGAACCGTGAACTTCCTGATGTTCAAGCTGCTTTTAGAAAAGGCAGAGGAACCAGAGATCAAATTGCCAACATCTGCTGGATCATGGAAAAAGCAAGAGAGTTCCAGAAAAACATCTATTTCTGCTTTATTGAGTATGCCAAAGCCTTTGACTGTGTGGATCAAATAAACTGTGGACAATTCTGAAAGAGATGGGAATACCAGACCACCTGACCTGCCTCTTGAGAAACCTTTATGCAGTTCAGGAAGCAACAGTTAGAACTGGACATGGAACAACAGACTGGTTCCAAATAGGAAAAGGAGTTCGTCAAGGCTGTATATTGTCACCCTGTTTATTTAACTTATATACAGAGTACATCATGAGAAATGCTAGACTGGAAGAAACACAAGCTGGAATCAAGATTGCCAGGAGAAATATCAATAACCTCACATATGCAGATGACACCACCCTTATGGCAGAAAGTGAAGAGGAACTCAAAAACCTCTTGATGAATGTGAAATTGGAGAGTGAAAAAGTTGGCTTAAAGCTCAACATTCAGAAAATGAAGATTATGGCATCCGGTCCCATCAATTCATGGGAAATAGATGGGGAAACAGTGGAAACAGTGTCAGACTTTATTTTTCTGGGCTCCAAAATCACTGCAGATAGTGACTGCAGCCATGAAATTAAAAGACGCTTACTCCTTGGATGGAAAGTTATGACCAACCTAGATAGCATATTCAAAAGCAGAGACATTACTCTGCCAACAAAGTTTCGTCTAGTCAAGGCTATGGTTTTTCCTGTGGTCATGTATGGATGTGAGAGTTGGACTGTGAAGAAGGCTGAGCGCCGAAGAATCGATGCTTTTGAACTGTGGTGTTGGAGAAGACTCTTGAAAGTCCCTTGGACTGCAAGGAGATCGAACCAGTCCATTCTGAAGGAGATCAGCCCTGGGATTTCTTTGGAAGGAATGATGCTAAAGCTGAAACTCCGTACTTTGGCCACCTCATGTGAAGAGTTGACTCATTGGAAAAGACTCTGATGCTGGGAGGGATTGGGGGCAAGAGGAGAAGGGGACGACAGAGGATGAGATGGCTGGATGGCATCACTGACTCGATGGATGTGAGGCTGAGTGAACTCCAGGAGTTGGTGATGGACAGGGCGGCCTGGCGGCCTGCGATTCATGGGGTCACAAAGAGTTGGACACGACTGAGCAACTGATCTGATCTGATCTGAATATTTAAATTCAGGAAAAATGATAACTTGGATTATAAATGGGGTTACAACTGACAAATAAGAATGATCATACACTGATGTTTTATGTTTTAAAAATCATATTAGCTACAAAATTCATGTAGATGAGCTGTCTGCACACTTAAATATCACTTAGAGTGTGTCATGATGAAGACCATATCATAGAATGGTCAGTGTGCAAAAATATTGGAAGAAATTATATAAGAAATTAAACATGTGCTTTGTAGTGAGAGAGATGATTTGAACATTTGAACAATGAAGTTCTAGGAAATTCACTCTACCTCTAAGTTGCAACTTTGGGCTTCCCTGGTAGCTCAGATGGTAAAGAAACTGACTGCAATGCAGGAGATCTGGGTTTGTTCCCTGGGTGGGAAGATCCCCTGGAGAAGGGAAAAGCAACCCACTCCAGTATTCTTGCCTAGAGAATTCCATGGACAGACCATGGGGTCACAAAACATCGATCATGACTGAGTGACTAACACACTTTCTAAACTGCAACTTATCTGTAAAATGCAAATAACAATATTGATCCTCCCTGATTTTATGTGCTTTTTGTTGTGTTTGCTTTTTTTGGTGACTAAAAAGTAATATTTATTATAAAAAAACAATAGGTATTTTAGGTGCCTATTAAATATTAGTCCCTTTTCCTTGTCTTATCATATAATTTCATAAATATAGTTGACATTGCTCAACATAGAGCATGAAGCAATGTTAGCAACTCAACATGTTAATGGTCTCTTTCACTGTGGTTTCTAACTTTCTAACCTTTCGAAGCTGTTAAAATAAAGTTGAATAATGATACTGCTGTGGCATAAGTGTATGCTAGGATCAATAAAGTGTGGTTGTTGGAATAAATTGCAATTAAAGAGGTATTGCTTGATTGCTTGACAGTAGGTAGTCTTTCTGGCCCAAATAAACTCAAGCATCAGTCTGATTTATAGGTTAATTAGTATGGACTTCACATGCATCTCACTGGGAGACCATCAGATCATATTGACTTCTACATGCATCATGAGTGTGCCCTTGACTTTGTTTCGTGTCACTGACAGGTGACACATCCTCTTTACTTATTTACTTTGTTTATTCAAGGATATAGTCATAATTTTTAATCATGTAGAACACAAGAAATGTAATACGTTTGTAAATGAGTACTGAAATAGCTGTTAAAAATTTAGTATTGCTGCTGGGCTTTTTCTGTTTCTATACACTTACGATAAAAATATATGTGAATTCGGAAATGGCATAGGCATCAATACAGCAAAGAAGGATGATTATTATTGAATTTTTGCAGCAATATAAAAATACACAACAGCAATCAATTTGTAAGCTAGAAAAACTCAGGATAGGTGTATTTCATGACAAATTAGTTGACTAATTCCTTTAAAAAAAGAACGTAATTTTTATTTTCTAAATAAAGAAGTATGCTTATCTAAAGAATAATTTTGCTTATTTCTAACATGTCTATTCAATGTGGTATTTTATACACAATAAATTCTAATATATTTGTCATTTTCAGTCACTCAGTCATGTCTGACTCTTTGGGATCCCATGAACTGCAGCATGCCAGTATTCCCTGTCCATCACCATCTCCTGATGCTTGCTCAAACTCATGTCCATTGAGTCAGTCATGCCAACTAACCATCTCATCCTCTGTTGTCCCCTTCTCCTGCCTTCGATCTTCCCAGCATCCAGCTCTTTTCTAATGACAGCTCTTTCTACCAGGTGGCCAAATAGTGGAGCTTCAGCTTCAGCATCAGTCTTTCCAATGAATATTCAGGGTTGATTTCCTTTAGGATTGACTGGTTTGATCTCCTTGCTGTCCAAGGGACTCTCAAGAGTCTTCTTCAACCACACAGTTCAAAAGCATCAATTCTTTGGTGCTCAGCCTTCTTTATGGTGCAACTTTCACATCCATACATGACTACTAGAAAACCATAGCTTTGACTAAATGCAACTTTGTCAGCAAAGTAATGTCTCTGCTTTTCAATACACTGTCTAGGTTTGCCATAGATTTTCTTCCAAGAATCAAAGTTCTTTTAATTTCATGGGTGCATACCTACATAGTTATTTAGTGAATAAGTGACATATGTACACTCAAGTGAGGTAATTTAAGCAATCATTTTGATTATGAATTTTATTAAGGTATATAGTGTGTATGTATCTGTTTTCTTTCACTGTTGTTGCTTAGTTGCTAAGTTGTGTCTGACTCTTTGCTACACCATGGACTGTAGCCCACAAGCATCATCTGTCCATGGGATTTTCCAGGCCAGAATACTGGAGTGGGTTACCATTTCCTTCTACAGGGCATTTCCAACCCAGGGATCAAACCTACGTCTCCTGTTTGGCAGGCAGATTCTTAACCAGTGGGCCACCTGGGAAGCCCTTTCTTCCACTATGTATTTACTAAATAGTCTACTCTCTGCTAGAGAAATAAAAATTTTTAGTGAACAAATTAAAAAAGTACAATTCTTCAAAAGGAACAATTATATATGTATATGGTATATATACATGTACATATATAATTGTTCCTTTTGAAGAATTATCCTATATGAATTATACTGGCTGTAGTCCATGGGGTCGCTAAGAGAAGGACACAACTGAGCGACTTCACTTTCACTTTTCACTTTCATGCATTGGAGAAGGAAATGGCAACCCACCCCAGTGTTCTTGCCTGGAGAATCCCAGGGACAGGGGAGCCTGGTGGGCTGCCATCTATGGGGTCGCACAGAGTCAGACACGACTGAAGCGACTTAGCAGCAGCAGCAGCATACATATACATAATTGTACTTATATATATATATATTTTATACATATATATAAAGCATCTTTCCTGTAAGTCCTACTTCCACATTTTTGTAAATGCTACATTAAAAAAGCATCAAAACAAAAATAAAAGTCATGCAAAAAATACTCTAATGACACACTTTCTATGTTATTCCATATTTATGTTAGATATTTATTTTAGGTGCTACTGTTACACCCAGTAAATCCAAACTATATTTATTATAGTAAAATTACATAATTTTCTGTCTCTGAGCCCCATTTGCCTTTCTCTACATCTTCTAGAATGAAAGTTTTGCATAGGCCAAAGTCAAAAAGACTAGCTGTTTTTCTACATTGATGAATACTCCTCAGTTTCTGACTTGTAAATAGTATTCAATACATATTTGTTGGATGAAGGAACTAATCAAAAGTTTTGATTATAAAAAGTGATTACAATATTTTGTGTTGGCTACAAAGGCTTTTCCGTAACATCTTATGGAAAAACTCAAACAAACTTTTTGACCAGCCAAATATTTGTGACTTTACACATGAAAATACATTTTGATAATTCTGAGTAATCTTTTTACAGCTTTTATACATGACAGTATAAAACTACATTAAATTTAAGAAATTATACCAAAAATAGAAAATAAAACACTAGAATCAAAGAAAGCATTTTAAAGAACAAAATAGGATTCTAAGATAAAATGTTTCTGTGTAAAAATTAGAAATCCTTGAAAAAAAAAATATAAGAAAACAAATTGGGATCAAAATCCATTCCCTGGCTCTCATGTAACATAAGAACTCGGGCTCCTTGAAAGAAAAATACATGTCTACCGACCTTGTTAATTTAAGGATTTAAAATAATACCTGGTTCATTGTGAAGACTCAGTTCATATTTTAAATGCATTACAAATGAATCAATAAATTACTTGAAGCAGAACATCTAAGAACTGAAAAAACAATATATAAAATGCCAGGAAAACACAATAAAGACTGGAAAATATGAAAATGTGTGATACAGTAATTTAACTAACTAATACAGCATAGACTACATATGTTGTATTATAAGATGATACTATTTTAAACTACAAGTGATATTAGAACTCCATAAAAACAAAGTATATCTGAATATATAGGTTTAAAAATATTCCACAATGAACCAGTATCCTTTTCCATTCTGAGTTCAGTGTCATTAACAGAGTTGAAGATAATATTGAGAGCATCTTTTATAACTTGAGAGCATCTTTTCCCCAGGTCTGTGGGAAGATTTGGTGAGGAGGAGACAGCATTTTGCTTTCCTGTCTTTGGGTTAATTTGCTGAAGTAAACAGTGGAAGAGAATGGATAGGTATAGATCTGAAAGCAAGAAACACCGTAATTCTAAGAACGTGTGTTTTTGCATAGACCTTACAGCAGCTGATCAGCTCTAACTGATCTTTGGTATTCCACTGATCTGATTATCAACTTGTGTAAAATCTTAAAGAATTACAGTTTTATCTTCTGCTTAACTGTGATGTCATTAAAATAAAGCAAGTGTTTAAATACTTATATCTGCCAGGTGGTCAAATCTTTCTCTTCACTCTTGCACATACCCATCCTACCTATCTACATCTATTTAATTCTCATGAGCCACAGACAACCCCACTCCCATCCAGTTGCTTTTTGCTTCTCTGCCTTGCTTCTGCCTGTTCTAACACTTTATTGCCTTTCTTTGGGGTTAGTTCAAATCAATCCTGCTTTTCATGAGTACATGTTTTTCTCCAGGTAATTTTTTGTTAATTTTCAGATTACTTTTTATGAGACAGTATTAAGATCAGTCTGAACTTCTAGCTGTAAATTACCTAAAATTGCTAATCACATATGCCTGTGACCCACTTTCTTAACAGGAAATATTGTTTCCTAGATTTTTTTAAGAGCACCATTTAAAGTAAAATAAGCATTAGAAAACAGTGTTTTGGGGTATAAATTATAAATTTAATGATTTAACATGGGGATGATTTGCACTTATACAAATGCAAAAAACACTGTTCCATGCATAGCATATAGGGCTTCCCTGGTGACTCAGAATAGAGAATCCACCTGCAATGCAGGAGACCTGGGTTTGATCCCTAGGTCGGGAATATCCCCTAAAGAACTGAATGACTACCCATTCCAGTATTTTTGCCTGGAGAATTCCATAGACAGAGGAGCCAGACGGATTACAGTCCATGAGGTTGTAAAAGAGTCAAGCAGAACTGAGTGAATAACCATGCATGAATGCATGGCATATATCATCACAGTCAAAATTCTATGCCTCTAAGCAACAAAATGGATGCTGAATTTTTGTTAAAAATATATTCTTGGTCATTTTTAGTAGGCAAAATAACACTTGGTATCCTGGTATTAAAATGTATATTTTAGCATTTCTATTTTAAAATTAAAAAGTTTACCTCTCCCATTATTTGAATACATTGAATACATAGGAAAACATTAATGGTCATTTTCATTTAGTAATATCTGTAGAATTTAATTTAAAATTAACCAATTTTAAAAATGGTAAAATAATTAATTTAAAAAAAGAGTCATTTGTGGTAAGCCTGATAATTATCCCCTAAATATATTCATGTTTTAATCTCCCAAAACTGTGAATATCTTATATTACATGGTATAGGAGAATTAAACTGTCAATGAGGTGAGTTTAAGATAGTGGGGGTTATCCTGGATTATTCAGGTGGGTCCAGTGTAATCGTAGGGTTAAGATAAGTGAGAAAGTGAGGCAGGAGAGTAAGAATCTGAATGATATGATGTGACAAAGACTCTACTAGCCATTGCTGGCTTTGAAGATGGTGGTGATATCTGTAATGCAAGAAGGCTTTAGAATGTGGAAAAGGCAAGGAAATGGATTTCCTCCTACAGCTCCCAGAAAGAAATGCAGCCATGATATAAACATTTATGTACAAGTTCTTGTGAACTTATGTTTTTATTTGTCATGAATATAGCCCTAGTGGTACAAGTGTAAGACCATATGATAATTCTGTTTATCATTTTGGAGAAGGCAAAGGCACCCCACTCCAGTACTCTTGCCTGGAAAATCCCATGGATGGAGGAGCCTGGTAGGCTGCAGTCCATGGGGTCGCTAAGAGTCGGACACGACTGAATGACTTCACTTTCGCTTTTCACTTTCATGCATTGGAGAAGGAAATGGCAACCCACTCCAGTGTTCTTGCCTGGAGAATCCCAGGGACGGGGGAGCCTGGTGGGCTGCCATCTATGGGGTCGCACAGAGTCGGACATAACTGAAGTGACTTAGCAGTAGCAGTTTATCATTTAGAGAATCTTTCAAACTGTTTTCCAAAGTGGATGATACCATTTATATTTATTTACATATATACATTTATATGTCAGCAATGTGTGAGGACTCCAATTTCTCCACAACATCAAGAATACTTGTTATTATTTGACTTTTTACTTGTAATTATCTTAGTGGGTTTGTAATGATACCTTAAGGGCTTCCCAGATGGCTCAGTATTAAAGAATTTTCCTGCTAGTGCAGGAGACAGAGAAGATGTGGGTTTGATCCCTGGGCTGGGAAGTTCCCCTCAAGGAGGAAATGGCAACCCACTCCAGTATTCTTGGCTGGAAAATTGCATGGACAGAGGAGCCTGGTGGGCTACAGTCCACAGGGTCACAAAAATCAGATGACTTAACAATAGGGCAGGAGCACAAATGTTACTTTATTGTGGTTTTGATTTGTATTTCTCTAATAACTAACAAAGTGAATATCTTTTTATGTACTTATTTGCCATTTACAACTTTTTGGAAAAATGTCTATTCAAATCCTTCATCTATATCTAGTATCTTATTAATAGTTAATAAATAATTATTTTCTCCTTTAGGGGATATTATTTATTTTATTTTTAAAATATACATTACTTTTTGGAGAAGGTTTAGGTTCACAATTAAATTTAGTGGAAGGTACACATATTATCCATATACCCCCTACCACAACACATGCATAACATTCCCCATTGACAACATCCCTGACTACTGTTCACCAGAGTGGGACATCTGTTACAACTGATAAAATTGTACTGACACATCATTGTCACTCAAAGTCTATAGTTTACATGAAGAACCACTCTTGGTATTGTGCAGCCAATGAATTTGGATAAACGTATAATGATATATATCCATCACTATAATATCATACAAGGTACTTTCATTGCTCTAAATATTCTTTGTGTTCTATCCATTCCCCTTTTTCTGCAGTCCCTGGCAACCACTGATCTTTTTATTGTCTCCGTAGTTGTGCTCTTTCCAGAATGTCATATAATTGGAATCCTATAGTATGTAGTCATCTCAGATTGGCTTCTTTCATTTAGTAACATTCATTTAAAGTTCCTTCATGTCTTTTCATGACTTGATACTTCATTTTTATGTGTCACTCAATGCTTTTGCATTGTCTGGATGTATTACAGTTTATTCATCTATTCACATACTGGAGAACACTTTCATTTCTTCCATGCTTTGGCAATTATGAATAAAGCTGCTATAAACATTCTGTGTACAGGTTTTATGTGGACCTAAGATTTTAGCTACTTTACTAAATAACAAGGAGTATAACTTCTAATTCCAGTATCATAAAGTATGTTTAGCTTTGTAAGATACTGCCAAAATATTTTCCAAAATAGCTGTACCATGTTGTATTTCCACCAGGAATGGATGAGAATTCCTGTTGTTTCATATCTTTGGTAGCATTTGGTGTCTTCAGCATTCTAGATTTTGGCCGCTCTAATAGTTGGGTGTGTGTTTGTGCATGCATACTATGTCACTTCAGTCACGTATGCCTCTTTGCAACCTTATGGACTGCAGCCTGAAAGGGGGTCCTCTGTTCAGGGGATTCTCCAGGCAAGAATACTGGAATGCGTTGCCATGCTCTCCTCCAGGGATCTTTCTGACTCAGGGATCTAACATGCATCTCTCATGTCTCCTGCATTGGGAGGTGAGTTCTTTATCTCTAGCATCACCTGGGAAGCCTCTCATAGTTTTGTAGTGGTATCTAACTATTGTTTTAATTTTTATTTCTCTGATGACATATGATGTAGACCAACTTTTTATACACTTCTTTGACAACTGTATATCTTTGAAATTATCTCTTAAGGTGTTTGGTCATTTTTAATATGGTTATTTGTTTTCTTATTCTCACATTTTAAGAATTTAAGAGTTCTTCATATATTTTAGATAACAGTCTGCAATTGACTAAATTATCTGTGTCTCTCCGAAATTCAAATGCTGGAATCCTAACTTCTAATGGGATAGCATTAGGAGGTAGAGCCTCTGGGAGGTAATTAAATCATAAAAACTTATGAATGGTACTAGTGCCTTATAAAAAGTATCCCAGAGAGTTTTCTTGCCCTCTTTCTGCCCTGTGAGGATACAGCAAGAAGCTGGCAGCCTACAATCTGGAAGAGGGCATGCATAATATGTCAAATTTGTTCATGGCCTGAACTTAGACTTCTCAATCTCTAAGAATGGGAGAAATAAATGTTTATTATAAGCCACCTAGTCTGTGTTATTCTGTTAAAGCAATCTGTACTAAGACACAGTCCTTTATCAGACTGTGCCTTTTGCAACTATTTTTGTCCGTTTTGATGAGAGCATTTTTATTCTTTTGAACGTGTCTTTCATGGAGCAAGTTTTTTCAAAATTTTTTTTTTTTTACTTTACAATATTGTATTGGTTTTGCCATATATCAACATGAATCCGCCACGGGTGTACATGTGTTCCCCATCCTGAACCCCCTTCTCACCTCCCTCCCCATACCATCCCTCTGGGTCATCCCAGTGCACCATCCCCAAGCATCCTGTATCATGCATCGAACCTGGACTGGCGATTCATTTTAATAAAGTCCATCTTGTCAATTTATATTCATGGAGGGGATACTATTTAATATGGCGGTTTCAGTTACAGAGAATAAATCCATATACCTTTAACATGATGAGAACTTGGAAGGGGGAAATAAAAAATATAGGATGGGACTTCGGAGAAGGCAATGGCACCCCACTCTAGTACTCTTGCCTGGAAAATCCCATGGACGGAGGAGCCTGGTAGGCTGCAGTCCATGGGGTCGCTGGGAGTCGGACATGACTGAGCGACTTCACTTTCACTTTTCACTATCATGCATTGGAGAAGGAAATGGCAACCCACTTCAGTGTTCTTGCCTGGAGAATCCCAGGGACAGGGGAGCCTGGTGGGCTGCCGTCTATGGGGTCCCACAGAGTGGGACACGACTGAAGCGACTTAGCAGCAGCAGCAGCAGCAGGATGGGACTTGGATGTTGCTAGAAATTTACCCTGATAAGACCAGAAATTTTTCAGGATTATGTCACTACAAAGTAACTCAGCATCATCCCTGTATCTTTCAAATAATAAAAACAGAAATATTAATGATGCTTTTTAAGGCAGGGGGATAGACAGAATTAGGTTAGGGGAGTTATATGTTCACACTCCATAGAATAATATAGACTAGACAATAGTTTTGGGTTAATAAGTAGACCAATTACATTAAGTACACTTTTTCCTCCTCTCTGTATTTTACTATATTTTATTTTATATTATTAAGCCCTGTCAATTTGTGTTTCAGCAATCAATTAGCAATGACTTTTCTTTTGTAGTCAAACATAGTCAAATTAACTTCAACTTAACTATCTCAATTAAATAAAATCAGGAAACCAGAATGGGGAGCTGTCATACCCTATGATGACAGCAGAGCCTAATAGGAAAGATCCCTCTTCATTCTTGGCAAAGTCTCAGCCAAAGAAAAGCCAGGAACTCTTTGTTTACTATAACTCTCTAATTTCCTTTTCCTCTTTCTAAAAGCTTTCTCCTTCCCTTGCTGTTGAATGACTTACACATGGCTCCCCATGGTTGCAGACCCCAAATTATGATTCTCCACTGATCCTGAATATACCAGTTTTTGAGGAGTTGGAGAAATATATAATGTCCATTTGTCTTAGGTCAACAAGAACCAAATCAGTTTATCTTGGAAGTAGGCATTCTAAACAATTCTGTAATCTAAAACACTGCCTTTATTTTGCATGGTATTTATTTTACATGACAGTCTCTGAAGTGGCTCATCTGAACATGATTAAAATCAATGAATCATACTTTTTCCAGGCTCTTTGTAGTGTGTATCAGATGGTTGACAATAACCAATTTGTTTTTTTTTCAGTACACAATTACACTTCGATGAAGATTAAGAGTCACACACAAGCCCTTTCTAAAAAAATAGAAATGAATTTATTCAAATAGAACCTCTTATTCACTCTTAAGAAAGGATATTGTGTTGAAGTCATGGAGTGATTACAAGGTGCTAAGTAGGCATGTTGAATTCAGTCATAGCTGGAACCCTCAGCCTTTAACTATATATAAGCTTGGATCCAAAGCCATTATTTATCTAAGAAATAATACTGGGCAAAAAGGGGTTAATATCATCTGGAAGTTTGAATTCTAATCTTTCTGACAAGTAGAGGATTTCTAAAATTTCATTGTATCTTTGCATAAGATAAAAGCCCCATATTTCCCCTTTGTTTTTAATTTCTTAAGCTTTTTGAGGAATAAAAATTCAAGGACCTGGGAAAATACAAAAAGTCATGCAAAACAATACACATGTTCATGTTCATGTTTTTCCCAAATAGAACTTTGATAATAAAGGTAGATGATAGAAAATGCAGAACTGTATAGATAAGTTAGCCATTCTCTTTAGGAAAACACTGCTTAAGAGAGATTTTTTGAGTCAATATTAGGTAAGCATGTTAATTTTGCAGGCACTGATAGGTGAAACCAATTACATTAAATCTCGTTTTAAGAACATAATGTGGTAGAAAGAGGACTGAATAAGGTGGTTCCTTATTAAATCAATCTGTGGTCACTGTTTATATTTCCAGTGCAACTCATTTTTATCTTATTACCCTTTGGCAGGTGGTCCATTTTCACCTCATTTTTGAAACTAATTGAATTGTGTTCACTGAATTAGTAAGAGGACACCATATTACAATCAAAACATACAAAATCATTTTATCCAGTTAAACTATCAATAGATTATTATAATTATACAAACACTCCTGCTGATCTAAATTTTTGTTTCATAGCTGGAAGTATTTAACCCAATATCAGTGCATCACTTTAACTGGGCAAATTCTTATACTCAGTAATCTGTTTTGACCATTCTCATTCCTATTCTTCTTTCATCCCTTCTACCATGTTTCATTTGACTAGGGCTAAATTAACATGATTTATTGCTATTCAAGTAGAAATTTTACATCACCTCTGTAGACAGAGCAGCCGAGGTCCTGCATATAAAACAGACAACTGGCTTACATGTAAGGTTAAAGTAATGAAATATGGATCACAAGTAGTAATAGCTATATATGTGTGAGAATGTGGCTTATAATTCCAAGAGCATATGTAATTGAATGTATTGCTTGTTCAAGCATTTTGAGATACTGGATATAAACCTTTCCAACAATCTATTCGTATTTGATTACATAATAGATACTGTCCTTTTTCTATTACTCTATTTACTATAATATTTATTTAATATGTTGTTGCAGTGACTCAAGTACAGAGCTTACAAAACAGAATATCATCTATTTTATGCAGGATTTTATCCAGAAAAATCTACAGTTAACTATCATATTTCTACTTCTCTTATACAACATCCATAACACTGGCCCTTAAATACCGCACTATCTTTAGGTAACTTAAGTATCATGAAGAAAAGGTTAACATATCGAACAGAATGAATAGTGGAGTAAAATTCTCTCAAAGTTTATAAGTCACATAGAGTGTGTAAGGCAAGTTAATTTTCCTTTAACAAGACCCTTAAAATGATCAGAAAACCTACTTTTTACCTCATTTATCAACTGGTTTTCCTGAATCCAAAAAAATCTGAAATAATCATTTCCAATATGCTCAGCTGTGTTACAGTTACATATTTGAAATTCTCCCTTTAAAAACTCCTTTAAAAAACTCTCCCTTATAATCAGGGTTTGGGTTGGAGTTGGAGTCATGTTAATGTTGTTGAGACAGTCCTAAAGTTTGCACCAGAAACAAGTTTCTGCAGAAAAATCTTGCAATAATGGCCCAGTGACATCAGTGGAACCACCAACGGCAAAACCTAATGCTCTTCCCTCCCAGCCATTAGACCGTCCTAGAGCTTGTTTGCTCCACTTCCTAACAGTACTTTTCGGTCATCAATATTAACTGGACAAATACTTTGCATCATTATAATAAGCATTATTTAATTCACTCTCCTCTATTTTCAACAGTACAACAATCTCTCACCACTTCCTTCAACCTCAGTATTGGAGAAGAGAAAGTTTGGGAAGCATGGGGGATGAACGAACACTTTCAGAGGAATCATTCTGAAATTAATATAAAGCCTCTTAAGATGGGAGAATTAAAAGAACCTGATGCTCTTTCGAAAAATCAAGATTTTTCTTTACCTCCCACAAGATGAGAACACACTCTTTAAAAATTAGTTTGTGGCAACCTTATGCCAAAATATCAAAATAAAATTTATAAAAGATTAAATGTATTTAAGTCCATTTCCAAAACAGGAAATTTAAAAAAAAATGATTATTTGGCTGCACTGGATCTTATAGTTGCAGCACACAGGATCCTTGGTTGCAGAATGTAAGCTCTAGCTGAAACATGTGGGATCTGGTTCCCTGACCAAAGATCGAATCCAGGTCCCTTGTATAGGGAGCACAGAGTCCCAGCCGCTAGACTACCAGGAAACTCCACAAAAAAGGAAATTTTCATCATTTGTTGATAAAATTTGATAGTTTCAGCGTACATTACGTTAGAAAGTTAGCTCCAAAACACAACCAATGACTATGAAAATTAAACTATTAGAAGTCCTCCAGCTTTTCTCAAGGGTGAATTGAGTAATTGATTTACCTGTTAAACATGTGAAACATAAGAAAGACATAAAAACTAATAAAGTGAATTTCCATATCCTTACAATCAAGCTTAAAAATTGAACTTCATCAATAAAATGAAAACCTTCTGAACTATGTTCACAAACTATATCATTCCCTCATCCTCTAGGTTACTAGTTATCTAATCAGTAGTTATAATTCCTATGCTCCTCATATATATATATTTATATATATATATATACACACACATATATATATTTATAAAATAAGAGTATAGTACCTGTTCCAATACTATACATGAATAGTATCATACTTTAAGAATACTTTCACAATTGCTCAGCTTTAAGTATGGAATTCATCTAAAGATGTATATATATGCATATAACATTGGTAGATAATTAAGTTGATAAGCATTCAGAATATCTCTATTGTTACAATTAAAATACTAATATAAATGTATGTATATTTGTTGGATGATCTATTTGAAAGTCAATCTAGTGTACAGGAGATTTCCCCAAATACCATAGATATTGTCTTTTGTCCCCTGAATAACCTTTATTATCCAAGTCTCTGGGTTTCTGGTGTTGTCAAATGTAAACAGAATAGCCACATCTATTCTTATTTCCTCTTAGGATTTTGTCAAAGGTTTTCCTTAAATTCTTTGATTCTTAGCTATGAGTGTACAGGAATATTTCTTGTGTTTCATTCAGAACTTGTCTTGTATCTAGTTTGTATTGGGAAGGTGGTTTGAAATACCTGTGTGTCACATTGCTCTAAGGGATCATATGAAGACTGAATTGAGACAGCAGCTAGTGTGTTATCAAGTTCTCTTTTATTTTGTTAGCTCCACTGTCATGCCATTTTTTACTGCAGGGTGGAAAGTACATCAAACAACTCCAGTAGAGAGGAGTGAGGGCACGAGAGGAATATGTACTCTGTATCCTTTGCATGTGTGCCGCTGCTGCTGCTGCTAAGTTGCTTCAGTCGTGTCCGACTCTGTGTAACCCCATAGATGGCAGCCCATTAGGCTCCTCTGTCCCTGGGATCCCCAGGCAAGAACACTGGAGTGGGTTGCTATTTCCTTCTCCAATGCATGAAAGTGAAAAGTGAAAGTGAAGTCGCTCTGTCGTGTCCGACTCTTAGCGACCCCATCGACTGCAGCCTACTAGGCTCCATGGGATTTTCCAGGCAAGAGTACTGGAGTGGGTTGCCATTTTGCATGTGTACTGGATATCATAATTGTGGACATCATCATGGTACCTTTTTCTCATCTTAACATGTATTCTATAGTTAATTGACAGGGGCATGGTATAGTCACTTTAAAAAATACGTTTTCACCAAGCAGATGTACATTTTCTCATGGAAGGCTAATAAAAATCTTATTTTTCTTAGTTAAATAATACAAAAATAGGCATTTTAGAATTGTATATCACTTTACCATTATATTGTTGTAAATATTCTTCGGGTAAAATAACTTAAGTTCTATGGCAAAACAAAAATTTGCAGAACTTTCATTTCTACTTTGGCATTTTCTAATCATCTGATTTGAGTTACTGAAGAACAACTTATGGAAGAAGGTAATAGCAACCTACTCCAGTACTCTTGCCTGGAAAATCCCATGGACGGAGGAGGCTGGTGGGCTGCCGTCTATGGGGTCTCACAGAGTTGGATACGACTAAAGTGACTTAGCAGCAGCAGCAGAACAACTTATCAATAAGAAATCTATATCCTGGTATATTCCATCCTATTTTATAAATTTTAGTTCCTTGTAATATTAGCAAACAAAATCCAAAATCTTTCTGGGTCAAATAAATTTGCTGTGCTTAGTTTCTCAGTCATGTCCAACTCTTTGAGACCCCATGGACTGCAGCCCACCAGGCTCCTCTGTCCATGGGGATTCTCCAGGCAAGAATACTGGATTGAGTTGCCATGCCCTCCTCCAGGGGATCTGGAATATTCAAAATACTCAGACTTCTCAATCATATGCTTATGTAAACTTCCATATTTTTTAAAGGAATGCTAGGTTAACAAAAGAAAGCCTACAGGATTGGTATTCTATAGATCACTTGGGAAATGCTTATGCATTTCTGCACTTTAAATACAGAAAAATAGAAGTAAGATGAAACTCTATGATATGCCTACTTTAATTAATAAACAGATCTTATATATTAAAATATAGGTTACTATTGCCAGTAGAAATTTACTGATTATGTTTACTAAGCTAAAATCTAAAGGTAATAGAGAATACCTAGAGGTGTGCACTCGGAGAAGGCAATGGCACCCCACTCCAGTACTCTTGCCTGGAAAATCCCATGGACAGAGGAGCCTGGCAGGCTGCAGTCCATGGGGTCGCTGAGGGTCGGACACAACTGAGCGGACTTCACTTTCACTTTTCACTTTCATGCATTGGAGAAGGAAATGGCAACCCACTCCAGTGTTCTTGCCTGGAGAATCCCAGGGACAGGGGAGCCTGGTGGGCTGCCATCTATGGGGTCGCACAGCGTCAGACACGACTGAAGTGACTTAGCAGCAATAGCAGCAGAGGTGTGCACTGGGGATAACATAGACACTTTCAGGAGAAATATTAGTATCTACTAACTGGATATATTCACATCTCAACTTACTGACTTATTTATCTTTTTTATTTTATTTTGGGTGGGAGCTTTAAAGAAAAGAAAAAATGACTTTATTCCTTTTCAGATTTTTTTTAATTTGTTAATTTGAACCAAGCTCAGATCTGCTTGGCCAGACACTAATGTGGTTTCCTAAAAGCCTATTAATGCACTTCAGAAATATCATCAGCAGCAAGTAAAGTGGTAGAGACAGTGCCTCTAAGAGGATATTTTTCTCCCAGGAACTGTCTGTTTCATGCCAGTCATGCCAAACATCAACCAGATGACTTAACCATAAATGGACCCAGAAGATTCAATGCACAAAAATTTCTTTCTTATGAGCTTGTCCCAAATACTCGAAATGGCATTTCAAAGTGTTGGTGAGCAATACTTGAGTGATGAGCAATTTTGTAGAGATTTCTGTTTTTGAAAAATTCACACATATTTTATTTATTTAATCATAGTGATACAACTACGTGAAAGTAAAGAGAAAGTGTTAGTCTCGGTCTGAATCTTTGCAACCCCACAGGCTTCTCTGTCCATGGGATTCTCCAGGCAAGAATATTGGAGTGGAAAGCCATTCCCTTCTCCAGAGGATCTTCCCGACCCAGGGATCAAATTTGTGTCTCCTGCATTGCAGGCAGATTCCTTACTGTCTGAGCCACCCAGGATAAAGGTATTAAATATTCCCATCATATAGATGAGGAAAGTAGGCTCAAAAAAAAAAAAAAAACTACTCTAACACATTCTAGCAAAGATTGATGTATGCCTTATTATCCTTGTGTGAGTGAAAGCATTAGTCACTCAGTCATATCCGACTCTGTGCAACCCCATAGATGGCAGCCCATCAGCCTCTTCTATCCATGGAATTCTCCAGCAAGAATACTAGAGTGGATTGCCTTTCCCTTATCCAGGGGATCTTCCCAACTCTGATTGAACCTGGGTCTCTTGCATTGCAGGCACATTCTTTACATTCTGAGCCACTAGGGAAGCCACTTATTACCCTTGTGCAGTGCAGTGCATTACTTAGTAGCTCAGTCATGTCTGACTCTCTTCAATCCTATGAACTGTGGCCCACCAGGCCCCTCTGTCCATGAGGATTCTCCAGACAAGGATACTGGAGTGGGTTGCCATGCCCTCCTCTAGGGGATATTCCCACCCAGGGATTGAACCCAGGCATCCCGAAGTGCAGGTGGATTCTTTACTGTTTGAGCCACCAGGGAAGCTTCCAAATCTATTTATGTGGTTGTGCTAGGTCTTAGTTGCAGCATGTGGGATCTTTGATCTTCAATGGGCATGTGGAATCTTTACCTGTGGCATGTGAGATCTAGTTCCCTGACCAGGGATTGAACCTGGGCCTCCACTGCATTGAAAGAGCAGAGTCTTCACTGCTGGACTGCCAGGAAACTTTAAGAGACTCCTTCCGGTAAGATTCAAAAAAACAACTTAATACCATTGAAAGTGAAAGAAAAAGTGAAAATTTATAAGTCATGTCCAACTCTTTGCAACCCCATGGACTATACAGTCCATGAAATTCTCTAGGCCAGAATACTGGAGTGGGTAGCCTTTCCCTTCTCCAGGCGATCTTCCCAACCCAGGGATCAAACCCAGGTCTCCCACAATGCAGGTGGATTCTTTACCAGCAGAGCCACAAAGGAAGCCCCTACTTCTCCCTTAATTCTGGACAATTTCTAGAAGATGTTTATTTCTAAAGTTTACAAATAATACACTTATAAGAAAGTTTTAAAAGTACACAGGTACCACAATACTTTATATTATTCATTTATAAATCATACAATATACTTCTATCAGTCGGTTCAGTCACTCAGCCATGTCTGACTCTTTGCAACCCCATGAACTGCACACCACGCTTCCCTGTCCTTCACCACATCCCAGAGTTTGCTAAAACTCATGTCCATTGAGTTAGTAATGCTACCCAGCTATCTTATCAATTGTCATCCCCTTCTCCTGCCTTCAATCTTTCCCAGCATCAGGGTCTTTTCCAATGAGTTGGTTCTCCTCATCAGGTGGCCAAAGTATTGGAGATTCAGCTTCAGCATTGGTCCTTCCAATGAACATGCAGGACTGATTTCCTTTAGGATGGACTGGTTGGATCACCTTGTTCTCCAAGGAACTCTCAAGAGTCTTCTCCAACACCACAGTTGGAAAGCATCAATACTTCAGTGCTCAGCCTTCTTTATTGTCCAAATCTCACATCCATACATGACTACTGGAAAAACCATAACTTTGACTAAATGGACCATTGGCAGCAAAGTGTTGTCTCTGCTTTTTAATATGCTGTCTAGGTTTGTCATAGCTTTTCTTCCAAGGAGCAAGTATCATTCAATTTCATGGCTGCAGTTACCATCCACAGTGATTTTGGAGGCCAAGAAAATAGTCTGTCACTGTTTCCATTGTTTCCTCATCTAATTCCCATGAAGTGATGGGACCAAACGCCATGATCTTCATTTTTTAAACGTTGTGTTTTAAGCCAGCTTTTTTACTTTCCTCATTCACCTTCATCAAGAGGCTCTTTAGTTCCTTTTTGCTTTCTGCCATAAGGGTGATGTCATCTGCATATCTGAGGTTATTGATATTTCTCCTGGCAATCTTGATTCCAACTTGTGTTTCATCTAGCCCAGCATTTTGCATGATTTACTCTGCAGAGAAGTTAAATAATCAGGGGACGATATACAGCCTTGACATACTTCTTCCCCAATTTTGAGACAGTCCATTGGTCCATGCCCAGTTCTAACTGTTGCTTCTTGCTCTGCATACAGGTTTTTCAGGAGGCAGGTAAGGTGGTCTGGTACTTCTATCTCTAAGAATTTTCCACAGTTTGTTGTGATCCACACACTCAAAGGCTTTAGCATAGCTAATGAAACAGAAGTAGATTTTTTTTTCTGGAATTCTCTTGCTTTCTCAATGGTCCAGTTGATGTTAGTAATTTGATCTCTGGTTCCTCCCCCTTTTCTAAATTCAGCTTATACCTCTGGACGTTCTTGGTTCACTTACTGTTGAAGCCTAGCTTGAAGGATTTTAGCATTATCTTGAAAGCATTTGAAATGAATTCAATTGTTTGGTAGTTTGAGCATACTTTAGCATTGCTCTTCTTTGGGAGTGCAACGAAACCTGACCTTTTCCAGTCCTGTGGCCACTGCTGAGTTTTCAAAATTTGTTGACATATTGAGTGCAGCACTATAACAGCATTATTTTTTAGGATTTGAAGTAACTTAGCCAGAATTCCATCACCTCCACTAGGTTTGTTTGTAGTGATGCTTCCCAAGGGCCATTTGACTTCACACTCCAGGATATCTGGCTCTAGGTAAGTGATCATACCAGCATGGTTATCTGGGTCATTAAGATCTTTTTTGTATAGTTCTTCTGTGTATTCTTGCCAACTCTTCTTAATATCTTCTGCTTCTGTTAGGTCCATACCATCTCTGTTCTTTATTGTGCCTTATAGTAGGGTTTATATATTAAAAAAGAAAACAGCCCCAAAATTAAGAAAGGGAAAACCAACAAATATAGTAGCAACACAAAATTACTATTTTTCCTCAACCGCCAGTGGAATGTCTTACGTATCTCTCTCTGCACTGTATTCCAGTCACCTTTGAGAATACTGCTTCAGAAACACACGTCTTGACTTTTTGCATGTTTGATTTAACAATCATAAAACTAAACTTTTGAGAATTCTCTACTAGAAATATGTGTTTTCAAGAGGCTCCATGCCTTAATAAAAATTAGCATGAATTTTGGCAAAAATTGGCATTATTGCATAGAATGAATTTGGGTGTTCAATGACCTGATTTCAAAATCTTGCTCTGATTTGCTATATGGCCCTGAGAAAATTATTTGACATCTTTGTTAGTGCCTGTACATTGAGATAAGACTAATATTAACATCAAGAAGTTACTGTGAGGATTAAATCAGCTAATATAAAGGCAAACTGCTTAAAATAACTCAGCATATAATAAGTCTTGCAAATGCATTGGGTATTATTATCACAGCATTATCACATCACATTGTGACCATAAGAAAGAGATTATTTACAAAGAGCTAACAGATATCCTTGACATGCCAAACACAACATAAGCACTAAGTGTTTACCAAGTGAAAAGGAAGGTTCTTTGACATTAAAACAATTTGTAATCTAGCAGAGAGCCATGAGATCACTGGGGATGTTTCCATTAATCAGAGGTGCGTATTTAGTGCTTATTTATAATAAAGAAAGAAATATAATTGTGTGGAGAAAATTTAAACAAATATTTCTATGAAAAATTGACACAGCATTATTGACCAACTGACACAGTGGCAATAATGATATGTTTCCAGATGCTCTATATTCAAAAGTCCCTTTGACTCTATAGTCAAAGCCTACAGTGCACGACTTAGATTCATGGATTGGAAAAACCCTATTAGAAGGCTGATGTGTAACACTCAAGAAAGCATATTATAGGGAAGAGAACAAATGAGACTGTTAGATAATGAAATTCCACATAATAAATTAACAAAGGTTTATCTTCATTAAAAGATCATATTCCTATCGAGAAATTCTTTCAACAGAAAAATCTGCTACTTTTAATCATGAAAAGTATATTAAATAAAATTCATGGTAAACCTATTTGGAGATAAAACAGCAAATAAATAATGTGCTAGTTTTATTTATTTTTTAATAATCTCCTTGTAGGATATTATAATTTCATTTATCACTGAAGCAAGCTTCAAGTATTTTAACATCCAATTAAAGATAGTAGGGTGTGCATTTACTTTTAGTTTGGCACTCTTTTATGTTTAAAATTCCTTAGTTTATGGCAGCAATGTCTTTGGATTAATTTTGAAAGATTTGTACTTATTGATATCAAGTTCAATATAACAATCTATTTGAAAAGTTTTGGATTTTATAAAAGCTACTAAAAATACCCTGTATTTATTTATTCTAGCACTAGGACAGCATATACTGTTATTAGAAATGTACTGCTACATAAACATTCTTTAATCTGAAATTCTATTTGCTTACTTAAGAGCATTCTATGTTCAATATTGTAGCTAAATTTCATTAAAGGAGTCTACTAACATTATATATTTTGAGTTTCACCAAATAATGTATTTTCCTATCATGTAGTATCAGCATATTATTTCCCGTATAAATATTCTATTAAATCTAATAACTTCCTGAACTGGTGATTGGTATGCTGCATGTAGATGTAGGGTCATTTCAAACTCACACTTTGCCATAGAAAATCACATCACTGCCTTAATATTATTGAAATATGTAATTCAATAATATGATGTGATTTTGTTGCCCAGATATGTACATATATCAATTAATCTAGTACTTAATACTATGATGTGAAAAAATTATACCAATGGAAAGGATATTTTTTTCCTAAAATTTAGAAATTCTTAGGTTTTAATTATGGACTTCCCTGGTGGCTCAGTTGGTAAAGAATCCACCTAAAGTGAATAAGGTTTAATTATATCATTAGTTCTGTCTGTAACATTTGAACATCCATTGTTTGCCATCTATTCTATATAAATCAAAATAACCTAAATATTTAGTACCAGAAAGTGATGGGTAAACATTATTTTCTAGTATTGTGTATGCACAAGTGCATTTTCTTACATTTGACTTTTTAATCAAAGTAATATATATATGATTAGCAATTGAGTAATAAAGAAAAGCTTATAATGAAAACCAAAGTTGCTGTCATCATCATCCCCTCAGTTTTGTTTCCCAAAAATAAACATTATTATGTCTCTAAACTGTTCTTTGTCAAGTTTCCTACCATCTCTTGGTAATAAGTATTTATTTTAAATACAGTCCCAAAAGCAGTTGATAACTTTTAAGTCTTGGAAAATGCTAAAATTAAATATACATAAGCTTTTCAGTAACAAGATTCTGGCACAAATTATTAATCTGTTTTCTTTAATTTATTTCTGGAAGCAACAAAGTAAAGCAGTATAAACTAGCAGTATAACGGGTTGAGCATAAATCTCCAAAATATCTGTTTTTATAATTAAAAATAATTGTATGTGCTGCTGTGAACTAAGTTCTGCAGTGTAATTAAACATATTTAACATATATTAACTCTATAAGTAATTTGCATAAATTATTGTGCTTAACAATTTTAGTGTACACCAGAGGATACTGTGATTTTTATCAATGCACTCTGTTAACTGAATGGATAATGATATGGTTTTAAAAGTTGAGACGTAATTATAAGCCCTTTAGAATCATCAAATGAAGAGTATTATAGGCTATTGGAATAATTTGCAAAAATTATAGGGAGAACTGCATGTGCTGTTTTGAAAGCTGAATTGAACTTCTATACCTAATCATCTGACAAATATTAACCATTCATTCATACTTTCTCAATGTTCCTTTCCAGATCTTTTACTTCTTATGCTAGGCTTTTATCCAGGGATTCAGTATTATGCATACACTTCTATATAATTAGAGTAAAATTTATCCTAATTGAAAACATAGAAAGAAATTCAAGTTTATGAGATACATGGTAGTACAATAAACCTAAATGCCTAAACTTGAGTTCTGATCCTTTTTTTTTTTTTTTTGATTACTAAGAGGTCAGTCCTTTTATAAAAACTGGCTTTAGTTTCCTCATCTTTATAAAAAGCGATAGACTTGGATTCATAGAAATCCAAAGAAGTCCCTTCAAGTACTTTATATAATCAGTCACAATTACTCTGTTTTATTTGTTATTCTAATATTTATTTTACAAAATAAGAAAGCAATGTCATCTCATCAAGTGCCTATACCATGGCACTTGATTGTCTAGAATGGAGACTTATCCACATAGCAACTCACGTTTTCTTTGGCTCACTCTATCACTCTTTCTTTCCCTCTGCAGAGGCAAAGCATTTTGTGGGTAGAGTATAAACTTGTCAGAGAGTATAGGAGACTACATGTATGACTGTGGGGCAACCACCACCTTCTTCCTTGTCTCAACCATGCCAAGAAGAGTGGATACCAGAAGTTTTCAAGCATTTTGGCTTTAGAAACCCGTTCCACTCTTAAAAATTAATGCAGACCCCCTAATGATTTTTTTTTACATAGTTTTAATCTAGCGATCTTTACTGTAGTATGTTAAAACAAAGGTCATTGGAAATAATTATTTTATTAATTCATTAAAATAATCTCATTAAATGCTAATATATAAATACATTTTTTATTGAAAAATTATCCTCTAAGACAGAAAGGTAAAGAAGGGCCTGGTTTTGCATTTTTATAGATTTCTATAGTGTCCGTGTTAATGGTAGGTAGGTGGTTTCTCATATCTGCTTCCAATCTACTGTAAAATTGTATGCCATGGAGCCTCTTGAAATCAACCCTGTACAATCCTAAAAGAATGAGGATGAAAAACGTTAAACAGTTCCTTAATGTTACAAAACATAGTCTGACGTCTCAGTTCTTCTGAAAGGGTTTAATCCCCAGGCCACACTTTTAAGAAATAGTGGTGTAGGGAAAGGCATGGAGATGAGATGCAAAATGCTGGGCTTTGAGTAGCAGAGTACCCAGGTAGGAAGTGGGGAGGAGAAATGGGCATTGTTTGACCAAGACCCAACCGTGAAGAACTTGTATACAGGTGTGCATATAATACGCCTGGTTTGTATTATCCTTCAGTTCTAAAAGGAAAAGCTACTTCAGAAATAAACATTTCAAATGTGTGAAGAATTAGTAATATATCTGAATTATAGAAATCCTATCTCTACCTGTACAAGAAAAAAAAAATCCCATGAATAGAATCACTATGTGATTAATTAAGTGGCTTTACTAGTTTTGTAAGGCTTTAAATATTATTATACTGCTTAAAAGGAACAAATCAGTGCTTGGAGAGATTTAACTAAAATAAATGAAAAAATTAGAAAGGAAATCAAGGTAAGCAAGAATTAACTTCCTACTCATTTACCAACAAAACTTACCAAGAGAGGAGCTGAGATTAAAGACAAAAATCTTGGAGACATAAGCAAATTTAAAGCAAATTAGATGAGCAGAACAGAAAACAAACAATTATCTGAGATTGCATAAAATGCTGGAATTTTAAATCAGGAATTTAAAATACCAAATTTAAAATCAGTATCTTCTTGTTCAGGTTTTCAATCTTGGTTAGAATCTGTAGAAGCCAGTCTTCTCTATCAACATGTAGTCAGCATTTGACATCTTAACTAAAGGAGATGTTTCAAAATCCTAGGATGATTTTCTTTTTTAAATTTAAAATGACGTGTAACATTATATTAGTTTCAGGTGTACAACATAATGATTTGACATTTCTATGCACTGTGAAATGATCATCACAATAAATCTAGTTATCACCTGTCACCATACAAAAGGAGTTATTTTATAAACTTTTTCTTATGATGAGGACTTTTAAGATTCACTCTCTAAGCAACTTTCAAATATGCAATACAATATTATTAACTATACTGTCACCAAGCTGTACCTTATATCCCCATGGCTGACTTTACTGACAGAAGTATGTGACTTCCCTTGACCCATTTTGCACACTCTTCACTCCTTTACTGGCAGCTGGTTTTGCCATAGACTTTTTGCACATTCCAAAACTTGAACTAGTTCCTTAAATTCATATTCAGAAAAGAGAAAAGCACCACTGATAACTTTCTAACAACACCAATGAACGTCTCTCATACTTACATAAATTATACCAAATCCTGAGTACTGTGTCTATATTAACCTCACTGACCTTCATAAAATATCCTGATGAGGACACTATTATTTTTCCCATTTTTAAAATAAGAAAACCAATCTATATGGCAATAGAAAGGCTGATCCAGGATTTGAACCTAGGAATCTGGCCCCAGAATATGAATAAGAACTAGGCAGTGACTAAATGTGAGTGATATACAACTGAATATGTAAAAGGTTATCAGGGAAAATTCCACAAGTCTAGAGAAGCCTACTTGTTTAGATTCTTGCTCTTAAGAATTTCCTTGAGTTGAGGTGGGAAGGAGGTTCAAGAGGGAGGGAACATATATATGTTTACATCTGATTCACTTAATTGTACAACAGAAACTTACAGAACGTTGTAAAGCAATTATATTGCAATTTTAAAAAATCCAAAAAAAAGAATTTCCTATAGCTGTTTTAGAACACCTTGGAAAGTTATGACCAACCTAGATAGCATATTCAAAAGCAGAGACATTACTTTGCCAACAAAGGTCCATCTAGTCAAGGCTATGGTTTTTCCTGTGGTCATGTATGGATGTGACAGTTGGACTGTCAAGAAGACTGAGTGCTGAAGAATTGATGCTTTTGAACTGTGGTGTTAGAGAAGACTCTTGAGAGTCCCTTGGACTGCAAGGAGATCCAACCAGTCCATTCTAAAGGAGATCAGCCCTGGGATTTCTTTGGAAGGAATGATGCTAAAGCTGAAACTCCAGTACTTTGGCCACCTCATGCTAAGAGTTGATTCATTGGAAAAGACTCTGATGCTGGGAGGGATTGGTGGCAGGAGGAGAAGGGGACGACAGAGGATGAGATGGCTGGATGGCATCACCGACTCGATGGGCATGAGTTTGAGTGACCTCCAGGAGTTGGTGATGGACAGGGAGGCCTGTGTGCTGCAATTCATGGGGTCGCAAAGAGTTGGACACGGCTGAGCGACTGAACTGAACTGAAACATTAACACATTGAGTATAAAGAATCTTGCCTATTTTGATCATTGAATCTTTAGAATCCACAACACTGATTAGCACAGAGCAAACTTTTTTAGTTGTTGAACTATAATTTCTTTAGAATGTTTTTAATAAATATTTGTGCATAAAAATAAGTGTAATCTTTAAACACAGAAAGTAGGTTTCAAAAATCTGGTGATGTGGAGCCACAGGGGTGGGGTTGTTTGTTTTGTTTTTACTCTTCAAAAACTCTATCTGTTGTCAATCATTACTGATTTCCAGGTGTCCTCACTCAATTACCCTTGAATTTTAATATTTATAAAATCACTTGTAAATCTTGTTAAAATGGAGTTTGTAATTCAGGAAATGGCAACCCACTCCAGTATTCTTGCCTGGAGAATCCCAGGGACAGAGGAGCCTGGTGGGCTGCTGTGTATGGGGTCGCACAGAGTCAGACACGACTGAAGCGACTTAGCAGCAGCAGCAATTCAGAGAGCTGGTGGAAGGCTGAGACTCTGCTCTGCATTTCTAAGTTCCCAGGTGAGGTTCAGTCTCAGTCAGTTCAGTTGCTCAGTCATGTCAGTCTCTGCAACCCCATGGGCTGCAGCACACCAGGCTTCCCTGTCCATCACCAACTTCCAGAGCTTGCTTGCTCAAACTCATGTCCATCGAGTCGGTGATGCCATCCAACTATCTCATCCTCTGTCGCCCCCGTTTCTTCCTGTCTTCAATTGTTCCCAGCATCAGTGCCAGGTGGCCAAAGTATTGGAGCTTCAGCATCAGTCCTTCCAACGAATATTCAGGACGGATTTCCTTTAGGATTGATTGGTTTGATCTCCCTGCAGTCCAAGGAACTATCAAGAGAGTCTTCTCCAACACCACAGTTCAAAAGCATCAATTCTTCAGCGCTCAGCTTTATTTATGGTTCAACTCTCACATCCATACATAAGTACTAGAAAAACCATAGCTTTGACTAGATGGACCTTTGTTGGCAAAGTAATGTCTCTGCTTTTTAAAAAGGTTAAGTCTATTTGTCTAATAACTACTCTTGTGTATCAAGGTCCTTATAAGCACACAATATGTGTGCCTTTCAAATTTCAGAAATTAAAGGGATGGCATGTCATAATAAGTAACAGATTTTAAACATGATATGCACCATAATTCTATTTTTTCATATACTCCCCTTCTCATTTACACTGTTGCCATTATTTTAGGACAAACTGAAAAGTGACATTTATCACTGCTACTGGAATGATTGTCACATGCAATGTTAAATTTTTCAAGCTTTACTGGGGACATACTGTGATGCTTTGTTTGGATATCTCCAACTGTCAATGTTTTTCCTATGACCTTTCCTATGGATTAAACACAAATAAACACATATTTAACAATTTGAAAAGGCAAGCTATCCTACAGTTAAAATTAGAATAGAAAATATAGAAACATGCACATCATCATTTTTTAGGTTCATTCATCATTTCAGGATTTAAATAGATAACGACTGTCCAAGTAAACAAAAAAGTAATCCTTTATAGTTTTCAAGAAATGTCAGGCTTGATTCCCTTTCTTTCATACATGTAAACAGAGTCCACAGAAAACTACTAAAGTAATTAGCATTTATTTAGCAAATACTCTTATTGCATTTAATTTGTCACAGGTAATATTCTAATTGTTACATGAATATTAAGTTGCTTAATATGCATGACATCCCAGCAAATAAGTACCACTATTATCTCTGTGTTTTATGGGTGATAAAAAACAAGGTAAAGGGAATTCATCAGCAGTCCAGTTAAGACACTGCTTTTAATGCCGAGGGCATGGGCTCAATCCTGGGTCAGGAAACTAAGATCTTGCAAGCCCTTTGGCCTTGCAAATATATACGTATATACCAAGGTAAAGTGAAATGAAAGACATAATCTAACATCTCATAGCTATTTGCTGTGATTTGAAACCAGGCAGTCTGGCCTCAGAATCTGTGGTCTTAAACACTGTACCGTTCTGTCTCCCTTTATGAATTTCTGAGGAAAATAAATATGTGAGATTTCCAAAGACTTGCAATATTATACCCAAATATATTTTCATTTAACCTCAAGACTCTTTTTGGCAATTTAGAGCATCACAAAGAAAGAGTAGCAAAAAAATACTTGGGATATAAAATGATTAGGGCTTCAAGAGTGGCAAGAGAAGGGTATGAGAGATACAGGAGGGCTATCTCATCTCTAACACAGTGTCCTTGGTTCACAGTACTTTGCTTTGAGCATACTCTGCTATGATGAACCAATCTACGAACTCTAGTGCCTGATACTACATTTTTTGTAGCTCTTTGAAATTTCAAAATTGATCTCCATTGTCCGTTAGACATCCCCACCTACCTTGGTACAGTGGTAATGCAAAGCAAATATGTCAAAATCTTGCACAAAATTATTTTTTTCCCCTGAAGCCTTGTGTTGGATAATGATGTTACCATCTGCTCATTAATATAATTAGGAATTTCAAAGATATCCTCAAAAATACTCTTCTTACGTTCATGTTATATTGAACTGTACAGCAACTAATATATTTTCTTTTTTCCTCTTTTTTAACTGGGTCGACCCAGAGGGATGGTATGGGGAGGGAGGAGGGGAGGAGGGTTCAGGATGGGGAACACATGTATACCTGTGGTGGATTCATTTTGATATTTGGCAAAACTAATACAATTATGTAAAGTTTAAAAATAAAATTAAATTAAAAAAAAAGAAATAGGTTATAAAGCTCCATGAATACCATATTAAACAGTTTGAAATATAGTATATCCAGTATTTCAGTTATGAATAGTACTTGGGAAATCAAGAAATATATTATTGATAATGCTAAGTAAAAAAAAAATTGTAGTAGTTAATTTACATTGCGTTAGGGTCAAGAATACAGCAAAGTAATTCAGATATATATATATATATATACACACACACACACACACACATATATTCTTTTCAGATACTTTTCCACTCTAAGTTATTACAAAATTTTGAATATAGTTACCTACACTATACAGTAAATCCTTATTGCTTACTTATTTTCTACATAGTAATGTGAATATATTAATCTCAAACTCCTAATTTATCCTCCTGACCTACTATCCCCTTTGGCAATCATAAGATTATTTTCTCTATATATATGAGTCTATGTCTGCTTTGCTAATAAATTAATTTGTATCCTTTGTGTAGATTACACATATATCTGATATAATATTTGTTTTTTCCTGTCTGACGTACTTCGCTTAATATGATAACCTTTAGGTCCATCCGTGCTGCTGCAAATAGCATCATTTCATACTTCTTTATGGCTGAATAATATTCCATTTTATACATGCATCGCATCCTCTATATCCATCTGTCGATGGACATTTAGGCTGTTCCCAGGTATTGGCCATTGTAAATAGTGCTGTTATGAATATTGGGATGCATGTACTTTTTCAGACTAAAGCATTTTTTTTCCCTGGATATATGTCCAGGAATGAGATTTCTGGATCATGTGGTAACTCTATTTTTAGTTTTTTAAGAAACTTCCATGACTATGCTCCATGGAGAAGGAAATGGTAACCTACCCCAGTATGCTTGCATAGGAAATACCATGGAGAAAGGAATGGGCTACAGTCCATAGGGTTGCAAAGGAGTCAGATACAAGTAAGTGACTAGACAACAAACAATACTGCTCTCCATACTGACTGTGCCAATTTACATTCCCACCAGTAGTGAGGGAAGGATTCATGTTTTTTTCACACCCTCTTCACCATATATTAGTTCAATTCAGTCACTCAGTCATGTGCGCTCTTTGCAACCCCATGAACCACAGCACGCCAGGTCTCCCTGTCCATCACCAACTCCAAACTCATGTCCATTGAGTGAGTGATGCCATGCAACCATCTCATCCTCTTTTGTCCCCTTCTCCTCCTGCCCTCAATCTTTCCCAGCATCAGGGTCTTTTCAAATGAGACAACTCTTTGCATCAGGTGGCCAAAGTATTGGAGTTTCAGCTTCAGCATCAGTCCTTCCAATGAACACCCAGGACTGATATCCTTTAGGATGGACTGGTTGGATCTTCTTGCAGTCCAAGGGACTCTCCAGAGTGTTCTCCAACACCACAATTCAAAAGCATCAATTCCTTGGTGCTCAGCTTTGTTTATAGTCCAACTCTCACATCCATAACTACTGGAAAAAGCATAACCTGACTGGACGGACCTTTGTTGACAAAGTAATGTCTCTGCTTTTTAATATGATGTTTAGGTTGGTCATAACTTTCCTTCCAAGGAGTAAGTGTCTTTTAATTTCATTGTTGCAATCACCATCTGCAGTGATTTTGGATCGCATAAAAATAAAGTCAGCCACTCTTTCCACCGTTTCCCCATCTATTTGCCATGAAGTGATAGGACTGGATGCCATGATCTTCGTTTTCTGAATGTTGAGCTTTAAGCCAGCTTTTTCAAACTCCTCTTCCACTTTCATCAATAGGCTCTTTAGTTTTTCTTTACTTTCTGCCATAAGGGTGGTATCATCTGCATATATGAGGTTATTGATAGTTCTCTCAGCAATCTTGATTCCAGCTTGTGCTACATCCAGCCCAGTATTTCTCACAATCTGCTCTGCATATACATTAAATAAGCAGAATGACAATATACAGCCTTGACGTACTCCTTTTCCTATTTGGAACCAGTCTGTTGTTCCATGTCCAGTACTCCTAAATATTTTAATGATGGCCATTCTGACTGGTCTGAGATAATAACCTCATTGTAGTTTTGATTTGCCTTTCTCTAATAACTAGTGGATATTGAATATCTAAAATGTCTGCCTGCAATGAGGGTGAGACCCGGGTTCAATCCCTGGGTTGGGAAGATCTCCTGGAGAAGGAAATGGCAACCCAGTCCAGTATTCTTGCCTGGAGAATCCCACGGATGGAGGAGCCTGGTAGGCTGTAGTCCATGGGGTCGCAAAGAGTCGGACATGACTGAGCGACTTCACTATCACTTTCGTTTGCCAGTTGACCATTTGTATGCCCACTTTCCCCACTTTCTTCAATTTAAGTCTTAATTTGGCAACAAGGAGCTCATGATCTGAGCCACAGTCAGCTCCCAGTCTTGTTTTTGCTGACTGTATAGAGCTTCTTGATCTGTGGCTGCAAAGAATATAATCAATCTGATTTTGGTGTTGACCATCTGGTGATGTCCATGTGTAGAGTGGGGAAAACCACTAGACCATTCAGGTATGACCGAAATCAAATCCCTTATGATTATACAGTGGAAGAGAGAAATAGATTTAAGGGACTAGACCTGATAGACAGAGTGCCTGATGAACTATGGACGGAGGTTCGTGACATTGTACAGGAGACAGGGATCAAGACCACCCTCACGGAAAACAAATGCAAAAAAGCAAAATGGCTGTCTGAGGAGGCCTTACAAATAGCTTTGAGAAGAAGAGAAATGAAAAGCAAAGGAGAAAAGGAAAGATATAAGCATCTGAATACAGAGTTCCAAAGAATAGCAAGGAGAGATAAGAAAGCCTTCCTCAATAATCAAAGCAAAGAAATAGAGGAAAACAACAGAATGGGAAAGACTAGAGATCTCTTCAAGAAAATCAGAGATACCAAGGGAATATTTCATGCAAAGATCAGCTCCATAACGGACAGAAATATTATGGACCTAACAGAAGCAGAAGATATTAAGAAAAGGTGGCAAGAATACACAGAAGAACTGTACAAAAAAGAGCTTCATGACCCAGATAATCACGATGGTGTGGTCACTCACCTAGAGCCAAACATCCTGGAATGTGAAGTCAAGTGGGACTTAGGAGGCATCACTATGAACAAAGCTAGTGGAATTAATGGAATTCCAGTTGAGCTATTTCAAATCCTAAGAGATGATTCTGTGAAAGTGTTGCACTCAATATGCCAGCAAATTTGGAAAACTCAGCAGTGGCCACAGGACTGGAAAAGGTCAGTTTTCATTCCAATCCCAAAGAAAGGCAATGCCAAAAAATGCTCAAACTACCACACAATTGCAT
This sequence comes from Bos grunniens, assembly GCF_055505025.1. Lineage (NCBI taxonomy): Eukaryota > Metazoa > Chordata > Mammalia > Artiodactyla > Bovidae > Bos > Bos grunniens. Next base: position 32,958,761 of record NC_141172.1, on the reverse strand, counting down.
TCATCTCACATGCTAGTAAAGCAATGCTCAAAATTCTCTAAGCCAGGCTTCAGCAATATGTGAACCTTGAACTTCCAGATGTTCAAGCTGGTTTTAGAAAAGGCAGAGGAACCAGAGATCAAGTTGCCAACATCCGCTGGATCATGGAAAAAGCAAGAGAGTTCCAGAAAAACATCTATTTCTGCTTTATTGACTATGCCAAAGCCTTTGACTGTGTGGATCACAATAAACTGTGCAAAATTCTTAAACAGATGGGAATACCAGACCACCTGACCTGCCTCTTGAGAAACCTTTATGCAGGTCAGGAAGCAACAGTTAAAACTGGACATGAAACAGCAGACTGGCTCCAAATAGGAAAAGGAGTGTGTCAAGGCTATATATTGTCACCCTGTTTATTTAACTTATATGCAGAGTACATCATGAGAAACACTGGGCTGGAAGAAGCACAAGCTGGAATCAAGATTGCCAGGAGAATTATTAATAACCTCACATACGCAGATGACACCACCCTTATGGCAGAAAGTGAAGAGGAATTAAAAAGCCTCTTGATGAAAGTTAAAGAGGAGAGTGAAAAAGTTGGCTTAAAGCTCAACATTCAGAAAACGAAGATCATGGCATCTGGTCCCATCACTTCATGGGAAATATGGGGAAACAGTGGGAACAGTGTCAGACTGTATTTTTGGGGGCTCCAAAATCACTGCAGATGGTGATTGCAGCCATGAAATTAAAAGACGCTTACTCCTTGGAAGGAAAGTTATGACCAACCTAGATAGCATATTGAAAAGCAGAGAGATTACCTTGCCAACAAAAGTCCATCTAGTCAAGGCTATGTTTTTCCAGTGGTCATGTATGGATGTGAGAGTTGGACTGTGAAGAAGGCTGAGCACTGAAGAATTGATGCTTTTGAACTGTGGTGTTGGAGAAGACTCTTGAGAGTCCCATGAACTGCAAGGAGATCCAATCAGTCCATCCTAAAGGAGACCAGTTCTGGGTGTTCATTGGAAGGACTGATGCTGAAGCTGAAACTCCAATACTTTGGCCACCTCATGTGTAGAGATGACTCATTGGAAAAGACCCTGATGCTGGGAGGGATTGGGGGCAGGAGGAGACGGGGACGACACAGGATGAGATGGCTGGATGGCATCACCGACTCAATGGACATGAGTCTGAATGAACTCCGGGAGTTGATGGATAGGGAGCCGTGGCATGCAGCGATTCATGGGGGTTGCAAAGAGTCGGACACAACTGAGCAACTGGACTGAACTGAACTGAACGGATGCCTACTTCGAGAAATGTCATTTTAGGTCTTGTGTTCATTTTTATTCATTTTCTATATTAAGTTGTATCAGCTGTTGAATGAATGATTAAATATGTTATGCCATCCAACCATCTCATCCTCTTTCACCCTTTTCTCCTTCTGCCTTCAATATTTCCCCGCATCAGGGTCTTTTCCAAAGAGTCGGCTGCAGGCTGATTCAATCAACATGAACTTGGGCAAACTCCAAGAGATGGACAGCGAGGCCTGGCCTACTGCAGTCCATGGCATTGCAGAGAGTTCTATATGACTTGGCAACTGAACAACATGAGCTGTCTGTATATTTTGGAGATTAAACCCTTGTTGGTAGTATCAACGGCAAACATTTTCTCTCTGGAGGTTGCCTCTTCGATTTTTTTTGGTTTATTTACACTAATATTAAGGTAGCATACAACACCAGCTGAAGTCCTCATCATCTCTCCTTTGGATCACTGCAGCATCATCCCAGTTTCTCATGGCTTTAACTTTTCCAATTATTTTTTTATATACTCATCAGACCTGCTTTTCTAAAGCACATATAGACAGTCTTAAGACTTGTTAGCTTAAAGACTTTTGTTGTCCACTCTCTGCTTATAGATTAAGCCCAAATTGCTTATGAGGTTTATAAAGGCATTTCTAATTTAACCTTAGACTATATTTCAAGCCACAGTCTCAACTATTTATTTTCCAAGCAGTTATACAAATTCCTTACTTCAGCAAACAATATCCTTTAAAATTTTCTTAATATATATCTTTTGTCCTATCCAAATGTTCTTGTATACATTTTAGCTTGACAATTTTTATTCACCTTTCAAGACAATAGCTTATACATGAAGCATTTTCCTACCTTCCCTAGAAAAATAAATTTTATCACTCTGATTTCCTGTTGTACTTTTAATGTACACTGTACATTATGGCCTTCTAGCAGGTAAGGAGATCTCTCACAGACAAATGAATTTTAAAAAGTGAAAACAAATAATTTGGCTTAATCAATGATTTTACATTAATAATGTATTTCATAAATTTGTACATAATAAATGATAAATTAACTACATATAATATTAATTACAATAAATAATAGTATGACATTTTTGGCTCACACACCCTTATGTCAATGATTTCTTCCTTTTGCACGAAAATGAATATTATTTGTAGTTAGCAAAACAATGGCAGTAAAAATACATTGATAGTATCATAAATCCCAAGAATATCCTCTGCTCTATTCCCTTTATTCTAGCCAGAGAGAAAAACAAGCAGTCAAATGCAGGTTGGTGTAGGCTGTTGACTGCCAAGAAAAAAGAAAAGCTACTCATGTTGAGTTCAACATGAATTTCATTATCAGGAATGTGCTAAAAAACCCACTGTCAGTGTCACAGTCCTTCTGTAGGTGGTTTGTCTGATATGTGGGAGGCTCATCTTTGGTACAAACATGCTATAGTGCTGCTGATACATGTTGCTATGATATATACTTCCCCTTGCCATCTATAAACACAGGTGGCTCCTACTTTGTAGTATGATCTGGAAACTCAACTGGAGAGAAAACAATAGCAAACAAATGACCTCTTTCCACAGTGGCTACATATGTCCAGATTTGAAAGCTTATATGTGAGAGGCTCATTGAAATTAAGACTTTACAGTTATCATCTCGACCTCTAGATGGCGATGCAACATCAGTTTGGCATTACTATTATTACTTCATATCCCCGGAGTTCCACTTCATAGTTCTCCAGGATGTGGAAAACTACAGAAAGAGCAGGCTATCCCAAAGTGAAAGAAAATCTATTAGTTGGGTATTTTGGAGGAGCAAAGTGGAGAGCTGTAGTGAATGGTGTACCTAACACTGTATAAGGTGTTGTTACTGATGTGTGCTAAGACACACAATACAATTCCTATATTTTATATTTTGATATTTTCATGACTGTAATCATGGGAATTTTCAAACTTATTCAGAAGTAGAGTGAATGATGTAATGAACTTCCGTATGCTCATAACTCAGCTTGAGAAATTATCAACACATGACCTATCTTATTCTTATTTACTCCCACACACTTACAACATGGTTTGCTACCACACACATGAATTCATTAAAAACCTCAGCATTTCCCTCAACATGATGACTCTGTGAAAATATTTCTACCTTTGAAGAAAATACTAAAGATGTAGAAATTAGTAAAAGAGCAAGAGGGGATCCTCTTGGATCTATTTCTTGATCTGGGTGGTAAATACAAGGGTGGGTTTGTGTTAGTCAATCAATTGTGACCGACTCTTTGTGACCCCATGGACTGCAGCTCACCAGCCTCCTTGTCCATGGGATTTTTTAGGCAAGAATAGTGGAGTGGATTGCCATTTCTTTCTCCAGGGGATCTTCCTGGCCCAGGGATTGAACCCAGGTCTCCTGCACTGCAGGCAGATTTTTTACTGACTGAGCTACCAGGGAAGAATAGGTGGGTTTGTTTTGCTGTAATTTACCTAGTTATAGACTTTGTGTTTCTCTGTGTGCATATTTTATTTTCAAGAAAGGAAAGAAAAAAAAAAAACAATCAGGAAAGGGACACAAGCATTATAAACACTGGCCTCTCGACAGAAACGTAGTCGCTCATCCTTACTTCATGGGAAACTACAAAATTTAGGGAGAAATTAAGGAGAAAGCTAAATTGTGCCAAAGCTGTCCACAGAGATCCTTGACAATTGCCTCAGGAAAAGCTCTTGAAGGCTCAGAAAGTCATTTTGATTCTTGTTTAAGTGGAAGAAGTAGAAGAATGAGCATATCCACTCACCTGCCTACACCTTTATCTACTGTGGTTTCCCTGGAGACAGCCACTGCCATTGTTATGCTTTATGGGGACAAGAACCACAAACACTTTACTGAAGTGAAGTCACGATGGACGTCTCATCTCTTGGAAACTCACCAGGAGGATAAGTAATAAGCCAGAAGGCAAATAAATGTGCAATCAATGAAAAAGTAGGAAGACATGAAGGGGATCATAAAGAACAGAGGAGAAAAATAAGAAGGTGGTGGAAACAATACAGAAGCCGCTCTCCTTCACCCCAGAAGCTTTCCTTTACTACCCCCACTGACTCTCCTCTCCTTGAAACTTATAGAGTGTTCAAAGTACTATTTTATGTCAAGACGGGTATAACAGGATGCAGAGAATACCTGTTTATATTCAGATAAATCTTGACTGGAACCTTGAGGAAAATACTTAACCTTCTTGTTTTAGCTCATCTGTAAAATGGGGTTAAATATTTTCTTTTCAGCAATATTTTGATTATTAAAGATATATAATATAATACCAGTACATTTCTATTAATCAATTAGTAACAACTATGATGATAGGGATTAGATTTGTTAATACCATCTCCATACCTAGGAATAAACCAGTGTAACAGCAGGTGTTAACCAATGCCTTTTAAGCTTGAGAGACAACTGTGGTTTGAGTGCAAGTGAAGCCATTAGGGAGTTTGAGCCTTAGGGGCTGTGAATGCTGTCTTTGGGTTTCCCTGTTAGCTCAGTTGGTAAAGAATCCACCTGCAATGCAGGAGACCCTGGTTCAATTCTTGGGTCAGGACGATCTGCTGGAGAAGGGATAGGCTACCCACTTCAGTATTGCTGGGCTTTCCCTGTGGCTCAGCCGGTAAAGAATCTGCCTGCAATGCGGGAGACCTGGGTTTGATCCCTGGGTTGGGAAGATAAGAGAAAGGTTAGCCACTCCAGTATTCTGGCCTGGAAAATTCAACAGAATGTATAGTCCATGGGGTCACAAAGAGTCAAACACGACTGAGCGACTTTCACTTTCACTCTGCTGTCTTTGTAACATATTGATAAGTCCTTTGTAAAATATGAGAGATGAAAAGTATGATCCCTCTTCTATATATGGTGTGTCTATTAGTGTATTTCACTAAAAATGACTCATTTTACAATTTATTAAAAAGGAAGGTAAGTATAATACAAAAGAAGTCATCTGACTCATAGGTAGCAGATGCTACATATTTTCTACAAATATTTAATGGGAGATTTAGAGATGCTTGACTTCTCCGGAAATGATGCAATATATAGTTCGGTTTCCCCTCTATTTCTATTTTAAATTAGCTACTGAAATGAAATAACACATGATTGACAAAAAACATAATATTTCACCTTTTTCAGAAATAAAATCATTCCAATAGATTTTATATAAATGGAGATCAAAGGTGCTCTGATAAGAGCGATATAGTCCAAGTAATAGAGCTTTAATGCAGGATAAATACACTAGAGAGAGTGGAGAGTGCTGTAATTGAGTATAGTTGTTCAGTCACTAAGTCATGTCTGACTCTTTGCAACCCCGTGAATTGCAGCATGCCAGGTTTCTGTGTCCTTCACTATCTCCCGTTGTTCAACTAAACTCACAGCTATTGAGTCAGTGATGCCATCTAACTATCTCATCCTCTCATCCCCTTCTCCTCCTGCCTTCAATCTTCTCCAGCATCAGGGTCTTTTCCAATGAGTTGTCTCTTTGCATCAGGTGGCCAAAGGATTTGAGCTTCAGCTTCAGCATCAGACCTTCTGGTGAGCATTCAGGGTTGATTTCCTTTAGGACTGACTGGTTTGATCTCCTTGCTGTCCAAGGGACTCTCAAGACTCTCCAAGACAAATTCAAAATATCAATTATTTGGCACTCGGCCTTCTTTATGGTTCAATTCCCATATCCCTACATGACTACTGGAAAACCATAGCTTGACTATACAGACTTTTGTTGCCAAGATGATGTCTCTGCTTTTTAATATGCTGTCTAGGTTTGTCCAAGGAGAAAGTGTCTTTTAATTGCATGTCTGCATTCATGATCTGCAGTGATTTTGGAGCTCAAGAAAATAAAATCTGTCATTGTTTCCACTTTCCCCCCATCTATTTGCCATGAGGTGATGGGACCAGATGCCATGATCTTAGTAAAGGAGTAGTACTAGAGAATATTTTTCTCTCTTAAATTGTGATCCCTTGATATTAGTTTTGCTTATGGGAAAGATCTATAACAACCATTATATACAGTCAAGTATAAACCAATTCTTCTACAGACATATGATTGTGTTAGCATTACAAAACAAAGCCTGGTCATATTTTAGACCCATTTTGCAATGGCAGTGAAAGGACATGCAACACATCATGATATAGAAGTTAAAAGATTACAAGAAGAAACTTAGAAACATGGTTACCTAAACAAATTGGTGATTTTCTTGAGCTTAAAAAATATAAATAGCCAGAGACTATGATTAAACAGTAAAACACAACAAGATAGGAACATCACACTCTTTTTAGTGGCTTCAGTAGCATTTGTGGTGCAAAATGTGTTTTTATTATACAGGATAATATAAAACAATTGAGGCCATAGCAGCACATGCCTCAACTCACATATGTAGCATGGTAAAAAACTGTCCTAAACTTGGATTAAAAGACCCACACACAGAAGAACCAAGAGAATATTATCTTTAGTGAAGCAAATCAGACAAAGAAAGACAAATACTGTAATTTTTCACTTACATGTGGAAGCTTAAGACTAACATGAATAAATTTATATGCAAAACAGAAATAGACTCACAGATGTAGAAATTAACTTATTATCAAATAGGAAAGGAGATGGGGGATTTGGGATTAACAGTTATAAAATACTATGTATAAAATAGATAATCCACAAGGATATACTATATAGCACAGAGGAGATAGCCATTATCTTGTAATAACTTTTAGTAGAGCATAATCTGTAAAAATACTGAATTGCTATGCTGTATACCTGAAACTAATATAATATTATAAATCAATGATACTGCAATAAAACAAAAGATTCACAGATTATTTCTTGTGTTGCCATTTGTTAGCTACTTAAACTTGTGCAAACTATTTTGCTTCTTGGATTTTGTGATTTCTGCTTAATCACAAAGTGTTCGTGCCTCAACAAATACTTTCTAAAATTCTTAGCAGATTTAATGTTTTAGGGTTCCATTATCTTTGTACTGTATTCAGCTAGCACACAGCATCTACTTTTCTAGAAGATTGAATGTCAAATGACAAGTATGCTTCGATTTTATTAGCCAGGAGTCTAGTGTCCTAGTCCTGGTGGTGTGGTGGTAACTAAGGTGTCTAAGTGCAGAGAAAGAGAACAAAGAAAGCAGGTGATATCTGGTTGCATTTCTATAAATAGCTGCAATTGTTTAAGAAGCTCCTAACATTGCCTTTGAAAGACAAGCATTTGCTCTGTGTCTAAGAGTGAGACTAGTGAAAATGACTCTGGATAATCTTATAAGAAACACACCTCGTAGGAAAACCTCCCTTTGGGATATCCTCCCCTTTCGTTTACTTCTTTTAAATAGTAACAGTGACTTCTGCTCACCTACCCCCCATTTTCTGTCTCTATGAATTTATCCCACAGGAATAAAACATGCTGGATTCTGACTCACACACACAAAAAATGTATAATTCACCAATATTCTCCAAAAGAACACAAATAAGTGAACTACATACACAGTACTTCAGAATATTTTCAAATGAACAACAAAAAATAACTTCTCAATTAAGGCTTAAGAAAACACAGGTAGCACGTTATATCAAAGGAAACAGAGGATTAAGAGAAGAGCAATAAGGACAGCCAGTGCTTAATTATGGGTCACGCATCGTTCTAATACTTTACACAAATTATTTCATCAAGTATTCAGAGCCACACTATGAGGCAGACACTAACATTGTCCCTATTTCCCACAGGTTGAAACTGAGGCAAAGAAAGATCAAGTGGCTTGAATGAGGTCCTACAGCTCAGAATGGCAGATAGGACTTGAACAAGAGACTCCAACCATGACACCATGCTGCTTCTCAGCAGACTGTTGTCAAGGCACACATTTTCAGAAGATTCTTTGTTTTCATTCTTCTTCAAATGTTCTATCACCTCTGATTTCTTTCTTTCTTCTCTTAAAAAAAATGAATCAATGAAAGGAAGAATCACAACATATGTTCACTAGCAAGTCACATAACCAACTGAGAGTGAACATACTAATTTACTTTTAAATGGAAGCTTCTAAGACCATGAAATGTTTTACTTTCTTGCAGGCAATTCCATTTTTAGTGTAAGTATTCACTGACACACTACAATACTTTTCGTTTCACGTTGAACTAAAAATCAAATAGTTCTCTACTATATTTCTGCATGTTTGGTCTTGGGAAACGTTTCTGGAGAATTTTAAAATATATTGAATTGAACTAATCAACAATTAAAGAAGACAATTTTGCACTGAGGTCTGCCTATGAAATTTCTGTAGACAGAACAAGTTTTACTTATGTAACTGTACTCAGAACTTTTCAAAAATGTACTGTGTTTAAAAGTTGATATATTAAGAAGTCAGCATGTTTTCTTAAATATTACACATAAGCAAATGGATTCTAATAGGCAAAATAACTTACATGATTAAGTAGATAGCAAATGGAAAAATAAGAATGTGTGTGCATGTGTGTGTTTATGGCAAAAATCCATATATTCACCTTTTTTTTTCCATTTTGAAATGCATTAATGTATCTGCTTTATTAAAACTGTCTACCCTACTCTCATATTTTTGTTGTTCTTTTTATTTGAATTTTTGATTTCTTTAGTTGAATTTTGTTGATTTTTATTCTTTCGTCATTGACATTTAAAAATGTTTCAGCTATAAACATTATGTTCAACCTTGGTTGTACCCTGGAATCTTTGATATAGAATAATATCATTAATTTTCTTTTTTTCTAGTTAGCTTGTAAAAGAATGAATGAATGAATAAGTATGCATATACTAATAAACAGTGACTGAGGAAAAGTTTTAAACTTTCAAAACAGCTCTTAGTAGTTGATATTTAGTTTTATTACCTATTTCTAAATTTTATTTATTTATTTTTATTGAGTATTGTTGATTTACAATGTTATATTGGTTTCAAGTATACAGCAAAGTGACTCATTTTACATACATTTTTCAGATTAGTTTTCCTTATAGGTTATAACAAAATATTGAGTATAGTCATTATGGATATAGTAGATTCCTTTTATTTATCTATTTTATATACAGTAGTGTATATCTATTAATCCCAAACTTCTAATTTATCCCTCCTCCACCTCCTTCCCCAGCAACCATAAATATGTTTCCTATGTCTGTGTTACCCATTTTAAATTTTATTTTATTTTATTTTTTGTCTTTTGGAAAGTTTATGGGAATTCTTTGTGCTCTAATGTATGAACAATCTTTAAAAATATAGTGAAGACATTTTTATTTCCTGCACATAGGCTAGATATTTATCAGTAATAGTAGTATATAATTACATATTACACTATTCATGTCACTGTATCCAGTCATTTTTATATTTACGTATTTTAAATAGATATTCATAAGAGTGTACAGGGTGTGACATATCCTCCTGCTTCTGTTTTCCCTTTAATTTCCAGAAATTTTGCCTAGATATTTTTAATGTAACTCAGTATTTAAAATAGTTAATGACAGCTATCTGAATTTTAGTTCAGACCATTTATTAGTAAAAGGGGTTCTTCTTATTTATTTTTGTACTTTTTACCTTGCATTCAACTTTGCTTATCCTTATCACTTTTCATCCCCATACCTTTCTCCTTTGCCTTTTGCACTGCTGTCTTTCCAGTTATTCTAAACCTTTACATATATGATTACGTCCTCAGCACTTAGCACAGCGCTGGTTCATGGTGGGCACATAGCATGTTACAAAATGGATGAATGCAAGTTTCAGTCATTTCATAAGTTTTCAATAAGCTAACATTTCCATCAATGTTTAAATGTGTAAAACCTCATTATAAAAGTACACTAGAATACGGCTAACCATAGGACTAAATGTATACATAATGTTTATTTTCATAATTTAAAATTGATACATTTTATAAAAATTCAATATAAAGTAGTACCTATCTACTGAGTTAAAAATGAGGTTGATATACTTAGATTGCGAGTAAATTCAATAAAACACTAAACTTCACAGAGTCCAATATGAGACTGAATTTGATAAAATCATTTGAATTCAGTCTATTTATGTTTTCAAATAATTTCTCTTGTTTTCTACACTTGTGAAACCCCTGGCATCTCACTTGCAGATGTATTTAAAAACAACTAACAGCTCAGCTGGAATTCTATCACCTCAGCTAGCTTTGTTCTTAGTAATGCATTCCAAGGCCCACTTGACTTCACATCCCAGGATGTCTGGCTCTAAGTGAGTGACCACATCATCATGGTTATCTGCAAGAAACACAGAAGAACTGTACACACACACACACGCACACACGCACACAGACACACACACACACACAATTATCAATGACCTGGATAATCACTATGGTGTAGTCTCTCACCTAGACCCAGACTTTCTGGAATGGCAAGTGAAGTGGGCTTTAGAAAGGTTCACTAAGAACAAAGCTGGTGGAGGTGATGGAATTCCAGTTGTTCTATTTCAATTCCTAAAAGATTATGCTGCTAAAGTGCTGCACTCAACATACCAGCAAGTTTGGAAAATTCAGCAGTGGCCACAGGACTGAAAAAAGTCAGTTTTCATCCCAATTCCAAAAAATGGCAATGCCAAAGAATGTTCAAACTACCACACAATTGTGCTCATTTCACATGCTAACAAGGTAATGTTCAAAATCCTTCAAGATAGGCTTCAACAGTACATGAACTGAGAATTTCCAGATATATAAGCTAGATTTAGAAAAGGAACAGGGACCAGAGATCTAATTGCCAACACTCGTTGGATCATAGAAAAAGCAAGAGAATTCCAGAAAAAAAAAAATCTTCTGCTTCATTGACTATACTAAAGCTTTTGACTGTATGAATAACAACGAACAGAAAAATTCTTAAAGAGATGGGAATAGCAGACCAACTCACCTGCCTCCTTAGAAACTTGTATTTAGATGAAGAAGCTACAGCTAAAACTGTACATGAAACAATGGACTGGTTCAAAATTAGGAAAGGCGTACGTCAAGGCTGTATTTTGTCACCCTGCTCATTAAACTTCTATGCAGAGAACATCATGCAAAATGCCAGGCTGGATGAATTACAAGCTGGAATCAAGATAGCCAGGAGAAATATCTCAGATGGTAAAGAATCTGCCTACAATGTGGGAGACCCAGGTTTGACCCCAGGTTAGGAGTATACCCTGGAAGGGAAATGGCAAGCCACTCCAACATTTTGCCTGGAGAATTCCATGGACAGAAGAGCCTGGATGGCTACTGTCCATAGGGTTGTAAAGAGTTGAAAATGACTGAAGCAACTGAGCATGCATGCAGATGACACCACCCTTATGGCAGAAAATGAAGAGGAACTAAAGAGCCTCTTGATGAAGGTGAAAGAGGAGGGTGAACATGTGGTTTAAAACTCAACATTCAAAAAGCTAAGATCTTGGCATCCAGTCCCATCACTTCAGGACAAATAGATGGGGAAAAAGTAGAAGTAGTGAAAGGTTTTATTTTCTTGGGTTCCAAAATCACTGCAAACGGTGCCTACAGCCATAAAATTAAAGCCCATTTTCTTCTTGGAAGAAAAGCTATGACAAATCTAGAAAGCATATTAAAAAGCAGAGACATTCTTTGCCGACAAAGTTCCATCTAGTCAAAACAGTGGTTTTTCCAGTAGTCATATATGGATGTGAGTGCTGAACCATGAAGAAGGCTGAGTGCTGAAGAATTGATGCTTTCAAACTGTGATGCTGGAGAAGACGCTTGAGAGTCTCTTGGACAGCAAGGAGATCAAACCAGTCAATCCTAAAGGAAATCAACCCTGAATATTTATTGGAAGGACTGATGTTGAAGTTGAAGCTCCAATACTTTGGCCACCTAATATGAAAAGCCAACTCACTGGAAAAGACTCTGATACTGGGAAAGATTGAGGGTAGTAGGAGAAGGGGACGAAAGAGGATGAGATGATTGGATGGCATCTTTGACTCAATGGATGTGAGTTTGAGCAAACTCTGGGAGATAATGAAGGAACACGGAAGCCTGGCATGCTGCAGTCCATGGGGTCATAAAGAGTTGGACATGACTGAGCAATTGAACAACAACAAATGCCTTGCCCGTATATTTATCCATCATTAACTGGATCATCATTTTACTATGAACTAGTATGGAAGTACATGAAATAAGTAACATAGACTGGATCTTTAGTTAACATAATGACTTTCATTTGTATCATTTCTTTTTAGATTCCACATATAAGTGATGTCATATGATATTTCTTCTTTTCTTACTTACTTCACTTAGTCCGACGATCTCTAGATCAATACAAATGAACTTATGAAATAGAGACTCACAGACTTAAAGAATGAACTTATGATTGCTGTGGGGAAGGTTGAGGGCAAGAGACAGTTAGGGAGTTTGGGATGGGTATGTACACATTGCTATATTTAAAATGGATAACCAAGAAGGACCTACTGTATAGCACACGAAACTCTTGTTCAATATTATGTGGCAGCCTGGATGGAAGGGGCATTTAGGGGAGAATGGATGCGTGTTTATGTATGGCTGAGTTCCTTCACTGTTCACCCGAAACTATCACAGCATTGTTAATTGGCTATATCACAATACAAAATTAAAAGTTTAAAAACAAAAGAAGATAATGCCTTTCAACCACTATGTGCAGCCAAGGAAAGAAAGGAGTCTTGCTTCCTGGCCTGCTGCAGTTTACATGGTCACAAAGAGTTGGACACAACTTATCAACTGAACAACAACAACAACCCATATCCATAAAACACCATGAAGATCTTTACTTCAGTTCCTGTTTTCTTGCTCCTTCTTTAAACAATATTAATTCCACTTACCCTTGTTCAAACATCACTCTTTATAGCCTTGCCATATTTCTCAGTTTACTTAAACATTAGAAGATACCAAGCCCACATCTGCACATGTCACCAACCTGCCAGAGCTGAGTAGCAGCTGCTCTCTGGGGCCATAAGTACACTTCTACTTTGCCATTTCACTCCTGACCTGCTTCATTTATTTCCATTATCATCATGTTCCTTCAGGTTATTGAGGTCACAGTCATCACAGAAAATCTAGCCTCGTGCTTGATCTGCTTTTCTTCACAAACATCTTTGCTTTTGTCAAGACTTATCTGTCTTCATTTATTGTAGATAGTTCCTATGCTTCTTTAGCTGTGAGATATTTTTAAATGGTTATGTAGAAATGGGGATTTTTTAGAAATCTGTTCTCGAAGATATTGTGTTCTCTAAATATTAAATACTACTTTAGAAGAGAGTTTCTCTTTCTGGTCATCAGAGGACTCTTAAATTAGTTTATGCTACAGAATCTAAGTCACAAGCATTGATGCCATTAAGCTAGAATACAGACGTTTTTGACTTCCCTGGTGGTGCAATGGATAGGAATCTACCTGCTAATGTGGGGTACACTGGTTTGATCACTGGTCCAGGAAGATTCCACATGCTGTGGAGTAACTATGCCTCTGAACCGCAACTACTGAGCCTACGCATTCTAGAGCTGGTGAGCCGATACTACTAAAACCCATGCACCTTCAAGCCTGTGCTTGGCAACATGAGAAGCCACCACAATGAGAGACCCATGCACCTCAGTGAAGAGTGGACCCCACTCGCTGCAGCTCAAGAAAGCTCACACAGAGCCACAAAGACACAACACAGCCAAAAATATAAATAAATAAATAAAATTACTAAAAAAAGATAGAGATAGAGAATATCAAAGTTTGAATTTGTGGGCAAGTGTTATGCAATCATTATGTTTATGGTTGGTTTCAATAATACTGCTTTATCTAGAGATTCACTGTGTATATAAATGTGACTCTTCCTGATGAATGCCACAGCTTAGGCAAATTAGTTAAATAGAAGCACCCAGCCTCCTCCTCCCCACTCCCGGCTCTTTCAGGGAAAGGCCAGTGCAACAGGAAAGCACTTTTTCACATCTGTTTGCTCCATCTGCTGACAATGACCCATAGGAAGACTATCACTACCTTGACCAAATGAGTGAGACCCTGCACACCTCAGGGCCCTATGAACTGCTAGATCCCCCTGAATTAGAAAGACCAAAATTCTTAATCTTGCCAGGGCTCAGAAGCTTCTTCCTTTCTCTTGTTCATTTGAAGATAGGTGGAAGGTTGTAATAAAGTGATTTTGTTTTCCACAAAACTTCTAGTTCTGCATTCCCTGTGCTTTGGTTTACTTATTAGAAAGGAGACCTTTACTTAGTTTAAAATGAGGACATTCTTATTGTACAATCAGTTAACTTCGTTTTTTCCTGGTAAACATATACGTGACTGTTTGCAAACAATACTGAAATAATTTGTGAGTTCTTAGTAATTACAGACAGTTTTTAAATTTTGAAATCTGAAAATTTACTCTATATCCCCAAATGTGAAATTGCTATGAAAGAACAGCTTGAATCTTTTGAATGATGAATTATTGAAACTTCCCAAGTGGCTCAGTGGTAAAGAATCCTCTTGCAATGCAGGAAACATGGGTTTGATTCCTGGATCAGGAAGATCCCTTGGAGGATGGCATAGCAACCCACTCAGTACTCTTCCTCGGAAAATCCAGTGAACACAGAAGCCTGGCTGACTACAGTCTATGGGGTCTCAAAGAATTGGACATGACTGAGCAACTGAGAATGCATGCACAGATTTACAGATCTGGGTTGCTTACATGAGAATGGATTCCTTATGTAAATTAGCTGAATCAATGATGGATGCTCAACTTTGAAAGAAACAGACTACTCAGTTTGTTTGTTTGTTTGTTGTTCTTTTTCTGTTCAATAGAATAGATATTTCCAGATCAAAGCTAACTGGGCTATTCTGTGAGCAAGTGAGTAAGTATTCATTCTAAGTAGAGCAGCGGACTTGTATTATCATGTTGCTGGACCAAAGTGATACTGGGTGCTACAAATTATTTAAATAATGCTTTTGGGGATAATTCTATGAATATATAATTAGATTTATTTTAAAACTCTAATCTTTTTATTTCTTTTTACTCTCTACATTATTATGTGTATTACTGCTATAATTTCACAAGTTACAATATTCCTGCATGTCCTCTCAATTTTATAATGCTCAGACTACCTAAATGTCACTTCAACCTGTTTACAGCAAATAAGAAGAGGACATCTGAAATGTATTCTTAAATACTCTCTAATCAGACATGTGATGAATCCCAAAGCAAAACCATTTTAGTGTGTCCTATACTTGCTAATAAGATTCCCTTGGAAATAACAAACAGAACAGTTCAGTAATTTAAAAACTGGCACATTATTGCTTTAATAGGAACTGTGAATATTTTATCACCATAATCCCCAATGAATAATTCTGCTTTGTTACTTTCCCTTCAAGGAGAAGAGTACTTGAAGTTATGATATGCAATGATAGAATCTCTTGAAAACCTTTGAGATCTTTTACCAAGTGACTGAAAATCTTGGATATTCTCCTCAGAATATTAAGGGATAGTGTTTAAAACATGAAGTGATTATTTGTCAAAATTCTCTAAATATTGAGATTAGCTTATTGTGCCCTATTTTGAGTTTGCATTTTATCTTCTCATTTATTTCAAATCTGTTGCATACAAAATAGCCTTCTTTTAAGTCTCCAGGATTTCTTCATTAACATTTTCCTGTGCATTTTGTTATAATGTCGTACATTCTTATTTGCACATTTCCATCAAAGACACTTTATTGAATATCTACTATGGCAGAGAAAGAAACGTTCACCAAATATTGCATGTGCTTACCTCTTGCACATTCTGTAGAGGTTATAAGACTAAATAAAGCCGATGTGCGATGAGCCAAAGTAATGTCTTTTATATGAGATAGTCTTAATTGCAGATACACTACCTGTATGTTCTTTATTTTTTCCTGCTTTATTGCAGCATGATAACGTGCAACACTAAGTTTAAGGTGTGCAATGTGCTGATTTGATACAACTATACATGTAAAAAATTATCACAGTAGAATTAGTTAACACTTCTATCACCACACAAAATTACTATTTCTTTTCCATAACGATAATATTTATAATTTATGGTCTTAGTGTTTTTAAGTATACAATACAGTACTGTCAGTCAAAATTACCATTCTGTACATTAGATAACCAGAGATTGTTTATCCTACACCTGAAAGTTTAAACCCTTTGACAGACATGTCCCCATTTTCCCTGTGTCTCAGTCCCTGAAAATCACCATTCTACTTTATGTTTCTATGAGTTTGGATTCTTTAGATCCCATATATAAGTGGTACAGTGTATGTCTTTATCTGTCTAATTTTGCCTGGTGTAATGCCCTCATGATCCACCTATATTGATATAAATGGCCAAATTTCCTTCTTTCTTATGGCTGAAAAATATTCCATTGTGTGTGTGTGTGAGTATGTATATTTCTACATACACATGTATATATGTATAAATGTATACAAACATGTGTATGTAAGCATGTATGTATATACACATTTATGTCCATATACATGTATGTGTGTACATATATGTGTGTGTGTCACATATTTTTATCATTGATCCAATAATCTACTCACAGGCACTTGGGTTGTTTCCAGATATTGCTATTGTAAATAATGATGCAATGAACTTGGGAGTACACATATCTCTTGATATGTGTATCAAGAGATAATTTTACTCTCCCGATTTCGTTTTCTATGGATACATACTCATAAGTGAGACTGCTGGGTCATACAGTAGTTCTAGTTTCAATTTCTTGAGAAATCCCCATATTGTTTTCCATAGTGGCGATACCAATTTACATTTCCACCAACAGTGTACAAGGGTTTCCTATTCTCCACATCCTCCCCAATAATTGTTATCTATTTTCTTTACTGATGACAGCTATTTTAGCAGATATAAAGTGATACCTCATTGCGGTTTTGATTTAGATTTCCCTGGTGATTAGTGATGTTGAGTATCTTCTCATGTATATGTGCTCAGTTCTCAGTCCTGTCTCTTTGCAACCCCATAGATCATAGCCTGCCAGGCTTCTCCATCCATGGAATTTTCCAGGCAAGACACTGGAATTGGTTGCCACTTTCTACTCCAGGGCATCTTTCCAATGCAGGGATCGAACCTGCATGTCCTGTGCCTCTTACATTGGCAGGCAGACCCTTTACCACTGAGCCATCTGGGAAACCCACCTTCATGTACATATTGGCAATTTCTATGTCTTATTTGTTTTTTGGTTTGTTTATCTGCTTGTCTGTTAGTTATTGAGTTGTATAAATTCTTTATATATTTTGGATGTTAACTTCATAAATTATAAATGGTTTGCAAATATATTTTTCTTTCTGTAAATTGCTTTTGCATTCAGCAATTGTTTCTTTGGGCTTCCCTTGTACTCAGTTGGTAAAGAATCTGCCTGCAATGTGGGAAGCCAGGGTTCGATCTCTGGGTTGGGAAGATGCCCTGGAGAAGGGAAAGGCTACCTACTCCAGTATTCCGGCCTAGAGAATTCTGTGGACTGTATAGTCCATGGGGTCGCAAAGAAGATTGTTTCTTTTGCTTAGCAGAAGCTTTTTAGTTTGAAGTGGTCTAATTTGTTTAATTTTACTTTTATTGTTTATGCTTTTGGTGTTATATTCGAAAAAGCTTTGCCAAGACCAATGTCAAAGAATTGTTCTCTACAGTTTTATAGGAGTTTTAATATTTTGGGTTTATGCTTAATTCTTTAATCTATTTCAAGTTAATTTTTGTGACTGGTGTAAGAAGTTTAATTTTATTCTTTGTGTGATTATCCAGTTTTCCCAGCGTCATTTATTGAAGAAACTCTTTTAACCCCATTAAAATATTGTTGGTTCCCTTTTCAAATATTAGCTGACTAATATTATGAGGGTTTATTTCTGGACTCGTGATTCTGTTTCATTGGTCTGTGTGTCTATTTTATACCAATACAATATTGTTTGTTTACTATAGCTTTGAAATCAGGAAGTCTGATTCCCCCAGCTTTGTGCTTCTTTGACAGGGTTGTTTTATCTCTTTTCAGGTCTTTCCTGATTTGAGGACTTTTTTTTCCCTGTGAAAACTGCAATTGGAATTCTGATAGGCTATATTTCTCAGTGTATGAATCTTTTATCTACTTTGTTGTTGTTGTTGTAGTTCAGTCATTAAGTCACATCTGACTCTTTCTGACCCCATGGACTGCAGTGTGCCAGGCTTCCATGTCCTTCACTATCTCCCAGAGTTTGCTCAAACTCATGTCTATTGAGTTGGTAATGTTATCCAACCATCTCATCCTTGGATAGGTGTGGTGAGAGTGGGGATCCTTGCATTGTTTCCAATCTTAGAAGTAAAAAAAAAAAAAAAAAAAAAGAATCTTTCACCTTAAGTATGATGACTTTTTCCCTCCTCTAAGAGTATGCTGGAACTTCTCCACTAGAAACCTAAACTTCCACAAAGGCTTTCTTTACTCTTGTCCATGGGTGATTGTCTAAGATGAAATTTTCAAAGGTTTCTTAGACTAAAACCAAGAGGGACTATACAGGTCTCATGGACCACTGTTCTGTATCCCTATTAATTGAGGAACAGGTGGGTGAGACTCTTTCCCAGTCCCTTAGTGTGTGGTGCTGGATCCCACAGAGTTCCTACAAAGGTACTTTTGTCTGTGGATATATTCCAAATTGCTGTAATTGAGGGACAGATGTGATGGGGGATGTCAACTGAGCCACGTTGTTGATGTCACTCACTGTATGTTCCTTCTTTTCCTGATGCATCAACTTTGGAAGTCTTGGATCTGGACAGGTCAGCTACCAGGGACTATACCAATTAATACAGGAACTAATCAACACAACATAAGGAAATTAGAGCAAAGAGAAATTTATAAAACAAATAAGGTTATTTAAAAAGCCAAATGTATTATAGCTTCCTTTTTCTTAGATTAGGTGACCATAGGTGTGAGGGTTTATCTCTGGATTTTCTATCCTGTTGCAATGATATATATTTCTGTTTTGTACCAGTAACATACTGTTTTGATTACTGTAGCTTTGGAATATACTCTGAAGACAGGGAGTCTGATTCTTCCAGAAACATTTTCCTTTCTGAAGATTGCTTTGGCTATTCAGGATCTTTTGTGTTTCCATACCCATTGAAATTTTTTGTTCTAATTCTGTGAAAATGCTATTTGTAATTTCATAGGGATTGCACTGAATCTGTAGATTACTCTGGGTGTTATCATAATTTTGAAAAGGTGCTCAACATCACTAATTTTCAGAGAAAAGGAAATCAAAACTACACTGAGGTATCACCTCACACCAGTCAGGATGGTCACCATCAAAACTCTACAAACAATAAATGATGAAGAGGTTTTGGAAAAAAAGGGAATCCTCCTATATTGGTGGTGGGAATTTAAATTAGTACAGCGACTATGGAGAACAATATGGAGGTTCTTAAAAACAGAGCTACCATATGAACCAACAATCCCACTCCTGGGCATATAGCCAGAGAAACCAATAATTCAAAAAGATATCAGTACCCCAATGTTCACTGCAGCACTATTTACAATAGCCAGTACATGGAAGCAACCTAAGTATCAATGATATACATACAAAATTGAATATAATCGGTCATTAAAAGAACAAAATAATGTCATTTGCAGCAATAGGGATGGGCTTAGAAATTGTCATAGTGTGTGAAATGTCAAATAAAAATATCATATGATACAGCTTATATGTGGACTATTTAAAAAATGGTACAAATAAACCTATCTACAAAACAAAAACAGAGTCACAAATGTAGAAAACAAACTTATGATTACCAGTGGCAAAGGGGGGGAATAAATGGGGAGACTGAGATTGATATATACATACTACTATATATTAAAACAGATAACTAATTAGGACCTACTGTATAGAACATGGAACCCTACTAAACATTCTGTAATTACCTATATGGGAATAGAATCTAAAAAAGAGTGGAGATATATATATATCTGATTCACTTTGCTATACAGCAGAAACTAACAGGACATTGTAAATGAACTATACTCCAATAAAAATTAACTTAAAATATAAATGAATAAAATAGATAACCAACAAGGACTTAATTTATGGCAAATGGAACACTGCTCAATATTCTGCAACAACCTAAATGAGTAAAGACTTTGAAAAAGAATAGATATCTGTATATGTATAACTGAATCACTTTGCTTTATACCTATAACTAACACATTATTGTTAATAAACTATACTCCAATATAATTTTTTAAGTAAAAGAAGATAGACAACCCCACCCCAAAAGGCAATGTTAATACACTAAATATATGTCTTGATATTCTTCTGGGAAGAGGTAGGCTTCAAAATTATTTTTAATTTGTAAGTAGTCAATGCAGCCATGAAATTGAAAGATGCTTACTCCTTGGAAGGAAAGTTTTGACCAACCTAGATAGCATATTGAAAAGCAGAGATATTACTTTGCCAACAAAGGTCTGTCTAGTCAAGGCTATGGTTTTTCCAGTGGTCATGTATGGATGCGAGAGTTGGACTGTGAAGAAAGCTGAGCACTGAAGAATTGATGCTTTTGAACTGTGGTGTTGGAGAAGACTCTTAAGAGTCCCTTGGAATGCAAGAAGATCCAACCAGTCCATTCTGAAGGAGATCGGTCCTGGGTGTTCTTTGGAAGGAATGATGCTAAAGCTGAAACTCCAGTACTTTGGCCACCTCATGAGAAGAGTTGACTCATTGGAAAAGACCCTGATGCTGGGAGGGTTTGGGGGCAGGAGGAGAAGGGAACGACAAGAGGATGAGATGGCTGGATGGCATCACCGACTCAATGGACATGAGTTTGAGTGAACTCCGGGAGTTGGTGATGGACAGGGAGGCCTGGCCTGCTGCGATTCGTGGGGTCTCAAAGAGTCGGACATGACTGAGTGACTGAACTGAACTGAACTGAATGTAAAAGGGAAATACAATTGGTTACCATTGTGCCCATAAGATAAAAATAAACCAGTTGATAAAGGGATAATATTTATTATATGTATTAAGACAGAAAGAAGTAGTCAGTGTAAATGGAAAATACCATTGGCTAGCCAATGGCACCCCACTCCGTACTTTTGCCTAGAAAATCCCATGGACAGAGGAGCCTGGTAGGCTGCAGTTCATGGGGCTGCTAGAGTCGGACACGACTGAGCGACTTCACTTTGACTTTTCACTTTCCTGCATTGGAGAAGGAAATGGCAACTCACTCCAGTGTTCTTGCCTGGAGAATCCCAGGGACGGGGAAGCCTGGTGGGCTGCAGTCTATGGGGTCGCACAGAGTCGGACACGACTGAAGTGACTTAGCAGCAGCAGCAGCAGCAGCACTGTGTTCACAAGATAAAAATAAACCAGTTGATTGGGCAAAAAAATCTATTATTTGTATTAGGATGGAAATAAAATGTTCCCTTTATTTTTACATAGAGGGCAACATGATATAATGAATATCTATTCTTTGATCCCATTTCAATGCAGGACTATGTACTTTTACAGTCAGAGGAGATGTTCAAATTTATTTTAATTATGCAAATCCTCAAAACAGATTATTCTCGAGGTTCAGTTAGATCAGGCTTCAATTTTGCTTATTCAATATGAACTTGTCAACATCATGCAAATATTTCAACTTTTAAACATATATTACATGCATAAAATTCCACTGGAAGTGTTTAAAGAAACAAGGATATGTTTGTGTCTAACAAATTGTGTTGTGCTAAAAGCATAACTGAATCTAATTAGGGTATTTGCTAAAACAACATAAATTGGTTTTCCTTCATTACTTGAAGAGTTGTTCATTCAAACTTTTCCATCTTTCTAGCTTGTTTACTAACAGGACTTAGAAGACTGTAATTTAGTTTGAAGTATGTAACAAATTTCTCACCAATTAATCTAGAAATTTCCAGATATATGTGTGTTGTTATGGCCAGTATAGAGGAGGGCATGGCAACTCATTCCAGTTCTTGTCTGGAGAATCAATGTCACAAAGAGTCAGACACAACTAAAGTAACTTACCGCATATGGACAATATATTTAATGTCTGATTCATTTTTAATCAGATTTCTTCTATTTACTTATATGTGCGAAATCTTGGTAGAAAATCTGAGTCTATTCTTTTGTTCTTCCTTTTTTTTGGTGAAGCTGTTTTGACCTTTTGATTTCTAATTAATTTTTAATGAGAGCCAGAAAGAAATACATAGAGATGTTGCATTTTTTTAAAGCATGGTATCAATCAGGAAAACATTATCTTTCCTAGAAAGCTTCACTGAGCAAACTTGAGACTTTATGGACACTCTGAATTAATGATCCATGAGAGCAAAATATCCACACTGGGTTCTGGGTCAATATAAATACCAAAGAACAAAAGATGAAAGCAAGATGATTTGGAACATGGTTTCAAATATGCTGCATTCCCTTGAATTTTAAGAACAGTATTTTCAGCTCCTTCACATAAGAAGGATTTAGCTGACCCCTGAAAACTAAGCACCTTGAGAAAATTACCTTTTACTAACCACTGCAATATGCCTCCACTGTCAACTGACTGAAAGAAAAAAAGTGCCATCATGATAAGTCTCATGGCCTTTATTAAAAAAGGAAGTAGTGTTTAGTCCAACTTAGGATTTTTTTATGATACTGAGAAATTACTAAAATGTTCTTAAGTTAAATGGACACAATACACTAGTAATTTCTCATAGGAACCAGTTTGTAAATTGATATATGAACACAAACAGTGTAAAATTATTTCTAGGCCTCGTCATCCCAGCTTAAACATTCTAATAACCTTCCATTCTTTTCCTACTTTGATTTCTAGATATTCTGTGCTAAGTGTATGTGTGTGTGTGTGTGTGTGTGTGCACTCAGTCGCTCAGTTGTGTCCAACTCTTTTGAGACATCATGGACTGTAGCCCACCAGGCTCTTCCACCCACGGAATTTTCCAGGCAAGAATACTGGAGTGGGTTGCCATTCCTTTACTAGGGGATTCTCCCCACCCAGGTATTGAATCTATGTCATTTGTGTATCCTGCATTGGCAGGTGGATTCTTTACCACTGTGTCATCTGGGAAGCCCTATATTTGAATTCAGTTGTGGCTGGTCCATTATGCTATGATCAGAATAGTTTTATCATCTTTATCAGTTTGAAAGATGCACTTCACACATTGGAAATAGTTTTTCACAGGTAGATTTCACACTTAGTTACTCCAAAGAGAATTGACATATGGTAGAGATTTTTTTCTTAAATTCACAAGCTGCTTAAAATAGAAAAAGATTAGTAGAAAGTTCAGCTTGATAATTATGAAATGCAAAACATTAAATCAACTAAATAAAAAGAATTAAAATACAAAAATAAAACACATTCACCCTTACCCTGTAATACTTCTTTTAATATTCTCAACTGCTTACAATGAACAATTAACCACTCAGTTTTTTTTTGACATGACTACCTATCACCTTTAACTAAAAAACAAAACAAAACAAAAAAAAACAAAAACAAAAAAATAAGACATTTTCCCCTTTAGTTGTAAAGCATTTTCTACTTAAACTGCCTCCAATTCTTAAGTATTTTAGTTGCCTAGGAAACATACAAAGGTTTTTCTGCAATAGCAGGGATCCATTTAGCCACAAAATTACCTCTGTAAGCTGTTTCATCATTTCTATATTTTAGAAGTCTTCAACAGAGCACTTGGCAGCAGCCAACTGGCTTGTAACCATATCATGCTTTGATTATAATAAAATGTGCCAAACAGATTTTCAGAGAGTTAAAGCACAGAGTCATGGGCATTACAGCATGATCCAGAATATCATTTCCTTGTGATTCTAAAGTTTTAGAGGGAATATTTATTTTCAGCTGTTAATCTAATCTATTATCTGCTACAAAAGATCAGCACACATTAGCACTAGACAGACCACTTTATTCTTGTCTCCATTTTGTAAAAGCATTAACTCTTTTAGCAAACTAGGATACCATTTATAACATACAAAGTGGTCTCTTACAGATTTGTTGGCTCTATTTGATTTTTACATATTTTTATCAATGATGAAGAGGAAAAAACTAAAGGTTTTAGGCCTCAAAGAAAAGATTTATTACAGCAGCTAGATTGCCAGTGGAGTTATAGGGGAATAACAATAAATCTCTGTTGCTTCCAGGTTTCCCCATCTAGATAATGATAAAAATAAGATATAAATCCAAAGATGACTGTGATATATTTAATTTATATAAAATTATATCTTCTATATTTCTTATCTCAGGGAACAATGCCACCATCTTTCTCATTCACAAATATGAGAAAGAAACCTAAGCATTTCTTCTCCCCGTCCTCGTTCTGTCCTTCAAAACCAGTCAGTCACTAATCTCCCTACACCATGGCCACTGTCACTGTCATTCCCCAAACTGATATCTATTTGGTCTCCAAGTCTCAGTTGGGGCTGCTTAAATTTTCAACAGTGATGCCAGACTGATCTTTCTAACACCTCTCTGACCTGTCATTTAATTTCAGTGACTCCACAGAAATTTTCATAAATCTTGCTAAGAAGACATTCAGAGCCCTTCTCTCCCAAGCTCTTAGCTGTGTGCTTGCTTATAAACTAAAAACGATGCACACATCAACCTAGTCACATTGAGTTATTCCTATTTATCTTAATGTTCTATGCTTTCCTTCTCCATTTCCAATTAAATGGCAACCCACTCCAGTACTCTTGCCCAGAGAATCCCACAGACGGAGGAGCCTGGTGGGCTACAGTCCACTGGGTCACAAAGAGTTAGACACGACTGAGCGACTTTATTTTCACTTTCTGTACTTTACTTCTTATTCCAGTGCAGAAGCACTGCAATTGTCTGCCTGGAACTTCTAGATTCCAGAAGGACTAACTAGCCATTCCCATTTTTGTTTCCACAACTGGAATATCACTTGATCTATGAAGAATTCTTGACCAACAATCTGAATGAGCATTTCTGCTTTCATGCAGTTAGGCAGGCTAAGACAGAGATTATGATTTATTCACCATCATATACCCATGGCTAGTTTCCATGGGACAAATATTAAGTACTTAATCTCCTTAAAAGAAATTTCTTAACCAGCATACCAGTTTATATAAGAGGAGGGGAGATCTCTAATTGAAACAATCATGTCCAAGAATGTTGGTAGGGTGGAAACCCTAAGATACCTATATCTACCCATCAATCAGCATTCATTAAAAAACAGAATGGTATTTGTCAAGAATGATGGCCCTTGCACAAAATGCCAAGCACTTATGATGGGGCTTTTCTTCTTTTTTAATAGAAGCCTTAGAGAGGATATGACTTTGACTCCTGATATGCAGGTGTGGTTGGAGAAGGCAATGGCATCCCACTCCAATACTGTTGCCTGGAGAATCCCATGGATGGAGGAGCCTGGTAGGCTGCAGTCCGTGAGGTTGCTAAGAGTTGGACACGACTGAGCGACTTCACTTTCACTTTCCACTTTCATGCATTGGAGAAGGAAATGGCAGCCCACTCCAGTGTTCTTGCATGGAGAATCCCATGGACGGAGAAGCCTGGTGGGCTGCAGTCCATGGGGTCGCACAGAGTCGGACATGACTGAAGCAACTTAGCAGCAGCAGCAACATGCAGGTGTGGTATGGAGTGGAGAGAGGAAACTTCTGTCCAGTTCTTCCAAGGATGCTGATATTGTGAATATGTTGGAGACAGCAAATGACAGCAATATTTGAATTACTACTATTAATATGATCACTTTTGAATTCACAGGCCGCTGACACTCAAGTCATTGCTTGTTTTTTAATAACTCATACAAAGGGGGAGCATGTAAATATACTGTGAACATATTCACTAAGCCTAGATTAATATTTAGTTATTTTACAATGATAGAACCTATGAACCTTCTGGTACAGGTCAGTTTACATCTTCAGCTATTATCATTTAACTCATTTTTCTTTTTTTTTTAAATTCATGTTGAAAATGGATAGCATTTTATCAGATGATCAAAGCACAGTATTAACAAAGACGTAGTACTGAATATTTTCTACCTGCATTATTTCTGAATCACAATTCAATGCAAATGATAAGACAAAAGCTTCAGTAATAAGATTTGGGAACACAATCTTCCTATAGACTTTAAAAGATACATAGGCATTCACTTGCCTGGCTCTAATCAGAAGCTAGGATAACAGAGAGAATTGTACAAGAAGGGTTTAAATCTTCTGTTATCATTTTGGAAATGGGAACAACAATAAATTATAAGTATAGTATAAGCAAAAGGGAGACTCTAATCTCCCTTAAGAATATTAAGCCTACTAAGAAGGTTTAAAATATCATTTCAAAGTCTTTATTACAGAGGGTGGAAATCATTCTTATTATTCTAAACCAGGTTATTTCCCATAATTTCTTACACCATTCTCATTCTATATGCTAAAAAGATACAGATAAGAACAAAATGCTAATGGTATCAAGAATGCATATTTTGAACAAAATCAAATCTTTCAAAGAGATGACAAAGTATAATTTTAAAGAAGATATTAAGAATTTTGCATCCTTATAAAATTTAAAGGGTGGTAAAAATTGCTCTAATTCTAGTCAACAGAATACAGAATCACACAGTTTGCTCAATAAAAATGAGAATTAAGAACCAAAGTTAGAGAAATTAGCAAAATAATAGTATTGATAAGAGAATTTATCAAAGATTTAAAAGCAAAACCCCTGTAAACATATATGATACAAATTAATGAAGGAATAAAAGGCTAAATGGTCTCTAAATTTGTCTGAAAAAGGACTACTTCTCTTTAAAGAAGTAAATCTTAAAATTTTTCAAAGGATAAAATTATTTTATTGAAGTGTTAAATTTCTGTTTGTGTTTCCTAAATCATAATTTACACTATAATCTATATCCCCCAAAATTCAGGTTTTTAACATCAATCTTGCCCCAAAGATCCACTTGCTTGGCATTTCCACTCCTTGTTTATAAGGTAAACAGTTCACAATACTATGTCTCCTTCCTTCACCTTTATTGCTCACCAGTTACAATGTCATGCCCTGATTTTCAACCTTGCACACAGTTCCTTCTATACATTGGAATAGCAGGTGTCCTTCAAAATAAAGCACAAATACCATTTTGCCCAAAATGGGCATTGTTCTAGCCAAAAGTGAGTTAACTCTCTTTTTTAAAAAACATTCTTTGTGTTTTTTTACTGTGAAAGTATAATACTGTTACATTCTTGTAATATATGTTTTTGTTTCTAAGTGTGTATATATCTTTTCTTTTCCACTAAATTTTAAATTCCTTAAGAAGAATTAGGATCCAGTTAATACTTATGTCCTTCTGTAGCTTTTAGCATGTCTTCTTCACAGAGAGATGCTTAGACTTGTGAATGATGACAACATAATATGTCTCATTCATTTACTCGGTTAATATGTGCTCAGTTCATTTCAGTTCAGTCGCTCAGTTGTGTCCTACTCTTTGCGACCCCATGAATCGCAGCAGGCCAGGCCTCCCTGTTCATCACCAACTCCCGGAGTTCACTCAGACTCACACCCATCGAGTCAGTGATGCCATCCAGCCATCTCATCCTCTGCCGTGCCCTTTTCCTCCTGCCCCCAATCCCTCCCAGCATCAGAGTCTTTTCCAATGAGTCAACTCTTCGCATGAGGTGGCCAAAGTACTGGAGTTTCAGCTTTAGCATCATTCCTTCCAAAGAAATCCCAGGGCTGATCTCCTTCAGAATGGACTGATTGGATCTCCTTGCAGTCCAAGGGACTCTCAAGAGTCTTCTCCAACACCACAGTTCAAAAGCATCAATTCTTTTTTTTTTTTTTTTCTGGATGAATTTTTTTTTAATTTTATTTTTAAACTTTACATAATTATATTAGTTTTGCCAAATATCAAAATGAATCTGCCACAGCGCTCAGCCTTCTTCACAGTCCAACTCTCACATCCATACATGACCACTGGAAAAACCATAGCCTTGACTAGATGAACATTTGTTGGCAAAGTAATGTCTCTGCTTTTCAATATGCCATCTAGGTTGGTCATAAAAGGGACCAAGAAAAAAGAGGAAACATTTCAGGGACTGTTAGAAGAATACAAGTTCTAAGCTTGCATTCAATCTATCCTGTTTTCCTAAAATAAAAAAGATATCATTACAGCAAGGTATATGGCACCCACTCCAGTACTCTTGCCTGGAAAATCCCATGGACGGAGGAGACTGGTGGGCTGCAGTCCATGGGGTCGCTAAGAGTTGGACACGACTGAGCAACTTCACTTTCACTTTTCACTTTCATGCATTGGAGAAGGAAATGGCAACCCACTCCAGTGTTCTTGCCTGGAGAATCCCAGGGACGGGGGAGCCTGGTGGGCTGTCGTCTCTGGGGTCGCACAGAGTCGGAAACGACTGAAGTGATGCAGCAGCAGCAGCAGCTGCATAGCAAAGTATGGAGGGTGTTTTTGTTGCTGTTTATTTGGTTTTGTAAGAGACGTGGCTTCCATTTGCAGAGACATTACTTTGCTAACAAAGGTATGTCTAGTTAAAGCTATGGTTTTTCCAGTAGTCAGGTATGGATGTGAGAGTTGGACTATAAAGAAAGCTGAGCGCCAAAGAATTGATGCTTTTGAATTGTGTCAGAGAAGACTCTTGAGAGTCCCTTGGACTGCAAGGAGATCCAACTAGTCTATCCAAAAGGAAATCAGTCCTGAATATTCATTGGAAGGACTAATGTTGAAGCTGAAACTCCAAAACTTTGGCCACCTAATGCGAAGAACTGACTCATTGGAAAAGACTCTGATGCTGAGAAAGATTGAAGGTAGGAGGAGAAGGGGATGACAGAGGGAGGATGAGATGGTTGGATGGCATGACCAACTTGATGGACATGAGTTTGAGTAAACTCTGCTAGTTGGTGATGGACAGGAAGTCCTGGTTGGCTGCAGTCCATGGGGTCACAAAGAGTGGGGCATGACTGAGCGATGGAACTGAACTGAACTGAACTGTCTTCCATTTAAATGCTATGTGCAGCTAAGCAAATTAACTTCTCTGAGCTTCAGTTCATTCATTTGTAAAATACAGATAATACTTATGGTTCATTTTAAGAGAAAATGGCAACTATATGAGATACGTTTATGTTAGTGCTTGATACACAAGTATTTATAAAAGGACTGTTTATAAGAGGAATCCGATTCTCTCACAGAGAATTGAGAAATGGACAACGGTGTTAACATTAGTGTATTTTCTTTAAAGTTTAGAACACTAAACCTTATGATTAAAATGGAAAATTAAGTTTTTACACAGAAAAAAACTGGTAGGGAGATCACATATTCCATATCCTTAAAATAGTGTTTTTTAATATAATTATCTATCTATCTAGTCAGCATAACACTATTATTGGGCCCTTTTTAATTTTTCTTTGAAAGAGATTAAAGTAAATTGACCTAAATTTTGAACTATATGTTTTAATTTTAAAAAAAGTATGACAGTCAATCATTTAGCAAGAAGTTTTCATTATGCAGAATTTAAAATACTGTATATGATAAAACAACAGAGACAAGCTAAGATCCAAGTTTTACAGTGAGTCTATATTTCTGAGTTATCCTGGGTGTGACATACACAAACATAGCCATGTAAAAATATATTATTTAGATGTCTCCAACAGATATGTTCTTGTAGAAAATGGGGTTTCCCCCCCTCACATTTCTATAGAGTGTATATTTTGGTCTTCTGATTTCTTTATTTTTTAACTGGTGTCCTGGGAATAATTCTTCTTTTCCTATGTCTGTTTCTCTACTCATCATAAAACTACACCATACAAGGGTGAAGGGGTAATTAAATCTGGGGACAAAAGCATTTTCTTTTGCTGCCCATAATCCTGTACACATGAAGCAACTCAGAAACTCATAGGCAGGAACAAAAGTCACACTACTGCAAGGAAGAGAATGTTTCTTTGTCTGACTGAACCTGAACCTAGGAGGCAACAGCCTAGCAGCTCATGGTAGCTATCTTGCTGCCTTTCAGCACTTAACAATAAAGACCTAAACCACGAAAAGAGAGCCACAAGAAGAAGAGAGGAGACAGATACCTCAGCTTCAGGCAGAAAAATGGATCCCCAAAGATCTCAATGTTGAAATCCCTGGAATCTGTGGCTACCTTATGCTACCTGTAGAGGGGATCAAAGTGGAATCAAAGCTGACCTTAAGACATGGAAATTATCCTTATAGGCGCAACACAATTAGAAGGTTCTTAAAAGTTAGAAGAGGAATGCAGGAGAGTTTGTGCCAGAGTGATACAATGCCGGAAAAGACTCCATCAGCCATTGCTGGTTTTGAAGATGTAAAGGAGCCACAATCTAAGGAATGTGATGGCCTCTAGAAACTGGAAAAAGCAAAAAATAAAAAAGTTGTCCCAAGAGCCTAGAAAGAATGAAACCCTGTCCAGTGAGACTCATTTCTGACTTTTGACTCCAGAAACGTGAGATAATAAAATTACCACTGTATGGATGATAATTTATTACACCAATAGGAAACAGTATTCTAACTCTTTGTATAAAATTTCCAACAATGCCTATGGTCTTCTCAGTGGCATGAGCCTTAAATTTATTTTTTTCTTATATCTTTATATGGTGTGTATACAGTTTACCCAGTTAGGCACTATGGCTAAATGTGGTTTAAGGAGTATGCTTTATTGGGGAAAAATGCATACCAGGATTCAGTCAGACCTGAAGGTGAGGATTCCCTTATTCTCAGTAACTTTTCAATGTGATGTTCACTAGGGCCAGCTGGGCACATAGTAAGAATAGGTGTTCCAAGGAGGAACTTCACCTCATCTCAGCTCTCTGGGGAATGATACCAAAGATCCAAAAAACCAAGCCTTCTTCTTTTGCTGATCTCTCGGCAGTAAATTTCTCCAGTGAAACCTACTACTTTGACCATATTTTGTGTTATTGTACAATACACTATGAGTCTTGGCAAATGACAGGTAGAAGCCTCAAAAGGACTCATTTTTTG
This sequence comes from Bos grunniens, assembly GCF_055505025.1. Lineage (NCBI taxonomy): Eukaryota > Metazoa > Chordata > Mammalia > Artiodactyla > Bovidae > Bos > Bos grunniens. The sequence goes on along the minus strand of NC_141172.1, from coordinate 32,927,539 downwards.
CCTGACATCTTCTCATATGAGATCATTTTTTGTCATTTCCATGCAAGCTAGTTGTTACTAATGTCTGATGAATATAGTAATAAAAGGATTGTCTTCATTCTAGATTCTCTTGAGAATCAATTCTAAATTCTCAGGACTACACTGAAGAGTTCATTCATTCATTTGCACTTTCAGGCAACACAATTCACTAAGCACATATTATAATCTAGATGCTGAAAATATAAATATAAGACATCATATCTTTCCTCAGGGAGTTCATGGATTAATAAGCAATAGGGAAAACAAGCAGAAATGACAACCAATGTGATATATTTTCTAACACAAGTACTTGTAAGGTAAGATAAAAGGAAGAGAACAGAAAGAAACAAGATTAAAAGACTCATAGATGCTAGCTGTATATAGACTCTGGACTCAGCTATAATTATGCTCTTCCCAAATGGGAAGGAAGTACATCCTGAGATAAAATGATTAGACAAACACAAGCTTCCTGACTAGAGAATATATGTCTGCATTTCTTGGCAAGAAGAATGATTAAATATGTCAACTCAAGTACAAAGGCTTGACTATAGAAAGTGCTTAAAGAATACTTGTGGAATGAATGTCTAAATGGATAATTAGCAGAAACAAGCTGATGGTGCCTAAATGATGTTACTAATTGCCACTGCTAATAAACACATACATTTTGAAGTAATTTCTAACTATAGTTAGAAAAAACTCTTGTGTTGAATTTAGTTCTGACAAGTCGCATCTTCAGTTCAGTTCAGTCTCTCAGTCGTGTCCGACTCTTTGAGACCCCGTGAATTGCAGCACGCCAGGCATCCCTGTCCATCACCAACTCCTGGAGTTCACTCAGACTCATGTCCATCGAGTCGGTGATGCCATCCAGCCATCTCATTCTCTGTCATCCCCTTCTCCTCCTGCCCCAATCCCTCTCAGCACCAGAGTGTTTTCCAATGAGTCAACTCTTCGCATGAGGTGGCCAAAGTATTGGAGTTTCAGCTTTAGCATCAGTCCTTCCAATGAACACCCAGGACTGATCTCCTTTAGAATGGACTGGCTGGATCTCCTTGCAGTCCAAGGGACTCTCAACAGTCTTCTCCAACACCATTATCTATCTCCAACAACATTATTTAAGTCGCATCTTAAATAATGACAAACAGAAACTGGAGGCTTTGTGGTTAAGAGAATTGGCTTTAGACACCAGCCAGCCTGGGTTAGAATCTTGCCTACTGTCCTTTTTGGACACTGTGACCTTGGCCAGGTTACTTAACATCCTTAAATTTGTTTCCCTCTAACAGGCTAAATAACTTTGGAGCTTATTATTTAGGAAATCTGATGAGTAAAGGAGATAATGTATTTGAAATGGCTAGCAGAGAGCCTAGAATTTGGTAAGCACTCAATGTATGCTTGCTCTAATAATAACTTTTAATAAATATCTATAAAAAATAACTTTTAACATCAAGTGAGACTGTACAGAAGTTGAAATATTTAATCTGGACAATATTAACTATAACTATTATTATAAAAGATTTCATTGGAGTAATCATTTACTGTGATTTTGGCCCATATGTTTATGTCTTAGAAATGGAATATATCCAAAGATTCTTAAGTAATTGTGTAAAATTACTCCTGTTATGTAAAATTAATTGAGGGCTTGCTCCAGCAGCTGTTATGTGTACATAGAGCTTACAACCCTATTAAACAGAGTGATAACCATACAATGATGCTTTTCAGATATTATTTTGTACTAATTATCACAATTAAAGGTTTACAAATAACAGTGACTCATTTAAATATTATTGACACAGTTAGATTCTCCCAATGTGTTGATTACTCCCTAGAAATTGATCCGACATTTTGGAAATCAAATGATTTAGAGTTCTATTTTAATATAACATTGCTATTGCTAAGTCACTTCAGTCGTGTCCAACTCTGTGCGACCCCATAGACGGCAGCCCACCAGGCTCCCCCGTCCCTGGGATTCTCCAGGCAAGAACACTGGAGTGGGTTGCCATTTCCTTCTCCAATGCATGAAAGTGAAAAGTGAAAGTGAAGTCGCTCAGTCGTGTCCAACCCTCAACGATCCCATGGACTGCAGTCTTCCAGGCTCCTCTGTCCATGGGATTTTCCAGGCAAGAGTACTGGAGTGGGATGCCATTGCCTTCTCCGAATATAACATTACAAAAAAATAAATAAATAACATTACAAACTATTTTTTTTAAAAAACATCTAGTTCCACTGAAATCTATTCAAGTTAAACATTTGCACTGGCCAAATCTACAAAGAACAATTTCGTATCACCCTTAGCTGCTCCCTTTATCACACAGTCAAGAACTATTCTACAAACACATTATGTTTTATAATGGGCAAAATGTTTCACATATGCTATTTAATATATTCTGACTGTATTTGCTTATCTGAGTAGTACAGATAAGTAGTCAACATTGAGATGGTTAAAGACTTACACCTAAAATCATAGCATATATCCTTAGAATATCTTTTGATTGCAAACTTGACTTTTTCCACTTACACAATCTCTATTCCACGTCATTATAATCAATACACCACAGAATACCTTGCAGAATCACATGCTTATGTTAGTTTTTCAGTTTTCCCATCTAACTTTAAATTATGACAGTCATCTATTTCATAACCTTTTTTTGCCTAGTCTCATTTGACTTTGAGGGCACCTTTCTGAAAAAAGAAAACAGGCGGAGCTACCATTGCTAACAAGGGGCTATTCTGATCTAATGTAAATTTTGCAGTCATTGCACTGCTAATATTTAATGAGCTTGAGTTAATTATCTTTTCATTTCCCTTTAGATAATCTTTTATGTGGCTCACAATTCCATTTAAATTTTGGATAAATTAACCATTAGGAGCAATGGAAAATAAACACAGTTTCTACCTGTAAGGAATACTTCTATATAGTATAGCTTAAATACAGCATAATTTTATATATATATATATAAAATTTCATATGATCTGCCCTTCATTTATTTCTACTTTATAGATAAGGAAATCATTTATAATGATTAGAAGACTTACACCCAAATCATAGAACATGTTCTTATCCCTTGACTTTCACTACATTGTCTCCACTTCTTTATAATCAATGTACCACATCCTGATATACTTGAAATCAGGTTATACCCAGATAGACGAGAGCAGCCTCATCTCTTACTCTCTGGAATGACCTTGGAAAATGGGTTACCTGGGTGGGTAAAGCAGTTAAAGGACACCCTTCATAGAAAACTGTTAAAAGGAGGCTTATTTCTGCCTAAGAATTTGCCAAAACAGTAGGCATCTTCTAGAGACTACAAACACTGTGTGTGAAACCCAAGGTAATCTCAAGAGAATTGAGTGTTTGACCATAAAGCTTAAGGGAATTCCTTGGAGGAATAATAATTGAATAGCATTTATTTTTGACCATCATCTCGGAAATGAAAAAAATAACTTTCTATTCAGGTAGGGAAGTAAGTGCAAGAGAGGAGCTCCTGGGACAAAACACTCACAGGAATACAGCAAATTTCTTGGAGTAGACTTATTCCTCAGGCTTCCTTTAATCGGATTGATTTACATGACATGTCTGCAGGCTCTGCTGCTGCTGCTGCTACTGCTGCTAAGTCGCTTCAGTCATGTGAGACTCTGTGGGACCCCACAGACGGCAGCGCACCAGGCTCCCCCATCCCTGGGATTCTCCAGGCAAGAACACTGGAGTGGCTTGCCATTTCCTTCTCCAATTCATGAAAGTGAAAAGTGAAAGTGAAGTCACTCAGTCATGCCCGACTCTTCTCAACCCCATGGACTGCAGCCCACCAGGCCCCTCCGTCCATGGGATTTTCCAGGCAAGAGTACTGGAGTGGGGTGCCATTGCCTTCTCTGACAGGCTCTAGACATAACCCTAAAATTAAATAATTTGCTAGGGGATTTTGCATGGATCTTGCTATAGCTTTTCAGTCTTAAAAACAGACAACCAAATTTTCAAAGCCTTTATAGAAATATTGGCATAGTATATGTCCATGCCTCCAGCCAAAAGCCACTAGTCATACTATAGTTGAACAATGTTTGGTTCATTGCCTCTGCAAGGATGGAGAATGTTCACCATGGCAAACTATGGGGTATCTCACAAGAGACTGTTAGAAAAGACTTAGTGCTGGGGTTTTTGCTACATTATTTGGAGAAAGGTTAAAGAAAGTAACCTTTTCTCTAGGTTGGATGTAGTCAGAAAGCAGGGGTAATTCTACCATTAGCTTAAAAACATTCTTATCTGAAGTCTGAAGTTACAAAGAAAGGCTAAAACTGTGTCAAAGTGACAAGAGAGCAGGATTGGGGGACATTTTGGGGTCATTTTCATGGTTTAGACAATATTTATGCATTTATCTGCATGTGTTGCTTAATACAGAACGTTCTTGCATGTCTTGATACATCATAATCCTAGAATGACCGAGTGTGGGTCTTCTGTTACATTGTTTATGTACAGCAGGAAGACATCATTGTCTAACCTTAAATGTCAGGAAACTCCAAGCATTACCCAGGCATAGGCAACAGTACCAGGACCATTTCCATCTCTCATGGACTGCTTCTTTCTTTCCCAGCTAGCACTGCTATGAACTCCTGTACAGTCCATAGTAAATCCCTGTAAGCAAGTTCTTTAAAATATACCCTGAATCTAACAATTTCTCAAGCATTTCATTTTATAGCCCTTATCCAAGTTCATTTTACAACCCTTATCCAAATCAATGTTGTTAACTACCTGGATTTCTGTTTTTATAGGATTTTTCTAACCCCTAAAGTTCTGCCACTACTGAGCAGCCAGAGTGACCTTGTCCAGTGTAAATCAGGCCATGTAACTTTCCTGCACACCAACTCTAATGACTTCCCATCACCCTCTCGGGCCAGTATCCAAAGCCTTTACCATAATCTCACATGACTATTTTTCAGACATATTTCACTGCCACACATGCTATTTTGGGATTTTTGTACTTCCTGCATCCTTTAAAAAGAATGTTTTTTTCTCCAGGTCATCACAGGCTCACCCTCATATTTCATTCATGTTTCTGTTCAGATCATCACCTATTGGGGAAGCCATCCTTAAACACTATTCTCTTTGCTTTTTCTTATTTCTGCTATACCCACTGCCACCCACCCCCCACCCCCACACACAAACTTTTTCTTCTTCATAGCATTTTTTCACTTCTGGATTTAAATTGTTTATTTGAACATCTGCTTATCATCTGTCTCCTCTTCTAAAATCAGATTTCACAAGGTTTGGAAATACAATTGTTCATTCACAGCCAAAATAAGCTCTGTACTCTCAAAGCTTAGAACATTTTCTAACACATAGTATAGACTTAACCATGAATAAAGTCTATATCCACAGGATGTGATTGGGTACTAGCCACCAAAGGAGCAGAGGGATTCTATGATTAAGTGGTATTAGGTTAAACCATATAAAATAGTTGTTTCTAAAAGTCAAATGATTAAATATTGGCCATTTCACAACACCTCAATAGATAACAACTCTCCATTACTGTAACCCTACTCTGAAACAGGCCAACTTGAGCAGTAAAATCTCTACTGTTTGAGATGTACACCAGTCATGCTTTTTTTTTTTAATTATATTTTATTTTTAAACTTTACAATATTGTATTAGTTTTGCCAAATACCGAAATGAATCCGCCACAGGTATACCTACGTTCCCCATCCTGAACCCTCCTCCCTCCTCCCTCCCCATACCCTCCCTCTGGGTCGTCCCAGTGCACCAGCCCCAAGCATCCAGTATCGTGCATCGAACCTGGACTGGCGACTCGTTTCATACATGATATTATACATGTTTCAATGCCATTCTCCCAAATCTCCCCACCCTCTCCCTCTCCCACACAGTCATGCTTTTATTCATTATTTCATTGAGTGAACATTTATTTAGATCTTATCATCTCTGCCCTTTCCAAGAGGCAGTGAATATAAGGATGAATAAGACAAAATTTTTCCTTCAAATTACACAGTGCACGATGCTGGATGCTTGGGGCTGGTGCGCTGGGAAGGCCCAGGGGGATGGTATGGGGAGGGGGGAGGGAGGAGGGTTCAGGATGGGGAGCATGTGTGTATCTGAAATTAAAAAATTTAAAAAAAAAAGAAAAAAAAATTACACAGTGAGTGAAGATAGATACAAAAGATAAAACAGGATGAGAATGGCCTCCTGGAGTTACAGAAAGTATTTTATGCCAATCCAATGAAGGGCACTCTGAATTCATCCAGGGCATGACACCTAATTTGAAGCTTCCTGAATGAGTTAAAAGTTCACTCAGGGATTAGAAAGGCATCCATTCAGATGAAGGGCAAATCCTGATCATTTGAGAGAGCATGTTTTGTTTGGAAGTATGGACATTTCCTAGATTAGGAAAAACGGGGCAGTTTCCTGAGGCCTTTAACAATTAGGGAGGAGCTGGTATATAATACGGGCTTCCTAGGTTGTGCAATTGGTAAAGAACACACCTGCCAATGCAGGAGACAGGCGACTGGGGTTTGATCCCTGAGTCGGGAAGTGGGTATAGTACAGTGATCCTTTATAGTGAGGTCTGCTGGATTCTGAGTTTTCGAAGTAGCAGAGCAAGCAGTTTGGGGGCTTTAGGGGCTTGGGATTTCCACTATAAGTCACATAGCTGTATCAACGCTCTCACCCCTTAGCCTTCTAAATTTATTTTTCTATTTTTATGCTTAATATACTAATTATAAAACATTTAAATTTGGAAATCTTTGATACAAAATTCCCATGAGGAAGCATTACAGAGAATGGATATGATCACTAGTAAAATGTGTGTTAAAGAAGGAGAAATACCACTTTTTTTTTTTTTTAGCCAGAACCACAGAGAACATAAGGTGTGTGTGTGTACATATATTTCTTATGATCTATGTCATAATGAAGTAAGCAAATTAGACCCATTTCCTCCTGGCTTCTGGCTTGTATTCATTACATTTGTTTCTCTTGGATGTCAAAGAAAATGCAAAAGAGAAATAGAAATGGTTAAGTCAGTTTCCTAAGTTCCTTTTGTTTATTTCTGTGTTTTTAGGCACCAAGAAAGGTTAGATTTATAGAGAAAGTCTAATCAATATTGTTGCTTTCAACAGTCCTCCCTACTAATGCTTCATCTCACTAAGTAGTTGATGAACTTCTGATTTTACAGAATTCTCTGGAATTGAGAATTTAGGTAGCTGTTAAACTGTACTTATTTAGATGTATTATTTTTATGATTTACACATTCAATTTATTTCTGGATTAAGAATATATTTCCATGTTCATTTTTTCTTAGCTACCATACAAAACTAAACCTTTTTAAAGATACAAACCATGTAGTAAAAGTGATATAGGTTTTTCATACATATTTGTTTTGGCAAGGAAGGTAGGCATTGATGGTAACATACCTAAAGGGTGAATAAATTATTTCCAGAGGTTTGAGTAACTGAGCTACAAACTCTGTTCTATTTAATAAACCATAAAAAAAGGGAATTTTTATTGCCCATATTTCCTAGTTAATCCACTCTTTACCACAGTGTTATTTTTCCATTAATGTTGCAATCTTGGCATTTTTAATTATTATCTTCACTGTTTCCAGAGAATTTATTACGAATATAAATCTGATACTTTTATTTGGCTATACCTTTAAATAGATATTTATTTATTTATTTGTCTTATGTAAAATTCTCATTTATTTCAAAATACCATCTATTGAAAATGTGAATGTCACATTTAGTTACACAATCACAACGTAAGTTTTCAATAACTGACTCAATTTTCTACCCAGAATTACTGGACAACAAATTAATAGATTTTTCTATTTAGTTAAGGTTATACAAAAGACTAATACTATTACCTAGTACCTGTACAATCTTGTCAAAGCCATCTAACATCTCTGAACATAAATTCACTCATCATTAAAATTTTAAACTGCCATATGAATCAAATGAGACTGCATACAACAAAATGAGCACCATGAACTATCATGACACAAAAACATTTCTAAACCCAGAAAGCCTGTCTAACGGTTCCCTGAATAAGTAAAACACACAACATGAAAGTATCAGAGTGCACATGTGCTCAGTCGCTCAGCTGTTCAACTCTTTGCGACCCCATGGACTGGAACCTGCCACACTTCTCTGTCCATGGAATTTTCCATACAAGAATACTAGAGTGGGCTGCCATTTCCTACTGCAGGGGATCTTCCTGGCTCAGGAATCAAACCCACATTGCCTGTGTCTCCTGCATTGGCAAGTAGATTCCTTACCACTGAGCCACCTGGGAAATCCTTAATGTATCACAGTATCGAGTGATAAACTTAATAAAAATAACATTTTGTGATACCTAAGGCAAATTTTTACTTACCTTTTAAAAACAAATGATTACTTAACATAAATAACTTGATTTAATGTTAGCCAAACAGAAAAAATGGACAATACAGACTTTTAAAAACATGAAAAACATGAGTCATGTAGAATATTTTAGGTATCAATAAAATTATTTCAAACACATAATTTTTTGCAGTGCTGATAGAACATGGTATTAATGAACACTTATTATGCATTTATGGAACCCACTTACATGCCATCAGTTTTTTGTTTTTTTTTTTTTGATCAGCTGTCAGTGACACTGGCCACTGCTGTCTGTACTTCATCAACACATGTTCTGCTGCTGCTGCTGCTGCAGCTAAGTCACTTCAGTCGTGTCCAACTCTGTGCGACCCCATAGACAGCAGCCCACCAGGCTCCCACGTCCCTGGGATTCTCCAGGCAAGAACACTGGAGTGGGTTGCCATTTCCTTCTCCAATGCATGAAAGTGAAAAGTGAAAGTGAAGTCGCTCAGTCGTGTCCGACTCTTAGCGACCCCATGGACTGTAGCCCACCAGGCTCCTCCGTCCATGGGATTTTCCAGGCAAGTGTACTGGAGTGGGTTGCCATTGCCTTCAACTGGCTGGTAAACACTGAGAAATGTCTGTTTGGGAACCTTTAACTCTGCATGGTTTCTAAGAGCAATGGTCATGTCCTCCAGTCTTTCAAAATACTATCATCATTTAAAAACACTCAATTGAAGTGTCACTTCTTCAACAGAAGGCATTGTGTCAGGTTTCAAGTGAAACAAAATAAAATAAGATGTGATTATTGACCTCAAAGATATTCCTGCTTTGAGAGGCAAGTGTATATACAACTGATCAGTAGTTGCTCTGCCGTTCCATACACTACAGGCAGCCTCTGAAGGCCATATCTGTGATTGGTATATACATGAGCCGACCCAAGCTGGCCTAACAAACTATCATTCCCAGGGAGTTACATTTGGATAGAGATCCTAGTTCCTAAGGGAAATAATCGAAAATGCAGATGAAAAAGGCAAGCAAAACAGTAAAAACTGTGAAATGCTCAGAACAAATCAATGAACTAGATGTGTATAGAGCAGCAGGTCCTGGAAACATCATGGTCCCAAGGATGCAGAGGAAGATGAAGATGAAGAGAGGCAGAGAAAGAAAGAGGAGTAAATAATTCCCATATCCCTCCAGAACTTTTTAATATCTGGTTCCAATTCTTCATGAGCCAGACAGTACCCTGTCAATGAAAAGCCTTCTGATTGTTATATGCTCTCCTTCCATTTTACTCTAAATAACACAAAGTAAATTATTTATTTACAAACAATAGTTTTAATTAAAATGAATATGATCTAATGAGGAAAGCAGGAGGCTCTGAACTTTATTTTAGAAACAGTAATGTTATTTTAAGGTCTCTGAAACTTTACAATCACAGGGAAGAGGGAAACTGTTCTGAGGGAGGAAGAAGCTAGGGAAGGTTGAGAAGGCTGGACAATAGACCATGCAATTTTTAAGATTTCTGGGTCTCCTGGAATCAAATTGCTAGGCAGGGTTGTAAACATGTTGATTATTTAGGACATAATTATCTAAATTATTAATCATCCTTTATTTCCCCACTCCCTAGTTTTATTTTGCTGCCAATTCTTTCAAAAAGAACCTTAATCCTATTAATCCCCCTGCCAGATTCCAGGAAAAGTATTACAAAAACAGTGAAGCTGAAATCAATGTATCTGGTTATCTCTTAGCCACCTAGTAAAAAAAAAAATTGGTGGAAATAAGGGTAATGTGATGTCTTAATGAGATTTGAGAAATATCTGTGGATTTCATTTATGTCTGCTCAACCTGACTAATGGAGAAATATACATAACAATTGTCTGTAATTCAATACTGAGTAAAACTTGCTGATTTTCCCCAGGGACACTGTAACTGTTCATTACTTTACACTGCAGTATAAATTGGCCCAGTGGGGAGGCAGGCATAGATTGAAGGGAGTTGAGAACAAAATTATATAGCTCACACTGCAGGCACCTCCCTCATACTTGAGGCCCTGGAATCCCACTCTTGATACTTTCAGCCAAACAAACTGACAATTGTAGGTCACACATCTAGCTTTGCACCTGAAGAAACTGCAAGCAAGTCTATAGTAACCTTACAAGTAGCTTAAAAATATATACCATTTGCCTCAACACCAATATTAGGAAACTGCAGTCCAAAATACAGCACTCCCTTACTGAAATACGCTTGTTATCCTTCTACAGCAAGTGCACAAAACCAAACGGCAAAGAAAAAAAAAACAATTGTGTAATATTGACAAGATCTGCCATGCATTTGTACCCTAGCTGTACCAGTATTAACTATGTAACTTGAGTCAAAGCAACTATTACTCTCTTTGTAGACTTATCTATATAATGGGCACAGTAGCAATACATCTGTCACAAGCATATGCCAGCCTAACAAAATATTAATGTCACAGCAAATTACTAGGGCATGGAAGCTCTGTACTTGTTACTGAGTGTTATTACTGCTGTTTTTGCTGTTGTCAGCCTATTATAATTCTAACCTCAATCCTTTTGTTATTAGGGAGGAAACAAGAAAAAATTAAAAAAAAATGATAGCGGATTAATCATAACTGACACAATTGTGCAACTGTATATACTCATTAGCAGCAGGTAAAAATTTAAATATTCACTGAACTAGAACACATTTTACATTCTTCCAATGTCTCTCAGGTCAGAATAATATTTCCTGGCTTCCCTCTGTTTGCCTAGCAAAATATAGAATATATTAACCAAGATACATTTGTACACATCACAGTGGCCTAAAATAAGTATTGAGGGTTCATGAAAGAAATAGAGAAAATTGGGGATTATATTTTCTAACTTATTCTTTCTGATGCTATTTTGAGGAAAATTGGGTAAATCAGTAAAAAGAGAGGTTCCTAAAAGCTAGCTTTCCTGGAACGTTGTATATATGTTTCAGGGATGGCTTACAAATTATTCTTTGCTTTCAGCTGGGAAATTAGGGTATAGTTAATCACAGTTCATAATTCCAGTTTCGCTCTGGTCACTTTTCTTGTCTCTTAAGAAGACAAGAAAGATTGGGCTCCAGGCATGATTTGTATTATTTCATATATTTAGATATATCAGTTTAATGTTTATTCCAAAAAACAAATGCAAGGCATCTCATTATAGTTTAATATATTTTCCCTGAATATTAAAAAAACAAACACACACACACATCAGAGGTGGCAAAAAATAAGTAAATAAAACACACAAGCAAACAAATAAACTACTGAGTTGTGATAACCTTTTCTATCTCAGTTCAGTTGTACAAAAGTCCCTTATTTATTACAACATTGTAAACACAACTGACAAAAAGGAATGTTTAATAGATACACCACCTTGCTCTAATTCCCAGTATAATCTCTCTTAAAATCAAGGTAGGTAAAAGCCTTAAGGCCATGTTTAGCCCTGGGAAGATCTGATTATCTCTGTTTCTGTTACTTGGATTCAAAGTCTACACCATGAATTCAAAATTATTTTTCAACACTATGTAGCAGACTATTAATTTACCCCCAAAGGAAGATCTGGTCTTTGCCCTTGGCTTCAGGGAGGTAATCTCTAAGCCCACAAATGTACTTCATAAAGAAGACCTTTGTTTATCTGGGGGCTTTGACAAACACTGGGTAGTCTATGTGAACAAAGTGACTTTTGGTGGACTTTGGATTATTTGAACCATAATAGCAGTTCAAATTCTGGATGGGCTGAAGACTCCAGGCAATCAACTAGTTATCTATATGAACAGGCCCCAATAAAAACCGTGGACACCAAAGCCATGGGCGAGTTTTTCTGGTTGGCAACACTCAATGAAAATAGTTACACATCATTGTCTGGAGGAGTTATTTAGCACTGTCCACTATTACAGTGGAAGAAGACAGCTGACAGCTTTACATTTAGAACTTCCTGGACTCTGCCCCATGTCCTTCTCTTGGCTGATTTTAATCCATAACCTACTTCCCTGGTGGCTCAGATGGTAAAGCATCTGCTTACAACGCGGGAGACCGGGGTTCCATCCCTGGGTGGGGAAGATCCCCTGGAGAAGGATATGGCAACCCACTCCAGTACTCTTGCCTGGAAAATGCCATTGACAGAGGAGCCTGGTAGGCTGCAGTCCATGGGATAACAAAGAGTCGGACACAATTGAGCAACTTCACTTTTACTTTCTTTGCTATTATAAACCACAACCATAAGCTAAACAGCTTTCAGTGAGTTCTGCCAATTCTTTTAGTAACTTATTCAGCATGAAAATGATCTTGAGCATCCCTAAAATTGCAGTTGGTGTCAGAAGTGAAGGTGGTTTACATAAGCACCTATTATATGACTAATAATTGAGCCTGAAACTATAGCTAGATGACCAAATGAAAAGCATTTCAGCCTGACACAGGTTACAGTTCAATGCAAAAGCCTACTTCCAACTAATTTCAGTTGAATCAGATGAAAATAATCTTTAATTGACATGATGATGATGATGATAACAATGGCAGTCACTAATGCATATTGCATCTCTACTATGTAAAATGTTGTCAAAGAGCTTTCATGTAATTCCCACAACAATTCTATAAGGAGGATACTATTATCATCCTCATTTTTAGAAATGATAAAACTGAGGCAGAGGGGTATATGTAACTTGACTAAAACCACACTGCTAGGAAATAACAAAACTGGGACTTTTATCTAGGCCCAAAGTTGTTATTTTACTCAAAGCACCATAAGAGCTCCCACAGGGAAATCTGTTAACACTGTGCATGGCACAAGGAGAGTACTCAGTATATTTGAGAGGACTTCTTTTTTGGAGGGCTTCCCTCAGAACATGATCCCTAGTGAAAGATCCCTAGTAGTTTCCTCCTGCAGCAATGATGCCTTTACTTAAAATAAAGAATGGTTGTTAAAGAATGTGATATCACTAAATCAAATATACTCATCAAGATCAGTGTAGTAAGAAATGGAAAGATTCTGCTATTTGTAAATTAGAGAGGGATATGAAAATGTGAGACAGTTGACAACTGGACTTAATGTGGAAAATGTTTAGATACATATTTTTCCCATTCAGAAATGTCCCCTACTGAACACTTCTATATTAAATGCATTGAAAATGTATATATTATTATTCAGAGAAAACATAATACTGATTTTTAAGCAAAACGAGTTGGACTATAAAGAAAGCAGAGCACAGAAGAATTGATGCTTTTGAACTGTGGTGTTGGAGAAGACTCTTAAGAGTCCCTTGGACTGCAAGGAGATCCAACCAGTCCATTCTAAAGGAAATCAGTCCTGGGTGTTCATTGAAAGGACTGATGTTGAAGCTGAAACTCCAATATTTTGGCACCTGCTGCGAAGAGCTGACTCATTTGAAAAGACCTTGATGCTGGGAAAGATTGAAGGCAGGCAGAGAAGGGGATGACATAGGATGAGATGGTCGGATGGCATTACCGACTCAATGGACATAAATTTGGGTAAACTCCAGGAGTTGGTGATAGACAGGGAAGCCTGGCGTGCTTCGGTTCATGGGGTCACAAAGAGTCGGACATGACTGAGCAACTGAACTGAATTGAAGACATTAAAACTGAAGAGCATTTTTTAAAAGAATCATCAACATTTTAAAAATACAAGCAACTCCTATAGCTCAACTCCAGAAAAATAAATGACCCAATCAGAAAATGGGCCAAAGAACAAAATAGACATTTCTCCAAAGACATACAGATGGCTAACAAACACATGAAAAGATGCTCAACATCACTCATTATTAGAGAAATGCAAATCAAAACCACTATGAGGTACCATTTCACGCCAGTCAGAATGGCTGCGATCCAAAAGTCTACAAGCAATAAATGCTGGAGAGGGTGTGGAGAAAAGGGAACCCTCTTACACTGTTGGTGGGAATGCAAACTAGTACAGCCACTATGGACAACAGTGTGGAGATTCCTTAAAAAACTGGAAATAGAACTGCCTTATGATCCAGCAATCCCACTGCTGGGCATACACACTGAGGAAACCAGAAGGGAAAGAGACACATGTACCCCAATGTTCATCGCAGCACTGTTTATAATAGCCAGGACATGGAAGCAACCTAGATGTCCATCAGCAGATGAATGGATAAGAAAGCAGTGGTACATATACACAATGGAGTATTACTCAGCCATTAAAAAGAATACATTTGAATCAGTTCTAATGAGATGGATGAAACTGGAACCTATTATATAGAGTGAAGTAAGCCAGAAAGAAAAACACCAATACAGTATACCAACGCATATATATGGAATTTAGAAAGATGGTAACAATAACCCTGTGTACGAGACTGCAAAAGAGACACCGATGTATAGACCAGTCTTATGGACTCTGTGGGAGAGGGAGGGGGTGGGGAGATTTGGGATAATAGCATTGAAACATGTATAATATCATGTATGAAACGAGTCTCCAGTCCAGGTTCGATGCACAGTACTGGATGCTTGGGGCTGGTGCACTGGGACGACCCAGAGGGAGGGTAGGGGAGGGAGGAGGGAGGAGGGTTCAGGATGGGGAACGCGGGTATACCTGTGGAGGATTCATTTCGATATTTGGCAAAACTAATACAATATTGTAAAGTTTAAAAATAAAATAAAATTTAAAACCTATTTAAAAAAAATAAAATAAAAATAATGAATCAGTGCAACAAACATTATTAACTTTCTATAATGTGATCAAACAGCACTATAAATCCTAATGATATGAATAAAGAATTGTATGAAACCATCTTTAAAATGATTCATGATGATACATAATTATGGAGTACCAATATTCAGTGTTGGTATAATTCATTAGAAAGTTATTTATAGGGAATAAGGAGAGATTAACTAGGCCTGGGTGGTTCTGGCTCAGGTAAGATTCTAGAGGAGTGACATCAGAACCAGTTTTGCAGACTGATTGCTGCTGCTGCTGCTAAGTCGCTTCAGTCATGTCCGACTCTGTGCGACCCCATAGACAGCAGCCCACCAGGCTCCCCCATCCCTGGAATTCTCCAGGCAAGAACACTGGAGTGGGTTGCCATTTCCTTCTCCAATGCATGAAAGTGAAAACTGAAAGTGAAGTCGTTCAGTCGTGTCTGACTCTTAGCGACCCCATGGACTGCAGCCCACCAGTCTCCTCCGTCCATGGGCTTTTCCAGGCAAGAATACTGGAGTGTGGTGCCATTGCCTTCTCCTGCAGACTGATTAGGAATATTTAAACAGACAATTGATGCTTTTGAAGTGTGGTGTTGGAGAAGACTCTTGAGAGTCCCTTGGACTGCAAGGAGATCCAACCAGTCCATCCTAAAGGAGATCAGTCCTGGGTGTTCATTGGAAGGACTGATGCTGAAGCTGAAACTCCAATACTTTGGCCACCTCATGTGAAGAGTTGACTCATTGGAAAAGACCCTGATGCTGGGAGGGTTTGGGGGCAGGAGGAGAAGGGGACAACAGAGGATGAGATGGCTGGATGGCATCACCGACTCGATGCACATGAGTCTGAGTGAACTCCAGGAGGTGGTGATGGACAGGGAGGCCTGGCATGCTGCAATTCATGAGGTCGAAAAGAGTCGGACACGACTGAGCAACTGAACTGAACTGAACTGAGACAGACAATACGCTGGAGACAGATATCTCAGGCCATGAGAATGTAAGAAAAAGCATGGCATGTTCAAGGAACTGAAAATAGTACTGTTTCTAGGGTGAAATTTACAAGTGTTGGGATGAGAGAAAGTATTTGAGTAGGAGGATGCATGGTTAAAAGAAACAGGTAGGATTAGAAGACTACATAGCTTGTATGTTATTTTAAGGAACTTAGAATCATCTTGTCAGTAGTGGGTGTCCCTAAATCACTACAAGTCGGAAAGTGACATCAAATTTGTATATTAAAATAGCATTCCCTTAAAAATTACATTTTGGAGAAAAACTCACTTACTTTGCATTTTATAGAGCAGAACTCTGATACAGTGATTAAGTATATGTTCACAGAAGCCAAAAGGAATGGGCTCAATTCCTGTCTCCTCCACGTATGTACTAGCTGTGTCCTTCAGTTCAGTTCAGTCGCTCAGTCGTGTCTGACTCTTTGCGACCCCATGAATTGCAGCACGCCAGGCCTCCCTGTCCATCACCAACTCCCAGAGTTCACTCAAACTCATGTCCATGGAGTCCGTGACGCCATCCAGCCATCTCATCCTCTGTCATCCCCTTCTCCTCCTGCCTCTAATCCCTCCCAGCATCAGATTCTTTTCCAATGAGTGTCTTAGGTAGGTCAATTAATCTCTGACATTTAGTCTTCTCATCTAAAGGAAGGATAGGAATACTTCCCATTCATTGGACAATTATAAGAATTAAGTGAAATAATACGTATTAAATACTTACCACAGAGAAAGTTTTAATAAATGTTAATTTTTAATGTGGTGATTATTATATGATATAATAATCTAAATAGATATAAATCTATATCTATATTTATCTAAACACAAGGATTTTAAATTTGAAAAGAAACATAATTCCTCATGCATTTATTAAACTGACTTCCTTTTTACTAGTAAAACCCCTTGTTTTTCCAAATTAATAATAGGCAAGCCAATGCTGATACCATAGGTAACAAAGTTATTTCAAAGTGCTTTCAAGAGGGATCAAAGTAAAAAATGAAATAAATCTGTAAAAATCGGCTTCTGAATTTGTATCACTCTAGGCAGATTAAGAAACATCAAATGGAATAATGATGAAAATTTAGCAAGTTAGAAATAGTTAGTCAAAATTTCCCTGAACTAAAATTTCAACTGAATTTCTAAGTCTATTTAACTTTAAATAGGCTTATTAAAAATAATTTTAAAATGCAAATATATTTTCCCTATTTCCATCTTAGTTTCATTAATATTATATTTAAGAATTTTATATATCTGGCCCCTCATAAGCAATGATCTGATAATTTAATTAGGGGCTAAATGTTTATTTGATGATTTATTTCTTTGTATTTCCTTTCCTTCAACTCCTGTCTTTACTCCACATGATTACTTACTTATACCCAAAATTTATTCTCTACAGCTGTAATTATTTTCTCCAAAGGTAATTTCCAATCCTGTCAAGACCCCAAAAAATCTTACTATTGTTTGTTTTTACAGGACTAGCTATTTAATTTAGATATTAAATATAAAACACTCTACTTCAATATTCAAGATTAACCATCAATAAGGTATCTTATTGTACATTTCAATTTCTCTTCTCCTACCTCTTACACTCATGTCAATGTCCGTCATGTTTTTTACTTAATTATTGTCATATTGCATTTGCTACTCCTCCCTACTGAGGGCTCCTATTATCAACATTTTGAGCTATCACATATTTTGAAATCCAATTCCACATTTTCAGATTTCAGGAAGTTTAAACTTTCTATCTAAAAATAACCTCATTTGTTTTCCATTTATTCAGTTTTGTCTGAACATTCTGACCTCACTTGAAACTGCTGCTGCTGCTGCTGCTGCTGCTGCTGCATCACTTCAGTCATGTCCGACTCTGTGCGACCCCAGAGACAGCAGCCCACTAGGCTCCGCCGTCCCTGGGATTCTCCAGGCAAGAACACTGGAGTGGGTTGCCATTTCCTTCTCCAATGCAGGAAAGTGAAAAGTGAAGGTGAAGTGGCTAAATTGTGTCCGACTCCTAGCGACCCCATGGACTGCAGCCTTCCAGGCTCTTCCATCCATGGGATTTGCCAGGCAAGACTACTGGAGTGGGGTTCTATCACCTCTCACTTGAAACTAAGCTACTTTATTTTATTTAACACAGCAGTATCATGTCTGTAAATAATAAATTTCTCAAGAACTGGAGTTAGATTCTGTTTCACTTGCAGTCATTTATCTGAGCTGATCTCTATATGGGTAAATCTATCAAGGAGACATTAATTGGAAAAAGAAATCTCCTGGGAGATAGTAAAGGACATGCATTCCCAATGGGGAGAAAATCATCTCAAAGGGATTAAACAAGTTCTCGAGGGCAAAAAAATAAAAGAAAAAAACTTAGATATGAAGATGGTCCGTATTCCAAAGGATTGCAATATATGGACAGATAGATACTGTAAAGGGATTCCCTGGTGGCTCAGACGGTAAAGCGTCTGCCTGCAATGCAGGAGACCTGGGTTCGATCTCTGGGTCAGGAAGATCCCCTGGAGAAGGAAATGGCAACCCACTCCAGTACTCTTGCCAGGAAAATCCCATGGATGGAGAAGCATGGTAGACTACAGTCCATGGGATCGCAAGGAGTCGGATACGACTGAGCGACTTCACTTTCACTATAATGTAAAACTGTGTTATTACGGTATATCTATGGTATTAAAACTTCATGGGTATTGGGAGGATTAGGAAAAAAGGTTCCTTTGGTGGGTGATAATGAAGAAAAAATATAGAAATGATGATCTTGGATAACTTTTTATATTGGGTTTTTCATGTACACCTACAAAATAATGGGCTTCTCAGGTGGCACAGTAGTAAAGAATGAGCCTACCAATACAGGAGATGCAAAGAGATGTGGGTTTGATCCGTGGATCAGGAAGATCCCCTGGAGTAGGAAATGGCAACCTGCTCCAGTATTATTGCCTGGAATATTCCATGGACAGAAGAGAAAAATTATTAGATTAATTTACAGATAAAAGATGCTTTACCTTTATAAGGACATATACAAATGAGGGCCATCTGACCCAATTATTTTATAGCCCTGAGGTTGGATCAAATTCTCACATGAATATATTTATATCTAATAATCGTATTTTCTAATTTACCTATTTGCCCTAAATATAAAGTTAGATATATAATTTGAGCATATTTCAGAGGTATGGCATTGGAATGAACTACCCTCTAAGAAATTTAAGTGAGAACTTAAAAATATTCACTAAGTCTAAAATCAGAGGTAGAAAATGACTGTAATTCAAAAGACAAAATACATTTCAAAAGGAATAAAATTTAAAGCTCCTTGATAAAGGACAGAAACGGTATGGACCTAACAGAAGCAGAAAATATTAAGAAGAGATGGCAAGAATACACAGAAGAACTATACAAAAAAGATCTTCACGACCCAGATAATCACGATGGTGTGATCACTGACCTAGAGCCAGAAATCCTGGAATGTGAAGTCAAGTGGGCCTTAGAAAGCATCACTACCAACAAAGCTAGTGGAGGTGATGGAATTCCAGTTGAGCTATTTCAAATCCTGAAAGATGTTGCTGTGAAAGTGCTGCACTCAATACGCCAGCAAATTTGGAAAACTCAACAGTGGCCACAGGACTGGAAAAGCTGTTTTCACTCCAATCCTAAAGAAAGGCAATGCCAAAGAATGCTCAAACTACCACACAACTGCACTCATCTCACACGCTAGTAAAGTAATGCTCAAAATTCTCCAAGCCAGGCTTCAGCAATATGTGAACTGTGAACTTCCTGATGTTCAAGCTGGTTTTAGAAAAGGCAGAGGAACCAGAGATCAAATTGCCAACATCTGCTGGATCATGGAAAAAGCAAGAGAGTTCCAGAAAAACATCTATTTCTGCTTTATTGACTATGCTAAAGCCTTTGACTGTGTGGATCACAATCAACTGTGGAAAATTCTGAAAGAAATGGGAATACCAGAACACCTGATCTGCCTCTTGGGAAATTTGTATGCAGGTCAGGAAGCAACAGTTAGAACTGGACATGGAACAACAGACTGGTTCCAAATAGGAAAAGGAGTTCATCAAGGCTGTATATTGTCACCCTGTTTATTTAACTTATATGCAGAGTACATCATGAGAAACTCTGGACTGGAAGAAACACAAGCTGGAATCAAGATTGCCAGGAGAAATATCAATAACCTCAGATATGCAGATGACACCACCCTTATGGCAGAAAGTGAAGAGGAACTCAAAAGCCTCTTGATGAAAGTGAAAGTGGAGAGTGAAAAAGTTGGCTTAAAGCTCAACATTCAGAAAATGAAGATCATGGCATCCGGTCCCACCACTTCATGGGAAATAGATGGGGAAACAGTGGAAAGAGTGTCAGACTTTATTTTTCTGGGCTCCAAAATCGCTACAGATGGTGACTGCAGCCATGAAATTAAAAGACGCTTACTCCTTGGAAGGAAAGTTATGACCAACCTAGATAGCATATTGAAAAGCAGAGACATTACTTTGCCAACAAAGGTCCGTCTAGTCAAGGCTATGGTTTTTCCTGTGGTCATGTATGGATGTGAGAGTTGGACTGTGAAGAAGGCTGATCTTGCAGAATTGATGCTTTTGAACTGTGGTGTTGGAGAAGACTCTTGAGAGTCCCTTGGACTTCAAGGAGATCCAACCAGTCCATTCTGAAGGAGATCAGCCCTGAGATTTCTTTGGAAGGAATGATGCTAAAGCTGAAACTCCAGTACTTTGTCCACCTCATGCCAAGAGTTGACTCATTGGAAAAGACTCTGATGCTGGGAGGGATTGGGGGCAGGAGGAGAAGGGGACGACAGAGGATGAGATGGCTGGATGGCATCACTGACTCAATGGACGTGAGTCTGAGTGAACTCTGGGAGTTGGTGATGGACAGGGAGGCCTGGCGTGCTGCGATTCATGGGGTCGCAAAGAGTAGGACACGACTGAGCGACTGATCTGATCTGATCAGTCTGATCAGATCTGATCTGATCTGAAGGAGTAAGTAGAGAAGGCAATGGCACCTCACTCCAGTATTCTTGCCTGGAGAATCCCATGGACGGAGGAGCCTGCTAGGCTGCAGTCCATGGGGTTGCAAAGAGTCTGACACGACTGAGAGACTTTGCTTTCATCTTTCACTTTCACGAATTGGAGAAGGAAATGGCAACCCACTCCAGTGTTCTTGCCTGGAGAATCCCAGGGATGGGGGAGCCTGGTGGGGTGCCGTCTATGGGGTCGCACAGAGTCGGACATGACTGAAGCGACTTAGTAGCAGCAGCAGCAGCAAGGAGTAAGCAGATCATTGGCCAGTTGTTGTTTTGTAAAGCAATAAATACTTAAATATCACTTAGGTATCTACAGATTGGCTGATGGAAAAATCCTGTCAATAAATAATTATATGGAAATGTATAAAAATACCTTGAGGTTGTAGAATTCATTAAAATTACTCATAGCTGATATATTTCTTTAATGAATTTTCTGGGATTCTAAAGAAATCCTACCAAAACTCAGGAAATATTTTATATGACAAGCTACTCTGTGACCACAATACAAACATACTTAAAGATATACTTTCATATTTACTGGGCATCAGATGAAAATTTTAACATTTAAAATGAGGTAAGAGCAGATCCATAAAGCAACATAAAGTATTCTCTTAGTAACTGAAGATTTTTGAAAAGCACCTTGTGGTAAAAGTCACACTAAAATACCTTTTTTATTAACTGCAGGGCACATGGACATAAAAGTTATAAATAATGTTACCCCTGACAAGAATATAGTTGTTCCATTCCCTGAATTTACATAAAGAAACTAAACCAAATAAACAAAATGTCTTATTTTTTAGCTCATATAAATCATTTTTCCAGCCTTATTTAGTCTGTCTCTGACAACTTCCAGTCTACCTTAAACTCATCTCATTTTATTGAACCTAAATTTTCTAAGGCCTCCAGTGAGCTAATATGGAGAGAATACCAAGGCCTCTCTTTCATTCAAAAGAGTAAATGTCTTTATTGCCTTAGAGCCTGGGGAACAGGATTCTAGACATTTATTATGTCTCTATGTAGCCATTAGATCTATTTGAATTGGTGTGCTTCTTTGACTATATTAATGGCCCACTTCCTCACAGCAGATCAATTATTTAATCCTTAGAAACGACTAAGAAAAGCTGTCTAAAACTAAATTCTCAACCTCAGCCCACATCAACCAAAAAACTTTTAATTCAGCAGCACCAATATGCATGACCATAGACATAAATTTAATATTTGTAATAACAGAAAAATAAAGGCAACACAAAAATGAAACAAAAATAATTATATCTATAGATAAACACATTTATTTATATAGACATACACATACAGTTACATATACATATCATCCTCATTAGAAAAATATACTGAAAGACCAAATGTTAAGGAAGACAACCTTGACATTTTAAATAGCACAGCTGAAAGGAACAAATGAGAATTTAAAAAGACAGAAAGGGATAATTAAATAATAATTTATTTTAAAAGTTTAGTCTTTTTAAATATGCTTTTTAATATTAAATTTTAAATAATTTTAATAGGTGGAGCTGGGGGTTCTCACTGGGGTTTTCAGGAGGAGGCTAGTTAAAGATTTCAAGAGTCACTTTTGAGGTTCAAAGCACCAGTATAATCATTAAGAGATTGTGTAATATATGTGAACGCACATTTTTTAACTTTTTGAGAAAAAGTTGGCAATGCCATGAGTTTTTCTAAGTATAGAGAACTCCTGGCAGAGTTCATCAAGAGTTATTGAATGGATTTTAGTTTGATGATTTTTATTTACAGTCTATATTTATTTTCTCGAAAGGATATACTTTTTGCTTAACTAGTTATATTAACAGTCGAGATAATCATGATACTCAAAAGATATTTGTCTATAAATGCAACTTTACTTTAAACTTGAGACATTTTACATTTTACAATATGTCAAAAAATCAACCAATGAACATAAATAATGTGAATAATTATTGAGTGTTAAATTCCAGAAATTACTTCCTGTTCTAGTTCCTCTTTTGAAATGTCCAGCCATATTAATACAAAAGGATCACTGTAAAATACCAAATTGTAATAACAGGATATTTTCATATCTGATAGTAAAGCCTCCAAAATTCCCACACTTAGTTCAGATACTTAGCCCTGGCAAATACATGTGCCAACCTAAGTGTCTAGGGAAGTCTACCTGTCCTTTGCCATAGTGAATTAGGATATGACTCCCTTCCTTAGAGTTGAGGAGAGCTGGGTGACCTGAGTGAGAGAACAGTAATTGTGAAATGACGTTCCAACCTCATTCTCCATGCCCATGCATGAAATCCACCAAACCCTGTGGCAATGATATGAGGCAGTCTGGGACTGATATAATTTCATTCCTTCTGCAGACTCGTGAAGAATCAGAAGAACAATTGTATCACGTGTTGGAATAACCAAAGATAAACTGGCCAAGGAAATATACCTGGCAGGCAAGTGCTGAAGAAATTACAAAATCAACCTTCCAGAAAAAAAAAGAAAAAATTGGGGTCAGGGCTTAGAGGTATCCATGTCAAGATCTCAGATCACTATCTTAACTGGGAGACCTTGGCAAACTTCAAAGGCTGTCAAAGGCTGTCAAAGGCTGTGACGGATCTTCATTTGATAAGAGCATTATAATGGGTAACTGTTTAGTAAAAGTAATCTCTTATTAAAGTGACAGATACTTGAGACTTTTGCTCTACTTTTTAGAAATCTGTTAATAAGAGGAGTAAACAGTCATGACGAGAAGGGGAGAAAATAACAGATAGTGATATTGCAATCAGAATAACAGTGCAGTTAGAGAAAAATATAATTACGACAGCCCAAAAGAAAAATTAGAAGTATAATAAAATCACTAAACAAGAAAACTAATAAAAGCAACTGATATTGATATTTTTCCTCTTTCCTAATTGTCTGGTGCAGAACCTTCTAAATCACTTATAGTAATTTATACAATTATATTTAAAGACTAATAAGGCATATACAACACAAAATTTATACAACACAAAATTTATAAAGGTCTAACAGCAGGTTTATATCTCCAAATAAGTGCAATAAAATAGAAATTCAATAGTTTAATCTGGCCCAATAGATTAACTTAAACTAGTAAATATAAATACACTCCATGGCAAAATGGTTTGGGAAAGCTTAATTATAGCAATTCAGGAGAAGTTGATAGATATGAAGATCTTATTCAAATTAATTTTAAAACAATTGCTCGATGATAGGAATAGATGATGTAAAAAATGAATGAGAACAATTGAGATTGTTCTCCCTCAATTGTGTACCACAATATCAATAGTGTTAAACTGTATTCTTATCTTAATATGTGAATATTATAAGCCTCCAATTAAAATAAATTTATATTAAAAAAAGGAATAAATCATGGAATGTGTTTGAAACTATCTACTATATGATATATTAGCTCAGATCAAATCTTGTTGCTAACAGATAAGATGTTCTAACACATATTCTTCAGAAATTACTGGTTACTATGTCCCCTAGCAGATGTCTTAAATAAAAGCTGAAATAAAAATGGTAGTTAGTACTTCTATATGGTAAAGAGAGAGCTGATTTCAGCAACTGTCATAACAATCTTAAAACAAGAAAAATTTATTACATATTTTTTGATCTGATGTCTCTTTAAGCTATCATATAACATGAGTTAATTATAAAATTATATATTTTCACATTTGTATAACATGCCTAATATCATAGTGGAGTAAAAAGTGGAAATTACAGAAACAGTAAAAATATTAATGCCACATTTACATATGTTTCATAGCCTTCATTTGAGTAAATACAGTAAAAGTGGACTGATGGTGCTGCTGCTGCTAAGTCGCTTTCAGTCGTGTCCGACTCTGTGCGACCCCATAGACGGCAGCCCACCAGGCTCCCCTGTCCCTGGGATTCTCCAGACAAGAACACTGGAGTGGGTTGCCATTTCCTTCTCCAATGCATGAAAGTGAAAAGTGAAAGTGAAGTCGCTCAGTCGTGTCCAACTCTTAGCATATATCTTATATGAAACCCTGACAATAATCTGCTTTTGGAAACTAGAAACATCCACCCATATCCCAAAGGAAAATGTGCTTTCCATCAACACTTGTCTTACTAGAACCAAAAAAAACATAATATGCAAAACTAAATATCTGAAATTTATATGAAACACATTGCTGGTGTGTAGAGCTTTGTGTATACAGTGAATCTTTAGCTGTAAGTATCTATGAAGGAGAATTTCAATTTTAGCATATGTGTTTCAGTTCTCTCTAAGGGTGTTGTTGTTGTTCAGTCACTAAATCATGTCTGACTCTTTGCAGCCTCGTGGTCTGCATCATACCAGTTTTCCCTGTCTTCCACTATCTCCTAGAATTTGCTCAAATTCATGTCCATTGAATCAGTGATGCTATCTAACCATCTCATCCTGGGCCACCCCCCATCTCCTTTTGTCTTCAGTCTTTCCCAGCATCATGGCCTTTTCCAATGAGTCAGCTCTTCATATCTGGTGGCCAGAGTACTGGAGCTTCAGCTTCAGCACCCAATGATGGAATTTATTCATTCCAATGAATACTCAAGGATGATTTCCTTTAGGATTGATTGATCTCCTTGCAGTCCAAGGGACTTTCCAAGAGTCTTCTCCAAGAACACAACTCAAAAGCATCAATTCTTTGGCACTTAGCCTTCTTTATGGTCCATAATGGTCACATCCATATATGACCACTGGAAAAACCATAGCTTTGACTGTACAGACCTTTGTTAGCAAAGTGATATCTCTGCTTTTTAATATGCTGTCTACGTTTGTCATAGCCTTTCTTCCAAAGAGCAAGTGTCTTTTAATTTCATGGCTGCAGTCACTGTCTGCAGTGATTTTGGAGCCCAAGAAAATAAAATCTGTCACTGCTTCTACTTTTACCCCTTCTATGAATATACACCATGAAGTGACGGGACCAGATGCCATGATCATATTTTTTTTAATGTTGAGTTTCAAGTTAGCTTTTTCACTCTCCTCTTTCACCCTCATCAATAGGCTCTTTAGTTCCTCTTCACTTTCTGCCATAAGGGTGGTGTCATCTGCATATTTGAGATTGTTGATATTTCTCCTGGCAATCTTGATTCTAGCTTGTGGTTCACCCAGCCATGCATTTCACATGATATACTCTGCACAGAAGTTAAATAATCAGGGTGACAATATACAACCTTGTCGAACTCCTTTCACAATTTTGAACCAGTTAGTTTTTTCATGTCTGGATCTAACTGTTGCTTCTTGACCTGCATACAAGTTTCTCAGAATACAGGTAAGGTGGTATTCCCGACTCTTTTAAAGTATTTTCTACAATTCGTTATGATCCACACAATCAAAGGTTGTGTAGTTTAGCCTTCTGTAGTCAGTGAAGCAGAAGTAGATGTTTTTCTGGAATTCCCTCACTTTCTCTATGATCCAACAGATGTTGGCAGTTTGATTTATGGTTCCTCTGCCACTTCTAAACCCAACTTGTGTATCTGAAAGTTCTTGGTTCACATACTGCTGGAGACTAGCTTGATGGATTTTGAGCCTAATGTTACAGGCGTGTGAAATAAGCACAATTTTTTGGTAATTTGGGCATTCTTTGGCATTGCCCTTCTTTGGGATTGGGATGAAAACTGTTCATTTGCAGTCCTGTGGCCACTGCTGAGTCTAAGGGTGGTTTCAATTTAATCAGCACAATATCATAGGTGAGAGCCAACTTTCACACAACAGCACAGTTGATTAAAAAAAAAAAGGAATGAAGAAAATATTTTGAAAATTATTAGACTAAAGATGTTCATAGTCTGTTCTGATCTCATGGTCTTTAGAGTTTCCCTTAGTGAGTGGGAATGGCAAGAGACAGACAGCATAACCCAGCTACTGATTTCCTAGAAAAAGTTGGTCATATTCAGTTGTCCTTCTAGTTAAATTAAATGAACAATTCCCAATTATCTTTTCAGTAAAACCATAAGACCATCATCACTATTATCTACCAAGTATTTTAAGGCACACCCCCTTCTCACCAAAGTAAGATTGTTATATGTTAAACTTATGAAGATAAGGTAAAGCATCATTATCAGAAGTAGGTTCACTTTTTAATTTATAATAACATTAAACATAGAATACTGCTCTATATTATCATGTTATTATACTAAACAAGATCTCAGATTATAGGTTGAAAAGCATTTGATCTAATAATATTATGAATGTTAAATGCATATATGAGAAATGTCATTCACACACAGAATTTGTAAACTTGTTAGAATGTGGCCATTTTCTTCAGAATTCAGATTCTCTCTTTTTCTGGGGGTCGGGATGGGGAATGCCATGCAGCTTATGGGATCTTAGTTTCCCAACCAGGGATTGAACCTGGTCTAGCAGTGAGAGAGCACTGAGTCCTAATCACTGAACTGCCAGGGAATTTCCAGAATTTAGATGCTCTTGAGTTTTACCAAAAATAAACTTCCATGTATTCAGACATACTGAGACCAAACAAAAAAATGGATTAAAATATATAGTCTATTAAAATAGTTGAATATTTTGTACCATTTCTAATAGACAGCAACTGCAAATAGCTCTAATACTGTTTCACCGAAGAGTTGTTTGTTTTTTTTTTAATTGGAGGCTAATTACTTTACAATATTGTGGTGGTTTTTGCCATACATTCACATGAATCAGCTATAGGTGTACTTGTGTTCCCCATCCTGAACCCCCCCTCCCAACTCCCTCCCCATCCCATCCCTCTAGGTCATCCCAGTGCACCAGCCCTGAGCACCATGTCTCATGCATCGAACCTGGACCGGCAATCTATTTCATATATGATAATATACATGTTTCAATGTGAGAAGAACTTTCAGCTCTAAGTTCAAAGGTTTATAACTTGCTAGAAGCTGTCAGAAACGTACCCAACATTAATCTCTACTGTGAATTTAGTTTATTGATGATGGGTTTCTAACCAGTATGTATAAATTCAGGGCCAATTTTGAAAATGATGACATGTGCGTGGACACAAACTTTTCAAGTAAAATGGTAACATTCAGCTATAAAATAGATAAAAGATAAGGGAATCATATTTTGTACTAGAAAGTTATACCTTGAAAATGATTCAATTTTTTGTTTAGCAAAACATGAGCAAATATCAATGATCAATTCATGATAATCCTTTTTTAATAGGGGAATTTATTAGAGACATTGATGAATTCTCAAAAAAACTGTTTTATCTAATATTCTATATTGTAGATATTATATCATGTATACATGGAATACACAGACAGAAAAAAAAGAAGTAAAAACATTACTATTTACTCTGATGATAAACACCAAGTTTTAGTTGTCTTTCTAAAGTTATTGCTGTTTGAGACTTCCTTGGCTGTCCAATGGTTAAGACTCTGTGCTTCCACTGCAGAGGGGCGTGGATTGAATCCCTGGTTGTGGAACTAAGATCCTATATCCCATGGGATCCTACACGGCCATAAGTAAATAAAATCATTGCTGGTTTTAGGAGGGTATTTAAATATTTTGATAAAAATGGCTATCTGACCATTTTTAGCTGAAATGAAAGAATATTGGCTGTACGAGTAAGTATCTTCAGTTCTTTTCTCTTCCCATAGTCTACTACTTCATTCCTTGCCACAAAATGACTTACAATTTTACAAATAGACACTGTACTTCCCTGTCTTGATGTCTTTATTCTTTTGTCTCTCTTGTCACTCCCATTCATCTAAGATCAAGTGACATTCAACCAAAGGGATTGGTTTCGAACAAATGAATTTTTTTTTTTTTTATGAATTAATTTTTGGAAATGACTTTTGGACTGGGAATGAAGCTTTCTCAGGCAAGGTACTTTCTAGTCTCTCTCAAGAGTGTGTTTCTGCACTGAATTTGCTTGTCTTAGTCTCTGCTATTTCCTTAGAGGAATGTCACAGGAAATTTTGAGACCATTATCTTTCACTATGTCCATGAAAAAGCTAAGAGCTTATTACTTGTATAAAAAGTTGTATAAAATAAGGGAGTGCATATCAAAGATGATGTAATAGAATCTCAGAAGAG
Source organism: Bos grunniens (assembly GCF_055505025.1). Classification (NCBI taxonomy): domain Eukaryota; kingdom Metazoa; phylum Chordata; class Mammalia; order Artiodactyla; family Bovidae; genus Bos; species Bos grunniens. The sequence goes on along the minus strand of NC_141172.1, from coordinate 32,898,407 downwards.
AGTTTTCATGACTCCACAAGTTTATCCAACTCAGAATTGGGGCTAGGTGAGAAACTTGGTATTTAGGTTGACTACATATCCCCTGCTCTGCTTAATATAATATGGATCTCTACAGTTGCATTTCTAGCCTTTTTTCTGATTGAAGTAGTTTTGTTGCTATTTGTTTCTTCTTACAGAGTTTAGGTGTGAAGAAAACCAGTGACAGATCATATTCTTTTTTTTTTTTTTTGGTATGCTACTGGTACAGCATTTATTGCCTAAAGACCCAGGTTTAATTCCTGGTTCCCCTACCTGGGCAAGTTACCTGATCCTTCTAAGATTCAGTTTACTTTTCTTTATTCCTACATCCTAGGCTATTGTGGGAAATACAAAAATTATGTCAAATGCCTTGCAACACATCTGGTACACTTCAGTGTCAAATATATGTTAATCAAGAAAGCACTATAAAGCTGCTAAATGAATATACATAGGATATTAATCAAAACTAAATTAAAATTAATGCTATAAATCAGAAGACAGCAAACTGTGGAGCATGTCCAAATCTGGTCTTCTGTCTGTTTTTGTACTGCCAGCAAGCTAAGTATGATTTTCACACTGTTAAGGGACTATACAAAACAAACAAAACAAAAAGAATATATGACAGAGACTGTAGTAGGCCATCTCACCTAAAATATTTAGTATCTAGCACTTTACAGAAAAAGGTTGTTAACCCTTGCTATAAATAATCTATAGATCATGACTTCCGTTAAAAATATAGGAATATCTTTTGAGAAAAATAAATCTTAGGAAATTCCCTTGATTAAATTCATGTATGAATTAGCACATTTCTAAATATTATAGTTTAGTAACCACTTATATAGCTTTAAGCTTCTATTCTTTCCTACCATTTCCCCCCCTCCAATTCATCCTTCATATCAAGGTCACACTAATCATTCTATAGCACCACCATTTTTACCATAGCACTCCATTTCCCTCAAATATATACATATATACATAATCAAAATAAAGGATCATGTTCAAATTCTTTCATCAAATATTCAAGGTCAAACTATTTTCTTTTTGGAAATGTTATCCCTCAGTTCTTTAGTAAATATGTAATTCCAGCCATACCATACTCCCTCAAGTAATACTGTGTGTATTTAGATACACCATGGTTTTAAAATATGACAGTCTTCATTAGAAAAAAAAAAAAATGATAGTTTTCTCTTTAAAATGTGGAGCCTAATTCCCCTCTGTGTGGGCCAGGTTGGTAGGCTTGCTTCTAAAGAATAAAAGCAGTAGAACTATGCTCTATTTTTTAAAAGGTACAGGCATAAGAAATTATAACTTCCTTCTGGTCTTCTTTCTTTTTTTCCAGTTCACTCTGAAGAAAGGTAAGTGTCATGCCTTGAATACACCCTGGAGATGCTACCTAGAAAGAATCTGAGACTTCTCACAATAGCCAGCAATAGCCATGTGTGTAAGTCATCTTGGAAGCAGATTCTCTGTCCAAGTTGAGGCTTCAGATGACTGCAACCTCAGCAACATCTTGATTGCAGCCTCATGAGAAACCTTGAGCCTGAACTGTCCAGCTAAGCAGCTCCCAAATCCCTGACTCATAGAAACTGTTGTACTTAAACATTTTTTGTAAGAAATAAACAAAATTTATGTCAAGAACTAGCACAGAGCTTGGCACAAGGTAATAGGCGGACAAATGTTCTCTTACATTTTTTATTATTACAGTGTTATTTAGAATAAGGTTAATGGTAGACAGACATGACAAAGATGAAGTGAATAATATAGACTTTTCAGCACATTTTTACTCATTCTGAATTGGATTCTATTTGTATTCTTAATAGGAATTTAAATTATCTAACATATGAAAGTTGCTAAGAAAGTAAATCCTAAGAGTTTTCATCACAAGAAAAAACAATCTTATTTTTTGTTTTGTTTTGTTTTGTATCTATGACATTATAAGAGATGATGGATGTTCACTAAATTTATTGTGGTAATTATTTCATAATGCATGAAAGTCAAATCACAATGCTTTACACTTTAAACTTATAAAGTGCTGTATATCAGTTATATCTCAATAAAAATGGAAGTGATCCGAGGAATTTCCCAGCAATCCAGTTGTTAGGACTTCAAGCTTTTGCTGACAAGGGCCTGCGTTTGATCCCTGGTCTGAGAACTGAGATCCCACCAGCATCCTGGTGCAGCCAAAAATAAAGGGAAGAAATTTAAATAAATAAATAATTTAAAAAGGAAAAAATATCATCTAAGAAAGAGGAATTGCACCAAAGACCTATTCTGAAAAAATACTGCTAGCTGGCCATCAACATTCTTTATTCCTTATGTAAATAGTAAAGCAAGTTGTATCCGGCTTCCCATTTAGGAACAGAAATTTCCAGTCCACCTCAAAAGGCTACACTCACATAAGCTTTTGCCAATGAAATGTAACTAAAATACGTGTAATTTCCACCTCAATTTCTTAACAGGAACCCTTTTACTCTGAACTTCTGCTCTTTGATTTCCAGAATAGTGATATTCAGCATGACTTAGAAGACAATGTGTTAAAGTTGGCAGAACCACCTTCATCCTGAATTCCTAATTTATGCCTTGAATTAGAGCTCTTGATGATCCTCTCTATTGTGCCTAAATTTTTAAACAGGTAAAAATTAATTTTATCTTGCTTGAGCAATTGGATTCTCAGTTATCTTTGTTCCAGCAATTAATGATTCCTTAATATACCCTATATTGATCTAATAAGACTTTACATAAGCATTAATAATTCCAGTGGCCCACTAATGAAAAAGCTGGGAGTAGATATGTCATGATGATAGGGAAAAAACATTGATATTAACTTCTAAATATCACACATAGTTATTGATCATAGTCACATTTGTATAAATACATAAACGTGAGGTAAAATTATTTCAAATGTTCATGATACCAAACAAGAATATGATCCAAAAGTACTTAAACTGTTCTTAATTTTAAAAAATAATTTGTGTGTCAACATCAACATGTATTTAGATGTGTTATTATAGAGACTAAGTTTTATAATTTGTTGAATCTATGATAAGTGTCCATTCCCTGATAAATCTTATTTATCCAAAGCTATGCAGTATATTGAAAAGAATTTAAAGATTGATGCCAAACAAGAAGAAGCTGATGACTAAATGTTCAACTTAATATATAGTTTAGACAAATCAAGTAACTTCTCTGTAATTTAACTACATCTTCTGTAAACTAGTGACTGAAAATGAATACGTTTTGTTATAAGGGTTGAATGGGATAACATAATAACTGACTTTTACTCTAATGCACTGTATGTAGGCATAGTTCCTCAGGAGACAAGAATGTTTCATACATATATACATATAATCTCATTTCTGCTAAAATTGTTGGCAAAGTTCTATTGTACATTCCCAGGAAAAATAAATGTTTTAATTAGTCAACAAATGCTACTGACTTTTTTTTTATATTTGCCATTGGGATGGTCATCATGTTATAATATTTAAAATTAAACTGGTATTAAGAATGACATTTAAGAGAGAGAGTCATTAAAGAAATACTGAGCAAGAGCTTTTTTGTGGTTTTGTCTGATTATTTGTTGATGTTTTTAAAGAACAATATTAAGAAAAGGCAATTAGATTTAGGCAATTAGAAAGGCATCAGTTTTCTTTGAAAGTGGTTTTGGTAGAGTGACATGATTTGAAACCAAATTGCAAAGTTTTAAAAATTAATCACTGATACAGCCATGGAAACAAAATATGTAGTTCTTTTATCCACCAATTCTTGGGTGTATAATGAAATAATAGTGAGCATTAGTAACTTAAAACTGTAAAATGGATATGGTGAAAAGGAGGGTTTAAAGATGAGATAGAAAAAGAGGATATCATCAAGTAGGCCATTATGAAAATTTAAGAGACAGTGATGGAGATAATGCACAGAGTGAGAAGAAAGCAGTGAGGGAAAGAAAGGGGGAGGACATTTATAGGAGAATAAGGACAGCACAAGTCTAGGATTTTTTTTTTTTTTTTTTTAGGTAAGATGTGGGTTTATTTAGAGAGAGACACACTCCACAAACAGAGTATGGTCCATCTCAGAAAGCAAGAGGCTCTCGAGCCTCTAATATGGAGTGGTTAGATTTTATGGACTGGGTAATTTCATAGACTAATGAGTAGAGGATTATTCCAACTTTGTCAAGGAAGGGGTGGGGATTTCCAGGGATTGAGCCATTGCCCACTTTTTGGCCATTTATGGTTGGTCTCAGAATGTCATGGTGCTCATGGGTGTGTCATTTAGCTAATGTATTACAGTGAGCATACAATGAGGCTCAGGGTCTACTGGAAGTTGAATCTTCCATCATCTTGGACCTAGTTGGTTCTAACCAGTTTTTGCCATATGCTGTGGCTATGTCATTCTTTTAAAGGTTGCGCTCTGCCTCCTTCCCTTCTGCTTCATTCCCCACCTCAGAGATTTTACTCCCATATTCTTATGGGAAGCTGAAGATTGAAGCTCTGTCCTCTGTACCTTTTTTAAGACTGAGTAGGGGCAGTGGCCTGTCTTTCAGGGAATAACAATCTCTGAATGCTTGATCTAGGTGCCCTGGGGGCAGGGCAGTTCCTTGCTTTAAGTCATAGAGCCTAGAATCCTCACATAGCCATCGTTTTGATGAAAAAGTACTTTTTGTAACGCATCAGAGTATTAAAATATCTATAAATGACAAAAGACTCAATGGCATGGTTAAACATCTGCAATCGATAAAGAAACATGGTTACAATAACCAGAATTATGAATGATTCCACTTAACATACCAAATAATCATAGTTAAATATTTCTCTTTGAGATACCTCAGGGACATTTGAAAGCATCCCAAAGTTAGCTGGAAATTAAAAGAAGCTTAATCAAAAATTGATATTTGGGAAGTTTGTCAAAAATTTATAAAACACTCAGTCAAATAAGATCATAGCCCACTGTAAGAAAGAGGTATGCATGATCAGGATTTTCTAAGACTGAATTAAATCTAGGTGGGTAAATGCATTTTGTTGGGCATGGGCTAGGACAAGACTGAATTTAGATTCTCTCTCCAAAGTTTTCTTGAAATGTTGCTTTTAATAATAAATAATATGATGCTTTTTGCCTTTAAGAGATCTATATTTGCTTTTGAGATCTCTTGCAATTTTTAACTTTTTTTGGTTAAGAAGTAAGCATTGTCTCACAGTGACCAAGATTGATTTTTAAGGTTTTATTGAGGTAAACTTCCAAGATTAACCTTGAAAGAAAACAGAGACTTTTGTTTGTTTTGTTTCAAAGACAGGAAACACAGAGTAAATTAAATATTCATAACACTTTTTGAGATACAAATGTTGAAAGATGAGTGATAGACTGAAGAATTTGACAAAAAATGGAGAAGGGATTAAGTAAGAATATAAGCATATCACAGTTACTGGGTAGTTAATTTAAAGTGCATGCTCTGTTATGGGGAAGGAAAAAGTGATGAGGCTAAGAAAGTCAATCTTAAAAGTTCTCATAGCAACAAAAAACATTGTAACACTGTGAGCTGATTGACATGTTAGGTAGTTAGAACAGGAAAAAGGAGTCCACCATAGCAATGGCTCAAAGACAAAGAAAGGGAAAAGCCTACAAAAATGGAACAAAAGCAAATCCAAATGAAAAGAAATGAGTACTTGAGGTGAAACAAACACACCATCTTCTTGACCATTCCAGTGTGCATAGGGCAGGCTCAAGGTGGGGAGGAGACAAATGTATAAAAGGAGGAAGCCAAGACAGACTAAGGCCTTGCCTTTGGGGTCAGCTCGCCCTCACGCCTCAAGGGTGTACTTTCCTTTGCTTGGCAAATAAAACTGTGCTGTAAACCAGCTGTAACACTGGTCCACCGTTTCAAATCTTTGCTGCGGTGAGAGAGAACCAAGGAAATTACACACTCCTCTGACATAATCTGGTGCTGTGACTCGGATGTAACCTGGCTGAAACAATCTTGGCTTGGACCCACGAGGTGGGGCCAAGCATAGTAGAAGCCCAACTCAGGGAAAGCTCACGTGGTAGAAGCAGAATGCAAAGGAAACCCAGTGCAGGAAGTGACAAGAAGCCTAATGTGTTGGAAACCAGGACAACAAGAACAAATTCAGCAGAAAGCTCAGGTGACTCAGTCTCAGATTTCAGAAGACCTCCAGTTAAGGTAGGAGGCCCTCACCCCTATGTCTGCAAGACATATGGCTAACATAATCTTAATTCCTTTACAACCTTTCGTTTCTTGTTTCCTTGAACCCCCTGTGAACAGGCGAGGGGCAGTGGGTGCAATTGAAGGACTCTGGGAGGGGCTACTCCCCAGTGTGTCCTGAAGGCTCCACTACTCTCTGCACCCTCGTAGCTGTTGCCCAAGTGGGTGAGAGTTCTTCTGTCCTTAACCTCCTTTGTGTCAAGGACCAGCCCAATGAAAACTGGGCACAGGTCTGGCATTTAGCAGATTTTCTGGCAAGTTATGAAAGGGGTTCCTCAGCATGTTTTTCACACTGCTTTTTCCTCCTATTCTTCAGCTCCTCTCTCCATCTATGCCATGGTTTGACTGGACAGGTCATCTGGAGTGGGTTGTTCCCCAATTCTTGGAATGATGCCCAGCTCTCAGGTTGCAAGAGTACTGGGTAGGATAAGCTTCAGAAAGACTCACCCCTAAGGAAGTCCACCCATGGAAGTAGAAGGAAGCCTATTAGTTGTGGGACTGTGCCCAGTCTCAGCAACAACTCAGGAGCCTAATAAGAACTCCATTGCCTTTCTGGAGAATGGCTAAAAGAGGCCCTCCAAAAGTTTACCAATCTGGACTTAGACTCTTACGAGGGACAGATGATTTTAAAGGACACATTCTTGTCCTGATGTGCATCAGACATCAGGATAAAGTTATAATAGCTACAGCAGCAGGACCCTGCTGCCTCTATAGATGAGATGGTCCAGACAGCCACCAATACTTTTTATAACAGAGAACAGGAGACAGAGGCCAAGGCCCAGGAAAGGGAGAAAAGGAAAGAGATAAGGCATACTCTGATGCTGGCCACCCTCCAGGGAAGCCCTATGTCAAACCTCGTGTCCTTAAAGGACAAGGTACAAGGCAAATGCCTGATCTGTAGATGGGTAGGACATTGGGCTAGTGAGTGTCCAACCCATTACAAGTCTTCTAAAATGGCTTGCTACAAATGCCATCAGTTGGGACACTGGGCAGCACTCTGCCTCTGAGACCCAAGAGCCTCAAGGTCAAGTGCCAAACCTTCCATCATGATGGTTCAACAGAAATGAAGTGGCACGCTCCAGCCAGTCCATCTGTCACAGATAAACACCACAGGGCTGGAGCCAAGGGTTCAACTGGATGTGGCAGGCAGGTCAGAGAATTTCTTGGTTGACCAGGGGCTACCAAGTCTGCCCTGACCTCCTACTCCGGAAACTTCTCCTCCCAAACCTGTACCACTTTGGGTGGTACAGGAAAAACAATTACAAAAAGATTCATCCAAGCACTTCTTTGTTGTTGGGATGGACAAATATTTTTCCACCGTTTTCTGGTGGTCCCCGAGTGTACTCCTCCCTTATTGGGAAGAGATCTTTCCCTGCCTTTGAAATCTTGCAGCTATTACAGTTCTTACAAAAGATCTTTTAAAAATCTCTTTTGGGGGCAAACTATATTTGCCAGCCACTAAGTGAAACAACTCCTGAATGTAAGAGGCCATTTATGGATGTCTGATCAAAGGATCCTCAGATATCAAGTAGTGCTGATGGAAAATCCAGGCCTGACTATAGCCCTTTGTGAGGTTCTTAAACCTGCTGCCCTCCTATCTACCCCTAAGGTCTCTCTCCCTTTTCACTCTTGCCTAGAAACCTTGGACCACTGGACAAAACCCTGAGAGGGATTGTCAAAATAACCTCTGACCAATCCTGAGGAAATCTAGTACACTGATGGAAGCAGCTGTGTCTTGGATGGAAAAAGAAGAGCCAGATATGCAGTAGTCTACAATTTTGAGATCACAGAGGCTAAACCTTTGCCACCAGGTACTTCAGCCCAATTAGCTGAACTCATAGCCCTATTTGAGCTTTAGAGCTGTGAAAAGGAAAAAGAGTAGCCATTGACACTGACTCCAAGTATGCCTTTCTGGTGCTACATGCGCATGCTGCTATTTGGAAAGAAAGGCCATTTGACCACCTGAGGGTCCCCAGTCAAATATGGTGATCAAATCCTTAGGCTCTTGGAGGCAGTCCATCTGCCCACTGAGGTTTCAGTCTCCCACTATACAGGACACCAAAAAGGGATCATGGAAGTGGCATGAAGGAATCAAGCAGCCAATCAGGCCACTAAGAGAGCAGTATTACAGAACAGGGACCTAATAGGTGTTGCCACCTTAGTTCCACAGAGTAATTTGCCAGAAACTCCTTCATATACCGAAGGTGAGACTCTTAAAGCTAGGAGTAGGGGCTTTCAAGAGGATCATATGGGGTGGTTCCAAAAGGAAGGACTCCTTTTTCTGCCTTGGAACCTCCAGTGGAAGTTGGGTAACTCTTTACATGCCACCACTCATTTGGGGTAGCAGGCCCTCCAAAGATTACTAGAAAGGTCCTTCAGAGAAACAGGCCTCCAAATGACTATAAGGCAAGTGGTCTCCTCTAGTCCCAACTTGCTAATTAAACAGCCTCCAAGGAGCTCGAAGAGCACAGCTGGTCCAGCTTGTCCAACAACGTGGGAGCTACCCAGGGGAGGACTGGCAAGTGGACTTCTCCCAGATGCAAGTTTCTCAAGGGTATAAATACCGACTAGTCATGATAGATACATTCATGGGATGAATTGAAGGCTTTCCCACCTGGACTGAGAAAACCTGAGGAGGTGGTAAAGAAACTACTCCATGAAATCATGTCACGATTTGGTCCACCCAGGTCATTACAAAGTGACAATGGGACATCATTTACTTCTAAGGTCACCCAAGGGGTCTCTAAAGCATTGGGCATTACCTATTACCTCCATTGTGCCTGGAGGCCTCAGTCTTCGGGAAAAGTAGAAAAAACCAACCAATTCTTAAAATCAGCAATAAAAAGGATAACCCAGGAGACCTCCCTGGGATGGAAGGAGGCTTACCAATAGCTCTCCTCCCCACCCATGTTGCCCCCAAGGAACAGGGTGGTCTTAGCCCTTATGAGATGCTATATGGGAAACCTTTTGTTTATGTCAATGACCTCTTCCTAGATCCAGAGGCTCAGACCCTCCAGTCTTATACTATAGCCACTGGGCAATTCCAACAAGATATATGCTTATGGGGTGTCAATGGGACCCAAAAGATTCTAAAGAGCCATCACTATAGGCTCCAGGAACTTAAGTTCTAATTAAAGTCTGGAAAGATGAGTCCCCAAAGGCTCAACTCCTTTGAGGAGTTGAGGGTCTCACATAGAAGGGTCCCTATCCTGTAATACTTTCTACCCACACAGAAGTCTAGGGACCAGGACACGACTCCTGGATTCACTACTCACAAGTCAAGTCGTGGAAGAAAACAGAAGAGGACACTCAATACACCTGTGAGCCACTGGGAGATCTCAGATACCTACTCAGGACTACAAACAAGTGCCATCCTAATTAACACCCCAAAAATCAAGTTTCTGGGGATAAGATTTCTCAGGATAACTCTAAGGAGCCAACACATCTTGGCAGGTGTTTTACTCCAAAGTAGACTGGAGATAGATCTCCTGATCCCTGAACAAGGATGGGCTTGAGTCATCTTGAGTGAGTCGTGTTGTTTCTGGGTAAATACCTCCAGCTAAGTTAAAGAAAGTCTCATAGTTCTCAAGAAAAATATTCAGGTCCTATGGGATCTCAAAAAAAAAAAATCTGGAGAGTCCTCAGGGTGTCTATAATCTCTCTTTGGGGGATCCTTCTAGCGAGGGGGAATTTGGAATAGGCTAAAACCCCTACAAATCCCTGCCATCACCATATTGATGCTGCTTATGATTGCTTCATGTGTTTTCAATTGTCTAACCCGTTTTGTCCTTACCCAGGTCAACAAGCTACAACATGTAGTACCAGTTGAACAAACATATATAAAACTACACCTGACCACAGAAAATATCACTCACCCTTAGATGGACAATGCTATAAGGACTCTGAGGCCTGAAACTAGCAAGACAGGGAGGCCCAATGCCTCTCACCATCCCAGCTCAGCAGGATGTAGCCAGAGAGATCTCCACGCCCCTATTCCAAAAGAATTAGGCCTCCCATCTCTTGAGAAGGGAATGTTAGGTAGTTGGAATAGGAAAACAGAGTCCAAAATGACAGTGTCTAAAAGACAAAAACAATAAAAGTCTACAAAAATAGAACAAAAGAAAATCCATAAGGAAAGAAGGGAGAACTTCAGGTGAAACAAACACATGCCCTTCTTGGCCAGCCCAATTTGCATAGGGCAGGCTCAAGGAGTGGGGAGGAGACCAATGTATAAAAGGAGGAAGCCAAGACGGATTGAGGCCTCGCCTTTGGAGTCAGCTCACCCTCAGGCATTGAGAGTGTACTTTCCTTTGCTTGCCAAAAAAAGCTGAGCTGTAACCAAGCTGTAACACTGGTCCACCATTTCAAATCTTTGCTGAGGGAAGACAACCGAGGAAGTTACACACTCCCCTGACATATCTTAAATAAACTTATTGTGATAATCATTTATATATGTGTATATATATATATATATGTCTGACTCTTTGTGACCCCATGGACTGCAGCACACTAGGCTTCTCTGTCCTTCACCATCTCCTGGATCTTGCTCAAACTCATGTGCACTAAGTCAGTGATGACATTTAACCACTTAATTCTCTGTAGTCCTCTTCTCCTGTCTTCAATCTTTCCCAGCATCAGAGTCTTTTACAATGAGTCAGTTATCAGCGTCTTTTCTAATGAATCAGGTGCCCAATGTATTGGAGCTTCAGCTTTAGTATCAGTCCCTCCAATGAATATTTGGAATTGACTTCCTTTAGGATTGACTAGTTTGATCTCCTTGCATACAATGTTATATGCTAATTATAAGTCAATAAAATTGTGTGGCGATAAACTGATGAAAAAAAGTTTAAGTAAAATCAAGATGCTAATGAGCAAATAGTTCAAATTCATCCCTGTAAATTACAGGTTCCAAGAAAATACCACAACATAACGGTGGATATGGCAAAGGTGAGTTTATTCTTAGTCACTAAAGCAGATCACTACCTCAACAGAGACTTAGGAATTCTTGTCTCCGTAGGGAAAGCAATATCAGTATATTTATGAAATGTGGGGATCTGGCTCAAAGTGGGTTTTTCCATACTGGGCTAAGTCCAGATTGGGTTAAAATTATGATATAATAGTTTAAAACTGAGGGACAAAGTAAGGGAGGGTTTTGATATTAGGGTTCAAAAACTCTTAGAAACTAAGCATTTGGTTGATTTCATCAAAAAGCTGCTCAGCCTGATGTTCACTTAAATGAGTTTCACAGAAAGGCTCTGAAATTAAGAAGTTCTTCATGACTTTTAATTTCCTTTGCAAGAGTTTCCCTGAAGAGTAAAGTCATGATAATGAAGTAGTGGAATTAATAAGCTTGTGTTAGTGAAGACACTTAGCTCTGTGGGTATAGATGTTTCTATGCTACATTCATTTCTTTCTTACATAGAATTAGAAGTGTTTCACATATACAGGAAGAACTCATTTCCTAGGAATGGATGATGTTGATAGAACATCAGAGATAGTTCAGCCATAATCAATCAAGTGATAGTAAGAAAACTATTAGAAACCTTCAAAACACAATACATTCTAATAGTCTAACAGTGTAGCCATATTCTTATGAAATTTATGAATATGTATTTTTAAAGATTTTCAAGGCTTCCTTTTTACTCAAATTTTGATATTTTACTCATCTTTGAGATCTCCAAGTGATCCTTGAAAGATCCCTTGTCTGATAGAACATGCCTGTATTCTTTCTTTATAATCTTAATATATTTAGTCTGTTGGTATAACTAATAAGCATAGCAAGTATAGTATGCTTTTGTTAGGTTGTTAGGATCTGAATATTTAAGCTAAAGAGTATTATAATTAATATAATTAAGATTACGGCATCTGGTCCTATCACTTCATGGCAAATAGATGGGGAAACAATGGAAACAGTGACAGACTTTATTTTCTTGGGCTCCAAAATCACTGCAGATGGTGACTTCAGCCATAAAATTAAAAGACTTGCCCCTTAGAAGAAAAGTTATGACTAGCCTAGACAGCATATTAAAAAGCATAGACATTACTCTGCTAACAATGGCCCATCTAGTCAAAGCTATGGTTTTTTCAGTGGTCATGTATGGATGTGAGAGTTGGACTATAAAGAAAGCTGAGCACTGAAAAATTGATGCTTTTGAACTGTGGTGTTAGAGAAGACTCTTGAGAGTCCCTGTCCCTTGGACTGCAAGGAGATCCAACCAGTCCATCCTAAAGGAAATCAGTCCTGAATATCAATTGGAAGGACTGATGCTGAAGCTCCAATACTTTGGCAACCTGATGCGAAGAGCTAACTCATTTGAAAAGACCCTGATGCTGGGAAAGATTGAAGGCGGGAGGAGAAGGGGACGACAAAGGATGAGATGGTTGGACAGCATCACTGACACAATGGACATGAGTTTGAGTAAGCTCTGGAATTTGGTGATGGACAGGGAAGTCTGGAGTGCTACAGTCCATGGAGTCACAAAGAGCTGGACTGAGCAACTGAACTAAACTGATTTTAAAAACACAGTGATATTTATGTGCCTCCTAATAACTATATATAAGAATGATATATGAAAGAATGAATTTAGATTCTGAAGCATTCAATAATACATGTTGTGAATTAATATTAGAAACAAACTAGACAAACTTAAAACTGGAAAATGATAGTGTCAAGGAAGAGATATCCCTATGAGGAAACAAGGAATACTGGGTATTAAGACAAGTAGCTCTGAGTACAGCCAACTGAAATTAATTCCAACTAGAGAAGCATTCTATCTAGTCTTCAGTATTGGAAAATTCAAAACTTTCACTGGTGTGCCAGCAACACTTCAGTTTTAACACATCTTCGGGATTTCATTAAACGATTCTAGGGTTTTTTTCTTCAAGTTTTAAAACATTTACACTGTGAATATATCATTTTACTTATTTATGGATTTAAAGAGATTAGTTAATGTCATCTCTGAAAGCAGAGGAAGGGGAGAAGAAATGCAAAAGAACCATGAAAGATAAATGATTAGTAACGTAGATTGTTTTCTATTAAAACTACAAGGCAGGATGAAATATATAGTGCTTGCTATTTTTTTAAAAGGCACTGGAAATGAAGAAAGCATAATAATGGCATAATTATAAATCTTTGAAGTTCTTCAGTGTCTAAAAGCATTAAATCTATTAATGCAGCAAGGCTAAGCTTATATCTAGCTCAAGACAAATATATTAGTATTATGTATTTCACAATGGTATAATTTAAAACACTATCAATGAAAAATGTATGCTTTGTCCTTGGTTAATTTTGTGTGTCCCTTTGCCCTTGGTTAATAAAACAGAAAGTAGGATTCAATTATGGGGGCTTCCCCACACAGTGGGGCCTTCCCTGACCACACTGTTTAAAATACAACTTTTCCTAACACACACACACATATGTTTCCTAGCCTTATCTATGCATTGTCTCTACAGCATTCACTACCATCTGGCATATCTGTTAATTTTAACTTTTATATCATTTAATTGGCTAAGGTTTGCTCCCTCCCACTTCCACCCTAGAATGCTCATCTCATAATCACAGAAAATTTGTTTTGTTCCTGCTTTATTCCCAGGGCCCAGGATGGTCTGACTTTAGTACGAAAGTTTTCTTTTCCTAGTGCTCTCTACACAAAAGATGTTCCGCCATAGGGTTTACATTGGTTTGGAGACAAAGCCACAGTAATAAAGAAACTACTTGTACAAAAATCACCAATGGCTTCTACATTGCCAAATCTACCAGGTAATTGTCAGGCCTCCAATTAGATGCTATCTCATCAAAACTCAACAAAGATGACCTAACTTCCTCTTAAGTGAAGTGAAGTGAAGTGAAAACTGCTCAGTTGTGTCTGACTCTTTGCAAGAACTCCAGAATACTGGAGTGGGTAGCCTTTCCCTTCTCCAGAGAATCTTCCCAACTCAGGGATCGAACCCAGGTCTCCCACAATGCAGGCAGATTCTTTACCAGCAGAGCCACAAGGGAAGCCCAACTTCCTCTTACGCCCTCTGTTATTCTGACTTCATGACACTGTTCTCTGCTGCTTTGCTCCTAGCCCACTGGTCTCTCCTTTCCTCTGACCTTTACTGATGTTACTACTCCTAACAGACCTATGGATCATATAGAAGACATTCTTTTTTTTTTTTTAATCTAAAACTCTATCCATTGAAAAATAATAGAGCAAACATCCACAGCAATTTTATTATCAATTACTGACAGTATAAATACTGCTGCTGTTGCTGCTAAGTCGCTTCAGTCGTGTCCGACTCTGTGAGACCCCACAGACGGCCTCCTACCAGGCCCCTCTGTCCCTGGGATTCTCCAGGCAAGAACACTGGAGTGGGTTGCCATTTCCTGCTCCAATGCATGAAAGTGAAAAGTGAAAGTGAAGTTGCTCAGTCGTGTCCGACTCTTAACAACCCCATGAACTGCAGCCTACCAGCTCTGCCGTCCATGGGATTTTCCAGGCAAGAGTACTGGAGTGGGCTGCCATTGCCTTCTCCAATACTATACAAAAATAAAATGGAAAAAAAGTTGAGATAAATATAAAATGATAATATTTTTAATGGCTGAGTAATACTCCATTGTATATATGTACCATGGCTTTCTTATCCATTCATCTGCTGATGGACATCTAGGTTGCTTCCATTATACAGAGTGAAGTAAGCCAGAAAGAAAAATACCAATACAGTACACTAAGGCATATATATGGAATTTAGAAAGATGGTAACAATAACCCTGTGTACGAGACAGCAAAAGAGACACTGATGTATAGAACAGTCTTATGGACTCTGTTGGAGAGGGAGAGGGTGAGAAGATTTGGGAGAATGGCATTGAAACATGTATAATATCATGTATGAAACGAGTTGCCAGTCCAGGTTCGATGCACGATTCTGGATGCTTGGGGCTGGTGCACTAGGATGACCCAGAGGGAGGGTATGGGGAGGGAGGAGGGAGGAGGGTTCAGGATGGGGAACACATGCATACCTGTGGTGGATTCATTTCGATATTTGGCAAAACTAATACAATTTTGTAAAGTTTAAAAATAAAAAGTAAAAAAAAAAAACATTCAGAGCCAAAAAAAAAAAAAGGAAAAAAAAATGATAATATTTTTTAAAGCTGTCCAGTTGCAAAGCTTCATATCAATCATTTGCAAATACTAGAAATGGTAGAACATACATTGGAGGGGAGATATATCATTAATAATGAAAATGTATTTCAAATAGACTTCTTGATAAAAAAAAAAAAAAAAAAAAAACTTTTAGACTGATCTTTTGTTTTTATCTCATGAAGTGCCAACAGAGAGAATCAATTAGGATTTAGACAGGTTCTCCTACGTAATTTTTTGCTACATCCTGAGAATGCATTATTATTATTACATACAACCTAAATTTTCTTTGCATTGATATTTTAAAACTGTCCATCCATTTAGCAGGCTCTCCTGGTAGCTCAGATGGTAAATAATCTTCCTATGATGCAGGAGACACAGGTTCAATCCCTGGGACAGGAACATCCCCTGGAGAAGGGAATGGCTACCCACTCTAGCATTCTTTCCTGGAGAACCCTGTGGACAGAGTAGCCTGGTGGGTTACAGACCATGGGGTCACAAAGAATTGGACATGACTGAGAGACCAGTGATGCACGCATGCACAAACCCATTTAGTGAGGAATATTTTAATGCTGCTGCTGCTGCTAAGTCGCTTCAGTCGTGTCCAACTCTGTGTGACCCCATGGATGGCAGCCCACCAGGCTCCACTGTCCCTGGGATTCTCCAGGCAAGAGTACTAGAGTGGGGTGCCATTGCCTTCTCCAATGCATGAAAGTGAAAAGTGAAAGTGAAGTCGCTCAGTCGTGTCTGACTCTTAGCGATCCCATGGACTGCAGCCCACCAGGTTCCTCCATCCATGGGATTTTCCAGGCAAGAGTACTGGAGTGGGGTGCCATTGCCTTCTCCGATATTTTAATGATAACTAGATAATTCAATATATAAAACTATTTATAATATTTTTTTATTTATTTGGTTAAGGTTAACTCCTAACCACTCTCACTCCCACACTAGAATATTTACTTCAGTAATTACTCAATTTAACCTTTCATGGGTAATTCAGTTTCTAATGCAATGTATTCATTGTGAGCAAAAATAAAGAGTACCACTCTTAACACTTGGGATTGTTTAATTTCCATTTACCCCTTAAGATGAAAATTATCAGAAAAGTAATGGCAATAATAATAAAAACATGATTATGGGGGGGCGGGGATGAAGAAGAGGGAATAGAATAGATCAGAAGCTACTATTCTTGAAGTTTAATATGTACCAGGAATTGTTCTAAATAATTTACATGTATTAACTCATTTAATCTTCACATTGACCATGAAGTAGGTGATATTATAATTCCTGTTTAATGGATAAAAAAAAATGGGGCACAAGGATCTGAAAGAATTTGCCCGTTATTGTCAGCAGAGCCAGGACTCAAATGTAGGAGGCCAGGTTTCAGAGTGCATGGCCTTAACCACGATATACAATATCTCTGACACTCCTCAGACTGTGTATGATATCAGGATCTCTAACATGAGACTCTGTTGGGGACCACAGAGGGTGAGATGGCTCGATGGCATCACCAACTCAATGGACATGAGTTTGAGCAAACTCTAGGAGACAGTGAAGGACAGGGAAGCCTGGCATGCTGAAGTCCATGGGGTCACAAAGAGTAGGACATGACTATCTGAACAAAAATGTGAGACTCAGTGAAGGTGCAAGTAATGATCTGTGTAGTAATTACCATAAAAGTTTGTTTCCTTAGTTGTTGTAATAGAAACAAACATAAATATGAATTCTAATATAGTCCTCCTAAATTCTAGTGAATAACATTGTATTCCTCAATCATTGGATCCTAATTTAAAGATGATTTTTCTAATTATAACATTCCTCAAAGTTGATGTTTTCAATATATTTTCTGACTCAGGCTAAATTCAGTATTTCTCAGAATGAGGTTCAAGGGCCATGTGTATCCTAGCAACCTGAAATGTTTATAAAAATAAAGACCCCAGACTGTACCTCCCATTGTACTGAATCAGAATCTCTAGAGGAAGAAATGGGAATCTATACTCTGAACAAAAATCTATTGCTTTTTCATGTGTATTAAATTCAAGAACTCTTGTTGTATTGATCTTGCTGATCCCCAGGGCTTAACAAAGATGAAAATTCAACACCATAATGTTGAAATTCAACATTACAAGAATCAACAACTCACAACAACACTATAATTATGAACAATTAGATATGTCATTATGTAATATCCAGGTCCTGAACATAATGGTAAAATGTAGCTCTGAATAATGGAAACAGTGATATTAATAATTTGCATACAGTTTTAATCATCATATATTAGCATCTAAAAGGATCACTGATCAATTTTCTAATTTAAATTCAGTTCATAATTGATATTACACTTTTTTTTCTTGATAGGAATTTACACTGAGTTTATCCTCACGGAGAATTTATGTTCTTTTTTTTTTTTTTCAGATGAGGAACAGGTAATCTCTTGTCCTTTGAGATCTGTAAAAATCTTTAGGGTTTCTCAAGGAATATTGATAGTAGCTCAGGAATTTTGTAAATGTATTCATTATTATGTAATTAATATAGACTTAGAGACTAGAACTAAAATAAGAAGATTTAGAGATTTTTGGATAAGGATAGGAGTGATTCTGAGTCAGAAACAAATGTTTGCTGAGCAATTTACTCTGTTTTTACTCTTTATTTCTTGTTGCTATTATTCAAGATATAAATGAGAAGTAGACTGGGCCAGCTAAATGGCCAGGAGAAACATACTACAGTCTTCTCCAAGAAATGGGTACATTACTTTGCTATTTTCTTGTTCCAAAGAAATAACTGAACTTGTATTACTTTGTCCCAGTGGATTCAAATGGCTTTTTAATCTTGTTTAGTCACTCAGTCATGTCCAACTTTGTGACCCCATAGACTGCAGCACACAGGCTTCCCTGTCCTTTACCATCTCCTGGAGCTTGCTCAAACTCATGTACACTGAATCAGTGATGCCATCCAACCATCTTGTCCTCTGTCGTCCCCTTCTCATCCTGCCTACAATCTTTCCCAGCATCAGGGTCTTTTTTAAGGAATAGGCTTTTTGCATCAGGTGGCCAAAATATTGGAGTTTCAGCTTCAGCATCAGTCTTTCCAATGAATATTCAGGATTTCCTTTAGCATTCACCGATTGGATCTCCTTGCAGTCCAAGGGACTCTCATGAATCTTCTCCAACACCACAGCTCAAAAGCATCCATTCTTCGGTGCTCAGCCTTCTTTATGGTCCAACTCTCACATCCATACATAACCACTGGATGGACCTTTGTTGGCAAAGTAATGTCTAACTTTTTAATATGCTGTCTAGGTTGCTCATAGCTTTTCTTCCAAGCAGCAAGTGTCCTTTAATTTCATGCTGCAGTCACCATTAGCAGTGGTTTTGAAGCCCAAGAAAATAAAGTCTGTCAATGTTTCCATTGTTTCTCCATCTATTTGCCATGAAGTGATGGGACCAGATGCCATGATCTTCATTTATGGAATGTTGAGTTTTAAGCCAGCTTTTTCACTCTTCTCTTTCACCTTCATCAAGCAGCTCTTTAGTTCCTCTTCACTTTCTGCCATAAGGGTGGTGTCATCTGCATATCTGAGGTTATTGATATTTCTCCTGGAAATCTTGATTCCAGCTTGTGCTTCATCCAGTCCTGCATTTCACATAATGTACTCATGTCTTAAATTTCATCAAATAGCACTTATAGTTTTGAGCTGCATTTTCTTATCTATTCTCCATTATGTGTGCTCTTGCCACTTAAATATGCTTTTAAAAGCTCTGTGTGCTTCCTATACTGTCAGTTAAATTTATCCTTCATTTCACTTTTTATCAGTTATAATAAATGGATATTATTTGATTTAGCCCTACCATTCTAATATTTCTAAATTTTCTTTACTATTATAGGAATTGTTTCATCTTTTCTTCATTTAGGTCAATTTGAATTTATCATTTATAACAAAATTTACTACCTCAGAAAGTGAGTTCTACATCACAGATTAGTGGAGGAGCTCCTTCATCATATTTCCAAGTCATTTAGACCTCAAATTACACTTTCCTTGTGTTTCCCACCTTAACTTTCCTCATTTTATTGTGATTGGCAATCATATCCATATAGAAGGGTTATTTTTTAATTATTATATTTCATTTTTATTGAGGTATAGTTAATCTATAATATTCTATCAGGTATAAAATACAGTGATTCAAAAATATTACAGATTATAATCCATTTATCAGTTCAGTTCAGTTCAGTCACTCAGTCGTGTCCAACTCTTTGCAACCCCGTGGTTGCAGCATGCTAGGCCTCCATGTCCATCACCAACTCCTGGAGATTATTCAAAGTCATGTCACTGAGTAGGTGATGCCATCCAACCATCTCATCTTCTGTCGTCCCCTTCTCCTCGTGCCCTCAATCTTTCCCAGCATCAGGGTCTTTACAAATGAGTCAGCTCTTCACATCAGGTGGCCAAAATATTGCAGTTTCAACTTCAACATCAGTCCTTCCAATGAACACCCAGGACTGATTTCCTTTAGGATGGACTGGTTGGATCTCCTTTTAGTCCAAGGGACTCTCAAGAGTCTTCTCCAACACCACAGTTCAAAAGCATCAATTCTTCAGCGTTCAGCTTTCTTTATCCATTTATAGGTACCATAAAATATTGGCTATATTCCCTGCACTGTACTTTATCCTTGTTGTTTATTGTATACACAGTAGATTGTGTCTCTTAATCCCTTACCTCTTTTAGCCTGCCCCAGCCTCCACTTAGGTCTCTCCACTGCTGATAGCACTAGGTTGTTTTCTGTATCTGTGACTCTTTTTTTGTTGTTGTTGTTGTTCTTATTATATTCACTAGTTTGATTTTCATTTTATATTTGACACATAAATGATAACATACAATAGTTTTCTTTCTCTGCCTAACTTACTTCACTAAGCATAATACCCTTCAGGTTCATCTATGTTGTTGGAAATGGCAGAATTTCATTCTGTTTTCCTGCTTGTGTTCATGTATGTATACACCACACCTTCTTTATCCACTCATCCCCGAGACAGACACTTAGGTTGCTGACATATCTTGGCCACTGTAAATAATGCTGTTGTAAACACTTGTGTGTCTATATCTGTTCAAATTAGTATTTCCTATTTCTTCAGATATATACCCAAGAGTAGAACTGCTGGAACCTATGGCAGTTCTATTTTTAGTCTTTTTAGGAACTTCCATGTTGTTTTCTACAGTGGCTGTACCAACTTACATTCCCACAGTGTCGAAGGGTTCTCTTTTCTTGACATCCTCTGCAACATATTTTACGTTTTATTTACATTTCTCTGATGAATAGCAATAATGAGCATCTTTCCATGTGCCTGCTGGCTATCTTTATGACTTCTTTGAAAAATGTTTATTTGTGTCTTCTCATTTTTTAAAAAAATTGGGCATTTGTTTTTTGATGCAAATGTTTATATATTTTGGACATTAACCCCTTATTAGTCACATCATTTGCAAATATTTTCTCCCAGTCAGTAGGCTGTCTTTCATTTTGTTGTGCAAAAGCTTTAAAATTTAATTAGGTCTTATTTGTTTATTTTTGTTTTTCATTACTCTAGGAAGTAAATCCAAAAAGATACTGTTGTGATTTATATCAAACAGTGGCCTGCCTATGTTTTTAGTTTCCTTTGCATTAGGAGACAGTCCCCCCAATATATTGCTACAATTTATAGCAAAGAGTCATTTTCTTCTAGGAGTTTTTTCTATTTTTCCCCCCTCTAGGAGTTTTGAGGAAAAGGCAATGGCAACCCACTCCAGTACTCTTGCCTGGAAAATCCCATGGAAGAAGGAGTCTGATAGGCTTCAGTCCATGGGGTCGCAAAGAATCAGACAGGACTGAGCGACTTCCCTTTCACTTTTCACTTTCATGCACTGGAGAAGGAAATGGCAACCCACTCCAGTGTTCTTGCCTGGAGAATCCCAGGAACAGCAGAGCCTGGTGGGCTGCCATCTATGGGGTCGCACAGAGTCGGACACGACTGAAGTGACTTAGCAGCAGCAGCAGGAGTTTTGAGTTTATTTTTATATATGGTGTTACAAATGTTCTAATTTCATCCTTTTACATGTAGCTGTTCTGTCTTCTCACACCACTTATTGAAGCAAATGTCTTTTCCCCACTGTATATTCTTGCCTCCTTTGTAATACATTAACTGACCATAAATGTGAGGGTTTATTTTTGGGCTCTCTATTCTTCCCCAATGATATATGTGTTTGTATTTGTGCCAGTACCATATTTGATTACTGTAGCTTTGTAATAAAGTCTGAAGATAGGTAACATGATACTTCCTACTGTTTTTTCCTGAAAATCGGTTTTGGCTATTCAGGGTCTTTTGTTTGTCCATACAAATTTTAAAATAACTTGTTCTAGTTCTATGAAAAACATCATTGTTACTTTTATGGGATTGCATTGAATCTGTAGATTGCCTTAGGTTATATCGTCATTTTAACAATATTGTCTTCCAATCCATGAGAACATTATCTTTCCATCTGTTTGCATCCTCTTCAATTATTTTCATTAGTGTCATGTCCTTTTCTGGATACAGATCTTTATCTCTTTAAGTAGGTTTGTTGTTATAATTGCTGTATGGTTGCTGCTGCTGCTGCTAAGTCACGTCAGTCATGTCCAACTCTGTGCGACCCCATAGATGGCAGCCCACAGGCTCCCCTGTCCCTGGGATTCTCCAGGCAAGAACACTGGAGTGGGTTGCCATTTCCTTCTCCAATTCATGAAAGTGAAAAGTGAAAGTGAAGTCGCTCAGTCGTGTCTGACCTCTAGCGACCCCATGGACTGCAGCCCACCAGGCTCCTCTGTCCATGGGATTTTCCAGGCAAGAGTACTGGAGTAGGGTGCCATTGCCTAAGTTGGTCTAATTCTTTTGTGACACCCTGGTCTGTAGCCCACCAGTCAAGAATACTGGAGTGGGTTGTCATTTCCTTCTCCAGGGGATCTTTCTTACCCAGAGACAGAATCTGCATCTCCTTCATTGGCAGGATTCTTTACCACTGAGCCACCTGGGATGCCCTTAAGTATGTTTATTCCTAGGTATTTTATTCTTTTTTATATGATGGCAAATTGGATTATTTTCTTAATTTCTCTTTCTGATAATTTGTTGTTAGTGTGTAGAAATGCAATAAATAGATTGCTGTATGATAATTTTTTGACCTCTCAAATTTACTGCATTCACTGATAAGTTCTGGTAATTTGGGGGTAGGGGGTCTTCCCTGATAGCTCAGTTGGTAAAGAATCCGCCTGCAATGCAGGAGACCCTGGTTTGATTCCTGGGTTGGGAAGATCCCCTGGAGGAGGGAACAGCAACCCACTCCAGTATTCTGGCCTGGAGAATTCCATGGGGTTGAAAAGAGTCAGACACGCTGAGCGACTTTCACTTTCATTTTAGGATTTTCTATGTATAGGATCATGTCATCTGTAAACAGTGACAGTTTCTTTCACTTCTTCCTTTTCAATCTGGATTCTTTTTAATTATTTTCATTGTCTGATTGCTGTAGCTATGACTTCCAATACAGTATTCAATAAAACTGGTGAGAGTGGGTCAGATAGAAGAGTTATGAACTATATTTCTTTGTAAATTCTTCAGCCATTTCTGATGGACTACAATAACAAATATAAGAAAATATCACTTTTTTTTAATGAGCCGTTTTAAGGAGATGATGATAAATTATAACAGACCTTACTGCCCAATTTGGTTCATGATGTACACTTCAGTTTCTTTATACTAGTTCTACAAGGCATTTTATATCATACATAACTGCTGTACTGTTCTACATGGTCAACATTCACAGATTTAGTTTCCTAGCCACCCTTAAGCAGCCATCCCTTTTGAAGAGTCTTCCTGTTTTCTTTCACTTAATTTCTGTTTTTCTTCCTACTTGGTACTCCTCCATTTCAGTTACAATCTTGGTTCTTTCATTTTAGTTTTTCTTACTTTAGCTTACTATTGACATTCTGATGGTAACACAAGGTTTTTATGATTATTCCAAAAATCTCAGTGGAAACTCAAGATAGGTTGATCCAGACACAGTATTATAATTTAGTATGGAGACTTATTTAATAATTTTTAAAAAAATCATCACATAAATATTCACTGAGTACCTACTATGCTCCAGGCCCTGAAATTAAGATGAGTATGACACAGTTCATGTTCTAAAAAAGATCGTGGTAACCTTTTTTAAATATAGATATACTATTATTTTTTCTGTTTTTTTTTTTTTTCACTTTATTAGTAAATTTCTTAAAGGTAGTTCCCAGTAACATTTGAAGCAAATCATAATAATGAGTTAAAAGCAGTAACATTTCATGTGGTGGTCAAAAAGGCATTTTTCAAAGATTCTTCTCTGAATAAACAGTCATGGTAATTTTTACAGTCATATATTATGAGAAAAAAAAAAGAAATGAAATGTAAATGTTCAAGTATCTGAAAGTAAGTGTATTCATACTTTAAAATCATACTTAAAATCAGAGTTTTAAGTTCATAATGAATATGAACGCATGGTGAGTTTCAGTGTATATTTTTGGTATGGAATGCATCCTTTTGATTTCATGAGTTAGAATCTACAATTCTTTCCAGTATTTTTTTTCTGTTTCTTTTAAATATTGATGAAAGAGGAATCCTCTAGAAGTCTCATTTTCTCACTAAGATTTTCTAGTAGAGGGTATGCTCCCTTTTATAATCTGATATATCAATTGCATAAAGGCACTGGGGAAAAAATGACTTGTTTTAGAAGCACAGAAAAAGATTATATTTCAAAAAAGTTGTTGAAGTTTAAGGCCTACACTGGGGAGTTCAAAATGAAGAGTTAATGGCAACAACATGGTCCTATCTGAGGACTTCATGAAGAAAAATGAATTAATATTAGATGAATGTGGCATGTACTATATTTATTAAGTTATGAAGCCATGATGTATTGTAATTAAATTTGAGGGTTGGCAAAATAGGGTATCCAAATGAAAATAGCCATAAGTAAAGATTAACAGTATTGTTTTCCCTTGTTCCTCTCTCACAGGCATTATGAGATCTGTTATTATATTTTTAGTTAACTGTTAGGATCTATTATTTCCACAACACCAATACTGTCCACAAATGGATCTCTGTGCTGATGATCCATCATATAAATCTTCATTCATCGTTTAAACAGGAAGGATTGAAAACTATAAATTTGTCAAAAAAAATAACACATCAGCAGTCAGACAGAACAGTCTCATTGTGGTTGCTTTCCTTGTGTTCTATTGATACGCTCTCTTTCTGCTATCTCTCTTACAAAAGAGAAGTAGGTAATAAGGTGTGGAAAAATAAGAATTCTATGTACCATAATCAGAAACAAGCAAAGGCATTTGGATGCCTAGAGTCACTGAGTTTCTACTGTTCACAAATGGTAAATGGCCAATGATCAAAGGATTTATATGCTAACTATTCACTGATAATAGTTTCCTTTAAAAACTAAAACAAATATCCAGTTGGAAATAAATGAAAGTGTAAGAGATACTAATATGTTTTGGTTATTACTGAATAGCATGCTGGTTCTGTTTTCCTAATAATTACTTTTTAACATAATGTGAATAATTAAATGAATAGTCTTACCCTATCAGAATAGTAGAGATTTATGCATTAAAGAACTTTAGACTTTTGACTCCAATTTACAGTATAAAGACAAAGTGATTTCTTTACTTTTTTTAGCTGAATAAAGGTGAAAATAGAGTTCTAATACATAGAATTCATGTTTTTATATGAAACTCCATATAATTCAAACCAACACAAAAATAAACAACTTGATAAGAGTCTAAGGACTCAAACTATAAATAACCAGCTCTAGAGACCCCATTATAATTTTCTACTAAATATAAAATGGCTGCTGAGCGTCCTGGCAGCTTATACTCAGCTCATTAGAGGTATCCAAATGTTTGCTTCATAAAGGAATCACTGGACTATTAAAGTGTTAAATAAAGGAAACCACTCTTGTTTTATACCCAGTCTTATACATACTTTATAATAATTTAGATGAGTATTTTCTTCTTAAATTATCTGTCAAGTCACCAGAACATTCTTTGTTCACCCCTACAAGAATAATATTTGCCTAAATGTGTATCAACACACACACACAAACACACACACATAAGACTTTCTATTTTGCTTATCGAGCACTTGAAGTATGTCTCAATAGAATATAGGGATAATATAAAGATTTTTGCTGGTTTTCACCCATTTAATGGCCATTTTGGCTACCTGATATGAAGAACTGACTCACTGGAAAAGATCCTGATGCTGGGAAAGACTGAAGGATGGAGGAGAAGGGGACAACAGAGGATGAGACTGTTGGATGGCATCACTGACTCGATGGACATGAGTTTGAGCAAGCTCCGGGAGTTGGTGATGGGCAGGAAAGCCTGGTGTGCTGCAGTCCATGGGGTCACAGAGTCGGATACAACCGAGTAACTGAACTGAATGGCCAGTTACATCATGCTTATACTAAACTTGTCTTAAGCAAAATGCTAATCATTCCTGGTTTCTGATGTTTTTGCACAAGTTAAAACTCATTTTTAAAAAATTCTGTGTAGATGTTCATCAGATATACATCTTCCTTCTCATTACAGAACTTTAAAATGAGCCACACTTCACAGCTCAAAGTGTAGAAGATATCATTAAACTAGCTGTCTAATCAAGAAGGTGTAAAAAATTTAATTAAACTAATAGCAGGCTGACTCAATTATTCCAAAATATATTAAAAGACATGATGTACATGTGATTACAACCATAACTCATATACAATTTTTATTTACTTTTTGTTCATCTTACAAAATTGTGCTATTTCCTTGGAGATACTAGTATATACATATTCAATTATATATATATATACATACACACACACACATGCACACATGCACATATAAATAACACAATTCTCAGTACCATATTTTAAATGTGAATCATGCCATTGTTTGCATTTTTATAATAGAATATAATGTAACTCTAAGCTAGTACTTAAAAGATCACTGTGACTCCTTGCCTTTCATGTGAATACTACTTTCCATATTTTACTTTGGCATTTCTGCTAAAATCAGCTACTCTTTTGGCTTTTTATAATGATAAAATTAATCTTTACTAAAAGATATTGAATAAAACTCTAAGGTAAATCATTCATGTTTCATGGGTAAACCTCATTGCTTAGAATTGTTATATTTTTCCTTAATGAAGTTCATATTCTTGTTTTTTCTATCAGCTGCTGTTTGCACTTAATATCTTCAAAAGCTTAAGAGTCTTCAAAGGACTTATGTGTCTAATTATGTGTAGCTTCACTAAAACAAAACAAAAACAAAAAAACTTCAGTTTTCACCAAAGCAGAAATATTAAAGGTGTTCCTATGGGAAATGGTGAATATTGTTCTGTTTTAAAGCTTCAGTTTATATGTATCTCTTTTCATATGTCTTAAAGAGAAATCCATTCTTAGTTAAGAAGGAGGCTGGATGAGATAGCAGTGTGCTTGGTAACGGCAAAGGGATGTCTCCCTTACAGGAGAAACAACTGGTGATGCATAACAATCAAAATAAGGAACAGTTTTACACTTTCTATCTTTGCTTCTACCTAAGTCTATTTTAGTTTTCTGAGAAGGAGAGAAGAAAAGAAAAATTACTCTTGTTTTTGGGATGCTGGACCGAACAATACTATGGCCATAAGCATTACCCAAACTTGTATGTGTGTAGGATACACACTGGCAAAGGAGGACTGTCAGTGTTCCCAACAATCCCAAATGTCATAAATTTCAGAGATAAGTATATTTCTCAAACATGTTTTAGATAACAAAGATGTCAAAGACACCCCAGTATGTCAACACCAAAAGAATTATTCTCCAAGAGAAATTCTATACAAAGGCTCTACATTATTGCTGAAAAGAGGCACTTGGGGGTCTCATTTTTCCTTTAACTTATTACTTGTTTGTGAAGTATTTAAAAACAGAATCAGTAAGTAAATCTGTATTTTAAATAACAGTCTCTCCTTTGATGGCATAGCTAAAAATTATTAGCTATGCTTTTGGCTAGCATTCATACTGTCATTTTAGCTTTGATCATCTTTCCAGTTAAAATGTCTAGATTTCTTCCAAATAAATAGAATGTAGAGCTTCACATCTCTATGAACCTATGCCTTGCTAAATATGATTTTAACACATAATGCTAAGGGGGAAAAAAAACTTTATTATATCTTTAAAACACTTAATTGCTAAGGTGACATCCAGTTTTGGTGTGGAGGGATCAAGACCTATTGCAGTGGCTGCAGGCTCTCCTCTGTAACTTCTGAGCAATCTTTACTCTACTTAGTAAGCATTATTCCAGATGGCCAATTGGCAGCTGACAGCAACTCTACTCATCAGAGCATATGGTCCACTGATGGTTGACAACTGTCATTCAGGCAAAATTCACTAGAACTACTTGCCAATCATAAAACATTCACTAAATAAAGGGGATCAAAGCGATCAAAACCTGAACTGACATGTACTGCCTGTCCTGATTAGATACAAAATAATTTGTCATTTTCACTGTAAAGCTCCACTTGGATATAACAAAACATATCCCCACTGGAATGGAAAAAGTTTGCTGACACATTTTGGGGGACTGATAGACCACTACAAATACTGGAAACTGCCATAAGCCCTCTTCTATTCCTTTAAACTGGCTTCCCTGGTGGCTCACCTCATAACTCAGTTGGTAAAGAATCCACCTGCAATGCAGGAGACTTCAGTTTGATTCCTGGGTCAGGAAGATCCCCTGGAGAAAGGATAGGCTACCCACTCCACTATTCTTGGGCTTAAAGAATCTACCTGCAATGTGGGAGACCTGGGTTAGGTCCCTGGGTTGGGAAGATCCCCTGGAGAATGAAAAGGCTCCCCACTCCAGTATTCTGGCCTGGGAGTTCTATGGACTGTATAGTCCATGGGATCGCAAAGGGTCGGACACGACTGAGCAACTTTCACTTCACTTCACTGGTGACTCAGTGGTAAAGAATCTGCCTGTTAATGCAGGAGATGAGGTTTCGATCTCTGGGTCTGGGAGATCCCCTGGAGAAGGAAATGGCCACACACTCCAGTATTCTTGCCTGGGAAATCCCATGGACAGAGGAGCTTGGCAGGCTGCAGTTCACAGAGTTGCAAAGGGTCAGATATGACTTAATCACTAAACAACAACAACAACTCCTTTAAACAGTTTTCCAGGCTGTTTAATGGGCATCGTTTTTATGAAGAATGGAATACAAAAGCATGTTTTAACTTAGGCATATTCTTTCAATGCCTTACATCAGTTCGCCACTATTATAATCATGGTTGTAAAAGTATCTAATATTTGAGTTAACCAATATGTTTAAACAAATACAAATTTATGCTTCATTTAATTATTTTTTAGTGAGGAATTTCTTTCTAATTCCTTAGTTAGACAGCTAGCTCATAACATAAATCTTTACATGCCAACTTTTTTAAACTAATAAGCTACAACTTCAGATAACATATTTCCTAAAAGCATTATATATCACTAACAACTATTTTTATTTTTTTTTAATTTTAAATAATGTGATAGCTGCATTTACTTTATGTTTTAGAGAGTATTAGACAGTAATAAAACTTTATGTGAAAGAAGTCTTAAAAGACTTAACCTTCTCAAGATCCCAGTCTTCTTAGGCCAAATATCAGCCCAGAGATGATTTTATTTTTAAGAACAAGTATTAAATGGTCAACATAAAGGGTCAAAACAAGTCAGAGCAAAAATCACTTCAGCCAAACATTACTTATTAAAATCTCTGTAACATTTTACCAAGTCTATGGCATGTCAGACTTCTTGGCAGAGTAAATAATGAATGGGAGTATTTGAGAGAAAAAAAAATAAAAAATAAAATATTTGCATTATTTTTGATTTAAGGAAATGTTGTCCAGTATATATATGAGAAGTAGAGGATCTGGAGTTATATACACTGAACCTTGCCATGTACTAGGTGTGGCCTTCAACAACATTCTTAAATTTTCTAAGGCGTTAGTTTACAATAAGGATGATAATAGTAATTATCTCACAGTGTTGAATAAGACAATGCCTAGGGCATAATTAGGGCTTCCCTGGTGGCTCAGACAGTAAAAATTTGTCTGCAATACAGGAGATTTGGGTTTGATTCCTGAATCAGGAAGATCCCCTCCAGAAGAGAATAGCTACTCACTCCAGTATTCTTGCCGGGGGAATTCCACAGACAGAAGAGCCTGGTGGGCTACAGTCTATGGGGTCACAAAGAGTCAGACATGACTGAGCGACTTTCACTTTCACTTTAGGGCATAATTAGTCTTTAATAATTGCTACATATTCAGCAAATTAATTATCATTACCATCTAGTTCAGCTAAGGTTTAAATTTTCTGGAACTAATCACAGTCTTATTTAATTTTATACAATTTGTATCAGTAAAAAGTAGTGAATGACTTGGTATAGCAGCTTTAGTTCACTAATTCCTTTTAAAGACATTTTATTAATTGACATCAAAACTCTAAAAAATAAGTAAGACATTGTTTCGCTTTCTGAAATGAGGCAATTTAAGCTCAGAATGGTGAACAAACTTGCATAAATTCACAAAACTTTTTGTTATCAAATGTACAATTAAACCCAAGATTATCCTATTTTCTATACCACTCCTTTCTACTAGCTCTCTGTACCAAACCAATTAATTTGTTTGCTACATTTTACAGGCCATCATTTATAAATAATTTATGTCCTAAAAAGAGATATACTCTATATAAATAACATAGCATGAATAAATGTATAACAGGCTTCATGTATCTTCCTCCATAAAAGACATTCTAGATGGACAAACCACTTTAGGGTCCAGATCAAGAAATTCAGAAAATGTGTAACTCTTATAACGTGATTTTTATAAGATAATTTTACATCCTTAACATTTCTCATTGTAGAAAAATATTGATAAATTTACTTCAAAATTATTTTTAAAATTTAATTGTAAAAATAGAAGAAATTAAAACCCAGGAGAATATAAATCTCAAATGATGTTTTTTAACATTTAAAATGATTTAAGTAATGGTCAAATAATTTTATACATATGTATATATGCCTTTCTCTATCTTGGCCACTCTGTCTCTCATCTCTCTCTCTCTGTAAAATAATCTCTGTTTATATTAAGTATACACATACATAAGTATACACAAAATTTTGACATGTGAAACTACTTAGTATATCAGAAAATAAATGAAGAAAGTTTATTTGAAATATAAATTGTAAATGTCTATAATTCAGAAAGTAGTTTTAATTTTTAGAAGCTCTTTATATCTAAAATAGACAAAGCAAGAGAATTCCAGAAAAACATCTATTTGGTTTCATTGACTCCGCTAAAGCATTTGAACACATGGATCACAACAAACTGTGGGAAATTTTTAGAGATGGGAATACCAGACCTCCTTACTTGTCTCCTGAGAAACCTGTATGCAGATCAAGAAACAACAGTTAGAATTGTACATAGAAAAAATGGACTGGTTCAAAATTGGCAAAGGAGTACAAGGCTGTATACTATCACCTTGCTTATTTAACTTCTATGCAGACTACCTCATGCGAAATGCTGGGCTGGATGAATCACAAGCAGAATCAAGATTGCTGGGAGAAATATCAACAACCTCAGATATGCAGATGATACCACTTTAATGGCAGAAAGTGAAGAGGAATTAAAGAGCTGACTCTTTGTAACTGCCATGGACTATAGCCTACTAGGCTCATCTGTCCATGGAATTCTCCAGGCAAGCGTACTGGAGTCGGTAGCCATTCCCTTCTTGAGGGGATCTTTCCAACCCAGAGAACAAACTTGGGTCTCCTGAATTGCAGGCAGATTCTTTACTATCTGAGCCACCAGGGTAGCAAAGAGTTTCTTAAAGAGGCTGGAAGATAAATGTGAAAAAGCTGGCTTAAAACTCAATATTCAAAAAACAAAGATCATGACATCTGGTCCCATTCAGTTCAGTTCAGTTCAGTCGTTCAGTCATGTCCGACTCTTTGCGACCCCATGAATCGTGGCACGCCAGGCCTCCCTGTCCATCACCAACTCCCGGAGTTCACCCAGACTCATGTCCATCGAGTCAGTGATGCCATCCAGCCATCTCATCCTCTGTCGTCTCCTTCTCCTCCTGCCCCCAATCCCTCCCTGCATCAGAGTCTTTTCCAATGAGTCAACACTTCGCATGAGGTGGCCAAAGTACTGGAGTTTCAGCTTTAGCATCATTCCTTCCAAAGAAATCCCAGGGTTGATCTCCTTCAGAATGGACTGGCTGGATCTCCTTTCAGTCCAAGGGACTCTCAAGAGTCTTCTCCAACACCACAGTCTGGTCCCATTACTTTGTAGCAAACAGAAGCAGAAACAGAAAGTGGAAGCAGTGACAGATTTTATTTTCAGGGGCTCCAAAAACACTGAGAACACTGACTGCAGCCATGAAATTAAAAGACACTTGTTTTTTGAAAGGAAAGCTATGATAAACCTAGACAGCATATTAAAAAGCAGAGACATCACTTTGCCAACAAAGATTCATATAGTCAAAGCTATGGTGTATCCAGTAGTCATGTATGGATGTGAGAGTTGTGCCATAAAGAAGGCTGAACACCAAAGAATTGATGCTTTTGAACTGTGGTGTTGGAGAAGACTCTTGAGTCCCTTGGACTGCAAGGAGATCAAATCAGTCAATCCTAAAGGAAATCAATCCTGAATATTCATTGGAAGGACTGATGCTAAAGCTGAAGCTCCAATACTCTGGCCACCGGGTATGAACAGCTGACTCACTGGAAAAGATCCTGATTCTGGGAAACATTGATGGCAGAAGGAGAGAGGGCAACAGAGAAAGAGATGGTTGGATAGTATCACCAAATCAATGGACATGAGTTTGAGCAAACTCTGGGAGATAACGAAGAATAGGAAAGCCTGGTAATGCTGCAGTCCATAGGGTTGTAAATAATCAGATATGAGTTAGTGACCGAACAACAACAATAATAACAACAACAATCTTTAAGGTTGAAGAAAAGTTTTGAAAGTTTTATTATGTGGAGTTTTAAACTTTTGAAAAGTTGGAGTAATACTGGCTACCAAAATATGCATATTTCATAAATATATGAATAAGAACCTAACCTAACAAAGCCAACTTTGTGCTTATCACAGATCAAACTAACTACAAGTATATATAATGAGTCTACAAGTGAATAATATTTAAAATAATGCACAAAGCAAGAGTTTCTCAATTCCATCAAGACTAATCTCCCAAGAGAACTCTAAAAGCCTCATTTTATTGATTCTCTTTCCTTTTCCTTATTATACTAAATTTCATCAGTTCACAACCACTGTTTGAAAGGTTTCTTTCCAACTTCAGTTTCTCAACTTATTTTCCTCATTCCCCAAAACAAATCCTTTACCAAGGGCTAAAATCTCTAGCTATTTTTTTAAATTTATTTTAATTAGAGGCTAATTACTTTACAATATTGTATTGGTTTTGTCATACATAAACATGAATCCGCCACGGGTATACACGTGTTCCCCATCCTGAACCCCCTCCCACCTCCCTCCCCGTACCATCCCTCTGGGTCATCCCAGTGAGCCAGCCCCAAACATCCTGTATCCTGCATTAAACCTGGACTGGAGATTCATTTCTTATATGATAGCATACATGTTTCAATGCCATTCTCCCAAATCATCCCACCCTCTCCCTCTTCCAACAGAGTCCAAAAGACTGTTCTATACATCTGTGTCTCTTTTGCTCTCTTGCATACAGAGTTATTGTTACTGTCTTTCTAAATTCCATATATATGCATTAGTATACTGTATTGGTGTTTTTCTTTCTGGCTTACTTCACTCTGTATAATAGGCTCCAGTTTCATCCACCTCATTAGAACTGATTCAAATGTATTCTTTTTAATGGCTGAGTAATACTCCATTGTGTATATGTACCACAGCTTTCTTATCCATTCATCTGCTGATGGACATCTAGGTTGCTTCCATGTCCTGGCTGTTATAAACAGTGCTGCGATGAACATTGGGGTACACGTGTCTCTTTCCCTTCTGGTTTCCTCAGTGTGTATGCCCAGCAGTGGGATTGCTGGGTCATAAGGCAGTTCTATTTCCAGTTTTTTAAGGAATCTCCACACTGTTCTCCATAGTGGCTGTACTAGTTTGCATTCCCACCAACAGTGTAAGAGGGGCCCCTTTTCTCCACACCCTCTCCAGCATTTATTGCTTGTAGACTTTTGGATCGCAGCCATTCTGACTGGCGTGAAATGTTACCTCATTGTGGTTTTGATTTTCATTTCTCTGATAATGAGTGATGTTGAGCATCTTTTCATGTGTTTGTTAGCCATCTGTATGTCTTCTTTGGAGAAATGTCGATTTAGTTCTTTGGCCCATTTTTTGATTGGGTCATTTATTTTTCTGGAATTGAGCTGCAGGAGTTGCTTGTATATTTTTGAGATTAGTTGTCAGTTGCTTCATTTGCTATTATTTTCTCCCATTCTGAAGGCTGTCTTTTCACCTTGCTTATAGTTTCCTTTGTTGTGCAGAAGCTTTTAATTTTAATTAGGTCCCATTTATTTATTTTTGCTTTTATTTCCAGTATTCTGGGAGCTGGGTCATAGAGGATCCTATTGTGATTTATGTAGGAGAGTGTTTTGCCCATGATCTCCTCTAGCAGTTTTACAGTTTCTGGTCTTATGTTTAGATCTTTAATCCATTTTGAGTTTATTTTTGTGTATGGTCTTAGAAAGTGTTCTAGTTTCATTCTTTTACAAGTGGTTGACCAGATTTCCCAGTACCACTTGTTAAAGAGATTGTCTTTAATCCATTGTATATTCTTGCCTCCTTTGTCAAAGATAAGGTGTCCATATGTGCGTGAATTTATCTCTGGGCTTTCTATTTTGTTCCATTGATCTATATTTCTGTCTTTGTGCCAGTACCATACTGTCTTGATGACTGTGGCTTTGTAGTAGAGCCTGACGTCAAGCAGGTTGATTCCTCCAGTTCCATTCTTCTTTCTCAAGATTGCTTTGGCTATTCGAGGTTTTTTTTTGTATTTCCATACAATTTGTGAAATTATTTGTTCTAGTTCTGTGAAAAATACCTTTGGTAGCTTGACAGGGATTGCATTGAATCTATAGATTGCTTTGGGTAGTATACTCATTTTCACTATATTGATTCTTCCGATCCATGAACATGGTATATTTCTCCATCTATTAGTGTCCTCTTTGATTTCTTTCACCAGTGTTTTATAATTTTCTACATATAGGTCTTTAGTTTCTTTAGGTAGATATATTCCTAAGTATTTTATTCTTTTCATTGCAATGGTGAATAGAATTGTTTCCTGAATTTCTCTATTTTCTCATTATTAGTGTATAGGAATGCAAGGGATTTCTGTGTGTTGATTTTATATCCTGCAAATTTACTATATTTGTTGATTAGCTCTAGTAATTTTCTGGTGGATCTTTAGGGTTTTCTACGTAGAGGATCATGTCATCTGCAAACAGTGAGAGTTTTACTTCTTCTTTTCCAATATGGATTTCTTTTCTTTCTTTTTCTGCTCTGATTGCTTTGGCTAAAACTTCCAAAACTATGTTGAATAGTAGTGGTGAAAGTGGGCACCCTTGTCTTGTTCCTGACTTTAGGGGAAATGCTAATACCTATTTTTCTTCTCAATTTCCACTACTTTTCAGTTCAGAACTTTACTTCAATTCAGAACTTCAGTTCAGAACTTTATTCATAAAACCATCACTGACCACAGTCTTTGAATTTTCCCATCCCTTCTCCATAATTCTACTCAAATGACTCTTTATAAACTCCCACACTGATGATTTTGTTACACTGATAAAACATCAGTGCCCCTCCCCACCCACTGTTATCTAAGAATCATGTTAGAAAATTTTAAATGGAAACAGTAGAAAATGTCCTTCTGATCTTTAATTTGCCTTCTAGCTGCAAGACCACCATCCTACACACTCCTTCAGCCAAGTGTCTCCTGTCTGCATAGATGCTGAAATTAAACAAATTACTCATATTTCCTGAGATGTTAGGTTGATTTCATACCTCTTTATTTTTGCTCATGGTGTCTGAAGTTTACTGAGAACGGCCCCTCCCCATTTAATTTCCCATCAGATTAGCGTTTCATGAGAACACACTCATTAGCCTTTCTTGTGAGGTCCACGCATAAATCTATCTGAGCCCCTCCTTTTATTTTCAATAATGGCATTGCTTTACATATTCTTACATTTCCAAGCGTTCAGGGAAAATTATGCCTGTTTTTCTTTCTTTTTCTTCAGGGAAGATTTTGCCTATTCTAAAGCAGTCATGATGCAATTTACTCATGTGAAAGCCCATATATAAAGAGGCCTGTTTATCTTTCTTATTCCTTTACCTAATTCTATGTGTATATATATAAGTTCAAGAACTCAAGGCTCTCATGCCATTTGCTTTGTCTTCATTAATATACAAATATCTCTTTAAGATGCATGCTGGCAGTTACCATGCAGAAATGTTTGATGAATCTCATTACAAAAGCTTTCTGGTTCTGCAATCTAGGTATGTAAACCAAACACCTATTTGCCGCAGTTACAGTTCAAGGGTCTCATTTACTTTAAAGTCAGTCCTAACCTCTACCCTTAATTCCAGGTAGGCTTGTTCTTCCCATTTCAACTATGAAAATTACATTATTATTGTGATTTTTTCACCTAGGAAAGCATATACTCTCATGTCATCTATCTAATATTATCATATATCTGTCTGTTGGATGTTACAACATTAAAAAAAAAAATGCTTGTCACCTAATTGGGAGCGTGTGATCATCAGATTTAAAAGGCTTATGAAGCATGTAAAATTAATGAGAGGGAGAAGAGTTCAGAAGGAAAGCACCTAAAAATAGAATCTAATTGCATGGCTATTTGGAAATAGATAAATATGATGGGAGAAAACAAAACATTATGAGGAAAAATGGAATACTTTTATAATTAGTTAAGGTGTAAAACTAAAAGTTAGGCCCCAGGGTCCATGTTTAGGGAAACAGGCCATAGTAGAAATGAATTTACATTAAAGAGGGCCTTTAAAGTAGATATTTAAAATCCTTTTTAGAAAGTTAAAAAAAAATGGCAGATTATACAAAATAAAATATGGATTATTTAAGGCTCACAATTGATAATAATGCTGTATTTTAATCTAATACACATTTATTTGAGTTGCCAAGTCAATATTTAAATTAAATTAATTAATAATAATAATTAATTTAAAACAATAATTAAATTAAAACAAAAACATTGTGTTCTTAACTCCAAAGACATCCATGGTAGTTTAAAAAAGGATGAACACAATTAATATGAATCTTTAAATCTCAGGAATGCATTTTAAATGTCAAGATAGGAAAGAGACATCTTAAAGACCTTAACTAGTTCATGTAGCCCACAAAAGTATGTTTGCAGTGATGCACTAGCACAGATACATGTTTTATTCCAAATTTAATTGACTGTTTCTGTACTTAATTAAACATTTAATGTAGAGTTGGGATATAATAGTAAGGTAAATTGTTTTGAAATCTCATTAAATAGAAGACTCATTGCATGTTCATTTCAAATTACATAAATTTCATTAATAAAAATCACCATGTGCTCCAGCTATTGTGATTTTTCAATTACTTACATAGTAAGTTAATTAAACATTTTTGTGTAAGTTAATTAAACATTTTTGTAAAGATCTCTTAGTATCTAGTTTTCAGTATATACATATACTTAAATAAATTTCTTATGAATCTCTCAGTCTCCTATATAAAGATAACAAAAACTTGTATTATTTCAAAATAATAACCCTAACCTCTATTGGATGGTGGATGTACCTCAAGGCAATCTTTAAACAAGAAAGCATGATGCAAATATATTAGATGACAACATCTCAACTATAGGAATTCAGTATGTTCTTCAATTAATAACTAAAATTAATAATCAATTTAAAGACATTAAGTTAAATGATCAAAATTTGAGAGTAAAAGTCATTGGTTTCGCCTATTTTACACTTATCTGTGCCTGGAGAATCCCAGGGACAGCGGAGCCTGGTGGGCTGTCCTCTCTGGGGTTGCACAGAGTCAGACACGACTGAAGCGACTTAGCATAACATAGCATACTTCTCAAATATTTACTTAAAATATTTAGACCATTTGAGTTTAAATACTGAATGATTTAATAAAAAGATACAGGACATTCTTTCTCTATAAAAGAATACCCTTTTTTAATTGGAATATGCTGATTAGCACTATCTTTTATAACATATCCTTATTTAGATCCTTAGTAAATGCTAATAGACTCATACAAAGCCTATGCCTAAAATTATTGTTTGAAACTTCTAGAGGTAAATAATTATTATTTTAAATAACACTTTCCCCCATGGCTGCTATTGGTGCAGAATGTTTTTTTCCTCTTCATGCAATTTATTAAGAATTTATTTTTTAAAATTTATTTCCATTTCTTTTTTTTTTTTTTGAATCTTGTAAATCTGGCTGGCTACATGATAACTCTCACTAAGCATGGCACTGGTTCTTGAATGTCTTTATTGCACCTCAACATTTGGAAACCATTTTTGAGTTTTTGAGTGCTGTATAAACCCTACCCTTCTCTTCAAGTCCTGGATAGATAGTAGGGGTTTGTGCAGAAAAAATCAAAGAGCAAATAGAAAATAGAAAGTTTTTATTTTTCAATTATATTGGGAGTGTAGAATGGGGATTTTACAAAGGCAGTTTTGCTGTTTATTTCCTGCAGAAGAGGCATTCCTCTTTCAAGGACCCAAGAAAGACAATGCAAGCTGGCACTATTTGAAGCTAATCTTCCAAAGCACACTGTATCGAAACTAAACAAGGTAAATGATTGTTCACTCAATTGTAGCCAGTGCTAATCATGCAAATGAACAGGATCCAGCAGGAAATCCATATCTTCCATAAAGTGCTGTCTTTAAAACACAGCAAAACAGCATCTTAAGAGCCCTATAAAGGCTATAAAAGTGGTATAAACCACTCATACATCCTAAGTTTCTCAAAGCACTTTCACACTCATTGTCAAATTGCTTCTTATCTCTGATTTTATAGAAAGAAAGTGAAGGACAGACAGATGAAGTGATTTGCCTATGGTCTTATAACTAATAATGGACTGAGCCAAGTTTTCAATCCAAAATTTGCTGTTTTTTTCTTTTGTTTTGCAATATCAAGTTGATCAGCATTGCGTTAGAACTCTATTATAAATAGTTCCTTTATAGCATCCTAATATATTTACATTGTCTCTTCATTACAAAAATATCTGAAGATGTTTAAAGAAATGCTTAAAGTACACTAGGAAAACAAATGGAAATCTATATGTTTTCCTAGTATTCACTAGGAAATCACTAATTTCCTAGTATTCACTAGAATATCACTAATATTCATATCACATGTTTTATGATCTTGTATAGATATTTAATGAAGGTTTTATATTTTGGCTCTTACACAAGAGTCAAAGCAAAGAGATTAAAAGATAAATTTTAAAATACACTCTACTAAAACAAATCAAGAGTTCAGAAGTGACAACTCTTTTGCGGCTTAAGATCCATAAAGAGACAGTATATGATGGTTCATTTGTTCCTTTAAAATTACCTATATTTTGTTTCTTAAATATATATACACACAAATGCACTACACAGAGAGAATAAAATATTTATACAGCCTCTATCTGCTAAGATCTAGGCTTTCCAGGAGGTGCTAGTTGTAAAGAATCTGCCTGCCAATTCAAGAGACACAAGAGACATGAGCTCAATTCCTGGGTAGGGAAGATCCCCTGGAGAAGGAAATGGCAACCCACTCCAGAATTCTTGCATGGGAAATCCCACAGATAGAGGAGTCCAGTGGGGCACAGAGTCAGACACGGCTGAACTGATATCTTTCTAGCACCAAATGAAAGAGGCTTGAAAAATCACATAGTATCACTGTGATCACTTCCCCAGGTTCCTGAGAAGAAAAACACTGACCATAAGTTTTCAAATCACTTGAGTTCATATTCTGGTTTTTGTTTTGTTTTTTTTTTTTAAGAACTTATATTTTAAAAAAAAAGGAAAAAAACAAACAAACAAACAAACAAACCTCCCTCTAAAAATGGTCTGGCTATCTAAGATACTATGGGCAGTCTTGTTCTTTTAGGACTCATCTGAAGATTATAATATGCCAAAAGAACAAATATGATTCTTTTGTGAAAAGACAGAGCTATGGTCAAAATCCTGAATTAATTCTCTTTTTCTCTGTCTTTACATCTTTCTCCATAAACATATTCATGTATATGAATGTATACAGGAATGCATATATACACAAATAAAAATCACATGCATAACTTGTTCTCTCTGTCCTCACTTATATCTAAAATTAACAGAAAAAAAAAGTGTGCTCTCCTCCCTCTCTTCACTGCCAAGGACTTTTCATTCAAAGTTCTTATCACACTTTGCACCACAAAGTATAAGATAAGAATTACTACAGGAATTAATATGCAGAATTTTTGAAAAAAAAGACAAAATCACTGGGAATTAATTTCAACACATTTTGTCCTGTATGTATCAAGAATGATTGGACTCTTCTGTAATCTCCTCCACTGCCTAAAATAAGGCTATTCAATTTAAGAAAATAATGAAATGATTTTAAGATGCTATTTCTCATCTTATCTCTAGTGTTTCCTAGTTCATTTGGCTACATCTCTGTCAAAAATACTTACACAGAGGTTTTCTGTCCATGAGCTTGTCAAACATTCAAGAATGCCAAGTAGGAATGGAGACTATGCCTGAGGCTTGGTCCAATAAAATCTTGAATATAAAGTTTAAGAACCAATATATTCAGGGAACTAAACATGTACTAAATGTGGGTGCAAGGTGTCTACTTATATGTGCGAACTTGTCAGTTAAGTTCTAGTGTGTGGGCTTAACTGTGTATTCATTTTGAAAGCATTTTCCTAACTGCTGAGATAAGTTGTACAATAACCACTACTTCCCAGAGCTACTGACCTAATTTTATGATATCCTGAGTTTCCCTAAGCCTGATAAATTTCTAAGACCTACCATCCCTATATACTTGCTTTTCTTCATCATCATTGACCCTTATAAGACATTCTGATATTTGAAATACATTTTGAAATCCATATTTGAATCTTAGATAGCCAGACCATTTTTAGAGGGAGGGTTTTTTTTCCCTTTTTTAAAAATATAAGTTCTTAAAAAAAAAAAAACCAGAATATGAACTCAAATGATTTGAAAACTTATGGTCAGAGAAAAAACCTATACTTGGATATTTATAGCACCTTTACTCATAACTGCCAAAACTTGGGAAGTGACCAAGATGCCCCTCAGTAGATAAATGAATAAGTAAAACATCCAGACAATGGAATAATATTTAGTGCTAAAAAGAAATGTAGTATCAAGTCATGAGAGCACATGGAGGAACTGTAAATGCATGTTACTAATAGGACAGGAGATAATCTGAAAAGGCTATATACTTACTGTATGAGTCCAACTATATGGCCGGCCAGAAAAAGTAAAACTATATAAATGGTTAAAAAAATCTGTGGGTCAGAGGGGCTAGAATGAAGGGAAAGATGAATAAGTAGAGCAAAGAGGACTTTCAGGGCAATAAAACTACTCTGTATGATACTATAACGGTGAACACTTGTCTTTTTACATTTGTCCAAATCCACAGACTGCACAAAAGATAAACGTGAATCCTCAGGTAAACTATGGGCTCTGTGTGATAAGGATGTGTCAATGTAGGTTGCTCAGTTGCCACAAGTGTACCATTCTGGTGAGGAATTTTGCTAAAGAGGGAGGTTCTGCATACGTTGCAGCAGGAAGGATATTGGGAGTCTCTATAGTTCTTCAATTTTGCTGAAAACCTAAAGCTACTTAAAAAAAAAAAAAAAAAACTGTTTAAAAGGAGAAAAATAAAATGTCACTCTGAAAACAAAACAGAACAAAAAACAATGTGAGACAAAAAATCATCAATGCATCAGATACAAATTTTTCACATAAATTAGACTAAACAAATAAATATATTCAAAGTATTTCAAATTGATAGTTCTCCTTTTGAATTTCCAGGTACTATTTAAGGTGTTGCCAATTAAATTTGATCAGCACTAATGTAGTATTTTCAGTCTGATTTTCAGATCATGTAGCACAAAATCAGCATGAAACTTCTAATCCAAAAATTAACACAGCTGGATAGCAGAAGTTACATCAAAGATACTAGCTGATGTGTGAATAATGTTTGATTATTCAGGGTTTGAAATTTTCCTTTAAGTTTTGAGAGTTATTTCAATGAATGTTGTAAATATTTGCATGTCTGTGTTTATGTCTACTTTTTTCTACCTATTATTGAGCATGTCTACAATGCTGCAGAGGATGAGATGGTTAGATGGCATCACCTACTCAATGGACATGAGTTTGGGTAAACTTCTGGAGTTGGTGATGGACAGGGAGGCCTGGCATGCTGCAGTTCATGGGATCACAAAGAGTCAGACATGACTGAGTGACCGAACTGAACTGAACAATGCTGCAGACAGTGATTGCAGCCACAAAATTAAAAGATGCATCTTCCTTAGTAGAAAAGTTATGACAGACCTAGACAGCATATTAAAAAGTAGAGGAATCACTTTGCTGACAAAGTACATATAGTCAAAGCTATGGTTTTTCCAATAGTCATGTACGGATGTGACAGTTTGACTATAAAGAAGGCTGAGTGCCGAAGAATTGATGTTTTAAACTGTGGTGCTGGAGGAGACTCTTGAGAATTCCTTGGACAGCAAAAGGAAATCCGCCCTGAATATTCACTGGAAGGACTGATGCTGAAGCTGAAAGCTCCAATACTTTGGCCACCTGATGCAAAGAGACGACCACTGGAAAAGACCCTGATGCTGGGAAAGAGTGAGGACAGGAAGAGAAAAGGGCAACAGAGGATGAGATTGTTGGATGGCATCACTGAGTTGATGGACATGAGTTTGAGCAAAACTCTGAGAGATAGTAAAGGACAAGGAAGCCTGGC
Organism: Bos grunniens; assembly: GCF_055505025.1. Lineage (NCBI taxonomy): Eukaryota > Metazoa > Chordata > Mammalia > Artiodactyla > Bovidae > Bos > Bos grunniens. The sequence goes on along the minus strand of NC_141172.1, from coordinate 32,855,970 downwards.
GTGTTGAAGTCCATGAGGTCACAAAGAGTCGGACACAACATAGTGCTAAACAACTAAAACAATGCAAGACATTGTGCTGAATAGTAGTTATATTATTTTTTAAGTGGCATGATTTCTATTCTAAAAAAATTCCATCTATTAAACAGATTATTCCATTTTTATTTAACAGGTAAACAAATACATGTTATATCATAAATGCTGCTGCTGATACAGCTAAGTAGCTTCAGTCATGTCCAACTCTGTGCGACCCTATAGACAGCAGCCCACCAGGCTCCCCCGTCCCTGGGGTTCTCCAGGCAAGAATACTGGAGTGGGTTGCCATTTCCTTCTCCAATGCATGAAAGTGAAAATTGAAAGTGAAGTCGCTCAGTCATGTCCAACTCTTCGTGACCCCATGGACTGCAGCCTACCAGGCTCCTCCGTCCATGGGATTTTCCAGGCAAGAGTACTGGAGTGGGGTGCCATCACCTTCTCTGATATTATAAATGTATTAAGAACAAAAGCCAATGTTGAGAAAAATGTTGTTTATTAAAATTGGCATGTTTATTAATTGCTAGGTCTAAGATTCAGCAAAGATTTCATTCTTTAAATCATTATTTTCTTTTTTAATGATTCATTTATAATTCATTATCAATTACCAAGGGCCTATATTTAGGCAGACATTATGCTAGGCATCAAGGAAACTATGGGGACTCAGAGTTGGACACCAATCCCAAGGAGTTTATTAGTCTTTGGACCCTCAGTCAATGTCTTTTCTGGGTTTTCTAGAAACTAGTTGATTTTATATTCCAGTAAGACAACAGTTCTTACTTGATTTTCTTTGCTTATCCATTATTTTTATTTATTTACAAATTTCTCTTCTAGCAGTATACATGAATATTTCCTAAGATCTCAACACTTACAGTTTAGCAGAATATTTGGCATATTAGGGGAGACAAAATAAATAATTTTGTAATTTTTATACCATAAAGTTTATTTATTCAGATTCTTCTTACAATAGAGAACATAGATTGTTATTGTGTATAAAAAGGTTTTATTTATCCTCTGAGTGTCTGATGCATAGTTGTCAACTACTTCATGGCCACAATCCTCCTAACTGAGCTAAAAGAGATGGTGTGAGAGATGCCACAGTTAACACGTGAGAATAATGACACCAATGAGACTCATTTCTCTGTGTCCATGACTTTTGTAGCCTCTTTCATCATAGACTCTGGGTGTGACTAAATGACTGGGTTACTAATGGAACATTAAAAAAATGTGACACGAGCACAGGTTTGAAAAGTGTTTACTCAATGGAGCTCATCCTTTCTTGCTGCTGGGAACTCCTTGAAATCCAGCTCTTAAACTCTCAACTTGTGGCATGTTTTAAGCCATTATCTTTTATTTCACGGCAATGGACAACTAATACAGAAGCTTTGGCCCACACTCTGCATGTTTTGTTGCAATCAAATGTTTGAGTGTGTCCCTCGGGGAGGAAATTTTATGACCCAGCTAGGGAGAAACAGTGTGCCTCAAGCATCAAACTACCCTCTAAGTCTAGGGCAAATGGTGTTTTGGTTATGGTAAGTTATCAACAAATAAGTAAAACCCATAACTCTAGATTACTTTTATTAGATTATAATTTATTCAAGGAAAAAGTCATAGAGAACTGCTTGCATTGCAGTCAGACTCAAATATTTATTCACAATGCATATATTTAAGGGTAAAGAATAGAATGAGACTCTCCCTGAATTCAGTACTTTCATTGTCTAGTTAGGCAGAAACTATTATCAGAGGCAAAAACCAAATATGAGACAATTTTATGCAAATCATAAACTGAATTTGAAAAATAAGAACAAAACAACAAAAAAGCAAACCAAAAGGAAAATAAGAAAATTTGACTCTCAGGAAAATTTTTCCCACAATTATTTTTTCTTCTCTCCTATGTTTTCTCTCTTCTTTACCTTTTCTTGCATTTTCTCTGTGATGGTATTGAATTGACAGAGAGACTAGGCAAAGAAAGTGGTGGTGGATATCTAACACTTTTTTTTTTGTTTTTGTTTTGTACAAATAGTGTTGCTTGCTTGATATTTATAAGAGCCAGGACATTGAAAAAACCTAAATGCTCATCAAGGGAGGAATGGATAAAGAAGATGTGGTACATATATATTAATACAATGTAATATTACTCAGCCATAAAAAGGAACAAAATTGAGTCATTAGTAGAGACATGGGTGGAACTAGAGAGTGTCATACAGAATGAGATATATTAGAAACAGAAAAACAAATATCATATATTAATGCATATAAGTGGAATCTGAAAAAATATATATATATAGATGATCTTATTTACAAAGCAGAAAAAGAGACACAGACTAGAGAACAAGCATATGGATATCAAGGGGAAGAGGGGTTGCAATGAACTGGGAGATTGGGATTGACATATGTACATGACTGATACAATATAGTGGAGAGGGCAATGGAACCCCACTCCAGTACTTTTGCCTGGATACAATGTTGATAACTAATGAGAACCTACTGTATACCGCAGGGAACTTGACTCAGTGCTCTGTGCTGACCTAGTTCAGTTCAGCTGCTCAGTCATGTCCGACTCTTTGGGACCCCATGGATGGCAGCATGGAATTTAGGTGGTGAACTAAAAGAGAAGGAAATCTCCAAAAGAGGGGATATAGGTGTACATATAGATGATTCCCTTTGCTGTACAGTTGAAACTAACACATTGTAAAGGAACTACACTCCAATATGTGAACAAACAAACAAATAAAACCTAACACCTTATAAAGCCATTATACCCTAATAAATTAAAAAAAAAAATAGTGTTGCTTTTACACTGCACTATATACATGCATTTACACTGCACTATTTTTAATCCATCTTTATCTACAAATTGAGTTGAAAAATTCCAAGTACTTAAATGTATGGATGTGCTTATTTAAATAGCTTCAGCATAAAGTCAGAAAAATTACATAAGAGTTCCAAATATAAATTTTGGGTCTTCTAATTTAAATTCTCAATTCAGTTTTTACACAAATGGTAAAAAATCTACTTATTACTATTAATAATAATAAAAATAATTGTAACTTGGTGACATAATAATTTTTTATTTACTATAATGTTATTACTGAATGTTCTTAAATTTAATTTGTGATAATAACTAATATTAAGTATATTACACAAGACAATAACAAACAATTCTTTTAGTTTGTAGCATCAGGTGTTTCCTTAAATATTTAGTAAGTTTAAATGCTATTTCCCAAGACTACACAAGCTTTATTTTCATTGTCAATTGAATTAGGTTTTAAAGTTACTGCTATGAATTTTTAAAGAGAACTTCTTTAAAATATCATGTTATAAAATATACAGTACTGCCCTATAAATCATGTCAGTATAGATATCAAGACTCCCAAGAAAGAAATATTTTAAGCAATAGCTGGAAACTTGCTGGCAATTCATGCGTAAAGACAAAATGGACTGGAGCACTGAATAAAAAGAACAGAATAAGAAAAAAAGGAGAAAAGGGGGGAAGAAGAGATATACAGAAAGGCAGGGCAAGATACCATTTAAATTAAAGTTCTCCATATTATTGACTTTAAAATCATTCCATTGTTTTCCATACATAAAGGTCCATATCTGGAACATAGGGTTAAAGGTCCTTCTTAATTTTACCCCTGACCACCACAGTACAAGTACTATGAGACCATCATGACCTCCCTTCTTCCAGTCTTATGCATCAGTCTAGCCAATTTGTTTTCTTCAGGTTGCTCTTCTTTTCAAATGAATTTTTTTTTCCTATGCAGAATGCTTTTCTTCCTTTTGCCACTCAATATACTTACTACACTTATACTTCAAGTCCCAGTTTATTTGCCGTAATTTCTCTGGAAACTTTCCAATCATTTCCAAGAAAACATGCCTTCTTTTGTGTTCCTATCAGACAACTCATTCTTATTATCATGTTTATCACTTTTATTTAATCATCTGTTCATGGGTTCATACTTCCACCTAATCACCAATCAATGAAGGTCACTGACAATATTCCAAAACTCTTCAATGCCAGTCCACATCTGCCATATACAAAAGGTACTTAATAAATCAGAATATATAAATATATGAGTGGTTTGAAACAAATAAATACAACGCAAATAAATACATTAGCAACACTTATACAAAAAGCTACTTTTTAGATTGTTTAATGTTTTCACATGCATTACCACATCCACTAGCCAATTACAATCATTGGCTGTTAGTTGGCAAGTCTAAACCTGTCTGTTGATCCACGACAAATTGTATGTTGATGACTGAAAAAAATAACTGGAGGTATACAGTTGAGAAATTGAAAAAGAGTCATTTTTTAAATTTTAGTATAGGCTAGATATAATTTGTTGAAGAACCAAGAAAATCACCAAGCACAGTTGATTTAGAATTCTGATTTAGAATTCTGATAGAATTCTAAAATATTGAGTTCTTGATCTTCAGTTCAGTTCAGTCGCTCAGTCATGTCTGACTCTTTGAGACCCCATGAATTGCAGCACACCAGGCCTCCCTCTCCATCACCCACTCCCAGAGTTCACTCAGCCTCATGTCCATTGAGTCAGTGATGCCATCCAGCCATCTCATCCACTGTCTTCCCCTTCTCCTCCTGCCCTCAATCCCTCCCAGCATCAGGGTCTTTTCCAATGAGTCAACTCTTCGCATGAGGTGGCCAAAGTACTGGAGTTTCAACTTTAGCATCATTCCTTCCAAAGAAATCCCAGGGCTGATCTCCTTCAGAATGGACTGGTTGGATCTCCTTGCAGTCCAAGGGACTCTCAGGAGTCTTCTCCAACACCACAGGTCAAAAGCAACAATTCTTCGGCGCTCAGCCTTCTTCACAGTCCAAACCTCACATCCATACATGACCACAGGAAAAACCATAGCCTTGACTAGATGAACCTTTGTTGGCAAAGTAATGTCTCTCCTTTTGAATATGCTATCTAGGTTGGACATAACTTTCCTTCCAAGGAATAAGCGTCTTTTAATTTCATGGCTGCAGTCACCATCTGCAGGCTGCAGTCACCATCTGCAGTGATTTTGGAGCCCCCCAAAATAAAGTCTGACACTGTTTCCCCATCTATTTGCCATGAAGTGATGGCACCGGATGCCGTGATCTTTGTTTTCTGAATGTTGAGCTTTAAGCCAACTTTTTCACTCTCCACTTTCACTTTCATCAAGAGGCCTTTTAGTTCCTCTTCACTTTCTGCTATAAGGGTGGTGTCATCTGCATATCTGAGGTTATTGATATGATCTTAGTCAAATCCAACTGATTTTAGTCAGTAGCCTCAGCTATAATACCTTGAATGTAGGTATTGGTTTGCTTGTGCTTCTTTCTCTAATTGCTTTAAGTGTAGGTTAGGTTGTTTATTTGTGATTTTCCTTTTTCCTTAAGATTTTACTGCTGTGAACTCCCCTCTTAGGACTGCTTTTGTTGGATACTGTAGGCTTTGAATTGTTGTGCTTTCATTTTCATTTATGTTTATCTCTAGGTATTTTTATTTTATTTTTGATTTCTTCTGTGATTCAGGAACAAAAGAAGGATGTCTACTCTTGCTACTTTTATTCAATATAGTTTGGAAGTGTTAGTCATGACAATTTGAAAAGAGAAAATAATAAAAGGAATTAAAATTGGAAAAAAAAGTAAAATTGTCACTGTTTGCAGATTACATGATACTATAAACAGAAAATCCTAAAGACGCCACCAGAAGACTACCAGAGCTCATCAATTAATTCAACACAGTTGCACGGTAGAAAATTAATACTCAGAAATTTGTTGCATTTCTGTACACCAACAACGAAATATCAGAAAGAGAAATCATAGAAACAATCTCAATTACCATGACATCAAAATTAATAAAATACTTCCTAATTGTCTTACACTGTTGGTGAGAATGTAAGGTGCTACAGTCACTATGCAGAGAAGTAATGGAGGTGCTATAAAGAACTAAAAATAGAGCTACCACATAATCCTGCAATCCCAGTAGTTCACTGCAGCACCATTTACAATAGCCAGGAGGCGGAAGAAACCTAAATGTCCATCAACAGAAGAAGGGATAAAGAACATGTAGTACATAAATACAACAGAATATTACTCAGGCATTAAAAAGAATGAAATAATGTCATTTGCAGCAACACAGATGGACCTGGAGAGCATCACATTAAGTAAGTCAGAGAAAGACAATATCATATAATATTACTTATATGCAGAATCTGATAAAAATACGCCACAAATAAAACTTATTTACAAAACAGAAACAGACTCACAGACAAAGAAGGAACTTATGCTTGCTGGGGGGACAGGTAGGTGGGAGGGATAGATTTGGAATTTGGGATTGACAAGTATACACTGCTATATTAAAAATAGATAACAAGGGCCTACTGTAAAAAACTGTTTATATATACATATATATATATATAAAACCATATCAATTAACTTTAAGTTTGTAGATTAAAAGTAAATAAAAAGGGAAATACCAAGATAAATACAAATAAGTCTTTCTGCTTTTAACACAATTGTTAAGTATTGTTTACATCAAAAAGCAGTTAAAATTGGTAGTGTTCCTGCAAGAATACTGGAGTAGTTTGCCATTTCCTACTCCAGGGGATTTTTCCAATCCAGAGATCAAACCCACATCTCTTGCATCTTCTGCATTGGTAGGCAGATTCTTTCCCACTGCACCACCCGGGAAGCCCCTGAGCTTACTAGTCAGAAGTTTAAATCTTTTTTTTTTTTTTAATTTTTTTAAAATTTTATTTTATTTTTAAACTTTACAATGTTGTATCGGTTCTGCCATATATAGAAATGAATCCACCACAGGCATACATGTATTCCCCATCCTGAACCCTCTTCCCTCCTCCCTCCCCATACCATCCCTCTGGGTCGTCCCAGTGCACCAGCCCAAAGCATCCAGTATCGTGCATTGAACCTGGACTGGCGACTCATTTCATATATGATATTATACATATTTCAATGCCATTCTCCTAAATCATCCCACCCTCTCCCTCTCCCACAGAGTCCAAAAGACTGTTCTATACATCAGTGTCTCTTTTCTTAATGCTTGTCTAAAAAAAAAAAAAAAAAAAAATCGGTAGTGTGATGACATTTATTTTACTTGCTGAGAGAAATTATGGTAATTATTAGAATATAGTACATAGAATGACATTCAAATTATTTTAAATTTTTTGTAGAGCTGAGAAATTAGCTTCTGTTGTTATGCCTTATGAGACTGCTGTATGTGTTAGAGAATTCATACACAGAGATCCTTCTTACAGTTCTTATAAGAAGTATCAGATTAGGAAAAAAGAAGAAAATGGTAAGTCTATGAGATAGTGAATATGTTTAAAAACACCAAAATAATAAGAATAATAGTACTTTCACCATAGAGTTATTGTGAGGAACAAATAATTTGATATATGCAAAGTATTTAAAACAATATTTGACAACAGTATGTGCTTAGTAAATGTTGACATCTTATTGTCAAAAAAAAAAAAAAAACCCAAAACAGAATTGTTTCATCTAGAAGCAGGAGATTACAATTTATGACTATAGGAGTCAATTTAGCTCTTAAAGTTTATGTAACGTTTATGTTTTTTATGTTTGCTAAAGAGTAAAGTCAAAGTAAGACACGTTTATGGGTAAGAAAACTACATCTTAGTGCTAATTAAATTTATCAGCATATAAATTTTAAAAGGAATAAACATAAGGGATAATTCTCTTCTATGGACAATTCTTTATTTCAAAGTAAGTGGGAAAATGGACAGAGAAATAGAAGTCTTTCTTCCAATGTGAGTAATTTAAGGAAAAAAAAAAAAAAAACTATCCTGGATGATGTTTGTGTTTTTTATTAAAGATATAGTCCCTTGTTCAATGTGGATTGATGAAAATAAGTCAGTCCACAATAAAATGTTCATGGTGAGGCTATATATCCTTAGAATTCAGTCACATATGCCAAAAAATTAATGAGACCTGTAGCATAATTTTTCTACCTTGTGGAACTATCTGATAAAGTAATGTGTGATGATAAATTGGATTTATGGCGAGATACTAGATTCAATCTATGGTAGTAAATCTTCTAAACTAACTTCTCTTAGCCTGCAAGCCAGATTCAATGTAGTGTTCAACAACTGTCCCTTGAATCAAGCCCAATTTGACATATTTGTATCTCCCTGTAAAATTTTCTTTTATATGAGGTCACAAAGGGTTCACAGTAATACTTTGAAAAGAAATATTCTAAGTAAGGTAATTGAAAATCCCTTTCAAACACATTTCCTTACTTCAATATATATCTATTTACACCTTTAAGTTACATTACTTGATGCTTCATGTTTTTTTCTTTACTTGGAATGCAGATAGATATTTCCAAATCAAATAAGATTTACTGCTAAAGAGCTTTTCAGTGAGGTATACTTGCCTTTCCCTAGAATTTATCCTCCATACCAGTGACCATTAGTTGCTAAATTCAATGATATTTCACAAAGTCCCTGGCTTCAGAATATGCAAAAAAAAAAAAAAAAAGGAAGAAGAAAAAGAAAAAAGGGAAAAAGTTAGAAATTGGAACTACCTTAGAGCTATCTGCCACAAGCCCACATGTGTATTTCCACAATCTCTTGTGACAAATTCTTAGTGTTTGCTTTTCATCAACTCATTTGTTGGTATCACATATATGTTGTTTTACTATATATATATTGGGCTTCCCTGGTGGCTCAGATGGTAAAGAATCCACCTGCAATGCAGGAGACCTGGGCTCAATCCCTGAGTTGGGAAGATCCCCTGGAGGAGGGCATGGCAACTCATTCCAGTATTCTTGCCTGGAGCATCCTCATGGACAGAGGAGCCTGGAAGGTTACAGTCCATGGGGTCACAAATCGTCAGACACAACTGAGAGAATAAGCACATATATATTAAGGGGCAACTCTGAGTCTTTATTGTGGCTATCTTTAAACCAGTCACTGAAAATTCTCATTTCTCCCAAGTTCAGATTATACATATTGGAGTCAACAGTCAGTAATTATTCAGTGACCACCCAACATATTTATGTTTGGGTCTTAACTGCCAGAATACCTAGACACCAAATAAGAATCAGTAAAAGTCATCAGTTTATGTAGGTATCTACTCTAACTCCTTAGATGATGAGCTCTGTTTTGTTTTGTTCTGATATGTTATTTTTTGTGAGATGTAATGTATATGCATTACCAACCCAACAGACATGAATTTGAGCAAACTCTGGGAGAGAGTGAAGGACAGGGAAGCCTGGTGTGCTGCAGCCCATGTGAACACACACTGTCAGACATGACTTAGCCACTGAACAACAACAATGTATATGCAATTTGGATATTTTCAAAACAGACAACATAGACAAAATATTTAAAAATAGATGAAATAGACAAGGGTTTTAAATAATAATGACTCGGGAAATATGACCTATTTGAAAAATACATAATCGTATAATATACACGGAGGTAGGAAAACTTTTATATATATAAATGTCAAAAATATATAGTGAGAATTATTCAACTCTTCCAAACTCATATTAACAGGCAATTACACAGAAGGCCTTGTCCTTTGAGAAGGTGTTAGAACATCTTTGAGTTCCAATCATACATTTTGAAGAATTTGAGCAGAAGAGGAACATTCTTGGAATCACCTTTGTTTAGGCAGGAGCAGAGAGAAACTAGAAACTAGGAAACTCACAAGACAGCATTTGCATGAGGAACAATGAAGTAAAGGAAGGCCTTAAACTGTGGTTGTGGACACAGAACTGGAAAGAACAAATACATGTAAAAAATATATAGAAAATCCATCCACAATGGACTCATTAACCAATAAGAAATGGAAAAGGAGAGAAAAGTTGAAGTGTGTTTAGAATTTGTTTTGCATGACTGGAAAAAAAAAATACTGTAAGATAGTGGCTTCCCAAGTGGCTGAGAAGGTAAAGCATCTGCCCACAATGTGGGAGACTCAGGTTCGATCCCCAGGTCAGGAAGATGCCCCGGAGAAGGGAATGGCTACCCACTCCAGTATACTACTTGAAGAATCTCAGGACAGAGGAGCCTAGCAGGCTCACCAAGAGTTAGACACTATCGAGAGACTAACACTTCCAATTTTCACTTTCATAAGATAGTGAGTCAGTGACAAAGCCTGGCTTGAGAGCAGGGGTTGTTCAGATGATACATAATTTTGGAAATACTAACACAACAGTCAAAAACATTGTGCTTGAAGGAACTATAGGTACCAGAAGCACAGCTGTATAGTCAAGATTAGATGTGCAGTGTGAGGAAGTGAAAACAAATGAGTCCTAATTTCCAGAATTGTGGTGCTAAAAAAAGAACAAAGAGAGAAGACTTTGAACAGGTGTTAGGGTCTTAATGAGCTTGCTTGTTTGATGTTTTAAGAGCAGGTAAACCAAAGTGAAGAGAAACATATTTATTCAAAAGTGAAAAGAGACAGAGAGGGTAATGCCAAGAATTCCATAAAGATTATTAAGAACACAATGTCCAGAGGGTGAGATATCCAAATTTAAGTCGAGATAAGCCTTTAGAAAAACAAAAGTTGATTTGCTATCTTTCAATACAGGAGAAAGGATGTGAAGACACAAGGACAGTCTGGGATGGAAACGTAAGAAATTAAGAGTCTCAGTGCACAACTTTGACCTAACAATGTGGCAGAGCGTGTCATCTTTTAAACATGTGGAGGGGACAGAGGTGTAGAAGGAGATGGAGTTTTAAAGAAAACGGAAAGGGTCCGAAATTGCAGCTCTGTGGAATGTTCAAGAAAGTAAGGAAGAGATGAATGCAAGAACTAGTAAGCAGCAGTGCTGGTTTGGCTGAACTTCTTATTAAAACAATTCTTTTGCAGTGACAACCATTACAGAGCTCAAAGATGAAGTATTTTGAAATCGCCCACTTTTAGGAACCCATATACTTCCTAAAGATTTCAAGAATATCAAATGGTTGTAGTAAACATACTATACTCTAGATTAAAACAAATCATAAAAGTGTTCTTTTCAAACTGAGGAGCAAGACAGTATTAAATAAAATATGACTTAAGTGTGTCTAAGTGAAGTTGTTAGACACTGTGTATACAAGGCAAGAAGCCACTGCACTTGATGTTTGATTTATTTGCAAGAAAGTCTGCTGCCCTAGTCACCTTTAAACCTCAGGAGACTTATGCATATCAAAGAGACAAACTGTTTTAATATTATATATGTTTAAAAGGAAACTCTGTGAATCCATGAAGAGAGTGATTGTTTTGCAAACAACCACAATGACATTTTTAGAAATCATGGGGCCTAATGCTTATGCAATAACACACTAGCCATAATTATAAACTTCCAGGTATACAGAATATGGAACAAAATCTATATGCACATAAGAAAACACACCATGTACTGCAAAGGCTATTAAGTAAGATGATTTTTCCAATTATCCACTGGTAAATCTAAGTACTCCAATACAACAATAATCTGCCTACATAGGTGTTGAGAATTAGTAGTTCAGAAAGAAAATTCTTATACATTTTCATCCTATGTATCCTGGCAGGACGATTTCTGTAACAGAAATAGCTTTTAAAAAGAAGGGTCCTTTTTTCTAGATTTCCTGATGCCCAACAAGCTATTTGACCTTCACTGGCAGATAAAAAGAGGTCCATTTAAGCTTGTGTGGCAACATACTGAAGTGCCCTGGGGTAGCTAATCTAGCTGCCTTCACATGAGCACACAATGTTCAGAGAAATAAATGCTGTGGGAATTAACATGCAGACTCTCTGTATGTAAGGCCCACTGCATTGCCGTTCAGATCCTGTGCTTTCATCAAATTTGGTTGAAGGTACTTTTATGCACTCATCCAAAATCACTGCAGATGGTGACTGCAGCCATGAAATCAAAAGACATTTATTCCTTGGAAGAAAAGTTATGACCAACCTAGATAGCATATTCAAAAGCAGAGACATTATTACTTTGCCAACAAAGGTCCGTCTAGTCAAGGCTATGGTTTTTCCAGTGGTCATGTATGAATGTGAGAGTTGGACTGTGAAGAAAGCTGAGCAAAGAAGAATTGATGCTTTTGAACTGTGGTGTTGGAGAAGACTCTTGAGAGTCCCTTGGACTGCAAGGACATCCAACCAGTCCATTCTAAAGATCAGTCCTGGGTGTTCTTTGGAAGGAATGATGCTAAAGCTGAAACTCCAGTATTTTGGCCACCTCATGCGAAAAGTTGACTCACTGGAAAAGCCTCTGATGCTGGGAGGGATTGGGGGCAGGAGGAGAAGGGGACGACAGAGGATGAGATGGCTGGATGGCATCACTGACTCGATGGACATGAGGCTGAGTGAACTCCGGGAGTTGGTGATGGAGAGGGAGGACTGGCGTGCTGTGATTCATGGGGTCGCAAAGAGTAGGACACGACTGAGCAACTGAACTGAACTGAACTGAATGCTACTCTTAATCCTCTTGTTTTTTCCACAGACATATACCTCCCTCGTGGCTCAGACAGTAAAGCGTCTGTCTACAATGTGGGAGACCTGGGTTCGATCCCTGGGTTGGGAAGATCCCTTGGAGAAGGAAATGGCAATCCACTCCAGTACTATTGCCTGGAAAATCCCATGGACAGAGGCGCCTGGTAGGCTACAGTCCGTGGGATCGCAAAGAGTCGGACAGGACTGAGTGACTTCACTTTCACTTTCACACCTCCCTCTGAACATTGTGGCTTCTAAGGGGCTTGGGAGAAACATGGATTATACTTCTGCTATCAGGTATGTATTTTGCCAGTATTTTTAGAAATCCACTCCGTCTTCCTTACAAGTCACCTTTCATCATTCTCACCTTCATTTCCCAGCCTCACACATTTCACATTTTGGAGCACTGAGAAGCAACAGTATAACTAATCAAAGTGAAAGTGAAGTCGCTTAGTCGTGTCCGACTCTTAGCGACCCCATGGACTGCAGACTACCAGGCTCCTCCATCCATGGGATTTTCCAGGCAAGAGTACTGGATTGGGCTGCCATCGACTTCTCTGTCTTGCTGCTGCTGCTGCAGCTGCTGCTAAGTCACTTCAGTAGTGTCCGACTCTGTGCAACCCCATAGATGGCAGCCCACCAGGCTCCGCTGTCCCTGGGATTCTCCAGGCAAGAATACTGGAGCAGGTTGCCATTTCCTTCTCCAATGCATGAAAGAGAAAAGTGAAAGTGAAGTCGCTCAGTCATGTCTGACTCTTCATGACCCCATGGACTGCAGCCTACCAGGCTCCTCCATCCATGGATTCTCCAGGCAAGAATACTGGAGTGGGGTGCCATTGCCTTCTCCAATAAGTAATCAAACTACATACAAATATTTACTTGTCTTTAGCTCTTAACAAAGAGAGGGTTACAGAAAAGTCCATGCATTAGGTCCTAGGTAGCAGAGATGCTTCATACCAGTGAGGGAACAGAGCAAGAGCTTCTGACCTACTTCACAGAACTGGCTTCCTCATTCTTCAAGTGAAAAGATTAGACTTGATGTTCTCTAACTATTCTTTCCTGCTCTATTATTTCATGTAAGTTAGTACAAGCAGCATACTGGTTCACGTAAAAGACAATGGAAAATAGCTGGGCTATTCTGACTTTACATTAATAGAGAAACTAGATCCAGCACAAGTTGTGTTCTGAGAATGGTGAGAGCATCCTTTCAGTTTCAGAAACTGACTCACATATCCCAGGATAACTTCAGAGCAGTCCATTGTATTAGGTAAAGTGTGTGTATATATAAACATGTGGGCATATATGTCCTATTTTTCTCATAAATGAGAAAATAGAGGCCAAAATATTTTAACTCAGTTGAAGATTACATGCAGTACCAGAACTGAACTTGGACTACATATTCAAGTCTTTCTGACCCTTATAATAGCATTAATTCGACTTCATTGTTCTACTGTGACAAAATGCTATGGAGAAACCCCTGACTGAAAGTCTTGAGTCTTGCAAATCAGATAACCCATAATTAGAGAGTTGGGGGTCACCTGGATCTTGGAACATTAGCCAGACTGTGGACTACACAGAGGTGTATTTCTGTGTATATACACAGCCACAGCTTTTACTTTTCCCTGAGGATAAAAGTTACAGGAAATTTCACAGTGGTTAGGTTCTAAGGACCCTTGAGTTCATGTTCTCTCTTGAGATCATGAAAGTCAGGTGAGCACAAAATACATATTTGCTGAAGAATGGCCCATTGAAACACACACAAAAAATACAAATAATAGGAAGTGAATAAGCTTGCAACTATTAATGGACACCTTACATATATTTCACACTGTTTTACAAACTTTACATGTATGGTTTGATTTCCTTTTCACAACTATCTACTAAAATGAAAATTATTTTCATTCTTACTTTACATATTTAATACTAGATATCAGAAATTTTAATTTCCTCAGTCAAGGAGATAGCCTAATACCTGGCAAATGGAGAGAAGAGCCTACATTTGCTCCTCTTCCAATCCTATGCTCTGTTCACCGTGTCAAAATCATACTCATGGGCATCTTGCATACCTAAGAGAGCTCATTCTCTCCAGTAAGGGAAAGAGGATCCTCTAATCACATTATCATCTTCTACTAATATTTTGTACTTTTCTAAATTTAGATTTTTGCTAAATGTTTCATTAACTTAGTAATCTTTCTATTTAATGAAAATACTGCTCACTCATATCTTATTAAGCTTAAAAAGAAAATCAACAGGATTTAAAAATGCCTCATGTATTTGCCACAAGGGAAAATATATGCTTAACTTCCTTATCTAATTGTCATATTAGTCCACTGCTGGGAACTAGGAGCAATCTGTAATCTTGAAGTCATGCTATTTGTCAATAATTCAGAGAGATTTCAAGAATGTGCATCACAATTATTTATTGCTTTATCTAAAGCCTTCCAGAATTTATCTGTAGTATATATTTTATGATTCTTTAAGTATGCAAAAAGTAAGAGAGGAGTCCAATTCCAGTTCAAATTAAGCTATTGCCCTTGGAAAGAACTGTATTATTAAAGTTTGGTCATATATTTTGCTATCATGTTTGGATAATATTTGTTTGGCTAATGTACTTTCCTCCACCCATGCACTGATCAGTCTGTAGTGATTGTTTAAAACCATTCTATTGGTGTTTGCTGGTGAAAATATTTGATTCAGAACACTTAAGATTTCAACAAATGTGTCTTCCACCTTACCTTTGAGAGAGTCAATTCCTAGGCAGGTTGATAAGAAGTCTGGGGGTCCCCAAGGAGAGAGGGGTCTGGAGTTCTCAAGGAGGAGATAGGGTTCTGGAATTCTCAAGGAGGAGGAAAGGACATACATTTTTTTTTTTCTCTTCTATATTACTTAGTCTTAGTCACATAAAACATTTTTATCTTTAAGCCTTGAACTGATGATTACACAACAAACAACTCAGTTTAAACTCTGCACTAAGGAATATATAACAATAATGTATCCTGCTTGAGGACAGTTTCTAAAAAAAAAACCTTCTGGCTAATCCTGTTATCTTAAAATGTAAATTATGGGAGTGGGTCTAGTAAGATCTTTATAACCTCCAGAGATTCTTTTGACTCATTGTAATAACTAATTAGAAAGTATATAACTCCATTGCTAACACTAGCAAGGGGGCACTCTTTCTGCCCCTTTCTGATGTCTATGTCAGAAGCTTTCTCTATCTCTTTTATGCTTTAATAAAACTATATTACATAAAAGCTCTGAACAATCAAGCCTCCTCTCTGGCTCTAAATTGAATTCTTCTCCTCTGGAGGCCAAGAATCCCAGCATCTCTCATGGTTCAGCAACAACTTTTCACCATTGTCTTATTTAACTGTTGGCTGTTGTTGTTGGAGTACTTAACAGTCTTTGATAAGAAAATAATGGTTACTTATTTAAGTTTCCAACATCTTTGAATTGCTCTTAACACATTCAATTTACAAAAATCTCTTTGTATCCAGAGAGGTCAAAATCTGTGTTCCTGACACACATTTAATTCACTAAAAGGTATGATAAGTGCTATTCAACAACACTTGATAAGTTATTTTCCAGTTTACTGAAGTGAGGAATTTTAAAATGCTTTTAATTTATCATTTTAAGAGGTTTTAAAAGTATATTTATATTGTTATTTATGATAAATTTGGCTCAGCACATGGTTGAAAACATCTCAAACAGCAAAATATTCATTAATTTAATAAATAGGAGTCTCAGATGCTCATGATCAAAACAATGTTTTAAGGTGTTCTGGAGCCAAGGGAAAAATAAATCATTGTTCTGCTTGATTAGTTCCATTTGCTTACTTCTTCAGTTCACTAGAGTATTAGTTTATGAAATGTCTGTGGCCTGCAATTAACAGATGCCATCATTCTATTTTACATGATAAAATAAGTCCTATGACAATTATGGCTTTTTTTCGATAGTGAAATGGAGTTTAGCACAGCAGTGAGAGCCTTAAGCAGACCCCCTGACTTAGAATTTTGACTCTTCCATGTCCCACTTGTGTGACCTTGACCATGTTTCCACCACAGTTCATTATCTGAAAACCAGAGATTAAAATAATATCTACCTATCTGATACTGTCTTTAAACAATTAATTTCAGCTGGACTATTCTGTACCTGGATCAGTAGGTGACAAAAAGAAAGTTCTTAAAATGTCCCTATTATTTTTATATTTAAATGTGCAAAAGGTTTTCATTAATAGAATGGCTTTCAAAGGATTTATGTGTATTTTCCAATAGAAAGTAGGTCCACTTTCATTCTTTATTCTTAATATCAATGCTTTCTTAGTCCTTATATTAAGGTTTAAGGATTGTTTTACTAGATTGTTCTTGAATTGCAACTAGAACATTCATCTGATTAAAATTAAACAAAACTAAACTTGACCCTAGTTATGTTCTGGATACTACAGGGACTTCACTGTATCAGTTTAAGGTATTATTTCAAAGCTAACACTTAATTATTTTTTTATCTGAGAGGAAGATAAACAGAAATAAAGCATACCCAAGAGCAAAATATGTCTTTCTGACAAACTTCTGAGTTCAAAATCTCTAATATCGCTTTTTATGTCCTTTCTAATTTACAATTTTTATTTCATCAATGAGATTAGTGTAAGAAACTACTAGTTCAAGAGCATTTTCAAAGTCCTTCAAAGAGCCCTTATTAATGTATTATTATATTCAAATAGAATGCATACAAAAATTTGTATTCCTAGAGCATGTAGATTTACATGTGAATTTTTTTTTAATTATTAACTATTCAATAAATGTCCAAAGTCTAAACCTTACAATATCCAGGTATCTTTCAGTTTAACTTATAAAGTATATGTCTATAAAAATTCTATGCTACTCATTACTAATAACTTGAATTTTTATATATTAGAATTAGATACGAGATAACATCTACTATGAGAAAATTATTGTATGAATTTTCATTTTTGTTTCCAAAATATTTACTGCAATCAAGAGACAGTTAAGCAATAAAAGAGTAAAGGAGCCAGAAAGTGTATATGTTTAGTAAAAAGGCTTTTTGCAATGACTACAGTTACAAAGCAGGAAGAGAATGGGTCCCCAGAGAAGTGAGGGCAGGAATATTCATAGATATAAGAAGGCTTCTAGGGCAGAACGTTCTCAGAGTTGGTGAAGGAGTAGGGTTTCAAAAAGGAAAGCAAAGTAGAAATAAAGGAGAATACTAAGGATTCAATCAACCAAATGAGATTAAAAAAAAAAAGAGGAAAAGTCATTAATGAGCTCCAAAAGAGCAGTTTCTTTTAGCACTGGGGGAAAAATCCAAATGGAGAAAATAAAAAAGAATAAGTGGGCAGTGAAGAAATAAAGTAAGCATAACTTAATTTAGTAAGTGTACCCCAATTAAATCTGTTTGCCCATGTAATTTCCAAATTTCCAAACCCTCCCTTCTCTCTTGCTGTTCACACCTTTCTTGATTCAACCTGCTTTCCTTCTATTTGTTTGCTTTAGATGCTCACATAAATAAGTCTTCTGGAAGCCAAAATCAAAGAGGTTCAAGAAACTGCAGGAGACTCATATACATAGTTACTTAAGCAACTCCATGAGGGAGGTATTTCCTAAGAAGGCCCAGATCTAAAATACTGCTTGTTGAGTAAATCCATTGCTCACAAACACAGCATTTTGGAACCTGACATCAGTTATTTTTTTGGTTTTAGAACTTTTGCTCTTAGTTTTTTTTTTTTTTTTTTTTTTTTTAAGATAGGCTATCTCAAAACAACAGACCGATTTCCAAAGTCTTTTCAGTGACTCAATTCTATATTTTCTGAAAATAAGCATAAAAGAAGATGCTGACCACCAATCTTCAGTGCCCTATGATGGAGGAAGTACCTTGTCATTTGAGTTTGTTTTAAATGAAAGATTAGCAAACTATATCTAGCAAACAAACATCCATCACTCAATATCCAGAATCTAGTTACCAGGATTCTTGTTTTATCGTTTCAATTATTTAGTCATAAAGGTCACATTTTATTTCCTCACTTTCCTGAGTATCTGCCACCTATTCCCAACAACAGTTGTAACTGCCCTTCTCTGTTCCTCCCTTATATTCCTAACCTGCTGATGGTTTTGGAGAAGATAACAGGACTTTATAGTCTGATCATGAAAATAAATGTTCTCCAAGCTCCACAAGTCACAGAAACTCTTCAAGATTTTTTTCCATCTAATGTTGAATTCCTGTCCTTCTTTATCATCACCAAATATAGCTATATTAAGACAAACTATTCTCAATAACCATTTCACCATTCCTACCACTGTTATTCAAGTAACATGCCTCCTACTTGATTGAACAAGTATAAACCATTAGAAGAAATCTTCTATTTCTTCCACTGTAAATGTATTCCACATATTCAACCTCATCTCTCCCAGAGTTCTTGAGTTAGAGTATGTGTCCTTACTGAAGCTTTATTCTTTACGCTATTATTTCTAGCCTCACATGAGATTCTGCATCAATACCCATTCTTTGATTTTTTTTTCCCAATCATTTGCCTTCATGTACCTAAAGAATGGGCTTCCTAGGTGGTGCTAGTACTAAATAATCCACCTGCTAATGCAGGAGATATGAGAGATGTGGGTTCAATTCCTGGATCAGGAAGATGCCCTGAAGAAGGGCATGGCAACCCACTCTGGTATTCTTGTCTGGAGAATCCCATGGGCCGAGGAGTCTGGTAGTCTATGGTCCATAGGGCTGCAAAGAGTTGGACATGACTGAAGCGACTTAGCATGCACACACACACACAACTAAAGAAAGTATGCATTTGTTTTTAATTATAAAAAGTTTTATATTGATCTTATTTTCTTATCATACAGATGAAAGCATAGAGAGTTGTTGTAGGGATTAAATAAAATAAAACAATAAAAGACCCTGATGCTGGGAAAGAATGAAGGCAAAAGGAGAAGGGAAAAGCAGAAGATGAGGTAGTTGGAAGGCATCACCAAATCAATGGACATGAATTTCAGCAAACTCTGGGAGATATTGAAGGACCGGGAAGCCTGGGATGCTGCAGTATATGGGGTTGCAGAGTTGGACAGGGCATAGTGACTGAACAACAACAACAGTAAAAAGTGAGAAATTAAAGGTTGAAAGGTGCACAGGAATGCTTCTAAAGTAGTTTTTCCAGCTTTCTTTTTTTAAAAAAAATACATTATGCTTTAAAAATTCCTGTCTCTTCCCATAGTCAAATTGCCAACATCTATTGTTTCATTGAAAAAGTGAGAGAGTTCCAGAAAAAAAAAAAACATCTACTTCTGCTTTATTGACTATGCCAAAGCCTTTGACTGTGTGGATCACAACAAACTGTGAAAAATTCTTAAAGTGATGGGAATACCAGACCACCTAACCTGCCTCCTGAGAAATCTGTATGCAGGTCAAGAAGCAACAGTTAGAACTGTACGTGGAACAACAGACTGGTTCCAAATCAGGAAAGGAGTACGTGAAGGCTGTATATTGTCACCCTGCTTATTTAACTTATATGCAGAGTACATCATGAGAAATGTTGGACTGGATGAAGCACAAGCTGGAATCAAGATTCCCAGGAGAAATATCAATAACCTTAGATGTGCAGATGAGACAACCTTATCGCAGAAAGTGAAGAAGAACTAAAGAGCCTCTTGATGCAAGTGGAAGAGGAGAGTGAAAAAGTTGGCTTAAAACTCAACATTCAGAAAATTAAGATCATGGCATCTGGTCCCATCACTTCATGGCAAACGGATGGGGAAACAGTGGAAACTGTGACAGACTTTATTTTTGGGGATCCAAAATCACTGCAGATGGTGACTGCAGCCATGAAATTAAAAGATGCTTGCTCCTTGGAGGAAAAATTATGACCAACCTAGACAGAATATTAAAAAGCAGAGACATTATTTTGCCAACAAAGGTCTGTCTAGTCAAGGGTATTGTTTTTTCTGTAGTCATGTATGGATGTGACAGTTGGACTACAAAGAAAGCTGAGCACTGAAGAATGGATGCTTTTGAACTGTGGTGTTGGAGAAGACTCTTGAGAGTCCCTTGGACTGCAAGGGGATCCAACCAGTCCATTCTAAAGGAAATCAGTCTTGAATATTCATTGGAAGGACTGATGCTGAAGCTGAAACTCCAACACTTTGGCAACCTGATGCAAAGAGCTGACTCATTTGAAAAGACCCTGATGCTGGGAAAGATTAAAGGCGGGAGGAGAAGGGGATGACAGTGGTTGAATGGCATCACCGACTGGATGGACATGAGTTTGAGTAAGCTCTGGGAGTTGGTGATAGACAGGGAAGCCTGGCATACTGCAGTCCATGGAGTCACAGAGAGTCGGACATGACTGAGTGACTGAACTGAACTTTCCATAGTCCAACTAACCCTTTTGTTGTCACTGGTTTTCTATCTCCCTCCTTGGTAGGAAAACTTTTCACTCAAAGCTAACCAGTGATCTTTTTGACACAAATTGAAGATCAACTATTTTCTGTTTTCCTTAGAACCTCTGTCGCAATGCTTTCTAAAAACGTATCTCCTTATTAAGCCTGAGTAAAGCAATTCTTGTTGTTTTCCTTCTATTCCTCTACTTCAGTTATACTAGTTCTTTCTTCTTCTTTTAACTCTTAAAAAACCTATCAGTCACCAAGTTAGTGTTTGGTTCTATCCCTTCCCTTGGAAATCTCATGCACTCAACTCTCAACTTAGACAGAAATCTCTTTCTTTATACTCCTTGTCCTGATCACCTTAAAATTGATACTTGAACATCCAAAGATCTTTTGGACGTCTTCACACAGAGGCATCGGCCACACTTTATTAAACATCATCAATTTAACCCTGCAATCACCTAGGATTGTACCTCACTGTAGTTTTTTACTCCTACTTTTTTTCTGCCTCCCGCTCACTGGCAATCCCACCCACTTTCTCTCTCTCTTTTGTTTTCCCTCTGCCATCTTCAGTCCACCATTTGGATAGATACTTCATGGGAAGCATTCATCTTTTGGTTTGGGCCAATAAACCACTGCTCACTAGCTTGTTCAACATTGACATGGTATAAATTCTTCTTCAGCACTCATTTATAAGGAAAAGAACTATTAGTCCTATTAAACAAGATTACCTGAAACAGATCATGAGAATTACATGATCAGTCACGTTTCTTTTCTTGCTTGAAATGTTAGGAAATCACAGAATATGATTTAATGTAAAGTTATAAAATGTTGTCTCTAATCTTCTGATCCTGTTTTCTTTGAATAATGTTATGCTGCTCTGTTTGTTATGAGCCAACTAAAAACTGTTTATGCCTCAGGCTTACTGGAACCATGTGGAAGGTAATCTTGTGGTCTTTGTATATTACATAAAGATGAAGTGCACAGATATACTGGATTCATTAAATAAACTATTTGAGACTATGTCTCCATTCATAAAACTAGATAAGGTAAGCAATTTCAACAGCAGGAAAAGTGAGAACCTATAAAAATATAACATGAAGACAACAAATTAAAAGGGTATAGTTTTAAAGTGCTGTTTTGAAACACTCTTCCATAGCTACCATTGTTAAAAAAACTGATAATCATTTTGAAAGCTCCATTTATCAAGTGAATCAAACCATCTGTGTAATGTGTGTTGCCTCCATGCAATTTGGATGCAAGTTTGATGAACACAATAGCTTTGGTTAGCACTATTAGGTGTGGATAGATTTCCACTCATTTGTATTATTAAAAAAAAAAAAAATCAATGGGAGAAATCTAATTCCGGTGACAAATTCAGAGATTCAGACTATAACTTAGACCTACTTTTAAAATTTTTATTTTCTTTATTTGTTTGCTTGTTTTCAGTAACAACCATTATGAAGCAGTTAATTAGCAGCCAGCAATTTTTTCTTGAAAAAAGAAGAAAAATTCAACACAATAGTAGATGAGGTTTGATGTGGACTCAGATACACCAGATTTGTCCCATCTTCTTCAGTTTGTCATCTTTTCTTACTACCCATCACTTGCAGTAATGCAAGGAGAACAAATTTATAGTCTTTCTATTTTATCATTCCTTAGTTTAGCCTACAGATGATACGGCATATAACTCATTTCTGTTTCTACACTCTCCTTGTTAGGATGTTCATTGCATATATATAGGGTGATCCCAACTTATGCACTGGTAGTAGTCCAAAACTCACATTTAAGTCAGTAACTAGGAATATGAAGCACACTTTGTTTTCAAAATGATTTTATATGCAATATACTGGTCTAATACCAACATACACAAGTCAAAATAGCTTCAGTATTTTGAAGATGTACTAAAAGTCCATACTATATATTACACATATTATATCTCATTGTTATCCTTATCACTTGTTTTGTTTTTAATTGAATTAGTGTATATTAGACTTGGCTGGTGGCTCAGATGGTAAAGCGTCCGTCTACAATGCGGGAGACCCGGGTTCAATCCCTGGGTGGGGAAGATCTCCTGGAGAAGGAAATGGCAACCCACTCCAGTATACTTGCCCAGAAAATCCCATGGACGGAGGAGCCTGGTAGGTTACAGTCCATGGGGTCACAAAGAGTTGGACACGACTGAGCTTTCACAAAGTAAATGCATAAAGTGCACATCTTATATTCTTATATTCACTGTTGAATACATTTTTACATAGATTATACATATGAAATCACCATCTGGATCAATATATTGAGTATTTCTACCACTCAGAAAGTTCCTTTTGCCTTTTTTTAGTCACTAACTATCCCATTCCATGGAGGTAACCATTATTTGTACTTTTATTCCCATAGATTAGCTTTGTTTGTTCATGAACTTTGTATCAGTGAAATTCTACATCAGATGGTCTATTACATCTTGTTTCTTTCTGGCAGATCCTTCAACGTTTTCATATGTATCAGAAGTGTAGAATTCTATTTTATAAGCATGTCAAACATTATTCCTTCTCTTATTGACTTATCTGTAGCTAAAACTGCTATGAATGCTTAATACTCTAGAAGTACAATTGTTGGGTTGTAGTGCAAGCATATATTTACTTCAGTAGAAACTGCCAAAGGGTTTTCCTAAGTGATTATGGCAATTTTCATTTTCACCATAAAAAGAACAGTGTTAAAAGTTCTCTATATTCTTGCAAAATTTCAAATTGTCAATAAATAATCACACTACTGAGTGTGTTGTTGTGGTATACAATTGTAGTTTAAATTTTTATTTATTTGTTGGAGAACAGACGTTGAAAATGGTTTTATGTGAGTATTGCTCATTTTGATAGTTTCCATTTTTAAAAATATTTCTAGGTATACTTTATATAGTCTGAAAATCAGTTTTATCTATTTCAGTGATTTTTAAGAAGGGTAACAGTATCTTTACTATAATATGATTAACCAGAGATCCTGAGAGGTAAAATAATTTACTCAATATCACATGTGAAGTACGTGGCAGAGGAGTCAGGGGAATCAGTCTGCCTCAGTCAAAAGCCTATCTCCTTCATAGCATCCTAAAATATGGAGCCCATACTATAAGATATAATCAGGATATATGGCAAACTGTCCAGGAAAAAAAAGAGGCATCAGAAACATTTATCCTTAGGATAAAAGTATGAGATATCCTGATTTCCCCCTTCCAGAATAGCGGGAGTAAGTTATCATTAGTAGTTCACTGAGGTAGGGGTGAGGTATCTTGGAAAAAAAAGAAAGTTAATGTGAGTAAAAAAAAATGCTGCATTTCACAAACTGTGCCTCAAGAAATACTAGTTGCAGGCCATATGCTTTGCTGTTCAGGGAGAAGTAGTGTAATATTGTAAAATAAATTATAGATGTTAAAAATGCTTAAAATGTTATAATGTTAAAAATGCTAAATGTTAAAAATGTTAAAGATGTTAAAAATCCTTAGTACATTAAAGTCTATATACCTTGCCATTATATTCATGTAATCCAGTATTTCTAAAATTATCTAATAGGAGAATCTTCCAAAGAGCATCTATTAAGAATCTGTGAAAACTAGCATGTCATAGAAAAGTTTCACTTTTCCTTTTGATCATTCAGTTTTCTTCTTCCTTGACTCACAACAGAAACCTATGGGATGCAAATCAATTCACACAAACACTGGAACGCGTGTGCAAAACTTTCAGCATATACTGAAATTAATAAGTATCTTTAGAGCAAAAATCCAAATTCTTGTAACCACTGATACAAACTATCATTCCAAGAAAAAGGTGCAGTGATAGTAGCAGCGAATATATGTGGAGGATACTAGTTCAGGAAAAGTAGTCATTTAAAATTTATACCATGAGGTAGCTACTAGAATGAACAACTGTGTTATAATCTTAGAAACAAAAGGGTGAAAGCACCCTCCAGCTGGTTACTTAAAAGCAAAATTTATTGGCTGTAATCTGGCCATGAGTTTGAGCAAACTCTGGAGATGGTGATGGTGAAGGACAGGGAAGCCCTGCATGCTGCAGCTCATGGGGTCACAAAAAGTCAGATACAACTTAGTGGCTGAATAACCACAATCCAGCCAATGTCCAGATATCTCAAGGGCAGATGTTTGGAACATTCATAGGCACAGGATTGTGGGTTTTTATCCTCAGTTTGCAAGGCAGGTTGGATTGGTCTGTTGTTGTATAGCAATAGACTTCCCCTGTCATCACATGGTTATCATTCAAACCCATGAACCAGTATGAAAAGGCAAAGAGAACTGATACCAAAAGATGGACTCCCCAGCTTGGTAGGTGCCCAATACACTACTGGAGAATAGCAAAGAAACAGTTCCAGAAGGAATGAAGAGGCTGAGCCAAAGTGGAAACAATATCCAGTTCTGGATGTGTCTGGTGGTGAAAATAAAGTGTGATGCTATAAAGAACAAACTGGATAGGAACCTGGAATGTTAGGTCCATGAATCAAGGTAAATTGGAAGTGGTCAAGCAGGAGATAGCAAGAGTGAATGAATATCGACATTTTAAGAATCAGTGAATTAAAATGGATGGGAATGGGCAAATTTAACTCAGATGACCATTATATCTACTACTGTGGGTAAGAATCCCTTAGAAGAAATGGAGTAGCCCTCATAGTCAACAGAAGCATCTGAAATGCAGTACTTGGCTGCAATCTCAAAAATGAGAGAATGATCTCTGTTCACTTCCAAGGCAAACCATTCAATATCATAGTAATCCAAGTCTATGCCCCAACCACTAATGCTGAAAAAGCTGAAGTTGAGTCATTCTATGACGATCTACAAGACCTTCTAGAACTAACACCCTCAAAAGATGTCCTTTTCATCATAAGGGAATGAATAAAAAAAGTAGGAAGTCAAGACATAACCGGAGTAACAGGCAAGTTTGTATAAAATGAAGCAGTGAAAAGGGTAACAGGGTTTTGACATGAGAACACACTGGTCATGGAACAGTATCTTCCAACAACACAAGATGACTCTACACATGGACATCACCGGATGGTCAATACTGAAATCAGATTGATTATATTATTTGCAGCCAAAGGTGGAGGAGCTCTATACAGTCAGAAAAATCAAGAGGGGGAGCTGACTGTGGCTCATATCATGAACTCCTTATTACAAAATTCAGACTTAAATTGAAGAAAGTAGGGAAAACCATGAGGCCATTCAGATATGACCTAAATCAAATCCCTTACAATTATACACTGTAAATGACAAATAGATTCAAGGGATCAGATCTAATAGACAGAGTGTCTGAATGGATGAAGGTGAACTGGACATGGAATAACAGACTGATTCAAAATTGGGAAAGGAGTACATCAAAGCTGTATATTGTTATCCTGCCTATTAAACTTATATGTAGAGTACAGTATGTAAAATGCCGGGCTGGATGAAGCACAAGCTAGAGCCAAGATTGCCAGGAGAAACATCAATAACTTCAGATATTCAGATGACAACACTCTTACGGCAGAATCTGAAAAGGAACTAAAGAGCCTCCTGATGAAGGTGAAAGAGGAGAGTGAAAATCCTTCCTTAAAACTCAATAAAATGAAGATCATGGCATCTGGACCCATCACTTCATGGCAAATAGATGGGGAAACAATGGAAAAAGTGACAGATTTTATTTTCTTGGGCCCCAAAATCACTGTAGACAGTGACTGCAGCCATGAAATTAAAATACGCTTGCTCCTTGAACTGGTTCCAAATAGGAAAAGGAGTACATTAAGGCTGTATATTTTCAACCTGCTTATTTAACTTATATGCAGAGTACATCATGAGAAACGCTGGGCTGGAAGAAGCACAAGCTGGAATCAAGATTTCTGGGAGAAATATCAATAACCTCAGATATGCAGATGACACCACCCTTATGGCAGAAAGTGAAGAGGAACTAAAAAGCCTCTTGATAAAAGTGAAAGAGGAGAGTGAAAAAGTTGGCTTAAAGCTCAACATTCAGAAAACCAAGACCATGGCATCCAGTCCCATCACTTCAAGGCAAACAGACAGTGGAAACAGTGGCTGACTTTATGTTTTTGGGCTCCAAAATCACTGCAGATGGTGACTGCAGCCATGAAATTAAAAGATGCTTACTCCTTGGAAGGAAAGTTATGACTAACCTAGATAGCATATTGAAAAGCAGAGACATTACTTTGCCAACAAAGGCCGGTCTAGTCAAGGCTATGATTTTTCCAGTGGTCATGTATGGACGTGAGAATTGGACTGTGAAGAAAGCTGAGCACCAAAGAATTGATGCTTTTGAATTGTAGTGTTGGAGAAGACTCCTGAGAGTCCCTTGGATTGCAAGGAGATCCAACCAGTCCATTCTAAAGGAGATCAGCCCTGGGTGTTCTTTAGAAGGAATGATGCTAAAGCTGAAACTCCAGTACTTTGGCCACCTCATGTGAAGAGTTGACTCATTGGAAAAGATCCTGATGCTGGGAGGGATTGGGGGCAGGAGGAAAAGGGGACGACAGAGGATGAGATGGCCGGATGGCATCACAGACTTGATGGACGTGAGTTTGAGTGAACTCCGGGAGTTGGTGATGGACAGGGAGGCCTGGTGTGCTGTGATTCATGGGGTCGCAAACAGTCAGACACAACTGAGCAACTGAACTGAACTGAACTGCTCCTTGGAAGAAAGCTATGACAAACCTAACAGCATATTAAAAAGCAGAGACATTATTTTGCCAACAAAGACCTGTACAAAAACCATAGTTAAAGCTTTGGTTTTCCAGTAGTCATGTATGGATGTGAGATATGGACCATAAAGAAGGCTGAGTGCCAAAGAATTGATGCTTTTTAAATGTGGTACTGGAGAAGACTCTTGAGAATCCCTTGGACTCCATAAAGATCAAACTAGTCAATCCTACAGGAAATCAACCCTAAATATTCATTGGAAGGACTGATGCTGAGCTGAAGGTCCAATACTTTGGCACCTGTTAAGAAGAGCTGACTCATTAGGAAAAACCCTGATGCTGGGAAAAATTTAAGGTAGGAGGAGAAGAGGACAGCTGAGGTGAGATTTTTTAGATGGCATCACCTACTAATGGATATGAATTTGAGCAAGCCCTTGGAGATGGTGAAGGAGAGGTAAGCCTGGTGAGCTGCAGTCCATGGTGTTGCAAAGTTGGACATGACCGATTGCCTGAACCAAACTGATCAGTTGACAGTAAATTGAGATAGTACACTCTTCTAGTATGCAAATTAAGTGGACAGTATTAAATATCTCTTCACATATTAATAAGGGAGTTCACCGCAGCTATGAAAAAAGCCAGGACAATACGTACCTAATCATTACTAAATGTCTTTCTTAATCGAATATGCAGAAGTGTCCACATGGATTTCTGTTTAGTAATGTCCTTTGCAGCATTATTCATTACATACCCATACCCCCCAACACATAGAGAGATAACACAGACATATATTTATACATGAATACAGGAATAGTTAAAGACACTAGTACATAAAGGGGGTTCATATTGACAGAGCCATTTAAATAAATACAAAATTTATAAAGACCACAGAAATGATTAAGATATATTACATCAATTAAATCAATAGAATATAGGATCACTGTATAAACTCTATGTAAATCCTCATTAGTGACACTAAGTTGAATAGTAGTCATTATCTTTGGATATGGATATTACAAAAGTATTTTCTTCTTGCTTTGCTTAAATGTATCTATTTTATGATGTTATAAGAAATGCCTACAATATAATGAAAACTCAAAATGTATACATAACTCTGAAACATTTCACATAAATGTAATACATATATATTATGATACCATATGTGCTTACATATTTCTGAATATGAACCAATCATAGTTTCTGAATGCTGGTTTTAGAGGTGTTTATTGTGATTAAAAAATGCACTTACCTGAAAAGTCAGAGAATTATAGATTAGGATTTATGTTGGGTAAAAATATATTAGTAAAACATAAGGTAAGCTGAAAAAATGCATTTAAGATATTTCATAGACACATAAAACTTAAAGAGAGACAAAATGAACGCAAGAGGAGATGACAGATACTGAAATCATAGAACACTGAAATATAACTGACAATAATCAAGAATAAGTTGCTAATTGCAATTCATTTTTTTACACCTTTTTACAAAAGAATTCGAAAAGGAAAAATAAAATTAAATAAAACTTTTCAGAACTTCATAAAAGCATTGAGATTGAGTTCACAATGACCTCAATAAATTTGCCAAAGAAAAAGTTTTAAACTTCAAGAAAAGGGGGACATTATTTTGATGTAAGAGATCAAAAGCAAAAATCTTTCAAAGAAAGCAAATATTGTCTCCAGGCTCTCTGCTGTGACAGTGAGCATCAGAAGGTAACAGAGAAAAAAGTCAGTCTTACCAAAAAGATGTAATCTAAGAACTCTGCTTTACCCAAACCAATTTTCATTTATTATGTGAAGATAATAGAAAGAAAGTTTTAGACCTGTGAACTTTCATAAAATTTACCACAAAGATACCAATTTTATTCTGCAGAGGCTGAGAAAATAACTTAAGAAATAGAATTCCTGCATAAGGAAGTTGGTTACTATACACAAAGATCAGGATATAACTGTTTACATTAAATTTTAAGAACAAGCATTTGTTAGCTTGAAGTAGATGTGTAGTTACAAATATATTTAAAGTTTTAGCATTAGAACTAGAAAAATGTTTCTGACCATTATGTCTGCTGTGAGGGGAAAGAAGCATACAGAAAGACATTCATCCTTTACACGAAATGATGAAGAAGGAGGAAAGAAAAATTATAATAGGGATACATAATATTCCCTGTTAATTAGTTATAATTTTAAATTCAAAAATCTAATGAAATCAAAGATTACCCTTATTAGTTGACAGAATAAAAACGTACCAAATAAATCAACAATTTACTGATGTCATTTACTGCAGAAATGGAAAGATATGTCAATGTAGCAATGTTAACACATTATTAGGCCAAAACATTTAAATTGCTGTTCACTCAAAATTCAATGAAAAGAGAAAATTTAACATCTCTCTAAATAAGGTGATTTCAAAAAATAGAAGAGTTTCTTTAGAAATAGCCACATAACCCCAAACCAACAATTTAATAATGGCAAAATGATGGTGATAACCCCTTTCAATTTAGTAACAAGAAAGAATATCTACTGCTATCAATATTGTTTAACATTAGAGATGCTCTTGATAATTCAAAAACAAGAATGGATAGGGATATTGTCATAGAAATTAATGCTAGTATTTCTAGATAACACTTCATGCATTGGAAGGAATCAGCTAAATCCCTATTAGTCATGATAAAAAAACTTAATCTTGAATCCTGGTAAACAATACACACTTCAACATTTATGCACCTTAGTAAAGACCATTAGAAAGGAACAAATGAAATAACTATCGAAAAAGTAAGTTTGCATGATGGTAAAATCTTAGCCATCCTTCCTACTCGCAGCAACAAAATTCTTCTGAATCACCCTCCTCCTCCCCCCAAAAAAGAGCTGTTAATAAAATTTTGAGTTTTATAAAAAGGTGTGAATAAAGGAAAATGAAAATATGTAAAATAGATGTGGATCTCTCAATTAATGCTGTATTTATATATGTATATATATAGTAAATATCCAGGCTTAACACAATTCCAACTATTACTAACAATAATATACACAGTCTAAATACAATAAACTAATTTCTACACAATCCCAAATAGTAAGTATTATATGAATATAATATATACATAGGTTTAGCATGATTCCAAACACAATAAAAATACAGTTTTTGAAAGTATGATTACTGATTGAAAAAACACTGAGGAAATTAATGAGTGATACTTAAAATATAACAGTAATTTTTAGGCTGTTGTTATTGCTACTATTGCAAATATTATGGTGCTTCCTGTCAATGATTTGTTGAGTGATGGAATTTTTGTTTTAATCCTCCAAATATCTAATGAGGATGATTTATGATGGACCTTTTTTCAAATTATGTGAGAAAAATGGTGCTCAGGAAACAATATTTTGCCTGAATTTACACAGAGAAAATGATAGACTCAAGACTTGAATGTAGGCAGACACTACTTTTCTGCTCAATCATTTGAAAACAAAAAAATAAATCCTCTCAGAAAACAATGCTTCTGATATCGTGGGCCTTTCACTAAAGCAGAAAATTAGATATGCAAAATAGAATGCAGAATATACAGTTTCAAATTTCAGGCACCTGAAAATCACAAAATGTTTAAAAAAGGGTAAAGTGAGAGTTTCAAAACAGGGGGGAATTATTAATAGACAGTTTTGTGACAATTACATAGCAACTCAGGGGAAAGGAGAAATTAGAATCACAACTCACATATTGCTTTAAAATAACGTTCCTGTTGAACATCAAACTTATACCACGTATCAGTTATGAATGTACAATAGAGATACGGAATGTGCTATACTTCCAGATACTCTAAGGATGGCAGTGCCAGTCTGCCACACAGAGGTTAACCTTGTGTCCTATTCACTCTGGCCAGTGACCAGACATTACCCATCTGTCCTCAATCATAACGCATAGTCAACTGCTCTGACGCCTGCCAGGCGTAAGCACCATGAGGAGATGCAAGTAAAGGTTTTAAGCTATTGTGCAATCCTAATACTACCAATAGTATGGCTGGGAGAAATAACAACCTCAGATATGCAGATCATACCACTCTAATGGCAGGAAGCAAAGAGGAACTAAAGATCATCTCAATGAGGGTGAAAGAGGAGAGTGCAAAATCTGGTTTAAAAGTCAATATTCAAAAAATGAAGATCACGGCATTCAGTCCCATCACTTCAGGACAAGTAGAAGGGGAAAAGGGGAACACAATGACAGATTTTCTCTTCTAAGGATCCAAAATCACTGTGGATGGTGACTGCAGCCATGAAATTAGAAGATGCTTGCTCCTTCGAAGGAGGGCTATGACAAACCTAGACAGAATATTAAAAAGCAGAGACATTACTTTGCCAACAAAGATCCAGATAGTCAAAGCTGTGGTTTTTCCCATAGTCATGTATGGATGTGAGAGTTGGACCATAAAGAAGGCTGAATGCTGAAGAATTAATGTTCTCAAACTATGGTGCTGGAAAACACTCTTGAGAATCCCTTGGACAGCAAAGAGATCAAACCAGTCAATCCAAAAAGAAATTAATTCTGAAGGACTGATACTAAAGCTGAAGCTCCAATACTTTGGCCACCTGATGCAAAGAACTGACTCATTGGAAAAGACTCTGATGCTGGAAAAGAGTGAAGGCAAAAGGAGAAAAGGGTGGCAGAGAATGAGATGTTTGGATGGAATCACTGGTTCAATGGACGTGAATCTGAGCAAACTCAGAGATGGTGAGGGGTAGGACGGCCTGGCGTGCTTCAGTCCATGGGGTAGCAAAGAGTCCAACAAGACTTAGCAACTGAATAACAACAACGACAGTGCTATCAGTACATAGTTGGGGAAATGCTAGAATTTCAGTAGCACAGAGGCAGACTGAAAACTTGATGCTACTCTTAGTAGTTGTGGGATGTAAGAATGAGCAACTGCAAAAAGGCAATAACATCGACAAATTTACTGTACTGTATCAACAATTAGAAACAATCTGCATGTAAAACACCTGCATAGTTCTTGGAGCATCACTTAATAAGTTGTTTTTTCATGCTTTTGTTATTAATATGTTGATGGTGAAAGTCATTATTATTGGAAAGCTCTAAAAACGAGAGAAATCATTTTTAGAGACATTGTCATTGATTGTCTATATAAAAGAGAGATGATGAGCAAGATGTGGTAGGAGTAGAAAATTCTGCCAAAGGACCCCAAGCATATTTCTCTTCTTTACAGAGTATGCAAACATAATTGCTGCCCAGATATACTATCACTCCCCTGCCTTTCAGGGACTCTGTTCCCAAACATACTTACCTTCTCCTGCCTTCCTACTGGGAGCACCCAAGAACAGAGGCTTTGTGTCAATCTCTTTCCGTGAGTCAATTTTATCTACCTTCAAGACTATAATCTTTACCTCAACAGCTTCTACATACACTCAGCATCCTTTTCATATTACCAGTACTCTAAATAAATCACAAATTTTAATAAAATCCACACCCTTTCACTTGACACGTAGGAAAAAATATGTGCCTACAAATGTATTTCCTATATAGAAATGAAAAGAAAAATAGAAAAAAGTAGAAATGTGTGCGTGTAATATATATGTGTGGAGATAAAAGAGGGACAGTTGTAATTAGAAATGATCATCAATTACATAAATATGTGAATGTGTGTGTGTGTGTTCAGTCATGTGTGACTCTTTGTGATTCCATGGACTATAGCCTGCCAGGCTCCTCTGTCCATGGGATTCCCCAGGCAAAATTACTGAGAGAGGGTTGCCATTTCCTTCTCCAGGGGATTGTCCCAACTCAGGGATCAAACCCTCGTCTCTTTTGTTTCCTATTTTGGCAAGCAGATTCTTTACCACTAGCACCACATGGGAAGCCCAAAATATGTGAATGTATGACATGAATATCAACCCTTTAAAAACTGAATAATATATTTATGGGCACACAATAAAATAACCTCAGATATGCAGATGACACCACCCTTATGGCAGAAAGTAAAGAGGAGCTAAAGAGCCTCTTAATGAAAATGAAAGAGGAGAGTGAAAAGGTTGGCTTAAAGCTCAACATTCAGAAAACTAAGATCATGGCATCAGGTCCCATCACTTCATGGGAAGTAGATGGGGAAACAGTAGAAGCAGTGTCAGACTTTATTTTTGGGGGCTCCAAAATCACTGCAGATGGTGATTGCAGCCATGAAATTAAAAGACGCTTACTCCTTGGAAGGAAAGTTATGACCAATCTAGACAGCATATTGAAAAGCAGAGACATTACTTTGCCAACTAAGGTCCGTCTAGTCAAGGCTATGGTTTTTCTAGTGGTCATGTATGGATGTGGGAGTTGGACTGTGAAGAAAGCTGAGCACCAAAGAATTGATGCTTTTGAACTGTGGTGTTGGAGAAGACTCTTGAGAGTCCCTTGGACTGCAAGGAGATCCAACCAGTCCATTGTAAAGGAGATCAGTCCTGGGTGTTCTTTGGAAGGACTGATGCTGAAGCTAAAATTCCAATACTTTGGCCACCTCATGTGAAGAGTTGGCTCATTGGAAAAGACTCTGATGCTGGGAGGGATTGGGGGCAGGAGGAGAAGGGGACAAAAGAGGATAAGATGGCTGGATGTCATCATTGACTTGATGGACATGAGTTTGAGTGAACTCCAGGAGTTGCTGATGTACAGGGAGGCCTGGTGTGCTGCGATTCATGGGGTAGCAAAGAGTCGGACAGCACTGAGTGACTGAACTGAACTGAACTGAATAAAATAAACAAAGCCGGAAAAACACATTGTAATCAAGAATGAGGAATAAGTGGAGTAGAAGGAGGGAAGGAAAGAAACAACAACAACAGAAAAAAACTAAGGAGATGTTTATTCAAAGTAGAGAAATGTAAACTAAAAGCAAATCTCATTTATTTTTGCAAATATAAAATACACCAAGGCTGAAGATAATATATTAAAATTGAATTCTTGGATGGTATATCTGTCTGTAAAATATTTTAAAAGGCAAATAATATAAGTAATATGTTAAAAAGAATCCACAAAATTGATCATTCCTTTGAAACAGAAATCTCACGTTTAGGACCATATTTTAGAGAAATAAGCTTTATACATATAGAAAAGATCACATGTTACAAGATGCTCTTTGCAGCATTTTTGTAATGCCAAAATTTGGATGCAAGTTAAAATTTCAACATTAGGGAATGATGATATAAAATTACTATAAATTGATTCAACTGGGTTTTCATGAAGATTTTAAAATATATTTAGAGAAGGAGAGAAAATTTTATATGACATAAAAATAGCACACCACAAATTGTCATGTTCAATCCAATGCAGTTCTGATAAATTAGATATATATGTGGAAGCAGTATGCAAAACACATCATAATCTATAACTGTTAGATTAATGGAACCTTAGATACTATAATTTATAAGACAATGTTTGATGTTATTCTATTTTCCTTTCAGTAAGTACATTTAAAATATGTGTTATTATATACTGCTGATTATACATGATCAAAAGAGTAATTCTGATTTGCTTTTCATTGTGTTCCTGTTGCAGAAAGTGAATGAACAAAACAAGTCCAGAAGTTCTCTCACTATAAACATATGAAATTTAACTGACAACTTTCCATGGTAGCTCAGAGGTTAAAGCGTCTGCCTGTAACGCGGGAGACCTGGGTTTGATCCCTGGGTCGGGAAGATCCCCTGGAGAAGGAAATGGCAATCCACTCCAGTATTCTTGCCTGAAGAATCCCACGGAAGGAGGAGCCTGGTGGGCTATAGTCCACGGGGTCACAAAGAGTCGGACACGACTGAGTGACTTCACTTCACTTCACTTCACTTTAAATACACACAGTTTAGGGCAAGATAGAAATCCCAAGTGCCCAGGAACAAATACATTGAAAGCAAGAGCTGATGTTAATTAATCAGTGAGCTGATGTTCTGGGATGGGTGAAGAGGACAAATTGGAAACAATCAGTGACTAACAGGATCCTTGAAATTTAGTATCCACATCAGGATAGGAAATAAGGTGTTAGGACTATAGAAGGGTGGGAGTTGAAATAAATCCCTACTTATGATGATATCCTCATTAAACTCATCTAGGAAAACCTGCTTACTGGTTCAGTGGGACCATAAGCAAACAAACTTCTCTACCTTGGCTCTGAATGGGGCGGAGGGGAAAGACTCATAGAAATTGGTCAATACTTGTCTTGGAGATTAATTTTCTTATATGAAAATCAATATGCCAAAAACATAATATAAAACTTGATTTTGAACTAGAAATTTTTCTAGGATACCTGAAAGAATCAAATCTACACTAGAAGAATTTTTATACCACAGACCACATAGGGTTTACAAATAGAAATAAAACAAATTTCCCTGAAAGTAGAATATTATTAAAAAATAGGGAAAACAATCTGCCTTCAGTGTCACCAGACACAAAAATAGGAATCTTCAAACCTAAGTTAATGAAACAATAATCTAAAAATGGACTGTAAGACACCAGTCTATTGATTAAAAGGGAAAAATAAAATAAATTCATATGGTAAGAACTTTTATATACAAAGTATATAATAACCAAAATAAAATGTATTATTATATTTGAAAAAAGAATTTGTGGATTGACATAGCTAAGTCACTTAGAATATGCATATAGGGCTAAGTATCATCAAGTAGAGAGTCCAAAATTTATCTAATATTAGCTATAGTAAAAGAGACTAGAAAAAAATTAGGCTAAAGCAGTATTTTAAAGAGATAATGGCTGAGAATTCGCGGAGGTGGTGAGTGATATGAACTCTCAAATTGAACATTTAGAGTCTAAGGAAGACAACACCTTGAAACATTTTGGTGAAAATGCAGAATACCAAAGACAGATATTAAGATTATCCATAAAGAAAGGTTTATTAAAGCAAAACACAAAACATAAAATACTTAAGGGAATGACTGTATTCTTAATGGCAAACATGTTCAGAAGTGATTGCATGTGTATATACATGCTTATATAAACAATGCTTCATGACCAAACAGGACTTACCCCAGCAATTCAAAAATAGTTCAACATTATCCTACATATACATTTAATTCCTCAAAGTAATAGATTAAAGAAAAAAATATATTTTCTTGCCAGTAAATATAGGAAACCTATTTAGCAAAAGTCAGTATACATTTATGGAATGGACATAGAAGACAAGTTCTTGAACCTAGTAAAAATTATTGAAAACTTTAGTGATATCACACTTTTGATAAAACTGAAAAAGACCATCTTAAAAACAGGGAAATAATAAGGAGGTACACTATTCATTCTTTTTTCAACAATGTTCTTGATTACAAAGCAGGGAAAGAGATATAAAGATAAAAAAGGAAGAAACAACTCACAGATAATGTAGTTTTCCACACAGAAAATTTAAACTGTTCTAAAGTATGTTTAGGAAGTTCATTTTCATAACAAAATATCAGAAAAGCAACAAAATACCAGAAAAATATCTTTAAAAAGGTAGCATTTACAAAAGGAATAAAACTGTAAGGTACATGGGGAAAATTTAACAAAATAATTGGAGAAATTTACAAAATATGATTAAGGACAAAATATTTTCTTTTTTCAGGAATATAATTTTCCTTGGAAGAAAGATCATTAAAGACAACAAAGTATTGAGCTATAGATACAGTGCACATTCAGTTAAAACCCCAGTTAAACTTTTTATGAAACATGAAAAGCTCTAGGTAAAACTCACAGAACAGTAAAAAGAAAGATAGTAATGTAAGAATAAGAAAGGGAGAATTCACATGTAAGGTATTAAAATATATTATAACTCTATAGCAAATAAAATTATAACAGCAAATAGTTTGAGTTAAAAACCTTCTTGTTCTCTAAAAACATCACCATGATTATTTAAAATATAAATGGATAGGATTATACTTGTTTTTTTTTTTCCATTAATACTTTTAATTTTTAGATTTCTGTCTTTCTCAAGGTAGAAACACAGGAACCACAATTACCACAGCCTAGATACTCAAGGGAATATCTTGGTTACATCATCTGTAAAAACCAGTAATAAAAGTATGAAAACTTGCAGAAAGATGATTACACTAACTTCCTGACCTTCTGGAGAGAAAGAGAATGGTAAAAATGAGGTAGATCAGAATCTATGCTGTGAAGACTATCCTGTGACTGTAGGATATTTAGCAGCACATCCTATGGTGCTGGAGAAGACTCTTGAGTCCTTTGGACTGCAAGGAGATCAACACAATCAATCCTAAAGGAAATCAACCCTGAATACTCATTGGAAAGACATATGCTGAAGCTGAAGCTCCAATATTTTGGCCACCTGATGCGAAGAGCTGACTCCTTAGAGAATACCCAATGCCAGGAAAGATCAAAGGCAAAAGGAGAATGGGATGGCAGAGGATGGGATGATCTAGACAGCATCATCCACTCAATTGACATGAATATGAACAACTCCAGAAGATAGTGGAGGACAGAGGAGCCTGCGGTGCTATAGTCCACAGGGTCTCAAAGAGTTACACATCACTTAGCAACTGAACAACAACAATTTCCTCTACACACAAGATGACAGTAACATCAAAACTCCCAATCTTGAAAATCAAAACTGTCATTATAAACAATCAAAATTCCCCTAGTAGCAAAACTGCCTCAGTGGAGAACTATTGTAGGAGACTAAATCATTAGTATTCATCCTCAAAATGAGAAGGGGTGGCAAAGAAACATGAGAGAGATGAATTAAAACATGAGAGGAAAAGTATTAACATCTATTGACTATGAGAGGCATGAGTGTCAGTCACATTAGGTTCTGTACTTCTTACAAATTTTTGGAGTTTCTGAAATATTAAAGTGTCACCAGCAGTTTTCATTCCAATCTCACAGAAAGGCAATGCCAAAGAATGCTCAAACTACCCCACAATTGCACTCATCTCACATGCTAGTAAAGTAATGCTCAAAATTCTCCAAGTCAGGCTTCAGCAATACGTGAACTGTGAACTTCCAGATGTTCAAGCTGGTTTTAAAAAAGGCAGAGGAACCAGAGATCAAATTGCCAACATCCGCTGGATCATGGAAAAAGCAAGACAGTTGCAGAAAAACATGTATTTCTGCTTTATTGACTATGCCAAAGCCTTTGACTGTGTGGATCACAATAAACTGTGGAAAGTTCTGAAAGAGATGGGAATACCAGACCACCTGACCTGCCTCTTGAGAAACCTTTATGCAGGTCAGGAAGCAACAGTTAGAACTGGACATGGAACAACAGACTGGTTCCAAATAGGAAAAGGAGTACGTCAAGGCTGTATATTGTCACCCTGCTTATTTAACTTCTATGCAGAGTACATCATGAGAAACACTGGGCTGGAAGAAGCAAAAGCTGGAATCAAGATTGACGGGAGATATATCAATAACCTCAGATATGCAGATGACACCACCCTTATGGCAGAAAGTGAAGGGGAACTAAAAAGCCTCTTGATGAAAGTGGAAGAGGAGAGTGAAAAAGTTGGCTTAAAGCTCAACATTCAGAAAACAAAGATCATAGCATCTGGTCCCATCACTTCATGCGAAATAGATGGGGAAACAATGGAAACAGTGTCAGACTTTATTTTTGGGGGCTCCAAAATCACTGCAGATGGTGACTGCAGCCATGAAATTAAAAGACACTTACTCCTTGGAAGGAAAGTTATGACCAACCTAGATAGCATATTGAAAAGCAGAGACATTACTTTGCCAATAAAGTTCCGTCTATTCAAGGCTGTGGTTTTGCCAGTGGTCATGTATGGATGTGAGAGTTGGACTGTGAAGAAAGCTGAGCAAAGAAGAATTGATGCTTTTGAACTGTGGTGTTGGAGAAGACTCTTGAGAGTCCCTTGGATTGCAAGGAGATCCAACCAGTCCATTCTAAAGGAGATCAGCCCTGGGTGTTCTTTAGAAGGAATGATGCTAAAGCTGAAACTCCAGTATTTTGGCCACTTCATGTGAAGAGTTGACTCATTGGAAAAGACTCTGATGCTGGGAGGGATTGGGGGCAGGATGAAAAGGGGACAATAGAGGATGAGATGGATGGATGGCATCACCGACTCGATGGACATGAGTTTGAGTGAACTCCAGGAGTTGGTGATGGACAGGGAGGCCTGGTGTGCTGTGATTCATGGGGTTGCAAAGAGTCGGACACGAATGAGCAACTGAACTGAACTGAACTCAGATAGTATAGCAGTACAGCTCAGTTGTTAATCATGGTGGCTGTAGTTTGGCAATGTCCTGGTTTGTAATCTGGCTTAATTTTTAATATTTATAGATTTTGTACCAGCTTTCCATTTTCTCCAATCCTCAGTTTTCAAATCTGATAATCGTGAAAATTCAATGAAATAGCCCATTCAAAAATCTTATTTAGCCCACTGCCTAAAGCATAACAGGCACTCAAAAACAAAATTCTTCACAATTTTAACTAATATTACTTTGTTATAGAAGCATTTATATGTGGAAAAATAACTCAACATTAGTCAGAGACATAACCAAAAATGACTTTTTTTTTAAACCAAAGGGATTCTAAAAATATTGTATGGTAAATTTTGGCTTCAAAATGAAAACTAGAAAGTAATTATTTGACTGGAAAAATGTGATCAAAAATAGCACACAAAACATCAGCAGCAGTTAAATACTTCAGAAGCCGTAAGTCCAGACAGATACAAAGAATGATTTGTATTGTGAGTCTTTTAGTCTGTGCCCCATGTCAAAATAATCAAACACACAAATGAAAACATATCCAGTGACAAAACTTTATGAAATATAAAATATGAAAATTCTTGCTGTATGTTAGTAAATGTAAGATGTTCAACATAAATTTTAAATTACAAGATTACTTTAATTAGAATAGGGTAATTAACTGGTTTTCTCAAGTCCTTATTTAGAAAGTGTTAGAATAAGTTTAGAGAGAAAAGAAGTGTGAAACTGCTGTTTGGCTTTAGCACTTCATACACAATGAACCTGTTTTCCAATACTTAAGTCACTGACATTGCAACTTGTTTTATAAAATCCAAAA
Source organism: Bos grunniens (assembly GCF_055505025.1). NCBI lineage: Eukaryota > Metazoa > Chordata > Mammalia > Artiodactyla > Bovidae > Bos > Bos grunniens. Next base: position 32,815,406 of record NC_141172.1, on the reverse strand, counting down.
CATCTTAAAATTAAATGTTTGTGCTATTAAATTTTTAAGATTCATGTAACAGGAGTGGGACTTCACGTTTCAGTAATTTAAAAATTAATGTCCCCAAACTGTGGTCCACAAATATTAAATTATTTTAACATAGGATGTCTAGTAAACCCATTTTTAAAGCAGGATGGAGTACCAGGGGCTGGCAGGGATACGTGAAGATTTCAGGGAAGTACCAGTAACTATAATCTATAAGCTACTTTCATTTTGGCAAGACTGAATAGGAGGATGGGCTAACTGGGCTATGAACAGTTAACAACCTTCTTTTGAACTAACCCAATGCTTGGAAAAACATGAAATGTTCAGAATCAGATTTTTTCTTTCCCTTTTTCTTCAGTGCTTACATGGTTAGAGTTCTCTTAAATATAACCCACTCCAGTATTCTTGCCTGAAGAATCCCATGGTCAGAGAAGCCTGGTAGGCTACAGTCCATGGGGTCGCAAAGAGTCAGACATGACTGAGCGACTTCACTTTCACTTAAATATATATACACACAAAAATACACTGATGACACTCCGTGTGTGCTGTGTGCTAAGTTGCTTCAGTCATGTCCAACTCTCTGCCACCCCATGGACTGTATCCCATTAGGCTCCTTGGTCCACAGGATTCTTCAGCCAAGAATATTGGAGTGGGTTGCCATGCCCTCTTCCAGGGGATCTTCCCGACCCAGGGATTGAACCCAAGTCTCCTCTATCTTCTGCTGGTTGGCAGGCTGGTTCTTTACCACTAGTGCCAGCTGGGAAGCCCCAGATGACACTCTAAAAAACTCAAATTGAATGCATAACTCACATATCAAAACTAAATTGTTTCTACAGTGATAAGAGAACAGCTTCCATATGATTTCAAAATCTTTAGACCATGAAATTTTTGCACCTTGTTTTATGTCACTAGATAAGTTCCAGTATCTCCTGGTTTATAGTCTATGGGAATTTGAACAGAATTTGTATCCTGCTGCTGTGTGAAAATCGTATAAATCTTAATTGTTTTCAATTGGTTCATAGTGCTTTCAGGTCTACCATATCCTTCTACTTTTCTATTCACTCTATTAATTTTTGAGAGTTGAATAGTGAAACTCCAAATAAAAATCTTAATTTATCAACTTAAAAATAACTGTAACATATAATGGAACTATATGTAACTTTGTTCTGTATTTTGCAAGTTTCCTGTAAATGTGTTATCATATTCTCATAACATAAAAAATGAAAGAAAATAATTTTAAAAAAGACAAAAGATAAAAATTAAAAAAATATAATTTTTCTATTAAGAAAATCATTATAATAAAAATGTATTTAAAACAATTTCAAAAAGATACTCTGAGAAAAATATTTAAATGGAATGTGTTATAGCATTTTTTAAGCAATTAAATTTGAGTAAAGAAACATATTACAAATAATTTAGTAGTTAACTTACTGTATTATGATTATTTCATTATTTATGGTCATCTAAAATAAACTGTTATAGTGCCCTACAATATTGGAAATTCATGCAAGTGCTTCATATTGGTCTACATGAAAATTTGACATTATTTTTCATGTGACATGTGTGGCCACATTAAATTCAGTCAGCTTTGTGTGTAGTTTTGGGTCTTAAGAAAAATTCAAAGAAAGCAGAATACCAAAAGATTAGCACAGATAATGAAGATAGAATATTTCAGAAAAACCAAAATTCAACTTGAAAGTAGACACATTTCTCTCAAACTCACGTACCAGAGTAGATTTAATTCCTCTAAAGACATGTGAACTCGAAAACCAGTTTAGTTGTATTTGTGTGCCTTCCATTAGCACATTTCATTTTATCTAGAGATAATTATATAACATATCAAAATTCATTCACCATTTCCATAAAATCTTTCAAATAAGTATGCAGTTATCCAGGTTGAAGAAAATTTCAGAAATTACTCTGTTGTCTATAGATCAAAATGCTATAAAACTGCCATGGAATAAGTAAGAAAATTTAGCAAAATATTGGCATAAAATTTCCAAAGAAATCCTAAAATGAAATTCTGAAGCTAATGTATGACTCACATTCTTTGTCTTAGAAAACATAAATTTTATTTTAAAAAATACAGAACAAAGAGTTTTTAAAACATCTTTCAAAATGATAAAGGATTCTTAAACATTTCAAAACCAATAAAAAACTTTACAAAAGACACAATGTAATTAAATTAGAAGCAAAGTTTTCTGGTTGTGATTTTACTTACAGAGTGTTGAGTAGGCTAAAATAAATGGAATAAATAGAATACTCATTATCTTAGACTTTTTAGAATGCTAAGAATCTACTGCACAGATTTTTCAGCATCCAAATTAGTATCTAGTTATGATATTCCAAACCCTTTTCCAGGCATTTACACAGAGGGTAGAACAACAATTCTATGGCTACTTTTCTGTCATATGGACAACACAGGCTAACTTTCAGATTTCAATCTTTTAAATAGAAACACATATCTTTCTGGAAAATGTGAAGACAAAAGAAATACCTATAATAACCACTCTTTGAAAGTCACGGAAGAAAATTAAGGGAACCCAAAAGAGAAATCAAAACTTAATCTGCATTCTAATTGGGAATGACTTCAACCTTATACCATTCACTCTGCTAGGCATTAAGAGGAGAATGAAATAAGAAATTGTATATGCCTAACAGGGTGAGGCAATGTGATGTGATAAATACTATTTTGACATTAAACTATGTAATACATTCAAAGATTAATAAATAGGAAAAGAAGAGTAATAATTTTCATAAACTTTGAAAACAGTAAAGAACAAAGAAAGGAACACAGCATGCAAAAGACCATAAAGAGATGACTGGAAAAACAGCCCCTCCATTAAGAAAAGAAAATTCAGTTCAGTTCAGTTCAGTCGCTCAATAGTGTCCAACTCTTTGCGACCCCATGAATCACAGCACGCCAGGCCTCCCTGTCCATCACCAACTCCCGGAGTTCACTCAAACTCACATCCATCGAGTCAGTGATGCCATCCAGCCATTCATCCTCTGTCGTCCCCTTCTCCTCCTGCCCCCAATCCCTCCCAGCATCAGAGTCTTTTCCAATGAGTCAACTCTTCGCATGAGGTGGTCAAAGTACTGGAGTTTCAGCTTTAGCATCATTCCTTCCAAAGAAATCCCAGGGCTGATCTCCTTCAGAATGGACTGGTTGGATAAGTAAATACAATTTCAACACTACAGAAAAATGTTTTAAAAACAGGGGCTGTGAGGAAATAAGGGTAAAACGAGTAAATAGATTGATTGAAATAAAGAGCTATCAATCCTAAGAGAATAAATAGAAAAATTAATGCAAGCGTAGAATTTATTAGATTTAAAACCTTAAATTACAGACTATGCTTTGATGAACTAAGACATGGAAGAGAAGCTTTTCATTAAATAAAACTCTATAATTTTTTAAAGGTAGAAATGGTATGATCAAAGTTAAAAGACAATTGCAATGAAGAAGAAAACAAAAGCAGGTGAAATGCCAACACTAAAATATTGCAATATGACACTTTTTCTTGCCCCACTCACAGCTAAAATTAGAAAGAAATCTGCATATATGCAGCCATTTCCCCCTTTCCATTCATCATTAACCTTAACCCACTCTAGGATTACCTTCCCTTCCTCCATTAATCCTTGGAAGCTGGTCCTACTGCCATTACTAATGATGCTCCTTATGCCTGGGTAAACAAAATTGGGGGTACTTTTTAGTCCTCATAGTATTTCATTTCTCAGTAGCATTTTTCACCATTGACTATTTTAATGTCTTTCATATATTCATATGCATTTCATTTATATTATGTGATACTTCCAACAATAAAAATTAAGCATTCATTAAGAATCTTCCATAATCAGGCACACTTTTAGATAATAAGCATATAATAATGATTAACCTAAGAAAGTGTATTGCCTTTATGAAACTTAAGTTCTACTCACAGAGATAAGATAGAAATGAAGAAATAAATGTAACTATTTAAATGAGAAAGAAAATAAGACAGTATCAAAAAATGTTAAAGGAGCCTTAAAATAAAACTGTATATACACCAAGATGTAACCACAATCTATTAGAGCAAGGGTAAGTACACAACCTCTCAAATGTTAGTGTTGGTTTTTGTCACAATTTTCTAATAAAAGTACATGATGACACGTTTTACATTATCATACTTGATTTTTATAATACATGGCTTTGTAAAAATATCCTAAAGATTCTTATGTTCCCAGGGGGTTATAAAAATGTTGATATTCAAGTGATTCCATTTTTAATACAGTCCATCCCATTTTTCTGTCATTTTTCTCTTCATCAAATGCTAACAACTCTGCTAGATCCTCAATCGTTAACCACTTGAGTGTGAATGGAAGCTTTCTCCTAATTCATTATGATTAACTTCATGAAACAGTTCAGTTCAGTCGCTCAATCATGTCTAACTCTTTGAGACCCCATGGACCACAGCACGCCAGGCCTCCTCATCCATCAACAACTCCTGGAGTTCACCCAAACCCATGTCCATTGAGTCAGTGACGCCATCCAACCATCTCATTCTCTGTCGTCCCCTTCTCCTCCTGCCCTCAATCTTTCCCAGCATAAGGGTCTTTTCAAATGAGTCAGCTCTCCACATCAGGTGGCCAAAGTATTGGAGTTTCAGCTTCAACATCAGTCCTACCAATGAACACCCAGGACTGGTCTCCTTTAGGATGGACTGGTTGGATCTCCTTGCAGTCCACGGAACTCTCAAGAGTCTTCTCCCACACCACAGTTCAAAAGCATCAGTTCTTCGGCGCTCAGCTTTCTTTATGGTTCAACTCTCACATCTGTACACGACTACTGGAAAGACCATAGCTTTGACTATAAGGACCTTTGTCAGCAAAGTAATGTCTCTGCTTTTTAATATGCTGTCTAGGTTGGTCATAGCTTTTCTCCCACGGAACAAGCATCTTTCAATTTCATTGCTGCAGTCATGATCTACAGTAATTTTGGAGCTCAAGAAAAGAAAGTCTGTCACTGTTTCCATTGTTTCCCCATTTATTTGCCATGAGGTGATGCGACCGGATGCCATGATATTTGTTTTTTGAATGTTAATCTTTAAACCAACTTTTTCACTCTCATCCTTCACTTTCATCAAGAGGCTCTTTAGTTCCCCTTTGCTTTCTGCCATACGAGTGGTGTCATCTTCATATCTGCTGTTATTGATATTTCTCCCGGCAATCTTGTTTCCAGCTTGTGCTTCATCCAGTCTGGCATTTCACATGATGTATTCTGCATATAAGTTAAATAAGCAGGGTGACAGTGTACAGCCTTGATGTACTCCTTTCCTGATTTGGAAGCAGTCTGTTGTTCCATGTCCAGTTCTAACTGTTGCTTCCTGACCTGCATACAGATTTCTCAAGAGGCAGATCAGGTGGTCTGTTATTCCCATCTCCTGAAGAATTTCCCATAGTTTGTCGTGATCCACACAGTCAACGGCTTTGGCATAGTCAATAAACTTAACTATTAGCTTTGTATATAATATTTATTGACTCTAAACATTTCTACTGACTTGATAACTCCACTAGATTATAAATTTCTGGAATGTAAGGAGTTTGTTTTGTTCACCATTATATACCCCGTATCTATATGCATACATAGCATACATTGTGTTCAAAAAATAATTGATAAATTAGGACATAAAGGAGCCTTTAATTCTTTTTTTTTTTTTTGAGCCTTTAATTCTTAAAGGCTATATATTAATGAGATTTATGTTTGCAAGTGAGGTTACAGTATATAATCCCAACCCATTAGCTTTTATTTCATAAAATTATTAGTCATACGTCCTTTCTTTCCATTGAGAAATGCATGTTTGCAATTATCCTGCATGTTTTTATCAATTAGGACATAAGAATTAGATCTCTGAAGACAAAAAAATTACTATATTTTATGAAGTCACTTTTAATTTGTATGGCAATTGTGGAGAATTAGGATGTAAAGGTCAACATGGACTCTTTGGGCCTAAGTGCTATGTCTTTTTCAGTGCTACTCTACATGATCAACTAAAGACAATGACCAGCATTACTAAGATTCATATGGCTGACAACATATATTCACAGATCATCTATAATAAGAGGAACAAAGATTTTTGATCCCATAAAAAGACATTGAGGCTGACTTATAGAGTGGAAGTTGTATTTCTGATGAAGACAACTGCATAATTTGTAGTTTAAGAATATTTGATCAATTGTTGAGGACTGTGTCTAATAAATACAACATGACCTGTATCTTATATTATTATTTTTTAAAGCTTTAGTATTCAGAGATATTTATACTCTAAAGTTAAAAATACCTTCTTTCTTTTTCTCTCAGAGTATAATGATTTATATATTATATGTATATATATAATGATTCACACATATCTCAGAGTATAATAATTCACATATTTGTTCTTCTAGACTCTTAACTTTTTAAGTATACTTTTAAAGTAGGCAATATACACACAAATACACTTCTCTCACTTATAATACTATTAATTGTACTTAATAATCACAATCTGTTTCAGTCATGTACAGTAATGTAATCATTATAGCTTAAACCACCCACTGAGTAAAAGTAGATAGTACCATATCTATTTGACATACTGTATTCAACATTAATCTCTCTGTTTCTTAGCTTAGCATAAATTTGTATACCAGCTGCCTTCTTGTAATTAACACATTGGGATTTAGGAGCAGTAGATTTTGCTCGTAACAAACTTTCCATCAAGTCGACATCTGTGATTTATACCTCCGACTCACTTTCAATATATTTACATAATCAGTTCAATTTAAGCCCCGATTATACATTCTTCTTACATTTTTATAAGCAGTATCCCCAAAAGATAGTTAAAGAGTAAATCAAAGTGAAGTTTAAGTTTTTCTCCTCTTTTCCTAATCAAAACACTTATCATAAACATATAATCAAATTCACTGATTACTTGCATTTATTTTAAAGAAAAAATACGGACTTTTATTTTCATAAATGCTACATAAGACCATTACAAAGATACTCTGCTCTAATTACTATCATCATGATAAAATTACTTGTATGTGTAGAGACATATTTTTAATATATTTTTAAGATTTAGTAGAATTTGGCTTTACACTAATCTTTTGAAACATGTTTACATGTCAGTACTCCTATTTAAGCACTAATGAAACTGAGGTTCAAAAAGGTTAAATGACTGCATTAGCAAGGTGGAACTTTCAAGATCATCAGTTTTATGGTTTGTTTTTGAAAGTACTTCAGAGTAGACTCCAGGTCTTTCCTTCCAATTAAGGAATGTTTCCATTCTAACACATTGTCAATAAAGATAGGTAATTGTAAAACTTGAAAATATTTTCAAATTATAACACAAATATGTCATTTAAAATATTTTTCAGATAAATCTGGTGTTTTCTAAGATTCTTTAATCACAGTATAATTAACATCTGTTTTATATATTACATATTAGAATCATAATATAATATTTCTTCTGAAAGATTCTAGCTTAGGCAAATTATAGCTTATAATGTATCATTATGAAAAATTCTAGAAGACATATTTGACATTGCTAGTATGCTTATTTGGTTGTCATATATCACTGGAAATAAGATGTACATAATTACAAAGACTGTCTTAAACAAAGAATATTGCTCATGTTTTCAAGTTTTACTTCAATGTAAATAGCTGATAAATTGTCAACTAAATTTTACTTATGTGAGAAATATGTATGTTAAATTGCTTTTGCCTAATTCTTGTCTGCCCTTCATTTTTTGTAGACTATAATGACACTTCATTAGCAAATTTTAATATGAATATGATGAATTAACAATTAAAATATTTTATAAAGATTAGAATAAATTTTAGAAGAATAAAATTATTAAAAACTATTTTAGTAGGGAAGAAGTTTCTTTGATATCTATATCCCAGTTTCTTCATGTTGCACAATCACAAAGAAGATTAACAGAGAGAAATGGAGAGTTACCAGGAACCAGCAAGAATATTTCAGAATTAAAAGAGTGCATTGGGGTACTTTACTGATGGAATATCTCTCTTCTGCAAAGCCATGTCAGAGTCATTCAGAATTGAGAGATATGAATAAGGGTTAGAATTTAAATGGAAAACATGCTTCATTTCAATACTTATTTCACAACTGTTCTGTTGTTAAGGGAGGAATCTGGGCTTCCAGATGTCAGGTTTATTGCGATCAAAGAATTCCTCACCTAAAATGAATCTCCATCCACCTTTTACTATTCTCCTACAGGCATTGGGTCTGCCTAGAATTATCCTCTGTCACTAAAGTGTGATAACTCGAACAGCTTTTATGAACCAGGCACTATTGTAAGTACTTTGCACTTATTACCTTGTTTAAGTTCAGACAGGTATATAACAGGCAAAAATTTCAACACAGATAAAAAGATTCTATCATACTTAGAAATGCATGTAATTCCTAAGTAGAAAAGATTATAAGAAAATCTGTAAGCTATAAATATACAATTAAATAATGAATCCTAAAAAATGACTTCTGGTATGGGGCATTTCAAATCAGAAAAATTAAAATATTAACAATTACAACTAATGGTATATAATGTCATTCAGAAGCTCTATCTAGAAGGAGTAGAATTTAGCCAGTTAAAATCCTTGATTAAGGAGACTAGTAAGCTTATGTTTCAGATGCAATATAGAAAGAATAGACATTCGACTAGTTGAGTTTACACTTCATCAGGTTTTTATTTTAGAATTGTATGTTTGGGTGCATCAATAATATCTATTTTCTAACAATGATTGATTTATTAAAATACTTAAATTATATTCTTAATCTAGAGTATTTTTTAATATATACTAATACTATTACTTTAATATTGAAAACAAATTCATAATTGTCACTCATTTTCTCAGAATCTTAGTTTAATTTTACTGACAGTTACCAAAAACAATTTTTTCAATGAAGATGACATATAGGGCCCTATTATCATTTATTTTTTAGGAGAGCTTTTAGCTTTATCAGTAACTTCCTATGAAGATAAAAATGTACTTAGAAATAAAATTTCCCAAATATGTACTACACTATTCACAATCTATTGCATTTTTGAGGCTGAATCAGGCAAAGAGACATGACCCTTGCTTTAGAAAGTAAATCATTATTTAGAAGCAAATTTTTTCCATTTGTTTCAGCATTAGGAATAGTTAGCATATAAAGTGTTAACATCTTAAATACCAATATTCTTTTCTGCACAGTAAATTGCACATGATATATACATGTATATTAAAGTTCACAATCAACAGCCACACCATTCTCTTTTAATGTTGTATTCTCAGCCTCTGATACACTGAAAGACAGTTTGTGCGCAAGAAGTCTTAATTTAATGAGTAAATAAATTTAAGCATCTATTTTTTGACATATGTAAATTTAGTTCATGTATATTTTTATTTGGGTATTTTTAAACTATATGATTATTTTGCAGAATATTGATATTTTCTGAAAATTTTATGGTGGAAAGATTATTCCTCTTATTTTCATCATGAACATAATGGTGGATATACTGAATTACTTTCAACCTTTTTAAGCAAATTCATTGTTAACAATATAAAATTATTATAAGTATTAATTTGTGTATATAAACATCAAGTATGTAATACTACTCAGGGAAAAGAGACAGAAGGACATGTGCCCAAAATTTAATTTTCCCTATTATTCTGTATGTATTTCCCATGTATCTTATACTTAATATTTATGGCTTCATAAAAAAAATCCATGTTCTCATAACTGCCATTAAACAACCAGTATTAATAGTTGAAAATATTTTTTTTAATAGAATGTGTGAATCATTATATACCATACACTGAATTGCTTACCTAGACTGTTAGTTAATAACTGGACTTTTTATTATTAGCTTCACATTATAAGATTAGCTAAAAGAAGGGTCATGATCTCAGTTAACAGAAATATTGCTAGTATGTTGCTTGCCTCATGCATAATTTATAATCCATTTGAACAAAGTGAGCAGCAGAGCAATATTAGAATTAACATTCAGCTGCTCCATGGATTTGTTTCAATTCCCTTTAGGAATACTGTTTGTAATGAGTAGCAAGACATGATTTTCTTGGGTACCTAACATGCTACCCTGGATTCTAATGTTTAGCTTGTAGTAAAAGAGGATCAGTATACTAAAATACACAGTTACTGCTTTCTCATAATGTCTTGTCAAGGCAACAAAATAAAGTACAAGGCATATGAGAGAAAAGTTTAATTAAAAATACAAATATAATTTATAATAAGCAATATAAAATACAGTAATTGTGCCTGAACACCAAAAATCAGCCATTAGTCTTATAAGTCCTAATAATAATCCCATCATTTGCTTTGTGACAATTTGTTCCACACATTAAGATAAGCCTTTGTTGCACCTGAGTAAAAACAGGTCAATCATCTTTCTATTATAAATATTTTCTCAAATCTATAACATAAAAAATATTACTTTTAAAATATGTATATTTTTGAATAAACCAAGATTTAAAATTATTTGACTATCATATATATTTTATAGCTTGAGACAAGGAAAAATGTGGAAAGAAAAATTAATATTCTCTTAGAAACAGTAATTAAAATTTTCACAACAAACATACTAAAAAACCCAAAATAAAAGTAAAAAACAATCTTTTCCAACCTCCATTACCCAAACAAAAGGATGTTCATTTATATATTAGTTAATATTATAAACCATTACCAAAGAAAATTCAGACAAACTCAAGGCATTGTAATGAAACTGAACAGTCTACCCAGCCATTATAATTTTACCCTTCATTATACAAATGAAACTTGGGATTTTACAACAAAAAATTCCTGATAAACTCCTTACTTTTGCTCACTAGGGATAACTGAATATTATATAGGCAGCTTATGTCTAACTTTCTTTGAATCTGCACAAAATCTTTTAAAAATCTCAGTTACTGTCAACCATAGTGGCCACATAAAGAGACACACTTCATTATTTTCTTCCTAAAAAAATTCTGTGGATTATTAATTTTATGGGACTGTTATCAGGAATGGCTAATAAAAATGTTTCAAATTTGAATGTCTAAAATTGATCAAATCCTATATGATTGTTCTGTAATTACTAAATAGAAATAAAAAGTTCATTTACAAGCCAGTGTGATTAAAGGAGCAATATACACTCGGTTGTAAATTCAATTTGAGGTCTGATTTTCAAATATATTTGAAATTTTGTCCTCATCCTGTTACTTATGATCACCACATTTTACTTAATTCTCTTGCCTTTGCCTGGAGAAGGAAATGGGAAACCACTCCAGTATTCTTGCCTAGAGAATCCCGTGGACAGAGGAGCCTGGTGGGCTGCTGTCCATAGGGTCACACAGAGTCGGACACAACTGAAGTGACTTAGCATGCATGCATGCATTGGAGAAAGAAATGGTAACCCACTCCAGTATTCTTGCCTGGAGAATCCCAAGGACAGGGAAGCCTGGTGGACTGCCATCTATGGGGTCACACAGAGTCGGACACGACTGAAGTGACTTAGCAGCAGCAGCAGCTTGCCTTTGTCATTATTTTTCATTATTGAAACTTTTCTGTAATAGTTTCTCTCACATAGCAAATGGTAGAATTTTTTAAAAATAGCTATCTAACAAGTTATAGATATATCTTCTAAAATAAACTGTTTAAAAAACTTTAAAAATTCTGCCATCTTTTTTAGTTTTTAACAGTAGAGTTTTCTGGGGACAAATAATAGTCTCATCTTAACTTTAGAGTTTTTCTCATGACACATCTTCTTCCTGTGTTCCCTAAGCAAAGCTACTCTTTTCAAGACAATCACCCTTTTTTTCCTCGAGTAGATTTTTTTAAGTCACCAAATACATATATTTTAATAACTTATTTCTCTCATAGGAAACCATGGTTTTGAGATATATCTTGCAGTATTTATCATCCATACTTCCCTTCATACACATTTATCTCATTTTATCTTCACAAGCCTTCTATGAGTCAGAAAACTAACTTTCCAGAATGAAATGCATCTACAAGCACTTCTCCCTGAGATTGTTTTCTCCTTTGTAGGTCACAGACTTCACTCTGAACTTAATATAATGTGCAGTTTCTTCACCCCCCCGCCAAAAAAAATGTACATAAATTTACAGTTTCAGAGGATTCATGGACAATCTGAAGGTCTGATCTAGGTAATCATTCATACCAAGCAGAGTTAACTAAGCTTAAAGTTCACATCATTTGTTAATAATGATGAAAATTTCATTGTTAATAATGATGAAAAACAATGCATGAAAGCATATACAAGGGGAAAGCAAACTTGAAGAAGTTAAAAGAAACGGGAAGTTATCTTTGAGAATAATGAGATGAGATATCAATGCTTTTCTAATAATGATTAGGAAACAACATATGGGAGAATATACAAACTGGTACTTGAAGTATTCTTTCTGATTAAAATAACAAAAGAAATTCCCTCTAATTATTTTGTTGACAAGTTCATCATGACGACACTAATACTTATCAATCCTGGAAGCACATCAGAATCTACTCAGGAAATTAAAAACAAAAAGAACCATTGCCTTGGGTCTATCTCATGAGAGATCTTGATCTAATTGGTCTAATATAGGGTTTTGACATCACTGTGTTTCTGAAGCTCCCTAGTAGATTCTAATGTGCAGAGTTGAGGATCGCTGCTATAGAACTGATAATAATGAATTTGGAACTTAAATTTAATGAATAATCAGTATGCTGCTGTGAAATTAATCACAGCCCAGAAAAAAAAAAAATCACCATTTACATTGGAATTCAAATTAGCAAAGAGAGGTGGCTTAAATAAACATTGTCAAATTAGTCAAAACCTATTTAAAATCTGAAACAGGAAAAAAAATCCAGTAGTCTGAAAATTAAATGAAATTAAGATTGTATTAAAAACTGTAACTACACTGGTAATTAAAATATGATACAAAATAATAAAGAGAAATAATGCAAATTTTATAGATTCAGTTTTAATCAGTGTATGCAAAGGTGGAACCTATACAAAAACCAAACACTGCATTATTTTTTATTATAAGCAATTTAGCTCTTTGCAAATTTAAGGTTTTGTAGTATCTGATCATTAGCACCCAGGAAGGCAGTAAAGGTTAACACCAGTAGGCATAATTTTCACCCTACTATTTGACGTTGCCTGCCATTGCAAATATTTTTTGCACAGAGGTCTCTTAAATCCAACTATTCCATTATGGTAAACAGGCCATAAAGAAATATTCAATAATATGCAATCACAGACCCCCCACATACAACACAGTAAGAATATTATATGTAGGTACTTTTTAAATTAGCATGGAAATACTCATATATACTCAAGAATTTCATTCATGAAATCATTTCAGACTTAATAGACTTACATTGTTGATTATAGTTATCCTGCTAACAATGTATTTGATTCACAAAAAGATTCACTTGAATGTATTTTAGAGAAGAACATGATAAAGTAATAAAATTACAAAATTTTAATTTTGAAATGAATTTCTGAGTCATCTTTCTAAAGCATGCACAGCAAATATAGGTATACATAGCAAATGATCAAGGAATCAGTAAATGTTTTCTCACTAATGCAATGAGGAGTTCATTAGGTTTAGTTTGTGGTGTTTGTTTCACATTGAAACAAATCATTTTGATCACTGACAATCTTTGCTTTTCTTAAAAATGTTAATTTTCATTTTGAACTATGAGTACTATGGCTGTGACCATTACTCCCATTTTGATCTGACTAATGTATAATAGGGCTTCCCTTATGGCTCATCTGGTAAAGAGTCCACCTGCAATGCAGGAGACCTGGGTTCTATCCCTGGGTCGGGAAGTTTTCCCTGGAGAAGGGAATGGCTACCCACTCCAGGATTCTGGCCTGGAGAATTCCTGGACTATATCGTCCATTGGGTTGCAAAGAGTTGGACGCGACTGAGCAACTTTCTATTCTATATTAATGTATAATAATGAACAGAAATAAAAGAATGGTCTCACCAGAGACTGAAGAGTACAGAGTTCATTGGGACACAGAAGTAGTATAATACATATAATATGTTATAATAATATAATACAAAGAGATTGTTTTTCCTAGGAAAGTTTGGAGAGCTTAATGAATTAGATAAATCCAGGTCCTTTTCGGAGAAGGCAATGGCACCCCACTCCAGTACTTCTGCCGGGAAAAATCCCATGGATGGAGGAGCCTGGTGGGCTGCAGTCCATGGGGTCGCTAGGAGTCGGACACAACTGAGCAACTTCATTTTCACTTTTATGCATTGGAGAAGGAAATGGCAACCCACTCCAGTATTCTTGCCTGGAGAATCCCAGGGACGGGGGAGCCTGGTGGGCTGCCGTCTATGGGGTCACACAGAGTCGGACACGACTGAAGCGACTTAGCAGCAGCAGGTCCTTTTTCCATGACAATCAGTATTACTAACTAACCCATTTGTAGCAAAGATGGATTTATAAGTTTTTCTTGTAAATTAATACGACACTCAAAGTGATTACACTTTCAAATATAATAAATACACTTTACTTAATACTCTTTACCAAAAATACCAAATGAAACCAAAAGGGTCAATTCAAATCTGGTTATTTTTATCACTATATTTCCTAATAGCACCTAATACAATTTGAAATGTTTAGATAGGGGGAAAGGGGACTTAGAAAATGATATTTAACCCAAGTTTTCTTAGTGTTTTATCATTTATATAACAACAAAATAAAAAATAATTTTGAGAGGCTATGCCAATCACTGTTGCAGGTATCGAACGTATAGCAGTAAAATTGATAGACAAAACTACATTACCTCCTGGCCTTTACATTTTAGTTGGCTAAAAGATAGACACTGAAAAAGATAAAAAAAATATTACATATAATAAGTAAGATAATGGGCTTCTTTGGTGGCTTAGATGTTAAAGAATCTGTGTGCAAAGCAGGAGACCTGGGTTCAATCCCCAGGTCGAGAAGATCCCCTGGAGAAGGGAATGAGCAACCCACTCCAGTATTCTTGCCTGGAGAATTCTATGGATACTACAGTCCATGGGGCCCATGGGGTCACAAATGAGCAACTAACACTTTCAAATGAGTTAATTATGGGTGTTTGGGAGGACAACAATGGAGGAGGGGAAAAGTGTCTTGGGTGAGGAAAGGGACTATAATTTTAAAAAAGACACATAAGGAAAATCTCATAGAAATAGTGATTTTTAAGTCCAGAGACAGAGAAGGAAACTTGCTAAAGTGAGGAAGATATAAATGTTGAACTCTCTCCTTTCCATACATCAGCAGTTTAAAAATGAATGTTACTGTAAGCTATGTTAAAGTTAATATTAAAATTCACCCTACAGTCTTTTTATTTACAATGTTTTAAAATTTAGAAAATATCCAGCTCTAAATGATGGAAAACATTTTTTGTCTTTGTTTCTGCTCAGTAGGCTAGTGCATAAACTTAATTTCTGTATAAGGGCCCACCCTCTTCTCCTTTTGCCTTCTATCTTTCCCAGCTTGGAAAAGACCCTGATGCTGGGAAGACGCATTCTGCAGTCTGTGGAGTCACAGAGTCAGACACAATTTAGCGACTGAACAAAAAATAAAGAAAGGTGAATTTATGTGATTGCCACATGGTATTATCACCACAGAAACTCTGGACATTCAGAAACTTTTTTAGTGAAAACTACCAAAGATGAGCACTTCAGAGTTGGAGCCCGAACTGAATCAACTCGAGTGAGACAACAGCTTCATCAGTGTGTTTTAGACTTTTCATTTTACACAGCAAGTCTTCCAAATTCATTAATGCACAAGCCTGTGCGGTCAAGAGGAAAGTTGCTTTTATTTGCATTTTACAAAGAAGGGAACTGAGACCGAGAACTTTAAAATGACTTCCCCATAGATAATAAATACAGGGGAACTGGATACTAAAATCCACGTTCTTAGTTTTAATACATGGAGGTTTTCTCCTATTTCATTCTCTTGCTCCCGTCACATTCTTTTTCTCCTCCAGAAGAAACTACTCAACTTGCTATTGGATCCTACTCTTAGTGTTCTTAGTATTAAAAGGGGTGAGAGATGGGGGCTACTGAGCAGCTATAAAGTCAAATCAAATTGTAGCATATATTATACAATGTTGGATCTAAATACACATCAAGTAATTCTGGTTTGTTCAGATACCATGTCAGTCTTAATGCAGGATCTGTCATAGCTAGAGATGCTAGGATACTGTCAGAAATCATGGGCTTGCCAAAGGAGAAAAAAAAAAAAAAAAAGGAAAAACCTAAAAGAAACAGATATTCAAGTTTGTGTAGCAAGTAGATTGTCTGCTGGCAGAATACAAATGTCCTTCACTCTGGTTTCTCAATGTGATTAAGGTAGTCTAATTCAAATTCATTCAGCTTGTGTAAGGTACTGCAGAAGTGTTGTTATAGTCAGCAGCGACAGTATTCCAAAGAGAGGCAATTAGACTTCACTGGATTTAAAGTTTAGGGCTCATTATATATGATATTTTTCAGCTGGCACATGGATTGAAGTCTTCGCGAAAGAGCTGCATAAAACAAGAGATCCTGTTTGAGCCCCACTGATCATTGAAGAATGCTGACTGCCAAGCTGCCAATTGTACTCTCAAAGAATAGACACATCAGCTACCAAATCAAACAGCTGTGAAGCTCCCACCTGCCACCATTGGGTAATCAAGAAACAACTGAAACACATACCTTCAAAAAACCAGGATAAAGTCTGTTAGGAAGCACTGGGTTGCTATAAAACTTACATTTTTTTTTTGTATGTCTCTCCAGGCATGTCCTGACTCAAAGGAAGCATACACTTAAGCTGAATCTTTCTCTAACAGAAAAGCAGAAAGTTGAAAAACATATAGTTTCAGATTCTACCCAGTTATAATTTTATGTTATCAAACAAATATTCAATACTGTTTTAATTGATCTATGTATCATGGGTCATTGGTATCCCAAGGAAGGGAAAGTGCTCATACAATATAAAGTTATGAGAAGATTTGTAATGAAAAATGTTTTATAAAACATTTAGACAATCCTCCAAAGGAGTTGGTGATGGACAGGGAGGCCTGGCGTGCTGCTATTCATGGGGTCGCAAACAGACACGACTGAGCGATTGAACTGAACTGAACTGATAATTAAAGGCATTGATGTATTACCAAACATATCAACAGGAAGGTCTGTTAAAAAAATGAGGGAGTTAATAACTCAGCAACAATAGCTGTGAGGTAAGTCATTTATAGGGCTTCCCTGATTCTCAGTGGTAAAGAATCTGGCTGCAATGCAGGAGACACAGTTTCAATCTCTGAGTCAGGAAGATCCCTAGAGAAGGAAATGTCAACCCACTCCAGTATTCTTCCCTGTAAATCCCATGGACAGTGGAACATGGTGGGCTACAGTCCATGGGGTCACAAAAGAGTCGAACAGGACTTAGTGACTAAAAATAAATAAGTAAATACAAAGTCACTTATAAAGATAATATTACTCACATAAACCCCAAGTAACTAAATAATGACCCAGGGATTGAACCTGCATATACCTGCATTGCAGGTAAGTCTCCTGCATTGTCTGCAGATTCTTTACCACTGAGCTACCAGGGAAACTCCAATGTCAAATCAAGGTTTCATTAGAAGACACATATACAGTACAAACATAATTACTTGCTAGTAGCAATGTTTGTTAATAAACATTTTATGGAAGAATGTGATGATTCTCAATGATTCCAGGAGAGTGGAAAGGCAGGAAGGAGTGGGTACTATTAAAGATTTGAGATTATTTTGCTTAATTTTGAGTTGATTTTAGCTTCCCTGGTGGCCAAGATGGTAAACAATCTGCCTGCAATGCAGGAGACCCAGATTCCATCCCTAGGTCAGGAAGATCCCCTGGAGGAGGAAATGGCAAGCCACTCCAGGATTCTTGCCTGGAAATTTCCAGAGACAGAGGAGCCTGGAGAGCTACAGTTCATAGGGCCCTAAGAGTCAGAGATGACTGAGTGACTAACACTTAGCTTTACAAGAGCTGCAAAAATGGTTTAGAAAAGTTTCATATATCCTTTACCCTATTTTGCCATTATATACCTTATATTACTATAACCACTGCTCTTCCTGAACCAGGGATCAAACGGGCAGCTCAAGCCACATCTCTTGCATTGCAGGCAGATTCTTATCCATTGAGCCACCAGGGAAGTCCAGGTATTTTACTATTAGCCAAGTGAAGAACTTACTTGAATTTTATCAGTTTCACCTATGTATTATGTTTTTTTGTTTTTGTTGTTACTCTAGTTGTCATGTCTCCAGAGTTCCCTCCAACCTGTGACACTTCCTCAATCTTTCCTTGTCTTTTATGACCATGATTCCTAAACAGCACTGGTTAATACAATTTTAAGATGCGCATTAAGTACATGTGATACTTCCTTATGATTAGACTGAAATTACTCATTCTTGAGAGGAATTTCACAGAGGCATTGTACCCTTCTTGGTGCATTACTTTGAAGGTATATGATGTTAATAACTTGCTTCTGACAAAATCAAATTTGATCCTATGGTTAAGGTGGTATCTGTTAGAATTCTCCATTGTAAACTTAATATTTTTTTTCCTTTTAAATATGAAATATGTAGGGGAAGAGGATGTAAGAATATGTAAATCATTTGTTTCCACATAAATTTTCCCTCACTCATCTTAGGACCCATGAGAGAATGCTTCCCGCAACAATGTCTAATATGGTGTCATGATAGTGATTTTATATTTCCCTCATTATTCTACAGTTACTAGCTGGAGTTCTATAACAAAGAGCTCTCACTTCTCTCTCATCGTTTATTAATTATTTATGCATATCATGTTGGATATATTTTATTCTTTTGACTATAATTCAATGATATAATCATCCATTTTACTGCTCTCACTGCTCCAACTTTAGTCATTGAATGTTCTTCCATGTTGGCTCCCATGTCCTTTCGATATGCCTATATATGTATGTGTATGTGTGCATAATACATATATATGTATATATATACATGCATATGCATATATATATACACATGCATATGCATATATATATATATATATGTATGAATACATAAATAGGGCTTCTCAGGTGGCACTAATGGTAAAGAACACATCTGCCAATGCAGGAGGCGTAAGAGACACAGGTTCAATTCATGGGTCAGGAATATACCCTAGAGGAGGCAGGGTACAGCAAACCCCTCCAGTATATATACTGTTTGTTTATATTTAGCATTAGAATATTTATTCAAACACCATTTTTACAAAGTTACTTAGGTCAGCTCTTTTCTTCCCGTCCCATTCAGTGTAGTTATATGATTCATTTTCAACACAGATTCATTTGTCACAGCCTGCATTCTATATTTTACCCCACATTTTGATGTTTTTTTTTATTTCTGTACACAAATGTCACTCTTTGTGGTACACAATCATATAGGTTTGACAAATGAATACAGTTCATCACTACTGTTTCACAGAACAGTCACATGTCTCCAAAATGCTCACTTTATACACTTTTATAAGCAACACTTATCCCTAGCTGCTGGCAACCACTAATTGGTTTTTCTCCCTAAAGATTTTTCCTTTTTATGTGTGTCACATGAACAGAATTATGTAATATGCAGCCTTTAGCATCTTACTTCTTTCACTTAGAAAAATGTATGTATGGTTCATCAATGTTATTGTTTAAATCAACAGTCTATCCTTATTATTACTGACGAGAATTTCATTGTATGTATGTAGCACAGATTTATTTACCCTTTCCATGGTGAAAGATACATGTGGATTATTTACAGTGTTGCCAACTATGAAGTAAGGGGACATACACATTCATGGATAGGGGTATTTTAATTGAATAAGTTAATAATTCTCTTAGGAAGACACCTGAGAATGGGATTGCTGAGTCATATTATATGAGTATCTTTAACTTTATAAGAAACTGCAAAACTGTCTTTTAAAGTGGCAGTACCACTTTACATTCCTTCCAGCAACATATGAAAGTTTCAGTAGCTCTGCATGTTCACCAACATTTGATGCTACCATTCATTTCTTTTTTTTAACTACAGACATTCTAATAGACATGTAGCAGTATTTCATAGTGGATTTGATTTGCAATTCCATGATTAATGTTATTGAACATCTTTTCGTATGTTTTTCTCCATATATTTTCTTGAGGGAAGTGTCTGTTCAGTCCTTTGCACATTTTTGCAGGGCTGTTTGTTCCCATATTGTTGAGTTTTGAGAATTCTTTATATATTTGAGAGACAAGTTCTGTGTAAGAAATATGATTTGCAAATATTTTCAGCCATATGGTGGTTTGCTTTTCATTCTCTTAACAGTGTGCTTCACAAAACAATTTTTGATTTTAATAAGGTTCAATTTACTGCATTTTTCTTTTATGAACTGTACTTTGGGTATTAAATATGAAAGCTTTTACCAAATCAAAGGTCATACAGATTTTCTCCTGTTTTTTTTCCTAGAAATTAAGTCTATGATAATTTATGAGGCCATTTTTGGTATAAGGAATAATCTAGAGTTGAGATTCATTTTTCAATCACATCTATCTAATTCATCCAGCACAATTTTGAAAAATCTGCAATAATTTAAAGGCTGGCCTCAAGTACTCAAACTTCAGAGAGATACACTCTGTCACTTTAGAATAATTCATATATTCAAGAAAATAGTATCTAATTGTTGGGCTTTTTCATATATTGTGCTTAATAATAATTAGGCTTTCTGAAGTTCTGTGCTTATATCTTGTTTATATGACTAAACAGAAAACCTCCAAAAACTAGTTACTAAAGAGACTGTTCTTGAAAAAAGAAAAAAAAAAAGAGACTGTTCTTAAAAAACAGAAAGTTAGATTAAAAGAAGTGAGTTCCTTCATTGCTTGTTCAACAACAACTAGCAGTGATTACTGTGTATCTGTATGATTTATCACATTAACTTTTTCTGAAGATGAAAGATTAGGGCATTATTATTACACAGGTACTAATGTAGTAGAATCACTTAAAAATCACTAAAACAAGCGACATTAGAGTTTTTGTACTTAAAGATTTATCCTAGCCCTATCTCTAATTAATAGGTTTCCCAAGATCAAAATCATTGTCTTATACCATTTTTAACAAAGCACCAAATTTACAAGGTAAAGTAGAATCTCAACGATGCTTGCTGTTAATGTCTTCTGAGATACCAATTCCCATGAACTTTGAGAGAAGAAAAACATGACTTCTTTATGCCCCATGTCTGTTGAAAAATGCTAAATATTAAAGTTATTGTGTATCTAATGATAAAGCTTCTGGGGTTCACAAACACAATTATGCAGTATTTGGTCTGTTATTATCATAAAAAGGTAACATATTTGTTGATATTAACTATTGCTAGATAGAATAACAGGAAAAAGTACAATGTAGGTTTAGAAACATTAACAATGTTTCTAAAATCTCTTTATTCTTGAGCATGATTTATTTTGGGCCCATTATATCTTTTTTCATTCTTATTTTTATTCTTATTTTCAAACCAGTAAAATAGAACAAAATATTTTATTAAGTATAATCATGTGTGTATAGGTTTAAACACACAAAAAAGTAACAGAATCAATATCAATAGTTACAGCTACAGCTATATGCTTATATATTTCCTTATGTAGTAAAGCCTTACAGTTGTTGATGAAGGTGTAGTGTTGAGGAAAAAGGTAAGGGTGTTTGTTGTTCAAATTAGAAATATTAACATTGGCAACCTCTTCCCTTATTTATCTTTCCATTTTTAAGTGTTGACACAGGATTTAGAATGTGTGTTCAGATACGCTACATATTGATAGTTCAATAAGAGAGAACAACTTTATTCTTCTAGATGCTAAATTAGATCAACTTGTTCTAAGGCACAGAGTTTTAGAGACAGTTCAGAATTTATTGAGTTTTTTATTAGTAAAACACACTTACATAAATTCCATAACCACTTATTCGGGAAGTGATAGAAATTTCAGACAGGTAATGAGCCTCAATGACCACAAACTGAAATCCACTGTTCTATTCCAGCAAACTGAACACAATATAACTGTAACTGAATAACACAGTACTGCTTGTCTGACAAATAATTTACATTTGATATTAAAAATGAGAAATTCAAGGGCAAGAATTGTATGCTTTATGAAGTTAATTTCGTTCAACTGCCTATCAGATATACAAATCATGAATAATGTTGTACTAGGGAAGCTACGGAGCCTGACATATGTTCTTGTACATCTCACTTGCAGATTACTGAATTCACTTATCATATCTCTTAATTAGGTACAAGTAGGGACAAATTAAGCATCATGTATGACAATCAGTTCATTGGAAATTGAGTTTCAAATAAAAAAGTTTCATTTTATCCAATTAGAATAAGAGATTACAAGGCAATTATGTACAATTTGGCCAAGGTTAAAATTTTTGTTTAGATCTTTCACATCGTTCTGTCTAATTTCAAACAGGGGACTCTCATGGTAATTCAAGATTTTATAAAAAGATATTTAATAATAATTAACATAAATCCTTTTAGTTCCTACAAAGCAATGAGTTGTATAAAAAAGACTTTGCTACTTTCTCTTTCCTGGTAGATATTTTTAATGGTCAGAAGAAATATGAAATTTTATCTCCTATTTTCAGCTAACTCCTACCTTGTCATCCAGCTTTCTGATACTGCAAATCCAACAGCCTATCCACATTGTCAGACAAGAAACTTGAAAGGGATTTCATATGGTGAAATCAGTTAGATAACTCTTGAGGACAAAATGGCAATGTAAAAATATCCTCGAGCAGTTTTGCCAGTATACAACAAATCTAGGTCATTCTATTCAGCAAGAAAAGTTATTAGAAGAACTCCTCTCATTTCCTTCACAAGAAAAGCAACCCCATAAAATCAAGTGACCTGCAAATTTTTGTGGGGGAGAGGTGGCATGCTTTAGATATTAAGTACATACACATTACACTGAGATCAGAAAAATATGATGATTCAAAACATGTTAGAAAATAATATAATTTTTTAAAGTTTCAAGCATCTAGCACTCAACTAATATACATCAAATAAAGTGCTTGGTAAAATTTTTATAGGATAAAATAATACGAGTTCCATTGAAAATAGCCTCTTGGAGCTTAGTGGATAAGTCTCAACATATAGGGACTTTTTGATCCATAAATATATCATATGTACTGGTAGAAAAAATGTGTGTGTGTATGTGTGTGTGAGTGTGCAAAGATATATTTAAGAAATATTGAGAGATTAGGTGTGAAGTAAAAGTACAGCTGGTGCATGCCTTCAACCAGCTAAAGATCTGCTCTTCCAGATTTACTATAACACCCCCTCATCCTGTTTCTTCTCCCTGAGCTGTGGACATGAGGGGAAGACTGCCATTTTGGAACTCATACACTAACTGATTCCTAAAGCAATTATTCTTTGTAAACCACTGCCAGGGCCAACATCTGCAAAATCTCTGGGAAGTAAAATGTGGGGCTCCAAATGCAAAGCCATCAGCTGGGTGGCTAACAAGAATCCTCTGCAGTTGAGCTTAGATATGATTTAAAATTTAGACAAAGCTTATCAGAGGACCTTTTACATGAAAAGCTGAAAAAAAGCTATTCACTTAAAAAAAAAAAAAAAAAGACTTCTCACCACCTGGTGCAATTTGCAAAACTTGATATTTCTGGAGAAATAAAAATACTTGATTACTTACTTATGCCAGAACATTTGAAATCTGTGCCACTTAAAAATAATAGCAACAAAGGTGACTTCAAATCCTTACAGAAAATATTGATTTAGGGAGAGAATCTTATAATTGTGAAGGCATCATGACCAAGGGAGAAGTGAAGACTCAATCTGGAAAATCATATTATATTTCAATTTACATTTATTGTCTATATGTTGGTATATGCTTGAATGCATTTCAGATAATTTTCAGATTTTCCCACTTAAGAATCTTGTTTAAATTTTAGGAAATTTAGAAAATTTGAAACCATTTTCTAAAAATATACATAAAAACAGCTTTCATAGTGTAAATATACTAGATTTTGTCTACAGAGAATTTTTCCCAAAAGAAAATCTAGGTGGTTAAGCATAATTTATATTAACACTCTGTAAAGAAGTCCATAAATAAGGACAGAATATGAAATACTAGTTTAAAATCAATTTTTTGATTAAATACCCCTCTTTCAGCCAAACACCTGTTTCATGGTTGTTGCATGTATAATTAATGCAGCCTAATGAACATGCTTCATCAAAATCTCTCTGTGATTTAAAAATAAAATCAGAATGGTAGGTATTACCAACTGCAACATTTAAGAAATATACAGTAATATTTTAAAAGCACATCTTGTGGCATTTTATTTCAAAAAACAGTATGCCTGGATTGGCAAAGTCCTCTAAGGAATCATGCAATTGCTGCAATTCACCACTGCACACTACTGCACATAGAGAATCATTTAATCAACATGTGCTTCCAGTCCAGGTACTCCAGAAGGCATGCATATTTCCAGCTTCCTTGATATATTAGGTATCAATGACAAATCATCTGTCCCAAACAACACTTCTCCTCCTAGCCCAGCAACTCTACCACTGTTCCCACTTCAGTCTTTTCTCAGTCATGCTCTGCAGTGATAAAGGCATTCATCTTCCTGCAAACAAGCCAGATTTCAACCCTTTAATATAAATAAATGGAGAGAATTATAAGAAAAAAATCCATAAACTCACCAATACTTTTCAAGTATACTCATCTATATAACAATAAAAATAACAAGTGGCTCCAAAATATGTCCTTATAAGTATTTATGTGGCCACTGATTCCCTTTATAACTACTGTAAAAATATAGTGTGTCCATTGTTAACATCAAACAGTCAAATACCCTGGTGCTAATGCTGATTTCAGGTGATGCTAATTACACTATGGATGCCAATACATTCCGCCATTTAATAAAAAGTAAAATGCCCTCTCATTATGCTTAGTCAGCTATGACAAAATACTATAGATGAAGTGGCTTAAACAATGGAAATTCACTTCTGGAGGCCAGAAGTCCAAGATCACAGGGCCAGCATGACTGATTTCTGATGAGGGCTCTCTTCCTGACTTGCAGACAGCCACCTTCTCACTGTGTCCTCACAGGAGCTTTCCCCAGAGCAGGAAGAGAAAGAAAACTCTCTTTTCCTTCTCTTATAAGGCCACCAATACTATTCACTTGGGACTTCACCCTTACAACCTCATTTAAACTTAATTACCTTTTAAAGATTCTATCTAAAAATAGAGTTCCAATGGGTTTATCAATGTATGAATTTGGAGGGAGACTAAATTCAGTTCAAAGCATGTCCTGAAGCCTCTAGTAATCACACCAGTAGCTAACAAATTTACCTTTGTTTGGAGAAGTGTAAAATTTGGGGAATTTGGAATAAAGCTTGTAGCATCTTGGAGAAACATCTTGTTTATAAGACCCAAATATTAGTTAACAGTATCCACTCTAAAATGAATTACACTTTGAAACTTTTCTGTGAATAAAAATTATGAAGTGCAAATTCTGACTTCACTAGATTTCAAGTAGACTTCTACTAGTTACAATTTGCATAATTTTAATATATAATTTATATAATAAAATTATTACACACATATTTGGCACATGTAAGCAAAAGCTACTGAAAAATGTCTTCAAGATTTAAAGATAAAAATTCAATTATTCAGAGCTATTTACTGAATGCCTACTGTATGGCATGCCTTGTTCTAGGAATCTTGTATACATTAATAAACAAAATGGGCAAGAATCATTAATTTTACTGAACTTACATCCAAGCAAATGATATTTATGTAAAAAATGCAATAAACTTTTTGATGCAATGCTGAGTAATTTTTTCAATTAATGTTATTTATCAACTTTTACACTATGAGTATTACTGTTTCTGTGCTAAATAACTAACCCCACTTATGTGAAACAAGAAGAAAATATTATTTAGAAATACTAGTTATATTTACACTAGATATAGTTCTAATATTTTTATCAAGATTATTAAAAGCATCAACTGAGTTTTTTTTTTAAACTTTACAATATTGTATTAGTTTTGCCAAATATTGAAATGAATCCGCCACAGGTATACATGTGTTCCCCATCCTGAACCCTCCTCCCTCCTGCCTCCCCATACCATTCCTCTGGGTTGTCCCAGTGCACCAGCCCTAAGCATCCAGTATCGTGCATCACACCTGGACTGGCAACTCATTTCATACATGATATTATACATGCTTTAATGCCATTCTCCCAAATCTTCCCACCCTCTCCCTTTCCCACAGAGTCCATAAGACTGTTCTATACATCAGTGTCTCTTTTGCTGTCTCGTACACAGGGTTATTGTTACCATCTTTCTAAATTCCATATATATGCATTAGTATACTGTATTGGTATTTTTCTTTCTGGCTTACTTCACTCTGTATAATAGGCTCCAGTTTCATCCACCTCATTAGAACTGATTCAAATGTATTCTTTTTAATGGCTGAGTAATACTCCATTGTGTATATGTACCACTGCTTTCTTATCCATTCATCTGCTGATGGACATCTAGATTGCTTCCATGTCCTGGCTATTATAAACAGTGCTGCGATGAACATTGGGGTACACATGTCTCTTTCCCTTCTGGTTTCCTCAGTGTGTATGCCCAGCAGTGGGATTGCTGGGTCGTATGGCAGTTCTATTTCCAGTTTTTAAAGCAATCTCCACACTGTTCTCCATAGTGGCTGAACTAGTTTGCATTCCCACCAACAGTGTAAGAGGGTTCCCTTTTCTCCACACCCTCTCCAGCATTTATTGCTTGTAGACTTTTGGATCGCAGCCATTCTGACTGGTGTGAAATGGTACCTCATAGTGGTTTTGATTTGCATTTCTCTGATAATGAGTGATGTTGAGCATCTTTTCATGTGTTTGTTAGCCCTCTGTATGTCTTCTTTGGAGAAATGTCTATTTTGTTCTTTGGCCCATTTTTTGATTGGGTCATTTATTTTTCTGGAGTTGAGCTGTAGGAGTTGCTTGTATATTTTTGAGATGAGTTGTTTGTCAGTTGCTTCATTTGCTATTATTTTCTCCCATTCTGAAGGCTGCCTTTTCACCTTGCTAATAGTTTCCTTTGATGTGCAGAAGCTTTTAAGTTTAATTAGGTCCCATTTGTTTATTTTTGCTTTTATTTCCAATATTCTGGGAGGTGGGTCATAGAGGATCCTGCTGTGATGTATGTCGGAGAGTGTTTTGCCTATGTTTTCTTCTAAGAGTTTTTTAGTTTCTGGTCTTACATTGAGATCTTTAATCCATTTTGAGTTTATTTTGTGTATGGTGTTAGAAAGTGTTCTAGTTTCATTCTTTTACAAGTGGTTGGCCAGATTTCCCAGCAAAGCCACAGTTATCAAGACAGTATGGTACTGGCACAAAGACAGAAATATAGATGAATGGATCAACTGAGTTTTAAGATATGTTTGCACTTAACATGATTCCTAAGTCCAGGGAGGTTGTAGATTAACTGACTCGATTTTGGAGCCTGCTGCTGCTGCTGCTAAGTCACTTCAGTCATGTCTGACTCTGTGCAACCCCATAGACAGGAGCCCACCAGGCTCGCCCGCCCTTGGGATTCTCCAGGCAAGAATACTGGAGTGGGTTGCCATTTCCTTCTCCAATGCATGAAAGTGAAAACTGAAAGTGAAGTCATTCAGTCCCGTCCTGACTCTTAGCGACCCCATGGACGGCAGCCTACCAGGCTCCTCCATCCACGGGATTTACCAGGCAAGAGCACTAAAGGCTGGTATTTGAGACCTAGCTATTCCTCTTACTACCTCTACAAAAATGCTTTTCTCAAGAAGCTTCTCTGTCCTCACCTATAAAACAATATCAATAATAATATTTACCTTATTAAGACATTTAAAACCTAAATGCATAAGGTCTGACATGTAGATCAGTATGTAATAAAATTACCTACTATTTTTTTATTATTTAAATTTACAGAACTATAGCTCAAGTATACACACATACACACATCAATCTGTAACTTATTAAAATGGAAAAATAAAAATTTACTAATGCCATAATATACAAAATTGATGCTTTTGATCTATGGTGCTGGATAAGACTCTTGAGAGTTCCTTGGACAGTCAATCCTAAAAGAAATCAGTCCTGAATATTCACTAGAAGAACTGATGCTGAAGCTCCAATACTTTGGCCACCTGATGTGAAAAGCCAATTCATTGGAAAAGACCTTGATGCTGGAAAGATTGAGGGCAGGAGGAGAAGGGAGTGACAGAGGATGAGGTGCTTGGATTGCATCATCGACTCAATGGACATGAGCTTGAGCAAACTCAGGGAGATAGTGAAGAACAGGGAAGCCTGGGGTGCTGCAGTCCAAGGGGTCAGAAAGAGTCTGACATGGCTGAGTGGGTACAAATCACAAAAGTTTGAGGGAAACATCATTTTAAAAAACTACATCCTCAAGCAACTCCTACAGCTCAACTCCAGAAAAATAAACAACCCAATCAAAAAATGGGCCAAAGAACTAAAAAGACATTTCTCCAAAGAAGACATACAGATGGCTAACAAACACATGAAAAGATGCTCAACATCACTCATTATCAGAGAAATGCAAATCAAAACCACTATGAGATACCATTTCACACCAGTCAGAATGGCTGCAATCCAAAAGTCTACAAATAATAAATGCTGGAGAGGGTGTGGAGAAAAGGGAACCCTCTTACACTGTTGGTGGGAATGCAAACTAGTTCAGCCACTATGGAGAACAGTGTGGAGATTCCTTAAAAAACTGGAAATAGAACTGCCTTATGATCCAGCAATCCCACTGCTGGGCATACACACTGAGGAAACCAGAAAGGAAAGAGACACGTGTACCCCAATGTTCATCGCAGCACTGTTTATAATAGCCAAGACATGGAAGCAACCTAGATGTCCATCAGCAGATGAATGGATAAGAAAGCAGTGGTACATATACACAATGGAGTATTACTCAGCCATTAAAAAGAATACATTTGAATCAGTTCTAATGAGGTGGATGAAACTGGAGCCTATTATACAGAGTGAAGTAAGCCAGAAGGGAAAACATAAATACAGTATACTAATGCATATATATGGAATTTAGAAAGATGGTAACAATAACCCTGTGTACGAGACAGCAAAAGAGACACTGATGTATAGAACAGTCTTATGGACTCTGTGGGAGAGGGAGAGGGTGGGAAGATTTGGGAGAACGGCAATGAAACATGTAAAATATCATGTAGGAAACGAGTTGCCAGTCCGTGTGATGCACGATGCTGGATGCTTGGGGCTGGTGCACTGGGACGGCCCAGAGGGATGGTATGGGGAGGGAGGAGGGAGGAGGGTTCGGGATGGGGAACACATGTATACCTGTGGCGGATTCATTTTGATATTTGGCAAAACTAATACAATTATGTAAAGTTTAAAAATAAAATAAAATTAGAAAAAAAAAAAAAACAAAAAACTACATCCTCCAGCAAGTTAATATCTGATTTTGTTAAACATCGCTTGGAGAAATCAGTATTTTGAAGAGAATATGTGTTATCTTTAAGGTGTCAAGTTCTTTTTAGAATTTAAGTTTGACATTTATTGAATAAGTCAACTATTTTCTCACTAAGGGGTATTTTTCTATGTCCTCATAACCTGCAATCACACTTTGAGAAGTGAGAATCCAATTCAGAGACAAGTACTAACAAGCAATTACCAATTAAATTCACAGTATAACACTGACTATTTTCCTCTCCTTTTTGCCTTAAGAAGTTTTCCTGTTACTATTTTTAAATTTCATAACTATGGATGAATTAAGAAATAAAGTAGGAAGACAAGCTAGAATATTATAGCAAAATAAGCAAAGTTGGTATAATGAATTCTTGGTGAGCATATAACTAAAGATATTAAAATGCTAGGACTTGAACCCTAAATCTCTTCTCTGTGGACAAGTGCTTCTGTTTTCAGGGTAACAGTCTCCACTTTCTCTCAAAGGGTGCTATCAGGAAGAAGAGGTATTAGTTCTGACAGTTCTTTGATTCCTACAGAACAAAGGTGGTATATGAATAACTATTATTTAACTACCTAGCATTCCAACTACCAGATTTGTAAAGCTATATAAAATATTGACCCACTGAATTTCTGAATATCTACTAGCATTTCTCTTCACGAATTTCAAAAGGCCTATAATAGTAACACTGAAAATATCCGGATTTGTTTCAATGATAGCTATTGGTTTAACCTAATGCCACAATACAAAAAAAAAAAAGCCAGGGATGGATTTGAACTTTGGGATTAGTAGATGTAAAGTTATATATGGGATGTATAAAAACAAAGTCTTAGTGCATAATTTAGGAAACTTATCCAATATTCTATAATATTAATAATGGAAAAGAATATGAAAAAATATACAAATGCATATACATATAACTATATATATAACTGAATCACTTTATTGTATAGTAGAAATTAACACAGTATTGTAAACTATACTTCAATAAAATAAATTTAAAAAATTAAATTTAAAAAATAATATGATGTATTTTACTCAGATAAACTTAGGAAATAAAAGGAAGTACATATGAAAAAAATTATATACAATTTCTGACAATTAGAGTTTGGGCACATATTTTGAAGATGGTTAACTGTGAGTATCATATTGACACAGGTTAAGTATATCACAGGATACTCTCAAATTGAGATATAATATTTAAAATATTTTATAAATGCTAGAAATTATATTCATTGCACTATTCACTTTATGAAGAAAATGAAAGATTTCAAATTAAGTAAGTATAAGTTATACATCATTTTAAAATTTATTTTAGGTAATTTTTGGGGAAAGCTCTTGAAGGGTGTTATCCAAAACTCTCTCCTTTGGTTTTTAATTCAGAAGTCCCTTAAACCAATGTCTTAACTCCTAATTATTTTAGATTAGTTTCCACTAACTGCCCTCCTAGCTCCAGGCCTTAGTTCTCTAACTCAGTTATGTCATTACTCACTATGTAAAAGAGTTCCCAAAGGTCCAGACCATCATTTCTTCCTTTCTCTTTTTCTGGCAATGGGGATTGAGGTTCCTTACATTTACAACTTCCCAGTAGAGGAGGAGGTGCTTGTCCTGGTTTTAGACTCTCGATGACAGAATCACCGAAGAAATCTCAGAAGGAGGGAATGGTTAAAAGAATCAGATTATATATCTCTCAGGAAAAATCTCATAGTTTATGTGTTCATCCTGATTGCAGGTCAGAAAAATAGTGAGGATCTTAGGAAATACAGAAGTCATGCTTTATCTTTTATTCAGACCCCCAGTTACACTATTACTTCTGTCCATCTTAGCCTGCTTCAGTGAAAGGATCACTCAATACAAATGCACAAAAAGCAATTTATATAACAGCCTTCATACACGTCAGAATAACAAACTAGACAAAAGATAAATACAATTAAGAAAGGTATTATTTATCACCAAGATATCGAATGGATAGGTGGAAACGAAGAATAAACAACTTAATTGATTTCAGGCTGTGTCCTCCTATTTTTAAGTCAGGTATTTTAAGCCAGGTATTAAGTCAGGAGCATATTTATGCTCTAAAGTTTGCTCATTCCTCCCAATAAAGAGAGGTGGGGATTCATGACATGGTACAATACTGATATCAAAAAGAACAGAAACCCAAACAGCCCAGAGACAAAAGAATATGTAACAGTAGATAGTGACAAACATAGGAATTCTAATTTTAAAATACACGAATTATTATATGCAGATGATTAATCCATTAATAAACAGAAATTAACTGTAGGAGCACAAGCTAATTTCACATGCATTAAGTGAACTGGAAGAAGACACAATTCCAAAGAAAAGCCATAAATAGCTTGTACATTGTCATACAATTAAACAGGCATCAAGATTACTAAATGTAGACATATTGAAAAGACAGGCCACACTGGATATGTAAGTCATTGTAAAATGTAATAGTAAGAAGTTAATTCAAGGATTTTCACTAAAATTCAATCAAGTTTAAGGACTTAACAAATATAATCAACATAAGATGATTCACACTGACAAGTTTATTAACACCGACTAGAATAATTTGCATTTTAAGTTCATGTAAAATGCAGATATATCAAGAATAGGATTTTATTTAACAATAATTACTTAGGCATATTATTCATTCCACATGATTCAAAATAATAATTGGCTATTCAATACTTAGAGCTTTATGAGACAGAGAGTTATATAGTTACCCTGTGAATTAACATTGGATTACAGATATCTTGCATTTGTTATGCATTATATTTTCCATAATAATTAAGGGTAAGTTTAAAACAGAAAAAATAAAATTCATCATGACCCTGAAGTTTCACTGATTCAGTGTCTTTCCCCACAAAACCTTCAGTTCCTTCAGATTACACTCCACAACATACACACACTAGACTGAGACCTCCATGGAACAGGCCATCTACTGTGAATCTGAGCAGCAAACCCCGCTCTAAATCCCCTCAGCAGAAGTGTTTATTTTTTTTTCTCATTATAAGGCTACAGAGAGAAGCTGGACTTCTACAGCCAGAGTGGACTCTACAGCCAGACTTTCTGATTCCCAATTCTACCATTTACCTCCTGCACATCCATGTATGAGTTTCTCAGATTCTCTGTGCCTTAATTTTTGTATCAAGCAAGAGGATGAACTGAGATCAAAGAAGTATTTCAAACAATATCTGACATAATGTTACTCTGTTAACTATTACTATTAAATAGTTATAACTATTACAGGACTTACTACAATATATTGCAAGATCTGTTGTCATAAGAATGTCAGCATATTGATACAAACAAACAAATACTCTCCTAAAACTTATGCAAAATACAAATTAAAAATATAAAATTTAAATAATGTGTATCCTCAGGACCTAACCTAGTGGCCAGTACAAAATGACAATCAATACTGTACAAGTAGATGCTTGAATATGTTATCATGGTAACCTAATTGGCATGTACATAAAAATAAGATGACAAAATTGATCCTGTAATTTAGAAGTTAAATATCATTGGCAGGGTAAGAGAAACCCAAGTAAGATGTTAGGCACTGACAGAGGGCATCAGAGGGCAGACAGACTGAAACCACAATCACAGACAACTAGCCAATCTGATCACACAGACCACAGCCTTGTCTGACTCAATGAAACTAAGCAATGCTGTGTGGGGCCACCCAAACAGGAGGGTCATGGAGGAGAGGTCTGAAAGAATGTGGTCCACTGGAGAAGGGAATGGCAAACCACTTCAGTATTCTTGCCTTGAGAACCCCATGAACTGTATGAAAATGGAAAAAGATAGGACACTGAACGATGAACTCCCCATGTCAGTAGGTGCCCAATATGCTACTGGAGATCAGTGGAGAAATAACTCCAGAAAGAATGAAGGGATGGAGCCAAAGCAAGAACAATACCCAGCTGTGGATGGGACTGGGGATAGAAGCAAGGTCCAATGCTGTAAAGAGCAATATTGCATAGGAACCTGGAATGTTAGCTCCATGAATCAAGGTAAATTGGAAGTAGTCAAACAGGAGATGGCAAGAGTGAACATCGACATTCTAGGAATCAGCGAACTAAAATGGACTGGAATGGGTGAATGTAACTCAGATGACCATTATATCTACTACTGTGGGCAGGAATCCCTTAGAAGAAATGGAGTGGCCATCATGGTCAGCAAAAGAGTCTAAAATGCAGTACTTGGATGCAGTCTCAAAGATGATAGAATGATTTCTGTTCGTTTCCAAGGAAAACTATTCAATATCATGGTAATTCAACTCTATGCCCCGACCAGTAACACTGAAGAAGCAGATTGAACACTTTTATGAAGACCTATAAGACCTTCTAGAACTAACACCCAAAAAAGATGTCCTTTTCATTATAGGGGACTGGAATACAAAAGTAGGAAGTAGGAAACACCTGGAGTAACAGGCAAATTTGGCCTTGGAATACAGAATGAAGCAGGGCAAAGGCTAATAGAGTTCTGCCAAGAGAACGCACTGGGCATAGCAAACACCCTCTTCCAACAACACAAGAGAAGACTCTACACATGGACATCACCAGATGGTCAACACCAAAATCAGACTGATTACACTCTTTGCAGCCAAAGATGAAGAAGTTTTATAGAGTCAGCAAAACAAGACCAGGAGCTGACTGTGGCTAAGATCATTAACTCCTTATTGCCAAATTCAGACTTCAATTGAAGAAAGTGGGGAAAACCACTAGACCATTCAGTTATGACCTAAATCAAATCCCTTATGATTATACAATGGAAGTGAGAAATAGATTTAAGGCTCTAGATCTGAGAGACAGAGTGCCTGATGAATTATGGACAAAGGTTCGTGACATTGTACAGGAGACAGGAATCAAGACCATCCCCAAGAGAAAGAAATGCAAAAAGTACAATGGCTGTCTGAGGAGGCCTTACAAATAGTTGTGAAAAGAAGAGAAATGAAAAGCAAAGGAGAAAAGGAAAGATATACCCATTTGCATGCAGAGTTCTAAAGAACAGCAAGGAGAATAAAAAAGTCTTCCTCAGCAATCAATGCAGAGAAATAGAGGTAAACAATAGACTGGGAAAGACTAGAGATCTCTTCAAGAAAATTAGAGATATTAAGGGAACAGTTCATACAAAAATGGGTTCAATAAAGGACAGAAACAGTAGGGACCTAACAAAAGCAGAAGATATTAAGAAGAGGTGGCAAGAATACACAGAACTGTACAAAAAACATCATCATGACCCAGATAATCACGATAGTGTGATCACTTATCTAGAGCCAGACATCCTGGAACGTGAAGTCAAGTGGGTCTTAGGAAGCATCACTATGAACAAAGCTAGTGGAGGTGATGGAATTCCAATTGAGCTATTTCAAATCCTGAAAGATGATGCTGTGAAAGTGCTGCACTCAATATGCCAGCAAATTTGGAAAACTCCGCAGTGGCCACAGGACTGGAAAAGGTCAGTTTTCATTCCACTCCCAAATAAAGGCAGTACCAAAGAATGCTCAGACTACTGCACAATTGCACTCATAACACATGCTAGAAAAGTAATGCTTAAAATTCCTCAAGCCAGGCTTCAGCGATATGTGAACTGTGAACTTCCAGATGTTCAAGCTGGTTTTAGAAAAGGCAGAGGAACCAGAGATCAAATTGCCAACAATCTCTGGATCATCAAAAAAAGTAAGAGAGTTCCAGAAAAACATCTATTTCTGCTTTATTGTCTATGCCATAGCCTTTGACTGTATGGATCACAATAAACTGTGGAAAATTCTTCAACAGATGGGAATACCAGACCACCTGACCTGCCTCTTGAGAAACCTTCCTGTCAGGAAGCAACAGTTAGAACTGGACATGGAACAACAGACTGGTTCCAAATAGGAAAAGGAGTACGTCAAGGCTGTATATTGTCACCCTCCTTATTGAACTTATATGCAGAGTATATCATGAGAAACGCTGGACTGGAGGAGGCAGAGGCTGGAGTCAAGATTGCTGGGAGAAATATCAATAACCTCAGATATGCAGATGACACCACCCTTATGGCAGAAAGTGAAGATGAACTGAAGAGCCTCTGATGAAGGTGAAAGAAGAGAGTGAAAAAGTTGACTTAAAGCTCAACATTCAGAAAACGAAGATCATGGCATCCGGTCCCATTACTTCATGGCAAATAGATGGGGAAAGAGTGGAAACAGTGTCAGACTTTATTTTTCTGGGCTCCAAAATCACTGCAGCCATGATATTAAAAGATGCTTACTCTTTGGAAGGAAAGTTTTAACCAACTTAGATAGCATATTGAAAAGCAGAGACATTACTGGGTCAACAAAGGTCCATCGAGTCAAGGCTATCGTTTTTCCATTGGTCATGTATGGATGTGAGAGTTGGACTATAAAGAAAGCTGAGCACCAAAGAATTGATGCTTTTGAATGTGGTGTTGGAGAAGACTCTTGAGAGTCCCTTGGACTGCAAGGAGATCCAATCAGTCCATCCTAAAGGAAATCAGTCCTGAATATTCATTGGAAGGACTGATACTGAAGCTGAAACTCCAATACTTTGGCCACCTGATGCAAAGAGCTGACTCATTTGAAAAGACCCTGATCTTGGCAAAGATTGAGGGCAGGAGGAGAAGGGGATGACAGAGGATGAGATGATTGCATAGTATCACCGACTCAATGGACATGGGGTTGCATGAACTCCAGGTGTTGATGATGGACATGGAGGCCTGGAGTGCTGCAGTTGATGGGGTCGCAAAGAGTCGGACATGAACTGAACTGAACTGATACTTTGCATACATAATTGTGACTTGTAGAATTCATAGTCTCTTTAAATATTTTAAATAATTATTTCTATAATATTTCAAAAACATCAAATGAAGCTCTTATAATTATACTTTCACATTTTGTTTCAAATTTTTTAATATCACTAAATGTAATTAAGGCAGATTTATATAACTATATGTTTGAATGAATAGGCCTGTTTTTGTGTGTATGCATATGGGGAGGTAAGAGGGAAAAGTTAATTATGAGAGAAAAAGTGTTTTCTTTTAAATTTAGATTGATGGGTAATTCTGAAACAGTTGAGTGTTCAGGCTTAGTGAAGTCTCTAGTTCAGCTTTTTAAATTTAATTGTCCATGCTTTAAAATTCATTCTTTTTCATGACAATGACAACAGAAGAGAACTTTTACCCTTCTAATTTTTTTTTATTGCTACATTCAGATACCCTTTTCTCCTCATAACTCAACTATTCTAAGAATGACAAGTTGATTTTGGTAGTTTTCACTAATGTTCAAGAATATTTAGAAAACTATTTAGATAATATACCTAAAATGAATCTATGGTAAAATTATAAATTTCTTGTTAACTCAAATTGAATATGCCCTGACTTAGACCCCAAATCATTCTACATATCCATGGGTTACAAAACTGGTTTTATTCTAAATTCTTTAGTTAAAGATGTCCAGGTGCTGGAAATAGGAAAGTATACACAAGTGTCCATTTAAAGGGAAGGAAAAAGCGAAATGATTATTTATGCAAAATGAAGGCAAAGGCCAACCAAAGGCAGAAATCTTAAGTCCCATCCACCCTAAATGCATTTTTGTTACAAACTTACTTTTGTGTTTCAAAAAGTAAGAGTTTCAGAACAAGTGTCCTCAGAAAGCTCTATAGCCACTCAGCAACAAGCACACCTAGCAGGTTTTGGTTTCCAAGTATCATTGTTAACTAAAAGCAACCTTTCCCCAAAGCATCCAGAACATGTCTGGAACAGCTACCTGAGAGAGAACATAAGAAAGATTGCAGAAAATGATGGGAACATGGCAAAAAGGAGTAGGTAGTCAAATTGAAAAATTTTGATTACTAAAATAAACAATGGCATTAATGGAAAAAAATGGACTGCACTTTGAAAATTATTCACAATTTAACATATATATTTTCAAAAGGGAGGAAATGAAAGTCAATTTTTACAGCAGAATACCATCTACTTATGGAG
This sequence comes from Bos grunniens, assembly GCF_055505025.1. Taxonomy (NCBI): domain Eukaryota; kingdom Metazoa; phylum Chordata; class Mammalia; order Artiodactyla; family Bovidae; genus Bos; species Bos grunniens. The sequence continues at coordinate 32,777,863 of NC_141172.1, read as the reverse complement.
AAGGCAATGGCACCCGACTCCAGTACTCTTGCCTGGAAAATTCCATGGATGGAGGAGCCTGGTGGGCTGCAGTCCATGGGGTCTCTAAGAGTCGGACACGAGTGAGCGACTTTACTTTCACTTTTCACTTTCCTGCATTGGAGAAGGAAATGGCAACCCACTCCACTATTCTTGCCTGGAGAATCCCAGGGAGGGGGCAGCCTGGTGGGCTGCTATCTATGGGGTCGCACAGAGTCGGACACGACTGAAGTGGCTTAGCAGTAGCAGTAGCAGTACCATTTACTTAAATGAAGGAGAGCTAGAAAACTGCCTTAATTCTACAGTCAACAATCATCAATGTAAGCTAAAACCGTGGGGTAAAATATTGATGAAAAATAACGTATTTACAAACCCTTTAAGCATCTACAACAGATTACAAGTAATTTTGCCATAATGGGATATATGTTTCCCCAAATCATCATGCTCTGCAAAATTGCACAATAAAGACCACAGGGCTTACATGAAAGGATACACTCCTCATTTGTTGTTGTTTAGTTGCTAAGTTTTGCGACGCTATGGACTGTAGCCCTCCAGGTTCCTCTGTCCATGGAATTTCATACTGGAGTGGGCTGCTGTTTCCTCTGCGAGGGATCTATCCAACCCAGTGATCAAACTCAGTTCTTCTGCTTAGCAGGTAGATTTTTCACCACTGAGCCACCAGGGAAGCCCAAATTTATCAGTAATGACATATTAAGAAAAGATAGAACCCTCATAAAAATGAGAGTATATTAAGTGGTTAAGAAATACACAATACAACAATAAACACGACACTTAACCTTGAAAAAGTTTCAAAATTGGCTTGCAGTTTACGTGTTTAGTGAGTTGTAGTGTATGAGTTATTGTGAAGTGATTAAAGAAAGGTTATCTGAGATTGGGTAGGAAATTGTAACATCAAATATGGATGAGTTTGCCTCACAACCCACGTAACTAACTGAGGTAAGGGCAGATGGCTGAGGTGTGTGCATGTGTGAGTTTTGCATATTCCTTCATGGCTTGGTTCAACTGGATGCAGTTTTCTGTGTTCACCTGATGTTTCCCCCAGGGCAAAATCACACATAAAGAAGCATGTAATTGTTATGTTCCATTCATTTCCTGATGTATCAATCACATTAGAACACATTTACATTTTCAAAAGAAGTGTTACAGCAGAACTAACTGTACTCATTAATTGGTAAGTGGAAAATTGAATTTTACAGTGCAGAAATTTGACAGATGCCACCTTAACCAAATGATCAGAGGTCACATCACTAATAATGGAACAAATTGCATTACATGCCATTAATTTGCAGAATAGTTGATCTTAAAAAAAAAAAAAAAAGGCTTCACCAATGGTTCAGCGGTAAAGAATTCTCTGTGATGCTAGAAACACAGGAGACACAAGTTCAATCCCTAGGTCTGGAAGATTCTCTGAAAGAGGAAATAGCAACCTGAAAAATGCCAATACAGAGAAGCTTGGCAGGTTACAATCCAAAGGGTGGCAAGGAATCAGACATGACTGAGCACACACACTAAGTCTTAAAAATGTTCCCACGAGGACCACATGAACATTTGTGCACCTTACATAAGACCTCCGTTGAAATCCACTGGGGTGATGTAAAATCCCTTTGTATAAAGACTACTACGTATTTCTTTAGTAACCTTGTATCAGAAAAACACCTTTCCTAAATAGCACATTTTATTTCTTCAGACAATTAGAGCCATTTAATACCATTTAATTATATATATATATATATGTTTTGCTTTGTGAGGACTCAGACCAAAGTGCAGTACTTCATAACTATAAATCTCCCAGGCACTAGTGTTCATTTATTTACCTGCTTCTGCAGATTTATGATTCTTCATGTATATTTTCAGAAATCCACCTACCCATCCAAGCATCATTCATTTACTTAGCAATTCATTAGGTGCTGTCATTAAAAATATATTCATATTGTATCCTCTGTAATGAGAAAAGCCTTTTAGGGAAGAATTCATAATTATGGAAAAGGTATATACATGACTATCTCACTGGGTCTCAAATTGCTGATTTAGTTCCATTTCATTTAATCAGTCTATTTTGATGGGTAGAGTATTCTTTTTCCTTTAACCAGTAATACAGTAAAGATTAAGCTTTGCGTGAAGTTCATATTACATAGCCATAAATAATATTGCATGCATTAGAAAATGATGTACATTAACCCCTCCAGCTGACTTATCATGCATGCAATTTTAGAAGTATCAGGGAATTAAGAACTTTTTCCTAGAATCAATAGGCTTGTGTGAATGTAATACTAAATAAAAATATCTCCATTATTATATGTGTTTTAAAGTCACATTTCATATATAATATCTGAATGCTAGTTTTCTCTCATCTTAAAAACACTTTGGTAAGCATTTCAGAATGCATACAACGTAATTTCATGTCCCCCCCGCCCATAGGAAATCTTTTTAAATTAAAACTGTTCAATTATAAGTTGTTTGTACTCATATTTTTTCAAAGTGGGCATTTTATTTTGATATTAAATATGAAATAAATTTGTCCTTACTTCAAAATAGTAAGTAAAATGTATTTTTTGTTCAAAAACAATTTCATTGAAAAGTTTAAAATCTCAGGAACTCTTCTACAGCACATTTTATTAAAGTAAACCCTTTCTGTCATCATCAAATTGTTCAAGGCTTATGTCAGCTCTGTATTGTGATGAGATGCAAAGAAGGCAATACTCTTTCCATACTGAGGTACATCTTTTAAACTTCAATATCAGAGTTCCAAAAAGATGTCAGAATCATACCATGGAACCATCCTCCAGAGTTTGAGACTTAAAAATAAAGCAAATTTGACTTTTATTAGGAAAATCCCTCTTCATTTCAAATTAACATGCAATGGTTTTTCTCTGGAAGAAAACTGATTACTTCTACTCAGTATTAATTTTCTTTTACTTGAATATAATTCTGTGTGATCAATTTTAGTTTTTGCTTAAAGTTGTGGTTTTGTTTTTGAACCTGCTGATTCATAGAACAAGTCTGAAGACAAAAATAAGCTTTAAATATGAGCATTCTGGTAGATTTTTATAGTCCATAAATGTAAATATGCGGTTAAGATTGTTCAGAGGCATTTAAATATGAATTTCACCAGTGGAAACACAAAACCTTAACACAACAGGACAAAACTTCCGTTTAACGGAACCTTGCTCAGTAGATACACACAATTTACACCCTTCAAAGTCTCCAAGGCAAGTGCTACCCTCTATTAAGAAGAAGAAAAAAGGTAGATTATTTTTAATTTGTTATTAATCATCTGTATTTTATATTCAATTTTTAAGAGGCAACATTTCATTTAATTAGTTCTCTCATTATAAATATTTTCCAGAGTGATTCAGTTGACACAATTTTTCTGACACTGCATGTGCAGATGGCAGAAAACCATGTCTGGTCTCAAAGGAACTATTTGACCACTACAGTAAAAGAGCAATAAACAAAATAACAACATTGCAGCCCACTTCAGTTTATATAGGCAGTCAGCCTTTTATCGCTGTAAAACCTTGAAATGGATGTATGAGCTTTGCTGCAATAAACAAAGAGTTGTTTACAGCTTAGGGATGGCAGGTACCAACACTGGACTGGAGCTTCAGCAGCCTGAATGTCAGGAGTTGACTAATGTGAAGAAACATATTGTGGCTTGTTTTATGGAGAATATGTTTTATAAACCTCAAGGGACCATTTATCACAAATTCATCCACTCTGCAGCAGATTGCTGCTTTAATGCTGAATGCCGGATTTCAGTCAGGTATTCAAGTGGAAAAAAAAAAAAAGAGGAAAAATTCAAATGCTATAATACTTTGTATCTGTTTGCTTTATCTTGATGATTCTCAAAATTTTTTTTCGTAAGAAATCCATTTTAACTACTTAGATTCTCTCCCTTAAACAAACTAAATATTTAATGACTTGGGGCTAATTCATTAGAAAATTTACATCTACTTACTGTTGTGAGCTATTTCAATGCCATTTATTTGCGATCTGGTGAACTAGCTGTATGTCAACATCGTCAAAAAAGACAAAGTATCTCAAGGATATGCTTTCCTAATAGGTACACAAAAATGCACCTTATTATTTTTTTACAAAATGAAATGATCAAATGACCACAGGAAGGATTTTTATGGTCTTGTTTTCCAAAAAAGCCAATAACTATAGATATAGGGATATTTTATAGGGATATTATGGGTGGTAACCATTAAATAAAAATAATATACTTGACTTTCTTCATTACATATAAAACCTCAATGTAAGTGAAAACAGCAGCTGTTCTCAGCCTTAAGGAACTATGCAGTGCAAGATGAAAATTGATATCCACAATAATGCCAGCAACTCTCCATGTTGCAGGGGAATCTAAGCATTTGGTATAATCTGTCCCAAGATACCCTTTTACCCTTTTATGGCCTGTATTGTCACACAGTGAAAAAGCTGACATTAAGTTTCACACAGGTGAGTTTTTCTTAGTACTCAAACAGTTGGATTTTGGCTTCAGAAATTCAAATACAAGGTGTTTTTTTGTTGTTGTTGTTTTGTTTTTGTGAGGTTTTTTGGCAGGGAACAAGGGTAATAGTGTTGAGAACATAAAAGTTTATCAAACAGTGGATAGGAATTCTCCTGCAACTGAATCATTTAGTACATAGGCTGTGATAGTAAAGTCTATATTCCTGGGCCAAACTGTAATTTATACAATCACAATTCTCCAGGGTTGGGTCCAGGGAATATGTCTGTTCAGCAAATCCCTCCTGTTACTCTTATACAGTAGAATCACTGAAGCAATGAGAAAAGATAGTGCATAAATATAAGTGTCACCTCATCTCTTATACAGATAATGAACCTTTAAAAAGTCAGAGCATGCAAAGAAATTCTTCTGCAAGTCCAAAGAACTTAATTGGTTTCTTCCACTTCCTGCCTTTTCCTTTTCCTTTTCGTCCTTTTAGAATTTCTTACGTTCTATAACTAATGAATTAACTTTTTATTTTCATGTGCATGCTTAATAACAATAATTTTATATAAACTTCCCTATTCTGCTAGCATTCAGATCCACTCACTTAAAGAGCATCCAACACAGGCAATACAAGTGGAACTAGAAAATGTGATCAGTGTGTTTTCTGGTCACATTTTGTTGGAGCTGCTCAGTTCCAATGTAAAGAATGTACACTCCACACTGGGTAAACCGTCTTTTTCTGCATAAAGCAGAATGCAATGCTTGCATAAATATGGGCCCAGGGTACGCTGCAGAGAACATGTAAGTGAAAAGTCAGCTGTCTAATTAGATGCAGACTTAATACCTTAGAACCGCTCTTCTTTTATCTGAGGTTTGACTGTCACCATCCAAACATGCCCTATTTCATGATTCAACCAATCTTGTTTAAATCTATTGATAATTAGTAAGTGACAACACTTTATTTCCTGCTATAAGAGTTTCACCTAAAGCAGCAACTGATGGTAAATCAGTGAAGTATTTCAAATGAAGGCTTCAAAGCTTCCTTTCCTTTTGAACTACATTAAACTATGTCATAATTGAGTTGGGCATTTTTATTCCAGCCCTGGAATAACCTTCTGTAAAATGGACAGCATCAGCATCTTTTCAGAGAGAAAGAACTCTAAAAAGGATAAGAAGACTATTGTCACCAAATAAAGATACATGGAAAAATCTATCAGATTATAATTACAAAGTTAGGTCATGTGGTTTAAACAACACATTTGTATGTGAAAGATACGCTTCTAAGATCTAGTGATTAAACAGTTTATTCTAGTGCTGACATGATATCTCTTACAATTCAGCCTTCATACACAGATTTTCTATGTCAGTTCTGATTCCAAATTTTGTTAAGGATCTCAACACCACATTCTGTTCCCTATTTTTGTTCTGAACTTGTTTTTGCTGCTATAATTCATGCTGTTGTATTTATTTTTATAATATGACATCAAGTATGTAAATCATAATTGGCTAGAAAATGGATAGCTATATAAAAATTTGGGCATGAATCTAAGCTAACAATTGTCAAAAATGAAACACCTATAATTTTTAGTCTCTACAACTCTTTTTCCACCAGTTTTTATTTCTTGGGCTGCTAACTAGTCTGTTCTTTCTCCTACCCATTAATCTTTTATGCTTTTCTCCTCATCTTTTCCCTCCAAACAGTTAATGTACCTCTGCGCTCTCCTTCAGTAAGTCTATATTATCTGCATTTATATTTCCATTATAATATTCTTCTGCTTTATTGACTACGCCAAAGCCTTTGACTATGTGGATCACAATAAACTGTGGAAAATTCTGAAAGAGACGGGAATACCAGACCACCTGACCTGCCTCTTAAGAAACCTATATGCAGGTAAGGAAGCAACAGTTAGAACTGGACATGGAACAACAGACTGGTTCCAAATAGGAAAGGAGTACATCAAGGCTGTATAATGTCACCCTGCTTATTGAAATTATATGCAGAGTACATCATGAGAAACACTGGGCTGGAAGAAGCACAAGCTAGAATCAAGATTTCTGGGAGAAATATCAATAACCTCAGATATGCAGATGACACCACCCTTATGGAAGAAAGTGAAGAAGATCTACAGAGCCTCTTGATGGAAGTGAAAGAGGAGAGTGAAAAAGTTGGCTTAAAGCTCAACATTCAGAAAATGGAGATCATGGCATCTGGTCCCATCACTTCATGGGAAATAGATGGGGAAACAGTGGAAAACAGTGGAAACAGTGCAGACTTTATTTTGGGGGGCTCCAAAATCACTGCAGATGGTGATTGAAGCCATGAAATTAAAAGGCACTTACTCCTTGGAAGGAAAGTTATGACCAACCTGCTTTTGTCTATTCAAAAGCAGAGACATTACTTTGCCAACAAAGGTTCGTCTAGTCAAGGTTATGATTTTTCCAGTAGTCATGTATGGATGTGAGAGTTGGACTGTGAAGAAGGCTGAGCACCGAAGAATTGATGCTTTTGAACTGTGGTGTTGGAGAAGACTCTTGGAAGACTCTGGAGAGTCCCTTGGACTGCAAGGAGATCCAAACAGTCCATTCTAAAGGAGATCAGTCCTGGGATTTCTTTGGAAGGAATGATGCTAAAGCTGAAACTCCAGTACTTTGGCCACCTCATGTGAAGATTTGACTGATTGGAAAAGACTCTGATGCTGGGAGGGATTGGGGGCAGGAGGAGAAGGGGACGACAGTGGATGAGATGGCTGGATGGCATCACTGACTCGATGGACGTGAGTCTGAGTGAACTCCGGGAGTTGGTGATGGACAGGGAGGCCCAGCGTGCTGCGATTCATGGAGTCACAACGAGTCAGACACGACTGAGTGACTGAACTGAACTGAAAATCTTTTTATGACCTAGAAATTTCCTTTTAACTAGATCCTATACATTTAAACCAAAACAAGCATTTCATGTTCTTCAGTATTCCTCTATGCAGATATTCTTGTGTGAAGCAATGTGGTCATCACAAGAGGTAGCCAGACCAGCATACCTGGTCTGGAAATATTTTAAAAAATATGAATTCTCAGGCTCCAAGCCAGACCTATGTGCATGCTAAATTGTCTCAGCCGTGTTTGATTCTTTGTGAACCTATGGACTGTACCCTGCCAGGCTCCCCTCTCCATGGGGTGAATACTAAAGTAGGTTGCCATGCCCTCCTCCAAGGGACCCAGGGATGGAATCAGCATCTCTTATATCTTTACCACTAGCGCCACCTGGGAAGATCTACTGAATCAGAAAATATGATTTCTGAATCAACCTACAAGATGTTTTAACAAGCTTTTGAGTTTAAAATTGGAGATACTCTCGTATAGTATATAAAAATGTCTTTGAAGTCAGACAGATCTGATTTTGAGTTCAACTTACTTGTATGATCTTAAACAAGTTGTTTAACTTAGAATAGGTCCAGCTTGAATCATAATGCCCAACATTAACCAGTCACTGTGGCCAGATAAATGGAGTGACATGATTGGCCTAACCTTGATCATAAGCCTACCATAGTGGATACAGAGGTGGGGAAGTCCCATTAGACTACAAGGAATAGGAGAGGGGTGGTTTCCTTAAAGAGAGGAACCTGGGGGACAAATCTGTTTTGTTCATCTCATGTGATGCTCTTCCTTTCTTTCCACTCTCCCTTTCTTCTAAGTTCAGTTCAGTTCAGTCTCTTAGCCACATCTGACTCTTTGTGACCCCATGGACTGCAGCCTGCCAGGCTTCCCTGTCTGTCACCAACTCCCGGAGCTTGCTCAAACTCATGTCCATTGAGTCAGTGATGCCATCCAACCATCTCATCCTCTGTCGTCCACCTCTCCTCCTGTCTTCAAAATACCCCCACATCAGGGTCTTTTCCAATGAGTCAGTTCTTCACATCAGATGGCCAAAGTATTGGAGCTTCTAAGTATCGTCTAAGTATCTGTGATCACTTACTTTCTTCTGCTGCTGCTGCTGCTAAGTCGCTTCAGTCATGCCCGACTCTGTGCGACCCCATAGACGGCAGCTCACCAGGCTCCCCCATTCCTGGGATTCTCCAGGCAAGAACACTGGAGTGGGTTGCCATTTCCTTCTCCAATGCATGAAAGTGAAAAGTGAAAGTGAAGTTGCTCAGTCATGTCAGACTCTTAGCAACCTCATGGACTGCAGCCTACCAGGCTCCTCTGTCCATGGGATTTTCCAGGCAAGAGTACTGGAGTGGGGTGCCATTGCCTTCTCTGTACTTTATTCTAGATCTTATCAAAAACAATTACATTCAGGGAGTGTTCCTTGGTCAATCCACCGCCCCCCTCTGAACACAGTCTTACTACTTTTGAAAATAACATGGCTTATACAAATCCTTTGTGATTATTCCCATGCAAGTTTCCCTATATTACTGGTTTCTTGACTACATTATAGATTCTTCTAGACAGTAAATTTCCCCTTTAATTCTTTCCTATGTTTTGCAAAGTGCTTCATATATGGGATTATTAATAAATATACCTCTGTTATTAATCTTGTTCATTATTTAGATTCTAAGCTTAGTCACATAAAAGATTTGAGATATGATTTTGTCTTTAAATGTTTAATATATTTTAATTCTGTCTTGAGGATATGGATCTTATAACATGAATAATATTTTGAATCGTTATGTACATTCCAACAGACTATATTGAGTGGGCTCCCTCTACTTCATTTTCTTAGAAATGTAGGCTTATACAAAGTTTTCAATAAAGTCACATTGAATATAATGACTGATTTTTTTAAATTTGAAAAACAAGACTTGTGTAAATTTAGAGAGACATAAATTTATACTTGACTCTATAGGTTGAAATAAACCATTAAAGGCTTTAGAGGAAGATACTGACACAATCAGACTGTGATTTAGAATAGAAAGAGGAAGTCATGCAAATCCCATTGAGGACATTCCTAAAAGATCCCCAACAGTTGCATATTTCTTGACAAGTAAAATATTATTTCCCTTATTTTTAGTCACTATAATTCTAGTATAAATATAGAAGAAAATAGTAAAATTTCATAAAAGATGTATATTTTCTATGTAAGCTACATAAAATAAGAAACAATTGTATAACTGTTTTTAAATTATGAAACATTTTTAAATTTATGTTTTATTGAGGCAACATTGGTTTATAATATTATACACATTTAATGTGTACTTATATTTCAATTTCTGAAATTTCTGTGCTCACCATCACAAAGTTACTTTCCATCCATCACCATATAGCTGATCCTTTTTACCATTTTATCCTTCCCCCATCCCCAACACCCTTCCTCTCTGGTGACCTACACTCTATTCTCTGTATTTGATCTGCTAATTTATTCTGCTTTCTGTTTATGGATTAGGGGAAAAAAAGCACAAAACATTTGACAGAAAACAACAAAATTCTGTAAAGCAATTATCATTCAATTAAAAATAAATAAATTTTTAAAAAACACAAAACAAAAACATAACTGTTTTTAAAGACTGAGCTTGAAATATGATAAAGTTATAACATGAGTCCAAATCTTGACTCTTCCTTTCCCTGGCTTGCTAATACTCTCTGGATATTAAAGTGCTCATCTGTTGGCACTAGCGGTGAAGAATCCGCCTACCGATGCAGGAGACATAAGAGATGAAAGTTTGATCCCTGAGTTGGGAAGATCCCCTGGAAAAGGAAATGGCAATCCACTCCAATATTCTTACCTGGGAAATCCCATGGGCAGAGCTTGGCACCTACACCCACACCCACACACAAAGGGAGGGGGCCACCACATCGGGTCATTTTGGGGGGAAAATATGACCTATTACTCCTAGAGTGCTTAGCACTGTACTTGGCACCTAAGTACTCAAAATAAATACATAAATAAATCAACTATTACCATCTTCATTCTCATCATTTACATTTCTTTACCCAGCACACTCACTCAGGAGACTACACTCAGTTATACAGTCATTTCCTGGGGCACCTGGCTGTGTCTGCAGGACATTCTCCAGACAATCAGGCTTTGGTGTTGGCCGTTCCACAGATCAAAAATGCCATTTTCTTCAACATTAATGTGATTATTCCTGAGAAATAGAAACTTTGCTTTCTAATCATCCCAAACTTGTACCTCTTTTACAGGTGGGATTAGGGACAATCTTTTCAAGGGAAAACATCACTTGCACTTATCATTACTGTTCATCATTATAATAGAATTAGATCTACATTTCATATTTGATATGATAGCTTGCAAATCCTATTACTTGTTTCCCTTTTGTCTCACAAATGAGCAAGCTGATAAGGAAACCCAGGTACTTTCTCCTTAGGTGCCAGCTTGAAGTTAGAACTGTGCAAACACCCAGGCCTGTATGCATACAGTCCCAATTTTCTTAGGCCTACATGTTAACCATCACAAAATTCAATGACAGTCACCCATCCTTGTTCCTGCTCAAGCCATTTCCCAACCTGCTTGAGAACCTGCTCTGCTTTCCAAGAAAGTCTCAATGTTTTCATCACTTCTGGATATATGTGTGGCATCATTAGTCTTGATATTCAACCATATTTGGATGAAGAGTTTATCTCACTTCTGTGCGGTATCCACACCAATGGTAGTTGTGACTGTATGCCAATTAAACAATGATTTACTTTTCTCCCTCTCTGAAACTCTTATTCATGTTCAGACAAATTAATTCAGCAGAGTGTAGCAAACTAGGAAAAATATATATTGTTCTTTTAAATTGTGTTCAATGTGAAAATCACTGTTTCTGGATCATCACTCCCAAGGTTTGAATGTGCCTGCAAAGAACACCTATCATCCTTCTGAATATTGTGGGAAGGAGAGTAGGAATGTGATTATATTTTTTATTCCTTCTCTATGGATACTTTAACTTCAAGTTTCAGAATTTTTATTCACATTCTGCACATATTCATTTTTACTTGATTCTTTTCATCCACTATCAACTATTCATTTTATATTTTTTTCCTGATTAACCATTTACAAGGGACTTATATTTTAAGGGCTTAATATTTTAAGTCTCATAAATAGCCATATGAAATATTATCTTGGTCGAAACCTTCTGTGACTGGTCCTAAACTCTTTAATAATATATATATATATACACACACACACACACACACATATATATATGTATATATATTTACCTTCAGAGGTATTTATGGATAAATTTGAGTGGCTTTGTCCTAAATACATCCAATGCTTTTAACTAATGAATTCTCAACTGATTCAAACTTATTTATTCTTTTGATGCAGAAGGAAAAATATCACTGTTATTCAAGGAAAACTAAAAGAGAAAGAAATTGGGAAATTTATATTCATCTCCAGAGTAGATGGGGTTTTTGTGTGAGGACAGTCCTTCTTTTCTTGGCGCCTCTGTGGGGTGTTGCAGGGCATGGAGGCAAAGGACTAACCTTGAGTATAAGCAGGTTCCTATCCACAACCTCTACCTACTGGAAAATTGCCATGAAGCAAGAAATAGAGTCTTAATCTACTAGCATTATAGCAAAAACTAAAATAAAATACAAGTGACCCCTAAAAGCTAGAATTTGTAAGATGTTCCAGAGACACTTGTGAAGCTGTCATATTTCCCTGCTAAAAGTAAAATTTCTGTAATTTTTTTAAAGTATACAATTCTCAAGGCTGAGGTTGAGATTTGGCTTTGTTTACAAGCAATATGAAGTGGTGTGTAGACTCAAACTAGAACTTAATGGATGTTTTTCACATCACAAAACCACCATGTAGTTTAGCACAATTTAAAATGACTGATAGGATCCACTTAGCAGAGGCCAGGGAAAGAAATACCAGGGGTGTTGTAGGTCAGCAGACTGGCAGAGGAGTATGGGGAAGCTTGCCTGGCTCTAGCTCCCGCAGTCACTCGCTCATATTCATAAGAAATAAAATTGAACCAAGTAAAAAAAAAAAAAGGAAACCATTAAAAATTAATGTGTAGTACACACTGACCAAAGATGGAAGACAGGCTAGTTTTCCATATTCTTTACTTTTATGATTATGTAATGAAGTGATGTCTGAGTTTTTGCGACACATGACGGTAGTCTACCACACTCCTCCGTCCATGGGATTTTCCAGCCAAGAGTACTGGAGTTGGTTTGCCATTTCCTTCTCCAGAGGATCTTCCCGACCCAGGGATCAAACCTGGGTCTCCTGCATTGTAGGCAGATGCTTTATCATCTAAGCCACCAGGGAAGTCCATGAAATAGGACATGTCATGAAATAGGACTTAATTATACCGACTTATTCCCCAACACCCTATGATCTAATTTTATTGGTATGGTTTATGCATGAAATAGGACCTAATTATTCTTATTCCCAAAGTTATTGCCATATAAGAATTGAGAAATGTACTTATTATTTAAATGCTGATATGAGAAGAGAATCGTATCATTCTAAGCTGTCTACTGGTTGATGTTAAGAAAGAACAGAAAAATGTCAGTTCCTAACATTTCCACAAAAAAGCTTATCCAACTGATATTTTTTTTAAATATTAGCAATATTCAGTACTGTATGATCACAAGGTATTTTCATGTATATTATCTCACATGATCTTCAAAATATTGTTGTTGTTCAACTTCTAAGTCCTGTATGACTCTTTGCAATCCCTTGGACTACAGCATGCCAGGCTCCTCTGTTCTCTACTGTCTCCTGGAGTTTGCTCAGACTCATTTCATCCAGTGGGTGATGCTATCAAATTATCTTATCCTCTGCAGCCCCTTTCACCTTTTGTCTTCAACCTTTCCCTGGGTTGGCTATTTCCATCAGGTGACCAAAGTATTGAAGCTTCAGCTTAGCATCCAGTCCTTCCAATGAATATTCAGGGTTCATTTCCTATAGGACTGACCACTTTGATTATTGTACTGTCCAAGGGAATCTCAAAGAGTCTTCTCCAGCACCACAATTTGGAAGCATCAATTCTTCAGCACTCAGCCTTCTTTATGGTCCAACTCTCAAATCCATACATGACTACTGGAAAAATGATAGCTATGACTACATGGATCTTTGTAAGCGAAGTGGTGTCTCTGCTTCTTAACATACTATCTAGGTTTGTCATACCTTTTTCTCCAAGGAGCAAGCATATTTTAATTTTACAGCTACAGTCACCATCTACAGTGATTTTGAGTCCAAGAAAATAAAATCTATTACTGCTTCCACTTTTTCCCCTTCTATTAATATTTGCCATGAAATGATGGGACTGGATGCCATGATCTTAGTTTTTTTTTTTTTTTTAATGTTGAGTTTCAAGTCAGCTGTTTCACTATTTTTCACTCTCATCAATAGGCTCTTTAGTTCCTCTACACTTTTGTCATTAGCGTTCTATCATCTTCATATCTGAGGTTGTTGCTATTTCTCCTAGCAATCTTGATTCCAGCTTGTGATTCATTCAGCCTGGCATTCCATATGATGTACTCTGGATATAAGTTAATCAAATAGGGTGACAATATACAGCCTTATCCTACTCCTTTCCCAATTTGGAACCAGTCTGTTGTTCCATGTCCAGTTCTGACTGTTGTTTCTTGACCTGCATACAGGTTTCACAGGAGACATGTAAGGTGGTCTGGTTCTCCCATCTCTTTAACAACTTTCTAGTTTGTTGCAATCCCACACAGTCAAAGGCTTTAGCATAGTCAATGGAGCAGAAGTAGATATCCTTTTTTTCCTGAAATTCCTTTGCTTTTCCCATGATACAAAGAATGTTGTCAGTTTGATCTCTGGCTCTTCTGCCCTTTTGAAACCCATGTTGTACAAATGGAAGCTCTCGATTCACATACTACTAAAGCCTAACCTTGAAGGATTTTGAGTATAACCATGCTAGCATACGGAATGAATATAACTGTATACTGGAACATTCTTTGGCATTGCCCTTCTTTGGGACTGGAAGGAAAACTGACCGTTTCCAGTCCTGTGACCGCTGTTGAGTTTTCCAAATTTGCTGACATACCGAGTGCAGCATTTTTAATCATCTTTTAGTAAAATCCTAAAATAGCTCAGCTGTAGTTTTGTCGCATCACTAATTTAATTTGAATAAATTCTTCCTAAGGTCCACTTGATTTCACACTCCAGGTGAGTGACCACACCAGTGTGATTATCCAGATCATTTAGACCTTTAAAGTACAATTCTTCTGTGTATCCTTGCCACCTCTTCTTAATCTCTTCTGTTTCTGTTAGGTCTTTACCATTTCTATCCCTTATCATGCCCATCTCTGCATGAGCTGTTCCCTTGATATCTCTAATTTTCTTGAAGAGATCTTTAGTCTTTCCCATTCTATTGTTTTATTGTTTTCCTCTATTTCTTTGCATTGTTCATTTTCTTTCTTTGCTATTTTCTGGAACACTGCATTCAGTTGGGTTAACTTTCCCTTTCTCCTTTGCCTTTCTCTTCTCTTCTTTCCTCAGCTATTTTTAAAGCCTCCTCAGACATCTACTTTGCGTTCTTGCACTTACTTTTCTTGGGGGTGATTTTGGTCACCACTTCCTGAACAATATTACAAACCTCTGCCCATAGTTCTTCAGGCACTCTGTCTACCAGATCTAATTCTTTAAATCTACTCATCACCTCCACTGTATAATCATAAGGGATTTGATTTGTGTCAAACCTGAATGGTTTAATGGTTTCCCCTACTTTCTTCAAGCTAAGCCTGAATTTTACAAGAAAGAGCTCATGGTCTAAGCCACAGTCAGCTCCAGGCCTTGTTTTTGTCGACTGTATAGAGCTTCTCCATATTTGACTGAAAAGGACATAATCAATCTGATATCAGTATTGACCATCTGGTGATGTCTATGTGTAAATTTGTCCCTACATTTGTCATAAGAGGGTGCTTGTTATGTCCAGTGTGTTTTCTTGATAACACTCTGTTAGCTTTATTCTGCTTCATTTTGTACTCCAAGGCCAAACTTGCCTGTTATTCCCAGTATCTCTTGTCTTTCTACTTTTACATTCCAATCCCCTATGACGAAAAGGATACCTTTTTCCCACTGTTAGTTCTAGAAGGTTTTGTAGGTCTTCATAGCACCAGTCTATTTCAGCTTCTTTGGCATCAGTGGTTGGGAGCATAGACCTGGATTATAGTGATGTTGAATGATTTGCCTTGGAAACAAACAGAAATCACTCTGCCATTTTTGAGACTGCACCCAAGTACTGCATTTCGGATTCTTCTGTTGACTCCATTTCTACTAAGTGATTCTTGCCCACAGGAAGAATCACAGGACTGCATGTGTCAAATTCTAAAAGCAAATAAATTTTAAATAAATAGCTTTTGATTGTTAAAGTATGAAAATCATAAGTCTATTGATTTTTCCCTAATCCTTATTACTTTATATATTTTGACACACACACACACACTCATATATAAAGTAATGTTTTAAAATACCATTATTATTGGCACATTTTAAATTGATGTCTCAGTAATTATTTTTTATCTTGATGGTTAACATTTTGTATTAGCAAATATATCAACACAGATTAAAAAAGGCAAAAGAAAGTCTAAGTATTTTATCAGGTAATTCTATAATTATTTAGTTTCTATATAATAAAGCATAAGGAGATATTTATAATATAGCCCAATACATGTAACTGAAGACCCTTGCAAAACAGACAAAGTAATTAACAAACAAAATAAGATAAAACAATAAAAATGTAAGTGTTGATGAATTTGACTATGCATTTTACATTTTCCCTGTGTAGTTCAAACTGAAGTTCCACTAAATCACAGAATTAATTGACATAATTACTATGTTATTTAACTTAAAAAAAAATGTTTTAAGCTTTTTTTCTAAACACACTAATTGAGAAATTATTCACTTCACCAATTACTTCTTAAATGAGAAATAAGTCTTACACTGAACTATTTTGTAATTCCTTCTCATCTTGAAAGATTAATAAAAAAAATACTTCTGATATAATAAATTAGATCAAAATCTACTTGCAGTTATAATGACAATTTTTACTTAATAAACACAGCTGCTTTATACTAAGAATAGCCTCCTCCTGCCAATCCAGGGTAATTCTGCATCAGCTCATACTCTATTATAAAACAGCATGAATTTTTTATTAGTTCACTGAAAGGATTTAAAATATGGTTTTCTACTTACTATCCACTCATTGCTTGGCTTTAATCACTACATAAGGATTTAAAGAAGAGGAATAACATGAATCTAAAATATTTTAGTGTCAGGGAACTCTCTGTGAAAACTCTGTTACTCTCAGCTAAGCCCTCTAACAGTCTGTAGAGTGCTAAATGTATTTTGCTGAATTTTTAAAACATGTTCATATTGAAATATTTTATTATTCAAAAAAACTGGAAATACTTTCTTATTAGTAAGAGCAATTACTTAAGATGACTTCAATACTATTCTTTTTTTTTAAATTTTATTTTATTTTTAAAATTTAAAATATTGTATTAGTTTTGCCAAATATTAAAATGAATCTGCCACAGGTATAACTGTGTTCCCCATCCTGAGCCCTCCTCCCTCCTCCCTCCCCATACCCTCCCTCTGGGCCGTCCCAGTGCACCAGCCCTAAGCATCCAGTATCGTGCATCGAACCTGGACTGGCGACTCATTTCATACATGATATTACGCATGTTTCAATGCCATTCTCCTAAATCTCCCCACCCTCTCCCTCTCCCATAGAGTCCATAAGACTGATTTATACACCAGTGTCTCTTTTGCTGTCTCGTACACAGGGTTATTGTTACCATCTTTCTAAATTCCATATATATGTGTTAGTATACTGTATTGGTGTTTTTCTTTCTGGCTTACTTCACTCTGTATAATAGGCTCCAGTTTCATCCACCTCATTAGAACTGATTCAAATGTATTCTTTTTAATGGCTGAGTAATACTCCATTGTGTATATGTACCACTGCTTTCTTATCCATTCATCTGCTGATGGACATCTAGGTTGCTTCCATGTCCTAGCTATTATAAACAGTGCTGCAATGAATATTGGGGTACACGTGTCTCTTTCCCTTCTGGTTTCCTCAGTGTGTATGCCCAGCAGTGGGATTACTGGGTCATAAGGCAGTTCTATTTCTAGTTCTTTAAGGAATCTCCACACTGTTCTCCATAGTGGCTGAACTAGTTTGCATTCCCACCAACAGTGTAAGAGGGTTCCCTTTTCTCCACACCCTCTCCAGCATTTATTGCTTGTAAACTTTTGGATCGCAGCCATTCTGACTGGTGTGAAATGGTACCTCATAGTGGTTTTGACTTGCATTTCTCTGATAATGAGCGATGTTGAGCATCTTTTCATGTGTTTGTTAGCCATCTGTATGTCTTCTTTGGAGAAATGTCTATTTAGTTCTTTGGCCCACTTTTTGATTGGGTCAATTCTTTATTCATCTTTCTGTCAAAGCTATAATAGGTATTAGTTTCTTGCCTTTATAAAAACATGTATTTTGTAGTGAAATTTATAACATGATTATTTGCCATATATTTCCATTTTTTCGTAATAAAGTAGAAAGCATAAGGCTAATTCAGTTTGTCTATCTTAGCATTTGGGCAAGGTGGTTACTATTTTGTAAATTATTTATAGAACTGGACCTGGAAAGAGCCTTGTAGTTGAAAACTTTCTGACTGAGGACCTTCCAGAGTTGAAAAATTTGATAACAAACTTTGTATGTTATAAAAGACCAGAATCTTTGTTTTCCTAACGTTAGAAGTTTGAGGAGTTAAAAAAGTATTTCCAGGATCACAAATAAGTTTCTCATCTATCAGCATTACTGGAAAATAAGTTCAGGTAGAAACTATTTTAAGGAATTATGCCTAAGCACAAGATGCGCTAATTTCTTAGAAGCAGGATATCAGAACTATGGTAAATTTCATGGTTCAATAAAATAACTTGCCAGGAGATGGGGAAGGCCAGTTCTGGGGCCAAGAACCATTAATACATTGCTGCTAAATAACCTTACACTGTTGGATAAATGATGGTTGTATACAACCACGATGTAACATCTCAACAGAAATAAACAGTAGTCTTTGAATCATACATAGCCCAGAGGTATGTCCAGGTTCTAAGATACGGAAGAATCAAGTTGTGGTAGGAAAGAGCCAAAATGGAGTCTGACTGATGGGTGTCAACACAAAGTCCCATCTTGTCAATGCATATCTCAAAATCATTTTTCAATCACACTATGATCATTATTTTACATTTCCCTAACTATTTCCTTGAAGGAATTTAATCTTAGTCTTTGTAACTTTATTTTTTCAGTAATTTTAAAAAGCAATCAAATATGATGCTAAATGGGACTGTCTCCTTGATTTCTCTTTCTGATCTTTTGTTCTTAGGGCATAGGGACAAACCTACCTTAAGGAGACAAAAGATCTATCCTAAGAAAACTGTAAGATACTGGTGAAGGAAACACAAGATGACACAAACAGATGGAGATATACACCATGCTCTTGGATTGGAAGAATATTGTGAAAATGACTATACTACCTACATCACTCTACAGACTCAATGAAATCCCTATCAAACTGCCAGTGGCATTTTTCACAGAATTAGAACAAACTTTTTTTCACACTTTTTAAGGAAATAAAAAGATCCCAAATAGCCAAAGCTATCTTGATAAAGACAAATGGAACGGGAGGAATCAGGCTCCCTGACTTGAGACTATACTGCAAAGCTAAAGTCACCAAAACAATATAGTGCTGGCACAAACACAAAAATATAGATTAATGGAACAGAATAGAATGCCCAGAGATAAATACACACACCTATGGTCACATAATCTATGATAAAGGAGGCAAGAATACACAATGGAGAAAAGACACTCTCTCTTCAACAAGTTGTGCTGGAAAAACTGAACAACTACATGAAAAAGAGTGAAACTAGAACACACTCTAATATTTATACAAAAATAAACCCAAAATGGATTAAAGATTCAAATGTAAGGCTGAATACTATAAAACTCTTACAAGAAAATAAAGAACACACTTTGGCATAAGTTGCAGCAAGATTTTTTTTGATTCACCTCCTGCTGCTGCTACTGCTAAGTTGCTTCAGTCGTGTCTGACTCTGTGCAACCCCATAGATGGCAGCCCGCCAGACTCCCCCATCCCTGGGATTCTCCAGGCAAGAACACTGGAGTGGGTTGCCATTTCCTTCTCCAATGCATGAAAGTGAAAAGTCAAAGTGAAGTCACTCAGTCCTCTCTGTGACTCCATGGACTGCAGCCTACCAGGCTCCTCCGTCCATGGGATTTTCCAGGCAAGAGTACTGGAGTGGGTTGCCATTGCCTTCTCCAATCCACCTCCTAGAGCAATGCAAATAAAAATGCTTAAAATGGGACCTAATTAAACTTAAAAGCTTTTGCACAGTAAAGGAAACCATAAACAAAACCAAAAGGCAATCTACTGAATGGGAGAAAATATTTGTAAACAAAGCAACTGACAAAGGATTAATCTCCAACCTATACAAAGAGATCATGCAGCTTAGTACAAAAAAAAAAAAAAATTTAAATGGGCAGAAAATCTAAATAGACATTTCTCTAAAGACATAACAGAAGGCTAAAAGGCACTTGAAAAGATGCTCAATATCACTAATTATCAGAGAAGTGCAAATCAAAACTAAGATGAGGTATCAAAACTACAGTGAGGTATCACCTCATGCCAGTCATAATGGCCATCATCAAAAAGTCTACAAAGCATAAATTCAAGAGAGAGTGTAACAAAAAGGGAACTCTCCAAACTGTTGCTGGGGATGTAAATTGGTACAGCCACTACAGAGAAGAGAATGGAGTTTCCTTAGAAAACTTCATAAAATATGGAGGTTCCTAGAGCTACCATGAAAAAACTGAAACTGAAGTCGCTCAGTCATGTCCGACTCTTTGCGATCCCATGGACTGTAGCCTACCAGGCTCTTCAGTCCATGGAATCTTCCAGGCAAGAGTACTGGAGTGGGTTGCCATCCAGCAATCCCACTGTTGGGCATATATCCAGAGAATCCCATAATTCAAAAGTACATGCACCCCAATGTTCACCACAGCACTGTTTACAATAACCAGAACACAGAAGCAGCCTAAATGTCCATCAATAGAGGCATGGATAAAGAAAATGTGGTATTATGTGGTATATGTACACAGTGGAATACTACTCAGCTAAAAAAAAAATAGAACAAAATAACATCATCTGCAGCAACATGGATGGATCTAGTGATTGTCATACTGAGTGAAGTAAATCAGACAAAGACAAATATCACATGATATCACTTAAATGTGTAATCTAAAAAAGTTGGTACCAATGAACTTATCTATACAATAGAAATAGAGTTAGAGATGTAGAAAATAAACTTATGGTTACTATGAGGTAAGTAAGGGAAGGATAAATTGGGAGATTGGGATTGACTCAAACACAAAACTATATGTAAAACAGATAACTAATAAGGACTTAACTGTATAGCATACAGAACTATATTCAATACTCTGCAGTGGCCTTATGGGAAAATAATCTTAAAAAGAGTAGATACAAGTGTATGTATAAGAAATTCTGGACAGAGGAGCCTGGTGGGCTACAATGTATGGGGTCACAAAGAGTCAAACACAACTGAGCACATACACATAAGAGATTCACTTTCCTATACATGCAAAACTAATGCAACATTGTAAATCAACTCTACCACAATAAAAAAATTTTAAGAAGAAAACAAAAAACAGAATAAGGAAGCCCAATTTGATTTTTTTAGACATAAATGTGTATTGTAAATGCAAATAAATACTTGAATCTGCTTTTAAAAAGCAATCAAAAAAACTGTCATTCATTAAAAAATATTTGCCCTTGCCTACTGTATAAATATGCTTTTTCAACATATTTATACTTCCATATATATAAGGTAAAACTGAAATAAACATGTTTTAAGCATATCATAAATACTTTGAAAATACCATCATCTATGGTTGGCCCTGGAAATAAAATACTAAAGATAAAATTGTGACAGAAAGAGAGCTTCATCAGTTCAGTTACTCAGTCATGTCTGACTCTCTGTGACCCCGTGGATGCAGCATGCCAGGCTTCCCTGTCCATCACCAATTCCTGGAGCTTGCTCAAACTTAAGTCCATCTAGTCGGAGATACCATCCAGACATCTCATCCTCTGTCATCCCCTTCTACTTCTGCCTTCAATCTTTCCCAGCATCAGGGTCTTTTCCAAGGAGTCAGTTCTTCGCATTAGGTGGCCAAAGTACTGGAGTTTCAGCTTCAGCATCAGTCCTTCCAATGAATATGCAGGACTGATTTCCTTTAGGATTGACAGGTTTGATCTCCTTTCAGTCCAAGGGACTCTCAAGAGTCTTCTCCAACACCATAGTTCAAAAGCATCAATTCCTCGGTACTCAGCATTCTTTGTAATCCAACTCACATTCATACATGACTACTGGAAAACCATAGCTTTGACTAGATGGACCTTTGTTGGCAAAGTAATGTCTTTGCTTTTTAATATGCTATCTGGGTTGGTCATAGCTTTTCTTCCAAGGAGCAAGCATCTTTAATTTCATGGCTATGGTCACCATCTGCAATGATTTTGGAGTCCCCCCCCCAAATAAAGTCTCTCACTGCTTCCATTGTTTCCCCATCAATTTGCCATTAAGTGATGGGACCAGATGCCATGATCTTAGTTTTCTGAATGTTGAGTTTTGAGCCAACATTTTCACTCTCCTCTTTCACTTTCATCAAGAGGCTCTTTAGTTATACTCTGCTTTCTGCCATAAGGGTGGTGTCATCTACGTATCTGAAGTTATTTATATTTCTCCAGGCAATCTTGATTCCAGCTTGTGCTTTGTCCAGCCCGGCATTTTGCATGCTGTACTCTACATACAAGTTAAATAAGCAGGGTGACAAGATACAGTCTTTATGTATTCCTTTCCCTATTTGGAACCAGTTTGTTGTTTCATGTCCAGTTCTAATTGTTGCTTTTGGACCTGGATACAGATTTCTCAGGAGGCAGGTAAGGTGGTCTGGTATTCCCATCTCTTGAAGAATTTTCCAGTTTCTTGTGATCCACACAAAGGCTTTGGCATAGTTAATAAAGCAGTAGATATTTTTTCTGGTACTCTCTAGCTTTTTCAATGATCCAAAGGATGTTGGCAATTTTATCTCTGGTTCCTCTTCCTTTTCTAAATACAGTTTGAACATCTGGAAGTTCACCATTCACGAAGTGTTGAAGCCTGGCTTGGAGAATTTTGAGCATTATTTTGATATCATGTGAGATGAGGGCAATTGTGTGGTAGTTTGAGCAGTCTTTGGCATTGCCTTTCTTTGGGATTGGAATGAAAACTGACCTTCTTCAGTACTGTGGCCACTGCTGAGTTTTCCAAATTTTCTTGCATCTTGACTGTCTCATTTTAACTTTATGAGAGCTTCATAAAATTATCTAAAATATGTTATTCTTTCAAGTATATATAAATGAGAAGACAAAAAATACACATCTGAAGAGAAGAAAAAATAATATAAGAGCTTATCAGAATAATACTATAATATAGTTTTTTTCCTCAAAAGCCTGCTTAAAAACAAATTTCAAATGATAATGTGACAAATATCTCTTAATAATAGGATAAAGCAATTTGTCTTTACTGATTCGTACTTCATCTGAAGCACAGAGAATTACTGCCCATTATTTGCTTAACCGCAACCAGATTTTAAATGTTCCAGGACTACAGTCAGTTTCCACTTTTTAGTACACACAAGGTCAAACAATCATTTTAAAAGATTCATCAATACCAGATGTGCAGTCTGACAGCAACTACTTTTTGAAAAGCATGTTTCTTTCCTACTAACCAAAATCCAACTTGAATATACAAGCCACAGCCAATATCATGAGTTAGCTTTATGGCTTATATAGGAAAATTTCTGAAGTTCCTACATTTCAACCATAAAATAAGTTTTATTTTGTTGTATATTATTTTATAAAAGTTGAAAAATAGAAAAATATTCTTCAGATACAAAGTAATGTTCAAACTCAAATTCCATCTGATATCTTTTTCTAGGGAAAAACAAATCAAATAATACATAATTTTTTCTAACTCAGGGAATAGCTACATCTTTTTCTTTATCTTGAGTAAAGTTTAAGTTTTGGACAAGTGAAAAGGAGAAATGCTAAGAAACTGAACTGCAGTAGAGGCATAGTGTACTATGTCTTCTTAAATATGAAGAGACTTCTAAGACAGTTAGGCAGAGGGAACTCCCACACCAGGGAAGTTTTCATAGGTTCCCTCCTTATACACAGCCCTTATGTGCTGCCTGACCAGGAGTTAAATATCAAGAAATGAATCAAGGACTCTGCTTTGAAGGGTCTTGATTGAGGAATAAAGGGTGGGAAGAAAGATTTCTGCCCTTGACTACCTAAAGTCCCCTATAAAGATGAAAAGCAAATAAATGAGTGCATGCTCAGTCATGTCCAACTCTTTGGGACCCTCATGGATTGTAGCCCACCAGGTTCCTATGCCCATGGAATTTTCCAGGCAAGAATACTGGGTGGGGGTTGCCATTTCCTTCTCAAGGGGACCTTCCCAACCTAGGGACTGAACTCTTGTCTCCTGTACCTCCTGTATCAGCAGGCAGATTTTTTACCCCTGGGCCACCTGGGAAACCCACACTGTACACATAGAGCTTTGTAAAATCCAGCTTACAGCCAATTAGTTCAGCTGGCTATAACACAGAGCTTTAAAACTAAAGCTTATTTTAATTTCCAATTTGTTTATTTTGATCCAGGTACAATTGTTCTTCCATTCAGAGATATAGCAGGTAATCGGATAATTATTCAAAAGTGAGTTATAAAATACATATTGACCAAGAGAGATTTTCACAAATTAGTGTCAGTAGATGGCCGGATGTAGAAAAACATTGAAAAATAAATCAGTTCAGTACTCTAATTTCTAAAACATCATGTGAGCAAAGTTCTTTTTCATTAGCTGACAAAAAGTAATTTCTCTTTATCATATTTACGTTTATATGTATATTTCTCTATGCTACTACCATTATTCCATGGACACTAGTCACAGTAAAGCCTCTTTGAAAACGGATTCCCTGACCAAATTAGTTTGGATTGTTATCTACATTCCTAAAAAATAGAAATGCATCTTAACATATTAGAATATCTATGAAGTCATGAAGTCAAAATAATTTTTAATCTTTTCTTAGCTCACCATATTATCATTAACTTATTTAGCAATGGAAAATCACCAACGTCCTTTATCCTGATAATAACTACAACTATCTCTTGAAAACAATGTGTTTGTATTAGTGTGGGATAATTTGGTTTATGGATAAATTAAAACACAAGTGGACATATAAGAAACACATATATGTATTTTTTCATGTGACAAAAATTCTGGAAATAGATATTCTTAGTTTAGAATCAGTGGCTCATCCATGTTTCATGCAAAAAAAGAGAAGGAAATGGCAAGGAAGAAAGAAAACTTTCTTAGAAATCTCAGCAAGTTCTAGTTTGCTGAATAACATGGACACCCTTATTGCAAATAATTTTGAGAAACAGACTTTTTTCCACTGGATCATTGACACCTAGAACAAATTGGAATGTTAATTAAAAATAAGGAGAGAATAGATATGGTACAAGCAACTAACGTTAGCTGACACAATCTTCTAGATAAAAATTTAGAATTTAATGTCTCTCTGATTCATTTACATCTGGGCTTCCCTGGTGACTCAGATGGTAAATAATCTGCCCGCAATACATGAGACCCAGGTTCAATCCCTGGGTCGAGAAGATCCCCGGAGAAAATGCAACCCACTCCAATATTTGCCTGGAAAATTCCATGGACAGAGGAACCTTGGTGGGCTACAGTCCATGGGGGTCACAAAGAGTCTGATATGACTGAGCAACTAATACTTTTATTTTTTTATTTATATCAAACATCACTTGCTTGACAATGAAACCCCATGAATGAAGCACAATAGTTTAAATATATTAAATTGAGCCATTAAAAAAGGATTCTAGCAACATTTTAAAATATGGGATAGATAGAAGAGGAACATGTGGATAACGTAATGTTCAGTATACTACAGAACTTCAGTAGGAAAACAGATATATTGCAAAAAAAAAAAAAAAAATTCCCCATTATGACTGATGAGTGGATATCTAGTCATATTCAAGCTGTTAACCATGTTCTAGAAGCAAATCTTGGCCATGTGAGTTCACCAGTGTTGAGGTAAGAGTTTCTGAATCATCTGAGAAATAAGTCAAGCTGTCGTTGGAGGCACATCATGTGCTGTAGATTTCACTGAGTCTCACCAAGGTTCACAACAATAGTCCTTCAGGTCACATGAGCTTTCCTTAAAGACAGTCTAACAAATCAACTACCTTATTTCAAATTAGTTTATAACATACATCCATAACAGTAAAAGAGCTGGGAGTATGAGTTGATACAGAATTATACAGTTTCTATTTTTAGAAATACCTTCTCATCCATAACTTCATAATCATATGATTGATTTATAATATATAATTTTGATTCATGTTTTTTACCAATAATTTATTATTTTAATCACCTCTGGATATGGTGCTAAAGTCTCTCTTTCAGAACTGCAAACTTTTAGCATCAGACTCTAGGCTACACTAGAGACATGAAGATACTACCATGCTCTGGGGCTTCTTGAAGAAAAAACAATACTGACTCTTCAGTACCTTCTCTGAAGGTAGTGTACTATAGAATACCAACTTTTTTTCAGAGTAACTTTTGACTAGTGAGTTAAAAAAAAAAACAACACACTCACATACTAATAATATATTTATACTGCTTGTCTCTAATACACTTGTCCCTGGGTATCTACAGAGGATTGTTTCCGAAACCCCACCACAGATGCTTAAGTCCTTTTTATAAGGTGGCACACAGTTGACACTCTGTATCCATGGATTTTGCATCTATTGATTCAACTCACTGTGAATGCAGAATCTGTGCAAATAGAGGAGTGACCATGCATTTTCTAATAAGTACTAATTTGCAAATCAAGATATTTTTCAAGTAACTATAGATTTCACCAAAATTTGTAGACATATTAACACTTGGCAAACAAAAAATATAGAAGAGGAGAAAAAGGTAAAGCAATAGAGGAAAAAACAACAACAGATCATTTTCTTTTTTACCAAGAAATGTATCCTGGCAATTTATTTTTTATCCCTTGGTACTACATAAAGCGGACAATATGCTATTTGTTTGTGATAGAATTTTAATAGAGATGTACTTGTATGCTAATTTTAGAGATTGATTTCTCCAAGACTGTAATCAGTCATGAGATAAAGATGTATTGACAACTATGGTAATTCAGATTAATCTGAAGTGTTATTGAGGGAGAGGAAAGGCAAAGCTATAGCAGTAGTTGTGGATGGCAAAACATTTTATGAGCCTTCTCAGAATTCTCAATTAATTTCAGCATTGGCAAAGCTTATAAAGAGAGGTAAACAGAATCTAAATTAGACTATTTAACAATATTTCATGTTGGGCACAAGCCTGAGTGGCTGCAGAAACTCACACACTGGTTGACTGAAGCACAAATGTAAAGTGAAACAGCAGCACAGATATAAAATGCGGTCTCCTTTTAAATGTAAGGACTCTTTTAGTCTCCGTACAGACCTTTTTCCTACCTAAGAATAAGGAGAGCTTAACCCCCTCCAGGACTCTTGCCTGGAGAATCCCAGGGACAGAGGAGCCTAGTGGGCTGCCATCTATGGGGTTGCAAGACCTCAGCTGTGTCTGTGCAACTTAAGCGACTTAGCAGCAGGAGCAGCAGCAGCTATCAATCACACACAGAAGTAGATACTCTCTGGCACACAGCTATTAAATGGAGAAATGTATATTTTCTACTTCATCTATCAGGCCTACTGATGTATTTTCATTTATGGCATCAATCACTATAGGAGCTTAAGTACTTAAACGGGAACCCATGGGGTTCAGCCACCACCAATGAGGGCTCAGCTGTGCTGTGAAAGCCTTGAAAAGTGAACCATTTGAAAGGCCTAAAAATACAGCTTAGAGTCTTATCATAAACCAATGACCATGTGGTGTTCCTGGCTTCAGGCATCACACAGAGGATTTGAATAACTTGTGCAAATTACAAAGACAAAGAAAAAAGTGGTGGCACTTTTCTCACTAGTGATTTCCAGTTTGTGAAGGAAACCAGGAACCCTTTGCCACTAGATTAATTTTGAGCCACATCTGTAGGATGCTGGGAGATGTGTGCACTCCAGGAGAACTGCCAAAGTCACAGACAAAAGGTTTCAGCGTAATTAGAGAGTCTGCAAGGGACTGAGGGGGAAGAAGCACAATATCTCAGTGGAGAAATGCAAATGATCAGGACACTGTGAATGTGCATCAAATTCTGGGTTAGCAACCAGCTGTGAACACATAACCAATAAATCAGAGAGGAAAATAAGAGAAAAAATTGCATATGATAATCTGTTTCTGAACACTTTCTACAAGCATCTTCATGTAGAACATGATGATCACAAATTCAAATTTTATGGTCGTTGTTCAATTCAAAAATAAAAACATTATATTAATTATATCAAATTATAGCTATTTGTTCTTATCACTCTATGCTCTATACAGTACTCAGAATTACAGAATAACCGTACTATAAAGTATATAAAAAATGTCTCTTTCCTGGAGTTTCTAACTCTTAACCATGTATACTTAACTAATACAAGAATTTTTAAAATGGCAGTTGAATACATGCAATGTTGTGTCAACTAACCTCTGGTGGACCTTTACATGCAGAGCTAACATTCTCTAATTCCTACTTAGGCTTTAACTTCAGCTGATTCTCACACAGGCTTAGAGTTTAAATGAAGGGAAAAGTGGGGAATGGGAGAGTTGGAAAAATAGAAAGAGATTATAATTTGTTGTTACTTCAAATTAATCACCAGCTTAACCCCCTCCCATCTTCCCCACCAACAGAAACGAGTTGTAAGAAGAAGGTGGCGGAACTGATTATAGTGAAGATTGGGTGCACCTTGGAGCACGAAACCATATAACAAAGTTCCTCATAACTAGTGAGCATTAGCCAAAGCGAGGTAGGTTAGGTCTTCTGAGAACCATGTCCCTATTCATCAGTTTATGCCCATTTCAGGAGATTATATCTCTGGGTTACTGCTGCTGCTGCTGCTGCTAAGTCGCTTCAGTTGTGTCCGACTCTGTGTGACCCCATAGACAGTAGCCCACCAGGCTCCCCCGTCCCTGGGATTCTCCAGGCAAGAACACTGGAGTGGGTGGCCATTTCCTTCTCCAATGCATGAAAGTGAAAAGTGAAAGTGAAGTCACTCAGTCGTGTCTGACTCTTAGCGACCCCATGGACTGCAGCCCACCAGGCTCCTCCCTCCATGGGATTTTCCAGGCAAGAGTACTGGAGTGGGGTGCCATTGCCTTCTCTGATCTCTGGGTTAAGGGAAATGTAAATCTTTAGCTTTAAATAGAGCCAACTTTATGTACACCTTTCTCTGTGTTCTTCATACAAACTATCTGATAGCTCTTGAGACTCTTCCACTACACCTGGGGAGCCCATAAGGCTAATTTTTTTTTTCCTTAAAGAAAAAACAATAATAAATTATAAAAATGTTAAGATTAAGGAGTAAAGAAGAAAGAATGACTCAAAGAACTATTTCCTGGTCCCCCCCAACCTCCTCCTGGCCCCTCCTAACTCCCGCCTATTTTCCTCAAAACTGCTTTCTCTTCCTTGTTAAGTTATCCACATTTATCTGCCCTTTAATTCTAGTGCCTTGAATGCTTCCAAGAATTGATGAGGGTAGACAGGAGAGACTCCACAGGAAACAATCTCAGAACGATAAAATATAAGCACATCACACATGAAAGAAGAGAAAACTGGATCCAATGAATTATCTAATTGTAAATGCAAGTACTAAGCCACACTTCACTATAACCCATTGCTAATCAATAGTCACTACAGTTTTCTAATGCAAACATTATTTATTATCCACAAATTCCCACTGCTAAGCAATTTACTTAGAAAGGAAGTAACATACTGTCTTAATTTGGATTTCTTAAAGAAGAGCCTGACATGAGGATTTTGGTGCAGAAAACTCATGAGTTAATTCCAGGAGGCAAAAGTAAGGAACTAGGAAAGTTGAAAGTCTGATTGAGGGGACTGTCGATCAAGGCAACTAGAAGTCAGTCTATCTGGAGATATGTGGAGACTTTGAGAAATCTTGTAGAGGAATCATCTAGGAATGGTTACCCTGAAATTTCTTTCAGGGAGGTTGGTGAAATTACAGATCTTCCCCCACTATTAGATGAAGACTAGTTGAAGACTGTCTTTGGAAGCACTAACATCCATCTACTGGAGAAGGCAATGGCACCCCACTCCAGTACTCTTGCCTGGAAAATCCCATGGACAGAGGAGCCTGGTGGGCTGCAGTCCATGGGGTCACTGAGAGTCGGACATGACTGAGCGACTTCACTTTCACTTTTCACTTTCATGCATTGGAGAAGGAAATGGCAACCCACTCCAGTGTTCTTGCCTGGAGAATCCCAGGAATGGCGGAGCCTGGTGGGCTGCCGTCTATGGGGTCACACAGAGTCGGACACAACTGAAGCGACTTAGCAGCAGCAGCAGCAACATCCATCTACACCCACAAACACAGTTACATTCTGGGCTGAGAGGCTCATCTTACAGAATGCCTGAAGTAGAAATTCAGAAACACTCCATGGTGTGTGCTTCAGGTGGAATGCTGGCAATGCACATAGAACTACCCATCCCAGCTGCTGTGAAATCGATTGTGCAAAAGGGGTGTGTATTTGCTACAGTGGCCAAATACAAATTTTTCTCCACCTCTGCCTCTCCATCTAAAGATTATTTGTTGCACAACACCACCACGCATTTTATTTAGCTTTTATGGACTTACTCATTTTGACATTAACTTTTATTCTCCAATTGTCATCCAAACATTTTTAAACTTGCTTTTCATGAACCAAAATCTAACTCTCTTCTCATAGCATGGAAACAACTGCACATTTACCACTATGATTTATTCCCCTTCCTTCTCATTATTGCTCCAGAAGATTTCACCATGGGCTTTGCCATAAGCCAAGTTGAAAAAGTAACAACTTAACCTCAGAAGAACTAGTCAAAAATGACTTTACTGACTTAATCCTTAGGATCAGAACATGCTGCTTTTCAGGTCCACCAGCTTTGATTATTTCTCCAAGGACTCTTTTTCCCTTTCAAACTTAATATTCTACCTTGCATGCCAGGGCTACCAGTTTTTCTATCAGGTGCTTTGAGGTCTTTAACCAAATATCACCTCCATATTTCGCTTCTTCGAAGGACCAATCCTATACTATCTTGCTTAAATTCATGACTGGCTCCTTTGCTGAGTACAAACCTGTAATAATTGCAGGAGGTTCACTTTTGAATGCACACTGCCAATGGTGTTTTGAGGCGGTGGTGCTCTTTGTGTAACTGTAAACTGCAGTGCATGTAGGCCATTCCATGTTAATGTCTTCAGCCAGTATTAGGTCTAACATTTGTTGTTGTTGTTGTGTTTTCTATGACTGCTGGGTCACTTACTTACATGGATGGCTCAAGAAAATGAAACCAAATCTTTTCTTCTTACTATGAATATGGGCAATTTCAACAATCCTGCCCCAAATTTCCAAATTTCCTAAGCATCAACTTCTCACATCAAGCTTTGAAACAGCTATTTTGGTCCCCATACTCTAAACATTACCACCAACAAATACCACAATAACACTGAAATCTTAAGTTCACTATTCTACTGGCCGAAGCCTGTTATTTTGGCACTGGTGGCTTCATTCTTCCATTATTATTCTTTCTACTTGATCATGTTTGATAGTCTCTTTACTCTTCTGTCTGTCAAGTTTTACAGCTTTTTCCTTCTGTCTCTATCCAAGAATCTCATAATGTATCACATTTAAATCTCCACCACTATCAGCACTGTATCAGTCAATTCATCTTTCCTCTCTACAAGTTCCACTCTTCTGACAAAAATAACATGCCTGAGTGGAAGAGAGACACTGCAGATTTATGGCAGGAGATGTGTTTTCCTTTGGTCCTCTAGTGAAAAGAGAGAAATGGCAATTTTGCTTCAGGGAAGGAAAAAGACCTTTATGCTAGAGAAGCAGCAGTAACCTCACAGAGCAAGGTGACCGTAACACAGGTCCAAGTGTGCCAGAGGGAGAAGCATTCCTATCTTCTCTACGAAGAAAAGGAAAGCAATCGCTGCCCTGGATTGGGTCTGGTGACTATCTGAATGAATGCAATACTGTTTCTTGGACTTCAAGATACCTGCTAGAGTCATCCTTGATGACAGAACTTATGATAAGCATTTATCCTGTAGTAGGTTTAATTATGATCAAGGTAGAACATGAGTTTTGAGAAGCAGCATCTGTACCTCCTGTTGACAGTTACCCAGGCCCAGCACAGTGATCTCTAGTGATATCTCTATGCAGAGAGACACCAGAGCACATCCATGAGTTATTATGTTCCTATCCATACTGCCCTGGGGAACAGAATACAGTAGGTGGCAAGACAGCCCGTAGTGAAACAGAAAGTAGTACTTAGAGGGGTAAGAGTTGCAAGTGAATCATCATTTATGAATGTGTCAGGAATTTTTCTAAAAATTGAGAGTTTAAAATGTCTATGATTTTTCTGAGATGACTCAAGTCATAGATTGTGAGATTATTTTATCTTTAATTTCTGTGATTAAAAAGGTAATGCATGTATTTAAACAATCAAACAGCACAAAAGGTTAATAATAATAATCTTATCACTCCTGCATCACAGCCCTTAAAGAAACAGCTGCATCTCATTTGTTATGTGTATTTCTAGAGATTTTCTCCAACCATCCAGGCATGTACACAGTCTCTCCTACAAGGACAGACATTTACACACACACACTTCCTTTTTAAAAAAACAAATATGATTGCATTGTCTGTAGTGAGTTTCACCTGACTTTATTTACTTTTCAACATATTTTAGGACTCCTTTGATGGTTGTGAGCATAAACTCTATACATTTTGTTTAAGGATTGTGCATCTATATAATAACTAACTACTTTTCTTATAAATGGATA
The DNA here is from genome assembly GCF_055505025.1 of Bos grunniens. Taxonomy (NCBI): domain Eukaryota; kingdom Metazoa; phylum Chordata; class Mammalia; order Artiodactyla; family Bovidae; genus Bos; species Bos grunniens. The sequence continues at coordinate 32,745,297 of NC_141172.1, read as the reverse complement.
TTATAGTGTTTTCAATATTGTAGTTATACAAATTGGTCAATGAATGTTATCATTACAGGTTTTTGGTAACTTATACAAGTATGCCTATTAATTAAATTTATAGAACTGCTAGGACAAAGGATGAGTTTCACATTTTGGCAATTATTCTCAAATTTCTGGGAGAATGTTCTTATTTTTTCCCTAGCAATATTGTTCTCTTAATATCTACTTTATTACTATCTGGAAAGGGTAGTGTGGGAAACATCTGTTTTACATGGCTTACCTATCTCACTTCCAAACAAGCAAATTTATCATCTCCTAGTTCCATTCAAATACTCATTCCAAATATATCTGGCTAAGCTTTAATGATTAAGCCTTTTAGTATCTTACCATTCACCTTTGAACTCTACTATTCTTAATCTTTAAGCTGGTTCTTTTCTCAGGATATTATTTTTCTTCAATGGATCTTACTTTTCTGGAGAAATTATTTTATAGTCTTATGGATCTTTAGTTTCTTCTCTAGGAAAAAATAGGGGATGAAAACTATATATAATTTCCAGGATCATTCCCAGTTTAAAAATTCTTAGCTTCCTACTCTGTCAGTCCTGTATGGTTGCAAAATACATTTAGGAAGTAATATTTTATTCTCTTTCAGGTTTATTTCAATATCCCAGTTAAATAATCTAATCATCGAATACTATCCACAGTTTGTGCCTTCACCCTTTATATTCATAATAGCATCCAATATTTGAGGATTCCATTTCCTCAGACAGTATATTACTTAACAGTTGCTATTAACAGGTTTATATATTTCCAAAGACCATGGCATCTACTATTTATAAAACATTAAAGTAGTTATTAAATTGTCACCCATTCCTATTGTCCTCAATTATGAAATCAACTTAAATTCTTTGGGTGGTTCAACTTTAGTCTCTATAAAATGTCAAAAAAAAAAAAAAAAGAAAGAAACCTTTAAACTGAAGCAAAAAAAACTTTCCACTGCAAAATTATATAACTAAAAGCTCCTAATTCCAAGTCACAATGCTTTACCCAATTTTACCTAGGTAAAATCAAGCCGAACATAGTTGTCAAAATAATCATGGTTTCATAGTGCTTTCAGAAGAAAAATAAATAAATAAATAAGACACGTCAGCGATAGATACAGGGAATAAAATTAGCAAAATATTTTACCATATAACTGAGGATTGATTTATCCTACTTTGAATTGTATCAATAGGCAGGGAAATATTTCCTATCATATAATAGCAGCTAGCCATCAGATGTGTTTGGGGGTATTCCCTTGCAGTTCTGGGATGAAAGCCAAGCTCTTAGGAGGAATTTGTGTTTTGCAGCGTTAGCATCCCTTCCTCCACCTCCAATTAAATGGCATTAGAGTAACCCAGTCTCCTACAAAAGGCAAGAATATCCATCAATATAATTATTGGCCCTGAGAAATGTTCTTTTCTTAATACAAAAGAAAAATCCTTTTTATGAATTGATAACAAATAACCTCTAACATTCAGAATGGACAATTAAAGATATCCGAAAGTTTTATAGACAAGTAATAGTAAACATACATATATATATATATATAAATATATAAATGTAAGTCTAAGATAATCTTGATTAAGATACAAGAACCAAGAGACCTATAAGGTGCTTCCACTAAAAACACATTGTAAAGAAGACTGAATACTAAGAAAATGTCAAAATAGTAAATAAAATAAAACAAAATAGACATAGGCAGAGCAGAAGAAAGAGAGTAAAGGCTATGGAAAAAAGAAAGAAAAATAATTTATGCTAGTGAAACAACAATGAGATTTCATTGTTGGAGAGAATAAATTCTAATTATAAACCTTTGGAATTAAACAACTTTGGTAAGCAACAAAGTAGTCTTAAAATATAAAAAGCCTTTGAAACTACTCTTCATACTTCTGAGACCCTTACCTAAAAAATTATCTGAAACTTCAAACAATAGTTGCAAATAAAGATATTTACCAAACACTATTTTGGGTAGCAAAGATTAGAACTGATCTAAATACTAAAAATTAGGCAAATTATTAAGTAAATTATTTAATATCTATATGATGGCTATCCAAAATGTTAGGTGAAAATTAAATAGAATTCAAATCTATAAGGAATGTGATCTTGATAGAGTAGAAAACATTTAGAAAGGAAGAAAGAAGCAGAAAAAAAGAACATATTCTGCTTCTTGTACCAGCTACATAGCAGTTCCTGGAGTGGACGAAGTATTAGCTGAGTTGAGGTGGTTCAATCTAGACTCAGGTAACCTGAGAAGAGATATTCCCTTTTACAACAGTTCCAGCTCTGAGAGAGGTGATACTTCTCTGCTGAAACCAGGACTGACTATCACAGCATCTCCAACAGCACAGAAACAGGTGGAGACTTGTGGGATCACTAATGTAACTTTTTGTTCCCAGACTTGCCATTCCTATCTCTCTTTTGCCATTCGAACTGCTCAAATTCCTATGTGACAAATTCACTGTACTGCCCTCTTCCCCCTTTTGAAATAAGTAGAGTGGTTTATGTTTAAATGCCTAGGTCCTGACAGATACAAATATAGCATTCTTTTTCATTTCAGTTTTCTTTAGTCATGAGAAAGATATAAATGTTATTCAATAAATAACCCCCTGGAAGTTGATCTTCTGTCAGCCAGAAATAACCAGTTGACTATACAAGAAAGTGAAGTTCAATGAGAAGCCTTGAGTGAACTAGACCATTTTTAGGCCTCAATTTTCTTATCTATTAGATGAAGGACTTTCTGTAAAGAATGTCTAATATTTCTCATAGGTCATATGTGTTTCATCACTTGTTTATATAGAAATCCACACATAAAAGCAGGCACAAATTTCTAAGAACCTAGTTCATAAGAAGGCCTTATCATATACCAAAATGTCCAAACCAAAAATGTAGAACTTATTCTCACCTTTCTCTACTGAAAAAGAATTTTAACTTGTCTCCCTGACACTTAAATTCACCCTTACACTTTTGTGCCATATTAGGAGGAGAAGGGGACGACAGAGGATGAGATGGTTGGATGGCATCACTGACTTGATGGACATGAGTTTGAGCAAGCTCCGGAAGTTGGTGATGAACAGGGAGGCCTGGCATGCAGTCCATGGGGTTACAAAGAGTCAGACACGACTGACCGACTGAACTGAACTGAAAACCCCTCTTTGGTTCTGCATTGTCTTCAAGATATATTCATATCACTGAACAAAAATTTTTGTAGCTATGAGTATGCAGCAGGCATAATATGTTGAGAATGGCAAATTGGACATGATTCTGCCTCCAGGGAAATTATGGTCTGCAAAAGAGTCAGACATGACTTAGTGACTAAACAACAACAGCAAAGGAGATATGCATTCAAAAACAGCCTAACAGATAATTTAGGAAATTATGTTGGAGTAAGTATGGTTAGATACTTTAAACCTCTTTACAATAATGTGTAAAAACCAGTAAACTGGCTTCCTCTCTTACTAGTCCCTAACTTACCCTCTAGTAGCAACCTAGCATCCTATAATAAAATTTTCAAAATTCCCATACTCCTTTATACATCTGAACCTTTGACATTCCATTTCTTAGCTCTGGTATGCATTAACTTCATGATTTTCCTTGTTAATAAAAAGTACAGAAAAGTGCATTTTTAAAAAGTTTCCATTAATTTTCACATGGCTAACTCCCACTTAAAATTTAAGACTCAATTTAAGAAGTTTTATTGACCCTATAAAAACTTCTGTGAAATTTCCTCTTTCCTTCCCAATTAATCCCCATATTACATGTACCTCCCATGTGTTTCCATAGTGTGTCCTCCCTTCTTGATATTTAATCAGCAGCACTGCAAGAGTGTCTCTTTCTTTTGATGGACTAGGAGTGCTTTTAAGAGCAAAAGTTATCTTTACATTTCATATGCCAAGAATCTTTTTTAAGATGAATTATATAGAATCCATACTTTTCTGCAGTTTAATTTATACTGGTCACAAAATCAAAATAAAATACCTTTTAATAGTTTTCAAAGAAAAATCTATTATGTATCAGTAATCATACAAAATTTCAGTTTGTGGTGTTATTTAGGCACATAGAATAGCTTGTTTAAAGTTAATAAGAATATTGAAGCTCCATTTTCTTGTGATAAGATTGCTGTTGTAATTCTGGGATATATTATCTTTAGGTGATTTCAAAAGTACACTCTTACAGAGTGACCTTCTTTTGGAAGACAGTCTGAAGCAGGTCTGATTCCATCAGGGTTGTGTCTGAAGACTTACCCTATGTTTACCCTTAATACCCACAATTTGGTCTCTAAAGTTACTATTTGCAATTCAAGAGTTGAACTGAACACTGTGCAAAATACATACTAATAGTACAAAAAGTGCAGACATTAAGTACACACTACTTTATATAAATCCTTACTTCTTCTGTGCTGTGCTTATTCACTCAGTCATTACTGACTCTTTGCAATCCCATGGACAGGCTCCTCTGTCCATGGGGATTCTCCAGGCAAGAATATTGGAGTGGGTTGCCATGCCTTCCTCCAGGGAATCTTCCCAACCCAGGGATCGAACCCAGGTCTCCTGCACTGCAGGAAGATTGTTTACCAGCTGAACTACTAACCACAAAAAATCACTCTCTAAGTTTTAGCTTATGTATATATGATATTTAACTTTATAATTAGGTATTATATAATTTGAGCTTCCCTGGTGGTTCTGACAGTAATGAATCTGCCTACAATGCTGGAGATCCATATTTGATCCCTAAGTTGGAAAGATCCACTGGAGAAAGGAATGGCTACCCACTCCAGTATTCTTGCCTGAAGAATTAATTCCATGGACAGAGTAGCCTGGCAAGCTACATTAGTCCACAAGGTCACAAAGAGACACAACTGAGCAACTAAGCATGCATACATGCATTATATTGTTTAGAATTTCAACTGTCAAAATTTTAATTAAAGCAATAGTTCCCATCACTAAACAACTGGAACCAATCAAAATCTTCTTTGCATTATGATAAGGGTCAGTATCTGCTCTCATTTCTAGGAGTCTCAGAATCAAAGCAGCATTACACTTCACAACTGTGTCAATACTCTTGATTAACAAAGGTACCTCCTCCTTCTTCCTTTCCCTGCCCTAGTTTTCTGATTTTTTTAATATTAATCTATTAACCTATTTGCATATGTATCGCTTCATCTAAGTTATCAAAATCCATCCTGTGCATCTGTTTGCATGGATATGTGTCTATGCTGCTGTTGCTAAGTTGTGTCAGTCGTGTCCAAATCTGTGCGACCCCATAGACAGCAGCCCACCAGGCTCCCCTGTCCCTGGGATTCTCCAGGCAAGAACATTGGAGTGGGTTGCCATTTCCTTCTCCAATGCATGAAAGTGAAAAGTGAAAGTGAAGTCGCTTAGTCATGTCCGACTCTCAGTGACCCCCTGGAGTGCAGCCTACCAGGCTCCTCCGTCCATGGGATTTTTCCAGGCAAGAGTACTGGAGTGGGGTGCCATTGCCTTTGTTCCACTGAATAAATGCAATAGAAGCATATTGCACATTTATCTAGCATCTTGGTTGATAAATTATAATGACTGTTTTCACTGCCATGTAATTCATTACAACAGTCTCTCCACAACACACTTTTTCTTAATTTTCTAAATCTGTCAGGTTCAATCACAAACATATTTCTTTCCTCAAAACAAGAACATTATGGAATCATGCTTTATTTGATCATGCAACAAACTATTTTCCAGGTAAGTTATACTTTTGGAATGTTTTATCTTAAGTGAATTAAAATCATGTATATAAATAATCTCAGGCATATTTATGGATAGGAAAAAAAATGGTTTCAACACAATAGATAGTCTAAAATGACAGAACAATGTTAATCATTTGATATCCCAATTCGTGCTTTGAAGAGACGTTTTCTATGCTCTGTCCCTATCATGGTAGTCAGGGTATTGTATAAGAATTCTTTGTCCACTCACCTGAATTTCCAACATTACCCCAAAGATATCTAGTTCCACTTAACTATAAAATTTTAAAAGTAGAGGTATCTTGTTCACCACTGTATCTATCCTGCTTGGCGTGTAACAGTTATTCCAAAAATATTACTGAATGAAAGAAAGACTGCTGAAATATTCTCTCTTTTAAAGATGTCTATTATACTTCCTTCAGAGATACCAAGAGAATATTTCATGCAAAAACAGGCAAAGTAAAGGACAGAAATGGTACGGACCTAACAAAAGCATAAGATATTAAGATGAGGAGGCAAGAATACACAGAAGAACTACAAAAAAGAACTTCATGACCCAGATAATCACGATGGTGTGATCACTCACCTGGAGCCAGACAGCCTGGAATGCAAAGTCATGTGGGCCTTAGAAAGCATCACTATGAACAAGATAGTGGAGGTGATAGAATTCCTGTTGAGCTATTTCAAATCCTGAAAGATGATGATGTGAAAGTGCTGCACTCAATATGCCAGCAAATTTGGAAAACTCAGCAGTGGCCACAGGACTGGAAAAGGTCAGTTTTCATTCCAATCACAAAGAAAGGCAATGCCAAAGAATGCTCAAACTACTGCATAATTGCACTCATCTCATACACTAGTAAAGTAATGTTCAAATATCTCCAAACTAGGCTTCAACAGTACATGAATGGCAAACTTCAAGATGTTCAAGCTAGATTTAGAAAAGGCAGAGGAACCAGAGATCAAACTGCCAACATCCACTGGATCACTGAAAGAGCAAGAGAGTTCCAGAAAACATCTACTTCTGCTTTACTGACTTCACCAAAACCTTTGTGTGGATCACAACAAACTGTAGAAAATTCTTCAAAAGATGGGAATACCAAACCACCTTATCTAGGTTCTGAAAAATCTGTCTGCAGGTCAAAAAGCAACAGTTAGAACTGGACATGGAACAACAGACTGGTTCCAAATCGGGAAAGCAGTATGTCAAGGCTGTATATTGTCACCCTGCTTATTTAGCTCATATGCAGAGTACATCATGAGAAATGCTGGGCTGGAAGAAGCACAAGCTGGAATCAAGATTGCCAGGAGAAATATCAATAACCTCAGATATGCAGATGACACCACCGTTATGGCAGAAAGTGAAGAAGTACTAAAGAGCCTCTTGAGGAAAGTGAAAGGAGATTGAAAAAGTTGGCTTAAAGCTCAATATTCAGAAAACTAAGATCATGTCATCCAATCCCATCACTTCATGGCAAATGATGGGGAAAAAATGGAAATAGTGACAGACTAATTTTTTGGGCTCCAAAATCACTGCAGATGGTGACTGCAGCCATGAAATTAAAAGACACTTACTCCTTGGAAGAAAAGCTAGGGCCAACCTAGACAGCACATTAAAAAGCAGAGACATTACTTTGCCAACAAAGTTCTGTCTAGTAAAAGCTTTGGTTTTTTTCAGTAGTCACATATGAGTGTGAGAGTTGGACTATAAAGAAAGCTGAGCACCGAATAATTGATGCTTTTGAACTGTGACATTGGAAAAGATTCTTGAGAGTCCCTTGGACTGCAAGGAGATCCAACCAGTCCATGCAAAAGGAAATCAGTCCTGAACATTCATTGGAAGGACTGATGCTGAAGCTGAAACTTCAATACTTTGGCCACCTGATGCAAAGAACTGACTCCTTGGAAAAGACCTTGATGTTGGGAGAGATTGAAAGCAGGAAGAGAAGAGGATGAAAAAGGATGAGATGGTTGGATGACATCACTGACTCGATGGACATGAGTTTGAGCAAGCTCCAGGAGTTGGTGATGGACAGGGAAGCCTGGTGTGCTGCAGTCCATGGGGTCACATAGAGTCAGACATGACTGAGCCACTGAACTGTACTGATAAACTTTCTTTAGTGCTCCTCTATAACATTTATCACTTTCAAACTTGCATAATAGATATTTCTGTTCATAGCTTACAGCCCCCTTAGATGTAATGGAAGGCATCAAATTCTCACATTTTCCTATGACCCGTGGCACTGTGTTCTGTACAGAGCAGATATACAATAAATGTATTTTAAATAAAGACAAAAAATAAAATTTTTGCTAAGTGTGTAAGGCAGTTGAACTGTCTTATAGGCACTCAACAAACTACTTATGTTTTATTAAATGCTATATAAAACAACAGCTTTATGCAATAGACTTTGCCATGAGTCATTTATCTAATTTATAAACAGCTTCTGAATATCTACTGTATATGTCAAATTGTTGTACATACTGGGAAGACAGTAACGATGAAGATATAAGAGCCTCTGACACTGATGTATAGAACAGTCTTTTGGACTCTGTGGGAGAGGGAGAGGGTGGGATGATTTGGGAGAATGGCATTGAAATATGTATAATAGCATATATGAAATGAGTCGCCAGTTCAGGTTCGATGCACGATACTGGATGCTTGGGGCTGGTGCACTGGGACGACCCAGAGGGATGGTACGGGGAGGGAGGAGGGAGGAGGGTTCAGGATGGGGAACATATGTATACCTGTGGCAGATTCATTTTGATATATGGCAAAACCAATACAATATTGTAAAGTTAAATAAAATTAAAAAAATCTTATAATAAAAAAATTGTGAGGAAGCAGGAAATATAATGTACATGCGATGGTAAACCTGAAAAGAAAGAGTTACTGGGTTTTTTTTCGGGAGAGTTGGAAACCCCATAAGAACTGATGCTTCATCTGTATGGATCATGTAGAGAATGTATAGTAGCTCTAAAGGCAGAAAACTGACAGAACACTGTTTATAAGGCAGAAATCATGCTATATTTAAAAATGGAAATTTTAAAAGATATAAAATGTCTAGGGAAAACAATATGCTGAATAGATTAAATCAGACCTCGATTTGTCTTTGGATTATAAAAATAGCTTTTTTACAGTATTAACATAATCAGTATATCTACACAATAAGCTAGCATTAATCTAATTGCCTACATACATTTAAAAAATCATTTTCATTTGACACTATAATATTTCCTAACATTTAAGTTGCTTAGTCAACTTTTTAACTCAGATTCTAGATTTAAAAACAAAATATTGAGGAAAGAGTCCATGACTTTATCACCCATCTATCCATTTCATAAACCACTGGACCATATGCCATTTGTTTTGGCATTTGTTATCCACACCCCCGTTTTGATAATCTAGAAGATCCAGAAGTATATATCATATTTTAATATTCAAGAAAATCTGCTTATCAGTCTCAATTAATTATGAATTCCACAGGATATTACACAGCAGTCACTGCAAGAAAGTGGCGTAAAGGTCAAAATGATCATGGTGAAATTAAATTGCTGAGCTGAGATTTATTTCAGCAATGCACTTTTATTCCTTTCTTCCAACCCTATGAGAAGGCAACATAATTGTTTCCATCTAACTAACTACAAAGATATTGAAAAGAAAGATATTAATAGAGATGGTGTTGAGAGGAAGAATAGAATAATCTTTGCCTGAATGTGGAAACCTGAAGATGAATTCAGATCATGTGCTAGGAAAACACATGTATGCATCCATGTATGCATACACACACACTGAGGTGGGAACCTTATGTTACTCCCTATCCAGCTTCCTCCAGGACTTTTCTAGCTAGTTCAGTTCAGTTCAGTTCAGTTCAGTCATTCAGTCATGTCTGAATCTTTGCGACCCCATGAACCACAGCACGCCAGGCCTCCGTGTGCAAAACCAATTCCCAGAGTTTACTCAAATTCATGTCCATTGAGTCAGTGATGCCATCCAAACATCTCATCCTCTGTCGTCCCCTTCTCCTCCTGCCTTCAATCTTTCCCAGCATCAAGGGGAAGGGAAGTCGCTCAGTCGTGTCCGACTCTTCATGACCCCATGGACTGCAGTCTACCAGGCTCCTCCACCAATGGGATTTTCCGGGCAAGAGTACTGGAGTGGGGTGCCATCGCCTTCTCTAGCATCAGGGTCTTTACAAATGAGTCAGCTCTTCGCATCAGGTGGCCAAAGTATTGGAGTTTCAGCTTCAGCATCAGTCCTTCCAATGAATATTCAGGACTGATTTCCTTTAGGATGGGCTGCTTGGATCTCCTTGCAGTCCAAAGGACTCTCAAGAGTCTTCTCCAACACCACAGTTCAAAAGCATCAATTATTCGACTCTCACATCCCTACATGACTACTGAAAAAACCATAACCCTGACTAGATGGAACTTTGTTGGCAAAGTAATGTCTCTGCTTTTTAATGTGGTGTCTAGGTTGGTCATAACTTTTCTTCGAAGGAGTAAGTGTCTTTTAATGTCATGGCTGCAGTCACCATCTGCAGTGATTTTGGAGCTCCCCTCAAATAGTCTGCCACTGTTTCCCCATCTATTTCCATGAAGAAATGGGGCCAGATGCCATGATCTTAATTTTCAGAATGTTGAGCTTTAAGCCAACTTTTTCACTCTCCTCTTTCACTTTCATCAAGAGACTCTTTAGTTCTTCTGCACTTTCTGCACATAAGGGTGGTGTCATCTGCATATCTGAGGTTACTGATATTTCTCCCGGCAATCTTGATTCCAGCTTGTGCTTCATCTAGCCCAGCGTTTCTCATGATGTACTCTGCATATAAATTAAATAAGTAGGGTGACAATATACAGCCTTGACATACTCCTTTTCCTATTTGGAACCAGTCTGTTTCATGTTCAGTTCTAATTGTTGCTTCCTGACCTGCATACAGATTTCTCAAGAGGCAGATCAGGTGGTCTGGTATTCCCATCTCTTTCAGAACTTTCCACAGTTTATTGCGATCCACACAGTCAAAGGCTTTGGCATAGTCAATAAAGCAGAAATACATGTTTTTCTGGAACTCTCTTGCTTTTTCAATGATCTAGAGGATGTTGGCAATTTGATCTCTGGTTCCTCTGCCTTTTCTTAAACCAGCTTGAACATCAGGAAGTTCACAGTTCACATATTTCTGAAGCCTGGCTTGGAGAATTTTGAGCATTACTTTACTAGCATATGAGATGAGGGCAATTGTGCAGTAGTTTGAGCATTCTTTGGCATTGCCTTTCTTTGGGATTGGAATGAAAACTGACCTTTTCCAATCCAAAACCCCAGTCTACTGCTGAGTTTTCCAAATTTGCTGGCGTATTGAGTGCAGCCCTTTCACAACATCATCTTTCAGGATTTGAAGTAGCTCAACTGGAATTGCACTCCTCCACTAGTTTATTTGTAGTGATGCTTCCTAAAGCCTACTTGACTTCACACTCCAGGATGTCTGGCTTAGGTGAATGATCACAGCATCATGATTATCTGGGTTTCGAATTACTTTTTTGTCCAGTTCTTCTGTGTATTCTTGCCACCTCTTCTTAATATCTTCTGCTTCTGTTAGGTCCATACCATTTCTGTCCTTTATCGAGCCCATCTTTGCATGAAATGTTCCCTTGGTATCTCTCATTTTCTTGAAGAGATCTCTAGTCTTTCCCATTCTGTTGTTTTCCTCTATTTCTTTGCAGTGATCACTGAGGAAAGCTCTTATCTCTCCTTGTTATTCTTTGGAACTCTGCATTCAAATGGGTATATCTTTCCTTTTCTCCTTTGCTTTTCACTTCTCTTCTTTTCACAGCTATTTGTAAAGCCTCCTCAGACAGCCATTTTGCTATTTTGCATTTCTTTTTCTTGGGGATAGTCTTGATAGCTGTAGCTGGCAATTTCAGCTCCATCTCTCACCTAAAAATTTGGAGATGTAATCAGTCCAAATTCAGGACATTCATATGGTGGCACTGAACTAGAGATTCCAGGACACCATGTCTTAAAGCCTGGAGCTCCAACTTCCCATGCAGTAACTGGCTTATTATTTCCTATGTGGTCCACAGTCCTGGGTATGCCTGGTAGCTTGCCCACTTATTAATAAAGAAGTTTTTTTGTGTATATTTGGCTACATTTTCCCTCATGTACAGCTCTCTTAGCTTACAGTGCTGTAGGCAGAAGAATGAATGAAATTATCCTGGAAACAGAACTCTACCTGAAACCCATAACATTTTGACGCTGAATGTATCAGAAGGTTTCACTGCTGATTTCCATGGCATTTTCATTCATCTGCCTTGCTAACTTATGACTATGCCATGATAGTGTAACTTTCTTTAATATTTATGGAATTGTAGAAAGCATGCAGCACATTTTGTTATTCTTAAAAATATATAATATTGTTAAAATATGTGACATTAATGATTCACTTCAATTTTTAATCTGATTTTTCTTTTATAAAGGCACCAACAGATCACACTGGGTTATCAGTAGATATAAAAATTTAACTTAGATTTACATCATGGAGACTTTGCTACAGTTCATTAAAAACTGATGCCACAGTCCTCTGACATGTATTATGCCTAACTTCAGTACATGCATATTTTCAAGACACCTGTGTATTTTCTTTATGATAATCTGAGAGAATGCTATTTTTACTTTATGTCTTGTCATCAGATATCATAAATGTTCATTAATTTCTAAAGGCTTCTAGGATATATTAGAAAAACTAGCCTTTGGAAAGTACGAGGTCTGGATTTAAATCCAGGTTCTGTCACTTCCTTCGTGGCTCAGATGGTAAAGAAACCATCTGCAATGCAGGAGGACTGGGTTCCATCCTTGGGTTGGGAATATCCCCTGGAGGAGAGAATGGTAACCTGCTCCAATATTCTTGCCTGGAGGATCCCATGGACAGAGGAGCCTGGCAGGCTTCAGTCCATGGGGTTGCAAAGAGTCAGACACAACTGAAGCAACTAACACTTTCATTTTCTGTCACTAACTGGATAAGTGGTCTTGGAATTGTACAGTTTTCTGTGAGCTCAGTTTCCTCATCTGTTAAGTGATCACAACCAGTACCCTAGAATCTTACCTTAAAACTGCATATGTAGAAATCCAATCATATAAAAATTTCAATTACTGTGCATTCTCCCTAGTGCAGGACGCTATTGGGAGGGTGACAGGAAACATTGGACTTTACGTTTTTAGCACCATCTTCACAATTTTTAGAAACTGACTATATTTTTTCATTGCATGTGTATCATCTAAGAACACTTGTGGCTGTCCAGTAAAGTACAGTCTTTTCTGAGAGTCATTAACTTTCTCAGACTCAAGGGCCTTATGTGGAACTACAGTGAGTGCTGTAAAGCTGTGAAAAAGTCAAAATAGCCATTAAGCCAATATGTCTAAGTCACTGTACTACTGTAGGTCTACTAGGGCTCACGATTTATGGGTTCTTCTCTAACAGTATTGTTCCTGGAGGAGAAGGAGAGTTGTTTAAAACACAAAGTACAGTAAAGTGAAATAAGTCACTGATGGTCAATTGTTTTCTGGACAAATCGCCTCAATACCACACTGTGAAGAAAGTTATTTAATCAACTCTTTAAATTTATTCCTATGAGGTAAACTGGAAGAAAGGATAATGGTCCCAAGGTCTCAAACAATGATGTAAGAAGCTGATCACAAGGCACACCATCAAGTATCCAAAATATAAAGCTGTCACCACTTGGATGGAATAGGGAGAGCTATTCTTACCACTTGGCGGGGGGGAGGGGGGGCGGGGAATTGTTTTTGGCTATGATGTATTTCTAATTCATAGCAAGCAATGAATTTTAAGGATTATTTCCATAGAACACTGTTCTATGTATTCAACACTCCATGAAGAGTCTTGCAAACATATTGACTCCACACAGGAAGAGCATTTACTGATAGAAGTGTCACTTGTGGGGGCAAATTGGTATCTCCCTGTAACCAGAATGAATTACAATCACCTCTTGATATCCACAGGGGATTGGTTCCAGGACTAAAATCTGAGGATGCTCAAGTTTATTGCATAAATGGCATATGTGCAAATCATACTGCATACTCTACATAATTCTAGATTACTTACAGTACCTAATACAATGTAAATGCTATGTATGTTGTGGTGTGGTTCACGCATGCTCAGTCATGTCTGACTCTTTATGACCCCAGGAACTGTAGACTGCCAAGCTCCTTTGCCTATGGAATTTCCCAGGCAAGAATACTGGTCTGAGTTGCCATTTCCTATTCCAGGGGATCTATGTAAATAATTGTAAATAGTTACCAGCATATGGCAAATTCAAGCTTTACTTTTGGTAACTTTGATCCACGGTCAGCTGAATCTCAGGATGTGGAACCACTGGATACAAGGGCTGACTGTACTGTCCACTGAAAGAGTTCATGTCCTCTTTTTCACATGCTAGCTCTGGTGCTGTGATGCCTCTGTTTCAGAAGACTTACGTTGAAATTAGACAGGATGGGTACATTCCAGAAAGGATATGATGTAGAACCATTGTTGTATTTTGGGTGGGAGATCGATCATTGAGTTGTCAACTGAAATGTGACAGAATCTGTGCAACCTCCTACAGAAGTAGTAGGTATATGACTTGGGAGTATATAAGTGGCCCCAGTAGAAGACATTCATGAGGAAAAAACAAACAAATATAGGAGAATATGATATCATATCCTAGAATGAAAATATGTTATAATTACTAAAAGGGACAATATCACTTTATATATATATATATATATATATATTAATTTTTATTCCATTAAAACATAACACTCAGTTATTGAATGTTATCTAATCCCAATAAACATATTCAGCTCCAAATATAAGCTCTCCAAACTGAAAACCTTTTATTCACCAAACTTACTTCAGTATACTCATCCAGTAATTTTTCACGTTTGGGTTAAGATATACACATACTGCATATATTTCCAGCCATTTTGTTAGGAATATGAAATATGATTCATATTTCAAATATTTGTTGAAAATAAAAAAGTTTTCAGAAGTTGTTGAGAATAACTTCACGGTAAGCAACTTTTTAAAAAGTGCAGTGTGGGTTAAAAAAAAATCAACAAAGCAAAAATCATCAGAAAAGATACAAAATTTATTTTTTTAAATAAGAAAAATACTTCTAATATTGTGATGATAATAGGCAGTATAACCAATATCGTTTTGATTACTGAAATCACTGGCTATCCTCACTTAGAAGATAAAACTGTTTTCTTCCCTATTATTTAACACTCTGTACTGTGCTTAGTCACTCTGCTGTGTCTGACTTTTTGCAACCCCATGAACTGTATGCAGCCCACCAGGCTTCTCTGTCCATGGGGATTCTCCAGACAAGAATACTGGAGTGGATTGCCATACCCGCCTCCAGGGGATCTTCCCAACCCAGGGATTGAAACCAGGTTTCCCACACTATAGGTGAATTCTTTACCATCTGAGCTACCAGGAAAGCCCATTTTATACTCTAGACATCAACAAAATTACCTACCTGCTTTCAAAAATATTAATCATTACCAAGAATTTAAAGCTGACTGAAAATAATTTCAAATACTAACTACAACTAAATATACTGTTTTGAAGACTGAAAATTGAAAACATTGATATCTGCTATTACAACTGAATGACTAAACTTAACGTATTAAATAACATTAAATTTCAAAAGGAACAGTAAAAAGGTTTTTCTGAAAATCAAATGGGGAAAAAAATGTGCTCTACTTAGTCATTGTGTTTTATGATGGCAATAAATGAATTTTTTAGTCATTGTCTACAGTAGGAAAGGAGTTGTAAAACACTAGTGTCTTTGTTTATGATCTAGAAATTAACTGTACACATTCCCCTTGGTAATTAAGCAAAGAACACTGTCATTTAAATCACTCTTATAAAGCATGACTTTATTAAGAATGCAGGATCAGTAAAATGCATGAATGGTAATCCAGGTCTGTTGTATCAGTCTGCCAACAGAAAGTGGTCAGTTATGGATTACAAACCACATCAGATGTAGTCTATATGTCATGTCTTCTCAAGAGACTGGTGGCAGCTTGATGAATTTTCTTTTTTTACCACCAGCCTCTTCTTCTGTCTGGCCCTCTCCTCTCATCCTTTTTCTTTCTCCCCCCTATCCTTTCTCTCCCTAGGGGTCAGAAGTCATTACTCCATTGCTCAAGAGAGGATTCCATTTTCTTCCTGCTAGCTCCCTTTCCTGGGAAGATTGAGGATCTCTTCATTGATTTTTACTCGAGAATTATTTTTTTTAAGTAGAACAGACTTCTGACCTTTCAAATGATCAGATTAGGATGGTTATTTTCACATTACTAAGTAATCAAGGAACAAATGCATTAGAAAATAGTTTGGTTCACAGGCAGGCCTGCAGGCTTCTAAAAACTATTTTTCCCTGACAGCTAACCCAGATTCCATTTCTTCCTTTGCCTATGAACCACATGGGAAACTAAAATGCATTTTAACATTGCATTTTGCCTAAAGGCTATCAGTAAAATTTAATTTTCTTACTGCATTGATTTTTCCATTATAAGTTGTAACAGTCTAATGATAACTCATAAGAATTTTCAGTATTGAGGAAAAGGATGTGAATGATTTACCAATGATAACTGCTTGGAAACACATTATGATTTTAAAACAGAACTTTATGTCTCTTTTTGATGCACAGCTGTTTAAAAATATGGTTCACTTCATACTCTCAGTGTTTAGATGATGCTTTTAATTCACCATTATAAAGTGTAATACGTAACCCTCCTCTTAAAACATAGAATCCCAATGGGGTGATCTGTGCTCCATTGCTCAGTTGTGTTTTGAATCTTTGCAACCAGCTGGACTGTAGCCTGCCAGGCTCTTCTGTCCATCGAAATATCAAGGCAAGAATACTGGAGTGCACTGCCATTTCTTCCTCCAGGGGATCTTCCCAACCCAGGGATCAAATCTGCATCTCTTGCATTCCTGCATTGGCAGGCAGATTCTTTACCACTGCACCAGCTGGGAAGCCCGCAGAATCTCTAAATGTACTTGAAATCGAAATATTTTACTGCAGGCATCAAATACAGTATGTAGATACAGGGCTGACTGGTTGTTAAAAATTAATGTTCCACACTGAAATAGGTAACTAAATGACACCAGAGTGTAAGGCTCTTGTCTCTTAGTTGAGATAGGGGTCAATACTTTATCCTAATTACTTCAAATACATCAAGTTGTCATATATATATATATATATATATATATATATATATACACACACATACATATATACACATATACATATACATATATATATATATATATATATTTAACTTTAGACAAAGCATGTATCAAAGATATCACATAGCCATTTCCCTACCAAAAAACAAACAGAAAAGCCTCTGATTCTTCTTTTTTTTTAATGGTTGTCTCATTGCTGAAGCTTCAGCAAAACTTAAAATAACCATGTTGAGAAAACATACAAAAAAATAGAACCAGTGTCACAGTGAAATCAACAGAGAACTCAATGTGCCATATGTTCAATAGTTCCATGGGAATATTTTAATTATTATTTCACATTGTCATAAACACTACAGGTGGTTAAAATATAAACTAGAGATTTGTGAACAAAAAATTAACCAAGTTAAATGCATCATTGTTAACAAGGGTAGATGCCACCAAATGGAAAATGTCTTAATTGTTATCATTCACCCTTATCTTTAAATATGTTCACTGTGGGCATATCTCTGATACTTATTTTCATGCAATTTGGCTTTCCCTTTTTTTATAACATTTAAAGGGCTTGAAATAGAAATGGAGAACATCTGTTTCAAAGAAATAAATTGTTCTTTAAAATGTCATCAAAATAATTTAAAAAGTCAATGCTTTTCCTATTTTAAAATTCTAAAATTTAATGTTTAAACCACTGTGCATACTGGGGTAACCTGATTGAAAAAAGAAAATCATGCCTTTACTCTTTCATAACAGATATCCATTTCTGAATAACTTAATAGACTTTCCCATATCAGTAAGCTTTCCAAATGCTGAGTTTTAGAAATTGTGTTCTATGTTTAGTCAATATAACTAGACAAAAATTATAATTAACAACTGATTGGCAATCCTTCATTATTCTTTGTTACCACTTCTGAGCAACTGATCATCCATACTAAATTAAAAAAATAAAATTACAGACTGAAAGCAAACATCTGAGCCAATGGTGTTAAATATCAGATTTGGCTTTTAAAATTCCCAACTTATCATGCTGCTGCTGCTGCTAAGTCCCTTCAGTCGTGTCCGACTCTGTGCAACCCCATAGATGGCAGCCCACCAGGCTCCCCCATCCCTGGGATTCTCCAGGCAAGAACACTGGAGTGGGTTGCCATTTCCTTCTCCAATGCATGAAAGTGAAAAGTGAAAAGTGAAGTCGCTCAGTTGTGTCTGACTCTTAGCGACCCCATGGACTGCAGCCTACCAGGCTCCTCCATCTACGGGATTTTCCAGACAAGAGTATTGGAGTGGGGTGCCATTGACTGGGTCATATTACATTTTCACCCTGTATTCATATATTTGCTTTCCTCATAGCTCAGTCAGTAAAGAATCTGCCTGCAATGCAGGAGACCAGGATTCAGTCCCTGGGTCGGGAAAATCCCCTGGAGAAGGAAATGGCAATCCACTCCGGTATTCTTGCCTGGAGAATCCCATGGACAGAGGAGACTGGCAGGCTACAGTCCACAGTATCGCAAGAGTCAGACACAACTTAGCAACTAAGCCACCAACCACCACCATCTATTTAACAATTTTATTTGTAAGTTATCAAAACGAGTCATATGGTCATTCATATTACCATATGGTAATTACCAAAGTCATACGGTAATATGGGAGTAGAAAACATTTGAGGTTGATTTTTTCTTTTTAAGATTTTCAATTAAGAACCAGAAGTTAATTTATTCTGATTAAGTGATTAAATGTTAGTCATTCAGTCGTGTCCAACTCTTTGCAAACCCATGGACTGTAGCCCGCCAAGCTCCTCTGTACATGGAATTCTCCAGGCAAGAATACTGGAGTGGGTAGCCACTCCCTTCTCCAGGGGATCTTCCAAACCTAGGGATCGAACCCAAGTCTCCTGCATTGCAGGCAGTTTCTTTACTATCTGAGCCACCAGGGAATCCCTGAATAAATAAAAAACATACCAATAAATTAAAAAAAAAAAACATTTTAATCAGCTACTTTCACTTTGCAATTTCTTCCATCTATGCTTAGGTTTGCACCAGTACCTCAGAGTTGTAACACATAAATACGCTACCAATTGTAGTATGCTGCTGCTGCTGCTAAGTCGCTTCAGTCGTATCCGACTCTGTGCGACGCCAGAGACGGCTGCCCATCAGGCTCCCCCATCCCTGGGATTCTCCAGGCAAGAACACTGGAGTGGGTTGCCATTTCCTTCTCCAATGCATGAAAGTGAAAGTGAAGTCGCTCAGTCGTGTCCGACTCTTCGCGACCCCATGGACTGCAGCCCACCAAGCTCCTCTGTCCATGGGGTTTTCCAGGCAAGAGTACTGGAGTGGGGTGCCATTGCCTTCATAAGCTAAGCTAATTGGTCACTTCATCCTACAAGTCTCTTCCAACATGCCTGCATGGAATTAACAGCTAATCTTAATGAATAAGACATATCTTTTATTGTTTCTTCTACTTCAGTTGGTTGGTCTTTTGCCTGTCTCCTACAAAACATGGTAGTTCACTTCATAAAAAATAAACAAAAGCTAAAATATCCAGAATAAAAGATACATATGTGTTTTAGTGTGTAGTAAGTCAAGAATAAATGTCCTAAATGAATCACCTTTATTTTGGTGAAAGTGCTTTTCATTGCAAGTAAGAAAATTCACTCAACTAACTTTTTATTTTTTAATTTTATTTAACTTTACAATATTGTATTGGTTTGGCCATATATCAAAATGAATCTGCCACAGGTATACATGTGTTCCCCATCCTGAACCTCCTCCCTCCTCCCTCCCCATACCATCCCTCTGGGTCATCCCAGTGCGCCAGCCCCAAGCATCCAGTATTGTGCATCGAACCTGGACTGGTGACTCATTTCATATATGATATTATACATGTTTCAAAGCCATTCTCCCAAATCATCCCACCCTCTCCCTTTCCCATAGAATCCAAAAGACTGTTCTATACATCAGTGTCTCTTTTGCTGACTCGTATACAGGGTTATTGTTACCATCTTTCTAAATTCCATATATATGCATTAGTATACTGTATTGGTGTTTTTCTTTCTGGCTTACTTCACTCTGTATAATAGGCTCCAGTTTCATCCATCTCATTAGAACTGATTCAAATGTATTCTTTTTTAATGGCTGAGTAATACTCCATTGTGTATATGTACCACTGATTTCTTATCCATTCATCTGCTGATGGACATCTAGGTTGCTTCCATGTCATAGCTATTATAAACAGTGCTGCAGTGAACATTGGGGTACATGTGTCTCTTTCAATTCTGGTTTCCTCAATGTGTATGCCCAGCAGTGGGATTACTGGGTCATAAGGCAGTTCTATTTCCAGTTGTTTAAGGAATCTCCACACTGTTCTTCATAGTGGCTGTACTAGTTTGCATTCCCACCAACAGTGTAAGAGGGTACCCTTTTCTCCACACCCTCTCCAGCATTTAGTGCTTGTAGACTTTTGGATCGCAGCCATTCTGACTGGCGTGAAATGGTACCTCATAGTGGTTTTGATTTGCATTTCTCTGATAATGAGTGATGTTGAGCATCTTTTCATGTAATAAAAGGAATCCAAATTGGAAAAGAAGAAGTAAAATTCTGTTTGCAGATGACATGATCCTCTACATAGAAAACCCTAAAGACTCTACCAGAAAATTACTAGAACTAATCAATGAATATAGTAAAGTTGCAGGATATAAAATCAACACACAGAAATCCCTTGCATTTCTATATGCTAATAATGAGAAAACAGAAAGAGAAATTAAGGAAACAATTCTATTCACCATTGCAATGAAAAGAATAAAGTACTTAGGAATATATCTACCTAAAGAAATTAAAGACCTATATACAGAAAACTATAAAACACTGGTGAAAAAAATCAAAGAGGACACTAATAAATGGAGAAATATACCATGTTCATGGATTGGAAGAATCAATATAGTGAAAATGAGTATACTACCCAAAGCAATTTATAGATTCAATGCAATCAAGCTACCAATGGTATTCTTCACAGTAGAGCTAGAACGAATAATTTCACAATTTGTATGGAAATACAAAAAACCTCGAATAGCCAAAGCTATCTTGAGAAAGAAGAATGGAACTGGAGGAATCAACCTGCCTGACTTCAGGCTCTACTACAAAGCCACAGTCATTAAGACAGTATGGTACTGGCACAAAGACAGAAATATTGATCAATGGAACAAAATAGAAAGCCCAGAGATAAATCCACGCACATATGGACACCTTTTCTTTGACAAAGGAGGCAAGAATATACAATGGATTAAAGATAATCTCTTTAACAAGTGGTGCTGTGAAAACTGGTCAACCACTTGTAAAAGAATGAAACTAGAGCACTTCCTAACACCATACACAAAAATAAACTCAAAATGGATTAAAGATCTAAACGTGAGACCAGAAACTATAAAACTCCTAGAGGAGAACATAGGCAAAACACTCTCCGACATACATCACAGCCGGATCCTCTATGACCCACCTCCAAGAATATTGGAAATAAAAGCAAAAATGAACAAATGGGACCTAATTAAACTTAAAAGCTTCTGCACAACAAAGGAAACTGTAAGCAAGGTGAAAAGACAGCCTTCAGAATGGGAGAAAATAATAGCAAATGAAGCAACAGACAAACAACTAATTTCAAAAATATACAAGCAACTCCTACAGCTCAATTCCAGAAAAATAAATGACCCAATCAAAAAATGGGCCAAAGAACTAAATAGACATTTCTCCAAAGAAGACATACAGATGGCTAACAAACACTCAACTAACTTATGCAGAGGGAAAGAAACTGACTGCATGATCTAGGAATAAGTCTGGTTGTGTGCTAACAAATATCCAACAAGTGGCCCTCCACTATACATTTATAGCATATGCTGATTTCCATGCTGTAAATATTACCATCAGAGTCACATTCAAACTTTGGACATAACGCCATTGAAAACAGTGTTAGGAAGATATACGCATACTTGTTCTTCCAAATCTGGTTCTACCACCCTATTGGCTTATCATAAAACTCAAGGGCAATATGAATAGGCAGGCCTCACAGGGATTGGAAACATGAACTAGGAAGCCACAAATACATGGGAATGCTCTTGTGTTTCTTAATAGCCAGATGGGGTCCTTTCTCTATTCTTTCTACATCTGCTTTAGATTTTCTTCTGTAGGCAGAGAGGCACTCCTCACTTTCTTCTTAGTACATATTTTACCCAAAAGGCCTTTTCATTTGGTTTTCTTACCACGTTTATGTTCAAGTCTTAGAAGATACTGATGAGCATTCTTAATCTTGAGTATACCAATTTTCTGGAGGGACAATTTTGCTCAGTTTGAATGTAATAACCATCTCTGTATGGTGACAATGATGACGGTGATTGTAATTGTGTGTGTGTGTGTGGTAAGTTCTTGAGAAATATATGGATTATGGAAGCACATGGAGATAAGATAAACAGAGGAGCATTTCACTATGGATAGAGGAAAAGGAAAGGCCCTGTTATAGGCAGCTACCTAAACATACCTTCTGGGAACATTTATTGTACTCACTGGGGTGAGCAGAAGAATGCTTTTCTCCACTCAAGATGTCCATACCCTAATCCTTGGAACCTTTGAACATGTTACCTTACATAGCAAAACTCTGCAGATATAATTTAACTAAAGACATGAGATGGGAAGATTATCGTGCATTATCTCATGGATTCAAGGTATTCAAGACTTTCCTTTTAAATGAAAGAGCTAGGCAGCAGAATCGAGCCAGAAAAAGTTGGTGATGGAAGCAGAGTTCAGAAAGAATGAACAATTGCTGGCCCTGAAGATGGAAATGTGTCAAGAGCCTAGGAATCCTGAGAAAGTGAAAAGAAAACAAGACAATCCATTCTCCACTTGACCCTCGAGAAGGAATCCTACCGACAACTTGACTTTTACTCAGCGAGCCCACGTTTAGATTTACAACCTCCAGAAAGGTAAAAATATTGAATTTCAGTTCTTATGTCACTATAATAATCTGTTATAGCAGTAATAGAAAACTAATACAGTGAACAAATACGATTTGACAGACTAGACCATTAAAAATTTAATCTATATTAGAAATTAGAAACCAACTCAGAATATAAGATATTTTTTTGGTTAAAACTAACATACATATTGATGTTGAAGATGAAACCCCAATACTTTGGCCACCTGATATGAAGAGCTGACTCATTGGAAAAGACCCTGATGCTGGGAAAGATTGAGGGCAGGAGGAGAAGGGGACAACAGAGGATGAGATGGTTGGATGGCATTACCGACTTGATGGACATGGGTTTGGGTGGACTCCAGGAGTTGGTGATGGACAGGGAGGCCTGGCGTGCTGTGGTTCATGGGGTCGCAAAGAGTTGGACACGACTGAGCGACTGAACTGAACATACATAGTGAATGTGTGCATCATTACTAAAATAATTTGAAATCCTTAAAAAAAAAGCAATCTACTTTTTCTACTTTTTCAATTCCTTTTTTTCAAATTAAAAAAAAAAACACATGTATACCTGTGATGGATTCATTTTGATATTTGGCAAAACTAATACAATTATGTAAAGTTTAAAAATAAAATAAAATTAAATGGACAAAAAAAAAAAAAAAAAAGCAATCTACTTTTTCAATAAATTAGAAATGAACTCAGAATGTAAGATATTTTATTGGTTAAAACTAACATACACATTGGATGTGTGTATCATTACTGAAATAATTAGAAATCCTTAAAGTAAAAAAAAGCAATCTACGTTTTCCAATCTGTTATAGCAGTGATAGAAAACTAATACATTGAACAAATATGATTTGACAGACTAGACCATTAAATACTTAATCAATAAATTAGAAATCAACTCAGAATGTAAGATATTTTATTGGTTAAAACTAACATATATATTGGATGTGTGTATCATTACTAAAATAATTTGAAATCTTTAAAGTAAAAAATGTTATAATTCATGTTTCCAGTGTCAAAGTATTTCAATGAATATTTCTTGAAAAGTTTTTGAATGAAGGCTCTAAAGACAATTATGGACCCAGATATCAATAATTTAATGGTTTAGGAAGATACCATAACACATATTACTTTATGACAGAGAACCAGTACAAACTCATACTTAAAAAAATTTATATTACATTCAAATAGTTAAAGTTAGTTCTGAGTGTATTTCTCTTATTTTAGAGGTTCCTATACCTTTTTCACTCCCATTATATAAAAGTGTGGACACCCAGTGGTAGGAATAATATCCAAGAATACAGATTTAAGCCAGGTACCCAACAGAAATCATTGATTACTCGGTTCTTATTCTGTAACACTATGAATTGCTTGCATTTTTACAAAGAAATGAGATTGATTGATAATTGGGAATTCAGAACCTCATCATCCTCTGCAAAAGCAAATAATAATTAAGCCTACTGTATGCTCAAATGTATGTTACAAATCAGTAACAGACTACAGCATTGTCATTTCCACTTGTGTTAGCTTTTCATTCATTTTTTAAACTCCATAGAAGCTGGGATCAGAGATTTAACTCACTACTGTTCTAGTTAAATTAAGAATAAGCAATAATCATGAAGTACTTTATTCGCATTGTCCAGTAAACCTATAAGAATCTAGCCAAATTTCTCTTCCATACAGAACCAATAAAACAACAAATTCTAGCAAAACTTCTAGCTCATATAAGGTTAAAAATGCAAAAAAAAAAAAATATTGTTTGTTATGACAAACTTTTCAGCTCTTCTTAGCTACAATGTAGAAATAATTTTATGAGTCTGTCATTTTTTAAATAAATGAATGAAATAAAATATTTCATTCCGTGTCTTGGTAATGTGTTTTTATTTCAGTCATCAGTATATGAATCTGTGGTAATATAGTCATCCTTTAAAATAAAATACAACGGACCCTTGAACAACATGGTGGGTAGAGGTGTCCACCCACCTGAGGAGTCAAAAATCCACACATAACATTACAGCTATATGTAGTTCTACATCAGTGGATTTAATCAAGGAGGACCATATAGTACTGTCTTATATACTCACTGAAAAAATTCTGAGTGTAAGTGGACCCACATAGTTCAAAGCTATGTTGTTCAAGGGTCAACTGTACAAGTGTACATGCCTATATTCTGTGAATAAAATGTTGGCTTATTTTCTGATTCTCTTAAATTTTCTTGATTAGTTTTTTTTCCTTAATTTCTTCTACATTTATGGAACAAAATTTTACCAATACATATCACTTCAAATGATGTCATGACCAATAAGAGAATAGAAATTCTGTCTGAACTTTTGTACTCTAAGAAGATACAGCAGTACTAGTAATAACAATAATTATATTAGTAGTATTGTTGTTGTTGAGTCATTAAGTTGTCTCCAACTCTTTGCAACCCCATGGACTGCAGCATACCAGGCCTCCCTCCCTCTCAATGCTAGTAGTATTTCTAGTAACTTCCATAAAATAAAAAGCAATTCATTATATATGAATAATATAGGAAAATTACAATACTCGTCTTATGGAGGAATAAACTAGGTTTCAGGGAGATAAAGTTATTTTCACTATATCACATGGGTAGTATATCTGGACACATGCCCAGGAGGATTTGATCCTTAACTCAAATTCCTTTCTATAATATAATTATATATGCTACACTTAAACTATCATTAGATACATACAGATCTTAATATAATGGTTCATACGTTTTCCTCAAACACAGGAAATGTTTATCGGAAAACATCACTGTCTTAGTCAGTCTGGACTGCTATAACAGGATACCATAGAATGAGTAGCTTAAACAACAAACATTTATTTCTCATAGTTCTGCAGGGGAAGTCCAAGATCACAGTGCCAGCATGATAAGGTTCTTGGTGAAGGCCTGTTTTACAAACTTCTTGTTTTATAGACAATCATTTTATCATTATATCCTCACATGGTGGAGAGAGGGAAGGGGTTAACTTTATTCCTTTTAATAAAATCACTAATTCCATCACAGGGGCTCTACCTCATAACCTAATTACAACCCAGAAGCCCCATCTTCAAATACCCTTACATTATGGCTTCAATGAACGCATTTTACGGGTTGTAAACACTCAGTTGACAGCAACTCTTCCTACAATAAGCAGCAGCAAAACACAGGAGTCTAAGTGAAGACAGGTGTCAAGCTGCATGGGTTCCCATCTTACTTCTTCCACTTTCCAGATGTGTACATTTATACAAGTTATATGCCACCTCTATCCTTCAATTTCATTTTTTCTAGTATTAAGATAGAAATCATCCCTATCCCATTAACATATTATGATTATTAGTTAATATTTATAGAGTACTTAGACTAGTATCTGGTATATATTAGGTACAGGGCTTCCCCAGTGGTTCAGTGGTAAAGAATCCACCTGTAGTGCAGGAGCTGCAGGAGACCTGGGTCTGATCCCTGGGTCTGGAAGATCCCCAGGAAGAGGGCATGGCAACCTACTCCAGTATACTTGCCTGGAGAATCCCAAGGACAGAGGAGCCTGGTAGGCTACAGTCTAAAGGGTCCCAAAGAGTCAGACACGACTGAAGTGACTTAACACACGCACACATATATAAGGTACATTGGAAGTATTTATTTAACAAATGAGAAACAATATGAAGTCTCAAAAGAGCTCTATCAATCTTAAAATGAACAAGTGGATTTTAATTGTGCAGTAGGCCCCCAAATTATGAACCTTCATAGTGGGAACTTTAAAAGATGCAAATGTACATATGCATGTCCAATCACATTAAGTTAGTTCATATGTCTGGTGTACACTGTTATATGCATGCATCCTCTACAAGCTTTTATGCACTTTACCACACAGTTCTACATAGACTACAGTAGTACAGTATCTTTATTTTAAAACCAGGATGTCCAGAAACAAACATAAAAGCAGCAGTGATGTAATTGGTACTGCTAAGAAGTACTAAGCGATAATGATGGAAACAAAAGTGAAAATAATTGAGACGGTGGAGTAAGACGAAAAGATGGTAGATGTTGTTTGTTCTTATAACACAGATTGTTCAACCACTTCAGATCAGTTCAGTTCAGTCACTCAGTCATGTCCAACTCTTTGCGATCACATGAATTGCAGCACGCCAGGCCTCCCTGTCCATCACCAACTCCCGGAGTTCACTCAAACTCATGTCCATCGAGTTGATGATGACATCCAGCCATCTCCTCCTCTGTTGTCCCCTTCTCCTCCTGCCCCCAATCCCTCCCAGCATCAGAGTCTTTTCCAATGAGTCAACTCTTCGCATGAGGTGGCCAAAGTGCTAGAGTTTCAGCTTTAGCATCATTCCTTCCAAATAACACCCAGAGCTGATCTCCTTTAGGATGGACTGGTTGGATCTCGTTGCAGTCCAAGGGACTCTCAAGAGTCTTCTCCAACACCACAGTTCAAAAGCATCAATTCTTCAGGGTTCAGCCTTCTTCACAGTCCAACTCTCACATCCATACATGACTACTGGAAAAACCACAGCCTTGACTAGACGAACATTTGTTGGCAAAGTAATGTCTCTGCTTTTGAATATGCTATCTAGGTTGGTCATAACTTTCCTTCCAAGGAGTAAGCGTCTTTTAATTTCATGGCTGCAGTCACCATCTGCAGTGATTTTGGAGCCCCAAAAGATAAAGTCTGACACTGTTTCCACTGTTTCCCCATCTATTTCCCATCAAGTGATGGGACCAGATGCCATGATCTTAGTTTTATGAATGTTGAGCCTAAGCCAACTTTTTCACTCTCTTTCACTTTCATCAAGAGGCTTTTTAGTTCCTCTTCACTTTCTGCCATAAGGGTGGTGTCGTCTGCATATCTGAGGTTATTGATATTTCTCCTGGCAATCTTGATTCCAGCTTGTGCTTCATCCAGCCCAGTGTTTCTCATGATGTACTCTGCATATAAGTTAAATAAGCAGGGTGACAATATCCAGCCTTGACGTACTCCTTTTCCTATTTGGAACCAGTCTGTTGTTCCATGTCCAGTTCTAACTGTCGCTTCCTGAGCTGCATATAGATTTCTCAAAAGGCAGGTCAGGTGGTCTGGTATTCCCATCTCTTTCAGAACTTTCCACAGTTTGTTGTGATCCACATAGTCAAAGGTTTTGGCATAGTCAATAAAGCAGAAACACATGTATTTCTGAAACTCTCTTGCTTTTTTGATGATTCAGCAGATGTTGGCAATTTGATCTCTGATTCCTCTGCCTTTTCTGAAACCAGCTTGAACATCCGGAAGTTCACGGTTCACATATTGCTGAAGCCTGGCTTGGAGAATTTTAAGCATTACTTTACTAGCGTGTTAGATGAGTGCAATTGTGCGGTAGTTTGAGCATTCTTTGGCATTGCCTTTCTTTGAGATTGGAATGAAAACTGACCTTTTCCAGTCCTGTGGGCACTGCTGAGTTTTCCAAATTTGCTGGCATATTGAGTGCAGCACTTTCACAGCATCATCTTTCAGGATTTGAAATAGCTTCACTGGAATTCCATCACCTCCACTAGCTTTGTTCATAATGATGGTTCCTAAGGCCCACTTGACTTCACATTCCAGGATGTCTGGCTCGAGGTGAGTGATCACACCATGATGATTATCTTGGTCATGAAGATCTTTTTTGTACAGTTCTTCTGTGTATTCTTGCCACCTCTTCTTAATATCTTCTGCTTCTGTTAGGTCCATACCATTTCTGTCCTTTATCGAGCCCATCTTTGCATGAAATGTTCCCTTGGTATCTCTCATTTTCTTGAAGAGATCTCTAGTCTTTCCCATTCTGTTGTTTTCCTCTATTTCTTTGCACTGATTGCTGAGGAAAGCTTTCTTATCTCTTCTTGCTATTCTTTGGAACTCTGCATTCAAATGGGTATATCTTTCCTTTTCTCCTTTGCTTTTCACTTCTCTTTTCTTCACAGCTATTTGTAAAGTCTCCCCCGACAGCCACTGGCACAGTGCTAAAGAACAAGTTCAAGATCATGGAACATATGAAATCTTGTGATGAAGATGTCAACAATAACATTGAAGAAGCATGGAAAAATGATGGAGGAATTATAAAAACTTCTTTCTTTGTTGTTGTTTTTGGAAAAACTTCTTAGTGTGTGGATGCAGGGATCAGCATCAGCATTGAGTCCCACTCAGCTTAATGCTGATTCAAAAGAAAGCTAGAAGCCTTTATGAGGATTTGAAGGAGAAACACGACAGTGAAGTATTAGAAAGCACATCTTTTAATGCCAGCCGGGGGCTGGTTTCACTGACTCAAGGTTAGAGTCAACCTTCAGAATATAATAGTAAGTGGTGAGGCAGTGAGTGAAGATGCAACAGCTGCCCTGGAATTTCCCATAATGCCTCAAGAAAGTTTTGATGAAGATGTGTTATTTACCCAAGAAGGTTTTACAAGACCAAAGTTACATCAGTAAGAAGGAAAAGTTGATGCCAGGCTATAAAACAGCAAAGGATAGCCTAAATCTGCTGTTTGATGGCAGTGCTTCCAGTGATATGAAGCTGAAGCCTGTTAGTTTATCATTCAGAAAAGTCAAGAGCCCTTAAAAACACAGTGTAGGGCTTTATTCTTGTTTTGTGGAAAAGTAACCCCAAAGTCTATGTTTCATAGGCCATTTTCCAGGACCTTTTTTTTCTATCACTTTATCCTGGAAGTAGAGAAATACTGCTTGGAGAAAGACCTTCCATTAAACATTCTTTTGCTGCTTGACTGTGATCCAGGACACTCCCTATTCATGATGACTTTCATCTCAACATCAAAGTAGTGCATGTGCCACTGAATAACACATTGTTCATCCAACCTATGGACCAGTGAGTTATGGCAACTCTCAAGAAATATTGGGTTGGTCAAAAATTCTGTTTGGGTTTTTCCATAACATCTTATGAATAACCCAAATGAACTTTATACCCAACCCTATATTATTTACAGGGATTCCCTAGTATCTCAGCTGGTAAAGAATCCACCTGTAACACAGGAGACCCTGGTTCAGGGTCAGGATGATCCATTGGAGAAGGGATAGGCTACCCACTCCAGTTTTCCTGGGCTTCCCTGGTGGCTCAGCTGATAAAAAAAATCCCCCTGAAATGTGGAATACCTGGATTCAATCTCTGGGTTGGGAAGATCCTCCAGAGATGGGAACAGCTACTTATTCCAGTATTCTGGCCTGGAGAATTTCAGGGACTGTATAGTTCATGGGGTCGCAAAGAGTCGAACACAACTGAGTGACTTTCACTTTCATATTATTTACATCACAGTTTTCATCAGGCAGTGAAGGCAAATGACAAATCAGGAACAATCTTGCAAAAATTTTGGAAGAACTATAACGTCTACAAGACCATAAAAAACACTGGCTTTGCTTGGTGTGAGGATACAGCCATCACCATATTGGGGGTTTGGAAGAACCTTTACCTACAGTTTATTCATGACTTTTGTGGATTTGAGAAGATGGACGAGATGTCCAAAGAGGTCTTCAGCAATTTAGTGACCCTTAATGATAAGCTGGAGATAGATCTGCAACAGGACAACTTCACTGAACTCCTTGCTGTGCAACACAAGGAGGTTACTAATGAAGACCTGTTGGGAAATGGAGCCCCAGAGAAAGGACAAAGAGAGACAAGAGGAAGAAGTAGTAACTGAAGAACTGAAGAGATACAAGACATAAAAAATGAAAAGGTAATTTTCTTTATTTGAGGAGGCATGTTGGTTTTTGAGGCTCATGACCCGAATGAAGAATGGTACACAAAGGTTGCAGCAGCCATTCAGAATGCTGTTTAGTGCTACCATGTCGTCTATGATGAGAAAAAAAGAGCCACTACCCAGACATCACTGGATAATTTTTCAAGAGAGCAGACACTACTGAATTCAGCAAGGAATCATAACCTGTGCCATCAGTGTCAGGTGTGAGTGAAACTGCAGCCTGCCCTCCATATCTATTGCTGATGATTCTTCAGCTCTACCATCTCCCACCTCCTCTCCCTCCTCCAATCATTCTTCTTGCCTGTTCACTCAATGCCAGCCCCTGTATGCCAGCTGTACTACTGTACTTTTCAAGGTACTATGCTGTGAGATTAAAAATGTTTTATTTTTTATTTTAATTTTTATTTTATGCATTATTTTTGTGAAAAGTATTATAAACCTAATATAGTACAGTGCTATTTAGCCATTTGTGTTAGTTGCATACTTAGGCTAAATTTGTTGGACTTATGAACACACTGGAGTTATGAAATCATTCTTGGAAGGGAACTTGTTCGTATGTAGTGAGCTTACTGTATTTCAAATTCTGGAGTGTATGCTTTTACATAATGTATTCTATTTATTTATTTAGTACAAGAAAAGATATTTGTCGTATAACCACTCTACACTTGAAAGGAGATTGACAAGTTTATAGACTGCTGATTCATTTATTCAAAGACTTAAATATTATGATGAATATCATAGAAGGAATAAAGAACTGAGTTGCTAAGTCATGTCCGACTCTTGAGACCCCCGTGGACTATAACCTGCCAGTCTCCTCTGTCCATGGGATCCTCCAGGCAAGAATACTGGAGTGGGTTGCCATTTCTTTCTCCAGGGGGTCTCCCTGACCCAGGAATCAAACTCAGGTTTTCTGCATTGCAGGCAGATTCTTTACTGACTGAGCTCCAAGGGAAGCCCAAAAAGAACTGAGCTCTTGTCAAATAGTCCTTGAGGAAATACTCAATAAGTGACCAAAAAGCATCATTTCAATTAATTTAGGACTATGATACTATTTTCAATGATAGTAACCAGGAATCAAATTAATGCCAGTGCACTTAGCAGGGGTTGTGTATTTTGTGTACAATTACTCATTGCATGCTGGAGTCAGACAACTCACTTGCTGTGTTAATTGGGTAAATCACCTATTTTATTTCACTATCTATCAGTTTGGTCTCAGCAGTTCAAGTCATTGCTGTGGGATATCAGAGTATTAAATAGAATGGAGATGATCTTATAAAAACTTGAAAATATTTAATTTCCTCTTAGACATACAGTTTAAAATGCAGGTTCTTGTGTTACTATAAATATTTCTCATAAGGTAAGCATCAACAAGCTATATTGCTGGTAAGGAAGTGGAATCCTCTAACATTATCACCAAAAAAAAAAAAAAATTAAACCAAGTATCTAGGATTTAAAAGTCTTATCACACCAAGACACATGGATTCTGGAACTGGAAAAGTCTGGGAAAATATGGCAACTTTTTGTCAGAAGTGAAAAATAAAATACTTTTTTTTTTTTGTTAGAGATATGATAAAATGCTCTTGGAAGTCTTGTTTACTCCTCACAGAAACTAAACCAGGTCATGTGGAATCTAACTGCAGATTAGAGACATGATATATTAAAGACATTATATAGCTCAAGATGCTTCTGGATTAGTGGGCATCAAGGCAAAGCTGTTAGTGAACAGTAAGCAACATGAGCCATCATCCATTTTTCAACAATGAAGGTCAATTTCTATATCTAGATTTTAATTTTCTATACATTTCTCCTCTATTTTTCCCTTTTTCTTATAATTGTGCTTATGCTGTTGACATTATGTTCCACTCCAAAACAGGAAGTCTCAATGAAATATGAAAATAATGTTATACTAAAAACTTGAAGATATTTAATTATAGCATTAACTAGAATTAATGCTACCATTTTTGAAATTAACATTTAAATATATATATATAAAATATTAGCTTAATTTTCTACTTTACCAAAACTGTAGAGACAAATTGTTTATTCTCATTTAAAAAAAGCAGACTCAGAATTTCACACACATATATATATGTTTGAGTGTGTGTGTATATATATTTATATATATATATATATGAAATAGTATAGCTTTCCATTCATGTGTGCCATCTTCAATTTATTTCATCAATGTGATATAACATTCATAGTGCAGGTCTTTAAACTCCATAATTAAATTTATTTCTAGATATTTTATTCTTTATGGTGCAACTATAAACGGGGCTGTTCTCTTAGTTCTCATTCTGATAGCTAGTTATTAGTGTATAGAATTGCAACAGATTTCTGTATATTGGTTTTATACTCTGCAATTTTGTTGAAAGCATGTATTAGTCCTAATATTTTTTTTGTCAAGTCATTAAGGTTTCTATGTATAACATCATGTTATCTGTAAATAGTGACAGTTTTCCTTCTTCCTTTCCAACTGGTGATTTTTTTTTTTTTCCTCATCTGACTGCTGTGGCTAAGACTTTCAATATTATGTTGAATAAAGTGCCAAGAGTGGAAATCCTTGCTCCTGATCTTAAAGAAAAAAAGCTTTCAGGTTTTTACCACTGAATTACCTGTGGGTTTGTCACATTTGGCCTTCATTATGTTGAGCTATGTTCCCTCGATATTCACATTAAAAGTTTTCATAATAAATAGATGCTGAATTTTCTCAAATTCTTTATCTGCATCTCTTGATATGGTCATATGATTTTCATCCTTTGTTCTGTTAATATAGTGTATCACACTGATTGAACCGTGGATAGTTAACCACCCTTGCATTCCTAAAGTAAATTCCACTTGGTTATGATGTGTAATATTTTTTATGTATTTTTGAATATGGTTTGCTAATATTTTGTTAAGGATTTCTGCATCTATTTTCATCTGGAATCAGTCTCTTATTTTCTTTTTTGTAGTGTTTTTACCTGGTTTTGTTATCAAAGTAATGCTGGCCTCACAGAGTGAGCTTTGGAGCATTTCTTTTTCTTCAATTCTTTGGAAGTTTAAGAAGAAAAGGTATTAATTCTTCTTTAAATGTTTGGTAGTTTTCCTGTGAAGCCATCTGGCCCAGGACTTTTGTTTTGAAGGTGTGTTGTTGTTGTCATTGCTTATTTGGTTTTAATTACTGATTCAGTTTCATTAATAATGATGAGTATGTTCAGATCTATTTCTTTCTGGATTAATCTTGAAATATTACATGTTTCTAAGAAGTATTCATCTCTTTTGAAGTGAAGGGAAAGTCACTCAGTCATGTCCAACTCTGGAGTGGGTAGCCGTTCCCTTCTCCAAGGGATCTTCCCATCCCAGGGATCAAATCCAGGTCTCCCACATTGCAGGCAGAGTCTATACTGTCTGAGTTGCCAGGGAAGCCCAACAAAACTGCAGTGGGTAGCCTATCCTTTCTCCAGGGGACCTTCCAGACCCAGGGATCGAACAGGGGTCTCCTGCATTGCAGGCAGATTCTTTACCTTTTAGTTTATCCAATTTGGTGGCATATATTTAATTGTTCACAGAAATCAGTTATAATTCTTTGTGCTTCTAGGGTATGGGTTGCAACTTCTCCTTTTTCATTTTTTATTTCTTTGGGCCCCGTCTCTTTTCTTTATGAGTGTGGCTAAAGTTTATCAATTTTGTTTCTTTTCAAAAAACTCATTCTTCTTTCATTAACCTTTGCCTACTGCTTTTTACACCTGTATTTCATTTATTTCTGCTCTGATCTTTATTATTGCCATCTGTATATTAATGTTGGGTTTTGTTTCTTCTTCTTTTTCTAGTATCTTTAGGTATATGGTTAGAGTGTTTATATGAGACTTTTATTGTTTCTTCAGGTAAGTTTTTATTGCAGCAGATTTCCCTCTTAGAATTGCTTTTGCTGTGCCCCATAAATTTCAGAATACTATGTTTTCACTCTCATTTTCCTCAAGCTACTTTTCGTTTCCTCTTTGATTTCTTTGTTGAGTTATTGGTTTAGTAGCATGTTCTTTACCCTATATTAAATAGGCTTTGGTTTGTGGTTTCCATAAGGTTCACACATAACAAACTATATATATAGCAGTCTATTTCAAGTTGACGACTGGTTGAGTTTGAGCCCATTTTTAAAAAACACAACAGTTTTACTTCCCTCACATTTTATGTTTTTGACGTCATACTTTATGTTTATAGCTTAACAAATTAGCTTAAATAAACATGATTTTTACCATTTTTGCTTTTTAACCTTCATACTAGTTCTGTAAATAGTTGACCCATTACCATTACTGTTTGGCTTTACCAGTGAGATTTTTTTTTTCATAGTTTTATGTTCTTAGTGATGGCATTCATTTTCCATTTAAAGAAGTACCTCTAGCATTTCTTGTAAGACTTGTTTAGTAGTGACAAGTTTCTTTAGCTTTTCTGTCTGGGAAGCTCTTAATCATTCCTTTAATTCTGAAAGATATCTTTGCCAGGTAGAATATTCTTAGTTTTAAGTATTTTTCGTTTGTTTTTAGTATTTTGAATATTTTGGGCCAGTCTCGTCTAGCCTGTAAACTTTCTGCTGAAAAAGTGGCTGGTAGCCTTATGGGGGTTCCCTCATAATTAATTAGTTGTTTTTCTCTTATCATTTTTAAGATTCTTTTTCTGATTGTAATGGGTATCTTTGAGTTCATCTTATTTGGACTCTATGTGCTTCCTGAACTTGGATTCTGTCTCCTTCACCAGGTTAGGGAAGTTTTCAGCCATTCTTTCTTTCTTTCTAATTGTGTTCGTTTCAAGTGTACAGTCTTCCCTGGCTCATATGGTAAAGAGTCTGCCTACAATGCAGGAGACCTGGGTTCAGTCCTTGGGTCAGGAAGATCCTCTGAAGAAGGGAATGGTGTAAAACAAAGTGAATCACTTATTTTCCCATATAGGCCATTATAGATAATTGAGCAGGTTCTTAAAAGTTATCAACTTTTTATATAGTAGTGTGTATATGTCAGTCGCAACCTCCCAATGTATTCCCCGTCTCCTGGAAATTACATTTGTTTTTTCACTTCTGTGACACTACTTCAGTTTTTTAAATAATTTGTACCTTTATTTTTTTTAGATTCCACATGTAAATGATATCATATGACATTTATCTTTCTGTTTCTGACTTGACTTCACTAATTATGATAATCTCTAGGTCCTCCATGCTGCACGTGACATTATTTTCTTTTTTATTGCTGAGTAACATTCCATTGTTTATATATACCATATCTTCTTTATCTATTCATCTGTCAGTGAACATTAAGCTTGCTTCCATGATCTGGCTATTGTAAATAGAGCCACAACTAACATTGGGGTGCATGTATCTTTTCAAATTATGGTCTTCTCTGGATATAAGCCTAGGAGTGAGATTTCTGGATCATATATTAGTTCTATTTTTAGTTTTTTAAGGAACTTCCATACTGTTCTCCATAGTGGTTGTACCAATTTACGTTCCTACCAACAGCACAGGAGGGTTTCTTTTTACCATACACTCTCCAGCATTTATCATTTGTAGATTTTTTTGATGATGGTCATTCTAACTGGTGTGAGGTGATACCTCATTGTAGTTTTATTTGACTTCTCTAATAATTAGTTATGTTGAGCATCTTTTCATATATCTGTTGGCTATCTGTATGTCTTCTTCAGAGAAGTGTCGATTGCATTCCTGTACATTAAAAATGAAAGATCAGAAAAAGAAATTAAAGAAAAAATACCATTTGCCACTGCAATGAAAAGAATAAAACATCTAAGAATAAACCTACCAAAGAAGGGAAAAGACCTGTACTTAGAAAAAAATAAAATACTGAAAAAAGAAGCCAAATACTACACAAACAGATGAAGAGATAGTTCACATGAGTTATTGGATTGGAAGGATAAAATTTGTGAAAATAACTACACTACCAAAAGCAATCTACAGATTCAATGTAATCCCTATCAAATTACTAACAGCATCTTTCACAGACTAGAACAAAACTTGTTTGGAAACAAATTTTACAATTTTTGTGGAAATATTGCAATCTGATAGCCAAAGCAATCTTGAAAAAGAAAAATGGAGCTGGATGAATCAAGCTTCCTGACTTCAGACTATACTGCACAGTTACCAAAACAGTATGGTACTGGCACCAAAAAAAAAAAAAAAAAAAAACCAAAACAGAAATACAGTCAGTAGAACAGGATAGAAACCCAAAGATAAACCCATGTACCTATGGTCACCTAATCTATGACAAAGGAGGCAAGAATGTATAATAGAGAAAAGACAGTCTCTTCTGTAAGTGGTGCTAAGAAAAGTGGGCAGCTACACATAAAAGAATGAAATTAGACCACTCCCTAACACCATACACAAAAATAAACTCAGAATGGTTTAAAGACCTAAATGTAAGGCCAGACATTACAAAACTCTTAGAGAAAAACATAGGCACAATACTCTGTGACATAAGTCGCAGCAAGATATTTTTTGATCCACCTCCTAAAGTAATGAAAAAATAAATAAATAAATGGGATCTAATTAAATTTAAAAGCTTTTATACAGCAAAGGAAACCATACACAAAATGAAAAGACAATCCTCAGAATGGGGGAAATTATGTGCAAGCAAAGCAACAGACACAGAATTGATCTCCAAAATAAACAAACAGCTCATGTAGTTCCATATTAAAAAAAAAAAAAAATAACCCAATAAAAAATTGGCAGATCAGCCATTATTTCTTTCAATAGGTTCTCTGGCCCTTTCTCTCTCTTTTCTCCTTCTGGGACTCTTATAATACAAATGTTACTATGCCTGATATTGTCCCAAAGGTCCCTTAAACTATCCTCTTTTTAATTTTTTTTTTCCTTTTTGCTGTTCAGATTTGGTGATCTCCATTACCCTATAATCCATATCAGTAATTCATTTTTCTGCATCCTCTAATCTGCTGCTGACTTCCTCGAGTGAATTTTTCACTTCAGTTATTATATTAGTCAGTACTGATTGGTTCTTTTTCTATATATATTTTCCATTTCTTTCCTGAAGTTCTCACTTAGTTCACCAATTTTTCTCCAGAGTTCAGTCAGTGTCCTTATGACTATTTATTTGAATTCTATCTGATAAATTCCTTATGTTTTTCTTTTAGTTCTTTTTCTAGGGCTTTGTCTTATTCTTTCATTTGGAAGAATTAATTCTTTTGTCTCCTATTTGGCTAATTCTCTGTGTTAGTTTTCTAGGTATCAGGTACATCAGCTATGTCTTCCAGTCTTGAAAGAGTGCCTTTTGTAGTAAGAGTATGAACTCTTACGTACATAAGAATAAGATTCTTATGTAGTAAGGGTCCTTTGTTTCCAGTGGCAGAATTCCCCTGGTCAACACAATGAGGGACTTCAGGGGTATCCTCTGTATGGACTATGTGTGTCGTCCTGTGCAGCTGGGCTGCAACTGCTATAAGAACGTTGGTGCACAGGACTGGGCCCATCCAGACAGGCTGAGAGCTGTAGGCCATGACTGCTGCAGGTGCACTGAGGACTGGCCCCCACCTTGACTGGCTTTGAGGCCAAGCCATGATAGTTGTGAGTTCACTGATGTGTGGGGCTGTCCCCTGGATCAATTTTGGAAGGGTGCTGGTGCCAACCGAGGCCACATGCTTGCAGGGTGGGATTGGGGCTGCTTTGGAGGAACAGGATGGTTGCTTGGGGCCATTGCTCAGGGGAGCACCTGGGTGAGACACAAGGTGTTAGTTCAGTTGATGGAGACTGACAGATATGGTGCCGCTAGTGCCAGACCAGATAGCTGGAAGTAGGGGGTGGGGAAAGATATCCACCACTTTCATCCCAGAGAAAGTTCTACCAGATCCCTACCACCCATCCAGCTCACGCCCTAAAATTAGTCAGTGAATCTCCTTTAATGACCCAGGTGCTTCCCAAGCAGCTGCCTCTGAACTGTGACTTGGAGTGAGTGACTTTATTTGCAAGCCCTTTAAGAGCTGACTCTTTCTCACAGCTTTAGGCTTTCCTGAATATAAGTCCTGTTGGTTTTCAAAGCCAAATATTAAAGGGGTCTTGTCTTCTCAGTGCAGATTACCCAGACTAGGGAGTCTGATATTTGGCTCAGAACCTCCACCTGTCAGGAGGAATTTCCAAGGTTGTGATTATCTTTCCCACTTGTGGATTGCCATTCCAGGGATGCAAGTTCCGAATAGATTGTTTCTGTCCCTCCTACTTGTCTTGATGTAGCTTTTTCTTTATATTCTTAGTTGTAGATAATTCGTTCCGTGAGTCGTCTCTTCATTGTCAGGATTGTCATCCTCTATGTAGTTGTAGTTTTGCTGTATCCAATGGGGGAAGCTGAGCTCAGGATCTCACTACTCCACCATCTTGATCCAGACGTCCTCTCAAATACATTTCGACATATGAAGCGATTGGAAACCCAAACCTAAATATCAATATTCCAGACCAATTCACCACTGTAACAAATTATGTAGAGGATCTGTAGCTGAAAACTATAAAAATCTGATGAAGTAAATCAAGTCTTAAAAAAAAAGACTGGGAGACTGCAAGAGGACTGATGGGTTGCTGGCACCCATGGGTTTAGTAGTTATGGTAGGAACTTTATATTGGATTTGATAAACATTTATAAGTATAATCAATATGCTTAATGACTTCAACCAAATTACTGATGAGACTTTTGTGATTTGTGTAGTATAACACTGACCCAAGCTCATCAAGCAAAATGGAACGTTGATGTAGCCTCAATATTCTGCTTAATTATATTTTCTGGTAAGTCTTTGATCAAAGTCATAAATCTCAGTATATACAAAATAAAAGTATAAGCTTAAACTAATGACTATAGCTTATCATTCATCAAAACCTCATTCCTCAAACTTCAGGTCCCAAGATGAGTATATAGTTTTTTAAGGATACTCTTTACATTTTGCAGATACTAAATTATTATCATTCTCTGTTAACATAGAGGGGAGAATAAGACATTCACAAACTGTCCCCTCCCCGCCAAAAAAATATACCTGTAGAGATAATTCACTGAGAGCAAGGGCCAGATCCTATTTATCTTTTTTTTTTAATTCAATTTTAATTTAAAAAAAAAATTATACATGTGATGCAACATAGACTTGGGTGCAGCAGAAGTCAGTTCAATGAATGAATATATGAATGAATGATAACAAGTATTCAGGTCTAGCTGTTTAATAAGAGGAAGCCTCTTGGACTCTTTTTGAGCTAGAACTTTGACACCACTGCTAGAGGGGCCTTCATATTTAAGTTGCACCTCTGACAGCTTTACCCAAACTACTCTTAAGCCCAAACTAACATGATACATAAACTAGCAAGTTTCAGCTTTCAGAAAATAAATAAGTGATGGTAAACTAATTTTATTTTCTTTTGAATTATGTTTTATAGTTTTGACCATCCTAAAGTAAACTATGAAATGGGCTTATAATAATACTTATTATATTTTAGTGGGGCTTCCCAGCTGGCACTAGTGGTCAAGAATCCACCTACCAACGCAGGAGACACAAGAGACACAAGAGATGCAGGAAGATCCCCTGGAGTAGAAAGTGGCAACCCACTCCAATATTCTTGCCTGGAAAATTCCATGGATACAGGAGCCTGGTGGGCTACAGTCCATGGGGCCACTAAGAGTCAGATACGACTGAGCAACTGACCACATATTTCAGTGTTCCTTCTCCCATTCATTACTGTTTGTGCAATTCTCTTATTGATGGAAGGCCATGCTTTAGATAATAACACATGTTCTGCACCTTTCAGAAACCTTATGAGTCTCCTCCAGATTCACCTGGCTAAGAGATAATGATTTATCTGATTAAACAAATTCATCTTGAAAAATCAGAAGATGAATATATTATCCAATCCAGGAAAAACATACTTATATTTTCAAGAAGGCTTTTAGAAAATGAATACTTTAAATTCAAAAGTATTTCAGGCTGGAAACTTGGTGGAGAAAGCTCACATCACATTATGGTAAGTACTACAGAAACATATATTAAATCCAAAAATACATGATTTTTCATGCTGTTTTTTTCTTCAAATAAAAAGAACGGAAGAAAATTAAAATATCTCTAAGTCCTATGAGTAGAGTCAAAAGGCCATAAGTTTAAAAAATAAAACACAAACATACAGGTGTGCTGGGAAAAAGCCTTCCCTATTAAAACATTGGAGACTTTTCAGAATAATAGATGAGTTTTCCATTTTTGATCATTTTAATAACTTCAATAACAAAAATAACCCATTTCACATTTTTAATGCATGAAAAAGTCATATGTAAATGAATTATACTCAGTGATGTAACTAAGTTAGCAAGGAGAACCTGAAATTTAATGCTGATAAATGGAAAGTAATACAGTGTGAGCACAAAATTATAAATATAACTGCATAAGATGCATACTTCACATGAGATATGTATTTGAAGCTATATCAGTAAGATGTGCCTTTTAAAACACAATCCAGAAAAAAATACATAAAATAAATGACAAGAGATTTAAGTAATAAAAGGTTATTTTCTGAGGTTTCTGTTTTTGGTTATTAGGCAAATCTCTCTCCACATTTTGCAATAAAATATTTAGTAGGTAGACTCAATAAGGACTCACAATTATTTTATCTAGGATTAAATGGCACGAGCTACGAGCATAATATTTAAAAAAAAAAGTGAACCTTACATCTTTGTAGCCTCACAAAAATGGTGAGGAGAGTTTTACAAGAAAGAATGCTAAATATAGACTGGTATCATGCCAACCTCAAATTGCTGTATTCAGCTCAATAAAAAGTGAAACGAACATTCATGAGAATGAAAATATTCAGAAAAGATGTCAAAAAAGCAAAAGGAAGCATAAAAATCACATGGCAATTCTACCTAAAGTAGCTTTTGAGAATAAATCTGCAGTTAGTCATAAAAGAAACAAACCACACTGATAGTAAGAATCCAAAGAGAATGAACTACATTCTCATGCCTTTCATTAGGTTTGCATATGGGAATAAGATTTTCTTGAAAACTTAAGGTTAGTAATGACTTACTACAGAGAAAGCCTTATTTCCTTCTACTTAATACCCAGAAAAGAGCAAGGTACTGTCAACCATGAAACGATTCTTCAAAAATTTATGTGTGTACACACACACACATACACACGACTGTTAAAACCAATGCTTTTTGTGGTTGATAAAATTCAAGTTCCAGATGGATAACTACTCCCAATTCACAAAAAATTTTCCTTATTTTTCCAACTCTATAAAGTAACACTCTTTCACTTATCCTTTGTATTTTATATGAAAATATTTCACCTATATTTCTTAATGAAATTAACAGTAGACATTAAAGAAAGGCTATTTTACTATCAAGACTCTAGAAATGTAATATAGATAAATAGAATCCATGTTAAAATTTCAAGGTGATATTTACCACTAACAACAGAACACTTGAGGTGTTATAAATCGATAAAGTGATGCGGCGGAGGAGGAGGCATGAAGAGATGCATCATGACGGATGAGGCACAAGTCAGAACAGCTGACAGCAAAGGTCCTACTTTCAGCTAAGGAAGCAGCAGAGAGCAGCTCAGGCATCTGCAGGCCTGACTGCCTTAGGATGATCTTTCCCTGAAGACGAAACACTGAAATAGTCTCCACAAACTTATACTGTAGAGAAAAGTATACTCACTCAACAGTATTTTACACAACATGTATTACATAGCTACAGCCTTTATAGAGGCTTAATAAACATGATTTATCAACTTGAATTAATAAAAATCTATGGTATATACAGCATTTTAAATTCAATACAAACTGCATCTACTTCCTAAATGTGAACATATACTGATAATAATTATTATTTTCATTATAATAATAAAATATAATTATACATATAGTCATTACTTAAAATAATTGTTATTATAAGGAAAAAAAGGAGAAGAGGAGACAGTAGACTTTGTTAAAAGTATCTGTCCCAGATTACTACATTTAAACTCCACAACAAACTTTTGAAAGGTATGCCACGTTTACATCCATTCTTTCAGAAGAAACTGACTTAGAGAAACTTAAGGGCCAAGAGCACATAGTTTGTCACCAGAGGAGAACACGTCAGTTTACACGTCTCCAAATAAGGACCGGAGAAGGCAATGGCACCCCACTCCAGTACTCTTGCCTGGAAAATCCCATGGACAGAGGAGCCTCGTAGGCTGCAGTCCATGGGGTCGATAAGAGTCGGACACAACTGAGCGACTTCACTTTCACTTTTCACTTTCATGCATTGGAGAAGGAAATGGCAACCCACTCCAGCGTTCTTGCCTGCAGAATCCCAGGGACGGGGGAGCCTGGTAGGCTGCCGTCCATGGGGTCGCACAGAGTCGGACACGATTGAAGTGACTTAGCAGCAGCAGCAGCAAATAAGGACTATATTCATATATACCTTGTTCTCAGCACTGAACAAGGTACTCAAGATGCAAATCCGAAGATGTGGCTTCTGCCTTTTACACACTCTAGTGAGGGGACCATAGAGCTCAGGCATACGTATAAATGTTCTGTAAACACAGATGAAGGAAGAAACACAAAGAGCTCAAAAACAGAAAATGGGGGATAGAACCAAAAAATGAATGATAACAGATATTCTGACAAAACGTTTATATTCTTAGTCTACTAGAAGGAATTACAGCTCACATGTAAGGGTCATTCCTACAAAGATGAACCTGATACCTACTGTGGTGGTAGTGGTTTAGTTGCTAAGTCATGTCTGACTCTTGCAACCTCATGGACTGTAGCCTGCAGGCTCCTCTGTCCATGAGATTTTCCAGACAAGAATACTGGAGTGGGTTGCCATTTCCTTCTCCAGGGAATCTTCCCGGAATCAAACCCGGGTCTCCTGCATTGCAGGCAGATACCTTTTGTACCATACATCTAATAGGTCACAGGAAACAAAACTTTGTAAGTATAAAGCACTATGTAAAACATGTTTTAAAAAGGGAGTAAGATAACCCATCTGTGAGGCCAGCAAGTATTGGTTTCATGATGGGGACATTTTAGACATCATTTTACACTCAATACCTTATGCATTGCCTGACTCAAAATAGATGCTCAGCAACAACACTGAATTATAAGTGGTCTCAGTTTTATAGCTGCAATAATTCAAGTTTAGGAGTCTGTCAGCACCTGGTCAGACATTAAATTTAAGATCCAAGATTGAAATCAAAAGTTTTCTGACTCCAAAGTGTGGACTTTTTAAAGGCAATCCAAATATGCAACTAAGACAGTGTTCATGAGAGAAACAAGAATTCTGGCAGTGAGAATTCTCCACTTGGCGGTGATTTTTTTAAATGCTACCAAGTAACTATGCTGACAGCCTATAGAGGATCACTAATTAGGTATCACTGTGGTTTGCTGTACACACAAATACATGTGGTTGTCCAAACAATAAAGCTAAACATAGGTTAATCTCAATTATCTGGATAAATAGCTCATAGAATTAGAACTTATATTGTAATACTGATACTAGAAGACTATCACAGTTACAGTTCAAAGACAGAGAATTCCAAACCATAAAGCATATATTCAATAAAGGAACACTGCTTGTTACTAAAAGTTCGCTACTGAACAAGAAATTACTAAGTATCTTTCACTGTGAGAAATTACATCTTTGATGCCTTCTGAACAAGCGTCTGGAAGGCACTTAAAAATTTATCTCCTCTATAAGCTTTTTCCTCAAATGCTTTCTTTTCAATGAAAGCCTCTCTGATCCCCTATTTAAAATTTTATACCCCACTGCCTACACCTCCTTCATCACTTTTTTTTTATTCTTAGCACTTAATATCTAATATATTATGTATATTTAAAAATTTTAACTTATTTCCCCCACTAGGATATAAACCATACAAAACGAGATCTTACTGAATGAATTAATGAAGGAAAGTTTCTCATTTTGCAGATAGAAAAAATGGAGTTGAGACTTGCTCTATGA
Organism: Bos grunniens; assembly: GCF_055505025.1. Taxonomy (NCBI): domain Eukaryota; kingdom Metazoa; phylum Chordata; class Mammalia; order Artiodactyla; family Bovidae; genus Bos; species Bos grunniens. Next base: position 32,700,670 of record NC_141172.1, on the reverse strand, counting down.
ATTCTCAGGCCTGGACCCAAAAAAGATCTCACGGTCCTGTCACATTCTTAAAAGAATTTCTTAAGTTCATCTCTTACATAGACTATTATAAGGATTAAGGTCTTTAATTCTAGGTAAATCATAATTATTTAATTCTTGGATTCATGTCTAGCAGTGTCAGGAAACAGTAGGAATCCTCAACAAACTTAAATAGAGATATCAGAAATATTTGTATGGGTCTGATACACAGGTCAAAAGAATCTAGGAATTATCCAAAGAAACTGAGAATATCCTTCAAATAGAACATAGCCTAAGAGAAGAGGGAACCAGAAATGTTGACTTTGACCTAATCAAAGAGATTTAGTCACAGAAGAAGAAAAGAAATGATCAGTGAAGAGTGGAACCAGACACTCTAATTACCTTGAGTTTTACATGTGAATCCTACAGAACAAAGCGTTGCAAGGACACTTGTAACTAAAACTGAAGGAACTATCTCAACAAAATGATTAAAGCCTTAGAGCACAAACAGAAACCCTAAAGTGTGACAGAAAAAGTAAAGGGAGAGGGTCTGAGGAGAAGACATTCTTGTCTAGCTCAGTAATGTATTGCCATGGAAAAAGCCAGAGGCCTCCAGTGCTGCAGCTAGGAGACAGAGGGAAACCCAGGGCCCAGCGAATCCCTGAAAGGATACAGAAGAACCTGAGGGATCCAGTGGCAGCCATAGGATATTAGTTGGGCATATCATTTGGACATACCATTACTCAGCAAAAGGCTTAGAATCAGGAAAAGGGGAAAGCATTACTATAGGCCAACTAATAGCTGATTTGTACCCAGACTAAATTTGTGATTGAACACATGTAAAATAGCCTGTCTGGGACACCTCAGACTAAATTTAGGGAGCATTTTTCCCAAAGGCTAAGAACATGAATGAACTAGAAAGTTTCAATAAAAAAGTTAAATTTATGCCAGTACTGTTAATGTGACTGTTTGTAACCATTGGATAATGAGGCCTGTAGAAACTCATGTCAATTAAACAAGTACAAAAATAAATTAAAATTTGTATAAAATGAAGCCTAATTCTCTAATTTTGACACCTGTGTCAAAGGAAAAAAATCTACAATGTCATTATTTTAAAACTAAACTTATTTGACATGCATTCTACAAATATAGTGATAAGCAGAAAATTCAATAAGAAAATTTATATGAACCAGAGAACTCAGGCTGAAACTCAATCTATAATATATTGTAATACTAGGTGGAAGTTAGAAAATACCATGTAAATATTGCAAATACTTTAGTGAACAGTTTGTCAAATACATATTACCAGGTAATTATCTTAAGATATAGAACATTTTCATTATCCTAAAATTACCAAAATGTGCCCTTTGCAGTTAATATTCTCTATCTCCCCCTCCCTCAGACAACCATTGATCTTATTTCTAACACTGTGAATTAGTATTGCCTGTTTTAGAAGTTCATAGAAACAAAAACATATCTAATTTTTTTCTGTCTTCTTTAGGTAAGCATATATTTTCTGAGATTTATTTGCATTCTTGGTCTGTATTGCTATATAGTATTAGACTCTTGAGAGTCCCTTGAACTGCAAGGAGATCCAATCAGTCCATTATAAAGGAAATCAGTCCTGGGTATTCTTTGGAAGGAATAATGCTGAAGCTGAAACTCCAGTACTTTGGCCACCTCATGCAAAGAGTTGACTCATTGGAAAAGACCCTGATGCTGGGAGGGATTGGAGGCAGGACGAAAAGGGCACGGCAGAGGATGAGATGGCTGGATGGCATCACTGACTCGATGGACATGAGTCTGAGTGAACTCCAGGAGTTGGTGATGGACAGGGAGGCCTGGTGTGCTGCAATTCATGGGGTCACAAAGAGTCGGACACGACTGAGCGACTGAACTGAACTGTTTCCGTTACAAGAATACACTAAAATGTATTCATCTGTTTAGGGGCTTCCCTGGTGGCTCAATCAGTAAACAATCTGTCTGCTCTGTGGGACACCCATGTTTGATCCCTGGGTCAGGAAGATCCCTGAGAGAAGAGAATGGCTACCCACTCCAGTACTCGTTTGGAGAATTCTATAGATCGAGATGCCTAGTGCGTTACAGTCTATGGGGTCGCAAAGAATCAGACACGACTGAGGGATTAACACGTATGTGCATGCACAGTTGCTTCAATTGTGTCCACATGTTCTCTATTAAATTCATTTTTGAAGCAGTCTGCTTGTTTAAAATAACAGCATGGTTTCTTTTTCTGTGAAGTTAAGGGAGGGGGAAACTGCTTACTGGTTGAGAGTAAGTGTTAAAACATAGAACACTAAAAACATCTCATAAAAACTGTTAATAGCAGCCAGGACTTGGAAGCAACCTAGATGTCCATCAGCAGATGAATGGATAAGAAAGCTGTGGTACATATACACAATGGAGTATTACTCAGCCATTAAAAAGAATACATTTGAATCAGTTCTAATGAGGTGGATGAAACTAGAGCCTATTATACAGAGTGAAGTAAGCCAGAAAGAAAAACACCAATACAGTATACTAACGCACATATATGGAATTTAGAAAGATGGTAACAATAACCCTGTATACGAGACAGCAAAAGAGACACTGATGTATAGAACAGTCTTTTGGACTCTGTGGGAGAGGGAGAGGGTGGGATGATTTGGGAGAATGGCATTGAAACACGTATAATATCATATATGAAATGAGTCGCCAGTTCAGGTTCGATGCACGATACTGGATGCTTGGGGCTGGTGCACTGGGACGACCCAGAGGGATGGTATGGGGAGGGAGGAGGGAGGAGGGTTCAGGATGGGGAACACATGTATACCTGTGGTGGATTCATTTTGATATATGGACAAACCAATACAATATTGTAAAGTTAAAAAATTAAAAAAAAGAAAAAAAAAAAAACAAGTTGCAACCCCAGCTATAGGTAACAGCCACACCAATTACAACTGGCCAACCAGTGAATGGGAAATGCTGGGCTGGATGAAGCACAATCAATAACCTCGGATATGCAGATGACACCACCACCCTTATGGCAGAAAGTAAAGAAGAACTGAAGAGCCTCTTGCTGAAAGTGAAAGAGGAGTGAAAAAGCTGGCTTAAAACTCAACATTCAAAAAACTAATATCAAGGCATCCAGTCCCATCACTTCATGGCAAATAGATGGGTAAACAATGGAAACAGTGACAGATTTTATTTTGGGGGGCTCCAAAATCACAGCAGATGTTAACTGCAGTCATGAAATTAAAAGATACTTGCTCCTTAGAAGAAAAGCTATGATCAACCCAGACAGCATATTAAAAAGCAGAGACATTGCCAACAAAGGTTCAAGTAGTCAAAACTATGATTTTTCGTAGTCATATACGGAAGTGAGAGTTGGACTATAAAGAAAGCACCAAAGAATTGATGCTCTTGAACTGCCATGCTGGAGAAGACTCTTTTGAGAGTCCCTTGGACTGAAAGGAGATAAACCTGTCAATCCTAAAGGAAATCAGTCCTGAATATTCATTGGAAGGACTGATGCTAAAGCTGAAACTACAATACTCTGGCCACCTGATGCAAAAGCTGACTCACTGGAAAAGACCCTCATGCTGGGAAAGATTGAAGGCAGGAGGAGAAGGGAACAACAGAGGATGACATGGTTGGATAGCACCACTGACTCAATGGACAAGAGTTTAAACAAGCTCCCGGAGTTGGTGATGGACAGAAAGCCTGGTGTTCTGCTATCCATGGAGTCTCAAAGAGTCAGACACAACTGAGCAACTGAACTAAACTGAAAGCAGTGACAATATGTCCCTTTGGCAGACAGGACACTTTGACAAGTGAATCAAATCAGAAAAACATGGAGTTAAATTCGACAATGCTGTTCAAACCTAATCGGATATCTCCTAGTCTGTATATCTCTACTAATACATTAGGCATAATCCTGTTTCAATATAAATGACACATTTCATATTAATACAAAGAGTTTGGGGATTCTCTAAGAATTTTGGCAGAGAGACAGCTTTTTGGAACTTGAGCCAAAGAGATTTAAATGAACCATTTTCAAATGAAGGGAAAGCTTGAAGCAAAATACGCATTTCTATTAAGAAAAATAAAACCTAAGCCTGTTTGTCACCTTGACTAAATATGTTTTTAATTCTTTTTGTTGTTACTGTTGTTATTCTTTTTTTCTTACTGCTAAGAAAGAAAATACAAAATTGACAATTTGAAAATATTTCCTCTGTCTAGGATGGTGCTGCCTTTTCTCTTAATTCAGGTCGTTCTTCTCTCATTATCATTATTGCCCTCTCCTTTGTTTTTAAAAATACATATTCAGTGCATGAAAAAAATCACATTGTCATTAAAAGAAGTATTTAGATTTTACCCTATCATCCTAAAAAGAAAAATTAAACTCCTTCTGAGTCACGCTTCTATCTTTCCTACTTATTTTAAATTGTTTTTATTAGTTGACATCCATTTGCAGAATAAGCCTCAACAACTATATTATATAATCTCCTTTACCGGCAATTACGGAAGACAGTTTCCGTCTAGTTTTGAGAAAGTGTGTGTTCTCTACTTTCCTTAAAAATAAATAAAGGTAAATTAAATTGCACATGTCTGGCGTACAATTCAACTGGATATTGCTTTTTCAGTGCTTTGTAGTGACACAAGAAATGACTTTTTATATTTCATCTTAATTCAACTAAACTCAGAAAGGGAAAGCACCTATACAATTATGATCACTGATTAATATCAAATCAGTCTAAATGCAAGCAAGGAGCTTAATAAAGCAAAAATAAAGTGATGCTATTTATACCTGAATTTTCAGTTAATTTATGTTCTTTGAACTGCTGATTACTTTGAGAGAGGCAGGTATAAAAATGTCTTCAATAAATTGCTGTGTTTCTCAAACAACCTGGTATGTTGTTGGAGTTTTGTGGTTGGCAGCCTAATGAGAACGAATGGCTTATAATCAACTGGGACTGACCCAGTTCATCCTTCACACCATCCATCGAATGGGAGAATGCTTTAGACACACAAGGTCACACCCTTGCCACAGTTATTCTGTCTAATGAGGTATCATGAGATGTCTACTAGTTCAAAGGTGTGTGTTAGGGCAGCAGAGAGAAAAAAAGTCATATCCTTACTTGAAGTATGTGTACACATTTCTCAGTGGATCCTTGTCACAATATCAAATTAAATGAAAAATGCCACTTCTTTATGAAATAATTTGCACTTTAAAGAGGTAGAAGTGATACAAATTTTACTTTCATGTTGTCAAGAATTAAAAAAAAAAAAACCCTCCAGAGAGTTTGTGTGTATTCCCCCCTCCCAAAAAAGCTCAATGACAGGTTGACTTAATTATTCAAATGGTAACTTTTTATAGTAGATGATTAGACCATATGTTAACCTCAGAATTTAAAATAACCAATTTGCTTACATTGTGTGGCTCTTGTCTAACTCTGTACAGGTACCATTTTCAGAGTGAAAAATGAGGCTTAGGTCAAATGAAAGCATTCATTAACATATTATTATCTCCACAGAAATCCATAGGAGTGGATCTAGGCAGCTAAAGAAGTTTTTTATTATTAATTGCTAATTAAAGAAAAGTAACTGTAAAAGTAAATTAAAAAAATAAAAACATAGATGAACTATAAAAGATAATGAGGCAATTTATGACTAACTGAATAGTTATACATGAATTTTCCCTCAAATAACCAATAATTCCAAGTAAGTTGGAAAAATCAGTGATAATTCAGTAAGCCATTGGGGCTTTAAATTTCTACAAAGTGAAGCAAACCTAACTAGAGCTTTTCAGAAAGAATGTTTCCTTCTCACTTCATTCACCAAATAAGTTGATCTTCCACAGGCAATTGGGTTTGCTTTTTGGCTCATTCTGCTGTGCAGCTTCAGAGTCATAACTTATCTTAAATGCCATTTGCCCACATTATTTAATAGTTCTGGAAACATTTTATGTATGTTACTATGTATTTCTATAATAAATTGAAATTAGAATTATGTATCAATGATAAACACTAGCTATTTTTCAAAGACCACCTTAGAGTACATTTTAAAATACTTTCCCTACAAACTACAGCTACTTTATTAAAAAAATTAACATCTGATGTACCAAGTACTTTTTCCATAATAAATTTAAACCTTTAAAAATTAAGAACATAACATGATGGTCTCATGTAGGAAGAGATAAGGGCATCCCTGGTGACTCAGATGGTGAAGAATCTGCCTGCAATGCAGGAGACCTGGTTTTGATAAGATCCCCTGCAAAGGGGATACCCACTCCAGTATTCTTGCCTGGAGAATCTCATGGACAGATGAGCCTGGCAGGCCATGGTCCATGGGGTTGCAAAGAGTCAGATACAACTAAGCTTTCACACTTTCAGTACTTTTCACTTTTTCATTAAGAGATAAAAAATGGATATGCATTAGTCCAGTGTATATTACAACAAACTTTGGGAAATTCTTAAAGGGATGGTAGTATCAGACTACCCACCTGTCTCCTGAACGACCTGTATGCAGGCCAAAATGCAACAGTTAGAATTGGACATGGAACAATAAATAGGTTCAAAATTGGGAAAGTAAAACAAGGCTGTATATTGTCACCTTGCTTATGTAACTTCTATGCACAGTACATCAAGTGAAATGCCAAGCTAAATTAATCACAAGCTGCAATCAAGATTGCCAGGAGAAATATCAATAACCTCAGATATGCAGATGATACCACTCTAATAGCAGAAGTCAAAGAGGAACTGAAGATGCTCTTGATAAGGATGAAAGAGAAACTCAGTGTTTAACCAACTAAGATTGTGGCATCCAGTCCCATCATTTTATGGCAAATAGAAGAGGGAAGAGTGGAAACAGTGATGAATTTTCTTTTCTGGGGCTCACTGCAGCTGGTGACAACAGCCATGAAATTAAAAGACGTTTGCTCTTTGGAAGGAAAGCAATGACAGATCTAAACAGAGTATTACAAAGCATAGATACCACTTTGCTGACAAAGGTGCATACAGTCAAAGCTACGGATTTTACAGGAGTCATGTATGTATGTGAGAGTTGGACCATAAAGAATGCTGAATTCTGAAGAATTGTTTTCAATTTGTGGTACTGGAGAAGACTCTTCAGAGTCCCCTGGACAGCAAAGAAATTAAACCAGTCCATCCTAAGGAAATCAACCCTGACTATTTGAAGGACTGATGCAGAAGCTGAAGCGCCAATACTTTGGCCATCTAATGCCAACAGTCAACTCATTGGAAAAGACATTGAAGGCAAGAGGAGAAGGGGGTGGCAGATGAGATGGTTAGATGGCATCACCAACTTAATGGAAGTGAATGAACCTTAGCAAACTCCAAGAGACAGTGGAGGACAGAGAAGCCTGGCATGCTACAGTTCATGGGATTATAAAGAGTTAAACGCAACTTAGTAACTGAACAAAAAACAAAAATGTGTATATTAATCAAATATTGTACATTCTAAAAGAGAAAATATCAGATATTGTCATTACCCCTTCTCCTTTATGAATATATTTCTACTGTAGCCTTTAAAAATAATCTATTTTCCTTCAAATATTTTCTCTATCCCTCATAAACTTGGTCACATACATAAAGACACATTTGTTTATATCTACATTTATATTTTGACTTAATTAATTTTAGAAAAACCTTAAAGTTAAGTAACAGGATTTCTGCTTCATAGATGAGAAAACTGAAGTTTTTTGAAATTAGTAACTGGACGAAGACCAAGAATCTAATAATTCATAGAGCTAGAATTGATCTGAGTTTGACAATTCTAAAGCCCAAGTTCCTAATCAATGTGACTATTAAACACTATACTTAAAAATAATGAACTGCTATTTTGTTATCAAATTTGTTAATTACTTATTTTGTTACAGGATGTACATTGAGCAAAAAGCAAAAATTGTCAAAACTTCCCCAATGCAATTAATTACGTTTATATGTAGCATATATGTCACACCCATATCCACATGTATTGTGTGTGTGCACGCATATACATATTTGTTAATCTACTCATATTCAATGAGTTCATGCCACACACAATTAGAATAGACCTTTATAGTCTGGCAATTACTAAGTTTTTTTTTCTAAAAGTATATTGTTTTCTTAAACAATGACCAAATTTTAAAGAGTATGAAATAAAAGGAATGAAATATAAGCAGACATTAAAAATGAACATTCATTTTTATGTTTTATGAACATTCATTTAATGTTCATTAAAAATGAACATTAGTTATGTTTGTTAAGTGGAGCAGTAGTTAAATTTATCTGTGACTTCAAATTGGGTTGACAGTGAATACCTTGATGAGCTGGTAAAGTGTAAAAAAATGAGAAATTAGTGGTCAGGAGTTGAAGTTAAAGAAAAATAATTTATTTTGTTAGGAAATATATAATTTACACATATAAAATACAACTAAACTAAAAGTTAAAAGACACAGTTGTTCAGAGTATTTAAATTTACTAGAATATTTAGTACAGCTATGGGCATGCATATAGTACGTGCAGACCATGGCATATTTGACTGGTAATAAAGACCAAGTCCTAGGTATTTTATGTAACTTCTGTCAAGTAAATCAAATCAAACATGAAAAATGTATGAGTATTTCTACAAAGAATGATTCAAAAAGGCTAAAGACAATGAAGAGCTATCTATGTCATGATTATTAAAGTATTTTCTCTAACAACCTCAAGGTCTTTATTTTTCGCTATTATAGTTTACTGTTAAGGACTGCATGAAAAACATGCTTCATCACCAATAGAACAGATAATAAGAATATAAAAGGGCTCTCAAATTTTCCCAAATATGCTATTACTTGGTACCAAGATTTTCCATTAAATTATTTAGCATATACAAATACACATTTTGAATAGTTTATCAAAACCAATATTGTAAAGTTAAAAAATAAAATAAAAATAAAATTAAAAAAGAAAGAAAATAAGGAGTTCATAATCTGAAAAAAAATAAATAAATAGTTTATCTGGTACCAAATAATAATATATTTAGGAAAGAAATTCAGGGAGAGCCTTTTTAATGCCCTTATATTATCTGTACTATTGGTAATGAAGCAAGTCATTATTTGGTACAAACACTGCCCATGAAGGTTTTTTTAGAATATGTAAATTCATTTGTTAAATAGTTTTGGCAACAAATAGCGTGTCTGGGGAAGAAATCTGGGGGGAGCCCTTTTATGTCCTTGCTTACTATCCATACTCTTAGTAAGGAAGCATGCTATTATTTGAACGAAAATTATCTATTAAAAATTTTACCTTATGCAAATATATTTGTTAAATGCTTTATTTGTACCTACAATAACTTAATATCTTATTTTATTTTGTCTTCCAAACCAAAGTGATAACAAACTATTCTTTGTATAAATATACTTTGAGCACTATCAGAGTTTCATTCAAATGAATTTATAGAACTAATTCAATAAGTTATCATTTGACTCTACGAAGAAAACTGGCATTTTATTAACACTGAAATAGTAAATCAACAGAAGTTGAAAAATGCAGTTGGATTCATTTAAAATTCATTTTAAAATAATGTATGACTTGAAACTTTTTCAAAGCATTAAAACTGCACATTTTAGATTAGAAAATATTTTTAATTAAAGTGTCCTGAATTTCAACAGCAAGTTCTATAATGTAACTGCAATGGTAAGCAAAGATTTCATTAACTTCCCCCAGAAGTCTCAGATTTAGGAATATCAGCTCTAATTAGAAAAATTAAAGCTATACTTCAGAATTAATTGAAATTATTAAGGTGTTTACTCTTGCATTATTTACAGCCAGAATGTCAGAAAGAAGCATTTTATACCTTTTCATTAGTAATTCTACAGTGTATATTAACAACATAACATGACTTCCATCCAATATTGTGTCTTTCCAGGTGAGCCTGCTGCAAGTTATCATTTTATTCTGATCTCCGGGGTGACTTTATAACAATTCTTCACTGAGAAAGCATGAAGGCTAACACATTCCTGATGGATGGGTGTGATGCAAAATTCAGGCATTAGCTGCCCTCTTCAAATCTACCAGCAGGATTCACTAGAAACCAAGATAGTCTTATCAGACAACTGCACTGTGGATAGAGTGACCAGCAAGCCACAGACTGAGGCTCTGTTTTCTAAATTCAGAAAATTTTACAAAACCTGAAAAGACATGGATTGTAACTATAAAATACCAATTATATGTTTTTATTAATTCATTCCTTGATTTCATCTCACTGTATTCAGTTTTATCATAAGTATTATGCATTTTGAATTTCCTAGCTCAAAGTAGATGTGTCATCAGAAAAAGGAACTGACCTACTATCATAATTTAAAGCAAATAAGACTCAGCCCATGATTTCTGTTTGTGAGCTCAACCCACACAGCACAGACAGATTTACTATCATGGAAGGAAAATGAAGGTTAAAAAAATAGCAGCAACATTTTAGCAGTATTCTTAAACTTGTACATTTTTAGGTGATTCTCTGTACAAAATTAAACTTTTATAAAACTGCAGACACAGTCTTTATTGCACAGAAGTCTGGAATGTTGGTTAAGTTACCTGGGTTCTAATTTCACCTTTACATGCCAAAAAAAAAAAAAAATTATAAGAATCTGGCCATTGAATATCATGGAGTCTCTTCTTCATTATTAGTGATATTAAATGTTTTGAACTAGACTTTTTTCTCTAATTCAAACAACAGGATAGATGACCAAATATCAAATACATATTCTAAATTCTCGATAGTATAAGATACACATAAAAAAAAGACTAAGTTCTCACCAATTTTTCATAAGATAAAGAACTAAATAAAGTAGAAATATTAATTCCTTTAATGTCCATTTTCCTCTTCCTCTGTTAATAGCAGCAATGTCCGTGTTTAACTAGGTACATAACCCCCAGCTACGCACTACATTTCCCAATTTCCCATGCAGCCAGCTATGACCATGTGACTAGATACAATGGGATTGGGATGTAAATTCGCTTAAAGCAAAGCTGTTTCCCTAGACTTCCTATCTACTTATTATCTAAATGGGACTCCGCAGTTGAGGACCCCTCTCTAGGTAATGGCTGAGCAACAAGACGATAGAAATCTGGATTTCATGAATGCGCTTGTGAAACAAGAGTCACCCCATCAGCCTGGACCACTCAATTTAAAGCTATTATGTAAGAAAAATATTTCTATTTCATTTCAAAGACTTTGTTTTGGGGTCGCATGGTTATAAAGGTTTAGACTGTAATCTGATTTATTGACTGTTGACTATAATTATTTGAAGTGTAGCCTATGGGCAAATAAGTACTTTAAATTCATTTAATTTTAAATCACTTAGGAATCCTGAAAAATGAGCCAAAATGTGGGTGATGGGGCTCCAGAATTCTTAGATTGGTTACTCTATGGGAAAAAAACAAATGTACAAATAACTGCTTACCTAGACTGATATTGCAACTTTTTTTTCAAAGTTTGGTCATGAATATTTTATAGGTTTCTAAACTATTCCACTGATCATGTAGTTGTTAATTTACTTAATCAGAAAGCTCAATTCCAAGATTTTGCATAGACTAAAATAAGATTACTCAATTTTTTAAAAAAGGCCTTCCCCCCTTCAGTTGTGTTATTTTCAGCAATAACATCTTGATTCTTTCCTCTTCTACTCAGTTTTCCCCCTTCCCAGTCTTTCCAATCTTCCAACAGATCAGACTCAATATTTATCAGCTTTAGTTACTGATAAAAAAACAATCCAATATAATGGGTTATTTAGACTATAGAAACATATTACTATGGAGCCAATCAACATCTTGTAGCCATCACATTATTTTGGATTTGTGGTCTAAAGAAGGGGTTCATGCAGTATTTTCCAAGGTCGTGAAAAATACAGACATGGAAGCTGTGAGCACATATTTATTTTATCTCATGATATATCACTTTAAAATCCTGAATACTTTTCCTAAGACAAAACTGATTAACTTTAAAAAATCAATTATTTTGTCAAGCCCTTATATAAACAGTTTTCCATATGGCTGATTCATGTTGAGGTTTGACAGAAAACAACAAAATTCTATAAAGCAATTATCCTTCAAAAACATAATTAAAAAAAAAAAACTTTCTCTACCTGGTTAATTCCACAGAAAATCAGTCATATGTTATCCAAATATCCAACAAAGGTTTTCTGGAAGGTCTTAGTATGAAAGCAACATTGTAAAAACTTATTAACTGTTTCCCTTTTTGATCTGCAACATTCTTTTCAAGACATTTAATTTTCATGTTATACAATGTGTGCCACGATCCTGGAAAGTGCACCCAAATTTTTAAGATTGATGTGAGTAACTACATACATGCAATACTCAACAGATGTTACAGTAGCATTTCCAGCAACAAAGATCTGGAGCCCAGCCAAGCTGTGAGCAGCAGAGTCTGTGCCTGTGGGGGCTGGGCGACAGTAAGAATCCCACACAGTTCCAGGATGGCAAACCAAAGGAGGCTGACCACTTTGGAGTTGGCAGGGGAAACACAACATAAAATTTTGCTAGACATCATTACTTTGTATGGCAGATACTGGCTGCTTGCTGCTGGGAAGCAACAGAAAACTGATCGATTTGTTGTGCAGAAATAATATAGTAGCTGGTTCAACTTGAGCAAAGCCACAAAAAGAAATAAGCCCCTCAAAGTTGCCATTCTTATGTCATTGCCTGAAAAGAATACTCATGATACTCTGAAATCAGATTCAAAGTTAGTGTCTGAAGTACACAAACATGTAACAATACAAAATTTGAGATAGTTTCTTAATTTTCATCACAAGCTACTTAAATTATTTAAGTGTTAACTTCAACCTGTGTATATGACTTTATTATAGAGTACATAGTGTAGTAGAAGACAAGAAAGAAATAAAAATGAGAAGGTAGTTTGCAACCTGGGTCAGGAAGGTGCTTTTACATCGCACTAAGTTTCTGTTTTTAACATTATACTCCATGAAATAAGGAATCCTTTAATGTTTTAAGCATAATCAGATTTGCATTTAAAAAATCGTTTGGTGGAAGAGAGAAGAATAGAGGAGATAGGGTGGAAGTAGGAAGATGGGAAGTAGTCATCCAGGTAAGACATGTGCTATGGACAGAATGTTACATTCTTCCAAAATTCTTATGTTGAAATCTATTCCCCTATTCAGTGGTATGTAGTGTAGCAGGTGATTCAGTCATGAAGGTAGAATCATCATGAATGAATCAGTGCCCTTATAAAGAGACTACAGAGAACTCTCCTGCCCCATCTATCAAGTGAGAATACAGTAAGAAGATTGTCTAATGAAAGTGAAAGTGATTGTCTGTTAACCAAGAAATGAGCTCTTACCAGACACTAAGTCTGCTATCACCTTGACCTTGGGCATGCCAGCTTCCAGAACTGTGAGGAATAAATTTCTGTTGTTTATAAACTACCCAGTCCATGGTATTCTTGTCATAGCAGCCTGAATGGAATATAGCTACTCAGTAAGATCCTGAAGTAAAATTACTGCATAGGGAAAAGTTTAGTAGATAATAGAGGGTGGGCTTGACAGAGCTTGGTCCTGATAATATCATTTTTATGGTAGGACCTCACAGATAAACATGGATGCCAGCATAGAACTGATGAGACAACCTAGACTTTTAAAAAATTTTACTCTCTTGAAATTGCAGATTCTGCTTATTTTAACTAATTTTCTGGATCTGTTAGATTTGTTTGCCTGCAGAGATCTAATCCAAGATATCTTGCACAACTCATATTGTATATGCAAATTACACTGTATATAATGAGTATATTACATTTTAAGAATAATTAACTACCCATTTAAAAATACTTTGGACCTTAAGATTATGATATATTTATTCATAAATCAAGAGAAATACAAAGACATTATTGTCAGTGTGTGCAAGAGTCCAGAGCTTCGTTTTTTAGGCTTGACACTACTCTTCCTCCAAGCTTTTCAGTGATATAAGGCCAGATCTTAACTTGCAACAAGAGTTTTAACAGTTTAACAATTTCCAGTGGACACGTTTACATCATAAAACTGCCCAGTCTGGCACATTTTCTATTTCTTAATTCTAATTTACAAAGAAAAATTCACTGAATTTCTTGGCAAGTAATCAGAGCACCTTAGGGAGGAAAGACCTTACCAAGATCTTGGGGGGGTTGGCGGGGAGATAATCCAATAAAACTGTTCATTAAGCTGTTTCCGTATCATTCACACCTGAAAGGAAGAGGTTTGTGCCTCTTGAAATATGAGCCATAATATAACTTTAACTTTCTCTATTTGGTATTCTGTATTTCCCCAAATATAGGGAGCATGAAAGTTTTTGTATTAATACATGTGTTACATCTTGTGGTATTAAATAAAATGATAACTTGACACATGTATACCATAGACATAAAAAGTGTTGATTAAGTTAAGGAAGAACAAAGCTAATATTTTACTGAGTTTGATTTTAAAATGTCACACATTTCTGATAATTTTACAGAACATCAAAGATACTTCTCATGTCCTTTCAAAGTTAGGGTACCAGATTTCTATCAATAAGCTCGAGCATTTCTCATATGTTAGAAATCAAACAAATGTTTAGTAAGCTTTTTGGAGTTTGAAGAAAGTTGAGCACCAAAGAATTCATGCTTTTGAACTGTGGTGTTGGGAGAAGACTCTTGAGAGTCCCTTGGACTGCAAGGAGATCCAACCAGTCCATCCTAAAGGAGATCAGTCCTGGGTGTTCATTGGAAGGACTGATGCTGAAGCTGAAACTCCAGTACTTTGGCCACCTCATGTGAAGAGTTGAGTCACTGGAAAAGACCCTGATGCTGGGAGGGGTTGGGGGCAGGAGGAGAAGGGGATGACAGAGGATGAGATGGCTGGATGGCATCATTGACTCGATGGACGTGAGTCTGAGTGAACTCCGGGAGTTGGTGATGGATAGGGAGGCCTGGCATGCTGCGATTCATGGGTTGCAAAGAGTCAGACATGACTGAGTGACTGAACTGAACTGAACTGAAGCTTTCTAGGTGATGCTAGTGGTAAAGAACCTGCCTGCCAATGCAGGAGACTTAAGAGACATGTGGGTTTCATCCCTGGGTCCAAAGATCTCCTGGAGAAGGAAATGGCAACCCACTCCAGTATTCTTGCCTGGAGAATTGCATGTATTGAGGAGCCTGGCAGGCTATAGTCCATAGTGTTGCCGAGCTGGACACTACTGAAGCAACTTAGCACACTGCACACACAAGATTATATTATTCAATCTTTTTTAATCTTTTACTATACAAGATTAACTTTTCTATCCTTAAAACCTAAAGATTAAATCATGATTTATGCTATAACTCATATTCCCTCAATTTAAGTTTCAAGTAAGCAATTGCACAAAAATTCAAGAACACTGATCAACACACTGGAAGAAAAGAAGCATATGAAAGTATTTTACTATTGCTATCAAATTAAAATTACAACAAATTTAATCCAACATGATGCAATGGTGTAAATATTACCCAGACTATGTGGCAATGAGACATAAATACTAAGAGTGCACCAAAGTAATTGTAATTAAAGTGACTCTTACAGGACCAATTGTTTGGCTTTCCTCTTCTTATTTCCTTACTGCTCATCATCAGCATCACTTATATTTTGTATCAGTTAATTATGCTAGTCTCATTTCCTTATCATGGGAAACATGCATTATAGTACCTTGGATTATATTCACTGGCAGATGGGGCCTTTTGGACCCTAAATCTCACTCCATCATATATGCAGAACTCATCTTCCCTGTCTTCACATTTCTATTCCTCTATGCCTTCTACACAAAGCAAAGTGACTCAAACATCTTGCTTGACTAAAAAATTCGGGCTCTTGGTCACCAGTCACTAAGTGTAGCAAAGTATGTAAACACCTGATGCAGCATAAAATCTATGTCCAAGGGTCTATAGGGGCCTGTTTGATGGGAACCACCTCACTCAACTTACTGAGAAGGGGCCTATGTGGGGAGACACCACTGGCAAAAACAGAGGGCACATCAGATTCTCCTTCTACCAGATCAACAGTCTCCAAGGAAGAAAAGAAATAAACTTGGCCATAAAATAGATAACTAATAAGGACCTACTACTACATATAGCACAGGGAACTCTACTCAGTACTCTGTAATGACCTACATGAGAAAAGACTCTAAAAAAGAGTGGCTATATCCCAGGTGGCACTAGTGGTAAAGAACCCAGCTGCCAGTGCAGGAGATGGAAAAGATGAGGGTTCAGTCCCTGGGTCAGAAAGATCCCCTGGAGGAGGCATGGCAACCCACTTGTGTATTCTTGCCTGGAGGACCCCATGGACAGAGGACATAGTCAATCGGGTCACAAAGAGTTGGACATGCCTAAAGCAACTTATGCATATGTATGTGTATAACTGATTCACTTTGCTGGCCACCTGAAACTTTCACAGCATTGTAAATACACTATACTCCAATATTGGAGAAGGCAATGACACCCCACTCCAGTACTTTTGCCTAGAAAATCCCATGGACGGAGGAGCCTGGTAGGCTGCAGTCCATGGGGTCGCTAGAGTCTGACACGACTGAGTAACTTCACTTTCACTTTTCACTTTCATGCATTGAGAAGGAAATGGCAACCCACTCTGGTGTTCTTGCCTAGAGAATCCCGGGTACGGGGGAGCCTGGTGGGCTGCCGTCTCTGGGGTCGTACAGAGTCGGACACGACTGAAGTGACTGAGCAGAGCATGCTCCAATATAAAAAAAAAAAAAAAAAAAAAAGAAAGGGAATGCACTATAAAACACTTGTGCCACCCTTACCCACTCAACTTTGGCAAGAGTTATCTGGAAATAGTTCGCTTTTGTGTTTTGTGTCTTCTCTTACTTTTATCCTGGAGCAATACTTTCACAGTATTCTGACCCTGTATGTTAGCAGTTACTTCCAAAGTTTTGTGTTGGCTTCATTTGAAAGGAATTATATCATGAAAGCTGAGCTGGATATCTCATGTTGTCCACATTTGATGCATATAACCTATGTGATTGCAGAAATTTTATACACTAATGCTGTACACACGGGAGAACGGACCTATTTCAAAATGGCAAAGTGGTTTAAAATTTGGGATCTGCAGGCAGAGTGCAAAGTTTTTTCACTTTGCACTCTGCTACAATGGCAACTACATTGCTAAAATGGGCAACTTTCCTTAGCTTCTGTGTACTTTAGTTCCCTCACCTGTAAATTAAAAATAACAACTACCAACTTCATGGGGCTGAGGTGGGATAAAATGAGTTAACGCCCATGAAGCAGTTAAAATAGTGACTGGCATACATTAAAGAGTCAAGATGTTTAGCTGTTATTATCACCTTCTATCTTAAGGCTTTTTCAAAGCTCATGAGAAGATTCTATAAGACAAAAATATTCCCAAACCCATGATGAAAATAAGACCCTGATGCCATCACTGATTAGGAAAAAAAATGCTTCTTTATTTTAATGTAATAAGAAGTGATAACTAGAATCATAAGAAGTAATGAACTAGTTAGGAAATGTGGATTATGTTAATGAAAGTGATGGCTGAAATGTAAGGGACATGCCAATACAAACAATGATAGAATCTATTTTTAAAAACCTTAACAATATACATTTTTAGAGTCTCATGTGGCCAACAGATTCATCCCTGGGTAACTGTGGCACCGGGTACCCATTAAGGGCAATGAAATGAGCATAAAAGGGAATCTTGGCAGTAGAAACAGAAATGGGAAGAGATATCCAAACTCTACTGAATAAGGGAGAAAGGAAGCCTACTATAGTAGGAAACATAAGATCTCTTCTGACCTAGCTCCCTAAACTGATTAATCTCTGTGTTCAGCCTACATAAGATTTCACACCAGAACAAATATTGCCTGAAATATCTTCCCTGGAAATAAGCATATGTAGTGTATTATATAAATATAACTAGACTATTTCTTAAGATATACTACTTCAAAAAAATTAGTAATTATTAGTATGTCTTCGTGACTGTGTATTTATGTTCTTAAGTCTGGCCACTTACCAAGAATGGAGAGGTGTATGGGAAAACAGAAAGCACCTAAAACACAGGCACACCAGAGGAAGGCGTGCGATGCTCAGGGGCAGGGAAATGGGACACTGAAGTGCTGATCTCAGTCCCACAAGCACACATTTCTACTGCAAGAAAGCTCTGTTGTCTTGAGCCACACAGGTATAAATCACGAGGCTAAGCCATGTCTTACAGAGCTAACCACACGTTTCCTAGGAGGAAACAAATGGATAGCACGTATGACACAGGACAAATGCATCCAGTCAGAGGAAAAGCCACCAGACATCCTCACACACCAAAATTACAAGCAACGAGCCACTGAAATAAATAACATTAATAAATATGAATTAAGAACTAATAGCATATTGTAAAATGCAATTTTCCTTGAAGCCGAAACCATATATTGTCTCAGGACTGTCAAATGTTACTGTTGAATAGTACCATCAATACATCTTTGACAAGGGCTTTTAAGGAAGATAAAAAGAGAAATTCTTTAAAATTAAGTTAGAAACTAAAGAAAGCAAAAGATGAATTAAGGGTAATTTTTTAACTCCAAAGATATCTAACAATCCAAGCAAGTTTCTAAAAATTTAAATTATACTTTTTTCCTCCTCTTTGGTTATTTGATGCAAAGTATATATTACAAAAAATATGAAAGTAAGTCACACATTCAAATATACAGGCAGAATTTCCTCTCTTTCTCTCTGTTTGTTCTTTTTACTGGGAAAACCCCATGCTCTCCTACAATAATGCTTTGGTTGTAACTGAAACAGCAGCACAATTATTGACTATAACTTGTGTGCCATGAATTTGAAAATACAAAGGGACTGGTACATAGACTGTAAATTGCTACAGTGGGCTGGAGATTAATTTGTGTTTCCCATATTTTGTCAACATGAGGATGGTATAGTGTTATGCTTATCATACCTGCCTCTCTGGAACTTTGGACAATGGGCACATTACCCAATTAGCAATGGAGTAACCCAACTGTGATGATGATAAAGGATATCAACTAACTGCAGAGGAATAGAACATAGCCTACAGCTGCTATACTAGCAACAAGGATTCTACCAGCTTCCAGAGAGATGCTGCTGACTCAGGATGACAGCCAATGAGAGGGGGAAAGTGATAAAGGAAGCGAAGAACTGAGGAAATTTTTCTGTAATTTAAAAGATTCTTTAGGAAAATTATATTTTCTCTATGGAATAAAAAAAATTCTCGATAACAGTGAAAGATTTCCTAAGAATACAAGATGATCACAATTTGGGAAGTTTTATATTGCTCCCTTATGAATGTTTACTCAGCATTCCTTGGAGTATTGGAGACAATAAATATTTGGCGATCAAATATTATATGGATTATGCTGCCTTGTAGTACCTATTACATAATCCTGACTAGTGATTCTGACTTGAAAATATATCTAAGTTGGGAAACAGAAGAGAAATTAACTTCTAGGTGTAGTGCATATGGTGCCTGAATTATTGCCCTCGATTTTTGTGCAAAATCATAGGAATTGATATAGATCATGAACTGATAAACTGACCTCCCTAAGGGTTCTAGATGGATACAAGGTAGAAATGGCAAAGACTGGGACAGTGAAGGTGCAAGCCAAGTTCCCTGTTATTCTCATGGCCATTCACCCCAAGTGGAAAGTCATATCTCAAGCATCTGGGTGAAGAAAAATAGTGGAAGGATACAGTATCTAGGGTGAGATTAACAAGTCTCTCCTTTTCTCCATTTTCTGCTCTCTACATCCTTTATTCTACCTCTAAGTAGAATTTATGATCATGAAGATTCTAGGTCACTGTACTTGGACAATACTCAGTGATACAGCATGTAGAGTATTACTGCTTTTGTGCTAAGCCTCCCAAGACAATCTAATAAAAGAAATAGTATATCCTGTGATACAAATTCCATAATCCAGGTGTTTAGTAAGTAGTAAAAAGGAGTATGTGCACATATGCTTGCCTGGCTTTGTTCTCTGTGCATGCAGCTGCTGAAGGGGGTCTCTTTTTCAACAGTACAAACTATATTTGAGAAATATAACTTTGGGTAGTCTTTAAAGGTACAATTCACAGAGGTCCCAATATAATAAGTGCACTAATAGAGTCATGTAGCTGATTGCTTACATATTTGCAGGCTTGAAATGGACTTTTTAAAATAAAAGTTCACTAATTCTGTATTTAAGTGTAATAGTTTTTGTTCTTTGGCAAAGTAAATCAGATAGCATCCTGTATGCAATGACTCTTACAGCAAGGTATTCCAGTTAAAATTAAATACGTTTAACCTGAGAAGGAAACGGCAACCCACTTCAAGATTCTTGTCTGGGAAATCCTGTGGACAGAGGAGCCTGGCACGTTGCAGTGCATGGGGTCGCAAGAATTAGACACGACTTGGTAAACTAAACCACTACCACAAATCTGAGGTTAAAGATGACTGTTCTTAAGTAATAAACCATGTCATAACCAAATATTAATTTGTTCCTTACATTTTTTAGGATCTAAGTACATATACTTAATCAGGTAAGGTCCATAAGAACATGTAAAAAAACAGCAATTAGGTTCTACGTAATCCTATACATCTCAACTCTGTGGGAGAAGGCAAGGGTGGGATGATTTGGGAAATGGCATTGAAAAATGTATATTATCATATGTGAAATGAATCGCCAGTTCAGGTTTGATGCATGATATAGGGTGCTCGGGGCTGGTGCACTGGGATGACCCAGAGGAATGGGATGGGGAGGGAGGTAGGAGGAGGGTTCAGGATGGGGAACACATGTATACCTGTGGCGGATTCATGTCAATGTATGGCAAAACCAATACAATATTGTAAAGTAATTAGCCTCCAATTAAAATAAATAAATTTATATTAAAAAGGAATATTTAATAATTATTATTATGTGGTATTTAGAAAATATGGGCTTCCCTAGTGGCTCAGTGGTAAAAAATCAGCCTGCCAGTACAGCAGACATGCATTCAATCCCTGGGTCTGGCAGATCCCTTGGAGAAGGAAATGGCAACCTACCCCAGTATTTTTGTCTGGGAAATCCCATTGACAGAGGAGCCTGGTGGGCTACAGTCCATGGGGTTGCAAAAGAGTCAGACACAAGTTAGTGATTAAAAACAAACATTTGGAAAATATATGAAATTATTACAAGGGGGAAGGCCTTAGTAAAATGGTATATTGTTGAATTTCATTTGATTTAAGGACTAATCAGAGAGCACTTTGATTCATTACACTCTAACGTATGCTCTCTTTGACTATTCAATTATTGTATATACACTTCTAAAAATTTTAAGCATACTAGTTTCACTAAATTTCATCTTTAATAAATGTATCTAAACACACAAACACATACACATGGACACACATGAAGATATACACAACAAAAAGCAAATGAACCCTCTATAATTAATCAGCAATAACTTGCATTCAGTTCAGTTGTTCAGTTGTGTCCTACTCTTTGCAACCCCATGAACTAAAGTAAATAATTTTAAATATAGCATGATCTCCCAATCTCCAATGATATAAAACATAAAACATTTGTAGAAATATAGGTCACTTGCTACATTTCAGAGACTTGTATCAGAAAAGGAGAAGACTAGGCACACTGATTTTGTTAGAGGGGAGGAAGTATCTAATTTCATCAATTATACAACATGAACTGCATCTAGGAAGAAATGATTGGTTTCTATTTAAAAAACAAGTACTTAAAAGTAACACCATATGTATTCTTTCTCTGTATTCACTTTCCACAATAAGTATGATGATTACAAAATATTTTTTTTTTCTTTTCCACCAGCACAGGTCAACATTCCAACTCCCGCATCATAGGAGGACGCTTTACCATCTGAGCCACCAGGGAAGTCCTCCTTAGAAGCAACAACATTAAATACTTAGGATTTTAAATTATAGCCTGATCTCATTTATTGTGGAACCTAAAAAAGTAGAACTCATAGAAACAGAGGGTAACAGTGGTTGCCAGGGAGGCAGGAGGTAGGACTGGGAAGTAGGAGAAATAGGGAGATGTAGGTTAAGGGTACCAAGTTTCAGTTATGTAGGATGAATAAGTTCTGGAGATCTAGTGTACAGCATGGTGACAATCATTAATTAATACTGTAGCATATACTTGAAATTTTCCTGAGAAAGTAGTCCTTAAATTTTCTCACTACAAAAAACCAAAGAAGATGACTATGTCAGATTATGGCTATATTAGTCAGCTTGGTAGTAGTAATCATTTCACAAAGTATATGTATATCAAAACATTGTGCACCATTAATATATAAATACATATATAATTTTTATTTGTCAATTATAACTCAAAGCTGGAAAAGATATAGTTATAAACATTTAGTCCATGGAATATTATCTAATATTAACTGTAAATTTCATTTGAAATACTATTCAAACATTACACAATTTTAGTAGTCGTAATAATACCTGAAAAAAATTGACACATCCTTATAAATTTTTCATTGAAATTTTAACCTGATTTACTTTTACATCCATGACTTATCTGGCAAATTTTATATAAGGTAACTGAACAAAGAACTGCAAAACAACAAATATGTCAAGTTAATCTCAAGTAATTTTCCATTGTACAGCAATTGCATTTTGACCAAAACAGATGGGCATCCTGTTACATTCCAGCAAATGTCAGCCTTACTTGACAAGGGCGACATTCCACTTGATAAGAAGCCCACATTTCTTCATGTTCCTAGCCTCCACTATCTTTCACTTTTGTGCCTTGGGCATCACATAGGTATAGAATTTAAGCCCCTGTGCTTATGCTCTCTGCTTCACAACTCATGATTGCTGACAGTTGTGTGAAAATATTTTATATGAAATGTATTCTATATCATCAATGATATTTTTAACTTATAACTTACTATTTTCTTGTTAATGCAACACCTTAGATAATATTGCTCCATGATGGAAAGCCTCTCTGTGAATTTTGGAAATTTATCTCATCTTTATAATTTTTAATATTTGAAGTATTTAATTTCCTTTTTAAAATATTAGTTGAAATAATTCTTTCTATAGCTTCTTCTAGCTGTGACATCTATTACAGGTGTTACAGGGGAAAACATGAGTTAATTTCAATTGTACATATTTACCTAAACATGACATTGTAAAATAGCTTATATGAAGTAATTAAGAGGAGAAAAAGGGATGTCAAAAGAAACTAAGAAATTCCTCTCATTTTTATCTTTTCATACCCTTCTGGTATTGAATAGAGTAACAAATACAAAAACACTTGTGCAATATTCTTTCAGTAGCAAGAGGAAAGGGAGGTTTAGAGAAAAATTAATCAAGCCCCTTCCTTCAATAATCTCCATCCTTCTCCTTCAAAACCACTCAAATAAATACTTAATCCAAGAAAGAAACAATGTCCAAGCACTGCCAACATTGCTTCAGGAAAATATCCTTAGACTTCCTTCAAACAAGATGGCTGCCCCAGCTCCTACATGGATTATCAAGCTGACATAGTGTAATTCAACAATTTGCTAAACACTAGTATTTCATATATTAGTAATTATATTAACTTGTTTCTAAGATTTTGTTATTGAAGTATTCTCAATTTGTAGCCCACTTTCTCTACTTGACAGAGAATAAAACCAGGTAAGGGAGTCCAAGTTACCTCCCTGGGGTCACACAGCCAATTATAAGGATCAGAGGAAAATTCAAAACAATTCTAGAATCACATAAATGTTTACCTTGTGGGTAATGTTCATTTTTGGTTGTTCATTTTCCTTCATTCAACACACTTTAAAGTGTTTGAAGAAACATAACCGTTATTACAAGTACATTTAACTTATATATTTTTTAACTGTTCTGGTGGAAATTCATTTACTCCTTATGGATGTCAAATTACTTTTGAACAACCTGATTAGAACCCAGTGAACTGACAGTAACCATAAAGAATTTGCATTTAAATATATAAGGAGATAAATTCAAGTGGCACTAAACTGGATACAAAATACTATTCATCCAATATTCACTATAACTTTTAAATTAGCATTATCAAATATGTATTTTCATATAATTTGCATGGTTAAAATGCATTAAATTCAGTATAAGTCCAAAAAGACATTGCTGGAGTTGAGGTATTTTATTCAAACGACAGAGGAATTTTAAAGTTATTTGTGATATGACATTTGAGAGATACATATGTAAAGACATATTGATAGATATTCTAATTAGCTGACTAATTAATCAGCTTTGAAAATCACACTTTTTTCAGAAATGTCTATAAAAGAAGCCATTGGGTAGGTGAATTTAAAATATGTAGCATGCATTTCAGATCACCTGTTCTCAAATTTCCATAAAAAATCCATCCATTAACCACCTTCTCCCATAAGCCAGTCTTAGAAATGCAGAGATAGCAAAAGTTAAATCACTGAAACTCTCCTAACTGCAAAACCATTTACACCAGTGGTAGCCACACTTGTCATGTGTACTATTAGTCATTACTAAAATTTTAATATAGTATCCATCTAACTTTTTTATATAAACCAGCAATATTTTAGCTTTTCTCTTATACTTAACCTTACTAAAGAAAACGTCCTTTGCTCTTGCAGATTGCATCCGCACCCTACTAATAGTACACAGGAAGGAAAGGATGTCATTTCATATACGCAAAAACAAAGTAATTTAACCATATTTCAGAATTGCATCTAATTAACAATGTCTCACTTGTTTTAAGGAAATAATAATCACATCCAAAAGGTTCCATAGAATGTATGATCATGTGGTCCATAAAATCTTTAAATATTGATAGTTTCAGGACTATACCTGTAAATTCGATGTTACTATTAAAAGAAAAGTATGTTTGCCTTCGCCAACTGCAACTGTAAGCAAATGCAGCTGTACAGCACTTTATTAGTAAGAACTCCTTTAGTAAGCACACGTTTAGAGGAATTAATCATTCATTCCCTGCAGACTGCTTATGTATTTCATAGGGCCATTATCTGATCTGAATAACAAGAACAATTGCATAATAAAACATATTACTGCTGACCTTAGCAACTTTCTTTTTTTCAACTTTAAAGTTGCAACCACTTCTGGACTGCACAAAAAGCTGGTGGCCAAAAGACCTGACAATTAAATTGCCCCATTCAGCTTTGACTTTCTTCTCGCTTATTATATAGAGACAATGATCAAACATAATATGTGCAAGCTTTACTAGAAATGGTTGTAATTCAGGCTATCTTCCTCAGCACTATGACATAATTAGAAACAGAATCTGTGTCAGATTAGTCTTCATGTTAATTCTGTCATGTTTTTCCTTCTGTGGAATACATGTCTTACAGTAATATAGGCAATAACATGTTTGGCCCACTCAAATTTGGTTACCTCAGTACAAACTCACCTTTTATTTTTCAATAATTATGTTTTCAAACATCAGATATTCTTTCAGATATTTGAGGTCACAGATGAGTAGAGGTCATTTGCTATAATCCAAATCTGATCAACCTGAGTCTTTATTTTAAATTATTTAAATTTACTTTAAACTAATGGTAGAAGTGGCAACTGAGAGCAGTAATATGTATAAGAAAACACATTTGGATAGAAAATGAAGTAATATACAAGAAATATTGATAAGTCTTTACCAAGTGATTTCCATGTATGGTAACTTCATGTCAACAAATTTATCAACTGTCCTGTTATTTCATTATCCTAAAAACTTATGTCTCAAGATATTCAGAGCTTTTGACATTGGATAATAACAGTTCTGAAAGATCTCTCCCTTTTTAAAATCAGTGATCATTAGTTCACTCTTCAATTTTTTTTTTAAATTCAGTGTCAAAAGAATATAGCTGCTTTTATATAATAACGAGTAAATAAAAAGGTGTTTTTTTCACTTTACCATTATCATCAATTAAATATAAGAAAAGCCTTAGGTATTATTTGATAGTACGGTGTTTTCTTAGAAATAAAATCTGTGAGACAAGTGGTTTTAATTTTCAGTCTGGTTTTTAACTCTTAAAATGATTAGAAAAGTGTATTTTATACCAACATGGAAAATTGAAAGTTAAAGAAAAAACAAACTTTTTCTAATAAGTATTCTATACTAGTCAGTATGAGCGTTATGTCAAAGAACTTTGAATTTGTTAATCAGCTCTGTTTTAACTAAACTGTAATTCCTACTGTATCTACTGTATATGTAACAATGCGAGAAGAATTGGATTCAGGATCCATTTGGCAGTGATAAAGAAAAGAAAAAAACTGCTGAAATGTTATTGATTCTCTCCCTCTTCTGCAAAACAAACTGACTCAACTATATTTGTCCTGATATAACACAAAGATTTTATTTAGATATCACAAAATATTGCCAAATGTATTTTTTTTTTTAATTTTAAGATATCGTTAACCCTTTCACAGAGAAAGGAAGAGTGTCCTACTTGTTTTTACAGAAATGCTGCAGCTACTGACATGGTGATGTTAACCCCAAGAGGAATACTGCCTGCAAAAGTTTTTGATGCAGAGATATTCAGCCCTAGGAGACACCTTAAACCTGTCACAGGCTGCTGAGCCCTGTCACAGTTTATAACCTGCTGTGTCAAAGTCACAGCCTCAGCTTCTGCCCTCTCCAAAACATTTTTCAGATTCCTTTTCCAAATTAATTCCATGCATTTTTTTTTCTAAACGAAGCTATTTCTCATATTTTCCTCCACATCTCATTTATCTACAAGCATTAAAAAACAAAACAAACAAAAAAAAAACCTCAACAGACTTTTATTCCAGTCTTTCACACCACCTATATTAACTTTCCCTTGACCCCCCCCCCCTTTTTTTTTAAACAAGCTCTCTTCACAACTAAAGATAAAACAAGCAACCAAGAGAAGTCAGTGAAGGATGGGAGTTGGTGTGGATTAAGACTGAGGTTGAAGGTAGCAGTAGGGGGGTACCAGTAGGGTTAGAATTCTCAAGTTTTTTTTTTTTTTTCTCCCTAGGAACCCATCCTTGAATCTTAGAACCAACCAGCGTTTCAAACACCAAGCTTCCCATAGCTCGTGAACAATGAGCGTTTAAAAAACAGATCTCCAGTATGGTTGCCCACACTGAAGTCTGCTCAATGCAATGTTCTTCAAAAAAAAAAAAAAAAAAGCTTAGCAAACCACTTCTCAATTAAGAACTAGTGAAGTTATATAAGTCAACTTGTTCCCTGGTAAAACGAACAAACTGCCCGCCCATACCATCGGGGGAGAAGCATTCATTCAGCATATGCCTCACTTTAAGACAAGAAATACGGAAGCACAGTTTACTTACTAAAGCAGCCGCTCCAGTCTTCCTTGGAAACCTTGAGGAGTCTTCTCTTTTCTCTCCTTCCAGTCAAATAAAGAATTGTCTTTCTATTCCACACAGGCCCAGAATAAACTGCAAGAAAGGACAGCACATGCACAGCCGCCCGTCGGGCTCTGGCTTTGGTCTGCTGCTCCTGCTTCGGGGGTTCTGCTTGTTTCAAAAGTGGGATCTTCTTTTCGGGAGGGAGGGGGAGAGGGCAAGAGAAAATCTGGGCTCTCCGCAAGCTCGCCGGGGTCCTGAAAATTATTCTGAAGGCAAAGTACCTGCACTCTCCCCGCGGAGGCTGCCTGTCAGCGGCGCGAGGAGGGAGGAGGCTGAGGAGGAGGAGCAGCGGGAGGGCTCGGGCTGGGAGGGAGCGCGGGGCGGGGGAGGCAGACGAGCGGCTGGCGGAGAAACTGAGGGACCGTCCTCCGTCAGGGCGAGGCGCTGCCCCACGCGCTCGGGCTGCCGGCTGCGGGCGCGGCGGGGCGGGGAGCCAGGGCGGCGAGCCTCTCCCGGTCGCTCCCGCGCTGGCCCGCTCGCTCGCGCTCACTCCTGCTCCCGCTCGAACAGACAGGCACACACCCCACGTCTCCGGCGGCAGCCGCCCCGCCGCACGCACTCACCTGCATTTCCTTAACGAGCCACTTGATGGCTGCCAGCGGCGCGGGCCGGGCTCCGGCTGGCGGGCAAGCGGGAGCCTGGGCGGGGAGGACGCGGCGCGGGATGTTCCGAGGGCCCACCCGGGAGGCGGTGGCGGCGGCGGCGGTGGCTGCGGCGACGGTGCGGGCGCGCGGGCTGGGGCGGGATGAGGGGAGACGAGCCGCGCCCCCGAGCCGCCCCGACGCTGACCAGGTTGACCCTGCGCCCCCGAGACCTTGGCTGGATTCCAGGGCTCGGGGGTCAAACGGTCGGAGCGGGGAGAGGAGGCCATGTCAGGCACGGGCTATTCCCGACCACTAAAGCCACAGAGGACTTGCCCGGGTGTGGATCCCGCTTGCGCTGCTTCAGGTGTTGGCGTGCTTTCGATTAATTTTACAGGTGTTTGGGGTTTTCTGATTTGGAGGGAAGCTGGCGGTAGGGGTTAGGGGGTGGACGGTTTAAAAATGCAAGGGGCAGAGATTTAATTTACAGCACAGTGGATGCTTGGGAAGAATCCCCTTTAGTAAGAGGTAGGGAAGGGGAGCGAGGCTGCGAGGCGCCCGGCGCCCGGGGTGTTCTGTATCAGACACAGGATGCAGCTGTCAGTTGGGATGTTTGGCAGCCTGACTGACGGGACTGAAGGAGACATTGGGCTCTGCCCAAGTGGTAGTTGAGAAAGGCAGGGGGTTGGGGCGGGGGAGACTGCAAAAGAGTTGCTGGGAAACAGTCTCGCTGTTGAGAGGACACGGGCGGGCATTGGGGGAGTAATTTCTTCCCCTCCTGCTCAGTACCCCACCGTAGAGCGGCCAATGCCAGTAAGGTGGTGTACCACAGACTCGGAGAGGAACTTGGATCCCCTGAGCGAAGCTAGAAAAGGAGACTGGAGCTGGGGAAGAGGATGGGTGGGCAGGCTGGAATAAATTTAGCAGAAAGCTTTTATCACTCTACCGTCGTTCATGTCTCATCAGGGCACACAACTATGGCAACATTTTTGGTTTTTTTAATGCTGTCTTTCTTACTAAAGAGGGAGCAATGCCACTACGTTGATGCTTAAAGAAAATAATAATTATCCTGTTTGTAATCATGCAACAGAGAGCCATCCAGGTACTCTCTATTTAAACGGGCTGTTAGCGTTGTGGATACAAACAGAAAGCTCTGAGCCATCCACTTGCCTTATTTGGCCAGGATCTAATAGTAGAAATGTCACTTTCTACCAAAGAGAAATAAAGCTTAATCAATATAGGTGACATTTCCCCAGGGTCTGTTTTCTTTTCTGCCTGCTTCATTGCTTGCCATGTCCCTTTGCTCCTCAGCAGTGACCCCTCTTCTGAACCCATCTCCTACCAACCTCCCTGATCTGCCTCCTTAAACTGCACTGAGCTCACCCATTTAAGAAGGTTCACATGCACACAATAAATATCACTTAAAGCTGCTCTCGGAAATGATAGGCTCTAAACCAAAAAGACTTCTGTATGTGTGCAAGTGTGTGTGCATGTGTACTGCGTGTCTATCTTTGCAATTATGCAAAGCACCTGCCCCCCCTTATGGTGTTCTCTGTGCAAGATTATCACTAACTCATTCTCTCTTCCTCTCTCTCCTTCTCTCCCTCCCTCCTTCTCTCTCTGCACAAATGCATACCACTCACCCGTCTCAGATCCTTCCTGTCAGTGCTCAATAATGGTTTTACATGAACTTTCTGTTAGACAGCCTCTGACTACCAAGAGCGAGTTGGAACAGATTGGTAGGAGAGATGCTGGTGTTCATCGCTGCTGCTGTGTTTCCTGTCATCACTCACTCATTACTAAACTACTGTACTTAATGCCAAGTGGCAACAGAAATGATTTCCTCTCTTGCTATTTGTAATCATGTATTTGCCCTCCCCCGGAAAAACATATAATTAATAATAAAAGAAATAATGCATCCTGAAACCATGGGAGGGGCAGATGGATGGATGCTGACCGACCGTCCTGTTGTTAAGTCACCTTTTCTGTTGCTGTTGCTGCAAAGACAGTGTGACTACTCCCTTTCTGCTGTTTCTGGTGGGTTAAGCAAAGCATTTGGCCCTTTTACTGTGTTCTCCATCTTTCCCTTGATAATAATTTGTGTATTTTAAATAAAGATTTCATTCTGCCAACCCGCAGGAAGCTTTTAACAAGATGCAGCTGACTGTATTGATGTCTTACATCTTTTTACCGCTGTATGGGGGTATTCAGCCACTTGAAACCCATCTCAACTTCAGTTCAAAGTTGGCATCTCACAGACAAGGTGCTCCCTGGGGCTGATTTATTCTTATTTCTATACAACTACTTTTTGGTGTCCTCTAGAAGAACACAAGATTCTGAAAGCAATGAAAGACTGAGGCTTTTAATCAGTCCCCTGCCTGCTACACCTCTCTCCCCTGCTAATGGCACCACAAACGTTAATTGTGATTAGCTTATTGTAGAGATTTTATTAGTGATTCATTAGAGTTGGACTGGGATATCCTTCCTGAAGATCATGGCTCCAAGCCTGAAATATTAAAACAAATTCACTATCTAACTACCTACTTTCAACTCTTGTAATATTATGGTTTGTTTATCTTCTAAATGAAAAGACAACTTTAAATGTCCTCTTTGAGTTATTGTTGTATATTTACTTTTAAAAGGCAGTGACCTCTTTAATTGGTCATTGAACCATGTGTTTAAAATAATCATGACAAATATGAAGTAGAAATGTTAGGAAAAAAAGTTTGATAGGGTAATACAGGGTAGTGCTGAGTATGTCTATTAGTCTGTCTCGAGATTCTTTTTATTTTACCACATGACTTCATTTTTATCAAAACTTAAATTAGAGAGGTTACATTTAGGCTTATAATTGATTTTTAAAGTCTGCTTATGCAGAAAAATATCTCCAAATTCATATTTGGATTTTTGATTTTTGAGGGAATTAAGTACTCTCTTGTCTTAGTTTTTGAATTAAGCTTGGCAGTGCCTGGAGAAGGGAATGGCTACCTACTCCAGTATTCTTGCCTGGAGAATTCCATAGACAGAGGAGCCTGATGGGTTATTGCCTGTGAGATCACACAGAGTAGGATAGGACTGAGTGACTAACAGTGCAACAAATAATTTCCTGCAGCAATAATTTCTTGTTCTACATATGTCCTTTATTGATAGCATCATGGCAAAAATTCCTAATTATTCAGCAGTCCATACTGTGGTATTAGAATTGAAAATAAAGGAGAAGGTATAGATAACAGTGTTAGTCTGTCAGTTGTGTCTGCCTGTGTGATCCCATGGGCTGAGGCCCTCCAGGCTCCTCTGTCCATGGAATTCTCCGGGCAAGAATACTGGAGTAGGTAGCCATTCCCTTTTCCAGGAAATCTTTGCACCCAGGGATTGAACCTGGATCTCCAACACTGTAGGCAGAGTCTTTATGGTCTGAACCACCAGGAATGCCCACAGATAACAGGGTGGTAAGGAAACTAGGAAGAGCAAGTAACCTGTTATAGGGGAGACAATCAACAGTGATTGAAAGAAAGTAATCCTGTGACCACCTGATGGGTGGATTTTATTTGTCAGTATAGTCTCTCACATTTTACCAGCTTTCTTCTTTCTTCTATGGTCTGCATAAATGGTGTAAACTTAATTTCTTCTCCCTTTTCTCAACTTTTGCTTCTAAAGTTATGCTGATTGGCAGACTACAAGTTGAAACAGCTTTATATTGAAAATAGGGTGAAATCAGGCACTTAATGAATCAGACTGCTTATACTTATCTCACATGAGACAAGGATAATCCTCTACAACTTTTTTTAGTCAATAAGGGTGGAGTTCTAATTGAGTAAATAGGTCTAATTTAGCTAATTTGTTAAAGATGTTTTGCTGCCAAGAAATCTGCTTAGGAAACTTTAAAACACAATGAAAAAGAGTCTTGGCTGTACCCAATTTAAAGAGCCTTAATGAGCGGAGTCATTTTTGTGATAATTGTAAGCGTATGGTTTAGATGTTATTCCACTGAAATCATCATGTGGCTAATGCTGTTACACAAAATCTAAATGCTTGGGAAATATGGGTTTTGATATTATGTATGGAGAAGGCAGTGGCACCCCACTCCAGTACTCTTGCCTGGCAAATCCCATGGATGGAGGAGCCTGGTAGGCTGCAGTCCATGGTGTCGCTAGGAGTCAGACACGTCTGAGCGACTTCACTTTCACTTTTCACCTTCATGCATTGGAGAAGGAAATGGCAACCTACTCCTGTGTTCTTGCCTGGATAATCCCAGGGATGGGTGAGCCTGGTGGGCTGCCGTCTATGGGGTCGCGCAAAGTCGGACACGACTGAAGCGACTTAGCGGCAGCAGCAGCAGCAGCATATACTTATTATTATTATTATTATTATTATTTTACAGAAGGCCTGAAATATTAGAAGAGGACAGTGAGAAAGAATTTTTACACTGGATGACTAAAGTCCTAAATTTGACATTTGTGCGAATCATCTCCATTCCTCATCTACCCCCTAACACTGCTGCTGCTGCTGCTTGCTGCTAAGTCCTTTCAGTTGTGTCCGACTCTGCGCGACCCCATAGACGGCAGCCCACCAGGCTCCCCCATCCCTGGGATTCTCCAGGCAAGAGCACTGGAGTGGGTTGCCATTTCCTTCTCCAATGCATGAAAGTGGAAAGTGAAAATGAAAGTGAAGTCGCTCAGTCGTGTCCGACCCTCAGCGACCCCAAGGACTGCAGCCTTCCAGGCTCCTCCATCCATGGGATTTTCCAGGCAAGAGTACTGGAGTGGGGTGCCATTGCCTTCTCCACCTTACCTCTATAGCTTTCCACTATAGCTAAAACCTAGGATACTCAGTATCACTTTTCAGTTGCTGCAACTCAGCCACTCCTCTGCAAAGTATCCATTATCTAAATTCTCCTTCTCAAAAATCACTCCTGATTGTGCCTTTTGTTTTCTGTAGGTTTTTGATACATTGTTATAACTTGAAGTATTCAAAGATACCAAGACACATTTTATTCAATTATTTTTAAATTCAGTATATTGTCTAGTGTGTATAGAAGTGTCTGAAACTGGGACTTCTCTAATGGTCCAGTGGTTGAGAATTCACCTTGCAATGCAGGGGACATGGGTTAGATCCCTGGTCAGGGAGTTAAAATCCCACATGCCACAGAGCACCTAAGACTTAGTGCCATAACCAGAGAGTCCATATGGCATAACACAAGATCCCACATGATGCAACTAAAACCTGATGCAGCCAAATACATACAAAATAAATAAGTTTTAAAAAAGAAGTGTCCAAATCTTCCCATTACTCAAACTAAAAATACTTAGTAACTTTAGCATGCTACAAGAAAATATTTGATGGTATTCCTGATATATATAGCTAAATATAATACATACATTAATATTTTCCACAGAGGTATCAATCTTTGTGTAATAAATGAGCCAAAATTGTCCAATGTGAAAAGCTGTTTATCTTAAGCATATGTCTCAATATTTTATGTCATGTGACTGCAAAATAATAATAATACATAATAATATGTAATAGTAATACATGTTTTGAAGTCTAGTATTTAATATTGGATGGAGTACACTGTAGTTCAAAGGCACTGTGATTTTCATCAATTTTATGGAACTAAATGAGTAAGGAAGTCTATATGAATTCATTCTTCCAGTTTTTAAAGGAAAAGCCAATAATGAGAATGCAAAGCAAACTCTACTTACAAGTGATAACCCAAATATAATGTCCCATGCATATATTTTGGGGAAGTGATCAACTGGATATGAATACAAAGTATACAATTCATTAAATTCTTTTAAGCTAACATTAGAAAACTATATAATAAATTAACAAGGTACAGAGAGAGTTCCTTCGTAAAAATAAGGTATAATTTGAGAGAGTATATGTAATAGTTCTTATGGATTTTTGGTCTATTTTTTACCTTAAAATTAATTTTAAAAAATATATCAAGTGCAAGATTTTACCTTTACATTTCTTCCTAATAAAAATGATTGTAAATTTTGTTTCCTCTATATCCTGAGTAATTTTGTATTTTCTTTCATAAATTAGGTGTAAGAATGATCACATCCATATATGTGTACACCACATGAGTACACATACTACTTTTCTAAGTTTTTAAAGTGCATTAGCAATATATTGTCTAAATTTTAAATCTAAGGAACATGGAGTGCAGAAAACTCAGGTTGATTAGCTGACACTAGATCAAAAGTTGTATTAGCATTTATTTTTGTTGCAGGTTTTATTTATATTTTCAAAAATTAAAATTTATAGTTTTTTTAATAGAAGCAAAAGAAACAAATGTATAAAAATTAATTTTAAAGCCATATCAAATAGGACTGCTTTATTGCAATCTGTATATTATAGGTGACATTCAAATTAGAAGTGTATCTCTTCTTTATGGAAGGATATTTAAAGAAAATCAAAACAATTCTATATAGGCTTTAAAATTAATTTTCCCCTGTAATTATTAATATCACAATACCAGATGACTTGACCCAGCACCTTCATCATTTTACACTACTAAAGCCAGTGTGTGGGGGATGTTCATTTTTTACATGAGTAATAAGTGAAGTCCTACTATTCCCTGGCAACTTTCCTCCTCCTCATAATTTAAGAAGTAATTTTAATGTGAGAACACTTCACATATACACATACATGTGTGTGGGTGTGCATGTATTATTTAAATGCAGGCTTCTTTGTTAAATTATAATGTGTGTTTTCACAAACCCCATCTCATTACATTTTATGAAAAAAGCATTATCACATTAAATCTTTAAACAAAAAATTTAAATGAGTCATTAAACAATCATTGCTTTACTGAAAAGGAGAAAGTATCAAGAAACACTTCTAGCAGGGAGTCTTCAAGAAAGGGTAATAAGATAATGTAGATGGTGAGGCATCATCTTTATAAGTTCTCACTACTAGTAATAATCAAAATTCTCATCAGAGTTTCATCTAAGCTATAAAAACGTGAACATAATAGGGATATAGGTCATGAATATGAATGTGATGAGGAAAGGATTTATTAATACTAGTGTGTTCCCCACCCAAATCTCTTCCTGCCACCAGACCTTTTTTCAGACACACACCCCTACAGATGCACTCAGAGCATAAGAGGTTTTATTTTCCTTGCTAAACTCTTGTTCCTATCTTGCCCTCTAAGACATTTTTTTGCCCCTCAGGTTCTCAGGCTTCTGTTATGCAGAAACTGGAGAAGTGGAAGCAATCTGGGAGTGAAAACTCAAATTAGGGATTTGGGGAAACCAAGAGTGGAAATACAAGAGTTAAAGCAGTTGTAAAATAAGAATCTCCCAAGCAACTATGAGACGTGGGAAAGTTAGAAAGAGAAAGACAATATGTTTCATAGAAGTGTCACTGAGGGATGTGAATCAGGGCCTTCCAGTAATGCTTTTGAAAGTCCCATTATTGAAGACTGGATTGCAATTTTACTACTTTTTGGTTTTTAGATTTTGTATTTCCTTGGACAGGCAAAAACTTTTACCATATCATAAGGAGAATGGAATTTTTTGGTTTCACACACACACACACACACAAATGTTTTCACCCAGACAAATATAGATCACATATTTTGAAAATTAATTTTAAAATCTTAAGTTAGTTTTAAAAGGTGCCAGTATGATTTTAGTACAAATGCGGTAAATACATTTTTCCTAAATCTCCCAAGATAAATGTATTACTTAGATTGAAGTTTTAATTAAGTAAATTTTCAAATCTTTAGTGACAACTATATCTGTTCTCAGAAGAAAAGGTTTATACATTATAGATACTAATAAAATATTAACTAATAAATAATCAAATGTTTGTTTTATTTTAACATTAATTTATTCAGTAAAAACATTCATACACACTTTTCCCCACTTTTATTCTTTAGAAGAAATGTAAAAATTATTATTGAAAGTCATATTATTTTAGGAATCCAATTAGTACTTCTAAGATATTTTAAAATCCAAAGCCTCTCCCCTCAGTCTCTACTTAATAAGTCCTACACAAACCCATGATACACAAAAATCTTGAATATACTAGAATATACTCATCCAGACAAAGGAGATACATAATCTCATTCTCCATCCTTTGTTGTATTCCCACAATGCCAATACCAGGTGGCAGTTAGGACCAAAAGTAATACAGAGCCATCATACAGTTTCTCTAAGTACATTCTATATGTCTTTTGGCACAGTAAAGAAGAGGGTACTGAATTTCAATTTCAATGGACGTAGCCAAACACATTTTTGAGAACTTATTGTATGCAAACGGG
This sequence comes from Bos grunniens, assembly GCF_055505025.1. Lineage (NCBI taxonomy): Eukaryota > Metazoa > Chordata > Mammalia > Artiodactyla > Bovidae > Bos > Bos grunniens. The sequence goes on along the minus strand of NC_141172.1, from coordinate 32,664,423 downwards.
ACTGTGTATGTCTAAGAAGGAGGGGCCTGGGGAGGTGGATAAGGGGCAGGGGCAATGCAACTAAACAACTAAAGCCCGTAAACAAACATAATTCAGAAATCTGAGAGCACATTATATTTCAAAGATTTACGATGCAAAATTTAATCAAATTCACCAAGCAACTTTGCAACCAACATTGTAATGCAGAATATGGGAAGAAACCTACATGTCAGCAAGATGTCTAAATACTCAGCCTGCCAAAACTCCAAACTAAAATTACTGATGAAATACTAAATTAAAAATATATACTTCAAAGTCTCTGAAAAAATTAGTAAGGATGCTCTCAACTATTGAAATTAAAAGAAATTCACAGTTCATAAACAGTTTGATATAATTATAGACCAATAAGATATGCATGGCTTATTTCAACTTTGATCCTTCAAAATGTAACAGTGTTGAGGAAAATATATGGCAAAACCAATACAATATTGTAAAGTTAAATAAAATTAAAAAATAATAAAAGGTTGGAAAAAAAAAAGAAGCAAGAATATTTCTGGAAGAAACTCACTAAAACCCTTTCACTTCTAGGGAGAAGGATGGGCCATTAGGCAATAAAGGAAACTAAAAATGGCAGGAAATAGTAAGTACCAGGAATAAGCAGCACTGAAAAAAAAATGAAATGGAAGTGGTAGTCGTGTCCAACTCTTTGTGACCCCAAGGACTGTAGCCCACCAGGCTTCTCTGTCCATGGAATTCTTCAGGCAAGAATACCGGAGTGGGTGGCCATTTCCTTCTGCAGGTGATCTTCCCAATCCACAGCAATGTTGGATGTTAAAACAAAGAAGTGGGTTCCTCATATTTGCAGCAGGTGGCAGCAAGGGCTAATGAGCAATAAAAGCTAAGAAATATTTTGGCCTAGTTATCAATGTACTCTTTTAAAGAAGAGCAAAGAAGATTTTGCAAAATAATGGGAAGAATGTGCAGAAAGTTATGGCTTGAATGTTTAAGATAAACAGAAAATAGAAATTTCAGAACATCTGCAATATAAGCTTTGTAAAATTAAGAATATAAAGTACTTTTGAAGTCACAATAAAAAGCAAAAGTGAAAGCAGATAATAGACTATAATGTAAAATGTTAAAGTTAGAGTTCTGAGAAGGACAGATACAGTAGAAAGATAAATAGTTAAAAATTAAATTCTATAAAGCTACAAATTAGTCAATAACATCAGAATTAGAAAGCAAAATGAAACAGAAACAGTAGAATTTATAATGTAGAAAATTATAGTTGAAAACTAAGGTTTCTATTTAGTAGTGAATATAATTTTTCTAAAAAAAATTTAAACAAATTTTCACTTTATAATGTTAATTAAAATGCAAAGATATACAAAAGTGTGTGTATATATGTATATATAGGTATACATTATATATCCATATATGTATCTATATATCCATATGTATCTATATATCTTGATAAGTATGTATCTATCAATATGTATCTATATATCCTGATAGGTAGGTATGTGTGTATCAATCTATCCTAATACTGTATTACACTTGCAAAAAAAAAGATAATTGCATTGTAATACCTAGAACCACTTTAATTTGTTGTACATCTATATTTTCTAAAATAAAATGATTTATTTTCATTACCAGAAGTATGTTTTAAATATATATAATTTTAAAATGTCTTTGAAATATATTCTGAAAGTAAGCGCTTTTTCTTTTTTCAAATGTTCCTATTATTTGCAGTAAAAATATACAGAATTTACAAAACATGTTAAATCATAGTGATTACTATATGCAAATTTTTACAACACTCTTAAATGGAGTTTCATAATACCTCTTCTATTTTTCACCTTACATTATTTTCTGCTGTATATATTAAATAGTAAAAGATGGCAAAACTAATGTTCCACCTTGTTTGAAAAGCTTTTGCAAAATCAAATTTTAAAGAAAATCTTTTGCATATTTTCTAAATATCTCCAGATCTTCTTTCTGTAATTAAATTTGTAAAGATTCACTTTGCACATTATATCCCTCTTGACAAAAATTGCTTCCATGCATAAAAGGAACAAATTGGTAATTGAATAGTGCCAGAAATAAAATAGTTCAAGAAAGTTCAAATATGTGGTCTCTGAATGTTTTGTACAGGCTTATTGTTTTTCTAAGTTCAGTTAAATGATTCAGAATTGTTCCAGGAATAACCTTTACAAAATTAAAAAGTACATTTGCATTATATTGAGTGGCTAACTAAAATGCTAACAATTCTAACTGGAAAGGTTTTAAAGTTGAAAAGAAATATCTCATAAATTGAGTGCATAAGTGGTTGAACATTTAAAAATATATTTGTTTTTCTTTTGACATTTTAATAGTACTAAAATCTCTTTTAAAGGTAAATATCTGCACCCTATTGATTATGCATTCAGTGGTTTCATTATGAAATACCCTGATATAACTTATGTGAATCACTCTAATTTTCTGATCTAAACCCTAGGATTCTGAAGCACAGATTGAGCAAAACAGCAAAATACTGAGTGCATGATGGTTTAATTATTGCCTTAAGTCAATTTGATGTCTACATGATTTCAAATTTAATTCTGATAAACCAAAATCAATAGTGTTCCAACTACAAAATTATGCTTGTAACATATATTTCCTAAAGAAATGACAGTAATTTAATTGATTTTAATTTTGAGTTGTATAAGTCATATTCTGAATCAGTGTTGTAAAGACGTCATAGTTAACTTGAAAATCACGGTTTTCTAATACAGAAAGAATGGGAAGAGGAGAGGGAAAGGAGAAAGAGAGAGGCTTGTTTATTCTTATAGTTAATCTCTACTGTACTACTTCATACTGTTTTACATTCAAAATGGAAATCTCTTAAGGAGAGAGAACGCTACAATAGAGAATGCTTGTGGGTTTTTTCCCTGTTTGGAGTTTTCAGTGGATTTCTCAAGTCCTTCTTCTGAGATCATTCTTTTCCATGGTAGAGGATTCCCAAGATAAGGAACTGGCTTTTTCTATTACAAGTGTCAATTTTGTAAGTGGTTTTAGTGGTTTGAAAATTTGTCCAAGAGTAACAAGAGAGAAACCACCAATGTGTATCACATAGACCACCAAAGAGCCATCAGACTCAAGTGGCTTTCAGTCACCATTAACCTCTGCTGTCTGAAAATACAGTATCACAAATTTTGCTTGCTATTAACAAGACTTTCTGTCTTTCTGCCTGATTTTACTTTCCCACTTTTTAATGTTTACGTACAAAGAGCAAACACTAAAATGCTACAACAGAGTACCAAATATTTTAAAATTAAATAATGTCAACAAGCTCTATCACCTGGCAAGTCTGACGTTTCTGTTCCCATTCTACAAGTGAGTCAGAAGAAGGTAGAAGAAGGTAAAATTTACTTTTCTGATAAGATTAAGTAGCAACTAGAGGGAATCCTTTTCCTTAAAAACAGTGTGGAAGACAATGCAAAGTGAAGGTTATGTGTGTGCAGTAAGGAGCCAGACTGCCTAGGTTCATATCTCGGACAGTATTAGTAAATAATTTGGCCTCTCTGTATAGTACTTACATCTACATAAACTCTCCTTCCCTGTCAAATGTTAATAATCATAATATCTTCCTCACTGGATAGTTGTGAGGACTATCATATGTAAAGCACTAGTAAATGGTAAACAGTATATGATAATGAACTCCTGACATAATAAACAATGTGGATGAACTGTACCATTTAGCTTTCCTTGCCAGATATTTCACCTCTTATTACTATTCTGGTTTAAGTGTTAAGAGTAGTTAAACTTTGGGGTGCCTGACAAAACCATACCCCTGCTTTGAAAATACTCCTTACCAATAGCTCCCACTAATGGAATTCTATTTGCACAACCTTCTGAGTGACCAAAGTGGATTACAGCAGGAGGGGAAAGCTGATCCATGGGAAAAGAGAACATTCTCTTATTTCCTACATTCCGCCTTCTAAGGATTTCAGTGACAGGATTCAGAAAACACAGCCTAAAGGGGATTTGTTGGAAAACTGAAGCCATGTAGACTTGGGGCAGACAAACCTACGCATCTGTGTGTTAGCAAAGAGACTTGGCCACAAAGGGGAAAAAAAGAGAAAGCCTGGAAGATGGGGAGAGAAAAGAGGCTATGCAACTACCAAGAAGTGTGTCTCAGCTCATGACTTTCCTTTTCTAATTAAGCTTGTAATAAGACTGGCTAAAATGTCTTACTACTAGAATTCTAAGACATCTCATGAACAAATGAAGTTGAACTAAGGTAAGTGATTTCTATTTCTTTCAACTAAATGATTTCTGCCTCAACCAGATATTTTCTTATTGCACCATGACATGCAATAGGAAAGATCTGAAAAAAAAAAAAAATGCCTTGTGATAAATGTAAGCAAATTATGGGGAAGTGGAGGAATGAGCTGATTGCAACTAATGCCAAGCACTTCTGTGCTGAAAATGAACCTATAAGAATTAATTCCTCTCATATCAGCAATGTAAATTTGGAAAGAAGCCCATCACAAGACACTGTGAAACCAAAAGGTATACATTTTTGCTAAAAAGTGAGAAGTGTTAAGAAGGGACATCCTAAAACAAGTAATCTCCTATAAGAGCATGCTTAAGGGAGAAGTTCACAAGTTAGTATCAGTTTATTCAGAAGTTTGGAAGAAAAGGTAGAAGAAATATGCTAATGGTACCAATGATAATGATAGTGGAATATTAGAGAAAAGGAGTAACATTATAAGAAGGCTGCAAAGTGTAATATAATAAACTCAGAGGGTTACCTTTGATAGTTTTACAAAAGAATCCTGAATCTGCTTTGGACAAATGACTTCACACCTTCACCCTCAGCCTCGCTATTCTAAACTTGGAATAGCAATGTTTACCATGTAGCGTTGTCTTGAAGATTAAGAATAAGAACCTGGTCATCAATCAGACCTAGATTCCCATTTTGATTTATAATAAAAGCTCAAAAAATTGGTTTTGTTTTTGCTTCTTAAATGATTTTTAGCATTGCTTCCCAATTGTAAGAGTTATTCATAAAGAGAAATGGATATCTAGCTTGAACCATTAAGCTTGAAACAACAGGAAGACTTTACCCTAATCTTTTATTGGAATTCATTATTAAATTGTTTTTTGTTTATCCACATAGCAACTTGCTGTTCTTAATAGCACATGAGTTATTGAGGAACAACAGACCTCAGTAATGGTTATTTATTCATGTTTTGTAATGACACTGATCTCAATCTTCCATGTCATTTAGAGCACACCTCCTATCTTTGTTCATCTGTCTGACAGTTGTCATTACTTCTCTATTCAGTTACAATAGGGACTCTTAGTTTTACAAGTATAATCTTAAATCCTTAAGGGATTCTGCAATTAATTCAAAAGCAATTTTACAACTTCTCTATGCTCAATAATAAATGGGCATCCCAGGTGGTGCTAGTGGTAAAGAACCCACCTCGCAGAGCAGGAGACTTAAGAGAAGCAGATTTGATCCCTGGGTTGGGAAGATCCTCTAGAGGAGGGCATGGTAACCCACTCCAGTATTCTTGCCTGGAGAATCTCATGGACAGAGGAGCCTGGCTGGCTACAGTTCACAGGGTATCAAAAAGTGGGACATGACTGAAGCAACTTAGCATCCACACATGCACACATTCACCGTAAAGCCTATAAAGAGGTAACGGGAAAGAGCCTCATCATGTACATTAAATAAAGTTAAATCATGAATGACAACTTAATCATCAGTTGAGGAAACGTGCCCTTTCAGTGATTCATGACCAGCCAATTTGTACTTGGAATCCTTTGAGAATAACATACTGAAATTCCCTTGGCACTGGTAATATATGTTGTGGTATGTGCTGCTAATTGCTTACTCAATATCCAGTCTCACTGTCTTTCTTTAACCTGAGCTTATAGGGGGTGGGTGAATGTACCCAGATAAAATCATTTTACTAGCACTCTTACAGCTAGCAGTGGGATGACAAGACAATGTTGGCCAATTAGATGCAGGAATCACAGGTGAGGGTCCCTGGAAATAAATGCAGAAAGAATATTGATATAGAATGAATGATTGTGTCCCCCTAAAATCCATATGTTGAAATCTATTCCCCATTGTGTTGTTATTTGAAAGTAATTTAATCATACAAGTGGAGCTTTTCTGAATGGCATTAGGGCTCTTCTTTCTTTTTTTTTTTTAAATTTTATTTTATTTTTAAACTTTACATAATTGTATTAGTTTTGCCAAATATCAAAATGAATCCGCCACAGTACGGATCAGAAGCCTAGCTCATTCTTGCTTTTCTATTTGAGGATACAAGTAGCTTGCAGTTTGCAGCCTGGAAGAGGGCTCTAGCCAGAACCCAACCACCCTAGCACCCTGGTCTCAGACCTCTAGGCTTCAGAATTATGAGAAACAAACTTTTGTTTTATATAAGTCACCCAATCTATGGTAATTTCTCATAGCAGCCCAAACTGACTAAGACAGAAACATTCAGTTGCAATGCTTAATTTCATCTCTTCAACTTTCATCATCTTGCTTGTAATCCATATGTGATGCCTATAAGGTTGAAAGTCACAGACATGAATAACAGAGAAAAAAGAATAGATCCTAGGTATCTGCTGTCATCACTGAGACATTTCTGCAACCCTGGACAACCAGATCACTAAATGTATTGCTTCATTAAAAAAAGTAAATCTTCATCAATTTAAAGCACTTATCTGACGAACTATGGATGAAGGTTGGTGACTCTTCCAACAACACAAGAGAAGACTCTACACATGGACATCACCAGATGGTCAACACCAAAATCAGATTGATTATATTCTTTGCAGCCAAAGATGGAGAAGCTTTATATAGTCAACAAAAACAAGATCAGGAGCTGACTGTGGCTCAGATCATGAACTCCTTATTGCCAAATTCTGACTTAATTGAAGAGAGTAGGGAAAACCACTAGACCATTCATGTATGACCTAAATAAAATCCGTTATGATTATACAGTGGAAGTGAGAAATAGATGTAAGGGACTAGATCGGATAGATGGGGTATCTGATGAACTATGGACGGAGGTTCTTGACATTGTACAGTAGAACGGGATCAAGACCATCCCCATGGAAAAGAAATGCAGAAAACACAAAATGGCTGTCTGAGGAGGCCTTACAAATAGCTGTGAAAAGAAGGGAAGTGAAAAGCAAAAAACAAAAGGAAAGATATAAGCATCTGAATGCAGAGTTCCAAAGAATAGCAAGGAGAGATAAGAAAGCCTTCTTCAGCGATCAATGCAAAGAAATAGAGGAAAACAATAGAATGGGAAAGACTAGAGATCTCTTCAAGAAAATGAGAGATACCAAGGGAACATTTCATGCAAAGATGGGCTCGATAAAGGACAGAAATGGTATGGACCTAACAGAAGCAGAAGATATTAAGAAGAGGTGGCAAGAATACACAGAAGAACTGGACAAAAAACATCTTCACGACCAAGATAATCACGATATTGTGATCACTCACCTAGAGCCAGACATCCTGGAATGTGAAGTCAAGTGGGCCTTAGGAAGCATCACTACGATCAAAGCTAGTGGAGGTGATGGCATTCCAGTGGAGCTATTTCAAATCCTGAAAGATGATGCTGTGAAAGTGCTGCACTCAATATGCCAGCAAATTTGGAAAACTCAGCAGTGGCCACAGGACTGGAAAAGGTCAGTTTTCATTCCAACCCCAAAGAAAGGCAATGCCAAAGATTGCTCACACTACCGCACATTTGCACTCATCTCACATGCTAGTAAAGTAATGCTCAAAATTCTCCAAGCCAGGCTTCAGCAATATGTGAACTGTGAACTTCCTGATGTTCAAGCTGGTTTAGAAAAGGCAGAGGAACCAGAGATCAAATTGCCAGCATCTGCTGGATCATGGAAAAAGCAAGAGAGTTCCAGAAAAACATCTATTTCTGCTTTATTGACTAAACAAAGCCTTTGACTATGTGGATCACAATAAACTGTGGAAAATTCTGAAAGAGATGGGACTACCAGACCACCTGTCCTTGAGAAACCTGTATGCAAGTCAGTAAGGAAAATTTAGAACTGGACATGGAACAACAGACTGATTCCAAATAGGAAAAGGTGTACGTCAGGCTGTATATTGTCACCCTGCTTATTGAACTTCTATGCAGAGTACATCATGAGAAACACTGGGCTAGAGGAGGCACAAACTGGAATCAAGATTGCCAGGAGAAATATCAATAACCTCAGATATGCAGACCACACCACCCTTATGGCAGAAAGTGAAGAAGAACTAAAGTGCCTCTTGATGAAAGTGAAAGAGTAGAGTGAAATAGTTGTCTTAAAGCTCAACATTCAGAAAACTAACATCATGGCATCTGGTCCCATCACTTCATGGCAGATAGATGGGGAAACAGTGGAAACAGCATCAGACTTTATTTTTTGGGGGCTCCAAAATCACTGCAGATGGTGATTGCAGCAATGAAATTAAAAGACACTACTCCTAGGAAGGAAAGTTTGGACCAACCTAGACAGCATATTCAAAAGCAGAGACATTACTTTGCCAACAAAGTCCATCTAGTCAAGGCTATGGTTTTGCCAGTGGTCATGTTTGGATGTGAGAGTTGGACTATAAAGAAAGCTGAGCACTGAAGAATTGATGCTTTTGAACTGTGGTGTTGGAGGAGACTCTTGAGAGTCCCTTGGACTGCAAGGAAATCTAACCAGTCCATCCTAAAGGAGATCAGTCCTGAGTGTTCATTGGAAGGGCTTATGTTGGGGCTGAAACTCCAATACTTTGGCCACCTTATGTGAAGAGCTGACTCATTGGAAAAGACCCCGAGGCTGGGAACGATTGAGGGAAGGAGAAGGGGACGACAGAGAATCAGATGCCTGGATGGCATCATCGACTCGATGGACATGGGTTTGAGTGGACTCCAGGAGTTGGTGATGGACAGGGAGGCCTGGAATGCTGCAGTTCATGAGGTTGCAAAGAGTCGGACATGACTGAGCAACTGAACTGAACTGATCAGATTTTGTTTAGGGGACCAACGTCTTCATCACTAGTAGTGAAGTCATCTTCAGTATTTTAATATTAAGACATAGGTGCTTCATTTTTAAATGTATCTTTATGATATAAATATGAGGAAGAAAAAAAGGAAATACAAAATATTTTAAAATAGATGGAATTCAAGATGTTATTTTGGGCCTACACCAAATGTAAAAATGTGCAAGAATCATCTGAAAAACCAAGCAGAACCAGTGAGTCAGGTTTAACTGAATATAGTTGACCCCATTTCAGTTTGAGTAATTCTCCTTTTAAGCATTCTCCTATAGCAAATAGCAATAGAAGCAAAATACCTTTCTCTAGTTAAGGTAATATTCACATTTTTATTACTGACAGGCACATACCCATATACATACATACACATATATGTTTATATTTATAAACCTATTAATTATGTTAAAATGTAAGGATGCAAAGAGAGAAACAGGCACAACATTTGAAAAGGAGGAGCTATCTCAGTTGTAAACTTGATTCCACAAATATTCTATTTATACCATTAATTTAAGGTCACTTGCCTAGTTTATGTCAGAGCAACTTCATGAATCTACATTAAGGAAATAATAGGAAGATAAAAGCACTTAGGACAATGATGCTGTTTAAAGAAGATTAACTGAAGTGTGTTCTTTCTGTATAACATGGAAGCAATTATTTGGTCCTACTAAATTATATTCTTGAATCATCTCTTCATAATATTTTGAAGCTAAATAAGAATTTGAAGAGTCTGTTGTTTGAATTATTTTTTTTTCCATTATGAGAAAACTGAGTCCTGGAAAAATGATGAAATTATCCAATGATGTAATGTAGCTAACTAAATCAATTTAATCAGTTTTTAAAAAGCTGGTGTCAAGGTTAACATTTTCAGTTACTAACAAGACTTAATTGCCTTCTCCCCATTCACAAATAAAAATGTGTAACTATGAAAATTTGTATATGAAAATTGTAGCAGGGCCTTATGGTTATAGAGGATTAATATTGAAAACTAAGAAAATAAGACATTTTGGCCCAAACTTTGGAAATTCTTATTCACCAGATTGTAGGAAGGGGTAATTTATCTTGAATTACCTTACAGTTAATAAATTATTTCCTATTTCCTCTCCTAACATAATTATTAAAATAATAATAAATATTAAATGTAATTTTTTGTTGTATATTGAAGGAGATTATTTTAATGCTATATGTAAATCTGTATCAAGTTATGATGAAAGAGGTGCTTTATGTCACTTGTTCCCTTAGCATGCCTTGGATCCATGAGATAACTTAAATTAACAAAATTCTTGCCCGTAAGATTTTGTCTCTGTATTTTTTGTAGTCTCCTGGGACACTGCAACTCATGGGCAAAGTTTCTTTTCAGTAACACAATGAAAACTAAAGATGAGTGAAGATTGCAGACTGTATGGTTGGCAAATAAACTGATGACTTTTTATGGGAACAGCATGCGTAACATCATCAAATGGCCTACGTGTTTCTTTTTTTACTGAAGATTGAATATTGACCAAAAGAGCAAGCAATAATCATTATGTAGCTCTCATCTATATTTTGAGAGTAAGAGTTGTGTTACTCTCAATAATTTTTCCTTATCCCACTGCTCATGACTAACTCTGTCCTTCTCTATCCACTGAGGGACACGGATATAATTTCCAACATAAAGTATAGCTAAGGAAATGAACATTATATAGCTGGGGAAAAAAAGAATCTGCTCAAGATAAGCATCAAAGTCAACAGTATATAAAAGCTATGACTGGAGAGAGGTTAGGAAACATGAAGAATATTAGTTTTTTCTCTGTTTTAGGAGCACATATTAATACCTGGGGTTCCTTGGTAGTTCAGCTGGTAAAGAATCCACCTGCAATGCAGGAGACCTGGATTTGATCCCTGGGTTGAGAAGATCCCCTGGAGAAGGGAACAGCTACCCATTCCAGTATTCTGGCCTGAAGAATTCCATGGAATATTTCATGGGGTCACAAAGAGTTAGACACGACTGAGCAACTTTCATTAATACCTAGCAGAGATTAAAAAAAAAAAAACAAAAAAAAAAACACCCTAGATAATCAGACTAATCAGCTTCTATGACTGTGGCTCAAAATCTGGATTCCATGAAGAATTTCAAGGGTTCCAAAAATGCCTAGAATTATATGTAAGTTTGTGTATTTGCACATATCTATATAATATAAGACCATTTATTGAAAGCAAGAGAAATACAACTCAAAATTGTTCATGAAAAAAGTTAGATGCATTGCTTCATTACCAAACCACATGAAAGGACAGAGGAGAAATCATCATTGAAACAACTAGACCAAGATCTTAGATGTCGTTGAAATATCTGTCCTTGTAGCTCCCTCAATCTTTTCATTTTCTAACTGGTTTCACTATATCCCAAAGAGATAAGGCAAGCTGTGAAACACTAGGCCATGGCCAGATTCAGGTTACATTCACACATTATAAGCTTAGCAACTAGAAGAGAGACTAGTTCCTCTCCTCTAGAGACTAGACTTCCTCTAGCTGTGGAAGTGCTCTTGGTAAATTTTGGGCTGTAAATCCTCCATATTTCACTTGCTCTATTTAAATAAAGATAATACTATTGTTGTCTTAGTTCAAATCATGTGCACAATCTAATCACAGTGACAGGAGCTATGACTGACCTAATATAACTGAAACAAATGGCTTGAAAAAGCATTTCACATAGTAAGTGGGCAGGAGCTTTGGGGGTTTTAAAGCAATCTTTTTTTTTTTTTTTTAATTGGTCAGTCCAGCACAACACATATAAGATGTACAATAAGAGAGTGTTTGGAACATTGCAAGAATTTTGGTTACAAAATTTATAAAATTTTCAATTACATCATTAACTCCTGATTAGGAGTGATTTTTTATTCTTATTTTTATTTTTTATTCTTACAGTGATTCACAGGTAAAGAATTTTTAAAAATTTTAAGCCTTGAGCAGAAAATACCAAACAAATAAGAATCCAATATGTGTTCCTTTTAAAGAATGAATCAGCTCAGTTCAGTCATTCAGTTGTGTCCGACTCTTTGTGACCCCATGAATCGCAGCACGCCAGGCCTCCCTGTCCATCACCAACTCCCGGAGTTCACACAGACTCATGTCCATTGAGTCAATGATGCCATCCAGCCATCTCATCCTCTGTCGTCCCCTTCTCCTCCTTCCCCCAATCCATCCCAGCATCAGAGTCTTTTCCAATGAGTCAACTCTTTGCATGAGGTGGACAAAGTACTGGAGTTTCAGCTTTAGCATTATTCCTTCCAAAGAAATCCCAGGACTGATCTCCTTTAGGATGGACTGGTTGGACCTCCTTGCAGTCCAAGGGACTCTCAAGAGTCTTCTCCAACACCACATTCAAAAGTATCAATTCTTCGGTGCTCAGCTTTCTTCACAGTCCAACTCTCACATCCATACATGACCACTGGAAAAATCATAGCTTTGACTAGACGAACCTTTGTTGGCAAAGTAATGTCTCTGCTTTTCAATATGCTATCTAGGTTGGTCATAACTTTCCTTCCAAGGAGTAAGCGCCTTTTAATTTCATGGCTGCAGTCACCATCTGCAGTGATTTTGGATCCCAAAAAAATAAAGTCTGATACTATTTCCCCATCTATTTCCCATGGTGATGGGACCAGATGCCATGATCTTAGTTTTCTGAATGTTGAGCTTTAAGCCAACTTTTTCACTCTCCTCTTTCACTTTCATCAAGAGGCTTTTGAGTTCCTCATCACTTTCTGCCATAAGGGTGGTGTCATCTGCATATCTGAGGTTATTGATATTTCTCCCGGCAATCTTGATTCCAGCTTATACTTCATCCAGTCCAGCGTTTCTCATGATGTACTCTGCATAGAAGTTCAATAAGCAGGGTGACAATATACAGCCTTGATGTACTCCTTTTCCTATTTGGAACCAGTCTGTTGTTCCATGTCCAGTTCTAACTGTTGCTTCCTGACCTGCGTATAGGTTTCTCAAGAGGCAGGTCAGGTGGTCTGGTATTCCGATCTCTTTCAGAATTTTCCACAGAATGAATACATATTAGTAAATGGTATTTGAGCTATATTTAATATAGGTTCAAAGAAATTTTTAGTACTAGTGCACATTTTAAATTTTGGCTTGCTCTTTAAATGCACATGTGCTAAATTTAATGCAGTCCTATATTATTTGGAATATTACTAATTTATTCCTTTTTTACTTAATTTCATAAATAGAATTAAAAAACAGTTTGTGCTATTTTAGAGCTACTAGCCAAAATTCAGAACTTTTTTGAGTAATAGTGTATTCCTAGGTATAACCCTTTCTCATTCCCCAGAGTGCATCACTGCTAACAGTTTATAACTATCTGTTCAGATATTTTTCTGTACACATGCATATATACTAACATACTTATAAGTTTTATTTTTACTAAAATAGTGTGTTAACATTTTTTCTTCAACTTGATTTTTTCATTCAACAAAAATGAAGAATTTGTTCCATTTCAGTAATATGTGCTTATTTGTCTAGTATTTTAATTACATAATATCACATAATGTTAATGAATGCTATCAAATATTGAGTACATACCATATGTTGGTTAATATTCTGAGCACTTTAAATGTCATGTATAAATCCTCACTCACCCAACAAATCTGTGAGTAGGGAATTACAGCTATTTTATTGAAAAGTTCAGTTCAGTTCAGTAGCTCAGTCGTGTCTGACTCTTTCTGACCGCATGGACTGCAACATCCCAGGCTACCCTGTTCATCACCAACTTCCAAAGCTTACTCAAAGTCATGTCCATTGCGTCGGTGATGCCATCCAACCATCTCATCCTCTGTCATCCTCTTCTCACTGTTTTCAATCTTTCCGAGCATCAGAGTCTTTTCAAATGAGTCAGCCCTTTGCATCAGGTAGCCAAAATATTGGAGTTTCAGCTTCAGCATCAGTCCTTCCAATGAATGTTCAGGACAAATTTCCTTTAGGATTGACTGGTTGGATCTCCTTGCAGCCCAAGGGACTCTCAAGAGCCTTCTCGAACACCACAGTTCAAAAGCATCAATTCTTCAGCATTCAGCTGTCTTTATAGTCCAAGTCTCACATCCATACATGAATACCAGAAAAACCATAGACTTGACTAGATGGACTTTTGTTGGCAAAGTAATGTCTCTGCTTTTTAATATTCTGTCTAGGTTGGTCATAGCTTTTCTTCCATGGAGCAAGTGTCTTTTAATTTCATGCCTGCAATCCCTATCTCCAGTGATTTTGAAGCCCCCCAAAATAAATTCTCTCACTGTTTCTGTTATTTCCCCATCTATTTGCCATGAAGTGATGGCACTGGATGCTATGATCATAGTTTTCTGAATGTTGAGTTTTAAGGCAACTTTTTCACTATCCACTTTCACTTTCCTCAAGAGGCTCTTTAGTTCTTCACCTTCTGCTTTACTTATTGACAAATAAACAGGCAAAATAAGTAAACTTCCCAATAGTTTACCTACCATTCTTTTAGTGATGGATATATAGAATATCACATATATTTTCACCATTATAAATAAGTCTGACTAGAAAACTCAGAGTGAACTTGTTCAATAAGAACTGTACATTTAATTTTTAGAATTATGACATAGTTGCCCTTAAAAATTGCTCAGTGGCATGTATAACAGCAGCAAATTGAAACTGTTTAATGCTTTTACAAAGAATAGCAAGGAGAGATAACAAAGCTTTCCTCAGCTATCAATGCAAAGAAGTAGAGGAAAACAATAGAAAGGGAAAGACTAGAGATCGCTTCAAGAAAATTAGAGCTACCAAAGAAACATTTCATGCAAAGATGGGCTTGATAAAGGACAGAAATGGTATGGAAATAACAGAAGCAGAAGATATTAAGAAGAGGTGGCAAGAATACACAGAAGAAATGTACAAAAAAGATCTTCACAACCAAGATAATCACGATGGTGTGATCATTCATCTAGAAACAGACAACCTGGTATGCAAAGTCAAGTGGGCATTAGGAAGCATCACTAGGAACAAAGCTAGTGGAGGTGATCAAATTCCAGTTGAGCTATTTCACACCCTGAAAGATGATGCTGTGAAAATGCTGCACTCAATATGCCAGCAAATTTGGAAAACTCAGCAGTGGCCACAGGACTGGAAAAGGTCAGTTTTATTTCCAATCCCTAAGAAAGGCAATGTCAAACAATGCTCAAATTACTGCACAATTGCACTCATCTCACACGCTAATAAAGTAATGCTCAAAATTCTCCAAGCCAGGCTTCAGCAATACATGATCTGGGAACTTCCAGATGTTCAAGTTGATTTTAGAAAAGGCAGAGGAACCAGAGACCAAATTGCCAACATCTGCTGGATCATGGAAAAAGCAAGAGAGTTCCAGAAAAACATCTATTTCTGCTTTATTGACTATGCCAAAGCCTTTGACTGTGTGGATCACAATAAACTGTGGAAAATTCTGAAAAATTTGGGAATACCAGACCACCTGAGCTGCTCTTGAGAAACCCATATGCAGGTCAGGAAGCAACAGTTAGAACTGGACATGGAACAACAGACTGGTTCCAAATAGGAAAAGAAGTATGTCAAGGCTGTATATTGTCACCCTGCTTATTTAACTTATATGCAGAGTACATCATGAGAAATGCTGGACTGGATGAAGTATAAGCTGGAATCAAGATTGCTGGGAGAAATATCAATAACCTCATATATGCAGATGACACTACTCTTATGGCAGAAAGTGAAAAAAAAAACTAAAGAGTCTCTTGATGAAAGTGAAAGAGGAGAGTGAAAAAGTTGATTTAAAGCTCATCATTCAGAAAACTAAGATCATGGCATCTGGTCCCATCACTTCATGTCAAATAGATGGGGAAACAGTGGAAACAGTGGCAAACTTTATTTTGGGGGGCTCCAAAATCACTGCAGATGGTGACTGCAGCCATGAAATTAAAAGACGCTTACTTCTTGGAAGGAAAGTTATGACCAACCTATATAGCATATTCAAAAGCAGAGACATTACTTTGCCAACAAAGGTCCATCTAGTCAAGGCTATGGTTTTTCCAGTGGTCATGTGTGGATGTGAGAGTTGGACTGTGAAGAAAGCTGAGCACTGAAGAATTGATACTTTTGAACTGTGGTGTTGGAGAAGACTCTTGAAACTCCCTTGGACTGCAAGGAGATCCAACCAGTCCATCCTAAAGGAGATCAGTCCTGGGTGTTCTTTGGAAGGACTGATGCTGAATCTGAAACTCCAATATTTTGGCCACCTCATGCGAAGAACTGATTTCTTGGAAAGCCCTGATGCTGGGAAAGATTGAAGGAGGGAGGAGAAGGGGACGACAGAGGATGAGATGGTTGGAATGGCATCACAGACTCAATGGGCATGAGTTTGGGTAAACTCTGGGGGTTGGTTGTGGACCGGGAGGCCTGGTGTGCTGCTATTCATGGGATCACAAAGAGTTGGACACACCTGAGACTGAACTGAACTGAATGCTTTTGCAATATGATAAGTAAAAATGTGTGTTTAACTGTCTCTTCACTTAATCTTTCTTTGATGAAACTGATTTTCATAGATTTTTTATCATATGAATTCATTTTTTACATTGAGGTTTGCTCATATTCTTACTCATCTCTGTTGGGTTGTTTTACTCCTAATGGCTCACGCATGTGTGTGTGATAAGTTGCTTGCTTCAGTCATGTCCAACTCTTTGCAACCCTATGGACTGTAGCCCACCAGGTTCTTCTGTCCATGGGATTCTCTAGGCAAGAATACTGGAGTGGATTGCCATGCCCTCCTCCAGGGCATCTTCCCTACCCAGGGACTGAACCTGCCTCTCTTAGGTCTACTGCATTGGCAGGCAGATTCTTTACCACTATCTCCACCTGCAAAGCCCTATTACATGTCTTTTTAAAAAATTATGTCTTCTGGAGTGGAAATAAAAATAACACTACGCATATCTCCCTTTGTGGGAAGCAATACTGACTCATGGCCCCCACTATTGTCCCTCTGGATTAACTCCAGGTTTACTCAGGTAAGGTGCTTCCCAACAAGCACCTCTTAACCAGTGACTGAGCAGGCAGAAAACTAAAACAGGTCCATTGAGCAGGCAGAGAACTAAACAGGTCCATTTCAGTGAGAATCAGCAGTCCTCTATGTGCAATTTTGGACTGAGGACTCTGTGAATATTATCTCGTAACTCTGCAGTTGGAAGTTCAAGACTTCCTACTCAAGCCTCCTGTTCTTTGCTCTCTCCACATTGTCTCCTGTATCCTGATTTGAATCACCCCCAATTGTGACTTGAGGTTTATTTTAGATGAATCTGAACTTATGTACTTTCCACTTTTCTCTGAATACTTTTGACTTTATAGACATTCATAGTTGATTTGCCTTTTTTGTTGTTTCATTTTTTTTATCAAATATATTTTTGCCACTTTGTTTCATTCATTCAGACAAGTTTCATTAATGTCTTAGGGTGATTTTCTAACTGCAACATCAGAAAATAACAGTTGTTTATATTTCCTTCCAATACTTCTGTGTTTTTGAAGTTTTCAAGAATCTCCATATTCAATTTAAATATTTTAATGGTGTGAGATAAGGATCTATTTTTAAATTAATTTCCAGATATATTTGTTATTTATCAAAATATCAATGTAGGATAATCCATCTGTATAGAAATATATATCTATTTCTTTATATTTTAATATGTTCTACTGATATATTTATAAATATTTGCTGTAATTTTGAAATTTGTCAAAGTTATTAAGTTGCTGTGTCCAATTCTTTGTGATCTCATGCCATGCTACCTTGTCCTTCACTATCTCCCAGAATTTGCTCAAACTCGTATTTGCTTGATTATCTGGTATAGCATATAGCCTTCACTTTGCTTTTTCAAACATTTTTTCCCTATTCCCATATTCCCATATATTTATTTTCCAGCTGAACATGCGAATAAACTTAACAAAAAATTTGGATGTGTTATTAATATTATAGTTACTGTATCAATCAATTGAAAGTATAAAAGATTTATACATTTGAAATAGTAAGTCTTCCCATTAGCAACATGATTGACTTCTCAATTATTCAGGTGTTCTGTAGGTCCTTCTGTAAAGTTTTATAATTTTTCACACATAGCTTTTTTGGTTTCTTGTTGAGTTGATTATCAAGTATTTTATAGATTTATAGCATTGTTTAATTTACTTTTAAAGGTTTTTGTTATAACCTATTGACTGGTAATGTTTTATGTGTCTTAATGTTGCCAGATTATGTGGAAAAAAGAAAGCTTTCTAACCAAGCAGTGTCTGAACTATCAGTTCAGTTCAGTTCAGGTCAGTCACTCAGTCCTGTCTGACTCTTTGTGACCCACTGGACTGCAGCATGCAAGGCTTCCCTGTCCATCACCAACTCCCGCAGCTTACTCAAACTCATATCCATAGAGTCAGTGATGCCATTCAATCATCTCATCCTCTGTCGTCCCCTTCTCCTCCTGCTTTCAATCGTTCCCAGCATCAGGGTCTTTTCCAAGGAGTCAGTTCTTTGCATCAGGTGGCCAAAGTATTAGAGCTTCAGCTTCAGCATCAGTCCTTCAAAGAATGTCAGGACTGATTTCCTATAGGATGGACTGGTTAGATCTCCTTGCAGTCCAAGGGACTCTCAAGAGTCTTTTCCAACACCACAGTTCAAAAGCATCAGTTCTTCAGTGCTCAGCTTTCTTTATAGTCCAACTCTCATATCCATACATAACTACTGTAAAAACCGTAGTTTTGACTAGATGGACCTTTGTTGGCAAAGAAGTCTCTGCTTTTTAATATGCTGTCTAGGTTAGTCATAGCTTTTCTACCAAGGAGCAAGTGTCTTTTAATTTTATGGTTGCAGTCACCATCTGTAGTAATTTGGGAGCCCCCCAAAATAAAGTCTGTCACTGTTTCCATTGTTTGCCCATCTATTTGCCATGAAGTGATGGGACCAGATGCCATGATCTTAGTTTTCTGAATGTTGAGCATTAAGCCAACTTTTTCACTCTCCACTTTCACTTTCATCAAGAGGCTTTTTAGTTCCTCTTCACTTTCTGCCATAAGGGTGGTATCATCTGCATATCTGAGGTTGTTGATATCTCTCCTGGAAATCTTGATTCCAGCTTGTGCTTCATCCAGCCTAGCATTTTGCATGATGTACTCTGCATATAAGTTAAATAAGCAGAGTGAAAATATACAGGCTTCATATACTCCTTTCCTGATTTGCAACCAGTCTGTTGTTCCATGTCCAGTTCTAACTGTTGCTTCTTGACCTGAATACAGCTTTCTTAGGAGGCAGGTCAAGTGTTCTGGTAGCCCCATCTCTCAGAATTTCCCACAGTTTGTTGTGATCCACACAGTCAAAGGTTTTGGCAAAGTCAATAAAGTAGAAATAGATGTTTTCCTGGAACTCTCTTGCTCTTTCCATGATCCAGTGGATGTTGGCAATTTGATATCTGGTTCCTCTGCCTTTTCTAAAACCAGTTTGAACATCTGGAAGTTCTCGGTTCATGTACTGTCGAAGCCTGCCTTGGAGAATTTTGAGCATTACTTTGCCAAATTTTGAGATGAGTGTAATTATGCAGTAGTTTGAGCATTCTTTGGCATTGCCTTTCTTTGGGACTGGAATGGTTTTCCAAATTTGCTGGCATATTGAATGCAACACTTTCACAGCATCATCTTTCAGGATTTGAAATAGCTCATCTGGAATTCCATCACCTCCACTTGCTTTATTCATAGTGATGCTTCCTAAGGCCCACTTGAATTGCATTCCAGGATGTCTGGCTGTGTTGTGAAGATCTTTTCCGTGTAGTTCTTCTGTGTTTTCTTGCCACCTCTTCTTAATATCTTCTGCTTCTGTTAGGTTCATACCATTTCTGTCCTTCATCATGCCCATCTTTGTATGAAATGTTCCCTTGGTACTTCAAATTTTCTTGAAGACATCTCTAATCTTTCCCATTCTATTGTTTTCCTCTATATCTTTGCATTGATCACTGAGAAAGACTTTCTCATCTCTCCTTGCTATTCTTTGGAACTCTGCATTCAGATGCATATATCTTTCCTTTTCTCCTTTGCCTTTAGCTTCTCTTCTTTTCTCAGCTATATGTAAGGCCTTTTCAGACAACCATTTTGCCTTTTTTACATTTCTTTTTCTTGGGGATGGTCTTGATCACTGCCTCCTGTACAATGTCATGAACCTCTGTCCATAGTTCTTCAGGTACTCTGTCTATCACATCTAATCCCTTAAATCTATTTGTCACTTCCACTGTATAATCATTAGGAATTTGATTTAGGTCATACCTGAATGGTCTAGTGGTTTTCCCTACTTTCTTCAGTGTAAGTCTGAACTTGGCAATAGGAGTTCATGATCTAAGCCACAGTCAGCTTCCAGTCTTGCTTTTTCTGACTGTATAGAGATTCTCCGTCTTTAGCCACAAAGAATATAATCAATCTGATTTCCATATTATTCTTCTGGTGATGTCCATGTGTAGAGTCTTGTCTTATTTTGTTGGAAGAGCGTGTTTACTATGACCAGTTCGTTTTCTTGGCAACACTCTGTTAGCTTTTCATCTGCTTTGTTTTGTACTCCAACGCGAAATTTGCCTGACTTCCTACTTTTGCATTTCAGTCCCCTGTAATGAAAAAAAGATATCTCTTTTGAGTATCAGTTCTAGAATGTCTTGTAGGTCTTCATAGAATCATTCAACTTCAGCTTCTTCAGCATTATCAGTCAGGGCATAGACTTGGATTATTGAATGGTTTGCCTTGGAAACTAGCAGAGATCTTTCTGTCATTTTTGAGGTTGCATCCAAGTACTGCATTTCAGACTCTTATGTTGACTATGATGGCTACTCCATTTCTTTTAAGAGGTTCTTGCCCACAATAGTAGATATAATGGTCATCTGATATAAATTCACCCATTCCAGTCCATTTTAGTTTGCTGATTCCTAAAATGTCAACGTTCACTCTTGACAACTCCTGTTCTACCACTTCCAATTTGCCTTGATTCATATATGTAACATTCCAGGTTCCTATGCAGTATTGCTCTTACAGCATCAGACTTTGCTTCTATTACCAGTTATATCCACAACTGGGTGTTGTTTTTGCTTTGGCTCTATCTTTTCATTCTTTGCGGAGCTATTTCTCCACTGATCTCCAGTAGCATGTTAGGCACATATAGTTTGAACTATAAGCAAAATAAATATATTAATGGAATAATCAAATAAAAATGTGTTATTTGGCATAATATTAACAATTCATAAGCAAACATATTAAACATTATTTTTAAATATTAAAAACAAAATTAAATAAACTTATTTAAACTTGTCTTTGGCTGCTTGGCTACATGGATTTTTTTTCCAACCTCACAACTTGAGCTACTGAAATCAGCAAATCCTCTCTATTTGCTTCCTATATTGATTATCCTCAAGGAATTATCAAAAACAATTTTTCTAATATTAAGACTAATGCAATATTTTCCCATATCATGGCTCATTTTAAGGGGGCTTTCCAAATTCTAGCCCTAATGCATTGCTTGATTTATTATCAAGTGAAATATACAAACTATTTCAATCATTTAGATATGGGGCTTTGATACCTAGGTGTGTGAAGCATCATGATAACTGTGACAAGTTCTTTTTAATAAAGCCTTTTATTTCTGTCTGTTTATAAAAACAAAAGGAAGCAAAAATTCACTTGTGGGAAATAATTGCTGTGAGGTGGTTAATAAAGTGTAATAATATTGAAAATTTTACATTTTTATTGTGTGCCTTTTTGGAAATCAATGTTGTGAAATAAGGCAAACAGCTAATGAACACCTTATCTTGAACATTTTACTTACCAGAATGGCATACAATATGAAGATGCTGAAATAAGTGTTTTCAAGTATATGCTTAAAAAACAAAAGTTAATATTTGTTTAGTGTATGACAGCTTGTGAATCATATATACGAGGAGTTTAATAGTCAGCAGTTTACTATCTGAATCTGATTTTGCTAAGTCTTACAACTTGGTAACAGTGAACCAGTCAATTAACTTTCTGTTAAATGAGAATAGTGGATTTTCATGTCTCTCACAAAGAGATTAAAGATTAAATAGCAATATGCAACTGAATATTCTTTTTATAAGATATTATGCAAATGTCAGTGATGAACAGTTGACAAAAATCATAATTCAAACAATTTATTTTAAATTAATTTAAACATCAAGTGAAAACACTGAAAACAGCTGTGCTTATTTTTCAGCTGTCACAAACCTATATTTATAAAATCAGATAAAAACAGAGGAATGTAGTTTAGCACCGAAGGGTTGCTGTATCAGGTAAGGAAAAATAATTTGTCTAATAAATATTTGGTCTGCCCCTGTCTCTATCCAACTAGATTTTATTTATGTTGTGTTTCCCAGTTATAGAGAAATGCATGCTTTAACTCGGGCCTGAAACCATTCTAGTTTGACATTTTTTCACTTACCTGATTCCATTTTTTTTTCTTGATTTCCTCTTTCTCTCTCCATGGTTATAGGAAAGCCTTACTTCTTTCATACTTCCTACTCTTGGGATGGAAGAAAAAAGGCAATTAAAACTTTTAAATGTTTAGTCATCTATGCACTCTTCAAAAGGATCATATATCTCTGTCTATAATTATACATGTAAAAGATAAAAATTATCAAAAATTCTGAACTATTCCTGAACCAGTTATGACAGTCAGGTATTTATGAACAATCATGTTACTTTACTCATTCATCCATTAGTATATTTAGTATGTGCACCTAATATGTGTCAGGCATTGTTTTAAGCACTAGGGATTGAGTGGTGATTATATACAACGTAACTTCATTGATTACGTGAAAGCCTTTGGCTGTGTAGATCACAACAATCTGTAGAAAATTCTTAAACAAATGAGAATACCAGACCACCTTACCTGTCTCCTGAGAAACCTGTATGTGGATCAAGAAGCAACAGTTAGAAGCTTACAAGAACAACTGACTGGTTCAAAAATGGGAAAGGTGTACAACAAGGCTATATTTTGTCACCCTATTTTTCTTATGTGCAGAGTACATCATGTGATATGCCAGGCTGGAAGAATCATAATCTGGAATCAAGATTTCCAGGTGAAATATCAACAACCTCATTAGATGATTCTACTCTAATGGCAGAAAGTGAAGAAGAACTAAAGAGACTATCGATAAGAGTGAAAGAGGATAGTAAAAAAGCTGGCTTAAAATTCAACATTCTGAAAACTAAGACCATGGCATCCAATTCCATCACTTCATGGAAGACAGATGGGAAAAAAGTTAAAACAGTAACAAATTTTCTTTGCTTTGGCTCCAAAATCACTACGAATGGAGAATGCAGCCATGAAATGAAAAGATGCTTGCTCCTTGGAAGGAAAATCATGTCAAACATAGATGGTATATTAAAAAGCAGCCATCACTTTGCCAACAAATGTCTGTTATAGTAAAAGCTATGGCTTTTCCAATAGTCATGCACAGATGTGAGAATTGTACCACAAAGAGGGATGAGTGTCAAAGAACTGATGCTTTTGAATTGTGGTGCTGGTAAAGACTCTTGAGTGGTCCCACTGGACTGCAAGGAGATCAAACCAGTCAATCCTAAAAAAATGAACCTTGAACATTCATCAGAAGGTTTGATGCTGAAGCTAAAGTGCCAATACTTTAGCCATGTGATGCAATGGATAAGACCCAACTGTTGGGAAAGATTGAAGACAAAAGGAGAAGAGAGTGACAGAGAATAAGATAGTTAGATAGCATCACAGACTCCATGGACATGAATTTAAGCAAAATCTGGGTGACAGTGAAGGACAGGGAAGCCTGGCATGTTATAGTACCTGGGGTCATAAAGAGTCAGACATAACTGACTTAGCAACTGAACAACCTTTATGGGTAAGGAGGCTATTTAAAAATACATATATACAAATAAGAAAACAGGGGCTTCCCTGGTGCTCAGCCAGTAAAAAATCTGCCTGCAGTGCAGGAGACCTGGATTGGGTTCAATCCCTGGATTGGGAAGATCCCCTGGAGAAGGAAATGGCAACCCACTCCAGTATTCTTGCCTGGAAAATTCTAGGGACAGAGGAGCCTTGTGGTCTACAGTATATGGGGTAGCAAGAGTAGGACACTATTTAGAGACTAACCACCACCACAGATAAGAAAACGTAAGGATTAAGTGCTTAGAAAGTACTCACTAAGGAAAATAGTAAGGAAGTAAAAGCACAAGCTGGAACCAAGACTGATGGGAGAAATATCAATAACCTCAGATATGCAGATGACACCACCTTTATGGCAGAAAGTGAAGAAGAACTAAAGTGCCTCTTGAAAGCAAAAGAGGAGACTGAAAAAGCTAACTTGAAACTTAACATTCAAAAAACTAAGATCATGGCATCTGGTCCCATCACTTCATGGCAAGTAGATGGGGAAACAATGGAAACCGTGATAGACTTTATTTTCTTGGGCTCCAAAATCACTGCAAATGGAGACTGCAGCCATGGAATTAAAAGACACTTTTTCCTTGGAAGAAAAGTTATGACCAACCTAGACAGCGTATTAAAAAGCAGAGACATTACTTTGCCAATAAAGGTCCGTCTAATCAAAGCTGTGGTTTTTCCAGTAGTCACATGTGGATGTAAGACCTGGACCACAAAGAAAGCTGAGCACTGAAAAATGTATGCTTTTGAACTGTGGTGCTGGGTAAGACTCCTGAGAGTCCCTTGGACAGCAAGGAGATCAAACCAGTCAATCCTAAAAGAAATCAGTCCTGAATATTCATTGGAAGGACTGATGCTGAAGCTGAAGCTCCTATATTTTGGCCACCTGAATTAAAGAACTGACTCTTTGGGAAAGACCCTACTGTTGGGAAAGATTGAAGGCAGGAGAAGAAGGGGATGACAAGAGGATGAGATGGTTGGATGGCATCACCAACTCGATGGATATGAGTTTGAGCAAGCTTCGGGAGTTAGTGATGGACAGGGAAGCCTGACATGCTACAGTCCAGGGGGTCACAAAGAGTCAGACAGGACTGAGGGACTGAACTGGCTGAAAGTCGTTTGAAAAAACAGCTACTGACCAATGATGGGTGGAGAAGTTTTAAATTAAAAAAAAGCCCCTGGAGATAAGTGAGTGATTAGTGAATAATTTGAGTTGAGACTCAACCATCAGGAAGGAACCAAAACTAAACAGGTACTGGAGAACAGTGTACCAAATGATGGGAACAATGTCAGCATCTTTAAGGAAAGGAAAGAAGGCTACTCTGACTGGAAAGTAGGGGGAAAAGAGGGTGGATAGGAGTGAGAACCTCTAGGGCCAGAGATAAGAACAAGGTGCTTAGATTTTACTCCAAGTATGATAGAAAATAAACTTGATCAATTGTAGAACAAAGTAAAAAGTAAAATATGCTAATTTAAAATGTTAACATCTTTAAAATAGTTCAGTCTATTTTAATAAAGCTTTCCTTGGAACGGTGAAGGAAGGGCTACAGTTTCAAACTAGATAACTCTGCTCTTAACTGCAAGTTTAAAAGGAAAAAATTATGCAACATTACTATGTGGCTGACTACAGTCTGGCTGGTAAGCATACCAATATGAGTTACATAGTCACTAGGCTCTTGGCTTACAGCCTTCTTGCTTATATTCTGTTTTTAACATAACAGTCAGCAGGTTTTCGTTAGCATATGCATTACATTCATTTTCTCCCTGTGGTAGCCAGAATAATGACCCTCCCAGTTGTCTATGTACTAATACTCAAAACCTTTAAATATATTAAGTTATATGGCAAAGGGAGATAAAGATTGAAGATGAGATGATAAGATTGTTAATCAACTGACCCTCAGATAGTAATATGATTTTGGATTATCCAGTAAACCCAATGTTATAACAAGTTTCTTTAAAACGAAAAACAAAAAAATAAATCAGAAAAGAGAACCGTCCAGATGTAAAGTGAGAAATTATCAGACCCACATTGCTCACTGTCTTTGAAGATGGAGGAAGCAGACTGAGGCAAGGAAAGAGGGCAGCCTCTAGAACCCAACAAGGGAAGCAAAATAAATTTATCCAGAGCTCCAGAAAGGAACACAGCCCTTTCAACCCACTGAACTTGGCCCAGTGACACACTGCCCTACAAACTATAAGATAGTAAATCTCTCCTGTAGAATCCATTAAACTTGTGATAATTTGTTGCAGGAGCAAAAATCAACCCATTCATTAGAATGCAATCACTAATACAGTTTGAATTTTGTCTGTTGGATTACTGATGCATTCCACTTATCTAGATTGGTGTCATATAGGTTCCCATAAAGGAACACACAGGCTTCCAATAAAGATTTAACAAATGAAGGAATTGATCACAATGAATTATGACAACATTCTGCTCAAAACCAGTCAATGACTTTTTATCTCATTAAGATTAAAAGTAAAGGCCATTCACTTCTACAAAATCCATGCTTCACTCTTTATGACTTTATTAATTTTACTTCCCTTTATCAATAAGTTTCTCTTGAACACTATACCTTAGCAATACTTACCTCCTTGAAGTTATTCTCAGATTTTTCTGAGATGTGCTTATACTTATACATTTTATAATATATGCTTATACTCCTCTACCTTGAGTGCTCACCCTCAGGTATCCACCTTTCTCTGTCACTTTCCTTCAGGTCTTTGCACAAGCATTCTTCCTGACTCAGGGATAGGACTCAAGTCTCCTGTGGCTCCTGCATTGACAGGTAGATTCTTTATCACTGAGCCACTGGGGAATCTTATGTCAGTACCACCTGCACATATTTTTATTTTATTTACTTGTTGCCTATTCACCTTCAGAGAATATTAATAATCAAATTGCCAGCATCCACTGGATCATGGAAAGAGCAAGACAGTTCCAGTAAAACATCTATTTCTGCTTTATTGACTATGCCAAAGCCTTTGACTGTGTGGATCACAATAAACTGTGGAAAATTCTGAAAGAGATGGGAATACCAGACCACCTGACCTGCCTCCAGAGAAATCTGTATGCAGGTCAAGAAGCAACAGGTAGAACAGGACATGGAACAACAGACTGGTTCCAAATAGGAACAGGAGTACATCAAGGCCGTATATTGTCACCCTGCTTATTTAACTTATAAATAAGTCAGGAAGATCCCTTGGAGAAAGAAATGGCAACCTGCTCCAATATTCTTGCCAAGAAAATCCCATGGACAGATTTGAGAACAATAAAGCAAGGGAAAGGATGTGCCTAAAGGTGGGGACTCTAACTGTGTGATCAGGGATGACCTCACTGCTGCAAGAATGCTTGTGCAAAATCCTGAAGGAAATTGATAGACAAAAGTGGATATCTGAGGATGAGCACTCAAGGTAGAGGCGTATAAGCATGCAGAGTACATCATGACAAATGCTGGCCTGGATGAAGCACAAGCTGGAATCAAGATTGCAGGGAGAAGTATCAATAATGTGAGATATGCAGATGACACCATCCTTATGGCAGAAAGTGAAGAAGAACTAAAGAGCCTCTTGATGAAAGTGAAAGAGGAGAGTGAAAAAGTTGGCTTAAAGCTCAACATTCAGAAAACTAAGATCATGGCATCCAGTCCTATCACTTCATGGCAGATAGATGGGGAAACAGTGGAAACAGTATCAGACTTTATTTTTGGGGGCTCCAAAATCACTGCAGATGGTGATTGCTGCCATGAAATTAAAAGACACTTACTCCTTGGAAGGAAAGATATGACCTAGACAGCATATTAAAAATCAGAGACATTACTTTGCCAACAAAGGTCTGTCTAGTCAAGGCTATGGTTTTTCCAGTGGTCATGTATGGATGTGAGAGTTGGACTATAAAGACAGCTGAGCGCTGAAGAATTGATGCTTTTGAACTGTGGTGTTGGAGAAGATTCTTTAGAGTCCCTTGGACTGCAAGGAGATCCAACCAGTCCATCCTAAAGGAGATCAGTCCTCGGTTTTTATTGGAGGGACTGATGTTGAAGCTGAAACTTCAATAATTTGGCCACCTGATATGAAGAGCTGACTTAATTGAAAAGACCCTGATGCTGGGAAAGATTGAAGGTGAGAGGAGAAGGGGATGACAGAGGATGAGATGGTTGGATGACATTACCGACTCAGTGGACATGAGTTTGGGTAAACTCCAGGAGAAGGTGATGGACAGGTGACCTGGCGTGCTGTAGTCCATGGGATTGCAAAGAGTCGGACATGACTGAGCAACTGAACTGAATAAATTCTGAGAGGATGTTTTTGGTCTATTTTCTTATCTGCTATGCTTGGCACATAATAAGTGTTCAATAAACACTAATTAAATGAATCATGCTATCTCAACAAAGACCTTTTTTTTTTTTTTTAATGCCCCATACATTGCTACAACAAATCAAAAGATCAGTCCAGGAGACACTGTGGTTTATTGAAGAAAACAAAGACTGACAAAGCTTACATTATAGTCTGAAATCTGCAGCACTATTCAGCCACAGCCAGTTGAAAGGCAGCCAAAATGTCTATAGATATAAATCCTGAATGTTAATATTGTTTCTTGAATAAGTAATGGTACTGAAACAAGAACCAAATAACACAGCACAGATTACATGGGGCAAGAGAACCAAGGCAACACAGCAATGAACCAGAAAAAGAAAAAAACCAGGCTATTTCTTTAGCTCCTAACTTACATATTACATGAGCTTCCTGATAGGAAAAAAAGATAGTAACATAAGATCGCACTAAGCAACTATTATAGTTTACTTCATACAAGGCTGTAAACTGTGGTATTCATTGTTTAGGAGTGAATAAACGATCCTCAACAAATTCTACTGGTATCTTCATAAAACTCCAAGCCCCTTTAGACATGAGATAGTAAGGTTGTTAATTGGAATAGAATCTACCTTTTTGACTTATAAGTGTCAAGATCTTACTGGTCAAGTTTCATTAAGTCATGCAGGAAGTCATCTTGTCAGAATTCAGTCCTTGAGAGTCACATACTCCCTACAATCCACTAGCCGCTCACTCTGTCAACACTAATACCTGTAACGATACTGTTGTCTCTTGGTAGCTAATGGAGATTGACTACAGGACCCCAGACAACACCAAAATCAGTGGATTCTCAAGTTCCTTATGTTTAGTGGCATAGTACAGTTGACCCTTCTTATCTGCAGATTCTGAATCTGCAGATGTAGAACCCACAGGAATACAGAAGACTGTCTTTATCACAAGGAATAGAAAACAGTTTTCCATTTGTTTCCAAATGTTCCAAATGAAAAGTATGTTTGTGCCAATGCCACACAGAGGGAATACATGAAGCTTCTTTTCAGACCTAAAAAAAGTAAACATTCATTCTATTTCCATATTTCCTTCCACAGACTGAACCTGGGAAACCAGGATTCCACAGGCTATGGGGAAATGAATGTGCTGCTTTGAGGAGTCAAAACCTTGAATTAACAGTTGAATGTAGTGAAAAGATCCTGTAAACAAGGGAGATGAGTGGAAGCTGTTCTGTTGTTGCCTCGTTGTGAATAGTGCTCTTAGCTCACGAGTGTTTTATGTTGAGTAGCATCAAATAGACGTTCTTGTATCAGTTTGTTCTAAAGTAGCTCAGTATAGCTCTCCTTAGTTATGTTCCTACTCTTACCTTTTGCTAGAGTTAGTCTGATGAAATCCAAATAACATCAAATTATCAGAATGGAGGAATTCTTATGTTAGGTTGATTTTGTTTCTTTGTATGTATCATGTCAAATTATCTATGTACCCACCCAACAATAATATGATGACAATAACCAATATTTGTATAGAGTTTTATAATTTGCAAAGTAGCTTTTTAAAAATTTCTTTCACTTAGTCTTTGCAATGACTTATGAGGTAGGTATTCACTTTCTTTATTTTACAGATGATGAAAATATGTAATTTCCCAAATTATAACTGGCAAAGAAAACATTTAAACATGCATTATATGTTTCAAAAACAGTAGAACTAAGTTAGGAAGATATTCTTCCTGATGTGTTAAATGTCTGTACAGCAGAAGAATAACTTTATTGACAATCAAGTTGTGCTGTATTCACTGTTTCCACATTATAGAATAAGAGATTTCTAGCCAAACAGAGGTATATCTTGATAATATGCATATTAAAATCAATTTTTTTAGCCAATTATAACCAGGGAAAAAGGACTCATTATTTATCATTTGTATTTACCCGATCAATAAGAAGAAGGCTGAGTGCCAAAGAATTGATGTTTTTGAACTGTGGTGTTGGAGAAGACTCTTGAGAGTCCCTTGGACTGCAAGGAGATCCAACCAGTCTATTCTGAAGGATATCAGCCCTGGGATTTCTTTGGAAGGAATGATGCTAAACCTGAAACTCCAGTACTTTGGCCAACTCATGCGAAGAGTTGACTCATTGTAAAAGACTCTGACGCTGGAAAGGATTGGGGGCAGGAGGAGAAGGGGACGACAGAGGATGAGATGGCTGGATGGCATCACCGACTCGATGGACGTGAGTCTGAGTGAACTCCGGGAGTTGGTAATGGACAGGGAGGCCTGGTGTGCTGTGATTCATGGGGTCACAAAGAGTCAGACACGACTGAGTGACTGAACTGAACTGAACTGATCAATATACTTGTTAATGCCAATAAACTTTTACTGAGGATGAGAAAAGACTCAGTTTGTTAACTAAAAAAATAATAATAAAAACTATTTTGAATAAAAAAAACTGCAGATAAGCCAAACGTTGAAAGTACATACAGAGTACCAATTTTTAATCAACACAAACTCTTTGAATTTGGTTCTTTTGTTTATTTATTTTTTCTACAAAGGAACCAAAACTGTAAGGATGTCAAAATATTATTCATTTTGAGACACAGAATTATTGACTCCTATATCAGTCTTCTTGCCTTGAGAATCCCATGAACAGTATGAAAAGGCAAAATGATAGGATACTGAAAGAGGAACTCCTCAGGTCAGTAGGTGCCCAATATGCTACTGGAGATCAGTGGAGAAATAACTCCAGAAAGAATGAAGGGATGGAGCCAAAACAAACAAAAAAAATACCCAGCTGTGGATGTGACTGGTGATAGAAGCAAGGTCTGATGTTATAAAGAGCAATATTGCATAGGAACCTGGAATGTCAGGTCCATGAATCAAGGCAAATTGGAAGTGGTCAAACAAGAGATGGCAAGAGTGAATGTCGACATTCTAGGAATCAGCAAACTGAAATGGACTGGAATGGGTGAATTTAACTCAGATGACCATTATATCTACTACTGCAGACAGGAATCCCTCCGAAGAAATGGAGTAGCCATCATGCTCAACAAAAGAGTCTGAAATGCAGTACTTGGATGCAATCTCAAAAATCATAGAATGATCTCTGTTTGTTTCCAAGGCAAACCATTCAATATCACAGTAATCCAAGTCTATGCCCCAACCAGTAATGCTGAAGAAGCTGAAGTTGAACGATTCTATGGAGACCTACAAGACCTTTTAGAACTAACACCCAAAAAAGATGTCCTTTTCATTATAGGGGACTGGAATGCAAAAGTAGGAAGTCAAGAAACACCTGGAATAACAGGCAAATTTGGCCTTGGAATATGGAATGAAGCAGGGCAAAGACTAATAGAGTTTTGCCAAGAAAATGCACTGGTTGTAGCAAACACCCTCTTTCAACAGCACAAGATAAGACTCCACACATGGACATCACCAGATGGTCAATACCGAAATCAGATTATGTTCTTTGCAGCCAAAGATGGAGAAGCTCTATACAGTCAACAAAAACAAGACCGGGAGCGGACTGTGGCTCAGACCATGAACTCCTTATTGCCAAATTCAGACTTAAATTGAAGAAAGTAGGGAAAACCACTAGACCATTCAGGTATGACCTAAATAAAACCCCTTATGATTATACAGTGGAAGTGAAAAATAGATTTAAGGACCTAGATCTGATAGATAGAGTGCCTGATGAACTATGGAATGAGGTTCATGACATTGTACAGGAGACATTGATCAAGACCATCCCCATGGAAAAGAAATGCAAAAAAAAAAAAAAATAATAAGGCTGTCTGGGGAGGCCTTACAATAGCTGTGAGAAGAAGAGAAGTGAAAAGCAGAGGAGAAAAGGAACGATATAAGCATCTGAAGGCAGAGTTCCAAAGAATAGCAAGGAGAGATAAGAAAGCCTTCCTCAGCGATCAATGCAAAGAAATAGAGGAAAACAACAGAATGGGAAAGACTAGAGATCTCTTCAAGAAAATTAGAGATACCAAGGGAACATTTCATGCAAAGATGGGCTCCATAAAGGACAGAAATGGTATGGACCTAAGAGAAGCAGAAGATATTAAAAAGAGATGGCAAGAATACACGGAAGGACTGTACAAAAAAGATCTTCACAACCCAGATAATCATGATGGTGTGATCACTCACCTAGAGCCAGACATCCTGGAATGTGAAGTCAAGTGGGCCTTAGAAAGTATCTCTAGGAACAAAGCTAGTGGAGGTGATGGAATTCCAGATGAGCTATTCCAAATCCTGAAAGATGATGCTGTGAAAGTGCTACACTCAATATGCCAGCAAATTTGGAAAACTCAGCAGTGGCCACAGGACTGGAAAAAGTCAGTTTTCATTCCAATCCCAAAGAAAGGCAATGCCAAAGAATGTTCAAACTACCACACCATTACACTCATCTCACGTGCTAGTAAAGTAATGCTAAAAATTCTCCAAGCCAGGCTTCAGCAATATGTGAACCGTGAACTTCCTGATGTTCAAGCTGGTTTTGGAAAAGGCAGAGAAACCAGAGATCGAATTGCCAACATCTGCTGGATCATCAAAAAAGCAAGAGAGTTCCAGAAAAACATCTATTTCTGCTTTATTGACCATGCCAAAGCCTTTG
This sequence comes from Bos grunniens, assembly GCF_055505025.1. Taxonomy (NCBI): domain Eukaryota; kingdom Metazoa; phylum Chordata; class Mammalia; order Artiodactyla; family Bovidae; genus Bos; species Bos grunniens. The sequence goes on along the minus strand of NC_141172.1, from coordinate 32,631,521 downwards.
ACTGTGTGCATCACTGTAAACTGTGGAAAATTCTGAAAGAAATGGGAATACCAGACCACCTGACCTGCCTCTTGAGAAATCTATATGCAGGTCAGGAAGTAACAGTTAGAACTGGACATGGAACAACAGACTGGTTCCAAAGAAGAAAAGGAGTACATTAAGGCTGTATATTGTCACCCTGCTTATTTAACTTACATGCAGAGTACATCATGGAAAATGCTGGACTGGATGAAGCACAACCTGGAATCAAGATTGTCGGGAGAAATATCAATAACCTCAGATATGCAGATGACACCACTCTTATGGCAGAAAGTGAAGGGGGACTAAAAAGCCTCTTGATGAAAGTGAAAGTGGAGAGTGAAAAAGTTGGTTTAAAGCTCAACATTCAGAAAACTAAGATCATGGCATCTGGTCCCATCACTTCATGGTCTCCATCTATTTTAGATGGAGAAACAGTGGAAACAGTGTGAAACTTTATTTTTTTGGGCTCCAAAATCACTGCAGATGTTGACTGAAGCCATGAAATTAAAAGACACTTATTCCTTGGAAGGAAAGTTATGACCAACCTAGATAGCATATTCAAAAGCAGAGACATTATTTTGCCAACAAAGGTCCACCTGGTTAAGGCTATGGTTTTTCCTGTGGTCATAATTGGACTGTGAAGAAGGCTGAGCTTGAAGAATTGATGCTTTTGAACTGTGGTGTTGGAAAAGACTCTTGAGAGTCCCTTGGACTGCAAGGAGATCCAACCAGTCCATTCTGAAGGAGATCAGTCCTGGGATTTCTTTGGAAGGAATGATGTTAAAGCTGAAACTCCAGTACTTTGGCCACCTCATGAGAAGAGTTGACTCATTGGAAAAGACTCTAATGCTGGGAGGGATTGTGGGCAGGAGGAGAAGGGGACGACAGAGGATGAGTTGGCTGGATGGCATCACTGACTCGATGGAGGTGAGTCTGAGTGAACTTCGGGAGTTGGTGATGGACAGGGAGGCCTGGCGTGCTCTGATTCATGGTGTCGCAAAGAGTCAGACATGACTGAGCGACTGAACTGAACTGAACTGGTATCAGTCTACCTAACCCAGACATCTAAATTTCCTTAGACAATATTTTTGTTTTAGAATTTAGTAACATAAATCTTTCAGCTTTACTATCCTGAAGCAAAACCACTAGGAGGAAAGTCTATCTGATTAAAAATTGTGGAAACAGGTTAGACTTTAACTAATACTTTGAACGAGAAGTATTTTTCAAACAAATCCTTTCGCAGTATTGTTTGCTAAAATCTGAAATTTGCTCCCTGTTTACAGCTTTAGATTTGCAGCCCTTTAAGAGATTCAGGGTTTTGAGCCACAATCTAAGGGTCATTAATTTTGGTTAAATGCAATTCCTCCTTTTCTCCATAATACTGGCTATCTTTCTAAATAGCGCTCAATTTTAGTTGAATCTCTTACTTTCACACTATTTTTCCTAATAACTGTAGTTTCTCAGCAATGGAGTGCTTCCAAATTTTCAAAATTTCATCTCAGTATACTATTAATGCCAAACTAACACAGTACAAAAACTGTTATAGTAATAGCCTTTAAAACACAGGGCTTACATGAAGAAAAATATGTCTAGTGTGAATAAACTTTAAAAATTATTTTTACCCATGAAATCTGTAGGAATACCAGGTACCTATTTTGGCAAAAATAATTTGATTCACACTTAACTCCTCCACTCTGGTTTAAATGTCATTTTTTAACTTGTTCAACATTGCTCAACTAACATGAATAAAACATCTTATATTATGTAATAATCAAATTCCTGTTTTTTCAGGTAACCTTAAATGTTCTTTTAAGCTTTTCACATGCCCAATAACATCAATTGAGAATTGACATCAACAATATAAGTGATTACTTTACTTTCTTGTTAATAATTTTATCATCATTTCTAGTGGCATAATGTCAGTAGCTACTTTAAAACAGGTTTTTTTTTTTTAATCCCAAAGGTGTAAAAACAAAGGAGCTATAATGATAATAATAGTATAACTGCTTTAATTTTGACAGTGATTTAATATCCACTATATGTTTTGACCTTCCCAATAATCTGGTAGTTAAGAAGGGTAAGTTATTATCCCTGTTTTATAGAGAAGGAAACCAGGACTCATAAAGTTTAAGTGACATGTCCAAGGTCGCCTTGCTGATATGGGAAGAGCAGTTATGAAAGTCGATACAAGAATTAGAATTCCAAGGTCAGTGTATTTCTCTTCTACAGAAATAAAATGCACACTATAATCACCATCAAAATGCACAAAGCCAATCAAATCCATTTCAGAGCCAAAGTGAAAATGCTGCATTTTGCTTCTTATATATAGCACCAATAAATTGTTAATTTAATTAAACTCTTTAATTTAAAGCTTTATAATTTGTGTTGTATACCCAAATATCAAGGAAGATAAAACATAATATAAAAATTCAGTATCTTTATTTTCAGTCAATTTATAATTATTATTTTGACAGAATAATGCAAGTTTTATAGTTTATTATTAAGTGGCTTATAAAGCTCAAATGTTCAATAATTTTTGGCATTCAATTTCAATGTTAGGTATCTTACCTTAGTAATCATTTATCCTGAAGACCATTTCAAATATTCTTCTGAAGAAGGTCACTATAATTCTAGTGAAACACCAATCACCATCACCAAGTTAACCATTTATCTTCTTCCTTAGAACCTACTAAGAAGTATTAAAACAAAAAGTCCAGTATCCAAATGTACCATTTATCTGTCAGGATTCTGGTAGCCTGAAATAAAGTAGGGAAAAGAACACTCATTTATGCCAAAGTTAAATCATTACAATTACTGAAATAAAAGTCTTCAATAAAAGCCACTAAGGTAGTTTAGAAGGGTATATTAGTCATCTATTGAGGTATATCAAATTATCCTCAAACCTAGCAGCTTAAAACAGTAAGCTATTATTATCTCATACAGTTTCTTAAAGTCTGAAATCCAGGTGTGGCCTAACTACGTGTGGTTCTGGCTCAAGGTCTCTTGTGTAGTTTCAGTCAGGATCTCAGCTGAGGCTGCATCATCTGAAGATGTGATGGGGCTGGAAGAGTCATTTGCAAGAAGCCTCTTCCACATGCCCTAATTTTTTTTTTTTTTTTCTGTTCAAGGGTTTTATTTATTTCTGAAACTTTCTGACAATTTAGATATTTAAATTAACCTAAGCCACTCTAAGTGAACTAAGAATCTTTTACTCATCTATATGTTTATTTTATATAATTCTGAATATATTAATCTCTCTTTATATAACTTAAATTTTAAGCAGTCTTTAAAAAAATCCCGTCACTATTCAATGATCCCCATATAGCATAAGACATTTATAAGGTACCAAAATTTAAATTATTTGGTTAATACAGATCATATATTCTCATAACTGGAATGTTGGCATATGACCTTCTTTTATATTAATCTTATTAACTATAATTGAAGTCTTTGACATTTTAGTCTACAAAAGAGTGTCTCACTCCTCTGCAGTATGGACAGTACCTTCGATCATTGAAAATGTTCTTTCTGATTGCACTTAAAGTCATTTTGACAATCAAGTATCTTTGATTCCAGCTATTCACTTATGAAGATCCAGGTAATGATGAATATTATAATCAGATTGCAGCAAAAGAATCTTCCAGGCATTGAAAAAGAGAAAATGTTTTATTTCTGAAAGAAAAGAAAAGAGAGGGATAGGAAGGTTTCCATCTTGAACAAGATAATGAATAATAACTTGAAAAATTATTGGATACTTATATATCTGTGCTTCTTAAAATGAAGAAAATATGCATTCAAATGAAACTTTACAGGCTACATGTTAGAGTTGCATTTACTCAAAAGATAAACAAATTTATTTACTTTAATAAAATATTGTTGCAATATATGAGACCTTACTATTGGAAACACAATAAAATCTGAAAAGCAGCCATTGGTTTTAATATTTCCATTTTGTTGCTTATTGAACTGAAGCTCATCAGGATCAAAGCTTGACCAAATAGGAATTAGAATTCAAATAGAAGGGCACTTAACACCAGTGTGAGTGTTCTTACTACTGTATTCTTTGAGATGACATTCTAAAACTTGTTTGCCTATTTAACGACACCTGAGCAGAATTATAGTCTGGAGTACTAATTTTTATTCCTGTGTATATAAAAAAAAAACTTTATTGCGTGTATTTTTCATAAATTTGATTGATCTAACTTGATACTCTTCTGTCTGGATTGGTCTAGAGAAGGAAATGGCAACCGTCTCCAGTATTCTTGCCTGGAAAATTCCATGGACAGAGGAGCCTGGGTGGCTACAATCCATGGAATTGCAGAGTCAGACACAACTGAGGAACTGAATACACACACTCTTGATTGATATTAAAGAAAATGTAAACATACGTAAAAAATTTTCAGTTATCTCTTTTCTACCATAATATATATTATATTAATAAATATAGACAACAATGACTGATGAAGTTTTTAAAATTATTAAACTGATGAATAATTAGGACTCTTCTCTAAAAATTAATGTGATATATATACTTAGGAATGATCTAGAAACAACATGAAGTAAGCTAGGATAGTGACATATGGAATGGATATTTATGAAAAGTCACTCTATACATATCCACAACACACTCCACAAAACATATCCACAACACAAAACATATCCACAACACACTCCAACATGATGAGACTGACACATTACACAATCTGGTGACCATAGGGATTGAGGAAAGACCACAGAAACTAGGAATTACACCAAGTCAATTTCAACCAGTTCCCTTTTTCTGTGCCAAAAAAATCAGAGCAGAGAGAATCTGACACTGATTTTTACATATGTGTGTATACATATATATAAATATATGCTGAAAAGAAAGGTAGTATAATAAGTAATTATTAAAATACTGTAAGTATTGTAGTTATTTATCTATTTTGGTAAATGTCCAGAAACATTTCACTGTACTGCTGAAAGTAACAAAAACAAAATCTCATCAGATTGTAGTTTTGGTAAGAAAACACATTGTGGTAGGAATGGAGTTGCCTGATTGTGAAACATATGTGAACTTTGGTTCTTTTTCTGGAGAATGCAGATGATTATATCAAATATATTACATCACAGGGTCTCTACAAATTGAGATCGACTCACACTTTAAGGTTCTAAACCCAGCAGTTCAGCTCTATCACCTTGGGTGCAATTTTAATTCCTCGTCTCTAAAACAGAAGTAATTATTGTTTATCTTCCACAGGAGCATCTAGAGGATTAAATGAGACAATATATGTTATATGCTCAACACATGGCTGGCATTCTTAAGTATTCAATAAGTAATAACAGATATTATACTTTCTGTGGTTGTCACTCCCAAAACAAACACTTACTCAAATAAAATATCCATAGGCATATTTGCCAAATTTTAATCAAAGAGAAAATTATAAAAAGGGGTTAATACCATCTTTACAAAGATCTTTAGCATTTACAGTTTGCCTAGAATACAAGCTGTTTTTGGTTTTCAGTTGCTAAGTCTGTCTGACTCTTTGCAACCCCATGTATTGAAGCATACTAGGCTTCTCTGTCCTTCACTATCTCCTGGAGTTTGCTTAAATTCATGTCATTGAATTAGTGATGCTATCTAAGCGTCTCATCCTCTGCATCCAAACCCAAAGCATACTGATAAGCACAGACCTATTTATTTAATAAATATATGTTTATTTAATATTGTGGATAAGCTTTTAAAAGAGCTATTGAATAATGCAGCTAATTTTCAAGAAGACTCATTCAAAAAACATCAAGGGTTTTCATAAAAAGAGTTTAGCTCATTTTGCCTGCCAAAAAAAGAAGAAAAATAGCTCCTTCAAAAATTAGAATATGGTTCCAAAGCACATATAAATTTGGAGAGGCTTATCTTACCTGAACTTTCGAACCTGTGGAAAAATCCCTCATGAGGATCTTTGTTTCTCTCATTACTTCTCTATTTTTGAAATATTGATACTTGCTTTCCCCGTTTACTTTCATTTTATTTCATCAAGGATTGCATACTTCATTTTCCTCTTACAAGAGCTTCAAATATACCTGCTATTTATTCTTCAATAGCATGGCTCTTCCGTTTAACTACAGTGACAGTAAGCCTGTTGAATTACTGAAGAAATATGCCTATCTCAAAACGAAATGAGCGCTTCACCAATAAGCCCTTGATTATATCTCTCCTTCTAATTCGACAAAAATTCTGCACTTATCTATTTTAATGAATCACATTTGCCCTCAGAACACCTTTTCTACCTTTTTACATTACCTTTAGTACATATAAAATATGGTAGTTGGAGTTTAAATTGACTTAAAAAAGCCTTAAAACACAAGCAGGTGGAGAAATAATTATGGTACCTAAATTACTGTATCAATTTGCTTCATAAAAGTTCTGTCTCTTCAACTTTACTTAAAATGATTCAGTGATGATTGGGAAGATGGAGAACAAAGGTTGATGGAGGAAATTAACAGCCCTTTGAACAGATACTAAACAATAGCCTGCTGAATATTTGAATCAAGCCGAAAAGCTTGCTAAATGAAGAGGCTGCTGTCTGCCTGGCTAGACAAGTGGACTTTCTTCATGTTTCTAGATTTGCCTGCTTAGTTGAAAACATCTATTTCCTTTGATAAAACACACACACACACACATCAGCTTTTTATACTACCAGATACAACTAATTAAATTTGTTACATTTTAAAATAGCCTAATAAATTGACCAGTGTTTACCTATATGGCTAAAGGATGCATATATACATTTTTAATGAGAAAGCTGAACCAGTCAATGACACTAAATATCTGTGTGACCTTAAATAAAGCATTTAACTTTCTGGAAGCTGGATCTCTACTCCCAATTTAAAATTATGAAATAAATGTCTGGCATATTTAATATAAATGAAAATGATGGAGTTTAATTTTTATATTAAAAAAGTATAAATTTTGCCCATTAAAAAGATTTAAAATATTTTAATAATAAGCATTTCACTCATTCCACTGTTAGCTCTGATAGTACCACACTACTCTCTCCATGACTGTATTATTAAATATTTGCTAAAGTGAAAAGTTAAAATGTTAGTCATTCAGTCATGTCCAACTCTTTGAGACCCCTGGACTGGATAACTCACCAGGCTCCTCTATCCATGGAATTCTCCAGGCAAGAATTCTGGAGTGGATAGCCATTCCCTTCTCCAGGAGATCTTCCCAACACAGGGATCAAACCCAGGTCTCCTGTAATGCAGGCAGATTCTTTACCATATGAGCCACCGGGGAAGCCCACCACATATTTGATAGGTGCCTAACAAATGAGGATCCTAATACTACCGCCTGTGATTATTGAAAGCGTACCAAATGCCCAACATTATGCTAATAGCTACAGGTAAATTAAAAATAAATCACCAAACGCCTGAAAAGGGTGGCTGTGTAATTTATCATCCAAATCTATATACGTCCGAGAAAGAAAGAAGCATTATTGATCATTATATTAGAAAAACAAGAGTAAACTAAGATTGTCATGGGCAAACCAGGGCAAAAGGTCACCTGCATATATAGTAAATATTTGCGTATACAAGGAGAAAATGGTTTAGGATAGGGACAAGATCATGAAAATTACTTACTATAGTTGAGTAGAATCAAAGCTGATGGTGGAGAGAAAATGGATAAATTTTTATTGTAGTTTTTCATTGGTTGCAAAAAATGAATGTACTATTTTGAAATCTGAAGTAACATTAAAAGCTTCTTTGGAGAAATTATAAAAAAAAAAGTCTTCCCAATAATCGTAAGATGTAAGTAAATATTTCACTTCTCAGGTGAGTAAATTATTATAAAAATGTTCAAATAAATATTGCTCAAGGATGCACAGTAAGACAAAAACCTGAGGCCAAACTATGTGTAACAACACTGGCTTCTGATTATATTTTCCAAGAGAAGATTTCTGGGTTCAGCATCATGGGAATTCATGCTTCTCCATGATAGATAGAACTCTCTTGACAATTTAAATTTTCAGAATTGTGCCCTTAGGGGATTCATAAATTAAGTAAGAAGAGCATTCCACACATCTATAACTAGAACAATCCTTTGTGACATTCATCTCATAAATATCATGCAACTGCTGTTCCCAGTTGGAGTACAACGATATCCAGTATATGAAAATGATAAATATTTTACCAGCTTCAAATCCAAAGTTTCCAGTGAACTTCATGGAAATATGACATTAAGCATATTCAAATAAACATCAAATGAGAACATTTATGTGACCTATAAACTACTCCTAAACTATGATTCATATAATCCTTATTGTCAGTGGAGGATTGGGACTGTGTAAAAGTGTAAATATATTGCACATTTGGTGGTGAAACAGAATGTGCTTTTCCCTTCTTCTTTTTTTTTTTTTTTACATATTTGGACAATATATATAAAATTTGGAAGAAATTTTTGAAATAACACTTACCAAGACCTTACAATGTACTAGGCTGCTTCAATCGTGTCTGACTCTTTGCAATATCATGGACTGTAATCCTCCAGGCTCCTCCGTCCATAGGGTTCTCCAGGCAAGAATACTGGGTTGACATTTCCTTCCCCACCTTACAACACAGATATGTAATAAAGTGGCCAACTGTGTCATCATATTATTAAACATGTTTGCTTTATTTCAATGAACAATAGAAATGTAATTCAATAACAGGTAAATGTCATCGGTCATATAATACCACTATTTTTTAAAAACTATATTTGAAATAACTTCAGAAAAACATGTATTAGTTAGATATAATCGAATGTCTCAGATTTGAAACACTGAGAAATGTAAGTCCCCTAGATATGTATATAAAATAATAAACCAGATATGCAATACTACATTCATTTATTCATACAGTCATTTATCAAATATGTTGTTAGTATTTATTATGTGCCAGGCATTTGTCCAAGCACTAGGACTTCAGTCAGTTCAGTTCAGTTGCTCAGTCGTGTCTGACTCTTTGCGACCCCAGGAATCTCAGCACGCCAGGTCTCCCTTTCCATCACCAACTTCCGAAGTTCACTCAGACTTATGTTCATTGAGTCAGTGATGCCATCCAGCCATCTCATCCTCTGTCGTCCCCTTCTCCTCCTGCCCCCAATCCCTCCCAGCATCAGAGTCTTTTCCAATGATGAAATCTTCACATGAGGCCAAAGTACTGGAGTTTCAGCTTTAGCATCATTCCTTCCAAAGAAATTCTAGGGCTGATCTCCTTCAGAATGGACTGGTTGGATCTCCTTGAAGTCCAAAGGACTCTCAAGAGTCTTCTCCAACACCACAGTTCAAAAGCATCAATTCCTCAAGCTCAGCTTTCTTCACAGTCCGACTCTCACATCCATACATGACCACTGGAAAAACCATAGCCTTGACTAGACGGATGTTTGTTGGCAAAGTAATGTCTCTGCTTTTCAATATGCTATCTAGGTTGGTCATAACTTTTATTCCAAGGAGTAAACGTCTTTTAATTTCATGGCTGCAGTCACCATCTGCAGTGATTTTGGAGCCCAGAAAAATAAAGTCTGACACTGCTTCCACTGTTTCCCCATCTATTTGCCATGAAGTGATGAGACCAGATGCCATGATCTTTATTTTCTGAATGTTGAGCTGTTAGCCAACTTTTTCACTCTCCTCTTTCACTTTCATCAAGAGGCTTTTTAATTCCTCTTCACTTTCTGCCATAAGGGTACTGTCATCTGCATATCTGAGGTTATCGATATTTCTCCCAGCAATCTTGATTCCAGCTTGTGCTTCTTCCAGCCCAGCGTTTTTCATGATGTACTCTGCATATAAGTTCAATAAGCAGGGTGACAATATACAGCCTTAATGTACTCCTTTTCCTCTTTGGAACCAGTCTGTTGCTCCATGTCCAGTTCTAACTGTCACTTCCTGAGCTGCATATAGGTTTCTCAAGAGGCAGATCAGGTGGTCTGGTATTCCCATCTCCTTCAGAATTTTCCACAGTTTACTGTGATGCACACAGTCAAGGCTTCGGCATAGTCAATAAAGCAGAAATAGATGATTTTCTGGAACTCTCTTGCTTTTTCAATGATCCAGCAGATGTTAGCAATTTGATCTCTGGTTCCTCCGACTTTTCTAAAACCAGCTTGAACATCTGAAAGTACATAGTTCATGTATTGCTGAAGCCTGGCTTGGAGAATTTTGAGCATTACTTTACTAGCATGTGCCGCTGCCGCTGCCGCTAAGTCGCTTCAGTTGTGTCCGACTCTGTGCGACCCCATAGACGGCAGCCCAACAGGCTTCCCCATCCCTCTGGTTCTCCAGGCAAGAACATGAATGCAATTGTGCAGTAGTTTGAGCATTCTTTGGCATTGCATTTCTTTGGGATTAGAATGAAAACAGACATTTTCCAGTCCTGTGGCCACTGCTGAGTTTTCCAAATTTGCTGGCATATTGAGTGCAGCCCTTTCACAGCATCATCTTTCAAGATTTGAAAGAGCTCAACTGGAATTCCATCACATCCACTAGCTTTGTTTGTAGTGATGCTTTCTAAGGCCCACTTGACTTCACGTTCCAGGATGTCTGGCTCTAGGTCAGTGATCACACCATCATGATTATCTTGGTCGTGAAGATCATTTTTGTACAGTTATTCTGTGTATTCCTGCCACCTCTTCTTAATATCTTCTGCTTCTGTTAGGTCCATACCATTCTGTCCTTTATGGAGCTCATCTTTGCATGAAATGTTCTCTTGGTATCTCTAATTTTCTTGAAGAGATCTCTAGTCTTTCCCATTGTGTTGTTTTCCTCTATTTCTTTGCATTGATCACTGAGGAAGGCTTTCTTATCTCTCTTGCTATTCTTTGGAACTCTGCATTCAGATGCTTATATCTTTCCTTTTCTCCTCTGCTTTTCACTTCTCTTCTTTTCACAGCTATTTGTAAGACCTTCCCAGACAGCCATTTTGCTTTTTTTGCATTTCTTTTCCATGAGGATGGTCTAGATCCCTGTCTCCTGTACAATGTCAGGAACCTGCATCCATAGTTCATCAGGCACTCTATCTATCAGATCTAGTCCCTTAAATCTATTCCTCACTCCCACTGTATAATCAGAAGGGATTTGATTTAGGTCATACCTGAATGGTCTAGTGGTTTTCCCTACTTTCTTCAATTTAAGTCTGAATTTGGCAATAAGGAGTTCATGATCTGAGCCACAATCAGCTCCTGGTCTTGATTTTGTTGACTGTATAGAGCTTCTCCATCTTTGGCTGCAAAGAATACAATCAATCTGATTTTGGTATTGACCATCCAGTAATGTCCATGTGTAGAGTCTTCTCTTGTGTTGTTGGAAGAGGGTGTTTTTTATGACCAGTGCATTTTCTTGGCAAAACTCTATTAGTCTTTGCCCTGCTTCATCCCGTAATGTAAGGCCAAATTTGCTTGTTACTCCAGGTGTTTCTTGTCTTCCTACTTTTGCATTCCAGTCCCCTATAATGAAAAGGACATCTTTTTTGGGTGTTAGTTCTAAAAGGTCTTGTAGGTCAAGAACCATTCAACTTCAGCTTCTTCAGCTTTACTTGTTGGGGCATAGACTTGGATTACTGTGATATTGAATGTTTTGCCTTGGAAATGAACAGAGATCATTCTGTCATTTTTGAGATTGCATCAAAGTACTGCATTCAGACTCTTTTCTTGACCATGATGGCTACTCTATTTCTTCTAAAGGATTCCTGTCTGCAGTAGTAGATATAATGGTCATCTGAGTTAAATTCACCCATTCCAGTCCATTTTAGTTCACTGTTTCCTAGAAAGTCAGTGTTCACTCTTGCCATCTCCTGTTTGACCATTTCAAATTTGCCTTGATTCATGGACCTGACATTCCAGGTTCCTATGCAATATTGCTCTTTACAGCATCAGACCTTGCTTCTATCACCAGTCACATCCACAACTAGGTATTGTTTTTGCTTTGGCTCCACCCCTTCATGGAGGGAATACTAGGACTTGGTAGTGGTAAATAAAATATATACTCTAAGCACTAGGACTTAGTAGTGGTAAATAGAATGCATACTCTTTCTTTCTTCTAGAAACTAAACATTCATGAGAATTTAAATATTTAACAATCGATACGTTTTGTGGAAAAAAAAAATGGTGGGGGGGTGGGCAGATTCTCAGGTGGCACTAGTGGTAAAGAACTGGCTTGCCAATGCAGGAGACTTAAGAGATGTGGGATCTATGCCTGGGTCAGGAAGATCCCCAGAGAATGAAATGGCAAACCACTCCAGTATTCTTGCCTGAAGGATCCCATGGATAGAGGAGCCTTGTGGGCTACGGTCCATAGGGTCATAAAGAGTCGGACACGATGGAAGTGACTTCACATGCACGTGAAGAAAAAAGTGCAAACTGTTAAAGGGATGTGTTACCATGGGTTTTCACTGAATGTGAGGAGTCATTGAAGACTTCAGAAGTTCCTTGGTAACCAACCAGGATGGAGAGTGTGTGTGAAGAATAAGACAGAAAAATGTCAAAACCTTTCAGAGGAACTGAATAGATGCCAATGTGGGTCACATTACTTTGGTTTTCCATATTACAGATCTTCAGGGGTAGCAATCTGGCTTAAGGGTGTCTTGCAGCAAAGGGATGTTTCTTGATACTTTAATTAGTGTAAGAAGCACTCTACTTTTAAGTATACTATATGGTTTTCATATCTCTAGGGGTAAAGTTCCCCCAAGTCCTCTTTGTGTCATTGCTCTGAAGTAAGAGAAAAAAAATGAGGGGAGAGTAGTGAGCAGTTGATGAACAAACTTGTAAGGGCTCACAAGTTGGTGTACCATTTTTTTGAGGATAACTATTTAGATACTAAATTCAGTTCAGTTCAGTCACTCAGTCATGTCTGACTCTTTGCGATCCCATGAATCATAGCAAACCAGGCCTCCCTGTCCATCACCAACTCCCAGAGTTTACCCAAACACATGTCCATTGAGTCAGTGATACCATCAAGCCATCTCATCCTCTGTCGTTCCCTTCTCCTCCTGCCCACAATCCCTCCCAGCATCAGGGTCTTTTCCAATGATTTAACTCTTCACATGAGGTGACCAAATTATTGGAGTTTCAGCTTCAGCACCAGTCTTTCCAATGAACACCCAGGACTGATCTCCTTCAGAATGGACTGGTTGGATCTCCTTGAAGTCCAAGCGACTCTCAAGAGTCTTCTCCAACAAACAGTTCAAAAGTATCATTTCTCCGGGGCTCAGCTTTCTTCACAGTCCAGCTCTCACATCCATACATGACCACTGGAAAAACCATAGCCTTGATTAGATGGACCTTTGTTGGCAAAGTAATATCTCTGCTTTTTAATATGCCATCTATGTTGGTCATAACTTTCCTTCCAAGGAGTAAGCATCTTTTAATTTCATGGCTGCAATCACCATCTGCAGAGATTTAGGAGCCCCCCAAAAATAAAATCTGACCCTGTTTCCACTGTTTTGTCATTTATTTCTCATGAAGTGATGGGACCAGATGCCATGATATTAGTTTTCTGAATGTTGAACTTTAAGACAACTATTGCACTCTCCTCTTTCACTTTCATCAAGAAGCACTTTAGTTCTTTTTCACTTTCTGCCATAAGGGTGTTGTCGTCTGCATATCTGAGGTTATTGATATTTCTCCCAGCAATCTTGATTCCAGTTTATGCCTCCTCTAGCCCAGCGTTTCTCATGATGTAGTCTGCATATACGTTAAATAAACAGGGTGACAATATACAGCCTTGACGTACTCCTTTTCCTATTAGGAACCAGTCTGTTGTTCCATGTCCAGTTCTAACTGTTGCTTACTGACCTGCATACAGGTTTCTCAAGAGGCAAGTCAAGTGGACTGGTATTCCCGTTTCTTTCAGAATTTTCCACAGTTTATTGTGATCTACACAGTCAAAGGCTCTAGCATAGTCAATAAAGCAGAAATAGATGTTTTTCTGGAACTCTCTTGCTTTTTCAATGATCCAGCAGATGTTAGCAATTTGATCTCTGGTTCCTCCGACTTTTCTAAAACCAGCTTGAACATCTGAAAGTACACAGTTCACATATTGCTGAAGTCTGGCTTGGAGAATTTTGAGCATGACTTTACTAGCGTGTGAGATGAGTGCAATTGTGTGGTAGTTTGAGCATTCTTTGGCATTGCCTTTCTTTGGGATTGGAATGAAAACTGACCTTTTCCAGTCCTGTGGCCACTGATGAGTTTTCCAAATTTTCTGGCATATTGAGTGCAGCCCTTTCACAGCATCATCTTTCAGGATTTGGAATAGCTCAACTGGAATTCCATCACCTCCACTAGCTTTGTTTGTAGTGATGCATTCTAAGGCCCACTTACCTTCACATTCCACGATATCTGGCTCCAGATGAGTGATCACACCATCGTGATTATCTTGGTCATGAAGATCATTTTTGTACAGTTCTTCTGTGTATTCCTGCCACCTCTTCTTAATATCTTCTGCTTCTGTTAGGTCCATGCCATTTCTGTCCTTTATCGAGCCCATCTTTGCATGAAATGTTCCCTTGCCATCGCTAATTTTCTTGAAGAGATCTCTAGTCTTTCCCATTGTGTTGTTTTCCTCTCTTTCTTTGCATTGATCTCTGAGGAAGGCTTTCTTATCTCATCTTGCTATTCTTTGGAACTCTGCATTCAGATGCTTATATCTTTCCTTTTCTCCTCTGCTTTTCACTTCTCTTCTTTTCACAGCTATTTGTAAGGCCTCCGCAGACAGCCATTTTGCTTTTTTTTGCTTTTCTTTTCCTTGGGGACGGTCTCAATCCCTGTCTCCTGTACAATGTCATGAACCTCATTCCATAGTTCATCAGGCACTCTGTCTATCAGATCTAGTCCCTTAAATCTATTTCTCACTCCCACTGTATAATCAGAAGGAATTTGATTTAGGTCATACCTGAATGGTCTAGTGTTTTCCCCTACTCTCTTCAATTTAAGCCTGAATTTGGCAATAAGGAGTTCATGATGAGCCACAGTCAGCTCCCAGTCTTGTATTTGCTGACTGTATAGAGCTTCTCCATCTTTAGCTGCAAAGAATATAGTCAATCTGATTTCAGTGTTGACCATCCAGTGATGTCCATGTGTAGAGTCTTATCTTGTGTTGTTGGAAGAGCATGTTTGCTATGACCAGTGCGTTCTCTTGGCAAAACCGTATTAGTCTTGCCCTGATTCATTCCATACTCCAAGGCCAAATTTGCCTGTTATTCCAGGTGTTTCTTGACTTACTACTTTTGCATTCCAGTCTCCTGTAATGAAAAGGACATCTTTTTTGGGTGTTAGTTCTAAAAGGTCTTGTAGGTCTTCATAGAACCGTTCAACTTCAGCTTCTTCAGTGTTACTGGTTGGGTCATAGGCTTGGATCACCATGATATTGAATGGTTTGCCTTGGAAACGAACAGAGATCATTCTGTCGTTTTTGAGATTGCATCCAAGTACTGCATTTCAGACTCTTTTGTTGACCATAATGGCTCCTCCATTTCTTCTAAGGGATTCCTGTCCACAGTAGTAGATATAATGGTCATCTGAGTTAAAATCACCCTTTCCAGTCTATTTTAGTTCTCTGATTTCTAGAAACTCAATGTTCACTCTTGCCATCTCCTGTTTGACCACTTCCAATTTACCTGGATTCAGGGACCTGACACTCCAGGTTTCTATGCAATATTGGTCTTTACATCATTGGACCTTGCTTCTATCACCAGTCACATCCAAAACTGGGTATTATTTTTACTTTGGCTCCATCCCTTCATTCTTTCTGGAGTTATTTCTGAGAATGAGGTCAGGGGCAGCAGCCGAGAGGATCTACCGCACATCTGAGGTCATTGGGGGCAGTCAAGGGGAGCAACCCCACATCCAAGGAGCAGCAGCTGAGTGGGCGCAGGAGGGCCGAGAGGAGCTACTCCATGTTCAAGGTCAAGGAGGGGCGGCTGTGAGGAGATACCCCTCGTCCAAAGTAAGGAGCAGTGACTGTGCTTTGCTGGAGCAGCCCTGAAGAGATACCCCACGTCCAAGGTAATAGAAACCCAAGTGAGATGGTAGGTGTTGTGAGAGGGCATCAAACAGCAGACACACTGAAACCATAATCACAGAAAACTAGTCAATCAGATCACATGGACCACAGCCTTGTCTAACTCAATGAAACTAAGCCATGCAATGTGGGGCCATCCAAGACAGACAGGTCATGGTGGAGAGGTCTGACAGAATGTGGTCCACTGGAGAAGGGAATGGCAAACCACTTCAGTATTCTTGCCTTGAGCACCCCATGTACAGTATGTAAAGGCAAAATGATAGTATACTGAAAGAGGAACTCCCTAGGTTGGTAACAGATACTAAATTACTTTCATTTAATTTCAAATGTTCTTCTACAATTATAGAAGCTTGTACTGTTTCAGTTTTTTATGAAAGCATCTTTCTTATTAAGAGTATTAGTATAAAATTAGTATTCTGTAGGCAGTAAAATAATATTGGGTACAGAAGACATCTGGTTGTCTACCCATTAATGATATTATTATAGATTTTTGAGTTAGAGGGTCATTGTCATACTTTCTTATTGTAAAATTGCACTTTTCCTCTAGCATCCAGCAAGTAATCTGGGCTATGAAACTATACAATCATGCATATATACATTATGCACAATTATTTATCCAGAATTAAAAATATTTATTCTCAGATTGAAACAACACATAAGGGGTCAAGCAAGACTTACAAAAATAAAGGTATAGTTTTGTACATCTTAATTAAACTCTGGATCATTCAATATTAAGAAAAAAATCTGGGAAAAGGTACACTAACAATGAAATATCAAAAGGAGGAATTAAGGAAAAAACATTTATCATAGAATAAAAAAGAATAAAGTATGTAGGGATAAACCTATTTAAGGAGGTAAAGGACTTGTACTCTGTAAACTATAATATGCTGATGAAAGAAACTGAAGACGACACAAAGAGATAGGAAGATAAATGTGTTCTTAGATTGAAAGAACCATGATTGTTAAAATGACCATACTATCCAAGGTAATCTACAGATTCAATGCAATCTCTCTCAAGTTACCAATATGATTTTTCACAGAGCTCAGGCAGTTCAGTCACTCAGTCATGTCTGACTCTTTGTGAACCCATGGACTTCCCTAAGTCCAGCACCAATTCCTGGAACTTGCTCAAACTCATGTCCATTAAGTCAGTGATGCCATCCAACCATCTCATCCTCTGTCATCCCCTTCTCTTTCTGCCTTCAATCTTTCCCAGCACTAGGGTCTTTTCCATTGAGTCAGTTCTTCACATCAGGTGGCCAAAGTATTGGAGTTTCAGTTTTAGCATCAATCCTTCCAATGAATATTCAGGGCTTATTTCCTTTAAGATTGACTGGTTGGATCTCCTTGCAATCCACAGGACTCTCAGAGCTCTTCTCCAATACCCCAGTTCAAAAGCAACAATTCTTTGGTGTTCAACTTTCTTTATAGTCCAACTCTCCCATCCATACATGACTACTGGAAAAACCACAGCTTTGACTATATGGATAATGTCTCTGCTTTTTGATATGCTGTCTAGGTTGGTCATAACTTTTCTTCCAAGGAGCAAGTGACTTTTAACTTCATGGCTGCAGTCACCATCTGCAGTGATTTTGGAGCCCAAGAAAATGAAGTCTGTCACTGTTTCCATTGTTTCCCCATCTATTTGCTATGAAGTGATGGGACTGGATGCCATGATCTTCATTTTTTGAATGTTTATTTTTAAGCCAGGTTTTTCACTCTCTTCTTTCACTTTCATCAAAAGGGCCTTTAGCTCCTCTTCATTTTTTGCCATAAGGGTGATGTCATCTGCATATCTGAGGTTATTGATATTTCTCCCTGAAAACTGTTTTTTTTTTTTTCCTGATTCATTGAGCTATGTGTCTCATTTGTGCCAGTACTATTCTGTTTTGTTGACTGTAGCTTTGTAGTATAGTCTGAAGTCAGGGAGCTTGGTATCTCAAAAAAAAAAAAAAAAAATCCCACACAATTATGGTAAATTAATCTATGACAAAAGAGGTAGGGATATACAGTAGAGAGGTGTCTTTGACAAATGGTGCAGGGAAAAATGGTCAGTCACATGTAAAACAATGATGTTAGAACATTCTTTCATGACATATACAAAAAAAATCCCCCTCAGATTAAAAACCTAAATGCATAAATAAGACAGAGTGCTATGAAACTCCTATAAGAAGACATAAGCAGAACATAATTTGACATAAATGATAGCAATATTTTTTGGAGTCATCTCTAGACTAATTGAAACAAAAGCAAAAATAAACATATGAGATCTAATTAAGCTTAAAAGCTTTTGCACAGCAAAGGAAACCTTAAGCAAAATGAAAAGATCACCTATGCTGCTGCTGCTGCTGCTGCTAAGTCGCTTCAGTCGTGTCCGACTCTGTGCGACCCCATAGACGGCAGCCCACCAGGCTCCCCTGTCCCTGGGATTCTCCAGGCAAGAACACTGGAGTGGGTTGCCATTTCCTTCTCCAATGCATGAAAGTGAAAAGTGTAAGTGAAGTTGCTCAGTCGTGTCTGACTCTTAGCGACCCCATGAACTGCAGCCTACAGGTTCCTCCATCCATGGGATTTTCCAGGCAAGGGTACTGGAGTGGGGTGCCATTGCCTCCTCCGAAGATCACCTATAGGATGGGAGAAAATGTTTTCAAACCATGCGAAAGACAAGGGATTGATTTCTAAAATAGATAAAAACTTCATACTGCTTAGTGTCAAAATAACAAACAACCCCCCAAAATGGGCAGAATAACAAAATAGACATTATTCCAAAGAAGACATACAGGTGGTCAATAGGCACATGAAAAAAAATGCTCAACATTGCTAATTATTAGAGAAGTGCAAATCAAAACTATAATGAGGTATCACTTCACACTTGTCAGGAAGGCCATCAAAAAGTTTATGAATAATAAGTATTGGAGAGAGTGTGAAAAAAAGGAAACCTGCCTTACACTTTTAGTGGGAATGTAACCTGGTGCAGCCACTGTGTAGAACAGTATAGAGTTTCCTACAAAACCAAAAACCTAAAAATAAAATTATATGATCCTGCAGTCCCACTTCTGGGCACATATTCAGAAAATACAGAAACTAATTCAAAAGATACATGTACCCCAATGATAGTAGCGGCACTATCTACAACAGTCAAGACACAGAAGCAATCTAAGTGTCAATTGATGGATGAATGTATAAAGAAGATATGGTACATACCTATAGAGATATATATTATATATATACATAATGGAATATTGCTTAATCATATAAAAATGAATTAATGCTATTTGCAGCAACATGAATAGACCTAGAGATTACTATACTAAGTGAAGTCCTCAGACAGAAAGACAAATATCATATAGTATAACATATGTGGATCTAAAAAAAATGATACAAAAGAACTTTCAAAATGGAAATAGGTTCACAAAAATAGAAAACAAACTTATGGTTACCAAAGGGGTAAGGGAGAGGGATAAATTAGGAATTTGGGATTAACAGATACACACTAGTATATACAAAATAGATACAAATATATAAAAACAAGCACCTACTATATAGTATTGGAGAAGGCAATGGCACCCCACTCCAGTACTGTTGCCTGGAAAATCCCATGGACAGAGGAGCCTGGTGGGCTTCAGTCCATGAGGTCGCTAAGAGTCAGACACAACTGAGCGACTTCACTTTTACTTTTCACTTTCCTGCATTGGAGAAGGAAATGGCAACCCACTCCAGTGTTCTTGCCTGGAGAATCCCAGGGATGGGGGAGCCTGGTGGGCTGCCGTCTCTGGGGTTACACAAAGTTGTACATGACTGAAGCGACTTAGCAGTTAGCACTATATAGTATAGGGAATTATATTCAATATTTTGTAATAAACTATAATGAAAAACAATCTGAAAAAGAATACACACACACAGACACATCCATGTATAACGTATAACTGAATCACTACTTAACTGAGCACCTGAGACATTATAAATTAACATACTTCAATTTTTTTAAAGTGCATTAATTTTTTAAAAAAGGAAATTAAAGGTAAAGCAAAGAACAGAAAAGGCAAGTGTGACATCAGCTATTTTAACAGCAGAATTTTCATCAGATTCAACAGATTACAGAAGAAAATGAAGTAAAATATTCTTAAGATTTTATGAAAAATAATCATCAATCTAAATTTGTATAGCAGATAAGATATCACTTAAAAGTGAAGGCAAAATAAAGTTTGCTATCCACATCTTTCATTGTTAGAAATACTTTATGTATTCTGTTCAGTAAAAATGTTACTAAAACCATAATGGAAAGTACATCATGTCAGAAAACACAAAACTGAGTTATAGTCCCAGCTCTTGTAAGAATGCAAGGACGCCACCTTTCTTCTCAAGGTCACAGGGAGAGAGTGACTGTTTAAACCTGAAGACACAGTGACTCTGTGGAGAGTGTCTCCGGGCCAGAGCTGTTACTTTTGGTAAAAGGACTGAGCTAGTCTTTAGTAGTGGGGAACCTGGGAAATAAATACCCTGATACCAACTTCCTCACTTGAAACTGAAGAGCAAATAATTCTATTCGTGGAGCCCATATATGTCAGTCTCTAGGGGCATATAAGGGGTGAAAATAGTGGAAAATGGATCAGGAATGGCAAACAAAAATAGCTCATCTCCTAAGAACACAGATTTGCTTTCAATATACGGTCCTAAGATTTATGTATTTAATAAAATCTGTTACTCAAGCCCACGTTGAACATGTGTTTGTACTGTTTCATGTATCAAATGGTAAGAAAATGTCTAAAGAATTGGGGATATCCAAGAGAAAATGAAAAAACAAGAAATGCAAATACATGTAACATTTTTTTCAACATTTACTGAGGATTATACTTGTAAATAATTTTTTAAATTAAATGGGCACATAATTTAGAAAATTAAGAAAAAAATCCAAAACATGTGAAATAACTATTAAATTCACTATTACCAAATTATATTAAATGATAATAAAAAGATATTATTTTTTTCATTTCATTTTGGCAGATTATTTTATGCTACTCAGTCTGTAATAACATTCTATATTATATACTTCTCAATCATACATAAGGTAAAAATGATTTGGAAATCCATATAGATAGAGGAAAAATTGTTAATTGTGTTTGAGCCATTTCTCTTTGAGACCCCATCAGCAGTAGCCTGCACCAGGCTCCTCCGTCCATGGGATTTTCTAGGCAAGAGTACTGGAGTGGGTTGCCATTTACTTCTCCAGCGAATCTTCCCAACCTAGGGATCAAACCCAGGTCTCCCGCATTGTAGACAGATGCTTTACTGTTTGAGCCATGAGGGAAGTCAATCATACATAAGGTAAAAATGATTTGGAAATCCATATAGATAGCGGAAAAATTGTTAATTGTGTTTCAGCCATTTCAGTTCAAGGAATCTTTTAAAGACTGTATATAGAATGATTATTTATGTGCAAACACGTCACAGCTCACTGCACTAAGCAGGGCAATAGTAAAGTATGCTAGCTCCCACATAAAGGGGAGCTTCCCACAAAAAATTTTAAGTGAAATCTAAAAATATTCTGATGTTGTGTAGAAAGCATAATTCATAAATGACCATTATGCAGAAAAAAAGGGAATTAAAGGCTACCCAGGTGGCTCAGATGGTAAAAAAAATTTCCCTGCCAATGAAGGAGACATGGATTCAGTCCCTGTGTGGGGGAGATCCCTTGGAGAAGGAAATTGCAACCCACTCCAGTATTCTTGCCTGGGAAATTGCATGGACAGAGGCTACAGTTCTTCAGGTCTCAAAAGAGTCAGACACAACTTAGTGACTAAACAACAACAAAGTAGTTAAATAGATAAAACCTCAGTCAGATCTCTTCAATCAAAAGGTTTATATAAATACATAGAGAGATACGTAGGAAAGCATAAGTGAAGTCAAAGTGAGTGAAGTGAAAGTCGCTCAGTCGTGTCTGGCTCTTTGCAACCCCCATGGACTAAACATGGAATTCTCCAGGTCAGAATACTGAACTGGGTAGCCCTTCCCTTCTCCAGGGGATCTTCCCAACCCAGGGATAGAACCCAGGTTTCCCACATTGCAGGTGGGTTCTTTACCAGCTGAGCCACAAGAGAAGGCCAGGGAAGCATAACCTGCCACCATAAATGTGTCTCTCTGGCATATGGATTATTTTAAGGATTATTTCAAGATGAAAATCATGAAAGCCATAAAAACCAAGAAGGAATCTTTAACCTTCCCCCAACTGTCTAAAAAATATTAGATAGAGGGCTTACTCCTGAAATATAGCTATAGCCAAAAATTTATAAAGAATATGAACTAGATGTGGTATGTGGAAACTTGGCAGAGCCTACATATCAAAGTCCATTCTAAATCCCATTGTCTCTGAAATGCCCAGCTAACATTTCTTCACCAAACATTTGCTTTTCCATCTCCATGTGAATTGTTTTCCTCTCTTCTGAAGTCCCAAACCACCACTCCCAACATCCTCTTTTGTCTTTAGCTAAAGATGGTGTATAAGATGAAAGTTTCTGCTGTTTTGGCATGTTAATTCTCCTGATTCTCTGTCACCGATACACTTTTAATTTTTTATTTAATTTCTTTTTCCTGTTAATCTGTGTCATGTCAACTTAATTTTAGGTCAGCCAAAAGAACCTAGAAGGGTAAAAGAAAATGCCTTTCTGACAATCTCCACACACAAATTTATATATGTAACCACAAAGGTATATGTGTACTTTTTTATGCTTTCTATATAAACAAATATATAGTACTTTTTATGTATTTTCTATGCAGCCAAAGATGAAGAAGTTCTATACAGTCAGAAAATACAAGACCTGAGCTGACTGGCTCAGATCATGAAATCCTCGTTGCAAAATTTAGACTTAAATTGAAGAAAAGTAGGGAAAACCACTGCACCATTCAGATATGACCTAAATCAAATCCTTTACAATTATACAGTGGAAGTGACAAAGAGATTCAAGGGATTAGATCTGATAGACAGAGTGCCTAAAGAACTATGGACAGACATTTGAAACAATATGTACCAGGCAGTGGTCAAAACCATCTCCAAGAGAAAAAGAAATGCAAAAAGGCAAAACGGTTGTCTGAGGAGGCCTTGAAAAAGTGAAAGTCACTTAGTCGTGTTTGTGTCTGACTCTTTGCCACCCCGTGGACTATAAGATCCATGGAATTCTCTAGGCCAGAATACTGGAGTGGATAGCCTTTCCCTTCTCCAGGGGATCTTTCCAACCCAAGGATCAAACCCAGCTCTCCCGCATTGCGGGCAGACTCCTTACCAGCTGAGCCACAAGGGAAGACCAAGAATACTGGAGTTGGTAGCCTATCCTTTCTCCAGAGGATCTTCCCACCCCCAGGAATTGAAAAGGTGTTTCCTGTATTGCAGGCAGATTCTTGAAGAAGCCTTACAAAGCTGAAAAAAAGAAGAGAAGCAAAAATCAAAGAAGAAAAGGAAAGATATACCCTTCTGAATATAGAGCTCAGAGAATGGTAAAGAGGGATAAAGCCTTTTTAAGTGAACAATGCAAGGAAATATAGGAAAACAAAGGAATGGGAAAGACCAGAGCTCTCAAGAAAATTAAGATATCAAGGGAATATTTCATGCATATATAGGTGCAATAATGGATTGAAATGATATGGGATCTAACAGAAGCAGAAGAAATTAAGAAGAGGTGGCAAGAATGTACAGAGAACTATTAAAAAAAAAAAAAAAACATTCTTAATGACCCAGATAACCATAATGGTGTGATCACTCACCTAGAGCCAGACATCCTGGAATGTGAAGTCTAGTGGGCCTGAGGAAGCATCACTGCAAAGATAGTGGAGGTGATGGAATTCCAGTTGAGCTATTTCAAATCCTAGAAGATGATGTTGTGAAAGGGCTGCACTCAACATGCTAGCAAATTTGGAAAACTCAGCAGTGGCCACAGGACTGGAAGAGGTCAGTTTTCATTCCAACCCCAAAGAAAGGCAATGCCAAAGAATGTTCAAACTACCACACAATTTAACTCATTTCACATGCTAGCAAAGTGATACTCAAAATCCTTCAAACTAGACTTCAGCAGTATGTAAGCCGAGAACTTCCAGATGTACAGGCTGAATTAGAAAAGGCAGAGGAACCAGAGATCAAATTGCCAATATTTGTTGGATCATAGAAAAAGCAAGGGAATTCTGCTAAAGCCTTTGACTGTGTAGATCACAACAAACTGTGGAAAATTCTTCAGGAGATGGGAATACCAGACCACTCTACCTGCTTCCTGAGAAACCTGTAAGCAGGTCAAGAAGCAAAAGTTAGAAACAGACATAGAACAACTGACTGGTTCAAAATTGGGAAAGGAGTTTGTCAAGGCAGTATATTGTCACTCTGCTTATTTAACTTATATGCAGAGTACATCATGCAAAATGCCAGGCTGGATGAAGCACAAGCTAGAATCAAGATTGACAGGTGAAATATTAATAATCTCAGATATGCAGATGTCAGTTCAATCACTCAGTCGTGTCCCACTCTTGCAACACCATGAACCGCAGCACGCCAGGCCTCCCTGTCCATCACCAACTCCTAGAGTCCACCCAATGCATGGCCATGGAGTCCGTGATATTATCCAACCATCTCATCCTCTGTCGTCCCCTTCTCCTCCTGCCCTCAATCTTTCCCAGCCTAAGGGTCTTTTCAAATCAGTCAGTTCTTTGCACCGGGTAGCCAAAGTACTGAAGTTTCAGCTTCAACATCAGTCTTTCCAATGAACACCCAGGACTGGTCTCCTTTAGGATGGACTGGCTGGATCTTTTTGCAGTCCAAGGGACTCTCAAGAGTCTTCTTCAACACCACAGTGCAAAAACATCAATTCTTCGGCACTCGACTTTCATTATAGTCCAACTCTCACATTCATACATGGCCACTGGCAAAGCCATAGCCTTGACTAGATGGACCTTTGTTGACAAAGTAATGTCTCTGCTTTTTAATATGCTGTCTAGGTTGGTCATAACATTCCTTCCAAAGAGTAAGTATCTTTTAATTTCATGGCTGCAGTCACCATCTGCAGTGATTTTGGAGCCCAGAAAAATAAAGTCACTGTTTCCCCATCTATTTGCCATGAAGTGATGGGACTGGATGCCATGATCTTTGTTTTCTGAATGATGAGCTTTAAGCCAACTTTTTCACTCTCTTGTTTCACTTTCATCAAGAGGCTCTTTAGGTCTTCTTCACTTTCTGCCATAAGGGTGGTGTCATCTGCATATCTGAGGTTATTGATATTTCTCCTGGAAATTGATTCCAGCTTGTGCTTCCTCCAGCCCAGTGTTTCTCATGCTGTATTCTGCATATAAGTTAAATAAGCAGGGTGACAATATACAGCCTTGACATACTCCTTTTCCTATTTGGAACCAGTCTCTTGTTCAATGTCTAGTTTTAACTGTTGCTTCCTGAGCTGCATGTAGGTTTCTCTAGAGGCAAGTCAGGTGGTCTGGTATGCCCATCTCTTTCAGAATTTTCCATAGTTTATTGTGATCCACACAGTCAAAGGCTTTGTCATAGTCAATAAAGCAGAAATAGATGTTTTTCTGGAACTCTCTTGCTTTTTCAATGATCCAGCGGATGTTGGCAATTTGATCTCTGGTTCCTCTGCCTTTTCTAAAACCAGCTTGAACATCTGAAAGTTCACAGTTCACATATTGCTGAAGCCTGGCTTGGAGAATTTTGAGCATTACTTTACTAGCATATGAGATGAGTGCAATTGCGTGGTAGTTTGAACATTCTTTGGCATTGCCTTTCTTTGGGATTGGAATGAAAACTGACTTTTTCCAGTCCTGTGGCCATGCGGATGACACCACTCTAGTGGCAGAAAGTGAAGAGGAATTAAAGAGCCTCTTGATGAAGTTGAAAGAGAAGAAAGAGTTTAAATCTGGCTTAAAATTGAACATTCGAACAGCTAAGATATGGCATCCAGTCCCATCATTTCATGGCAAATAGATGGGGAAACAATGGAAGAGTGGCAGACTTTATATTCTTTGGCTCCAAAATCACTGATGTTGTCGGTGACTGCAGCCATGAAATTGAAAGACACTTGCTCCTCAGAAGAAAAGCTATGACAAAACTAGACAGTGTATTAAAAAGCAGTGGCATTACTATGACTACAAAGGTCCATACAGTCAGAGCTATGGTTTTTCCAGTAGTCATGTATGGATGTGAGAGTTTGACAATAAAAAATGCTGAGCACCAAAGAACTGATGCTTTCGAACTGTGATACTGGAGAAGATTCTTGAGAGTCCCTTGAACTGCAAGGAGATCAAACAAGTCAATCCTGAAGGAAATCAGTCCTGAATATTCATTGGAAGGACTGATGTTGAAGCTGAAATTCCAATACTGTGGCCACCTGATATGAAAAGCTGTCTCGTTTGAAAAGACCCTGATGCTGGGCAAGATTGAAGGCAGGAGGAGAAGGGGACAACAGAGGATGAGATAGTTGGATGACATCACCAACTGAACGGACATGAGTTGGAGCAAACTCTAGGAGATGATGATGGACAGGGAAGCCTGGCGTGCTGCAGTCCTTGGGGTTGCAAAGAGTCAAAACTGAGTGACTGAACAACAATAATATGTTGTGTTTTCTATACAACATTCAGAAAGTGCTTAATGTTTTGTTCGTCTTTTTCTTCTTAATAAGCAAACTAAATTTCATCAACAAAGAATCATCCAGTTTATAGTAATGTGAAACAAAGAAGGGATAGCTCTCCTTCATATGTTTAAATCTCCTTTAAAAATTCTGTTACAAACCATAATGCCATTAGTGTAGCAGTTGCTTTGCATTGAGCATCTGATTCTTGTGGTACACATGGTATGAAAATGACTAGGAAACCATCCATCTTCTTCTTGACAGGAGACCTATTTTAGAACCAAGGAGGCCATCATCCAAAGAAGTTACTTTACCCATGTCATTCCTTTACCCATCACTTAAATTTTACTTGGATGATTTGAAGGACAAGGGCTTTTTTTTTTTCCTTTTCTAATCATATACATATATATAAGGATATATTATATTATTATTTTTTATAAGATTGTTCAGTTTTTAAATAAGAAATTTGGAAGTGTAACTAGCAGATTATAAATTTAATTAATTTATTAGGAGGTATGATTTTCTGTAATTTTATTTTTATTTAGAGTTTATCACTCATCATTTTTGGCTATTTTATTTGATGTTCATATATGCAGAACACTAGAAAGGACGATATATATGAAGAATTTCCTAACAATTGTTAAAATTCTGCAGCTGCTTTGTTTTCTGAATATTTGCTACCCATCAAGTATCTAAAAAATTTCATCAATCTCTTTTACGATAAATGATCAGTCAGCAAACCATTCTCTTTTGAGATCTATATTTACATTAATATCCACAAAGCAAATTGAAGTGAGCATCAGAAAGGCCCTTGGTGTTCTGCTATTGATGTCTTAGCTCTAACATGAAGGTAGCGATTTAGTATCAAACTATAAATAGAAAAATATAGTGGATAGTATTGGCTAATCTTGTGTTTTTAATATTCTCTTCAAGGTAAAGTATGACATAACCAAGTTACAGTGGTGGAACTTTCACTGTAGAGAAATTGTTGCTATTTCATTTTACAATCAAGTAATTAGCTTCTCTACTGGATGGTTTACTATATGCTATTAATTTGTTGAAACACAAGTTTACTTAAAAGTTAGTGAAGACACTGCCACTATAAAATTAAAGAAGGAAGCAAATATGATGCAAATTCATATTATGTGATTTTACCAACTAAACATATTTACATTTACCTTTCTACCAAAGTTACAACAATGAATTAACATGGGATTTACATGTAGATCATCCCAAGATGTATATGTTGTAGCTTTTTGGGTATTTTATATTATGAAATCAATTTTAAATAGCAGTTACAAATGAGAAAAATTAGTTTTATAACCTTTAATGTTTTAAACATGAAGGCAAATTTACACTATTTATCTAAATGTGTGTATTAATACTAGGGATTAAAAACTCTGCATTCTTTTAATTACTAAAATTCACTGAATGATTTAATAGATTAGTCCTACTCTAGTTTACTGCTTTGGGGTTAAAACTCTCATCCTGCAGGATGCTAAGAATGCTTTTGTGATAAATAAGTACAGTGAACACCTGAACCTTACTGAGTCATGAATCATGGAATCCAGTGGCCACAATTCCTGTTATGGAGTTCTCTTATGTTTAGCATGAAAAGCAGGCAACAAACCAATTATTATATTCATTATGTAACTGCAAGTGTGAAAGTTATGTGAAGGAGGTTGTTGAAGGGAGGATAAACAATGGGAGTCTAATATAGTTTGTGGTGGTGTCAGAATAGGCTTCTGTGTTGTGGGCTTTCTTAGTCTAAGAACTGAAAGATGAGCTTGAATTTATAAATGGGGAAAAATGGAGTATCACATGTAAAAGGAATAGTTAGTGCTGATGAGATTAAGGGGACATGTGAAAAAATAAAATTTCTGGTATGACTTCATAGAAGATGGTGAGTAATCATTCTAATCACTCAACCACTTACTTGCATGTGACCCTGAGCCAGTCACTGAAGCTTTTGGAATGAAGTTTTCTTTTTTGAGAAACTTGAGAGTCTTGCTATAATTTGTAATCAAATAATTTCTATATTGAACCACATAAATTGCCCTTGCTATAGGTAAAAAAAGCCCAATGTTTACGAATCTATATAGTTTAGTAGGAAGTCAAGAAACATCTGGAGTAACAGGCAAATTTTGCCTTGGAATACGGAATGAAGCAGGGCAAAGACTGATAGAGTTTTGCCAAGAAAATGCACTGGTCATAACAAAACCCTCTTCCAACAACACAAGAGAAGACTCTATACATGGACATCACCAGATGGTCAACACCGAAATCAGATTGATTATATTCTTTGCAGCCAAAGATGGAGAAGCTGTATACAGTCAGCAAAAACAAGACCAGGAGCTGACTGTGTCTCAGACCATGAACTCCTTATTGCTAAATTCAGACTTAAATTGAAGACAGTAGGGAAAACCGCTAGACCATTCAGGTATGACCTAAATCAAATCCCTTATGATTATACAGTAGAAGTGAGAAATAGATATAAGGGCCTAGATCTGATAGATAGAGTGCCTGATGAACTATGGAATGAGGTTCGTCACATTGTACAGGAGTCAGGGATCAAGACCGTCCCCATGGAAAAGAAATGAAAAAAAGCAAAATGGCTGTCTAGGGAGGCCTTACAAATAGCTGTGAAAAAAAAGAGAAGCGAAAAGCAAAGGAGAAAAGGAAAGATATAAACATCTGAATGCAGAGTTCCAAAGAATAGCAAGAAGAGATAAGGAAGCCTTCTTCAGTGATTCATATAAAGAAATAGAGGAAAACAACAGAATGGGAAAGACTAGGGATCTCGTCAAGAAAATCAGAGATACCAAAGGAACATTTCATGCAAAGATGGGCTTGATAAAGGACAGAAATTGTATGGACCTAACAGAAGCAGAAGATATTAAGAAGAGGTGGCAAGAATACACAGAAGAACTGAACAAAAAAGATCTTCATGACCAAGATAATCAGGATGGTGTGATCACTGACCTAGAGCCAGACATCCTGGAATGTGAAGTCAAGTGGGCCTTAGAAAGCATCACTACTAACAAAGCTGGTGGAGGTGATGGAATTCCAGTTGAGCTATTCCATCCTGAAGGATGATGCTGTGAAATTGCTGCACTCAATATGCCAGCAAATTTGGAAAACTCATCAGTGGCCACAGGACTGGAAAAGGTCAGTTTTCATTCCAATCCCAAAGAAAGGCAATGCCAAAGAATGCTCAAACTACCGCACAATTGCAGTCATCTCACACGCTAGTAAAGTCATGCTCAAAATTCTCCAAGCCAGACTTCAGCAATACGTGAACCGTGAACTTCCAGATGTTCAAGCTGGTTTTAGAAAAGGCAGAGGAACCAGAGATCAAATTGCCAACATCTGCTGGATCATGGAAAAAGCAAGAGAGTTCCAAAAAAGCATCTATTTCTGCTTTATTGACTATGTGAAAGCCTTTGACTGTGTGGATCACAACAAAATGTGGAAAATTCTGAAAGAGATGGGAATACCAGACCACCTGATCTGCCTCTGGAGACATCTTTATGCACAGGAAGCAACAGTTCGAACTGGACATGGAACAACAGACTGATTCCAAATAGGAAAAGGAGTTCGTCAAGGCTGTATATTGTCACCCTGCTTATATCACTTATATGCAGAGTACATCACGAGAAACGCTGGACTGGATGAAGCACAACCCAGAATCAAGATTGCAGGGAGAAATATCAATAACCTCAGATATGCGGATGACACCACCCTTATGGCAGAAAGTGAAGAGGAACTAAAAAGCCTCTTGATGAAAGTGAAAGTGGAGAGTGAAAAAGTTGGCTTAAAGCTCAACATTCAGAAAACGAAGATCATGGCATCTTGTCCCATCACTTCATGGGAAATAGATGGGGAAACAGTGGAAACAGTGTCAGTCTTTATTTTTTTGGGCTCCAAAATCACTGCAGATGGTGACTGCAGCCATGAAATTAAAAGGTGCTTACTCCTTGGAAGGAAAGTTATGACCAACCTAGATAGCATATTGAAAAGCAGAGACATTACTTTGCCAACAAAGGTTCGTCTAGTCAAGGTTATAGTTTTTCCTATGGCCATGTACGGATGTGAGAGTTGGACTGTGAAAAAGGCTGAGCGCCGAAGAATTGATGCTTTTGAACTGTGGTGTTGGAGAAGACTCTTGAGAGTCCTTTGGACTGCAAGGAGATCCAACCAGTCCATTCTGAAGGAGATCAGCCCTGGGATTTCTTTGGAAGGAATGATGCTGAGGCTGAAACTCCAGTACTTTGGCCACCTCATGTGAAGAGTTGACTCACTGGAAAAGACTGATGCTGGGAAGGATTGGGGGCAGGAAGAGAAGGGGAAGACAGAAGATGAGATGGCTGGATGGCATCACTGACTTGATGGACGTGAGTCTGAATGAACTCTGGGAGTTGGCGATGGACAGGGAAGCCTGGCGTGCTGAGATTCCTGGGGCACAAAGAGTTGGACACGACTGAGCGACTGATCTTATCTGATCTGATAGTTTGCTGCTGCTGCTGCTAAGTCGCTTCAGTCGTGTCCGACTCTGTGCAAACCCACAGAGGGCAGCCCACCAGGCTCCCCTGTTCCTGGGATTCTCCAGGCAAGAACACTGGAGTGGGTTGCCATTTCCTTCTCCCATGATCTGATAGTTTAGTCTACTGTAATTCTAAAAGGTGCCACTGATTTTATACTCAGGAAAAGCTATTGAGTTTTAGAAATTAAACCAGGCTTCCCTGGTGGCTCAGATGGTAAAGAATCTTCCTGCAATGTGGGAGACATGGGTTCAGTCCCTGGGTTGGGAAGATCCCCTGGAGGAGGACATGGCAACCCACTCCAGTATTCTTGCATGGAGAATTCCCATAGAGAAGCCTGGTGGGCTAGAGTCCATGGGGTCACAAAGAGTCAGACACAACTGAGCGACTAAACACACAACATAAATTAAACCAGATCAACAGCACACAAAAATATTTTTTAAAAACATGCCTCCTCTCTTGAACTGTGTTTTTATAAACTCACACTTTTAAGCTTCTGGGAAACTGAAATTAATCATCATTAGATCTTGCCCCTCAGAGTAACTTGTGTGATGATGTCTGTATTTAAAGCCATGGGTAACTGACTATTGCTGCTTTTCACACTGCTTTGGCTGTCTAAATCAAGTCAAGACAAATTTTGCCTGGGCTCTGTTGGCAATAGTTGGAGCACTTTAGTGAACAATCCTTTGATAGTTAGATTACACTTGTCTTGCTACTTCGGTGTAAATGTAATTTGAGAGGCTTGTTGCCTGTTTCTGGTAAGTGTTGTGACTTGTAGATAAAAATATGTGACACTGGCTTGTTGGCCTACTTGGAAAAGACATAGAACTGTCATCAGCAAGAAGGAAGAAAATGCTTCATCATCTACATTAAACTCTAAGGACTTACAAGATCTGTTGGGTAAACAAAGTTGAAGTGGTTTTTGTTCACTAACTTCTTAGAACTCCAAAATAAGAGGTGCTATGGGCCCCAATTTTTCATTGTTATTGAAGATTATTGTTTAAGAGAAAAAATTTCCCCCTCAAGAAAAAAATGGCTTATCACTTATGTCACATATCAGAAAAAAGGCAAAACAAATATGCCATTTGGAAAAGAAATGATGGGAACTGTTCACTATGAGATAAAACTTTATCCTCTGAAAATACATGCCACTTGAAATAACTTACTTTTATTTTTAGAAGTAGATGACTTTACTCTTATAAAGAAGGAG
This sequence comes from Bos grunniens, assembly GCF_055505025.1. Classification (NCBI taxonomy): domain Eukaryota; kingdom Metazoa; phylum Chordata; class Mammalia; order Artiodactyla; family Bovidae; genus Bos; species Bos grunniens. Next base: position 32,599,102 of record NC_141172.1, on the reverse strand, counting down.
AGAAATAATAGTAATAGAACAAACAAAAACCACTTCCAAAGATCTTTTATTGGTCCTAAGGAATACATACATCAACTAAGTTGTGACCCTAGAAAAGGAAAGTTAATTTTATTTTACTTTCAGCTTCATGGTTATTTAAAATATGGGCTTGGAAAATATAGTTGCACTTCATATTCACTGCAGAATGTTATTAAAGTTATTTTATATATATTATTAGTATACATAAAGGAGAAGGCAATGGCACCCCACTCCAGTACTGTTGCCCAGAAAATCCCATGGATGGAGGAGCCTGGTGGGCTGCAGTCCATGGGGTCGCTAAGAGTCAGACACGACTGAGTGACTTCACTTTCACTTTCCACTTTCATGCATTGGAGAAGGAAATGGCAACCCACTCCAGTGTTCTTGCCTGGAGAATCCCATGGACAGAGAAGCCTAGTAGGCTTCAGTCCATGGGGTCGCACAGAGTCGGACACAACTGAAGCGACTTGGCAGTATACATAAAGATAGCAAAAAATAATGTGCACCTATTATGAAACATTTTCATTTTTTCATTTAATACTTAACAAAAACAATGACAAAATCCCAGGCTGGCATAGGTATTCGAACTGATGTAATTTAAGACCTTTGTTGAAAATTATGACTTCTTAGGTGGTTTCTTTTTAATGAGATGTAATCTTAATGTATTGTAACTCAAATCTAATAGGACTGTTACTTTTGGTGGCAATTTCCTGTTCTTGATATTGTTTTGCTTATTGCCAATGTTTCCCATTTCACTTCCATTTGTGTTTCAGATTTTGGTAATAGATTATGTGCCAAACATAGTGTTTGTCGATTACGTGAATTTTCATTTCCTTCTGAGATTTCATGAGTAATTTAGTGAGATGTTGGGTAGGTTGTATTGACAGATACATGCAAAATGCAAATTTGAACCAAATTTTAAACATAATCTTTAAGCTATATTTAGATTTTAAAATGCTATGACCTTAAGAATGGATGACTTTAAAGATAAAAGGAATATTAATAGACATGATAGGCAGTGGGAAGCAGTAGAGTTACATTTAATGATAAAAATAATTGAGCATTTTCAATGGATTAGAAAAGATTTATCAGTTCAGTTCAGTTCATTTGCTCAGTCATGTTTGATTCTTTGCAACCCCATGGACTGCAGCACACCACGCCTTCCTGTCCATCACCAACTCCCGGAGTTTACTCAAACTCATGCCCATTAAGTCGGTGATGCCATCCAACCATCTCATCCTCTCCCATTCCCTTCTCCTCCCCCCTTCAATCTTTGCCAGCATTAGGGTATTTTCCAATGAGTCAGCTCTTCTCATAAGGTGGCCAAAGAACTGGAGTTTCAGCTTTAGCATCATTCCTTCCAAAGAAATCCCAGGACTGATCTCCTTTAGGATGGACTGGTTGGATCTCCTTGCAGTCCAAGGGACTCTCAAGAGTCTTCTCCAACACCACAGTTCAAAAGCATCAATTCTTCAGCATTCAGCTTTCTTTAGAGTCCAACTCTCATATCCATACATGACCACTGGAAAAATTATAGCCTTGACCAGGTGGATATTTGTTGGCAAAGTAATGTCTCTGCTACTTAATATGCTGTCTAGGTTGATCATAACTTTCCTTCCAAGGAGAAAGTGTCTTATAATTTCATGGCTTCAGTCACCATCTGCAGTGATTCTGGAGCCAAAAAAAAAACAAAACACAGTCTGCCACTATTTCCACTGTTCCCCCATCTATTTGCCATGAAGTTATGGGACTGGATGCCATGATCTTAGTTTTCTGAATGTTGAATTTTAAGCCAGCTTTTTCACTCTCCTCTTTTACTTTCATCAAGAGGCACTTTAGTTCTTCACTTTCTGCCATAAGGGTGGTGTCATCTGCATATCTGAGGTTATTGATATTTTTCCCAGCAGTCTTGATTCCAGCTTGTGCTTAATCCAACCAGCATTTCTCATGATGTATTCTGCATATAAGTTAAATAAAAAAGGTGACAATATACAGCCTTGACGTACTCCTTTCCCAATATGGAACCAGTCTGTTGTTCCATGTTCAGTTCTTTTTTTTTTTTTAATTCCATATTAGCATTTTTTTCTTTCTTTTTTTTTTTAATTTTACTTTATTTTTAAACTTTACAATATTGTATTAGTTTTGCCAAATATCGAAATGAATCCACCACAGGTATACCTGTGTTCCCCGTCCTGACCCCTCCTCCCTCGTCCCTCCCCATACCATCCCTCTGGGTCGCCCCAGTGCACTAGCCCCAAGCATCCAGTATCATGCATCGAACCTGGACTGGCGACTCGTTTCATACATGATATTATACATGTTTCAATGCCATTCTCCCAAATCTCCCCACCCTCTCCCTCTCCCACAGAGTCCATAAGACTGATCTATATATCAGTGTCTCTTTTGCTGTCTCGTACACAGGGTTATTGTTACCATCTTTCTAAATTCCATATATATGCGTTAGTATACTGTATTGGTGTTTTTCTTTCTGGCTTACTTCACTCTGTATAATAAGTTCCAGTTTCATCCATCTCATTAGAACTGATTCAAATGTATTCTTTTTAATGGCTGAGTAATACTCCATTGGTATATGTACTACAGCTTTCTTATCCATTCATCTGCTGATGGGCATCTAGGTTGCTTCCATGTCCTGGCTATTATAAACAGTGCTGTGATGAACATTGGGGTACACATGCCTCTTTCCCTTCTGGTTTCCTCAGTGTGTATGCCCAGCAGTGGGATTGCTGGATCATAAGGCAGTTCTATTTCCAGTTTTTTAGGGAATCTCCACACTGTTCTCCATAGTGGCTGTACTAGTTTGCATTCCCACCAACAGTGTAAGAGGGTTCCCTTTTCTCCACACCCTCTCCAGCATTTATTGCTTGTAGACTTTTGGATCGCAGCCATTCTGACTGGCGTGAAATGGTACCTCATAGTTCTAACTGTTGCTTCCGTCTGACCTTCATACAGATTTCTCAGAAGGCAAGTAAGGTGGTCTGGTATTCCCATCTCTTTCAGAATTTTCCACAGTTTGTTGTGATCCACATAGTCAAAGGCTTTAGCATGGTCAATAAAGCAGAAATGAATGTTTTTCTGAAACTCTCTTGATTCTTTGATGATCCAGCAGATGTTGGCAATTTGATCTCTGGTTCCTCTGACTTTTCTAAACCCAGTTGAACATCTGGAAGTTCATGGTTCACATATTGTTGAAGCCTTGCTTGGAGAATTTTGAGCACTAGCATGTGAGATGAGTGCAATTGTGTGGTAGTTTGAACATTCTTTGACATTGCCTTTCTTTGGGATTGGAATGAAAACTGACCTTTTCCAGTCCTGTGGCCACTGCTGAGTTTTCCAAATTTGCTGGCATATTGAGTGCAGCACTTTCACAGCATCATTTTTAGGATTTGAAATAGCTCAACTGGAATTCCATCACCTCCACTGGCCTTGTTCATAGTAATGCTTCCTAAGGCCCACTTGACTTCACATTCCAGGATGTCTGGCTCTATGGGAGTGATCACACCATCATGATTATCTAGGTCATGAACATCTTTTTTTTTTATAGTTCTTTTGTGTATTCTTGCCATCTCTTCTTAATATCTTCTGCTTCCTTTATTTCCATACCATTTGTGTCCTTTATTGAGCCTGTTTTTGCATGAAATGTTCCCTTGGTATCTCTCATTTTCTTGACGAAATCTCTAGGATTTTCCATTCTATTGTTTTCCTCTGTTTCTTTGCTCTGATCACTGAGGAAGACTTTCTTATCTTTCCATGCTATTCTTTGGAATTCTGTGTTCAAATGGGTATATCTTTAAGATTTATAGAATGATATAAAAAAGAAGGGAGGAAAGAAATGACATACAAATACATGCAAAAGGAAAAAATGTAAATTCATGTCAATGCATTAATTTTCTTTGTAAAATAGAGCAGATTAGATAAGATCACTAGGCTCTAAGCCAGACTGACCAGTAAGCATGTATTTACATTAGGTCATATTTTCTCATTTTGTAGTTTTCTCTAAAAGTGCTCTCTGGTCCAGGAACTAAAGTAGGAAACTATTATGTGAGGATGATTCAAAGTTGAACACTGGGTGACAATTCAGTAAAACATTTAAAAACATCAGAATATTAATAAAAGGAAAACACTAAAGTGATCGAAGAAGTAAAGTAAACTTGAAATTGAGTTAAGTGGACCCAGAGAGTGGGGAGAGTTAGAAAAAAAAAGACAGCAGGCTAATATCATATTAATGTTATATTGCTCTTTGGGCAACTGTTATACATGTGATTAGATTTTGGTGGGGGTGGAAATGGCATCATACTTTCTGGAGGGGCTGTTTGTTGACAAGTCCCTAAGGTGACTCTGTAAGGGTTAACAGTTAAGGTAGAGGAGAATTAAAGATAAATGAAATAAAGTAGGGTGAGGAACAAAGATTAGTATCTCAGATTGGACTTCAATTCAAGTTATATGGGAAAAATGACCAGTGTTGGAGAAAAAAGCCTAACTGAGGTATGATCTTTGCTGGTGAAGTTGTAAATGGATCATGGGGAATAAAAAGTTCTGGTGAAATATTTTGGAAAGAGATGTAAAATAAGACAACACCCCCCCCCCCCCACACACACACACACTGGAAAATAGTTTCCTCAAGTTCTGAAATTTTATTTTATGCATCCAAATATTCCTAATATCTAACTCAGTACTTAGGATAAGTACATTTTCAATGATATTTAGTTAAATAAATGAGTGAAAGCCTTTCACAAAAGCTAAGATATTAGCACTTACTATGGGTTATCATTAAACTATAGATTTTACATATAATCTTTAGATCATTAGCTTTTCACTAAGTATAAATTTCCATCTCATCAGATGTTAGAAGTGCATCCCCCCCTTTGTATTTAGACATATTATATGACTTGATGAACATGAGTTTGAGCAAATTCCTGGAAATAGTGAAGAACAGGCAAGTCTGGTGTTCTGTAGTTCATGGGGTCTGTAGTTCAAGAGTTGGACACAAATTAGCAACTGAACAACAACAATATTATGACTTACTGTTGTCAAAATAATGTGAGAAAAAGTCTTTAGAAGTCAAAGTGTGATTTATGGCCTTCTCTTTCCTTCTGACACAGCTACTAGCAAAATTTGAATTGACTAAGTCTCCACAGACTTGTCGGTGAAGGCGATGGCACCCAACTCCAGTACTCTTGCCTGGAAAATCCCATGGATGGAGGAGCCTGGTAGGCTGCACTCCATGGGGTCGCTAAGAGTCAGATACAACTGAGTGACTTCACTTTCACTTTTCACTTTCATGCATTGGAGAAGGAAATGGCAACCTACTCCAGTGTTCTTGCCTAGAGAATCCCAGGGACGGGGGAGCCTGGTGGGCTGCCGTCTATGGGGTCGCACAGAGTTGGACACGACTGAAATGACTTAGCAGCCACAGACTTGTTTCTATGATTGAGGATAACATGCAGTGAAGTCTCTAGCTTCTCTGCAGTAGTGGGAACTCTCTTATTATTCTGTATGCCTTATAAAAACGGAGCCCTCAGCCAGTTGACAATAGACATATAGCATGAAGGAAAAATATATCTCCTTGCTATAAGCTACTGGAATTCTGGGATTAATTCTTACTGTCATAACCTAGCCTATACTGATTAACATATATGTAAGAGAGCATCTGCTTACAATGTAAAAGGTGGGTATCTATGCCTTCATTGTTACAGATGAGGAACCTGAGGCTCAATAATGTTAAGGAGGGCTTCCCTGGTGACTCACTGGTAAAGAATCTGTCTGCCAACGAAGGAGATATGGGTTCAATCCCAGGTCCGGGAAAACCCCACATGCCACAGCACAAGTAAACCTGTGTGCCGTAACTACTGAGCCCATGCTCTAGAGTCTGGAAAGTGCAACTTCTGAGTGTGCAAGCCACAACTGCTAACGTCTGCGTGCTCCAGAATCCATGCTCCACAGTATGAGAAGCCACTGTGAATGAGAAGCCTGCATGTTGCAGCTACAGAGTAGTCCCTGCTTGCCACAACTAGAGACAAGCGCGCAGCAATGAAGACCCAGCACAGACAAAAATAAAGAAAATTAATATACAATGTTAAGGAAGAGTGCTGGAAATGTTGAAGTGATATTTTATCCTTTATAGCCTAAAATGTTGGATTCCTTCATGGCACACTAGTCCAAACGCAATTGTGGAGTTCAGAAGTATCTGTCCCAAGGATTCTTGTGTGATCTTGCTAGAATACATGACACTGCCCAGAGCATTAGTAGAAGTTCAGCATCTCAAATTCTGAATATTTCTTACTAGAAAGATTTGAAATTTCTAAAAATAACCATAACTTTACATGGATAGTATATACAGATGAATATTTAGGAGAAGAGTTGCCAAACCTGGATGTCATGACTTAATTATTTTCTGTAGTGTTTAGGGAAAAAAAAAATCAACACCTCACCATTTTATTACATTAAACTTAACAATTATAATCTTGAAGATGTGTAATTTTAAAAGTTCTTAAAAAGTCATGACATTTACCTCCACCTTCTTTATGTTCAAAAATTTACTTTTAAAAATCAAGTTAGATATCTATTTTAGACTTCAGATAGTATATTATCAAAGGAACATAAAACATTTAAACAATATAGGAAGCTTTATGAGATGAATTCACATTTATTAACATAGAGAGAATTATATTAAAGACTGATGGTACAGCTAGATGTTGAAAATAAACCCATAAGAATATAAAACATGTATTTTACTTTTTCATAAACTTGTCTCATTCTCTGGCAAGCAACCTCAATTAGTGACTATTCAACCAAAAATCCAAGTTACCCAGATATTTCCTGATACTGTAAATTAGGTGAATCTTCAATTGAACCATTGAGAGTAAGCATTAGTTTCAGGTCAAAGGATTTATACTATATCCTTACTTAAATCTTTTCTACAATTCTCAGAATCCAATTCCTGGAAGAAGCTAAAAGCAAAATTCAGCTATTGGAATTCTCTCTGCAAACTGTCTCCCAAACAAGCCAGCATTCTGAATACCAATACTGATTGCCATCTAAAAGGATCTTCAATGAGAAATAGTAATGCTCTCATAAATTCTATGACAGTTCAAGATAGTTGCTAGAATTACTGCTTTGCAGTATAACTAGTAAAAGTTAATATAAAATATAAGAATTTAAGGATTATATATATATATATAATTTAATAAGATTTTAAATTCTTCTGTTGGTCCAATGTCAGTGGTCATGTAAAAGTTACTCTTGTACTTTGAAATTCTAGAAGGTGGGTATATACTAACATAATTAAAATGTTAACTAATAAAATAACTCACTATCAATCATACTTGAAATATTATCTAATAACAAAGAAAAGTAGCAATTTAAAAAAAGTGCTATGACTTTCATCCCCTTGTACCTAAAAAAAACCCCTCAGTTTTAGAAAATTAGCAAAATGTGGTAAGGCAGGATGACAATATATTGATATTCAGAAAATGTTTATTAATGTGCAGAAAAGTAATGGAAACAAGGTTAATGGAAATAGGGAGAGAAACGTCTTCTAACTGTTGAAAGAAATTCCTTGGTGTCTTTTTAAATGTTTTATAATGGCTATTGTCTTGCTCATGTTTTTAAGAGCACAATTGCTTGTAGTAAAATCAGAAGCAAGCTTTGTTAGGTTTGGCATAATCTAGAAGCAATTAAACCAAACATCCTATAATAATCTATTAGATTTTAAAAAATGTTTTCCAAATCCATCACACAACTCAGATTAATGAAACTCAGATTACAATCAATTTCTCCGTAGAGAAATCTGATAAAATAACAACTGCCTTATGTCTTTAATCTACTTTTGCTCATTATTCTTCTCATATATTAATTGAATTACAAAGCTTTTTCTTGTAGAAATTACTGTAGAGAAAGTAGACAGAAATTAATAAAATTTAAAGTATGAAATAGAATATGTATGTCTTGGTTATTAGATACCTACACTTTCAAATGAGCTAAACCCTTTGTATTCGGTCTTTACTCAGTTATCTCCACTTCATGGCTTCCTTTTTAACTTTTTAAAACTTCATTTAGCTTCCTAGGGTTTAAAATGCATGTGTGGAGAGAGAGAGAAAGATAGAACTGTAGGTTAGTACAAAGTCAAATCAAAGTGTTGTGTATGCAAAAGAATAAACAAGGAAGAAATCAGTGGTGTAAAATTGTATCCTGGTTACTAACAGTACTGTATTTTCTTTAGAAATAGGTCACTTATGGTGAGCGGTGGAGAGAAAAAGAATAATGACCAAAAAAGATGCACAATGCTTGCATCATTTATTGATTTATTCATTACCATTTAGAATCATTTAATAATGGCATTATTGGTTGTTGAGTACTTACTATGTGTCAGATGCTTTATATCTCAGGGTTATAACGACCAAGCATGGCAGCTACTGTCAGTCTCATTGGAGTAGTAGAAAACTTTAGATTTATAGGTGTTTTGTAATTTGTCCAGCTCTCAGAGTCAGTGTGTGCTGCAACTGGGGTTTGGACACAGGTTTGTCTGATTTCTATTCTGTACTCTGTCTGATTTCTATTCTGATTTCTACTGTACTGTGGTAGGCATTAGTGATCAGCAAATTTTTCTCAAATTCTTAGGAAGGAAAGCACAAAAATTTAAGAAAAAAAAATAGTGTTGTATAGAAAAGAAGCAAATATGTCTGAAATCTGGCCTATAAATCATGCAAATGCAATATTAGAGATGGTTCTCATGTCACACAGAACTTCATCATAATACAATAGGTGGTCAAAATTCTAGTTCAAATTAATAGACATATGGATACAGAAGAGGTTAAAAAACAATGGATCACCCTGTACCCGAATCAGTCTTGCAATAAATCACTGCAAGAAGAGTAATCTAGAATAATAATTTCTGGTTGTTTTCAGCACTATAAAAACATTGAAAATCTTAAAAAGAATAACTGCTAGTACTTTTGAAACTGTACTCATTGATCCAAAAATATTTTATTTCTCCTTTACGTACTTGTTAATCTCCTGTACATTCTAATACAAGTTCTAATATTCTAATGAGGTGGCAGTGATCTTGATTTCTGAGCAGGTGACTTTTTGTGAGTTGTTATAGATCTTGGAATTACAAGGAGAGTGAGGCAAAGCAGTATACTTGGTATGTGTTTATACTTAAATAGATAGTCTTATTTTATTTCTATACTCAAAAAAGTTAAGGTACAGAGAGAAAGAAAATGACATGACAGACGTCTCCTAACTATTAAACATCTGAAGGTTTAAGTCAATATCTACCTAGCCAAAAAGAACAAGCTACACTTACTACACTGCTGAGTCCATTCACAGAATAAAACATTCTCATTTTCTCTAATAAAATTAAATAAGCAAATACAAAATTATAGAAAGAGAATCAAAGAATATAGAAACAGAACTGATCACTTTCCTCTTCTGCTGTCCTCTCTTGATTTTCTATGTATTCTGTAAAACTTAACACCAGAGGTCACTGCCAGTAGCAGAATATACATTTTAAGTAATAATGATTTAAGATAGAGTAAAGAAAACCTTCTGATAATTTTGACTGTGGGCTTTACTGGTGGCTCAGTGGTAAAGAATCTACCTGCATTGCAGGAGACACTGGTTGAATCCCTGGGTCAGGAAAATCCTCAAGAGAAGGAAATGGCTACCTACTCCAGTATCCTTGCCTGGGAAATACAATGGACAGAGGAACCTGGCGGGCTACAGTCCATAGGATCATAAAGAGTTGGACATGACTGAGCGACTAATACACACACACACATTCTGTAATAAGCACATGGTATGCAGAAGAAAAATGATAGATGTTCTCTTTTCTGTTAGCTTTTTTGACAGTAGACAAGAAATGCATTTTTCTATTTTGTCCTGATCACTAGGAAGCTTAGAACTAACTGTTGGGCTTTTGTCTTTTATTATCTTTTTTTGTGTGTTTATGTGGGTGCGTGTATTTTTATTCTAATGTACTAAAAATAATTTTAGCATTTGGTTTGGTACAAACTTGCAAAATAAACACGTGAGAAATGTTTGGTGTTATAACAGATGCTCATTTTTAAACATCCTTCATTAACGTATTTTATTAAAAGATGTTTTAAGACAGCTCACCTTTTTCCCTCTTGGCCGTTGATATGATTAACTTAAGGTTATGTACACATTAAGTTTTTCTTATATTAACTTTACTCTTCTTTCTCCTCTAAAGGTTTAGAAACTGTGTTTATTACAAAAATATTTTACAAATATTTTAACATCCTAAAGGAAATTTTTATGTTATTACTACTAATCTGACAATGAACTAAGTTTACATGTTTTGCTGAGGTACCATAGTTGCAATTAATCTTAAGTAGAATATATACGGTGGTTTCATTTTACTTCTTAAAGGGCTGTATTGTACACAACAAAATTACCTCAGAGAATTGATGAGTAGCATTTAATTAGCAGATGACAGGCTGATCTTAAAGACTGCAGTATCTAAGTCTCAAAGACATAAAGATTCTTGAGAAAAAAATATATATATAACATAATAGGGAAAACAGTAGAATATTTATTTAGATTATTTAAACAAAGGGACAAATGAAGGGGAGGTTATTGGCACTTGAAGTATTCATGGATAGTCTTGGTTAAGAGCAGGTTAAAAGTTTCATTTCCTGTGCTCAACCCCCATCTTTTCTATCTTAGTCTGGGTTACCTAGAGAGCACAGCCTGAAGCAAAGATTTCAGCATATCTATTTTACTAAAAAACAGAAGTAAGAGGAAAACAGAATGAATCAAAAAAGAGGGAGAGTAAATATAAGAATGTGTTACTAAGCTGGTCTTCAAATTCATGAGATAAACTTCCAAAAGATAAACAAACTTTTCTCAAGATACTTATTTCTGGAATTTGAAATTTTAACTTTGGCTGTAGTCTCTTAATGATTAAGTTTCACCTTCTGGATTGTGATTTAGCTTTCATTTCTGGGTTGCTTGCATGGAGGCCCTGAACAGACCAACAGTATCTCACTCATCAGGGAATAGAAAAGCTCCAAAATAGGAGATCAATGGTTTTCAGAACATCTATAAAACGAGCCACTGTTGGACTGTACCTCATGACTCTTCAGAATCTACACAGAATAGGTTATCACAATAACGGCTTAGTCTGGAACAGTCAACGGTTCCAGAGATAATGAGGTTGAGATGATCTGCAATAACATGTAAGAAGTATCTATCTGACTGACCAGTTCTCAAATCTACTAATTCTCACCCCGATATCCAGACACTTAATACAACATGGTACCTCCATAGTATGACATGTAAGTCCAGTTAGTCACAGAATCTCACTTAAAGACAACATTTCCTTTAAGTCAATTTATCTGTAAATCATGCCTGATTTTATATTTATTATACATCAGTTGTTCACAGGAAATACTACCAGAAGGCTAACCCTAACCCTGAGGGAGAAATGTGAATGAAATAGAGGTAAGATGATAGTAAAGACAAGGGATTTCTGGCTATCAGTTCTAATATTCTCACGATTTCTACATCTGCTCAGCTCAGATTCCATATACCAAGTCCATCATACAATGGGTTACTACTTTACACACTCAAACTTACAACTGAGCCTGTCTAATAATACCCAAGTTAGGATAAATAGATGTTGTTACATAAGCATTTGGTGTACAATAGTCAGGACACCTTGCTGTTATGGCCTAGTAATATATTAGGAATTAATGTTTTCAATGATAGTTTCTCAGTTGTGGGAACCTTGCCCTTTTTCTATAGCATAGGAATCTACATGTTAATTTTCCTGCTGGGGCATGTCAGAGATTCAGTGCAACATCTTAACTATGCCAGATACATTTAGCACTCTGACATCTCTGGGTCAAAGCAGGATACACCAGAGTCTTCATTCACTACAGAATATTTTCTCACTTGTGTGTGTGTGTGTGTGTGTGTGTGTGTGTGTGTGAAGTCACTCAGTTGTGTCTGACTCTTTGCAACCCCATGGCCTGTAGCCCACCAGGTTCCTCTGTCCATGGGATTCTCCAGGCAAGAATACTGGAGTGGGTTGCCATTTCCTTCTCACTTGTAGCCCTACCAAAAACATCATTTTTTCAGAGTCATAACTATTCTATTCAAAACAATAGAATGGGAAAGACTAGAGCTCTCTTCAAGAAAATTATATGAAGGGAACATTTTATACAAAGATGGGCACAATAAATGACAGAAACAGTATGGACCTAACAGAAGCAGAAGATATTATGAAGAGGTAGTAAGAATATACAGAAGAACTGTACTGAAAAGATCTTAATGACCTGGAAGACCACAATGGTGAGGTGATTCACCTAGAGCCATATGTCCTGGAGTGTGAAGTCAAGTCAGCCTTAGGAAGCGTGACTAGGAACAAAGCTAGTGGAGGTGATGGAAGTCCAACTGAGCTTCAAATCCTAAAAGATGATGCTGTAAAAGTGCTGCATTCTATATGTTAGCAAATTTAGAAAACTCAGCAATTTCCACAAGACTGGAAAATGTCAGTTTTCATTCCAATCCCAAAGAAGGGCAATTCCAAAGAATGTTCAAACTATCAGAGAATTGCTTTCATTTCACATGCTAGCAAGGCAGTGCTCAAAATCCACCTAGGCTTCAACAGTACATGAATCAAAAACTTTGAAATGTACAAGCTAGATTTAGAAAAGGCAGAGGAACCAGAGAGCAAATTGACAACAATCATTGGATCATAAAAAAGCAAGAGAATTCCAGGAAAAACATCCGCTTCTGCTTTATTGACTGTTAAACCTTTAGACTGTGTGGATCACAACAACCTGTGGAAAACTTAGAGATGGGAATACCAGACCAGCTTACCTGATTCCTGAGACACCTGTATTCAGGTCAAGAAACAACAGTTAGAACCAGACACAGAACAGATTCATTTCAAATTGGGAAAGGAGTATGTCAAGACTGTATATTGTTACCCTGATTATTTAACTTATCTGCAGAGTGCATAATGTGAAATGCCAGGCTGGATGAAGGTCAAGCTGGAATTAAGATTACTGAAAGAAATATCAGCAACTTCAGATATGCAGATGGTACCATGACAGGCTCCTGTTATAATCTTCAACAAGTTTTCTTTCAACCTCTGGCATTCTGGAGCCTTCCTAGGGCATATAGAACACTTGTTAGTTCCACATCATTGAGTTCAATTACCTTGATACATCATTAGAGTAGACCAGCATGATGTTCTGCAGAAGAGCAAGAGGATTAGTTTTCTGCAGTGTATCATGAACATGAGCATGAGCATTAACACACTCTTGGGGCAATCAGTGAATGTATACCACTTCCCTTACTATGTGGTGACAAACTGCTTTTGCTTCTTCTTATTGTCAGAAATCAAGGAGAATGCAATTTCCAAACAAATTCCTGTCTGACAAGTGTATGGTATTGCATCAATAAAAATATCACATCACAGTAGTTGCAGTTGGGGCTAAATTCTGGGTAAATCTAACATAGTCAGTCCATCAGTTCAGTTCAGTTCAGTCATTCAGTTGTGTCCAACTCCCTGTGACCCCATGAACTGCAGGATGCCAGGCGTCCCTGTCTATCACCAACTCCCAGAGCCCACCCAAACCCATGTCCACGGAGCTGGTGATGCCATCCAAGCATCTTATCCTCTACAATCCCCTTCTCCTCCTACGATCAATCTTTCCTAGCATCAGGGTCTTTTCCAATGAGTCACCTCTTCGCATCAGGTGGCCAAAGTACTGGAGCTTCAGCTTCAACATCAGTCCTTCCAATGAACAACCAGGACTGATCTCCTTTAGGATGGACTTGTTGTATCTCCTTGCAGTCCAAGGGACTCTCAAGAGTCTTCTCCAACACCACAGTTCAAAAGCATCAATTCTTCAGTGCTCAGCTTTCTTTATAGTCCAACTCTCACATCTATACATGACCACTGGAAAAACCATAGCCTTGAACGGACAGACCTTTGTTGACAAAGTAATGTCCCGTCTTTTTAATATGCTGTCTAGGTTGGTCATAACCTTCCTTCCAAGGAGAAAGCGTCTTTTAATTTCATGGCAGCAATCACCATCTGCAGTGATTTTGGAGCCCAGAAAATAAAGTCAGCCACTGTTTCCACTGTTTCCCCATCTATTTGCCATGAAGTGATGGGACCAGATGCTATGATCTTCATTTTCTGAATGTTGAGCTTTAAGCCAACTTTTTCACTCTCCTCTTTCACTTTCATCAAAAGGCTCTTTAGTTCCTCTTCACTTTCTGCCATAAGGGTGGTGTCATCTGCATATCTGAGGTTATTGATATTTCTCCCGGCAATCTTGATTCCAGCTTGTGCTTCTTCCAGCCCAATGTTTCTCATGATGTACTCTGCATACAAGTTAAATAAGCAGGGTGACAATATACAGCCTTGACATACTCCTTTTCCTCTTTGGAACCAGTCTGTTGGTCCATGTCCGGTTCTAACTGTTGCTTCCTGAGTTGCATACAGGTTTCTCAAGAGGCAGGTCAGGTGGTCTGGTATTCCCATCTCTTTCAGAATTTTCCACAGTTTATTGTGATCCACACAGTCAAAGCCTTTGTCATAGTCAATAAAGCAGAAATAGATGTTTTTCTGGACCTGTCTTGCTTTTTCCATGATCCAGCAGATGTTGGCAATTTGGTCTCTGGTTCCTCTGCCTTTTCTAAAACCAGCTTGAACATTTGGAAGTTCATGGTTCATGTATTGCTGAAGCCTGGCTTGGAGAACTTTAAGCATCACTTTACTAGCATGTGGTGCTGCTGCTGCTAAGTCGCTTTCAGTCGTGTCCAACTCTGTGTGACCCCATAGAGGGCAGCCCACCAGGCTCCCCTGTCCCTGGGATTCTCCAGGCAAGAACACTGGAGTGGGTTGCCATTTCCTTCTCTAATGCATGAAAGTGAAAAGCGAAAGTGAAGTTGCTCTGTCATGTCGGATTCCTCTTGATCCCATGGACTGCAGCCCACCAGGCTCCTCCATCCATGAGATTTTCCAGGCAAGAGTACTGGAGTGGGATGCCATCGGATGAGTGCAATTGTGTGGTAGTTTGAGCATTCTTTGGCATTGCCTTTCTTTGGGATTTTAATGAAAACTGACCTTTTCCAGTCTTGTGGCCACTGCTGAGTTTTCCAAATTTGCTGGCGTATTGAGTACAGCACTTCTCACAGCATCATCTTTCAGGATTTGATATAGCTCAACTGGAATTCCATCACCTCCACTAGCTTTGTTCATAGTGCTGCTTCTTAAGGCCCACTTGACTTCACATTCCAGGATGTCAGGCTCTAGGGGAGTGATCACACCATCGTGATTATCTGGGTAGTGAAGATCTTTTTTGTACAGTTCTTCTGTGTATTCTTGCCACCTTTTCTTAGTATCTTCTGCTTCTGTTAGGTCCCTAACATTTCTGTCCTTTATTGAGCCCATTTTGCATGAAATGTTCCCTTGATATCTCTAATTTTTCATAGTCATCTACATATCGGAATTATTTTTCTATTGATTCTTTTTTGTTTGTTTGTTTTAGCAGCTCAGTAGGTGAATTGAATGGGGATATCACATGAACCAGTATCCCTGCATTGTTTCAGTGTTTGATGGTGGTGCTTATCATTGTAATTCCTCCTGCAATATAGCATTTTTTCTTATATATCCTCCAAGATACAGGAGGTTTTTTTCTTGGCTTTTTAAAAATTACAATGGCTTGTACTCCACAGAGCATAAATCCATATGAGGATTCTTCCAGGTTAGTATGCCACAGTTAATTATCTGCTTGTGTACCATAGAAATAACTGTAGAGTAGTTGTGCGGACATGTTAGAATCGTTGAACTGTGAGACAGTCAGACCACCTGAGCTCCCGATCATCCACTCATGATATTTCAGTTCCTCTATCATAAATCTTAGTTTATATCCTTATCTAATAGTCCTTAAAATATTGTCATTCTTCTTGCCCAAAATATTGTTTTCCTAGTATTAAGCAAGTTCCTTCTGGAAAAGATATGGGGAATATTTATCTAACTTACTGGCAGAGATTTTACACAGTCCATTCTCAAAGAGATGTATACTTCCCTTCAATCAATGACTTCTAGGTCTGTGAACCACTTAAGTCTAGAGTTTTTGTGAGGAATCCCAGTACTCCGTTTTGATGGTTGATGTAAGACACCAGTTCACAAGATCTCATTTTATTTATTTCATTTATTATATAGTTCACATAACACACTATTCTGCTTATCATCTAACTTTCCTCAAGGATAGCAAGATTTATTTGCCATCATCACAGATACCTGTGTATCAAGACACCTTGATTTCAACTCTAGCAGTATTACCTATTAGAGAAATTAAATCTATCTGTCTCTGATTATTAAACACTATCACTTATATTCCCCCACTCCAGCATCCTATTATATCTACGTGTCCTGGAAAGCACAGTTTCATGGCAATATATCCCACTGTCCTTCAAACCCTGTATGGATAGGGAACATCACATTTCTTAAGAATGTTGGTTCCTTTTTCACACCCTGCCAGTACATTATTCCACATAGCTTCCATGAAGGAAATGGTCCCTGGGAATACTTTAAGAAAGCAGTTTGATAGCGCATTCTTAAGTTGCACATCCAAGTGTATTCTAAACTTTGCTACTTCCTAAATATTCAAATATTTTGGCAGCAAAGTACTGAAGTCCTCACCTCATTTTCTGTAGGTTATAATTGTGTCCAAGCTTTGAAGAATTATCTCCGCAGATTATGAGGACTGACTCTACTTCTTGACAGAATATTGACTTTCAATTTATGAGCGAGTGCTTCAAATTCAATAAATTCTCATTTATTATATTGTTTGCTTTGGTGCACTGCCCAGTTCTCCACTTAGGACTGAGGTAAGATTTTTTCCAGCTTTGGCAGTCTTGGTTGATGCCTCGCAGCTGCATCTGTTTCTGAGAGCTGCCCACAGCCACAGGGAGTTACCTCAAACAAATTCCTCTCCCTTGAGGGGTCAGCCCACATCAAATGAGTGGTCTGTGAAGAAATTCAAAAGTCTTTTCCCTTGATTCAACTCCAGACAACTTTGATGGTCACTCAACTCCAGAGCAACATGTGGCACTTCTTTAAGTACAACACAGCAGTTAGCTTCTCCCTTTACCCAACCCTGCTCTCTTCACCCTTTCTAAGTGATATTTCCAAGACTAGTCCTCAAAAAATCTCTCACATGCAAATCTCCATCTCAGAGTCTGTTTTCCAGGGAAGTCAATCTAAGATGCCTGTTGAGCCTTATATTCTTTTACCCTGCTCTAACACTTTAAACACCCACTACACAATTATTCCCCAGTTCCTACTCTATACCCATAAATGAGGTACTACAATTCCAATTTTTAATTAAATAACTTTCTTCGGGGGGAAATACTGAAATTTTATGCTTTGTAATAAGCCTGGAAAGAATAAATGTTGCTGGGACAGCTCCTGAGGAACACAAGCAATACTGGGGGAGGCATTTGCCTCCATGAGGTGCCTGGGCTTCAAGCTGGAAAAAAACACTCTCTTCTGTCACAGGAAAAGAACTGTTTCTGCCTTATTCAGGGGAATACAGAGTTTAAGATGCTCAGTCAGTCCACACAAATGGCCCCAGTCCAACTCTCAAAATTTTGCTCTTTTCAACCAAAGTCCTGAACTAAATAGATGAGATCTCTCAAGGCAACATATTCAGTCTCCTTTGTAGCTCTGTCACACTTAAAATTAAATCTGGGGACTGACTTTCTGTAGAGTGCCCTGTACTCAGAGATATTAAGAGTCTGCATAAATGAAGCCATGGAGGCCCTCTGGCTTTCACAGAGTGCCTCAAGTTGGCAACTGGCTGTTCTAAGCCTATCATTTTCTCTTTCAAAACTTCCAATATCATTAACAAAAGCCAGCCCAATCCACAGTCCCTATAATTATCATTGTCCCCATATCATATAAGCAATATAGCCACTGCACATCCTAAAGTCTTATCTTCCACCTGCACCTTATCCCAATTAACCACAAGGGAAAGCCTTAGTAATCGTGATGTCATGGCATTCCTGAGCTAATCACCATCCCTCTCAGCACTAGCAATGGGATTTTTATTGCTGTGAGAATGGTCAGTAATGCAGTTTTCAATTTATTTCCCTAAGGGTCCACTTTCTGGGGCCATTTCTGATACCAACTGTTTTAGACTAAGTTTTTTAGAAACAGAGCCTGAAACAAAGTCTTACGTGTTAAGACTGTATTCAAGAGTATGATCCTAGGGAGCAAAGGTGAGAGCAAAGGGAAGTAAGACAGAGAAACAGGGAAAGCTGATAAGTGGTGCACTCCCAAGCTGACCACTACATGATATTGTGTGACTGAATGTTTGATCTTATGGAAGTACCTGCCAAGACGACTTATCAATGACTGCTTCTCAGGACAGGCTATGCATGGCAGAGGACTGGAGAAGAACTTATTCTCTTCTTTCAGCTCTTTCCTGTTGGTCAAAGACTTACCTTCAAGGTTATAATCTCTTCCCATTTCCAGGCTGCTTAGGTGTAGGCACCAAATGATCCCATGCTATCTTTTGCCTCAGTGTCAACAAGGATATGGGCAAAGGACAAAAGTTCTGCATATGTTCCATGAAGAAAGGAATGATGTTGCTGTAGTCATCTGAATTTGGTCAGAAATCACACAAAGGAGATCTCTGTGGTTATGGCCCAGGAAGTAAAAGGCCTCTGGAATAGGTGAAGCAAAGAAGCTATGAAAGGAAACTTAAATGGCATCTGATAAATCTACTTACTAGCTTTGAGACCTTTTAAAATTTACTTTGTCCCTTTGACTCAGTTGCTTCCTTTATAGCATGGAACTAATAATTGTATAACATTAACTGGTTGCTCTATGAATTATAAGATATCTTATTTGTAAACCTTTTTCACAGCTCTTAGACCAAACAGCAGTGTATTAATTGTTATTTCTATTTTCATGTAGGAAACTTTTTGCAATCTAAATAAAAACTTGAAATATTCTAGCTATTATTCAACCTCCTTCAGTTCAGTTCAGTCGCTCAGTTGTGTGAGTCAACTCTTCGCATGAGGTGGCCAAAGTACTGGAGTTTCAGCTTTAGCATCATTCCTTCCAAAGAAATCCCAGGGCTGATCTCCTTCAGAATGGACTGGTTGGATCTCCCTGCAGTCCAAGGGACTCTCCTTATAAAGCACCAAATATATAGAGTATCAGAAAAGATGATTTTAGAGGTATCTGAGTTTTTTTATGTCATGAAGATGCGAGAGAAATATCAGTAAAATATTGATCCTGAATATGCTTTCCTATTTTAATTTAAAAATAGAGATAACTAACTTATAATATAACCAATACAAAAGAAGTTATCTTCTCTTACCAGAGAAAGACATAGCCATAGCTTTTTATAGCTGCAATTTAAACTAGAACTGATTGTAAACTAGTATCCTTAGAGACACTTTCAAGATTAAGACACCTATTCATATGCACATTATAGTGCAGATAAGATGGTTTTGCCTTCTTGGTGTGTAGTATGTCATATTTCTCCTATCAGCAACATAATTTACTTCTAAGAAACCCTGTCCTATAACTAGATTAAGTCATTTTGGAAAGATAACCATATTCTTGGACCAAGGTTGGGATGTTGATGCTAGTCTGGCCAATACATGTGTTCAGTTTCTTATGGTGATTGATTCAGGAAGGGTCACATGAACTGAGTCAGTCCAATAAGTATCAATCTAAAAATCTGTTAGTAACATTATTTATCAGGCTTATTAAGAATATAGATATGTGCCTGAAGATCTTGCACATACCTTTCCTCTATGTTGGGAATTTCTGTCTGAATTATGCTAACAAAGGGAACACAGGGTCCTATTTTGCTCCAAAGGAGGGAAAAACCAACTGGGGGCAGGTGGTGAATTTTCATGACAATTCTGGAGGCCTGGGTTCCAACCATACTTAAAGCTTTTATTTTTTATTCCTAGATCATCTGGTTATCACTATTTATACTATTAATACCACTGACCACTGATACTACTCTGATTTAGTCTTCTGTTACAGTCAGATGTATATCATTTTTTGTACATTTTGCTTTATTAGTTTTAATAAAAGTACTATAGTTAAAGAAGATATTAATAGTAGGGGGCATTGAATGTGGGGTATATAGAACTCTTTGTACTATCTTTGCAACTTTTCTATAAACCTAAAACTAATATCATATGTAATAAAACTCTGCTTCTCTGTGCCACACTGCACAAGGTGAATAGATCCTCTTACTAATAAATCTGTGCCTAAGAAGCTCAAGGACATCACATCTCTAATATTCACACTTGGGAAACTTCTGCTCCCTGAATATATATAGAATATATATATATATATATAAAATCTTTAGACCAGAAATCCATATGGTCAGTTTTGAGCAAAAAATTTTCAATGAAGAGAATGCAAAAGAAAGCTTTTCAATCAACCATTTGGATTTATGACTGGAAAACAGTGGTTAACATTATACCTTGCTTTTCTAGTCGTTCTAATGTTTGTTCTATTTGCACTATAAAATACTAAAACTAGAAGTAACTTCCTTATTTTAATTTTCTCTATCAATCTTGTTTCAATCAAGATATACAAACATAAATCTGGAGAAAATAATAATTCGAAAACATACATGCACCCCAGTGTTCACTGCAGAGCTATTTATAGTAGCAAAGATAGAGAAGCAATCTAAGCATCCATCAGCAGGTGAATGGATAACAAGATGTGGTGTCTTTATACAATGGAATACTACTGAGCTATAAAAAATAATGAAATATGTCATTTGCAGCAACATAGAAGAAGCTAGAGATTATTATACTAAGTGAAGTAAGTCAGACAAAGACAAATATCATATGACATCACTTATATGTATAATCTTTAAAAAAAGGACAAATGAAATTATATATAAAACAGAAACAGACCCGCAGACATAAAAAACAAACTTATGGTTACCAAAGCGTAAAGTGCAGAGCAAGGGAGAATAAATTAGGAGTTTGGAATTAGCAGATACAAACTACGAATAGATTAACAATAAGGTCCTACTGTATAGCACAGGAAAAGATAGTGAACTGATATTCTAAATAAAATGTTATTTTTTTTTGTAAGCTTGCTTCATTATTACTCTATTTTGTCCTTTTTATTTTCCTCAGTAAAGAAATACCCATAAGATATAAGAATGTTGAATGGCCTCCAATCACTGTTATAGGTTTGTTTGTTTTTGTTTAAGCCAAAAACCTTTGAAAATAGTTTGGTTCTGGCAGACTAGATAAATTCTCAAAAACTCACATTGTCTTAAAAAATCATTAACTGGTGAGCTTTCACAGTGTAAGACATATTTTCACCCATGTGCTCATGCAAATGTACCTCTCTTTTTAACTCATCATCCTCTTCAAAAATATCATACACATGCTCTAAAAGCTGAATCCATAGGCCCTGAATTACATCAGCTCTCTAGGCTTCAATTATTCTTCTGATTTTTTCAGAACCTGGCATGATGGCTGAAAATAATTCTTTAAAATGGAGTTCCTCTGCCTCTTCTGCAACTTTCCTATGAAATATCACCATATCTCAAAATTTTTTATGAAGTTTAAATTCTGACACTGAATCTGGTATTGGGAGATCTTCACAGCTCTCTTTAGAGCCCAGATTTAAGGTCTGAGTCATCATTTGTACCAGTCTCTCATTTCCTTTGTATGACCACTCATCTGAGACCAACAGGGCCAGAGGAACCACAAGAGGAAGGTCACACCGGTCCTGCTCCATGCTTGTCTTCTGACTGCAGTGTTGCTCAGGAAAGGAAACTCACACATTGTCTCTCTGAGGAGCTTTCCTCACTGAAGGGCCTGAGGGCAAGATCTCGTCTTGCAACTGCTTTAGTTGCCTTCCCTCTCTTGCGGATAATGGTTGGTCCTTTGTTGATGTTGTCTCACTGCTCCTGGAACTACTCACAGATCCAGTGACCACTCTACTTTGGGTTTCAGCATTTTTTGTGTTGATGTGACATCCAATTTTCCAACAGTGGGAAGAGAAGACAAAAGATGAGGAGAGTCTCTTGGAACTGTCTCTTTTCCCCACTGGGCTCAATAGGTTCTCTTTCCTTCTGCAGCTACTGTCAAGACAGGGAAGGTTCAGACCCAGAGCTGTATGGCTGTAAACCTGGGTAGATTCTATCCTTTTTTCTTATAACACATTCACCAGCAACTTGATTCTAGTCCTTTGGTAAATCTTGGTCTTTGTTTAGGGGCTGCAGAGGCTTCACTGGCTCATTCATTACTCCAGTGACATACTCAGAGGACCATGTGGGAATTCAGGTTTCAGGTTGAACACTGGATTTAGTGTTATTATTCAGACTCTCCTTCACTTGAGAAATATTACATTTACCTTCTAGCTCATTAGAGTCATCTGAGTATCTTGGTTGATTCTCTTGAACTAGCTATCATCCATTGAGTTTCACCTTTCTTCAAGTAAGACGTTAATATTCATCCTAAAATCACAGCTAGTGATTCTGCAGTACTGTTTGTGTCTGGTTTGTAGTCATGGTCTTTCAGACTTGTGGGTGTCTCAAGGGGCCAATGACCATGGGTTTCTCTTGGGACAAACATTTGTCTTCACCCTTTACATATGTCTTAGAGCTCTCAGAAGAGTGTGATTAAGAGTGAACTACTTCATGACAATTCAATCTTTCCAGAAAGCACTGTAGCTACAGGCTTGAATTTAGAGCACCATCTTTAATGTTATTTTGGGTTTTTTTTGCCTTTATGGCCTCCAAAAACAAGCATATTTGGTGCTTTATGTAAGGCTGTCTCAGGGATGTTCCTCACAGAAGGTCTTTCTTCAGGTTTTTTGCTCAGCATGGTTCTTATCAATTCTATCAACTCTGGGCTGTAATCTTTCAGCATCAGTGGCAGTTCCTTCAATAATCCAATAAACCAAAGAGTTAATGTCTTTTGCATTGAAAGCATGTTTCCAGGATTGCCATTTCATAAACACAGCATCTCATAGCCCAAATATCAGACTTCTAGTTTTAGGGTTTGTTGAGAACAATTCAGGGCTCATGTGTGTGCCAATAAGTGTTCCAGCCATGCTGCAGTGGTTCTCAAGCACACAGGAAATCCCTAATTCACCCTTTTTGATGATGTTTTGCTCTTGTTAGGAAGACATTTTGAGCTTGCAGAGCTCGATGAAGGAAGTATTTTTCATGTAAATACTGCAGGGCCATGAGAATCTGAACAAACCACTCTACCACCAAAGTGAAAGTGAAAGTGCTTGTCACTCAATCGTGTCCAACTCTTTGTGACCCCATGGACTACAGCCCACCAAGCTCCTCTGTCCATGGGATTCTCCAGGCAAGAATACTGGAGTGGGTTGTCATTCCCTTCTCCAGGGGATCTTTCGGACCCAGGGATCAAACCCAGGTGTACTGCATTGCAGGCAGATTCTTTACCAACTGAGCCACCAGGGAAGCCCACCACCAAACTCTCAGGCAGAAGCTTCCCCTTCTGCTCTTAGAGTTTTCGGTACAGAGCACCTCCTTTGCAGAAGCCCATGATGATGTTCAACAGATGGTTCCCCTCCCTCCCATGGCTCTTTGTAGGTGACAGCATTGGGTCCTTCATCTGAGACAAGAGCTGAGCTTTCTGTCCAGCAACTTGATGCTCTCAGCTGAGGCATTTTGGAGCTTCAGCTTTTTGATGACATACTGCCATTCCCGCTGGTCTGTCACAGTCACCTCCCCCTACTGATCCCACCCACAGTCAGGACGCTGAGGTGCCAGAGACCATATGGTGTTAGTGGTGGCTGAGGAGGCCTGGCCTGGGTGCCAGGCTAGAGGCCCAACCCACCGCATTGTTGCTGCTATTGGCTATCTTACAAGCTTTATGAGGAAAAGTCTATTGTATGACATTTGTTTGGTTACTGTTTACTGAGTCTTAAACTAACATGCTATCTAGAACTATTTCTTTTTTAAGATACTCATGAGCTTCAATACAGGGACAGAACATACTGGGTTGGAAGTTTTATATTATTCTATAGTGATAAAAGCAACAGGAGAAATAAATGACATATATCCAGTGATACTACTTTTTACTATTAAAAACATTAAGTAGTAGTTGATAAATTATTTTTTATAAAAACAAAACAAAATGTTAGGCTATAGGCTTAAAAATCAGGCATTGCTGTGAGAGAAAACAGTGTCTTTCCTATTTCCCATTGAACATATTATTGTCTGGACTTGAGTGCTTAGATGACAGAGTTTGATTTAGTAGATGTCTGAGGAAGACAAGTGGGAGAAATAAATGAAAATCCCACCACTTCCAATTTCATTAAAATTTAGGAGAGAATGGTAGACAAGTAAGGATACTGAAGAAATTTATATAAGAATAGCCACCTACTCTGATTTTCCAGTCCTGGAATTGCAAAGCACATAAGGGTTGGAACAGCAAGGGTCAGTATGGTGTGCGGTCAAGTAAATATGTGGAATTTCCCAGCCACCCATGTGGGAGGTGGAGAGCAGCCTTCTGAAGAGAGTATCTCTGAGCTAGCTTTGGAGGGCTTGGTGTAGCTGGGAGGATACAAAGAGAAGATCTAACCTATACTTCCAAACACCCCTCTGTTCCTGAATGTCACTGGCATGTGTGTGTGCTCTTGGCTCAGTCCTGTCTGACTCTTTGCAACCCCTGGACTATAGCCTGCAAGGCTGCTCTGTCCATGGGATTATCCAGGCAAGAATATTGGAGTGGGTTCCCATGCCCTCCTCCAGGTGATCTTTCCAACCCAGGGATGGAACCTGTGTCTCTTGTGTCTTTTGCATTGCAGGCGGATTCTTTATCAACTGCACCACCTGAAGAGAGCATGCTGCTGCTGCTGCTGCTACAGATGATCAAAAGGCAATATGGCCTCCTGTGGTTGAAGGTAAAGGGATACCTAAGTAGATTCTGCCATCAGACTATGAGCAAGATGAGAGAAGCAGCAGAAATTCAAAAGGTCAATTCAACTGGGAAGGTTCCAAGACACTAGAAAACAAGACAGAATAAGAAATCATCTGCGGCAGAAATCAGCAGCCATTGCCAACTCAATCAGGCAAAACAACAGCTTAGATAAATAATACATTAGCATAACAACCAGGGCACATATAAATTAGCAGAAAAAGACCCTTTTCCCAGTGTTACAATATCTTGCCATACACTATGCTTCTACAGTTCTGCACCCAGATGAGATCTTAGAGAATATAAGAGAACAATGATGAATTTGCATCATCCAAGAAGACACATTTTGCAATGTAAAAAAAAAAAATAATGATTGGATTGTACTGAGATTAGCAAAGAAAAGTAAGCTTTACTTTCTTTTCCTGCTACCTAGCCATTGGAGGGTAGTAAGAAGGATGAGGAAGTTACAGAAAAAACCTATATATGAACACTTTACTTCCTTCACACATTCCTTCAGTATGATGTGTATCTTTCTGCAACTCTGCAGAACAGTTGCTTTTTGACTTCTCAGTTTCAGACTGTTTTATCTTCAGTTCATCTAAGCTTCTCTCCATCCCATTTTGTAGTCAATTTCTAGATGCAAACTCCAAACTCTAATGGAATTTTTGCAGCGGTTCTAAACTTTCCTCATGGTTGTTGCATTGCAGATGACTTGAAACAGCCTCCGATAGTCAATGTCTTAGATTCTGTCACTATTGCTGCTATATCATACTAGTTCTATCATGCTTGAGCTGAATCTTAGTTTTAGAAATTTGCTTTCTGACAAAATTTCCTCAAAATTATTCTTGTAACTTGACTTTTTCTTTTTTTTTCCAGCAATTTTCTGCCACATTTCTAACTGCTGGACTCTAAGCCACATTCAATACTGTGATGTGTGTCCCATTGCTTGATTTCCTTTCAGTCAAATTTTGGTCTTTATAAAACTGGCATTCTTGAGATTCATATGTGTGTGTGTGTGTGTGATCATTCTAAAATCATTCCCCTGCATCCAAAAAGGCACAGATGGAAGATACACAAAATTAACTGGAAAAGTGGGTATCAATTACCAGGAAACACATACAGAGCCAACAACACAGATTTACATGCAGGGGTCAAATTAACTAATGATTAAGGACACTCACAAGGTCTGAAAAGAGCCACATCTTCTGATTTCCCTTAGGTCAAAAGCTATCATCCCCACCTCCTTGCTGTCATAGCATCTTAATTCCACCTAAACTATACACTTGCTTCATTCTTCTGCCATTACTGCTAGTGATTTGTCTTCCTTCTCAATATTCCTATGTTTTATTCATCATTCTCCAGCATATTTTCTAGTGTACTACTCTGCAAGATATTGATACTAAACACTGTTGACTCAAATCATAACTCATTTTATTCTTAATGTGAGAAAAGAGGTGTATCCTAATTCTACCTCCAAAATACACGTGCACTGTAGGCAAGATCTTTTTGTATTAAGTTTTTTTAAAAAAGACCACATTACCTGTGTGAATAGGAGAAAGGGCAAAGCACAAATATATGTACCAGGAATCTACTCAGATAGGAAAAAGAGGAGAGAGAGAGATCTGTTTTCATTTCCTGAAGTTCAGGCTGAGTCAAGTCTCTGACTATATAGCCTCTTGCGAGAGGCACCATGTGGGCAATAGAAGACCCCTGGATGTCTAACACTAGGTACTTTAGCTCATCTTTGAAACGAAAGGTAAGGCAGACTTAAAACGTTTACCTTTATGGGAAGGAGGTAGCGAACAAACACTTATTGTGAGGCTTCAACGTGCCATGTCTGTGAAGGGCAGGCCACGTATATATATTTTTTTCCTTAGGGAGACATAACTGTCCCTATACCAACTGAAATATCAATATATTTTACTGAAATAACCAATCAAGTAGCTACTTGAGAATTTATTTATTTCCATCATGGCAGTGGTTTTGCAATAGTGTCTGAGGTGTTTGATTTACAGCCCTGAGCTCAGCTGATTCTAAATATTTTCCAGTAATTTATCCCTGAGGTCCATATCTCACTCCAGTTCTCCCCAATGTTCAAATTAAGAGTCTCCAATTGCCCTTTCTCTCAAATATGTATTTTTTAAAGGTCTTCCTCTTTCTGATTTCTAATTGATGTTGGTAATCGACTGTGCCTCTGAAATAGCTTTTTCCATTGTACAGATCTCTTTACAAACTAAACCTCTTCTCAGCATTTCTCCCTTTATCTCCTTGAAAGCCAATTTAACCAAATAGCAATGCTAATTAAAACTTCTAAGATAGAAAATCTGTACACGTTTTACAAGGAAGCATACAGCATCAGGTATTATGACTCCAGGTGTATGGCATTTCATTCTGTGGCAAGTCAGTGTCCTTTTAAAAGCTTCCAAGGCACCAGGCACTGTACTGCAAACTGGGATGGCTCCTAAAGACATAAACGCAGCCATGTGAGAGAGAGTTCACAGCCTGAAAAAGGATTCAACCATGACTGAGTACAGATGACAAGCGCTGGAGGAATAACCCCTGTGGGGGTGCAGTGGGTGCTGTACTGGGCCATTCAGAAACTCCTTTGGGTCCGCGATCCCCATCACCCCTGATCCTGGGCTGCTACAGCTCTGTATCTATCCTTCTCCAGGAATTATCTTCAGCCAAAGAGGTCTGCTCTGCCCAAAATTATGCTTCTTCCTCAGGGAAAACCTTTATTGAATACTGCTCTGTGATCTGCTCACTCAGTTAGATTGGCTAAGGGTTCTTTTCATCTGTACCACATTTCAACCTCTCCTCTTAACAATACTGCTTCCTCCATCTCTGACATGCAGCGCTGCTGAAAGCTGCCCCAATAAGCTTCGTACAGAAAGATATCCATCCTAGAGTCACAAGGAATCCAATTTAAACTGTGGTTGAATCATGGAAAGTCTACAAGGAGTTTTGAGGGTAGTCCAAACAAATACAAATGACGAGACCTGGCATTGTGTTTAGGGGATAATTACAGCAAGGGTACAGAGTGTGTTTGTGTATAATGGATGAATTAAAGCTTGGGGTAAAGTGGGAGGTAGTGTGGGGAGTGGCTGGCACTGAGCATCAAGGTGTGACAAAATGCTGGTGGTGAAGAGCCACTGAAGCCTTGCTAGGCAGTGAGCAGAAGCTTTAAATCAGAGAAGTGACAAGAACTTACTTCTCTATGGAGATAACTTCAACAACCACGTGGAGAAAGGCCTGAAGGTGGAAGGATCTGATACTGCAAAAAACAAAAACTGGAAGAATGGTCATTATACTAAGATATCTAAAGGGACATCTGCAGGATTAAAGGCTTCTAAAGTAAAAAGAATTAAGAGAGGGTTGGCGCCAAAATAACTTTAGGAATCCTGGGTTGTAATATTGGAGGGACCATTGCCAAAGGTGAAAAATACAGAAAGAGGTAGAATGAATTGTATTATATCCTTCCATAATTATCTCTACAAACCTCATCACCCAATGTTAAAAATATGAGAAGAATAAAATTTAGGGAATCACCAAATGAAATAAAACAATTTATATGAAGATCTTAGAGCAATGCCTGGCACAGTGAACACTACCTTTATTAGTTTGATAATTGGGTAGCTCTTCACTCTTTTGATTTAGGGATGGACAAATATACCATATACTGTGATTATCCTATCTCTTCTAGAGATGTTTGAAAACATATTACAAATTTCATACAATCCTTGACATATTTTGTAGGCTAGCACCCAAACAAACAAAAATCTCAAAAGCAATATAACATTTTATTTTTAAACCATTGTTACCGCTTCTTTCCACGGGCTTGTGCCATGCTTGTGAAATCAATAGCAGGAAGCAAGTATTTCAGAAGGCAGGCCATCAAGGACAGCCTTTAATTCTTCTCTGCAAAGTGTTTCTTACTTTAGAGGCCCTCAAACATGAAACAAAGTCTACTATTCCTAGCCCTAAAATATTTTAAATATCATTATCAAACTTGGTCTCTAATTACAGTGTTTCTTTTGAATAATAGTAGCCATTTTTCACCAGCTGCCCCCCTTGTGCCCAGCACTAACTGAAAGAACTTTACAAACATTATCTCTAATCTTATTAGTAATCCTACAGGATTTTTATTCATGTCTTCAGTTTCCACCTCAGGCTTTGGGATGTTGAATAATTGGTTTGAGGTCAACACAGACCTCAGGCTGCATAGCAGGCTTTCACCTGGGATTCTCTGCCTTTATAACCGAATAGCTAAGTCAGTCCTGAAAATGATCCTGTCGCTCCAACGTGCAGGACAAATGGGACTGATGTATTTGCTTGCTAACTCACTGGATTGCTTTCAGGTTTCATAAGAACACCAGTGAAAAGGAAGTGAGAGAGGTAGAAATGTGGCAATTATCAGGTTCATACAAAAGGCTTAGCCTGCTGAAGGACATCCAGCATGCTCGGTATTGTAACTACTTATATTTCTTTGTGCAGACAAAGAAAAGGAGAGTTAGGATTTGGTATCAGTGGAATCCAAAAGGAACAAGGCAGAATAAGGCAAGAAAGGAAAAAAATCATCATCAATATGTATATAATTCATTCTGTATCTGCGAGTGTGTGTGTTTAGTCAAACCATTCTATGCTTTCTCTTCATTTCATCTCATATCTTCAGCAGTCTCTTCTCCCACATCCAGAAGACTGGGTTAGATTTAGTACGATTGTTTAAATTTGGCTGCTACTGCTATATCTGTCATTTAACTGTTAACAAAAGGGCAGTTGCACAAATTTTCTGTTGGGCCTTTTGCCTCTCTTCATATAGTAACTGTCTTCCAAGTATGACAACAGTGGCCAGGATGAGCAAGAAATGTACTTTGAGTGTCAGATTCCAACTCAAGGTAGTTTTATTAAATTTATCATTTTTCATGGCATTTTACAGGTTTGGGAGAGAGACATGACCATTAAAGATAGGCAGAAAATAGTATCATGATTTTCTCAAATGCAATATAAATGTATAAATATCTATTAAGTGCAGTAACAGTAATTTTCATTTTATCAATAGAATACTAGTAATTGAAAGTCTTTGCCAGATAGGTGAAAATCAATAGATATAGAATAAAACAGAATGATATATACTTAGTATGTTTTGTTACCTATAATACTTGTAATAACAGAAACATATATTTCAAAGGATAAGCAAAATATTTCTATTTTTAGAAATAACTACCAATAACCATTCTATAAGATATAGCCAGGATGATCACTTTCAGATATATTCTTTAAGACTTGCTTTCCACTTAACAGATATAAATGACAAAAACAATTTTTTTAAAACCTTAAGAAGAGATTATGTGATTTTAGGGTCAATAAAGAAATACTCATTTTTACCAGGTACTTTTCTTATTTTTATCACTTCCATACCTCACTCTTGTTTATGTTAACTTGCAAAAGTTCAAATGCTGGATGGCTTTGAAATCAATCATGCCAACTTAAATCGCATTCAACAACTGTCTATTACTTCTTGGTCAATTATAAAACTCAAAGAGACTCTATGATTATCATCATTATTGATTTTATAATGAAAATTAAATTAAACTCAGATTTCTTTTATAAAAACAAATAAACAAAGATATAAGAAATACAGGGATAAACACTCTGTCAGTCACATTCCATGAATTTCAGTCTAACTTGAGAAGTATGTTAATACTACGACATTCTTTTATTTACAACTTACGGAATAAAGTGGATTTTGTTGCTAAGGAGTACAAAATGACAGTCTCCTTTCTAATCCATTAGCAAAATGTAAAATGCTATGTTGAATGTCACTATTGCCCTCTTAGACTGTGCTAAGTATGGTTTTAATATTGATTCTTACACATGTCTTATACATTCCCCAGCGTTCAGTACTTTTGATGGCAGGTTGTACTACAAATCACTTATCCTTCATCCTGATCTTTAGATATACATTTTTAATACATTTTTATTATACCGCCTGTCTTCCTTTATTCAAGATTATGAATGCATTTTACATGTTGGAAAAGATAGCTTTATTAGAATAATGTGCCAGGAGTAATAGGAAGAATGCAAAGAGAAAAAGGTTAGGAATAATGGCTATCTTATGTCCTATAGAGCAAGTATTTTTTTTAAAAAAGATAATAATCAGTTCAGTAGCTCAGTCGTGTCTGACTCTTTGTAATCCCATGGACTGCAGCACACCAGGCTTCCCTGTCCATTATCAACTCCCAGAGCTTACTCAAAACTCATGCCCATTGAGTCAGTGATGCCATCCAACCGTCTCATCCTCTGTTGTCACCTTCTCCTCCAACCTTCAATCATTCCCAGCATCAGGGTCTTTCCAAATGAGTCAGTGCTTCACATCAGGCAGCGGAAGTATTGGAGTTTCAGCTTCAGCATCAGTCCTTTCAATGAATATTCAGGACTGATTTCCTTCAGGATGGACAGGTGGGATCTCTTTGCAGTCCAAGGGACTCGTAAGAGTCTTCTCCAACACCACAGTTCAAACACATCAATTCTTCGGTGCTCATCTTTCTTTTTCGTCCAACACAAGAGAAGACTCTACACATGGACATCACCAGATGGTCAATACCAAAATCAGATTGATTATATTCTTTGTAGCCAAAGATGGAGAAGCTCTACACAGTCAGCAAAAACAAGACCAGGAGATGACTGTGGCACAGATAAAAACTCCTCGTTGCAAAATTCAGACTTAAATTGAAGAAAGTAGGGAAAACCACTAGACCATTCAGGTATGACCTAAATCAAATCCCTTATGATTATACAGTGGAAGTGACAAATAGATTCAAGGGATTAGATCTGATAGAGAGAGTCCTTGAAGAATTATGGACAGAGGTTCACGACATTGTACTGGAGGCAGTGATAAAGACTATCCCTATGAAAGAGAAATGCAAAAAGGCAAAATGGTGATCTGAGGAGGCTTTACACATAGCTGAGAAAAGAAGAGAGGCTAAAGGCAAAGGAGGAAAGGAAAGATATACTCATTTGAATGCAGAGTTCCAAAGAATAGCAAGGAGAGATAAGAAAGTTTTCCTCAGTGACCAATACAAAGAAATAGAAACAATAGAATGAGAGAGACTAGAGATCTCTTCAAAAAAATGAGAGATACAAAAAACATTTCATGCAAAGATGGGCTCAATAAAGGACAGAAATGGTATGGACCTAACAGAAGCAGAAGATATTAAGAAGAGGTGGCAAGAATACACAGAAGAACTATACAAAAAAGATCTTCAACACCCAGATAATCATGATGGTGTGATCACTCACCTGGGGCCAGACATCTTGGAATGTGAAGTCAAGTGGGTCTTAGGAAGCATCACTATGAACAAAGCTAATGGAGGTGATGGAATTCCAGTTGAGCTATTTCAAATCCTAAAAGATGATGCTGTGAAAAAAAAAATAATAGGAAGAGGAAAACGCCTAACCTAAAACATAATCTATTAAAATGATTTAGAAACAATAAAAAATATTTTAAATCTGTATAGCAATTTAGTTTCAAACTACTTTTGCATACATTGTTTCATTTGATCTTTAGAACCACTTGATGTTATAGAAAGAGTGGTTATTATTTTCTCTATTATTATCCAAAAGCATTCAATGACCAGTAACATGAGAGATTATGTGACTTGCCCAAGGTTGTAGGGCCAGTAAATAATAGAGTCAAGATGTGAAACAGTATTCTGATTCTTGATCCAGTGATTTTACCTTATACTCTACTAATGATATCTTCTGTTTAAAATAAATACAAAAATTATAAAAGAATCCATGAGCCAGGAAATTTATCCTGCCCCTCTTCTCTCATTTTTTTCTTTGATATTCTGTGGGAAAAGTCCTAATATAAACTTGTGCCTGGAAGAGTGCTTAGCATTTATGAGAACCCATTCAATGTTTTTAAATAAATGGAAAAATAAAGTAAGAAACAAATTTACACTTTTGAATGTAGTGCCTGAAGAATGTTTGATTTCTGGTCACTCCCATGAATACTATGAAACTAGTTAATTTTCACGTGTCACTCTTAGTCACAGTGTTTTGTTTACATGTAAACTGTGAGTAGATAAATTATCATTTCAATACTACTGCATATTAATTATTACTTGCATATTATTGTTTATAATAAATAGTGCATAACTGATGAAAGAAGGCTTCTCTAGTGGCTCAGATGGTAAAGAATCTGACTCTAATGCAGAAGACCTGGGTTCAGTTTCTGGGTATTACTGTTTATAATAAACGGTGCATAATGAATATTCAATCAAAATAATATAGTTACAACAAACTGATGCCAAAGCATTTTACTTTTCTTCTTGATTTTAATTTCTTCTAATACCTTAGAAATAATGGTGGTGGTGGTTTAGTCGCTGTCGTGTCTGACTCTTGTGATGTCATGTACTGTAGCCTGCCACGCTCCTCTGTCCATCGGATTCTCCAGGCAAGAATACTGAGTGAGTTGCCATCTAATAGCCATAGGCAATTATGGTCACTTAAATTTCGATGCTTTCCTTACAGCTCAGTTGGTAAAGAATCCGCTTGCAATGCAGGAGACCCCTGTTCAATTCCTGGGTTAGGAAGATCCCTTGGAGAAGGGAAAGGCTACCCACGCCAGTATTCTAGCCTGGAGAATTCCATGGACTGTATAGTCCATGGGGTCACAAAGAGTTGGACACCACTGAGTGACTTTCACTTTTACTTTACAAATTTAGATTAGTGGAAAATTTGATCAATTGTTCTTATAATTTTCCTTTGGAGACTAAGAACCCCCATTAGGATGACCCATGAATCATATGTGTGTCTGCTCAGTCACTAAGTTGTGCCCAACTCCTTGCAAGCCCATGAAATGTAGCCTGTCAGGCTCCTTGCAGTCCCTGGGATTTCCCAGGCAAGAATACTAGAATGTGTTGCCATTTTCTTCAGGGGATGTTCCCAACCCAGGGACTGAACCCACATCTCTTGCATCTCTAGTGTTGGCAGGCTTATTCTTTACCACTGAGCCACATGGGAAGCCCCATGAATCATATACTTTATATTAAGTATGACTATTTCTAGCCTCATTAAGATATTTCAAAATTCAAATAGAATAGAAATTGTATAAGCTATATAAGTATCTACCTAATTTGCATACAAGCTAGATTTATTGGGTATTTGTTAATATTTCTCAAATGATCAATTAATGTCAAAAGTCATAAAAACCTAATAAAATTGTTTGAATGTGTACATTATTTTACACTATATATTGATCATTTTTTGATCCTCATGTTAGCCTCATATCATGTAGTATTAGGGTTTTTGCAGAGATGCATGTGGGAGAGGGACAAAACTGGCCAGATGCTCAAGAAAACTCACTTCATCTTTCTGCATCTGTAAAATAACTATAATTTCCATCTTCACCTGCAGTTATTTTTTTTAAGTAGGGCCATACAACTGGGTTCTGTCTAATGCAATGTGGTAGAAGGGTGTCTTATTCTTAGAAGAGTGTCCTGTGTTTAAGCCTAAGAACTTGCTTTGTGAGCCTCCACAATCTCTTATATTTCAACAGTGATCAGGAAAGTTATATTAAAGGTAGTGACAATGTGGAAATAGCCTATTTTAAAAATTTAATTTTTAGAATAAAGCCTCCAGGAGAATCTCTGAAACCTACTGGAATTTGAATGAATAAGAAAAAAGTTTGTTGAATTATAGATCTTTGATTTATTTGTTAATACATCATAGCTTTGCCTTCACTAAATAATGAGGATACTGGCTATGTGAATTGTTGCTATGAAATTACAAAAACAACAAAAAAAGGACATTTGTTTACTTAGAAATCAGAGAGTGGACAAAGAAAAAATTGAAATTGAAAGCTAGAAGGCTGGTGAATTGTATCATGCAATGGCAAAATACTTGTTTACCAGAGATAACACTGAAATCAGACCATAGGCTTGTAAAGCTTGCAGGTCTAGAGAGAAGTGTTGAAAATCACTAGTTCAGCATGGTTTGTTGTTTATTATTGATTTAAATAACAATTTACATGAAAGAATGATCTTTCTTCCCAGGTGGCTCAGAGGGTAAAGAATCTGCCTGCAACATGGGAGACCTGGGTTCAATCCCTGGGCTGCGAAGATACCCTGGAGAAGGAAAGGGCAGCCCACTCCAGTATTCTTGCCTGGAGAATTCCATGGACAGAGGAGCTTGGCAGGCTATAGCCCATGGGCTTGCAAAGAGCCACACACAATTGAGTGACTGCGCATACACACACAGAGTTTGGGAACTTGGCATTGGTAGAAAAGTTAACTAGTTCTAAAAACTAGTAAACAAAAATTTCAGCAAAACCCAAGCAAAAATGTTCATTCGAATAAAGTGACCCAAGGAAAATGTCAGGTTAATTTATAGCCTTCTCATTCAAGTCTGAAAGCTTGCAGATAGCCACCATTAAATTGAATGAGACAGATGTGAGAGTGAGAAAGTAGAAAAAATAAGTGGTTTTGAGAATGATGTATATTAAAGAACTTTAAGCATGGAACAGACTAGAAGCAAAGCAAGGTCTTTGAAGCCTACTAAGTTTTCAATAAAATTAGGACCATAAAAAAGTTATGACTTTTTAAGATTTAAAACAACTCCTAAGACTTCAACCTCCATGAACAATAGACATGTTTCAACAGCTCCTCAGGTCTGCAAGAGTAATTTCTCCCAAAACTATTTTCTATAAATAATGAACTAGGAAGAACCTCCAGAGTGTGGAGCCAGGGACCAGGAAAAACCATGGATAACACAGTTTCCCTAATAGAGTAGCTTCAGAAACAACAAAAAATTAACAAGTACCTGGAACTTCTAGGGTTGAGAGATTGCACGCTATCAGCTCAGTAGTGTTTCAGAATTGCCAGAAACTAATGAATACAAGGTCTCCTCTTATTTGCTTTTCCAAATGAGAGTATTTATTGTGTTTATCCAGTCTCTACTCTAGACACTGTGTGTGACTGCTTGGTCTGCAATCAGATAGCTTTGTGGTCAAGGCACATGACCATTGAGATTTGTAGGAGATAATGTAAGTCATCAAGACTCTATGGATATGGTTGTGTATGATTCAAAATTCATGGACTTTGAGCTAGATATAATAACTAAGTGGTCCTCTGCCTTGTCCTTTTTAGGGGAAAAGTGTATTCTAAGTATAGAAAGAAAAGTGACACATTTGGTGAATAAAAAAGAGGATTACATTACAGAATGCCTAGGTGATCAATAACTCCTAACATTTCTTTCTGGATACTATGTTTTCCAAATCCTTTCAGTTAGTTTGGACCTTCCGACTAGATAACGGCCAGGTGACAGCTTCTTTAGTGTGGGAAAACGTGATGTGAGCCATTCCCAGGCATGGATGTGAAACTCCTTTGCACACTCTTTCACTTTATCTTTTGCTTTTGTGACAACCAGGAAGGCCACCTAAGAGATGGTGGCATAAGAGGCTGGTAGCCTGGTTCAACTGGCTGAGAGAAAGTCACTAAGAAAAACTCCAAGCTAAAATATACTCTGCATATCCTAGAAAAAAAACTTTATTCCATGAATCTACTCACATTAGGTGGCCTATTTATTACCTGAGCTTAGCATAGTCTGCCCTGCCTAATAAAATGTCTCATTCAGCTAACAAATCTGGCAGTGTTCCATATGCTTCTATGTGTTGCTGCTGCTGCTAAGTCACTTCAGTCGTGTCTGACTCTGTGCGACCCCAGAGACGGCAGCCCACCAGGCTCCCCCATCCCTGGGATTCTCCAGGCAAGAACACTGGAGTGGGTTGCCATTTCCTTCTCCGATGCATTAAAGTGAAAGTGAAGTCGCTTAGTCGTGTCCGACCCTCAGCGACCCCATGGACTGCAGCCCACCAGGCCCCTCTGTCCATGAGATTTTCCAGGCAAGAGTACCGGAGTGGGGTGCCATTGCCTTCTCTATGTGTTGAGCACTTAGCAAAGTTCTTGTCATTTAACAATAAGTATATGTGTAAAGTGAGTGTTTGTTTATGATGAGTCATCAATTCTATGAAGAAACAAGGCCTAGGGCAGATAATGCATTGTTTTGCAGAGTAAACAGAGATCACATAGAAATGTGGTCAATTGAATTATTTCTCCCAATTCTTTACTTCCTTGTACAGCAGGATGACACATGGACAACCTCTGGCCTATTAATTTTTAGTGCAGGGTCTCTTTGAGGTCAGAGTATATTTGCCTATCCCATTGACACTGGACTTACCATATTAACTACATTAGCCAGTGGGATGCATGTGTAGGCCACAGTATGCTATTTTCCAACTGAGTAGTTAAGACTTATCCAGGTTTCCACTTACCTCTTGGGTTTCCTTTAGGCCTTGAAGATAGTGCTGCTAGGGTGCTGCTTGTCTCAGAAGAAGACATGTAGGAGGATATGAACCCATGGACAGTCTGGAGCCCAGCTGGAGTGAATTTTTGTAATCTTGCTAAGGTGGGTTAAATCTTAAAAACTCAAAGATCTATGAGTTATTATTATTAGTTTTTTTAAATGTTATTGCAGGACAAAGAGATTCTGAGGTTGTTTTCTACATGACAATAAACTG
This sequence comes from Bos grunniens, assembly GCF_055505025.1. Taxonomy (NCBI): domain Eukaryota; kingdom Metazoa; phylum Chordata; class Mammalia; order Artiodactyla; family Bovidae; genus Bos; species Bos grunniens. The sequence continues at coordinate 32,561,532 of NC_141172.1, read as the reverse complement.
GCATTACAGTAAATTGCATAGGTGGAAACTGAATTTAGTTTTCTGATTTAAAATTCAATACTCTACCTACTATATGGGCTTCCCAGGTGGCTCAGTAATAAAAAAAATCTCCCTAAGAATCCCCCTGCAATGCAGGAGATGTGGGCTCGATTCTTGGGTCGGGAAGATCACCTGGAGAAGGAAATGGCAACCCACTTCAATATTCTTGCCTGGGAAATCCCATGGACAGACGAGACTGATGGGCTACAGTCCATGGGGTCACAAAAGAGTCAGACTTGACTTAGCAACTCAACAACAACCTAATACACAGTGGGAAATAATTATTTTGAACTTTAGCACTAATTCTTCCACTCGGCCCCTAATAAATTTTTAATTTGGAATGCATCTTTAGCTTTTAAACTATTGTATTTTTATATCTTGGTTTTTATTTTGGTCTATGTAACTTATTTTTTTTTTTGGCTAAGAAAGAAACTTTAAACTTCCTAATCTTCACTCAAAAGCAATGTTTCTGTAATTCCAAGAACTGACAAGATTAAAAAATAAATTAAAAAATGGTCATTTTCAAGAATGCTATTTTTTTTTCTCTTAGGAAAATATGCAACTCTAATGAATTTTGTTAATGCCTATCAGGTCCTCTTTGGCATTTAAGAAGTAATATTCACTGAGATTTATACACTATAACTATGCAATTATTCTTTCATCTTCAGTGCGCAGCATGAGGGCATACTAATCTTTTTTATTTTTTAGTTTTGCTTTTACATTTAAAAACAAACTATTTAATAGCAAGGTCAATAAGACTTCTAATTACTTATACTTATTTTTAGCACTTTCTTCATTAAATTAGACATTAGAAAAAAAAGGCTTTTATAACTTAATCTCATTGGGTATCATTATCAATATGCTGTTGTCCCTGCAGTAACCCTCCTGTTTTGCGTGCCTCATTGTTTATTTTGCAATAAATCTTTTAAAATACAAATTTCATTTCCTCTTCTGCTGTAAGCTAGATTTAAGACCTCTTCCTTGAAGTGACCGCTAACTTCTTTCAATTCAGTCAAAAAATGATAAAACTCTTGGCAGGAGGAATGAATTTACTGCTCAGCTATAGTTACTAGAAAATTCAGGCAAAATAACTGTACTGGCTGTACATTTAGACACAACCCTTATAGTGCTGTAGTTTAAACTGCATTGTTTCATATACTTCAGCTAAGGATTAGGAGAGACTGTATTCTAAATTACATATACAGCACATTTTGGTTTAGTGTATATGACATAGACTAAGATATCATAGTTGGAAATTTTCAATATATTCTAAATATCTGCAAAATCACTTATCAAGTTTTTATCAGATCTATGTTCTACTATGGAGAAGGAAATGGCAACCCACTCCAGTGTTCTTGCCTGGAGAATCCCAGGGACGGGGGAGCCTGGTGGGCTTCTTTCTATGGGGTCGCACAGAGTCGGACACGACTGAAGTGACTTAGCAGCAGCATGTTCTACTATGTACTTATTAACTACTTAATAATAATTAGGAAAATAGGAAAATATTACCAAGGCAAATAATATAAATTTAACAGTAGGCTTTTGACATTTGTAAAGATATTTTTTGATTATTTGTTCCTATATTTTCCTACTAGGTGTTCTTCCCCAGCAAACACAGGTGCAAAATGGTACTGACAACACAAGAACATTCAGAAGAGAACATATGTCTTATAAGAAAATTTTTCTTTAATCTATCTATTCTTGCCTTCATAATTCTATATTTAACTTATCTTAAAGGTCAGAGGAGAGTTACATTGTTTGGAGTTGTGAAAAATGAATGTCAGGCAATGATTTTCAAGTTTATTCAGTATGGGAAACTTCTCACATTTTTGTAAGTTTCCCATTTAAAAAACCTCGTTGTTTTTTTTTTTCCTTTTGAACTTGCACTAGTGAGTTACCATGACAGATTTTATTCATTCTGAAATGGTAGAAGAAACTCTGGTGTTACCTCATGGAATATTGGAGGCTTCTCACAAATTACTGTATTTTAAGTTGAAATGAATAGTGCCAAAGTGGTTCAACCACAAGGGAAGGAACATGAAATAGAATAACATGAACCTGAAATTTTTATCCTGACCTGATTTTACCAATACTTGTTAGCCTATGCAACAAAGTTCTTATGTCCTGGGACCTTGAATCACCTTTGCACCTTTAGTACAGGTTTCTCAATCTTGGCATTGTTGATATTTGGGATTGAATAATTCTTTGTTATAGAATTAGTCCTATCCATTATAGGATGTTTAATTTAGCAGCATAACTGGCTTCTACCCATATAAATGTCCCTGATTCAAAACATAAAGCATACCTCTTTATGCTTGCAGGATTCTGATTCAAAGCTGGTGCTTTAGATTTTTCCTTCATCAGGCCGTTCTAACACTATCAGGGCAGCAGCAGCTGGATGATGCATTATGTATTACACCCAGTGAATTCTGTGGTCAGAAGCTGTCTGGGGATTAAGTACCTATGGACCAGGCATTCTGTGAGCACCTGGATAGTGATGCTGGCTGAGTCCCGTTAGCAAGAAAAGGCAATCCTCTACTTACACTAGATATCTATTCCTGTGAAAACAAACCACATGACCTTAGCTGATAGAAAGACTCAATATAGTCAACTTGGAATCAAGTGGCCATTTAGTCTACTCCAGGAATATTGCCATATTGGTCTTTGCTGTTGGAATTTTGGAGATTTGGAGGTAGTGGTTAACAGTATTTGGATGAGCTTAGGTAAGAAGGCTAATCTTTTGGGCTCATGCATAGCGTGTATCCTTGCCATATTTTTCCTGTTTTTCATATACCTGTCATGATAATACTATGGTAGCTGCTGATAGTTTTGAATCAGTTAACGTCCACTGGTTGAACACTGCTTCCATTTGGAAGTTTGGAGTCTTTACTCCAGTGAGTCTTTTCTGGTAGGCAATTGCTTGTGACCACTCTCACATATCCATCCACATGCCATTATCTCAGCATCCTGTGGCCAATCTTCCAGTCCTTTTCCTCCCAGATCTTTGACCAACTGACCCAGTAATTTGTCACTGTCCTTTAGTCTATATATATATTATGACCACAAGTTAATTCTCCTTCCATGCAAATTAAGCACCAAAGTCTTCAAGGAGTATGGTTATTTTTTAAGCATGATCATGAGTGAGTCTCTAAAAAAAGTCACCAGCTGGTGACTCTTTGAGCTGGTTTCCACATAATAAGCTGGCTAATACGTAAAACAAGTTTGGGGATTTGACTGCTTTTGGAGATATTTGGACATGGTTCCCCCAAAGGTCATAGGTATGAGCTGGAAAAGGGAGAGGAACTGAGTGAGAGGATAAGGGGCCTGGGCTACTTTCTCATGCATGTTCCTGGTGTCCTCTGTCTCTGCTCCTGACTGGTCTTCAATTCACTTCTTCTATTTTAAGATTATGTTTTCTAATTCCACTGAACCTTATGATTTAGTGCATTTGACAGTACCAAGTTCATAAAGACAGTTATAGATAATCAAGGCTTCACTCTACCTTTGCTCAATAGCATTCCAGGAGCTACTTTTAAAAAATGACTTCCAGTTTGTTCACATAGATGGCATACTCTTGCTCCAAGAACCTCATGATCCACTGGGGCTTGCCATACATGCCATACTGCATTTTTTACAACATCCAAACTTCAATTTCACATAATCTATTGAGTCAACTGGGTCTCAGTGCAGCTGATCACATTGCAGACTGGAACAGATACAGAGCTATGCCCCACTCAAACGTGGCAGCCTTCATCACATTCTACACCTTAAATACTTATCATTTCTATTTGTCAGTTATATATCAATAAAACTAGAAGAAAAAAAAAAAAAAACAAAAAACAGAAACGTAGCCTCCTTATCTCCCAGTATGTGGCCAGAGCACTGTTCATAGATTTGACACTTGCTTTCACCAGAACCTTAGGAGACCTAGCAGGAGTTCACTTTCCTTCTTTGTTGATGAGTATGCAAGATGCAGCAATTTATCTTTTACTTTGGAAGGGATATCCTGTCATGTCTTTAAAATTGGACTCAAAAATTTTACTACAGTGGCAAGCCCTTGAATCATTTTAGAGTTTATCTTCTCATCATCTACATTGTGTATATCCTTCCAAGGCCTTCAGGATACAAGCCACTCCTTATTTCCTAATTACAAGAATTTCCTCAATGTGATACTAGGCAGGATGTTCAAATAATCTAGATTTTTTTTCTACTTTATGACGGAGTTAACATTAGTCCTAGGGAAAACTGTAAATGAATACTTTTGTGTAGTCCAGGGGAATGAGGACTGTTCTTGACCCTCCATATTAACTTTAACCCTATTCCTCCTTGCTATCACTGATATCCAGATCTATAATCCAGCAATCCCAAACCTCTGGCACTAGTTTCCTCCATTTCTTCTTTGAATTTCATGTTCCTAAAATACAACTATTACCTTATTTTAATATTCAAAAGCATTCACAGTTTTCTCACTGCTTATTAATTTTCAAATACTAGTTGCATTTTAGGGCTTTCCAGGTGGCGCTAGTTGTAAAGAACCTGTCTGCCAATACAGGAGATGTGGCCTTGCCTCTGGGTTGGGAAGATCCCCTGGAGGAGGGCATGGCAATCTACTCCAGTATTTTTGCCTGGAGAATCCCATAGACAGAGGAGTCTGGCGGGTTATAGTCCATAGGGTCACAAAGAGTCAGATACAACTGAAGCAATTTGGCATGCATATGTTAACCACTGTTCCAGGTGTTGGGGTACAATGATGAATAAATGTATAGTCCTTACTGTTAAGAGTGTCTCATAGTTGCAGACATGCAGAACACGGAATTAAGGTAGAAATTTACATGGAGTGGCATTAACCTTATGGAGAGGGAGATCTGTGATGATTACATCAATTCTGGACTCTTTGGCTTTGCTTTCAAGATTGAGATTATTTGTTATGCCTACTTACTGCAATTTGTCCAGTCATTGCCTAATACAAATTCTGTTCCTCTTTGAAAAATACTTTAATTCGACCTCCAAACACAAAGTTCTAGGTCACCTCTTTATCTTTGTTCATTCCTCCTGCCTAAAATGGGTTTCAGCAGCTCAGGTTCGCCTGTCCACATCCTTCCGCTAGCTTTCAAAAGATAAGTACCAAAGCCAACATTCTGTTTCAGTCACACAATTTTACAGACAATCAAAGTCCACACAATTTACTCTCATCTCTAAATCCCTTCTGCACAAACTGATTGCATCTTCCTCTTGGAATTTATCTCTATTTGTTATTGAATTCAGTATGAGAATATAATCTTTAAAATTAGCTCTATTACTCATAAAGGACTTATTCCACTCTAAGTAGCACAATTAAAGAGACCTTTATTACTACTATTTACATTATAGAGAAGTAGAAACTGATGGATGGTTTAGGCTATCAATAAACAATTATTTTCAAGATTCCCATCATTTGCCTCAGAAAAAGTTTTATGTTGTGAAGATATATTGGTGAAGAAGGCAAAAGGGTTGTTGTTTTCATGAATCTGATGCTATAAAAATATAGATATATTTAAATAGATAAATATCAAAATAATAAACCTACATTTACAGACTTTGTAATAATTGAAATAATATGTTAAAGAAAGAATATGGTAGAAAGTGCTTGGGAGTATGTAGCCTGTGTAGAGTAGTCTGAAAATGCTCTTGCTAGTGGAATATGGAACACTACTAGCCCTTGGTTTTTTTGGCTGTTTATACACATAGAAATTGAAAATTAGGATCAGGATTTTTTATTGAATAATGTTTTATGAAAGTTACATTCAATCTTCTTAAAGTAGGTTTTCAGCTTAGTACCCCTTATCAAAAATAAAGTTCTAATACTGTGCCGGAAGTTTTCAAGAGCAAATCGATTCTTGAACTAAATTGTTAGTGGTAGTGGGATTTATTTCAATCCTTGAAAAATTGTGAAAAGTCAACTCACTAATTTATTACAGAGAAAAATACAATGAATCTGTTCACTATAGTTCTAGCCCTAATGTGTTTAGGTGACCTAGAATTGAAAGAATCCATGCTATGAGTAATTTTACTTTTCAGGTTTAATTAAATTAGATTATTCCCTGAAGTTCTCCCTTCTTTTATTAGGGACAGCCTCTGAGGTAAGGTAGAAATCTACCAATTGTGAGGGTAGTTTAATTAAAGTAAAAATTATAATAATATCCAGTATTTATTGAGTATTTAATATATACCAGATATTTTGCTAAGTATTCTACATGCTTTTTTCTCATTTAATTTTTTCAAACTCTGGGAGAATGGTATTATGATTATCCTTATTTATAATATTACTAAACAGAGGTCAAGAATATGAAAGCAATTTGCCTCTGGTCACACAATTAGTAAAAGACAGAAATAGGATTTGAACGCAGGAGGCTTAATTCCTGAATTTATACATAACCATTATTTTGTCAAAACAAAACAAATGATATCAAAGCATCAAATACACTTATTTTGGAAATCTGAATTATGTGTTTTCAATCTCCAATAATCAAACTAGACAGATAATTACAAAGACACCACATCAACCCATGCTGTGTTTTAACAACAGAAGACCTATTTAATATGTAGAATCAAAAGACTCAGAGCATTAAATAATAGATTATGTGATTTCTGAATGAGGTACAAACATTGAATATAAATTGGTGATATAAATATCATTTTATAAATAAAGAGCATAGTACAAACATTTTAATTCCATTTCTTCAAAGAACTCCCTCTTTGAAATCAGAACCTTAATCCTTGATCTGAGTCTTTCTATGTATTGTAGAGACATAAAATAATAATTTCCCAAATATCATTAAAAATGATAGTTAACTTTAGAGATCACCATGTATGTTTTCTGTATGCATGATTTTCGGAAACCCTTAACAAAAAAGATGCTTTACAATGAACTTGCTGTTGTGGACAAGGAGATTTTCAGTCTTCAGATTATTATGTATGCACTGCCTCCCTTAGACATTTATGTGCTAATTACTCCAGAATCTTAAAAAAAAAAAAAATTTATGCACACACACACACACACACACATATAAGTTTACTTGAGAGGGTTTCCCTGATAGCTCAGTTGGTAGAGAACCTGCCTGCATTGTGGGAGACCCCAGTTCGATTCCTGGGTCAGGAAGATCCACTGGCGAAGGTATAGGCTACCCACTCCAGTATTCTGGCCTGGAGAATTCCATGGACATATAATCCATGGGGTCTCAAAGAGTCGGACACGACTGAGCAGCTTTCACTTTCATGTTTAACTGTTGGATAACATTCCAATTAAAAAAAGTAATCAGAAAATAAAATCTAAACACGTTATTTTTCACTTTGAATAGTAATCCAGTAGATTCAGGACTCTCTTAAATCATTTTTACCTTCTTGAGGTCTAATACTTCAGTTTTTCCTTTATTTCATTTCTAATGTCTCAATATATCATGTTTGTGTTTGTGTGATATGTGAATTATCTCACCCTTCCTCTTTTTCTTGCATGCTTTAGCAAGAGGGCTCTGACTGACAGGAAGAACATTTTCCTTAATGCTACCCAGATTCTGCAGGTCTGTCCAATATTGACAGATATCTGATTCTTAAAAGAAATGTTTAAATTAAAATGTTGGTCACTAATTTGAAATTAGAAATCTGTGCCAAACAAAATATGCACACAGCCTATCTTTTGTGGCTATGGAGTATAATGGGATTGGCTGATTTAAGTTATGAAGTTTGCTAATGGAATGACCATGACAAGTTACTTTTTGTTATCTCAATCTTTAATTCTCTCACTTTTAAAAGAGATAATACTATATCACTGGTAATTTAGAGTATTAAAAGATGGAAGGTAGATGAAAATTCCCAGAATATTTCCAGACTCATAGAAAGATTTAACTATTATAAATTATAATTAATTCCCCTTTGTGTTTTTTTCCTCTTCTTTTCACACTTTATTTTGACTAAACATGTGTTACTTACTTCTCTACTCCATGAATCCTCCCCAACTCCCTTTTTTTCCTCAAATTTTTCCATCTTTAGTTATCATTACAATTTTATGATGGATTGTCATTAAACACATCCCCACTTTTTAAAAAATAATGTAATTTTGTCCTTTTGCTTTGCTGAAATTTTCATTCTAATGTTGAGAATGAATGGAGAAAATATTAGTTGAACTTCTGAACTGACCAGCAGCTACATGTGATCTGTAACAACTTGCTGAAAAATGGATCTTCTTAACTTTCATTTAAAGAAAAGAGCCAAATATATTAAATGAATTATTAATGTGTGCTTGTGTGTGTGCATGTTAAGTTGCTTCGGTTTTTTTCAGCTCTTTGCAACCCTATGGACTGTAGCCCACTGGGCTCCTCTGTCCATGGGATTCTCCTGGCAAGAATACTGAGAATACTGGAATAGGTTGCTTTTCCCTCCTCTAGGGGATCTTCCCGACTCAGGGATTGAACCTGCATTTCCTGCATTGGCAGGGGGGTTCTGTACTATTAACGCCACCTGCAAAGCCTAATGTGTGGTTACTTGTGTCCAATCTTTGTGAATTTATGGACTGTAGTCTGTTAGGCTCCTCTGTCAATGGGATTCTCCAGGTAAGAATACTGGAGTGGGTTGCAATTTCCTACTCCAGGTAATCTTCTTGACCCAGGGATCAGATCCACGTCTCCTGCATCACAGGCAGGTTCTTCACCCACTGAGTCTTCAGGGAAATACTGATAATCATAAGTGTTTGGATGATCCCTTTGAAAACTTGACCTGACAATCCTTTAATGGAATGAATTTGAGGATACATTCAATAGTCACAGATACAGTTCCTAATTTCCCTTCTTTGATCTATTTGCAATTTTGTTGAATCTTTTTATCATTCCCAACATTAATTCCCACTGTCTAATTTCTGTCAAATCTCTACAGATGCATAGTTGCCTTTGCAGTTACAAACTCTGTCTTTTTGGTCTTTTAAATCTGACTCTGGAGAAGGAAATGGCAACCCACTCCAGTGTTCTTGCCTGGAGAATCCCAGGGATGGGGGAGCCTGGTGGGCTGCCATCTATGGGGTCGCACAGAGTCGGACATGACTGAAGCAACTTAGCAGCAGCAGCAGCAGTATTTCCATGAACTATAAACTTAAATATCTATGTTTGCCATGGCCTGGGAGTTCTTCAATATTTTTACTGTACTTTGTTCTTCTCGTATTAGGTATAGTCTTGCTAGCAATAGGGTGTGGAAAGGGATTGCCTGTCATCAAGCCATCAGCCTCTGCATCCCTCCCCACCTGCCTCAGTGCACTCTGGTTACTAGCCCTACATAGTTAAGATGAGTATCTAAAGAATAATTTCAGTGATTTCAGATTCCTGTATCTTCCCATACATAGAAAAGTGCAAAAATCATTAACTTGATATGTCTGTTTTTCTGATTAGCAGTAATCTTTTGATGTTCAACTGCATGCCTTTTAATTTTTTTCCCAGCAAAAATAAAACTCTTATATATCCTGGTTCCTCCCTTACCTCTTTGGATCAGTTCCTCAGAACTGTCTGGGAGGCTGTCTCTTGGCCTATAGTCTTCTGTAAGGTCTCCAAATAAAAATTAGCTCACAACTCTCATATTGTGTGATTTTCTTTAGTGGGTGGAAAAGTGAAAGATAATGCATATTCTAAGGAAAATTTTGAAAATTAACAAATAAATCCACTATCTCCAATAATTATTTACATAACTGAGTACTAAAACATATGCTTAATTTATATTTTCATGAAAAAAAGATTTTGTAGATTTCATGAAAGAAATTAACAAAAATGTGGTTGTGAAAATGTTTAAGTGAAATGTCTTGCACAAAAATGAATATACTTTTAAAACCCCGTATACTTGGAAAAATATGCTCCTCTAGGTGTCCAATTAAGATCTCCACATAATGCTATCCTAAAAGTGTCATTAAGAATAAAAAAGACATATGTTTAATTTCCTTTGTTTGTTTTTGTATGCAAAGTTCCATTTTTTATTCATATATTTATTTTACTTTTTCTTAAATGATAGCTGAAAAACTGATTTTACTTTTTCATTTTTGTAAACAGAAGTAAACACAGAAAATATATTTTCAATGAACTGTGGCATCTCACATTTCAGGTGAGGCTATTTCATAAAATGTTTATATCACAAAAAATATTTCCCATAAACAGTGGTCTCTTTTCTGCTGGTAAATTTCTAGCAACATATTAAAACAATTAATTTTAGAGACTGGTCTTATTTTGGAGCTTCATTTCTCTGATATCAGCTATAGAAATTGATATTGGAAACTGGAATTATACAGTACAAGAAATTTTCAAACTAGTTTCACATATAAAAATATATTAAAAACTTAAGAAGCAAAATATATTAATAAATTAAAATTTTAAAGATAATTTAATATTAAAAAATCTACTAATATAATGAATCATATCAGTGAATCAAGGAAAACTGTTATGGTCCAAATGATAAATGCCCACAAAACAATATTCAGCATGTATTCCTAATTAAAAAAAATATCTTAATTGGAAACCAAATAGTAAAAAAAAGTCAATATTATAAAGTAAAAGTCAATCACTACAAGCAAATAAAGTCAGAAACAAGGATGAAATAATACAAGGAAAACAACAAAAAGCAGTGGGATGATGAAATATCTGTGTATTCCTTAATATGCTGTTGCTGCTGCTAAGTTGCTTCAGTCATGTCTGACTCTGTGTGACCCCATAGATGGCAGCCCACCAGGCTCCCCCGTCCCTGGGATTCTCTGGAGTGGCTCGCCATTTCCTTCTCCAATGCATGAAAGTGAAAAGTGAAAGTGAAGTCCCTCAGTCGTGTCCGACTCTTAGCGACCCCATGGAATACAGCCTACCAGGCTCCTCCGTCCATGGGATTGTCCAGGCAAGAGTACTGGAGTGGGGTGCCATTGCCTTCTCCGTTCCTTAACATAATATGTTGCTATTTAGACCGAAGTAAGTTTTCTTTCAAATGACTGGGCACTAGACCTTTCCTTTAATCTCAAGAGAAAATAAAGTTGGGAAAAATAAACATTTTTTTTTAAAACAATCTTCTCAGATGTTTTAAAATTATTATTCAGGAAAACAAAATTTTAAAAATATGTGTTTATACTCAAAAGAGGAAAAGTGTATATTAATTGTTGACATGCTTTTCAACTTGGGAAATCCAAAAGAAATAACTAAAAAACCTATAAGAACTAATCTACACAATAGCATAGCTGAATTGAAAAAGAATAGACAAATCAAAATTTCTAATATACAAATGATAAGCAGCTAAAATACAAAATAAGGAGCCATATATAGTAGCCAGATAAAGTATGAAATCTAAACAATAAACTAAAATAAATTTCTTAGAACTTTACACAATAAACTATATAAATTTTCTAGGGAATACAAAGGAAAGATGAAAATGAATAAACATACTTTGTTCTTCAATAGAAAGACCAGAAAAAGAGTGAAAGCAACATTTCTTAATCACATATAAGACACATTGAACTCAGAGAAAATACCATAAATTTGACTAATTCTTAACATCATATGGATATGCACATACTTAGAATAAAAACAGTAAAGCATAGAAAGAATTTTCTCACAATTATTAAAAAGTTTATAAACATATTAATAAAATAGACCAGCAACAGCAACAGAGTGTATAGATTGATCAATGCAATAATGATGAAACATCAGAAGTAAAGATAATTATACATAAAACTTAGTGAATGAATCTTAAATAGGCACTTTAAATCAATAAGACAACCAAATGGATTAATCAATAAAAGGTGGCAGAATAACTAGTTAACACCAAGAACACACACACATACACACAGCCTATACCATATTTTATATGAAAATAAATCACTGATGGATTAAAGACATGGTTATTTTTATTACACTTAAACTTTAATCTTCAGTAATTTATTTTTCTAATATCCAGTGCTAGTAAATGAGAGCACTTTCGTGTATAACAAATTGAGTGTGAATTATTACAAAATTTTTGGAAAGTGACTTGGCAATATGTTCAAATTTCTCAAAAATATCCACAATAATTAATAACTTCATGGCTAAAATAGATGTTTTTAAGTATTTGATATCATTTAGAAAGTTCTTCATTATTATATGATAATAGCAAAACTTGCAAATACTGAAAGTATCGATTAATATGATACTGGTTAAATTAAGCTAGGGAATATTTAAATAAGTAATTGGTCTGTGGTCATTAAAATAAGATATTATATTTATGTACAGAGAATATTCAAAAATATATATGTGTGTGTATATAATATTTATGTACACATCTACATAAGTTGACTTCCCCAGTGGCTCAGAGGTAAAGAATCCACCTGCCAATGCATGAGGCACAAGAGATGTGGGTTCAATCCTTGGGTCAGGAAGACACCCTGGAGGAAAGCATGGCAACCAACAATATTCTTGCTGGGAAAATCCTATGGGCAGAAAAGCCTGGTGGGCTACATTCCATGGGATCACAAAGAGTTAGACATGTCTGAAGCAACTGAGCACACATACATATGTACATATACAGACAAACATATACACAAACACAAATTGAAAAAATATATACCAAAAAAATGAATAATTGTTAGAATAACATCCGTTAAAATTTGTTTCTTTTTTGTTATACTTGAATTTTCTTAGTTTTTCTTTTCTCTATGGATTTTTCATAAAAGAGCTATTCTTAAATTTTATATAAACATATACAAAGATAATTCTAACTATAATTTAACCATTTTGCATATACCATTTTTGTTAATTCTACTTGCTTTGATTGATAATTTTATAAAGATATCTGTGACCCTAATCAGATTGTAAACAGAGTCTTAATGTCTTATACATCTTTATATTTCCCTTTGTGCCTATAATTTTCCTATATGATTAATAAACATTGATTATATTGCCATCATTTTAAAAGTGTTCTCTCAGTGTGGAAAATATGGAGTTTAAAAAACATGAACTCATAGTCCCTACCTTTAAAATCACATCAAATATAAAATAATAGATGTAGGATCAATTAATATAGCATGAGTAAACTGGACTATGGCAGAAGGCCATGCAAAGTACTCTGGAGAAACAAGTATCAGAATTCCATTGTCAAGAAGACTTAGAGCTTAGCCAGGTGAAGAAGCCTTCAGAGACAGGTCTGTTATTGAGATAAAACAGGATGTAAAGAGGCTGAGAGACAGGAAAAATTGACTTAAAAGTTTTTCTTTTGAAAAGTTGATTTATTGCATGCAAGTTGGAGTTAGGATTTCTAAGGGTTATGTGTGGATAGTAAAGAGGTCTAGATCTGAAAAAACCTTTGATGTTGTGTTAACAAATTAAAATTTTATTTTTAAAGTAATGAAAACCTTTGATGTACATTAAATGGAAAAAGAGGAAATGGTCCATAGCATTAGAAAGCATTTTGAGGCACAGTTCATGTAAGATATGATAGTTCTTTGGAGACTTTGGTAATATACTCTGGCCTATGGTATACTAGACTTTTGAGACTGATAAGATCCAATGCATTTACTTTAAGTGATGTATAGTATTTAACATATAGCCTATGCATATACTATAATAATTTTTTTCAGAGAGACAGATATAAAAAAAGATATTCTCAAAATAATCATCTGATACATGTTGGTTATCTTTCACTACATATGCATTAGCCTTAAAGTATATGTTATACACACAAAGACAAAATTAGAAATATATTAGTAAGTATCAAATACAATTAAACTGATAATCATAAATGCACAATGATGGTATAGCATAAACACAGTTCAAGTGTAGATTTACTGGGTGAGAAAACTTTGAAGACAAGACTTGAAAGGAGTTATATATTTTACTTCACTGTGAAGAACAGGCAGTGCTAATACAAGATACACATAAGCTGAATAATAGGAATTTACTCATGTATGGGTTCTTGATACATGATGGAGAGACCTTATAGATGAAGGAGGAAAGAGCTAGGACAATCACCTTTCCACATGGAAGAGTAAAAATATAAATATATTAAAGATATAAATGTAAAAATCAAAACTTTATAAAAATGATAGAATAAAATATAGACAAATGTATTTCTTACATATGTAGGGAAAAATATGAAAGACATAAAATATAAATAATTAAAAAATAGTGAGACTATCACAATTAGGAAGTCAAGGGATACCTGGAATAACAGGTGAGCTTGACCTTGGAGTACAAAATGAAGCATAGCCAAGGGGACAGAGTTTGCCAAGAGAACACAGTGATTATATCAAACACCCTCTTCCAGTAACAAAAGAGATGACTGCACACATGGACATGAACAGATGGTCAATACCAAAATCAGACTGATTATATTATTTGTAGCTCAAGATCAAGAAGCTCTATACAGTCAGCAAAAACAAGAACCTGGAACAGACTGTGTCTCAGATCATCAGCTCCTTATTACAAAATTCAGGTATGACTTAAATCAATTCGCTCATGATTATACAGAGGAGGTGACATATAGATTCAAGAGATTAGATCTGGTAGACAGAGTGCCTGCATAACTATGGACAGAGGTTCATGACATTGTGCAGAAGGTGATGACCAAAACTGTCCCCATGGACATGAAACAATGGACTGGTTCCAAATTGGGAAAAGAGTGTCAAGGCTGTATATTGTCACCTTGTGTATTTAACCTCTATGCAGAGTACATCATGCAAAATGCCAAGGTAGATAATTCAGAAGCTGGAATCAAGATTGCCTGAGAAATATCAACAACCTCAGATATGTAGATGACACTCCCCTTAATGGCAGAAAGCAAAGAGGAACTAAAGAGCTTCTGATGAAGGTGAAAGAGGAGAGCAAAAATGCTGGCTTAAAACTCAACATTCATAAAATGAAAATCATGGCATCTTGTCTCATCACTTCATGGAAAATACATGGGAAAAAAGTGGAAACAGTGACAGACTTTATTTTCTTGGGATCCAAAATCACTGTAGACAGTGACTGCAGCCACAAAATTAAAAGGCTCTTTCTTGTTGGAAGAAAAGCAATCACAAACCTAGACAGCATATTAAAAAGCAGAGACATCACTTTGCCAATAAAGGTCCGTATAGTCAAAGCTATGGTTTTTCCACTAGTCATGTACAGATATGAGAACTGGGCCAGAAAGAAGACTGAGCATTGAAAAATTGATGCTTTCAAACTGTGGTGATGGAGAAGGCTCTTGAGAGTCTCTTGGACTGCAAGGAGATCAAACCAGTCAATCCTACAGGAAATCAACCCTGAATATTTATTGGAAGGACTGATGCTGAAGCTGAAGTTCCGTACTTTGGCCACCTGATGAGAAGAGCCGACTCATAAGAAAAGACCTTGACACTGGGAAAGACTGAGGGCAAGAGAATGAGGTGACAGAGGATAAGGAGGTTGGATAACATCACTGACTCAATGGACATGAAATTGAGCAAACTCTCAGATATAGTGGACAACAGGGAAGCCTGGCATGCTACAGTTCATGGGGTCACAAACAGTCAGACACCACTTGTGACTGAACAACAACAATGTCACAATTAAAAACTTTATTATAGAAGGCATAAAAATCTGGCAGGAAGAAGATAAATACAGCCAACAAAAATTTTAGTTAGTAGAACACATGCATAAATCTTTCATATAAAAAGAAGGCAGGGCCAAAAAATTATATAAATGAAAATAAACCATACAAAGAAGAAGAAACACAAATAACCAAGAAATAAATCTCCTCAGTCTCCCAATAATCAGCATAACATAATTAAAAATTATAATCAGATTTCCTTGCACATCCATCAATTAGAAAATGCTCAAAAGTCTAACCATATCAACTGACAAAGGATTAGGAGAGCAGATTATTCATATCAATTTGTTGGAAGTATAAATTAGAGCAACTGAATATATGCCAACAATCCACTATACACACAACATGACACTCAGAAATTTCACTTCTAAGAAAATCTCTTGCACAAGTAAGATCAGAGATACATAAGAGACATTATTTGAATCATTCTTTTAATATATTGGACATGGAGATGGATGACATCGGGGAAGTCAAATAAAAGTTCTATTGTATATTCACATATTATACATGACCTACTATACACCACTTAAAATGGATGGATTAGAATTTACCACCCTTAAAAGATTCTGAATAAAGAAACCATTAACAGATGCATGTGTGTAATGTGCAAGCATATGATTTTTATAAATGTAAAGCCATTTATATATAAGTAGTAAAAGTATCCACAGGGACGAGCAACAGAACAAAGCTGTGGTAACGGTGTTCGGGGATGGAGAGAAAAGGAACGTGGAAAATGAACACAGGGATTTCAACTTTATTTCTGTAAAAATAAATTAAAAATACATCATAATGGCAGCCATTTTCATTTGTTTATTTGAAGAGGTAAGTAGATGGATGTTACCTTAGTCCTTGCAATTTTCTGTTTTGTAGAAATATCATTTTGAGAATATGGTTGTGTTACATAGTTAAAATAGGAAACAGGAGTCCAAAATGGCAGTGGCTAAAAGACAAGGAAGGGAAAAGCCCGTGGTTATAGAACAAAGGAAGGTCAAAGGAAGGTCTGAGGACCGGAGTGAGGACCTCAGGTAGAACAAACAGCACTCCAGGCTAGCCCAATTTACATAGGGCAGGTCCAGGGGGAGGAAAAAAAACATATAAAAAGAGGAGCCAAAGGGCTAGGGCTCTCTCCCACACGCTGGCATGCTCCCCCACTCTCTTCTCTTCGTGTCTTCAGGTCGCCATGCCCTCAAGCCTTGAGGATGGATTTTCCTGCTATTTTCTAAATGAAATAGAGCTGTAACACTGAGCTGTAACACTGATCTAAGACTTATAACGTGGTCTGTCCAAGATCCAAGAGCTGTGATGCGCTGAGGGCTTTAATGTTTGTCACTCCAAATCTTTGTTGTGATGAGACAGAACCGAAGAGAATACACTCACCTGACACTAGTATGACTGACTGTATGTGATGTGTAGTGATAATGTAATCAATATATACATACACACAGGTACATGCATAAACATACACTATATTTGACTAATGAATCTAGCAAGTTGGTCATAAATAATACATAAATAATACAACTGTTCTGCAAGTATTTTGGGCCAAACTGTAGGGAAGGCAGACTGAGCCGTAGAAAACCATGAGGACAAATGTCAGGGAAGGGTGATAAATAGTTAAGCTCTAAGATTTAAACCTCTGCACCCAGACAAGCTGAACTGTATATAGTGGAATAAAAGGGGACCAGAAGAAACTGAATGCAGATGGAAGAAAAATATTTGAGAGGTAGGAATCATAACATTGGAGTGTGCTGCCCTGAGGAATGCTTGACCTTGGTCAGCAACTTCAAGTCAAGTTTAGAGAGAATGCTATTTTGGAAGTCAGTAGACAAGGATTTTAAATCTGGCTATTCTACTACCCAGTTCTTGACGATGGGCCAGTTATTTTCCTTTTATAGTCTTGGTTTGTCTCTATGTTCTTGAATCTCTATATTCCTTCAAGATATCATAAGACTAAAATTATAACTATTTTTCCATGGTACTCAGGGATTACTGTTAATGAACTGTAGCACCCTGTAAGTTCACCTACACCATATCAGCTCCCCATCTTGGTTTAAATCTTTTTCACCATAGCATTACTAAAAGTTGGCCATTGCAAAAAAAAAATTAATTTATCAATAGGCTAGACTCCCAGGAATGCATGGCATGGGCTGTATATTCTTGTGAAAAACTGTTTTCTTTAAGACATCCTGCGTCTTGGTCATCTACAACCCTGGGGTCAGGGGAACAATTTTGGCATTACAGAATTATTATCTTTCCCTTTACTTTCTTAGTACTTTCCCCACAGAATTTTTCCATCATGGGTCTGATTCTTTATGTAAATGCCACCCACTGGTAGAAGATTGTTTGGATAAATACTAAGAACTAGTTCAACTTAGTGGAGAGAACATCATAAGTATCACTCAGGTAAAGGGCAAAATTATTTGCACAATAAAAGGACAAAAAACTGTTCAGTCCAGTCACAACACCCAGAAGAGAGACTAGCAGCATTTTGCAAAGTAGATGCACAGATGTACACTTATGGACCCCTAAAAGTCACATCCTGAGCTTTACAGTTGGAAATGTTAATATATGAATGAATATGGATTATCTCAGACATTTAGGATGTTCAGCTGTCCCCTCCAAGTGTCACCATACAGGTGCAATTCAAGTAGGTTTGATAAATACTTGCTGGAAACTATCACACAAGCACTTTGTCAATCTCAGGGTTATATAACTTAAAATACAACTAAAGTGAGATTCAGTACAGTTATGCCTGAGTGTGAGCCTCTGTTAACACTTTCTTTCTTTTTTTTTTTTAATTTAATTTTATTTAAATTTACAATATTGTATTGGTTTTGCCATATATCAAAATGAATCTGCCACAGGTATACATGTGTTCCCCATCCTGAACCCTCCTCCCTCCTCCCTCCTCCCTCCCCATACCATTCCTCTGGGTCGTCCCAGTGCACCAGCCCCAAGCATCCAGTATCGTGCATCGAATCTGGACTGGTGACTCGTTTCATATATGATATTATACATATTTCAATGCCATTTGCCCAATTCATCCCACCCTCTCCCTCTCCCACAGAGTCCACAAGACTGTTCTATACATCAGTGTCTCTTTTGCTGTCTCGTATACAGCATTATTGTTACCATCTTTCTAAATTCCATATATATGCGTTAGTATACTGTATTGGTGTTTTTCTCTCTGGCTTACTTCACTCTGTATAATAGGCTCCAGTTTCATCCACCTCATTAGAACTGATTCAAATGTATTCTTTTTAATGGCCGAATAATACTCCATTGTGTATATGTACCACAGCTTTCAATGTTCACAAACTGTAACAGTCTGGTCAGGACAGTTTTCTGAATTCAAAGCTATATCATTAGTGCAAGGACCAGTTTCCCAAACATCCCTGGGAGTCATACTTACTATTACTTAGACATACTTAGTATTGAGGGACTGTTACCATCCTTTAACCTGCCACATAGCCTATCCTACCCAGTATCAAACTCTAATTCAGGAAAGCTGGAGCCTGAAGCATATGGTGATCCTGGAACCTTACACTGGTACAGAGTAAGTCATGCTGGTCCTTTTATTGCAGGGCATCAGGTAAGAATGCTCAAAAACACAGAATGATAACAACAGAGGAAGTCAGCTAGGCTGGAGAAGGGAGAAGTGCTAGGGAGGGGACAGTTCTAATGAGGACATCAATCCAAATAAGACCCCAAGTGTGTACTCTAAACTGCAGAGTTAAGGCAGGTGGTCAGTGGATAAATGCACTGGAAAGCCATGGCTAGAATGCTGTGAAGGATTCTGAGTATACTGAAGGGAAAAGATATCTTGGACTGCCTAGCACATAGTTAGGTAAACCTTGGTTAGGCACTGCTCTGTCTGCAAGCTTTCTTTAAAAATGTGATTATGAAATGTGTGATCATGCATGCACTTTCTCTAGCAAAGACAGATGATAAGTAGATTAAATAGATGATAAATGGATGAATAGATATTCATGGAATTACACACAAAATATTTTTCTTTTATGCGTATATCATGAATTACTTTACTATCTGAACTATATTAAAAAGCATTAACATGAAACACTTTCAGTCAGGAAGTTCTGCCAAATGTTTGCATTGTTAATGATGTGGCCAGTGAGGTGTTTAAAGATTCAAGTTCTATGGAGTCAGAGAGAAATCCCAGAGGACTCAAAATTAACTGTGTGGTTTATTTTAACATATGAATGTTTCTAAATATGTATTCAAAATTCTTATGGACTGACTATCCCTCTGATAACTTCTTAGAGTAATCCTTAGTGTTGCAGTGGAAAGTGTTGACTTTGGCTTTAGACCGATCTGACTTTAAATTCTTGTACTGATGTTTTCTAGGTGTTTGATCTTGGTTTGCTATTCCAACCTCGTCCCTCCTGAATTTACTTCATCTACAAAGCGGAAGCACTAATGTCATGGTCACAGAGTTGCTATAAAAATTAGTGACATGATTCACATAATGTGTCTAATGTGTGCTTGTCATATAAGAGATGCTCTATAAAAATGAATTTTTATGACTTCCAGAAAAGGTAGATGGCATTTACAAATGAACAGTGGGATGGGAATTACAGAATCATAGAACTAAAATTATAAGCGAAATAATAGAAAATGTGATTTTATATATAAAGATATGAGGGATACATAATAGATAGAAAAAAGTCTTTAAATATGTTTTATCACACTGCTATAGGTTTTAACACAAATTACATCACCAGGTCTAAAGGACCATGGCTCTCTAAATATTGTGAATCACTAAGTAAAACAATTCTTTAAAATTGTATTTTAACACAGCTTTGTTAAAAATATTATCCGTTCTTTGCTTTTTCTGTATTATACAAGTAACATATATAATTACAAAAAAAGTGATGAGTAAAAGTATATTTTCATAACTCACCTGTTATCCTACTTCTCAGTAGATAACTACTGCTTTAAAAAAAGATAACTACTGCTAACATATTGTGAACAAATTTCTACACCATCTGTACATGTATTTATGTATATGAATACACATACAGATATAATTTCTTTTAAAAATAGAATCATATAATAATGCTAAAATATTCTTTTCTATCATTATTATTCAACTACATATCCATTTTCTTAATATTAATACCTTTTCAAATAAAATATTCAACAGTATTCTGTTCAATATGGTGACTAAACAAACTGTAGCTGTTCTAAAATACGGTTATAAAGAAGCTGTTCTAGAGACCAAAGCCGTCTGGAAGCTGGATTATAACTGCATTTTATAGAATAGAACATCTTGTTCTATTTAAGCTTTTCACCTTATCTTAAACCAATATTTGTATTCCATTTTGATACTATGACATACTAGTTTATAAAAAACCTTGTGATCTTTCATTGAAAGTGCTGAATATTATTATAACCATTTATCTTCACACAGTAGAAACCCTTGACTGGAAAAGGCATTGTTTTATTTTCCTGATGCACTAGGGGAAGTTGTTACATTTTTGGCTCCAGCTCTTGCTATTAATTCCTTAACTTTTATGACCATGAACCACCGTCCTCAATTCTTTTCTTCCCATTTTCATCAATATAGCTATATATAATCTTGCTTTAGCAATGAGAAAACACAGACCAACAGTGCATTACAATTGGCAGGCTTATGCAAAATTAAATATTACCTGTTGACTTGAGCAGGCCTTTATACCAGCTCTGAATTTATAATAATTTTTCATATGGAACCCATCCATTGATTTAGGTATGTGAAGACAATCAGTAAGCAATAATATTAGCAGCATGCATTTTCTATATAAATAAGTAATAGGAGCAATGAAATTCTCCATACTTTAGCATTCAATCACACAAGCTTAATTAACAATGTCTTTATATACATAGGATGCATGGAAAATAGTTTATTATATCTTAGTAATATAAAATATTACCTTCTAATTGTTTTTCTTTTTAGTATTTTGATCATAAACACAGTCTGAGGATTTAACTCTAGGAGGATCACTATATAAAAACCGATGGTTGGGTGATTGGTTGTTTAGTTGTTACTTTGTGTTCAGCTCTTTGCAAAAGACGCTTGCTTCTTGGAAGAAAAGTTATGACCAACCTAGACAGCATATTAAAAAGCAGAGACATTACTTTGCCAACAAAGGTCCAGACATCTAGTCAAACCTATGGTTTTTCCAGTAGTCATGTATGGATGTGAGAGTTGGACTATAAAGAAAGCTGAGCGCTGAAGAATTGATGCTTTTGAAGTGTGGTGTTGGAGTGAAGGAGTCCCTTGGACTGCAAGAAGATCCAACCAGTCCATCCTAAAGGAAATCAGTCCTGAATATTCACTGGAAGGACTGATGCTGAAGCTGAAACTCCAATACTTTGGCCACCTGATGTGAAGAACTAACTCATTTTAAAAGACCTTGATGCTGGGAAAGATTGAAGGTGGGAGAGAAGGGGATGGCAGAGGATAAGATGTTAGGATGGCATCACCAACTCAATGGACATGAGTTTGAGTAAGCTGTGGGAGTTGGTGATGGACAGGGAGGCCTGGCATGCTGCAGTCCATGGGGTTGCAAAGAGCTGGACATGGCTGAGTGATTGAATTAAACTGAATTGAACTTTGCAACCCCATGGACTGTAGTCCACCAGGCTCCTCTGTCCATGGGGTTTCCCAGGCAAGAATACTGGAGTGGGTTACCATTTCCTACTCCAGGGGATCCTCCCAACTTAGGGATTGAACCTGTGTCTCCTGCATTGGCAGGTGGTTCCTTTACCACTGAGCCACCAGGGAAGCCCACACAAGTGTGTGTGTGTGTGTATACATATATATATATATATATACATACACAACAATAATTGGTATTTAAAGAGTGTTAACACAAACTGTTGCTAAAGAATTTTCATCATCTGTCTCTACTTTGTCCTATCCTCCTTGGCAATAAGTAGGTTTCCTACACCATTATCATTATTCTGATTATTTTCTTTGTTCCAACATAGGTCTTATTTTTTCCTATGGCCCCTTCTTCATCAGTTACTATTAGTTATTAAGATATTAGAATTGCTGCCTAAATCTTAGTGTCTTTTAAAAAAATAAAGGCAAAAAACTAAGTGCCACATGTGCTGGGAAGATAACAGAAAAACATCCACAAAGAGATGACATTTTATAGTGGGACTGAAGAGAACATGATCATTTTATTTACATCATGGTGGCTAATATCATCCTCATGCCTTCTGCTTGGCAGTGGCATTGATCAGTGTGTTGTAGTAGAAAAAAAAATCCATGTTAATGCAGCACAGGATATTCAAATTTTCCTTCTGTCTCTGCTATATAGATTGAAGCCACAGGCAGAGGTAGTTAAGACCTTAATTTAGAGCCTGACTCTCATTTATTTGTCATGTGCTCTGGAAAAGCTTCTTTTTCTTTTTGCGTGTTAGTTCCCTCATTCCTAATATGGGACAAACAAGACTTTGGGAAAATTACAACTGCTGCATATCCTATCTATACTAATTCCTAGTACCCAATAGCTACTCAAGGAAGGGTAGCTGTAATTATAATAGTTGTTATTGATCATGATCCTCAGATTGTTGAAGAAACAGACTGGAAAAACCTTATTTTTATACCTACCCCTTTACAGATCCTATCTGCATTTTAAGATAGAAGTATTTATTACATTTGTTAAGGCAATTGAATGAAATAGAAGAAAATAGAATAAAATTCTTCCTATAGAAAGTATTTGATTGGACATTTTTAGTAAAAACTAATTTTCTCTCTTTCTCCTCCCTCCCTCCTTGCATTCCTTTCTCATTTTTACTTTTTTTCCTCTCACTTTTACTTCCTTCTATACACAGGCAATGGCACCCCACTCCAGTACTCTTGCCTGGAAAATCCCATGGATGGAGGAACCTAGTAGGCTGCAGTCCATGGGGTCGCTAAGAGTTGGACACGACTGAACAACTTCACTTTCACTTTTCACTTTCATGCATTGGAGAAGGAAATGGCAACCCACTCCAGTGTTCTTGCCTGGAGAATCCCAGGGACGGAGAAGCCTGGTGGGCTGCCGTCTATGGGGTCACACAGAGTCAGACACGACTGAAGTGACTTAGCATAGCATAGCATACACATGTATATTCTCACCATTTACTCCAAATCTATGTTCTTATTCTCTGTTTTGCATTTATAGATTTTCTGAAAGTTCCTTAGGAATTTTTTCAGCTTAGCAGAAAGAATATCAATGTCTCTGACTAAATTTTTTGAAGAACCAGTACTTTAGGCTTATTAGAAATTTGTGTATATAAAATCTCATATAATAGTCTCAGATAAGCAAAAGTATAAAATTTTAATGTAAAATACGTTGAAGAATGTCTTCAGTCAATTCCTGATAAATTCTGAGGGTAACTTACTACACGTATTCCTTAGGAACCATTTTCTAAGCCACTACAGTGGTGCGATGAGTTTAAATAAATGTATATATGTTTAAATCTTTAGTGTCTGTTCAGATATTTTTTCTAAAGGTCCTCTTACTCATATGAAAGGATCTGCTTTCACTTTTCTCTCTTTATTCTGTCCCTTCTTAATGTAAGGAGTGGTATTTTAGAACTATGCACATTCTATTTTTGAATTAAGGAAGAGTTGATAGTCTATTTACGGAATCCAAGGTTTTTTTTTTTTTTTTTTTTTTGCTGTGTTCTTCTCTATAGTGACACAAAACTCTCAAAATAGTTAGGTGAAAAATATGATGCTTAGATCAAAAAAATTATGATGATTAAATAATCAGTAGTGATGATTAAGTAATGACAGCCATTTATTGCCTGCTACTTTCCTATCTGATGTCAGCTTTGAAATTTGTTTTGAAGCCTCTGAATTTTGGTTGAAGCTTCCTTCATGAGTGTTAGGTATTTAGAAGTAGCATGAATTGAAAGGAAAATAAAGAATGAAATCTTCCGACTAATATGCATCCCAAAGTTGCAACATCAGATCATATCAGATCAGTCGCTCAGTCGTGTCCGACATGAATCTCAGCACGCCAGGCCTCCCTGTCCATCACCAACTCCTGGAGTTCACTCAGACTCACGTCCATTGAGTCAGTGATGTCATCCAGCCATCTCATCCTCTGTCGTCCCCTTCTTCTTTTGCCCCCAATCCCTCCCAGCATCAGAGTCTTTTCCAATGAGTCAACTCTTCTCATGAGGTGGCCAAAGTACTGGAGTTTCAGCCTCAGCATCATTCCTTCCAAAGCAATCCCAGGGCTGATCTCCTTCAGAATGGACTGGTTGGATCTCCTTGAAGTCCAAGGGACTCTCAAGAGTCTTCTCCAATGCCACAGTTCAAAAGCATCAATACTTCGGCGCTCAGCCTTCTTCACAGTCCAACTCTCACATCCATACATGACTACAGGAAAAACCGTAGCCTTTACTAGAGGAACCTTTGTTGGCAAAGTAATGTCTCTGCTTTTGAATATGCTATCTAGGTTGGTCATAACTTTCCTTCCAAGGAGTAAGCGTCTTTTAATTTCATGGCTGCAGTCACCATCTGCAGTGATTTTGGAGCCCAGAAAAATAAAGACTGACACTGTTTCCCCTGTTTCCCCATCTATTTCCCATGAAGTGATGGGACCGGATGCCATGCTCTTCGTTTTCTGAATGTTGAGCTTTAAGCCAACTTTTTCACTCTCCTCTTTCACTTTCATCAAGAGGCTTTTGAGTTCCTCTTCACTTTCTGCCATAAGGGTGGTGTCATCTGCATATCTGAGGTTATTGATATTTCTCCCGGCAATCTTGATTCCAGCTTGTGTTTCTTCCAGTCCAGCTGTGTTTCTTCCAGTTTCTCATGATGTACTCTGCATATAAGTTAAATAAACAGGGTGACAATATACAGCCTTGACGAACTCCTTTTCCTATTTGGAACCAGTCTGTTGTTCCATGTCCGGTTCTAACTGTTGCTTCCTGATGTGCATACAAATTTCTCATGAGGCAGATCAGGTGGTCTGGTATTCCCATCTCTTGAAGAATTTTCCACAGTTTATTGTGATCCACACAGTCAAAGGCTTTGGCATAGTCAATAAAGCAGAAATAGATGCTTTTTTGGAACTCTCTTGCTTTTTCGATGATCCAGCAGATGTTGGCAATTTGATCTCTGGTTCCTCTGCCTTTTCTAAAACCAGCTTGAACATCAGGAAGTTCACGGTTCACATATTGCTGGCTTGGAGAACTTTGAGCATTACTTTACTAGCGTGTGAGATGAGTGCAATTGTGCAGTAGTTTGAGCATTCTTTGGCATTGCCTTTCTTTGGGATTGGAATGAAAACTGACTTTTTCCCGTCCTGTGGCCACTGCTGAGTTTTCCAAATTTGCTGGCATATTGAGTGCAGCACTTTCATAGCATCATCTTTCAGGATTTGGAATAGCTCAACTGGAATTCCATCACCTCCACTAGCTTTGTTCATAGTGATGCTTTCTAAGGCCCACTTGACTTCACATTCCAGGATGTCTGGCTCTAGGTCAGTGATCACACCATCGTGATTATCTGGGTCATGAAGATCTTTTTTGTACAGTTCTTCTGTGTATTCTTGCCATCTTGTCTTAATATCTTCTGCTTCTGTTAGGTCCATACCATTGCTGTCCTTTATCGAGCCTATCTTTGCATGAAATATTCCTTTGGTTTCTCTGATTTTCTTGAAGAGATCCCTAGTCTTTCCCATTCTGTTGTTTTCCTCTATTTCTTTGCATTGATTGCTGAAGAAGGCTTTCTTATGTCTTCTTGCTATTCTTTGGAACTCTGCATTCAGATGTTTATATCTTTCCTTTTCTCCTTTGCTTTTCACTTCTCTTCTTTTCACAGCTATTTGTAAGGCCTCCCCAGACAGCCATTTTGCTTTTTTGCCTTTCTTTTCCATGAGGATGGTCTTGATCCCTGTCTCTTGTACAATGCCACGAACCTCATTCCATAGTTCATCAGGCACTCTATCTATCAGATCTAGGCCCTTAAATCTATTTCTCACTTCCAACATCAGGAATCATAAAATAATATACTGGGAGAATGTGGCAGTATCACATTGTTTCGCAGCATCTCAAACTGTCTGAATTGTAAGTGATATTCAGTGACCTCAGCTTGTCCTTGAGTCTCTAGCAAAAAGATAGTGTGGCAGATAGAGCCGTAGCAGCGACTGGAGCTACGTTTAAAATAAAGAATGTTGCTGTCTTCTCTCTACAAATCCAAGCTAAAGTATTAACATGATTTTTGGTAATGTTCTACCCTTTTATGAAACAATGAATTATTTTCTATCAATTAGATAGCAACTAAATAAACCTGTGTGCTTTCAGATACTCAAATAGACTTGGAAAACCCCTTAACCTTTTCTGGATGCAGCCTTCTTTTGATGAGATTGGATAAAGAAAGAGATCATTAAAACTACTGACAACTCCCAATATACTGGTTGGAAAAAAAAAAAAAAAAGAAATGGTTTGAACCTATGCTTATCCTTGATTTACTACACGTTGTTCTAGCTTTTTCAAGGGAGTGAAACAGAAAAATCTATTTGCATCCTTTAGAGATTAATGTGAGTTGAAGATTTTTTTCTCCTTTTTAAGCTTCAAGTAAAATGAGTTGTTAAGATGGATAAAGTGTGTCAAAATAAACAAACTAGTTAATGAAGTAGAAGATCCATAATTCTAACATAAATTTATTATAATTCCTACCTAGGAATATGTTCTTTAATGAAGTTAAAGATAAAATTAATTTATATCCTTATTAAATTCATATTTTTTATGACATGTGATACTCATACAAGAGACGTATCTTTTGAACATGGAAGATATAATTATTTTCTCATTATTAACTTTCAGTGATGGAAACAATCAAGATATTTTAACCAGTCATTCAGAAAAACTCTCAGATTAAATTCTGAATGCAAATTAGATGAAAAGTGTTTGTAAAACTGAATTCTGCATTTAAATACATTGGAAATACTCGTTAATAGAGTTAAGCCAGCTCTTCCACATTTACCTTGAAGTTACTCCCAGTTTAAAAGAGACTTGAGAAAACTAAGTTAGCTATGGAAATAGGCAGTGTATATGTATTGTTAGTTGCAAGGTAATAACTCAGTGAGATACATGTTATTGACTGAGTTCCTCTAAACTATTGTTTCTTAGTTTTGTTTATGGATTCAAATGTTATTGTTCAATATATACAAGAGCCGCATAAATTATTGTAGTGCACAGGCAGTATGAAACCACCAATTTACTTCACCTCACCACAGCATTAAATGTCAAAGTGTCAAGTTGTCCCTTCAGGTTTCATTGGAAAACATAAATTATTGCTAATAGAATGCACCAGTGAAATTTCTGAATAACAAATGACCGCGCAAAACATCACTACAAGAAGGAACTATAGAACACTTGAGATAATTTATGATACAAATATTTTCCAAAGCTGGTCTGCCTGGAAGGTTGATTTCTAAATATAAAATAAATAACTGACTGAGTTTCATGTGTTCAACTCATCCTCCTACAATTTCTGTCAAGTACATTCTTAAAGAAGTAGTAGCTCCGACTGCAAAACTGCAGTGCCCTTAGAACATCAATGATACAAAGTGGAAGATTCAGCTTGAGATTAATAGCTTGAGTTCTTCCAAACTTTCCCTTTTTTATGGATTCAAATGTTATTGTTTCATAGAATATAACGGTGTCTGTTTTACCTCCTCAAATACTCTTAACTCAAAAAGAATTCCTGAAACTTGGATGAATGAATGAACTCTGAATTTCTTCATTTTGTTGTTCTGCTTCCTTTTTATTTTTATGAGGAGCATATCAAGGGACAAAAAATGTACTTCTACATATTTAAGAATGACTTATTAGAATTTCTGGAAAACTCCTTAACTGTTTTAGAAGATTCTGAAGGTAGTTTCTATGGAAAAAAAAAAACTTACAGACAAAATAATCAGTTAAAAAAATCTATGATGAAATAAAACAGATATTCACCATTTGCAATAGGAATTTGTACATTTCTTTCATTTTGGCTCAGACAGGGCAATATTTGGGCAGGTTAAATACAGATACAACTGAAAGAATCACACAGGCCTGCACACTTCCTCTGTAAGTTGACTTTCCCTTCTCCGAAGCTCATATCATGAAAGTGTAAAATTAGTATGAGGCTAACATGTTAACACTGATATAAGTATCAATATTTTAAAAAATGTTTTATTTAAGAAGGTATCCTAACGGTCACGCCTACATATCTACATGGGATATTAGAAGTAAATCGATTAGGAAATATTTTGAATATCTCAATATTTATACTTTATTATTTTCTGTTTTTGCAATTTTTCTTATCC
Organism: Bos grunniens; assembly: GCF_055505025.1. Classification (NCBI taxonomy): domain Eukaryota; kingdom Metazoa; phylum Chordata; class Mammalia; order Artiodactyla; family Bovidae; genus Bos; species Bos grunniens. The sequence goes on along the minus strand of NC_141172.1, from coordinate 32,532,586 downwards.
ATTTAGCCCATGAATATTCATATCATATATGAAATGAATCGCCAGTCCAGGTTCGATGCAGAATACAGGATGCTTGGGGCTAAAACTCAGTTTATTAGTGATTTTCAGAATAGTTGTCTTTAGAAAAAAATAAATCAAATAGATTACCTGGAATAAGAAGTAAAAATATTCCTTGGCTTCAACATATAAAACATTATGGTTCCTCTCAATGTAGAAACACATTCTAAAAACAATATAAGTTAACCTTGTAAGAAAGCCTTTGGAAAAATATTTTAACTTTCAAAATTTAATTTCAAAGTTTAATCTATTTTAACATTTTTTTCCTATTAATCCTTTGCACAGAAAAGCAAGATTCCTTAGACTTGTATTATGTGACTATAAGTTTGGTTTCATAATTTTATTGTTTAATAGCATGTTAATTTTATGCTTAGTCTCTTTTTCTTTACAAAAAGATAAATTTGGCTACATATGTAGTTCTAGATCTTATAGCAGGGTTTCTCAAAATTTGTGGAGCATAAAAATCATTCAGAGGCCTTATTAGAATGGAGATTGTCCTCCAAATATTCTAAATTATGCGCTAAGTGCAGCATGAGGCCTCGAAAACTACATTATTTTACAAAAGTCCATATGACTCAGTTGTCAGTGTTGCATGGATCACACTTGGATTAAAAACAGCTTGAGATATCACTTGGCAAGGTATCAGTAGTTAACATTATTTAATATTCTTAATGTTATTCAACTGTTGAATCTGAAATTAAGAATGAGGGGATGCAACAGGATGTAAAGAATTGTGTGAACTTTGGAATCAGATATGCCTGGATTGAAATTCCAGCTCTGTCACTTACTAGCTGTGCAACCTCAGGAAGTAATTTTTCAAACAACAAAACTGATAACAACTACACTGAAGGGAAGTTATGAAGGGTAAATTAAATCTTTGTATATGCATCTAACCAACAGTAGAGCATCTGTAAGTGCTTCATGAACTCTGTAATTATCTTCTCTTTTCCTTTTGTAGGAAAATATGCAATGGTTATTTAGTTATCCTAGTAAATAAGCATACCCTTCTACTGGCTCATTTATTAAATTAGCTATCAAATCCACTTGCTTCTTTCTAAAGTCAGACCACCATTGTTTCCTACCAGGATTTCTATAAGGACTTTCTAATTATTTTCCTTAGCTCCAATTTTACCCCCTTTTCAATCTGTTCTCTGCAGTGCATCCAGGCTGATTTGACTAAGATCCAAAGCTGGTGAATTTTCTCTCTCTCTGGTACTTTAAATTAGCAATGGCTTCCTATTATACTCAGGGAAAATGTCAACCAGCTGAGTCTTTCGTGATATGAACATTGCTTATTTCTCCTATTTTACTTCGAGGCGTTCCTATTTACTTGCTACACTCTAGCCATACAGAAATTGAAAATTCCATTAAGGAATTAAGTTCTCTCTTACTTATTCACCTTACTCTATCCTTCACCTGGTTAAACGATACGTGCATTTCAGGCCTCACATTAGACATATTTTCTTCTTATATGTTTTTTGTTTTCCTAGGCTCTCCAGTTATACTTTTTCAGAAGTCTTTCTATAACATTTATAACAAACATCAAACTGTATTGTAGTTGCTACATTTGCTACTCTCTTCAACAGACCATGAGCAGTCCCTTGAGAATATGTAATACGTGTTTCTTTAGTTATCACATTCCAGTGCCTAACATAGTGCTTGGCACATAGTACCTCCCCACAAAATTGTTTATAGGGAGAATGAAAGCATGTATATAATGACCTTATTGAATTCTACAGTGTCAGAGGAATAGTTCCTAGCTCTAAACTTATCATTTAAAGGCGACAGATATGGTAAGAGGGGAAGCAGTTAAAAGCTAATAGGAAACAGTGAGACAATCAAGCGTCTAGATAATGTGAAGGGGTTTCCCGAAAGAACAGAGGCACTAAAAGCTTTGCAATAATACTTGTAAGACTGCAGCTAGGTGCATTTTGCTGCGGCACATCAGCTTGGTCTCTGTTACACAATATGTTTCACAGTGTATTTCTAGCTCTGAAGTAACAAAGGCTAGTGTCTTCAGTATGTTGCATTTCACTACATCTTGCACACGCTAACATTAAAGGAGAAAATGCCCAAAATTTGGAAAAGAGAGGACTATGAGCTCTTTACTATTTAGAGTCATATTTTCACTATTTTTAAAAATAAAAATCATTTTAATGTAAGCCAAAGTTTTCTTTAATGTATTAAAGACACTATTGAACTTGGTTAGAAATGTTTCACACATATATTTAATATGTGCCTAAAGATTTTATTTCACCAAACAAAATACAGCCCTAATTATTTTACTAATTTTTGTCATTGTAGATCCTAATGTCAATATAAACAATTAAGAAAAGCCAAAACTGTTCTAGGCACATGTGTTTGTGACACTCATAAATTTACATTCAGTACAAGTCGTGTTTTCAGCAATTATTGCAAAGCAGTCCTTATACCTTTTGTTACATTTTACTTTAAGGCAATTTTCAAGGTGTTGTATATTGGATTTAATAAAAGACAGTATGTACATTTCTTTGTAAGGGATTTTAAGTATGAAATCTACCAAGTCTTTATATTTGGAGGTATTCTATGCCTAGCTAAAATACTAAATTAATAGATAAGAAGGAGAATTTTAAATTGTTCAAACTTTTGGTATCAGAATTAGTGTTAAGCCATGTATCTGATTACTATTGTAATGCAAATCAGTAAGTGCATTATTATTATGATGATGATGATGATTTAAATCCAGTGGGTAATACAGCATGCATATTTACAAAATGCCTGAATACTGAAAATATATTTTTCTATAATTTTAGTATAAAAAGGAGAGAAGCCGTAAACATATATTAAGTACCTGCTGTGTGTTAGACAAGTCTTAAAATTTTGACATTTGCTATTTAAGTCACACAGATATTGTGAATATTACATTAATGCTGAAAAATGCACAAATTACCTACTAAAGTATTTGGAATGAAGTAAGTGAATAATAAATTAAAATATTATTTTACTCTTCACAAGCAGGATGAAAGAAAAAAAAAACTGTCCCTCATTTGACAAATGAGGAAGATGAACTTCAAAACATTGTTTATTGTCCAAATTTGCTTTACTTATAAGTAGCAAGCCAGGAAACAACCCATTTCTGTTTGCTTTTGATTGTTTTATACCAAAATCATGCCATTAAATCTGACCCTTTGGACTAAGGAGTCTTGTTAATACCTTCTATAAAAATGTAATCAAGAGTTTATATTTCCTTATGTAACAATTTTTTTCAGAAGCATCATTCAGTTATTTTTCTTGCATAATGTAATACCTTGATTTTCAAGAGCACTTGAAATTTTTTCAAAGAAAAGACTTGAGGACATATCGCAAACATCTCAGTGATGTGTGTTCTGTAATTCAAGAAATCAGGAGAAGAGTGTCAAAAAGTACAGTGTCAGTCATTAAAGAAGAAATCTCATAGACAGGAAGAAAGAATAGTTAAGTTAATTATGGTAAAGTTTTTTGTATATTAAAGTAAGAATTTAGATCTTGGATGAGAATAGTTTGGTTGAAAGACTATATATATATATATATATATATACACACACACACACATGTATATATAGTATTTGTTTATTTATGTGTATGTATACACACATAGATAAACACTGTCCAAATGTGAAACAATAAAACGATAGGAAATGCTATTAATATTTCCTACTATAAAGAAAGTGAAGTCTCTCAGTTGTGTCCAACTCTTTGTGACCCCATGGACTGTAGCCCACCAGGCTCCTCCATCCATGGGATATCCAGGCAAGAATACTGGAATGGGTTGCCATTTCCATCTACATTTCCTACTCTCAGTTCAGTTCAGTCACTCAATCGTGTCCGAATCTTTGCGACCCCATGAATCGTAGCACACCAGGCCTCCCTGTCCATCACCAATATAATCTCTCTTAATCAAGACAAGGAAAGCAAGAATTTCCCCAAACTTCATCAGGGACACGTGTTGTCCAATATTAAGGTTTATATCAGTTAAAGAGTTGAAAGACTGAGAAAGTTTTGGTTTGGAAAGATGAATTTGGGATGATTAACATACAAATTGGAAGAGTTACCTAAGGAGTTGATTTCCTTGTATCATGTGATTGGCCAGAAATGGAACTAAATAGGAAGAGAGTGATGTGTATTTTTGTTCAACGTATGAAGAATTCTTCTAGCCACTGACAATAAGTAATAATATTTTATGAACTATACAGACTTCTATTTGCACACATTTTCAAGGAAAAAATTGATGCTTTCCTGTCAGGTACATACAAAAGACTCTACTATATCTGAAGAGATTAGATGACCTTAACTTCCTGTGAACTCTGAGATGTATGCTTAAATGTAGCTTTTGCTTTTCAGGTCAGTTCAGTTCAGTCGCTCAGTCGTGTCTGACTCTTTGCGACTCCATGAACCACAGCAGGACAGGCCTCCCTGTTCATCACCAACTCCTGGAGTCCACCCAAACCCATGTCCTTTGAGCCGGTGGTGCCATCCAACCATCTTATCTTCTGTTGTCCCCTTCTTCTCCTGCCTTCAATCTTTCCCAGCATCAGGGTCTTTACAAATGAGTCAGTTCTTCACATCAGGTGGCCAAAGTATTGGAGTTTCAGCTTCAACATCAGTCCTTCCAATGAACACCCAGGACTGATCTCCTTTAGGATGGACTGGTTGGCTCTCCTTGCACTCCAAGGGACTCTTAAGAGTCTTCTCCAACATCACAGTTCAAAAGCACCAATTCTTCTATGCTCAGCTTTCTTTATAGTTCAACTCTCACATCCATATATGACTACTGGTTGCCTTTATTTATTTATTTTTTTCCAAAGAAAAACAATTTTTTTTTTTTTTAATTTTCAAATTTGCCATAAGTGAGAGGTTATTCTTTCTGTAAGAGATCTTTTCTGGACACATTTATGTCAAAATATTTCCCCCTTATTTCATATAAGCTTATACACAAGCTTCAGTTCAGTTCAGTTGGCTCAGTCATGTCCGACTCTTTGAGAACCCATGAATTGCAGCACACCAGGCCTCCCTGTCCATCACCAACTCCCGGAGTACACCCAAACTCATGTCCATTGCCTTTATACTTCAGAACATTAAATCCTCTTTTACCAATAGTTTAGGAAGTAGCAGAGGTTTTTTTTTTTTTTTAACCTCAGAAAATAAATATCGTGGCTTGCTTGGGGCTGGTGCACTGGGATGACCCAGAGGGATGGTATGGGGAGGGAGGAGGGAGGAGGATTCAGGATGGGGAACACGTGTATACCTATGGCAGATTTATGTTGATATATGGCAAAACCAATACAATATTGTAAAGTTAAAAAATAAAAGAAAATAAAAAAAAGAAAATAAATATCGTGGCTTTACCTTACTATTAGCAACAAAACATCATCCATGGATGACATTTCTTTTCAGGGGTATTATCTTTTAAATAGTTGTTTGAGAGTAAGTTTTTAAAAAATATTTCTGGAACAATGTTGATACCAGGGCTTCATTTATTTATGTCTTTCTTCTTAAATCCATTCATGAAACTATTTCCCTTTTCTATTGATAGGAATGAATATCAATATTTATTTTTGGATAGCTTTTATCTGGATAGTTTAATAATGAGGTGGGCCACTGATTATAAAAGATGCTTTGATCAAACAATCTTCACTAATAGCCTATAAAAGAAAACTCTTCAGTATCAAGAGTTAAAGGATGCTGAGCTTCTTTAGGGAAAATATCCCATCTAGAGAAAGCAGATTGTGGCCATTTATTATAGCAATCATAAATACAGTAAAGACTTGGAAAAAAGCTATCATTCAGTTTTAATCAGGTTACTCAAATAGAATATCTGCAAGCAGAGACTGCTATTTAGGATGAAAATGCGGAAGACTCTTTCTTATAAAGTACAGTGCTGTAGGGTCATATATGAAAAATGGAACCATTCTCTGCCTTCCCATAACAAAGCATAAAAGCATGTTTTAACCGGTTTGGGGCCTAACAGGGTATTGATTAATATCACCAAATAATGGCCCAGATGTACTTTCAAGGACAAAGGTGGATAAAATAATCAATGCCATCACAAAATGCATTCCTTTTTGTACATCTTACTTTCTTTGGATTAGGATTTCCAAGTTATTAAAAATCATAAAAATTAGAAGTGTGAGTGAAAGATTCTTTGAATCTCTAAAATACTATCTTAGAGTAAGGCTCTAGGGTTTGAAGTTGCAACAAACAACAAAAGCTGCTTCTAAAGTGAATCTTGCCTAAACACTGAAGTTTCTCATTTTCTTTTTCTTTCTTTTTTTCTTCTTTGGGGTTTAAGTGTAGAAACATGAATTGACTCATGATATTCTTTTTTTTTTTTCTTTTCAATGAAGACTCAAAAAATTAGAAGAACGCCTGAAAATTTTCCATCATAATTTAATTAACATTGATCTAATGAAGTGATATGTAAATCTCTATTTTCTTTAGCAACATTAAAGCGATGCCTAGATTTAATCCTGCAAGTGTTAAAAACTATATAAGCTATGATCAGCTAAGATTTCTTTGCAATAAATTGAAATAAAAAACACTTCCTTCACCTACTCATCTTTTGAAGCATGAGAGGTATCAAATTAACTGCTCTGGGGCCATAATTGGCATTCATAAATAACCTGCTGTCTACAGACACTGCCCTTCTTGTTTAGTTGATTCTCCTTGTCTTCCTAGAGGCAAAAGAGAGATACTTTCTGTAGAAGGAATATTTTCAGTGCATAATAATCTTCATCTCAACAGCTCTGCTTTTCACTCCAGAAATTATCTGGATGTATTTGCCACTCTTCGCTGGGCAGCACCTGATTACAACTGCTGTGGTATGTACAGTACTGGCAGCCTTTTTCTTCTTCAGTACAATCCTGGCACATCATTTGTCATTTTGGTATAAACTTTAGAGCTTTTGAAACTTACAAAGCAAAAAATTCTGAAAAAAATTAATGTATTTTAATAGGCTCTAATGGACTAGAATAACCCAGTTTCTTTTATTTCAAGATTGTCCTATCGATATTCAGGGGAACATGTATTGTACAACAGAGAACAGGTAGAAAGAGAAGACTAAAGGTCAATTAAACATGTATGTGCAATGTTGTTTAAGATTTGAAATATGTATTTTCAAATACATGCTTATGCAATATTGGTGCTAGTGTAAGTCTGTGTAAATGCCTGTCTTGGGAACATATCTTCAGCTAAGAAAAAACCTCACTCTTCCCTTCTTAATGCTTTTCACACTGGCCTCACTGACTGATTCAGTCTTCATCCCCAGTCCTTAAGAGTTAGTCTTTTTTCATAAAAAGAGACACAGATGTATAGAACAGTCTTTTGGACTCTGTGGGAGAGGGAAAGGGTGGGACGATTTGGGGGAATGGCACTGCAACGTATAATATCATATAAAAAACAAATCGTCAGTCCAGGTTCGATACAGGATGCTTGGGGCTGGTGCACTGGGATGACCTGGAGGGATGGTATGGGGAGAGAGATGGGAGGGGGGTTCAGGATGGGGAACACATGTACACCCATGGTGGATTCATGTTGATGTGTGGCAGAACCAATACAATATTGTAAAGTAATTAGCCTCCAATTAAAATAAATACATTTAAATTAAAAAAAAGAGTTAGTCCTTTTTAAAATTTTTCATGGAACTAGAACAAATAGTCCTAAAATTTATATGAAATATTATAAGACCCAGAATTGTCAAAGCAAACCTGAAGAAAAAGGAGGCAAAACCCTCCTAGACTTTAAACAATATCACAAAGCTACAGTGATCAAAATAGCATGGCACTGACACAAAAGCAGGCATATGGAGCAGAATAGAGAGCACAGAAATAAGCTTACACATTTACAGTCAATTAATTTTTGGCATAGGAGAAAAGCACATACAAAAAAAAGACAGTGTCTTCAGCTAGTGGTGGTTGGGAAGGCTGACAGCTGCATGTAAATCAATGAATTCAGAATGTTCTCTCACACCAAATATAATAAATAAACTCAAAATAACTTAAAAACTTAAATACAATACATGAGACCATTAAAGTCCTAAACAGGAACATAGACAAAACATTCTCTGACATAAATTGTACCAATGTTTTCTTCAGACAGTCTCCCAAGGCAAAATAAATACAAGCAAAAACAAAAAAAGGAGACCTAATCAAATTAACAAGCTTTTGTATAGCAAAGGACATCATAAACATAATGAAATACAACCTACGATCTGAGAAAAAATATTTGTAAATATGACTAACAAATGATTAATTTCCACAAAGAGCTCATACAACTCAATAACAAAAGAACAAACAACTCAATTGAAAAATGTGCATAAGTCCTAAATAGACATTTCTCCAAAGACATACAGATGGCCAACAGGCTTGTGAAAAGATTTTCAACATCATTAATTATTAGAGAAATTAAGACCAAAAGTAAAATGAGGTACCAACTCATACCAGTCAAAATGGCTGTCATTAAAAAAAAAAAAGTCTACAAATAATAAATTCCAGGTGTGAAGAAAAAGGAACCTTCCTACACTATTGTGGGAATGTAAATTGGTGCTGACCCTATGAAAAACAGTATGAGAAATTTTCAAAAAAGTAAAAATGAGTTGGCATATGATCCAGCAATACCATTCCTGGGCATATATATGGACAAATCTATAATTCAAAAAGATACATGCACCGCTATGTTCATAGCAGCACTATTCACAATAGCTAAGACATGGAAATAACCTAAATGTCCATCAACAGAAGAACAGGTATAGAAGATGGTGTATATATAGACAATGGAATACTACTCAGTCACAAAAAATGAAATAATGCTATTTTCAGCAACATGAATGGACCTAGAGATTATTATACTAAGTGAAATAAGTCAGAAAGAGAAAGACAAATTCCACATGATATCACTTATATGTGGAATCTGAAGTATGACAAAAATGCAAAACAGAAACAGATTCATGGATATGGAACACAGATTTGTGGCTGCTAAGGGGGAAGAAGGTGATGGAAAGAAGGATTGGGAGTTTGCAGTTACCAAATGTAAACTAGTATATATATATAATAGACAAAAAGGTCTTATTGTATGGCACAAGGAACAATACTCAATATCTTGTGGTGAACAATAATGGAAAAGGATATGAAAAAGAATATATAATATATATATATAATGTGTATGTGTGTAACTGAATCACTTTGCTGTATAGCAGAAATTAACACAGCATTATAAATCAATTGCACTTCAATAAAATTTTTTTTTTTTTTTTTTAGCAACATTTCCAGTTTATTAAAAGGTATTATGCAGCTTACAGAATAGTTGGGAGAGAACTAAGGGACCAGGTTTGTGACTAATATACAATGAAGAAAATGAAAAATAGTATCAAAGATCAAATGTATCTACGAGTACACTAAGCCCACTTCCATCATTCACGTCTGAGATACTAAAATTGCTATATGGCATGTATTACCAAAGTATGAACATAGTTGGCCATCTATTCCAGAAAGCAAGCAAACAGAAATAACAAAACTAAACACAGTTGAGTTTGTTCCATTTCTTGTGTCCATATTTTGGAATTGAAGACTCCTAAGAAAGCTCCTGTCTTGCAAATCCTGGGCTGTGTGCCTGTACTGTAGCTCCATGGCAACTAGAGGAGCAAGGGTTCTGGATTGTACCAGAACCAGACAATTCTGTACCAGACAACTGTGGTTGTTGTGCAATCGCTAAGTTGTGTCCAGCTCTTACACAACAGGCTTCCCTGTCCTTGCCATCTCCTGGAGTTTGCTCAAATTCATGTCCATTGAGTCAGTGATGCCATCCGACCATCTCACCCTCTGTCACTCCCTTCTCCTCCTGCCTTCCATCTTTCCCAACATCAGGGTCTTTTCCAATGAGTTGGCTCTTTGCATCAGGAGGCCAAAGTATTGGAGCTTCAGCTTCAGCATCAGTCCTAATAAATATTCAGGGTTGATTTCCTTTAGGATTGATTGGTTTTGTCTCTGTGCTGTCCAAGGGACTCTCAAGAGTCTTCTACAACACCACAATTTGAAAGCATCAATTCTTCAGTGCTCAGCTTTCTTCATGGCCCAACTCTCACATTCATAGACTACTAGAAAAACTATAGCTTTGGTTGGATGGACCTTTGTCAGCAATATAGTGTTTCTGATTTTTAATATGCTATTTAGGTTTGTCATAGCTTTTCTTCTAAGGAGCAAATGTCTTTTAATTTCATGGCTGCAGTCACCACCTGCAGTGATTTTGGAGCCCAAGAAAATAAAATCTGCCACTGTTTTCATTTTTCCCCATCTATTTGCCATGACGTGATGGGGCCGGATGCCATGATCTTTGTTTTTTGAATGTTGAGTTTTTTTTTTTTTTTTTTTTTTATCTTCTTCTTGGATTGATCCTTTGATCATTATGTAGTGACCTTCTTTGTCTCTTTTCACAGCCTTTGTTTTAAAGTCTAGTTTATCTGATACGAGTATTGTGACTCCTGCTTTCTTTTGGTCCCTATTTGCATGGAAAATCTTTTTCCAGCCCTTCACTTTCAGTCTGTATGTGTCCCCTGTTTTGAGGTGGGTCTCTTGTAGACAACATATGTAGGGGTCTTGTTTTTGTATCCATTCAGCCAGTCTTTGTCTTTTGGTTGGGGCATTCAACCCATTTACGTTTAAGGTAATTACTAATAAGTATGATCCCGTTGCCATTTACTTTATTGTTTTGGGTTCGAGTTTATACACCATTTTTGTGTTTCCTGTCTAGAGAATATCCTTTAGTATTTGTTGGAGAGCTGGTTTGGTGGTGCAGAATTCTCTCAGCTTTTGCTTGTCTGAAAAGCTTTTGATTTCTCCTTCATACTTGAATGAGATCCTTGCTGGGTACAATAATCTGGGCTGTAGGTTATTTTCTTTCATCATTTTAAGTATGTCTTGCCATTCCCTCCTGGCTTGAAGAGTTTCTATTGAAAGATCAGCTGTTATCCTTATGGGAATTCCCTTGTGTGTTATTTGTTGTTTTTCCCTTGCTGCTTTTAATATTTGTTCTTTGTGTTTGATCTTTGTTAATTTGATTAATATGTGTCTTGGGGTGTTTCTCCTTGGGTTTATCCTGTTTGGGACTCTCTGGGTTTCTTGGACTTGGGTGATTATTTCCTTCCCCATTTTAGGGAAGTTTTCAACTATTATCTCCTCAAGTATTTTCTCATGGTCTTTCTTTTTGTCTTCTTCTTCTGGAACCCCTATGATTCGAATGTTGTAGCGTTTAATATTGTCCTGGAGGTCTCTGAGATTGTCCTCATTTCTTTTAATTCGTTTTTCATTTATCCTCTCTGATTCATTTATTTCTACCATTCTGTCTTCTAATTCACTAATCCTATCTTCTGCCTCTGTTATTCTACTATTTGTTGGCTCCAGAGTGTTTTTAATTTCATTTATTGCATTATTCATTATATATTGACTCTTTTTTATTTCTTCTAGGTCCTTGTTAAACCTTTCTTGCATCTTCTCAATCCTTGTCTCCAGGCTATTTATCTGTGATTCCATTTTAATTTCAAGATTTTGGATCAATTTCACTATCATTATTTGGAATTCTTTATCAGGTAGATTCCCTATCTCTTCCTCTTTTGTTTGGTTTGGTGGGCATTTATCCTGTTCCTTTATCTGCTGGGTATTCCTCTGTCTCTTCATCTTGTTTAAATTGCTGAGTTTGGGAGTCCTTTCTGTATTCTGGCAGTTTGTGGAGTTCTCTTTATTGTGGCGTTTCCTCGCTGTGTGTGGGTATGGAGAGGTGGCTTGTCAAGGTTTCCTGGTTAGGGAAGCTTGTGTCGGTGTTCTGGTGGGTGGAGCTGTATTTCTTCTCTTTGTTCAGTCGTGCTATGGGGAGGGAGGGAGGGATGCTGCAAACAAATGACACTGGCGTGCGCTCGCAGTGCCTCAGCCACACTGGGTCTGCCCCCGCTCACGGCGCGTGTAGCCTCCCTGCCCACACTGCTCAGGCTCTAGGTTGTTCCGCCAGGAACAATCCGAGGCTGGGCCTGGGTTGCATGCACCTCCTAGGTCCAAGCCACTCAGGTTCAGGCACTCAGGTAGTCCTCAGAGGCGCAGACTCAGTTGGGGCTGCGTTTTGTGCTCTTCCCAGGTCCGAGCAGCTCAGGTGATGAGGTGTTTGGCGAGCGCCAATGCTGCGACTTATCGCCTCCCCGCCACTTGGTTATCTGGGTGTAAAACCGGCGCACCTTCTCAGGCAGATGTTGACCGTCCAGACCCCCAATAAGTTTTAGTTAGCAAAGAAGCCAGTTTTATAGATAATGTCTCTCTGGGGCTGCGATTGCCCCCTTCCGGCTCTGGCTGCCTGTCACCGGAAGGGGAAGGTCTGCAGCCGGCTACCTCTGTTTAGTCCTTTGTTCCGTGCGCAGGCTGGCGGTGTCTTAGGTTAGGGCTGGCTTTTCGCATGGTAGATATCCCACAGTCTGGTTTGCTAGCCCAAATTATTTCGCTCAGATAGTGCTCAGGGTATTCAGGCCAGATTCTTACTCTCAGCAATGCAGCCCGCGCTGCGCCTCCCTACCCAGCCCCCGCTTGCTAATAGCGGATGCAGGCGTCTGCGCTGCTTCTCCGCTGGAGGAGTTACCGTAGGGCTCGCAATCTGCGAGTTTTAATTGTTTATTTATTTTTTCTCCCTGTTATGTTGTCCTCTGTGCTTCCAAAGCTCGGCACGGATTCAGCAGTGAGAAGGTTTCCTGGTGTTTGGAAACTTCTCTCTTTTTAAGACTCCCTTCCCGGGACGGAACTCCGTCCCTCCCTCTTTTGTCTCTTTTATCGTCTTTAATATTTTTTCCTACCTCCTTTCGAGGAGTTGGGTTGCTTTTCTGGGTGCCTGATGTCCTCTGCCGGCATTCAGAAGTTGTTTTGTGGAATTTACTCGACGTTTAAATGCTCTTTTGATGAATTTGTGGGGGAGAAAGTGTTTTCCCCCGTCCTACTCCTCCGCCATCTTGGCGCCTTCCCCCACTTCAATAAAATTTTAAAAGAATTATTTTCATTTTATAAGAATAATATATTAACTAGTTCTTCATTAACAAACTTTGAATGTATTATTTTCATATTATAATAATAAGAGAGTGTTACAATCCAAGACTTCGAGGAAATGATGCAAGAGAAGGACACTTGAAATCCCAAATATTTCATAGACACTATTTATGCAGCCTGAAGATTTTTCCAACTGGTGAGTCAACTGTCTTGCCAGCATAGAAATGAGACACACCTGTAACGCAGTAACAGAATTAGGACAGATGGGAGAAAGGCCCAAAGGTCAATTTAGCCATTCATAATATGTGGATTGTTCACCTCCATGGCTTCAGGCCCGGGCATGTCCTCTCCTGGAGACAGACCATCAGCTCTGCACTGACCCTCTGCCAGCTCCAAGTGTGTGGCCATTCCTACAGTTCAGTCCCCTTGGGTCTGACTGGGTCCTCTGCTCACCCTTGAACCATCATTGTGGCCAGGGGGAGACAAGGCTGTGACTGGCCAGGCTTGGGGCTCTGCTTTTCCCTGGTGATGGTTTGATTAACAGAAGGTTATAAACAAGTCCCCAAAAGAAGGAAAACCAGGATCTGCCCAGGGCAGCTGCAGTCTTTTGTCAGATGGTCGGTCGTGGCTGACAATGCGAGTCTCTTGGCTCCCCAGTGAATTGGTTACCAGGTTTCAAAAAGGGGGGCAGTGGCCGAGAGGAGCTACCCCACGCCCAAGGTCAGGGGCCACGGCCCAGAGAAGCAACTCAACGTCCAAGGAGCAGTGGCTGCATGGGCTCAGGAGGGCCGAGAGGAGCTACTCCACATTCACGGTCAAGGGGGGCAGCTGTGAGGAGATACCCCTCATCCAAGGTAAGGAGCACCGGCTGTGCTTTGCTGGAGCAGCGGTGAAGAGATATCCCACGTCCAAGGTAAGAGAAAGCCAAGTAAGACGGTAGGTGTTGTGAGAGGCATCAGAGGGCAGACGCACCAACCATAATCACAGAAAACTAGACAATCTAATCACACGGACCACAACCTTGTCTAACTCAATGAAACTAAATCATGCCGTGTGGGGCCACCCAAGACAGGCAGGTCATGGTGGAGAGGTCTGAAAGAATGTAGTCCACTGGAGAAGGGAATGGCAAACCACTTCAGTATTCTTGCCTTGAGCACCCCATGAACAGTATGAAAAGGCAAAATGATAGGATACTGAAAGAGGAACTCCCCAGGTCGGTAGGTGCCCAATATGCTACTGGAGATCAGAGGAGAAATAACTCCAGAAAGAATGAAGGGATGGAGCCAAAGCAAAAACAATAACCAGTTGTGGATGTGACTGGTGATAGAAGCAAGATCCGATGCTGCAAAGAGCAATATTGCATAGGAACCTGGAATATCAGGTCCATGAATCAAGGCAAATTGGAAGTGGTCAACAACAGATGGCAAGAGTGAACGTCAACATTCTAGGAATCAGCGAACTGAAATGGACTGGAAAGGGTGAATTTAACTCAGATGACCATTATATCTACTACTGTGGGCAGGAATCCCTTAGAAGAAATGGAGTAGCCATCATGGTCAACAAAAGAGTCCAAAATGCAGTACTTGGATGCAATCTCAGAAACAATAGAATGATCTCTGTTCATTTCCAAGGCAAACCATTCAATATCACGGTAATCCAAGCCTATATGCCCCAACCAGTAATGCTGAAGAAGCTGAAGTTGAACAGTTCTATGAAGACCTACAAGACCTTTTAGAACTAACACCCAAAAAAGATGTCCTTTTCATTATAGGGGACTGGAATGCAAAAGTAGGAAGTCAAAAAACACCTGGAGTAACAGGCAAATTTGGCTTTGGAATACGGAATGAAGCAGGGCAAAGGCTAATAGAGTTTTGCCAAGAGAATGCACTGGTCATAACAAACACCCATTTCCAACAACACAAGAGAAGACTCTACACGTGGACATCACCAGATGGTCAACACCGAAATCAGATTGATTATATTCTTTGCAGCCAAAGATGGAGAAGCTCTATACAGTCAGCAAAAATAAGACCAGGAGCTGACTGTGGCTCAGACCATGAACTCGTTATTGCCAAATTCAGACTTAAATTGAAGAAAGTAGGGAAAAAAAACTAGGCCATTCAGATATGACCTAAATCAAATCCCTTATGATTATAGTGGAAGTGAAAAATAGATTTAAGGGACTAGATCTGATAGACAGAGTACATGATGAACTCTGGATGGAGGTTTGTGACATTGTACAGTAGACAGGGATCAAGACCATCCCCATGGAAAAGAAATGCAAAAAAGCAAAATGGCTGTCTGGGGAGGCCTTACAAATAGCTGTGAAAAGAAGAGAAGCGAAAAGCAAAGGAGAAAAGGAAAAATATAAGCATCTGAATGCAGAGTTCCAAAGAATAGAAAGAAGAGATAAGAAAGCCTTCCTTAGAGATCAATGCAAAGAAATAGAGGAAAACAACAGAATGGGAAAGACTAGATATCTCTTCAAGAAAATTAGAGATACCAAGGGAACATATCATGCAAAGATGGGCTCAATAAAGGACAGAAATGGTATGGACCTAACAGAAGCAGAAGATATTAAGAAGAGATGGCAAGAATACACAGAAGAACTGTACAAAAAAGAACCTCATGACCCAGATAATCATGATGGTGTCACCTAGAGCCAGACATCCTGGAATGTGAAGTCAAGTGGGCCTTAGAAAGCATCACTACAAACAAAGCTAGTGGAGGTGACGGAATTCCAGTTGAGCTATTTCAAATCCTGAAAGATGATGCTGTGAAAGTGCTGCACTCAATATGCCAGCAAATTTGGAAAACTCAGCACTGGCCACAGGACTGGAAAAGGTCAGGTTTCATTCCAATCCCAAAGAAAGGCAATGCCAAAGAATGCTCAAACAACTGCACAAATGCACTCATCTAACAGGCTGGTAAAGTAATGCTCAAAATTCTCCAAGCCAGGCTTCAGCAATACATGAACCATGAACTTCCAGATGTTTAAGCTGATTTTAAAAAAGGCAGAGAAAGCAGAGATCAAATTGTCAACATCTGCTGGATCATTGAAATAGCAAGAGAGTTCCAGAAAAACATCTATTTCTGATTTATTGACTATGCCAAAGCCTTTGGCTGTGAGGATCACAGTAAACTGTGGAAAATTCTGAAAGAGATGGGAATACCAGACCACCTGACCTGCCTCTTGAGAAACCTGTATGCAGCTCAGGAAGCAACAGTTAGATTTGGGCATGGAACAGCAGACTGGTTCCAAATAGAAAAGGAGTACATCAAGGCTGTATATTGTCACCCTGCTTATTTAACTTATATGCAGAGTACATCATGAGAAACGCTGGGCTGGAAGAAGCACAAGCTGGAATCAAGATTGCAGGGAGAAATATCAATAACCTCAGATATGCAGATGGCACCACCCTTATGACAGAAAGTGAAGAGGAACTAAAAAGCTTCTTGATGAAAGTGAAAGAGGAGAGTGAAAAAGTTGGCTTAAAGCTCAACATTCAGAAAACGAAGATCATGGCATCTGGTCCCATCACTTCATGGCAAATAGATGGGGAAACAGTGGAAACAGGGTCAGACTTTATTTTTGGGGGCTCCAAAATCACTACAGATGGTGACTGCAGCCATGAAATTAAAAGATGCTTACTCCTTGGAAGGAAAGTTATGACCAACCCAGATAGTATATTGAAAAGCAGAGATATTACTTTGCTAACAAAGATCCGTCTAGTCAAGGCTATGGTTTTTCCAGTGGTCATGTATGAACGTGAGAGTTGGACTGTGAAGAAAGCTGAACGCCAAAGAATTGATGCTTTTGAACTGTGGTGCTGGAGAAGACTCTTGAGAGTCCCTTGGATTGCAAGGAGATCCAACCAGTCCATCCTAAAGGAGATCAGTCCCAGGTGTTCATTGGAAGGACTGATGTTGAAGCTGAAACTCCAATACTTTGGCCGCCTCATGCAAAGAGTTGACTCATTGGAAAAGCCCCTGATGTTGGGAGGGATTGGGGGCAGGAGGAGAAGGGTACGACAGAGGTTGAGATGGCTGGATGGCATCACCATCTTGATGGACATCAGTCTGAATGAACTCCGGGAGTTGGTGATGGACAGGGAGGCCTGGCGTGCTATGATTCATGGGGTCACAAAGAGTCAGACAGGACTGAGTGACTGCACTGAACTGAACTGAATATGTGGATATTTGGAACTGTAATTTGGCCATTGAATTTGTGAATTTAAAAAAAAATTGAACTATAAGAAGAATATTCAACCTTTTATATCAATCACGAATTTCTTCATTTAGTTCATACATTAGTCAAAAATATAAAACACACAACAGAGGAAAGACCAGTTGATGCTAGGATATGCAATGGGTCAAGATTGGACTTATTCATGGGGAGCTTGTAAATGCACACAATTAGAAACTTCTTGGGTCTCTCACCCAAGTGCTAAGTCACTTCAGTCATGTCCAACTCGTTTGATCCTATAGACTGTTGCCTTCCAGGCTCCTCTGTCCACGGGATTCTCCAGGCAAGGATACTGGAGTCCGTTGCCATGCCTTCCTGCAGGTGATCCCAAACCATGGATCAAACTTGTGTCTTTTATGTCTCCTGAATTGGAGGCAGGTTCCTTACCACTAGTGCCACCTGGGTAGCCCCAAGAACACATAAGAAAAGCTGCTTAAATATGGAACAGCAAGAATTCAGGACCCTGAGTTCAGACACCAGATCTTGATTTATTGTTTAACACAGTAACAAAGTTATTTCTGGGTATTTTAAGACCCTCTGGGCAGGAAAAGATAAAAAACTAAGGAAGTCTAGTTTGGGATGCCTAAGATAAGCCTTCATGCTTCTTGATGTTACTTTCTTTACTTCTCCCTGAGGAGTAGAAGATAAATTACGGGACTTTCAATTGTTGCCTTTGTCTATGATGTGCTTGTACGCGTTTGATTCAAAATAAGGATTGTCAGCTGAACAGATTTATTCTGTCAAGTATTGCAGTTATGCCACTCTTTCGCACTTGGACTCAAAAATGGAAGCATAAAACCAATAGACTTCCAAAATATATTGGTAGGAAGTCATTGTTATATGAACAGTCATTCATTGTTTAGGGTTATAGAGATTTGACAGAACGAGGACACTTTCTGTAACCTGGATTCATGTTTTGGACTTCCCTGGGGTTCAGTGGTAAAGAATCCGCCTGCAGTGCAAAAGACTTGGGTTTGATTCCTGGGTTAGGAAGATCCCCTGGAGACAGGAATGGCTACCCACTCCAGGATTCATGCCTGGAAAATTCTATATACAGAGGAGCCTGATGGGCTACAGTCCATGGGGCTTCAAAGAGTCAGACACGACTGAGCACAAACACACACAGTGTAGTGGGGGACAGTTCAAATGGTAATGTGAGTGATGGGGAACTTCAGAAGTTCTGCTCGCTCACCTGCCACTCACCTTCTGTTGTGCAACCCGGTTCCTAACTGGTCATAAACCAGTATTGGTCTGTGGTCCCGGGGTTGGCAACCCCTGTTCTAGATCCTCCCCGTTTTTTCCCTATTCAACCAACCATCTGGATGATTTTTGTCCTCCTTGCACAGTCTTCTAGATAGTTCTTTCCTTTTCTAATAATGATTCCTAGCTTTTTACCTATTATTTTCACCCAGATTTTAAAAATAATTTTTTAATTTAGCTTCCCATAGACACCATCCTGAGCAGCAGTGTCTTGCAGACTAATGAGTATCACCTAGAGGAGGCTATGCCTCCTACTAAAAATTTATCATATAACTTTCTGAAGATTCTGCCCAGCCTCTGTGACAGCCTGCCAGTTCCTAAAGCTGTATTATACCAGGGCCACTAGACTCTATAGACTTGGTTTTCCTTTCTTTGATCATTTCCCCTCTTTTCCTTGATTTGCTTGCAGTCAGTGCTCCCACCTATTTATAGGATATGCAGAGAACTACTTTTATCCCGTGGGCGAATGTGTCCCACCTCTGGATATTACAACCAAACCCCTCCATGCCCTGAAACACTGTGTGCTTCATGTTGGGTCTATCTATTAAGCAAAATCTTGAAATCAACACCAGCAGTATTATTTGTTTCAAGTCAGAACTCATATAAAGAAGAAGGGAGAGAAGCTCAGGTTAGGACTAGGAATGTAATCTCATTGACTCTAAGGAATTTGAGAAAATTCTAAATTCAAACCTGGCCTTCCATGTCATTATATAAGCTAACCTATCAAAATGGAAATATATAACATATTTTAAAATTTTAGCCAGATTTAAAATATTTATACCTATAATATTTTTAGTTGTGCCCCAAGCCGAACAGTTGGCTGATAGACAGGAAGTTGGTGCTGGACAGGGAAGCCTGGCGTGCCACAGTCCATGGGGTCATAAAGAGTCGAATAGGACTGAGCAAATGAACTGAAAGCCAAGCAACTTCACACTTGGACACCTGGTGTGCAAATGAAACACTGAAATGATCTTCATTTCAAATATAGATATATTTGAATATATATCATCAAAATATAATGATCTTCTTCAGCAAACTTCTTCTAGAGCATAAAGCAGTCATACTTTTATGCTTAGTATTTGAGAGAGCGGTTTGTTTTTTATTGTGTATACACACTTTTGAATTTTTCATGAATGACTTGAAAGAGCCTGAACTCTGATTATTAACTGTTGTCACTGTTGAGCAAAGGTTTCTGGCAAACATAAGGAGCATAACTTGATATACAGACTGCAGTTCACACGCAGAAGGATTGCTGGGTCCAAGTGTCTTTATTTCTTTGTCGTTCTACGAAAAAAAAGGTGGGCTGTGCATGATCAGAGGGATCCCAATCTCCCAGCTCTCTCTGTGTACAGCTCTAAAATGAGAGAAGTCTTGCATGGCGAGGACTATGCATTTTGGGCTCAGGCACCAAGCTGTCTGAGATCATATGTAAGATAATTAAGGAAGAACTTGGGGAAGAAGACTCCAACTTCCCCAAACTTAGAAACCTTGGGAATTGCACTTCTTATAGAGAGGTGAGCAGTCTGTGAGCAGTCTCTATGAAGGAGGGAGGGGGCTGAGTCTTTGGCTCCAGCTGGCTTGTCACAGGCAAGGTGATGATTTGGATCTTATTTTTTGTACAGTCTATAAAATGAATAAATAGGTAAAAGTGGAACTCATGTTTCCAATAGTAAGAAGTTGATAGGTAAAATGTTTACAGTAAAGGATAGGGTTTTTGTTCCAGAAGCCAGTCTAAATTGGTGTTGCTTTTCTCTTTGGTTTAGTAATATATTCATGTGAATAAGTAATATAATTCCTCTAAATTACAATGTGATTTCTTGCTTACCTATAACCTCTATGTAAGTCCAAGAAAAAATTAATTTTATGTTAAATATTTAAACTTCATATTTTATAATTCTTAGGGAAACACAATTTTAGATCTGAAGTTTCTCTAGTGTTCATCTGAAGTTTCTCTAGCGTAAATCTGTGTCTTTTAAATATTAACTGCTTTAAGTATTATGTATATTTGTTTAGCCAAAGTATTTCTATGTCTGTGTATGTGTTAGTCGCTCAGTCGTGTCCAACTCTTTGTGACTCCACGAACTGTAGCCTGTCAGGCTTCTCCATGCATGGGATTCTCCAGGCAAGAATACTGGAGTGGATTGCCATTCCCTTCTCCAGGGGATCTTCCTGACCCAGGGATCGAACCCAGGTCTCCTTCATTGCAGGCAGATTCTTTACCATCTGAGCTACAGGGAAGATCTCTATAAGTATTTCTATATGAAACATTTTTATATGATTAAAGTAAGAGGTAAAATTTAGTTTACTCGTATTCATTGCTTAATATAAGCATTAAAAATCATAATTGCAAAAGTGAAACAAAATATAAATTTTAAAATGGAATATCTCTTGTTGACAGCGTTTATCTATATCTAAATAACAAAACTACTTGATACATTTCTAAGAAAAAAAATAACTCATTGTTCAGACGGCTTCTAAAGGTCCAATTTACTTTTACATACATAGACATTTAGTTTTCTAATGACTCAGAAGACTAATCAAGAAATATTCTAATGGATTTTTAAATATCTTTTTTTTGCTATTCTTAGTACACTTCTGATTTTTCTTCTAGGAGGCATTAGTGGAACATACTTGTATTGGCTCTTGCAAATTTTTGAGCCAATCTTCAAAGAAGCAAATATGCTAGTACATTACATTCAGGAAAGCATAGAATACTCTTTAAAACTGGGATGTAGTGGCCTAAACTCCAATATCTGGCTCTTGCTTGTCTTCTCAATTTTCTTGAGGCAAATTAGAAGGGGCTTAAAGTCAGCTAAGGTCTTTTTGCTGTCATTAATACCTGCTTAAAGGCAGTACATAGTACATGGGCTAAAAGTGAGGATTCTGGGGAATAACTGCCTCAATTCATGAACTGGTTCTAGGATTTACTATTAGCATCTCCTTGTACTCCCAGCAGTTCATAGCACAGTGCCTGACACATAGTAAGCACTAAATAAAGTACTTTGAGTCCACAAATCAGTATTATATCTTAGACTAGATTTTAGGTACACTGGGCTTAACTTTCAAAGCAATTAGTTCCTCTTCATTTTTTGTGAGGTCCTGAAAATAATACTTATGAAAATAAGTATCATAGTCAGAAATTCATGACTTGTTTATTAAGTTGTTTACTAAGTAAACAAAGGGTTTTTGTTGGGTTGTTTACTAAGTTACCCACACAAGTTGTTTTCTATCCTTTCAGAGCCTCAATCCTCACTCTTTTGAAACAAAGATAACAGGAATGTATATCCTGAAATTAAAAGAGATTGTCTACATAAATAATGTCAATCCATGTTAGTACTCAGCCAGGATTATAGGATCCAACCTAGCCCAGCTCATTCTCTTGAGCCATCCACCCCGCTAAAGCATTCTGTGTTGCCAGTAAGTTTTGTCATTAATCTTGGCAGTTTCAAAAATCTACAAACTATCTTTTATCTTTATCTCTCTAATAAATTGGAAAGCCATGTTTGAAGTCTGAAACCTATAAATTTTAAACACCAACACTTAGTTAAAAACAACTATTCTAATTTTTAGTTTTATCTTACCACAGAAAATCAAATATTTTCATCCTAATAATAAATATTTGTTTTATATATTCACCAATTTCTTAATGAGATTTAAAGGATTTTGTTTATGTTTCCCTCCACCCTGAGGCTATAAAACCATTTCATGACACTAAAGTCAAATTTTTAACTTACTAGTAAGATGTGAAATGCTTATTTAATGAGATGCTAAATACTTGTCTAATTAAAAAAATGATGCTAGTCACCATTAACATTAGCAGTCTACAGTAGCTTAATATGTTGCATATAATTAGTATTAATCTTCAATCATTTGGCATTTAAAGGCATTAAAAGCTACTCAAAGTATCTAGCTAAGAAACTGCTGGTAATTGATAATGTCTACCTCCAGCTTTAGAAAAATATAATCTTAGCTGGAAGTCTCCAGATGGGGTTAGTAAAAAAACAAAAAAGTTTCTCATTGCTCTCAGTATAGTCTGCACTTCATATCAAACACAGAGAAAGAATATGAAATGCTAAGAATTAAAAACTGAGTTTGCCCATCACTTTGTTAATGCTGATATTTTCGTTAAATTCGCTGAAAAAAATGAATGGTGCTGCATTTGGAGGAGAAACAAAGGAACTGCTCACATTAATTTTTCTAGGTAAATGTAAGTTTTTCCAATTCCATAACTAGTAATTTAATCCTAAAATGTTCTTAACAAAGAACAACACTTAGGTTATATAGGAACACAGATTTAGAGGAGATAGAAAATGTCTTTGTAAATGTAGATGGAATCAATGAAACTCAAAGATTAATATCAAGATATCACACTTCCAGGAAGTCATTAAAAAATGACTGGCTTAAATTCAGATTTTTAAATTTCTGGTGCTCAGTCTCTTCATTGTATCTGACTCTTGCAACCCTATGAACCATAGCCTTCCAAGTTCCTCTCTCCATGGGATTCTCCAGGCAAGAATACTGGAATGGTGGCCATGCCCTCCTCCAGGAGATCTTCCCCACCCAGGGAAGCCTCTCATGTAGTTTGCATTTGCAGGCAGGTTCTTTACCATTAGCATCACCTGGCAAAGCCATCCTTTGCCCAGAGTATAATATGCAGATGGAATTTAAATAGAGAAACCCCAAAATTCTCTATCATAAAGCAGATGATACATTAAGCCTCATGAACTAAAAGTTGGTAATTCTCTAATTATTAGTCTTAGGCAAGATAATGCAGCTTTGAAAGCCTAAAGGGAATGCTGAGACTTTAAAGACAAAACCAAATTCATCATTCAGTTGTGTCATTAAAGCCTAAATGTGCACTCAGGAAATAATTTTTAAAATGATTCAGATAATTATTTCATAGTAGTCTGAAACATTTTAACTGGAAATTAGTTATAAAACAAACAAACAAAAAAATTGTTCTCTTGTGTATTTTTTCTTTCTTTACTCCAGGATATACAGAGGACTACTTAATAAGTGGGGGAAGGGAAGAAAAAGAGGAACACAGCAGGATGGCTCAGGATATTTTTTTCCTCCCATGCATAAAAAGCAGAGTAAAATAAAAACTAAAATCTTCTAAAGAATGGGACTGTCCTGTTCCTCCTGCCCCCACACTCCAGTTTTTCTTAAGCCCTTCATCTGAGAAACCTGGAGATAAAAGGAATTGGTTATCTTAGTAGATAAAGGATGTCACTGGAGAAAAACTTAAATAAAGATTTAGAGATGGTCAAAACTGTGTGGAATGGCAAAAGGACACCTTGACAGAATGGTTTTGTAAAGAGTGTCAATGAAGTTAGTGAAAAAATGTAAGACATAAAAAAAGAGGCTTACAGATGATTTACTTACACAAAGCTCTAAGATTTCCTTTTCAGAGGAAAGCTTTCATAGTCACTATTGTAAACTTTCTCACTTAACAAATTGGTTCTTTTGTAATGTGTCATTGGAAACATTTTACATGAGAAATGCAAAATTCAAATATAAACAAATATTAGCTATGTTGCCAAATTTCTCCCATATTTCCTTTAATCACTTACTGTGTTTCACTTCAAAGATTGCCAAACTGAATTAGTCTATGAACTAAAAAATATTTGAAAAGTATGAAATATTAATCTAATTCTGTGGTAGGCAACAACTCCCACTGATTATAAGAACATAGGTAAAAACCAAGATAAAGAGAAAAAGAACTGTATAAGCAACCAAAGCAAATCAAATGCCTTCTAAGTATTTCATTCTAAAGAGAGCTTTTCAGAATATTGAACACTTTTACATCATATACAATTCAAATACACATTATGGCTAGTTCCTCAATTTATAGAAAATAGGAGGTAAAAAAAATTTAAATTAGAAGGTAAGATTCTCATTGGGAAGTTCCTAGACCTTGATCCAGCAATACCATATCTAGAAACTCATTATGCAGATATATTGTTTTGCAACTGTGTAAGTATAAAGATGTTTACCACTTATCCAGCACTCCTCTACTTTTTTTCAAGTAGTAAAAAAAAAAAAGTTGTAAATAAATCAATTCCCATTCTGAGATTTAAAAAAGGATGGTTCATTCACACATGGAGTATGCTGCTGCTAAGTCGCTTCAGTAGTGTCTGACTCTGTGCGACCCCAGAGACGGCAGCGCACCAGGCTCCCCCGTCCCTGGGATTCTCCAGGCAAGAACACTGGAGTGGGTTGCCATTTCCTTCTCCAATGCATGAAAGTGAAAAGTGAAAGTGAAGTCACTTAGTTGTGTCCGACTCTTTGCGACCCCATGGACTGCAGCCTGCCAGGCTCCTCTGTCCATGGGATTCTCCAGGCAAGAGTACTGGAGTAGGGTGCCATTGCCTTCTGCATGTGCCTATTTTAAAAGAAAAATGATTATGTTCTGTCATACTAATATGGAAGAATTGAAAATTTGTCCGTAAGTGAGTTGGTAATTTTTTAATGTTTAAATCCATAAATATTTCTGAAAGATTATATAAGAAAAATGTAATTACTTATGTCAGGAAAGTGAGAATAAGGGTGAGATGGGGCAGTAAGCCAAACCAAACCCATTTTACTGAAGACACTGAAGCTGAAAGAAACTACAGAAACAGTAATAGTTCTCCTGTTTGAATTCTGTACTCAGGGTCAAGGATTCCAGTTTCAGAGTGGGTGCATTTAATCATTTCATAATGTTGCTTTTAATAAGAATAAAAATAATTCTGATAATATATGACATATATCATATATTAAAATGCCAACTTGATAACTAATTCATCTGGACACATATTTTATTCAAGATTCACTTTAAAACAAAACAAACAAAAACATGAAAAAACAAAAAAGTAATTCTCATAGTTCAGATGCTTATCTCTATGTCAATGTGTGCATTTTACAAAATATTCCAGGGTTATATAGTCTTTCACAAAATAAATTTTCCCTCTGAAATTCCCAGGCACACAGTGTCTCAAACTGCAGTTGGTTGCAAATGCAGTGATCTATGAGTAGAAACAGGTTTAAAGGCCATTCACCAGAGCTCAGCAATCAGCACTAACTACTATAGGCTTCAGAGTGGAATACATATATTGATTTTACTTTATAAATCCTCTTCTGGTGGCCTCCTGCATTGCCTTACAGATTACCTCTGTACCTGTAAATCATCCCACAGCTGAGATTGGTTGTACCACTCATAAACCTGATTCTTTGATTTAAATGTTAGGGAACTGGAAGCAGATATTTTCATTAATCTTTTATGTACTTTTTTCTTACACATTTTTCTTCAGGATAGTGTGAAGATAATTATATAGTTTTAACCTTCCTTGATTTATAATTTAAGATATTTGGCTCATAGATATTACAATGTAAGAAAGGTTAGCCCTGAGCTAATTTGTGAAATACATATTTTTAGAAAACCCAATGTCTTTGAGTTCTTTCTTTCACCTTCTATGACTTCACTCCCTCAGGCACCTGCTTTGATTTAAACAATTTAATATCAATTTACACTGCTATGAATTGCATGCAACTACTACAAGTTTTTAAATGCTATTTCCACCCTAAGGTTTAAATATTAACAAGTATCAGCTACTTCAAGGGAAGCTTTAAGATTACCTTAGGTTGGAGATGCTTCATGTCAGGTAGCCAACTTTTGAAACATCCACCACGTTCATAAAAATGTCTTTAAATATCTTTCTGGTAGTTTCTGGTAGAGCTGTGGTAGCCTTATTTCTTCTATCCAACTTTGCCCCAGCCCCAGCCAATTGGATGACCATTTGATGCTGGTTGGTCCAAGAAAGTTCTTTCAACAAAGAAGCTTCACTTGAGAATAAGAGTTTCTAACTGAGATTGAATAGTGATATAAAATCTCAGAAGTTGTGACTCTGCATTCAACTGCCCAGGGACTGAGTATGAGAGAAATCAGGCCTGCAGAAACAAGACATGAAGGTTTTAATTGAGAATAAGAAACAAGAGATGGAAAAACATAAACAGTTCAAATGTCCTTGTTCCATTCTGACTCTTGAATTCAATGGGGCATTTTTATTTTCTTGTGAAAATTAGCCCATTTCAATTAGGTTACACCAAACTGGTTTTTGTTACTTGTGAACCAAGTACTCCAGCTGATGTATGGCACTTGTCATCCCCTTCCCTTTGGGGATAAGATTATTCAATATTCTCTGAGGAAATGAACTTATTTCACCCACAGTCTGTGGGGTCAGATAAAACTGTTTCCACTTTTAGATCCAGGGCTTAGCTTTTGATCTAAATTAACCAAGACACCCAATTTTCAGTGAATATGACTGGTTTATGGATGGATACATGGTACACTGAGAGTCAATGGAATGAAGGGCAACTTTCCTGGAATTTCTGGGAGAACCTCACTTTTCCTTTGAAATTTGAACCTGAAAGTTCATAGTTTAGAACAAGTTGCACACTCTTGCTCAGAAGAAGAGTCAGTTGATACTAAATCAAGTCAAGTCTAAGGAAGTGTCACTTAATAAGAAAGAAAAAAAAAATGTATTACAGTGGCTTCAGTTGAGTCTCAGGTTCAAACTCTATTGTATTTTATATACTCTGTACTTTTCAACCAAAAGCCTCCTAACTGATAAAAAGCTACAGAGATACGACTGCTACAGAGATGCAGTTGCCTTCTTTGTCTAAATTATGTCTTATTTTTTCAAGTAAAAGAGAAAATTCAGATGCTAAGAACATTATATTTAAATTTATGTTTTCTATAAGCAAAAAGACAGCATTGATTTAATTTTTATAGCAAAGGCAATTTATTAATTTTGCATTTCATCTTTCAAATTATAATATTTGGCAAATGCTCTGTATCACATAGAGAAAAAGCAACAGATGGGAGATAAGAAATTGCCCCTAATTTTCCTATACGTTAGTTATTTATAAACTAGGAAATCTGTTTCTCTCTCTCTCTCTTGCTTTCACGCAATAGATAACACGTATACCCAGGTAATCCATAAGGTTCCCAGGGAGATAAAAGCGACAAGTTGTACATTCAAAGCTCCTCAGAAATATCTGTAGCAATATACATATGCACTTGTGCATTCTTCAGAAATTAAAGTATAAATCCTTAGATTTGTAAAATATGCTTTTCTCCTAAAATAAACATCTAGCATACATATAATATCAAGTTTTATGTAGTCTCAAATTTCCATCCTATACTGGAGTTAAGGTAGGACTTTTCTCTTGCTTTAGTGGGCAATACTCAAGAAAGTTGAGTGTTGCTGGAGTAGTAGTCAGTGACTTATTGATTACTTATGGAGCACCAGTTGTGCTAAGTTGCTTCAGTTGTGTATGACTCTTTGTGACACTATGGACTGTAGCCCACCAGGCTCCTGTGTCCATGGGGCTCTCCAGGCAAGAATACTGGAGGGGGTTGTCATGCCCAACTCCAGGGAACCTTCCTGACCCAGAGATCAAACTCATGTCTCTTATGTCTCCTGGATTGGCACGTGGATTCTTTCCACGCTACTTGGGAAGCCCAAGTATCGCCCTAGTTCAATATTATGAAGAGTAAGATTGCTTGAAGAAGTATAACAAAGTACTAGCCCTTGGAAATGTGCAATACTTAACAAGCAAGGGATCTTTTGGCTCTAGCAGCTTTCAATCATGACAAAATTTTTAATTGTGACAAATATTAATTGTGAGAAAATAAAAATGCATAAAGTCAAGGAAATTCTTTTAAACCTGCAATTAATAGCACAGTTCTTTCAATTACTGAGACTATTTCTACTCATTTGTCCAAACTTAGATAAGACTAAGTTTGTTGCTATAGGGTATATTTTCAGAATATTTGCTTTTTTAAAAAACTGAATATAAACTGAGTATATTGAAAAGTCAAAATGGTTTGGTTTGATAAATTATAGAGTAACAGTTTGTATTCCTAAGTTTCTTAAAACTCTGCTAGGTACAAAATAAAATCTGATCACTGTAAGGTAGACAAGAATTTATTCAACAAACAGTTGTAGACCTATTAAAGGCTAGACACTGGGCTTATAAAATAAAATACAGATTTTGCTATGTAGGAAAATCAAAATAAATAGCAGAAACAAATACATAAAACCCTGAACAGAATACTATTCCAACAGTGCTCTAATTATGAGTATCATGCATTGTACTTTTGTTATGCTATGATATTCAGAGCACTTCTGGAGTAGTATTCCACTCAGCAGTTTATCTATTTGTTTCTGCCATACATTTTGATTTTCATACATGGCAAAATCTATGTTTTAATTATTTTAGAATCCCAGTGTCTAGCCTTTAATAAGCCTAATAACTGTTTGTTGAATGAATAAATTTCAAAGATTGCTTATAAAGTACCTTCCTGGATATCAATAAGCCAATTACATCAAGCTAATTACTTGGTTGATTGACTATTAGTGCTACTAATAGTCTTTGAAAATTTCAAATGAACTTATTCATATGTTAAGGAGAAAGGTGGATTAGATTTTTAATGGAATATAGTCAAGAGAATTTTAAAGAGTTTTCTGTTCATTAATGTTAACAGGGAAATGAAATAGGACTGGTATCAATACTAAAATTTACTTTAAAAACTAATACTTTTTTTCCTGAATTAAGTATGACCATATGTTCAAACTTTAGCAGATAAAGAAACTATAAGGAATAAAATTAAGAGAATCCCGTATGTAACCATCCCAACAATAGTTGATGGTATTTATTAAACTGTTCGTGCACTATTTTTCACACATACACACACACACACAGAGAAAATCACATATGTTGTAAGATGCTCACTGATAAAAACGGAACAACCCATGCTTTGGGACATATTTCAGTCACATTTATTTTTGCTATTTTCTCTTAGAATTCTGGTGGCTAGGTTCGTTCACTGCCAAATTTGCAGAGAAATAGTTGACACTGACACAAAAATACTGTGATATTAATTCCTAGGAGGAGAGATTCCTGAACCTCTCCTCAAATCCAGTCTTCTGGCAGAGGCAGGATTTGGAGGAGGGTGGTATTCGATCCCTGGGTTCAGAAGACTCCCCAGAGGAGGGCATGGCAATACACTCCAGTATTCTTGCTTGTAGAATCCCATGGACAGAGGAGTCTGGTGAGCTATGGTCCACAGGGTCACAAAGAGTCAGACATGACTAAAATGACTTAGTATGCACTCATGCATGAATGGTATTCCAGGTAGGTAGCCAGGTTGCCTGGCCCACCCATGAAAGGATGAGACTCCCAAAACTACCTTTTCCATTGATAAAGTGATTGGAAAGCCTCTGGCCTCCAGCTACTTTGGTTCATCTCTGTTCTCACTAGACTGGTAGAAAGAGGTCTGCTGACAATTGAGTTTAAAAGAGGGATCATTAGTACATTAGGAAGTCCTATATCTGATTCCAGTGGATATCAGAGTCTTTGCTCTCCTGACAGGTGGCAAGAAATGAACTAGTAGTAAACTGTTGAGTGGGCCAGTGCAAGTAAATACTAGATTTCCTTGGGTATATTTGGAGATGAGAAGTCTCTAAGAGGGGAAAAAGCTACTCCTGTTAAGTTCCATAAATGGAACATTAAAGCTAATGTAGATTTAGTTTGACCTCAAGTTGTAAAGCTCTTTAGATAGTGACACATTTAATATTTTGTCTGAAAAAGGACATGTTGAAAATTATTTTTCCAATTTTTCCATTGTTAATCTTATAGGATTCTATATAAGTTTTGCTTTTTTGAATTAGTTTTGAACTAATTTTTTTAATTAGTTACATCTACATCTTATGGTTTCTTATTTTGCTTTTATGCATTGAGAAACCTTTCCATTTCCTTTTGTTTCCTTTTAAGAGACTCTTTTTTTAATTAATGAGGTTTATACTTAAATTAGTGATTAAAATAACAAGTTATTTGATTTTATCCATGAGTAAAATGTAAGCAAAGATTTTGTTTTTATCAAATCTCTGAAGATCTATCAATTATAATTACTGACCAATTGAGTAAAATTACAGAAAATAAATTTAATATGCAAATTTTCCTAAAATGTTAAAATATTTTACTGGTAAATCTTGATTTCTTTGAGTGGTCTGTTACAAATCTGAGGTACTTATATCTATCTATACGTTACATCAGAATAAATTTAGGACATGCTATATGTTTTTACCTCATCTTTCAAGTGAATGAGAATCATCATTAGAACAGATAAAAATGAGAGCATGCCATGACCAACAAAATCACTGGTGAAGTTAAAATGTGAGCCTAAAGATAATAAGCAAATATTGGATTTCTTGGAAAGAAATAAAAAATGCATTGACTGAAGAGCTAAATATTGTCAATAATCTTACTGAAATGGGAAAAAAATGGTCATACTAACCATATGAAGAGCACTGAGGGTGCTTAAAGCCAGGCCAACATGTTCCAGGGACCCTGCAGGGGCAGTCACTGCCCAGCTCCCCGGACTATAGTCTTCCTACTCTGCACACCTGTGCTCACTTAGTGCGACTTGGCGGGTGGGGGGCACCCGTGGATGGGGGGCACCCAGTCTTCCCTGGAAGAGCCTGTGCTCCCTTACTCCTGCAGGCAGAGACAGCTGAAGGGGAGGGTTTGAAAGGTTTTCCACAGAAGTCGAGGCAAGAGGGGCTCGGTCCCCAGGAGTATCCTGCACTGTGTGGCCAGGGAGGCCAGGGAGCCCAGCCTAGCCAGCCCGAGACCTCCAGAGCCTACTCCACTGACACGAGTTCCTCAGATTGAACTGGGGAAAGAAGGAGACACAGCTCCTTCCTGGGTTCACCCTACCTCAGACACCCAGGAAATGGTTCCAGCCAGGGAGCGCCCTTGGGGGGCACTGGAGGGGAGAGTGTATGCAGAAAGGAAAACTGAGCCACCATGACTGTAAGCAGGGGCTAGAATTTCTACCGGGCTTCCCTCGTAGCTCAGTTGGTAAAGAAATCGCCTGCAATGCAGGAGACCTGGGTTTGATCCCTGCGTCGGGAAGATTCCCTGGAGAAGGAAATGGCAACCCACTCCAGTATTCTTGCCTGGAGAATCCCATGGACAGAGGAGCCTGGGGAGGGGGTTACAGTCCATGGGGTCGCAAGAGTCAGACACGACTTAGCGACTGAACCAACAGAACAACCAACTATATGAAATGAAGACCTTTAATTTAATTATTCAAGGTATACCTTCCTAGAGTAAGGTGTAAGAAAATCAAACTCTTACTGGATAATGAATTTACACAATAAGTAATTATTCTTTCAACAAGAGTATAATGTAAATATCAACATGCAAAAGAATATATATGGTGTTTTACTGATATAACCAGGCATGAATTAAAAGTTAACTTAAAATGAACACATTTTAAAGAAAAGTGACCACTCATAGGCTTAAAGGCATTTGAGTAAGGCTACATGTTATTAGGCACTAAGGGCGGCCGAGAGGAGCTTAGTGAATGTGACTGATGATAGAAGCAAGGTCTGATGCTATAAAGAGCAATATTGCATAGGAAACTGGAATGTCAGGTCCATGAATCAAGGAAAATTGGAAGTGGTCAAACAGGAGATGGCAAGAGTAAACGTTGACATTCTAGGAATCAGCGAACTAAAATGGACTGGAATGGGTGAATTTTACTCAGATGACCATTATATCTACTACTGCAGGCAGGAATCCCTCAGAAGAAATGGAATAGCCATAATGGTCAAGAAAAGAGTCCAAAATGCAGTACTTGGATACAATCTTGAAAACGACAGAATGATCTCTGTTTGTTTCCAAGGCAAACCATTCAATATCACAGTGATCCAAGTCTATGCCCCAACCAGGAATCCTGAAGAAGCTGAAGTGGAAAGGTTCTATGAAGACCTACAAGACCTTTTAGAACTAACACCCCAAAAAGATGTCCTTTTCATTATAGGGGACTGGAATGCAAAAGTAGGAAGTCAAGAAACACCTGGAGTAACAGGCAAATTGGGCCTTGCAATACATAATGCAGCAGGGCAAAGAGTAACAGTGTTTTGCCAAGAAAATGCACTGGTCATAGAAATCACTCTCTTCCAACAACACAAGAGAAGACTCTATACATGGACATCACCAGATGGTCAACACCAAAATCAGATTGATTACATTCTTTGCAGCCAAAGATGGAGAAGCTCTATACACTCAGCAAAAACAAGACCAGGAGCTGACTGTGGCTCAGACCATGAACTCCTTATTGCCAAATTTAGACTTAAATTGAAGAAAGTAGGGAAAACCACTAGACCATTCAGGTATGACCTAAATCAAATCCCTTATGATTATACAGTGGAAGTGAGAAATAGATTTAAGGGCCTAGATCTGATAGATAGAGTGCCTGATGAACTATGGAATGAGGTTCATGACATTGTACAGGAGACAGGGATCAAGACAATCCCCATGGAAAAGAAATGCAAAAAAAGCAAAATGGCTGTCTGGGGAGGCCTTACAAATAGCTGTGAAAAGAAGAGAAGTGAAAAGCAAAGGAGAAAAGGAAAGATATAAACATCTGAATGCAGAGTTCCAAAGAATAGCAAGAAGAGAAAAGAAAGCCTTCTTCAGCGATCAGTGCAAAGAAATAGAGGAAAACAACAGAATGGTAAAGACTAGGGATCTCGTCAAGAAAATCAGAGATACCAAAGGAGCATTTCATGCAAAGATGAGATCTATAAAGGACAGAAATGGTATGGACCTAACAGAAGCAGAAGATATTAAGAAGAGATGGCAAGAATACACAGAAGAACTGTACAAAAAAGATCTTCAAAATCCAGATAAACATGATGGTGTGATCACTGACCTAGAGCCAGACATCCTGGAATGTGAAGTCAAGTGGGCCTTAGAAAGCATCACTATGAATAAAGCTAGTGGAGGTAATGGAATTCCAGTTGAGCTATTCCATCCTGAAGGATGATGCTGTGAAAATGCTGCACTCAATATGCCAGCAAATTTGGAAAACTCAGCAGTGGCCACAGGACTGGAAAAGGTCAGTTTTCATTCCAACCCCGAAGAAAGGCAATGCCAAAGAATGCTCAAACTACCGTACAATTGCACTCATTTCACATGCTAGTAAAGTAATGCTCAAAGTTCTCCAAGCCAGGCTTCAGCAATATGTGAACCATGAACTTCCTGATGTTCAAGCTGGTTTTAGAAAAGGCAGAGGAACCAGAGATCAAATTGCCAACATCCGCTGGATAATGGAAAAAGCAAGAGAGTTCCAGAAAAACATCTATTATCTGCTTTATTGACTATGCCAAAGCCTTTGGCTGTGTGGATCACAATAAACTGTGGAAAATTCTTCAAGAGATGGAAATACCAGACCACCTGACCTGTCTCTTGAGAAACCTGTATGCAGGTCAGGAAGCAACAGTTAGAATTGGACTTGGAACAACAGACTGTTTCCAGGTAGGAAAAGGAGTACATCAAGACTGTGTATTGTCACCCTTTTAATTTAACTTCTATGCAGAGTACATCGTGAGAAATGTTGGGCATGGTGAAGCACAAGCTAGAATCAAGATTGCCGGGAGAAATATCAATAACCTCAGATATGCAGATGACACCACCCTTATGGCAGAAAGTGAAGAGGAACTGAAAAGCCTCTTGATGAAAGTGAAAGAGGTGAGTGAAAAAAAGTTGGCTTAAAGCTCAACATTCAGAAAACGAAGATCGTGGCATCCGGTTCCATCACTTCATGGGAAATAGATGGGGAAACAGTGGAAACCATGTCAGACTTTATATTTTTGGGCTCCAATATCACTGCAGATGGTGACTGCAGCCATGAAATTAAAAGACGCTTACTCC
Source organism: Bos grunniens (assembly GCF_055505025.1). Taxonomy (NCBI): domain Eukaryota; kingdom Metazoa; phylum Chordata; class Mammalia; order Artiodactyla; family Bovidae; genus Bos; species Bos grunniens. Next base: position 32,498,230 of record NC_141172.1, on the reverse strand, counting down.
TTGGAAGGAAAGTTATGACCAACCTAGATAGCATATTGAAAAGAAGAGACATTACTTTGCCAACAAAGGTCCGTCTAGTCAAGGCCATGGTTTTTCCTGTGGTCATGTATGGATGTGAGAATTGGACTGAGAAAAAGGCTGAGTGCCGAAGAATTGATGCTTTCGAACTGTGGTATTGGAAAAGACTTGAGAGTCCCTTGGACTGCAAAGAGATCCAACCAGTCCATTCTGAAAGAGATCAGTCCTGGGTGTTCTTTGGAAGGAATGATGCTAAAGCTGAAACTCCAGTACTTTGGCCACCTCATGTGAAGAGTTGACTGATTGGAAAAGACTCTGATGCTGGGAGGGATTGGAGGAAGGAGGAGAAGGGGACGACAGAGGATGAGATGGCTGGATGGCATCACTGACTGGATGGATGTGAGTCTGAATGAACTCTGGGAGTTGGTGATGGACAGGGAGGCCTGGCATGCTGCGATTCATGGGGTCACAAAGAGTCGGATAGCACCGAGCAACTTAACTGACTGACTGACATATTATTATGACAAGTGTAAATATAAATACAATAGATCCTTATTTAATACAAATGAGAGAGACGTGACCAATTCTCATATAAAAATGTTCTTTAAGCATAGATAAGCTTACAAAAATTATTAGAGGTAACAATACAAATGTATATTTATGTAAATTATCTTCTTTTGATAAGCAATAAACTATATTGTACCTTATTTATAATGTGTATTTTGTGATGGAAGTTGTGTTAATATTATGATGGAAATATTTACAGTCACTAATGTTTAATATTTTTTCCCTGGTATGTCCATGTTAAGTCAGTTTAGTTGTGTCCGATTTTGTGAGCCTATGGACTGTAGCATGCCAGGCTCCTGCATCATGGGATTCTCCAGTCAAGAATACACAAGCGAGATGCCATGCCATCCTCCAGGGGATCTTGCCGACTCAGGGATCAAACCTGCCTCTCTTATGTCTCCTGGATTGGCAGGTGGGTTCTTTACCACTAGCACCAACTGGGAAGCTCTAATCCCCTGATACAGCTCCTCAAAATATTTTACAACCTGTTTTCCTCAAAAATCCAACTGTCCCCTGTTTTCTCTCACCCTCTGTACATAATTGTACTGCCAAAAATACTGATTCATCATAGAAAAATGTCTGAGAAACCCTGAATTAATATTGCGTCTTTTCATATTGTCTTCCTTTTTTCACTCACCCTAAATGTAAAAACCTTTTACTCATTTATCTTTACTATATTCTGTGTTACTCTTTTTTTAAGGCTCTATCTTCAAATGCGTATTCAGATTTTCTCTCTTCATGGTCTTTAGAAAAATATCTGAGTACTTGCTTCCTTGTATGCAAGAGACTGGCCTTGTGTAGTCCTCTCCTAAGCAGTATCAAGCTTGGCCTGGGTAACCAATAACATTAAGTGAAAGTACTAGTGTGTCACTACTAATATTAAGCTATGATAGAATGTGCCTTCTATTTTGAATGCACTCTCATTTACCCTCGCTTTGTCTCAGAGAACTTGCTAGAGGAAGCCAGCTGCCATGGAGGCACTCATGTGATGAGGACCTGAAGCCTCTTCGCTGAAGCAACTGAGTGAACTTGGAAGCTGATACTGCAGCCCCACAGCTGACTGCTTGACTGTTACTTCATGATAGACCCTGAACTAGAGGCATCCAGCTATGCTACTCTAGAATTCCTGACACATAGAAAGTATGTGAGATAATAAATGTTTGCTGTTTTAAGCTGCTAAATTTTAAGATAATTTGATAAGCAGAATATGTAACAAATGCAATCCCCAAATGACTCTATATGTTAACTTATTTATGGACTCTCCTCTGTTTCATCGGTTTATTTTTCTCCCTTTGCACCACTACTACACTGTATAATTGTCATAGTTTCAAAATAAATATTTCTATCTCGTAGTGTAAGTACTTAAATGTTGTTGTTGTTCTTTGAGACGCCTTGGCTCTTTCTGGTCATTAAAATGCACACGGGCATACATACACACACAGGTCCACAGTGATTCAGATTCGGGTTTAATTGAATCTGTAGATCAACCAGGGAGAATTGACATTTTCATAATACTAAATATTCCAAACCCATGAACACTCTTCAATATTTATCAATACTATTCAGTGCTATACACTGCAGAGATCTTACACATTTTCATTTAACTTAAAGTTTGTGATGTTGTGTATTGTGTGCTGTGCTTAGTCACTCAGCTGTGTCTGACTCTTTGTGACCCCATGGACTGTAGTCCACCAGTCTCCTCTGTCTGTGGGGATTCTCCAGGCAAGAATACTGGCGTGGGTAGCCATTCCTTTCTCCAGGGGATCTTCCCGAGACAGTGTGTGAACCTGGCTACCGTCTGAGCCACTAAGGAAGCTTACACGGTAAAGAATCTGCTTGCAATGCAGGATACCTGGGTTTGACCCCTGGATCAGGACCATGCCTTGGAGTAGGAAATGGCTACCCACTCCAGTTTTCTTGCCTGGAGAATCCCATGGATAGAGGAGCCTTGTAGGCTACAGTCCATGTGGTTAGAAAGAGTCGCACTGGAATGAGTGTTACAGAAATAAAAATACACCAGATTTTTTCTATTGTTTATTGGAAATACAAGTGTATTCTGTTACCTTAGTAATATTATTAATAATTCTAATAACTTTTCTTGTAAGTTCCCTTGGGTTTCCTCTATCACCGTCACATTTTCTGTGAAAAGTGACACTTTTATTTTTTCATTTCAAATTATTATTCCTTTTATTTCTTTATGGCACTGCCAAGACCTTTGTTCAATGTGGAATAGAGGTAGTTATATTACATATCAATTTATTTCCTTTTATAACTGTTATGTCTTCAACCTCAGAGGGGACTCTTTCAACCCATATATAGGGTTGCTTGATATAGTTCTTTTTTTTTTTTGGTAGATCTTCTTAATCAGATTAAAGATATTGCCTTTTATTTTTACTTTTATGAGAATTTTCAATCATTACTGAATGTTGAGTTTTGTCAAATAATTTTTCTGAATCTATTGAAATTATCATATAAATGATCTTTCTCTTTCCTTTCCCTATATATAGTAATGCATTTCAGTGGTTGATGTTTAAAATTCTATATTTTCCAAACAGTTTCATAAAAACCCAAACATACAGAAAAGGTGAGATAATTTTACAGGGAACACATATATTAACAGCAACCACATCTTGTGATTGTTAAGATTTTTCTACAATTGTGCCATCACATAATTATCCATCTCTCCATGCACCAATCCATATTTTTAAAAAAATTTTACTAAACGCTCAACCAATCCTGAACCAAATTCCCCTTGGTTTTGTATGTTATCTTTTGTTTTTCAATATTTCTGGGAAGACATCACTATTTTGTTAGATACTTAGAGCCATCTTTGGAAATCATCTGTATATTTTCTTTTCTTTTTGTACTGTCCTTTGTCAGGTTTTTGTATGCCAAGTATATTAACCTCATAAAATGAATCACCAAGCATTTCTCTTTTTCCTTGTTGAGAAAGTTTCCTTAGTGAGGAAAGTTTACATAAGATTCTAGGATTCAAATCTTTTTTAAATTTGGGGGACAAGTCAGTAATATAGTTAGCTGACACTAGAATTTTCTTTCCAGGAAGGTTTTCACATGGATTCAATTAATTTAATAAATATAACTATTTAGAGTTTCTATTCTTTGTTTTGTTTTGTTTTTTTAGTTTTAATTTAGTTTTAGGTTATGTTTTTCAAAATATTTGTCCTTTTCTAAATCATCAGCTTTAATGGAGGGAAGTTATTCATCATTTATTTCTTTTGAATTTTTAATGTCTGAAGTATAGTGATACTACCATTTTCTTTCTTGTTTATAATTTGTGCTTTCTTTATTTGTTCTTGACTGGTCATACTATAATTTTGTCAATTTTTTTAAGGAAAAAATATTGGAATTGTTCTTTTGTTACCTTTTGTCTTCCATGTTTTTGATTTCTGCTCTTATTTCCTTCTTCTATTTATTAGGTTTGAGTCACCATTTTAAAATTCATTTATTAAGGAGTTTTATTTCTAATAAGTGTATTTAAAACTATTAACTTTTCCTCTTAGCACTGCTTTAAATGTATTCTATGGGTCTTGACATGTTCCATTACAGTAATCCAATGCAAAATACTAATTTCCTTTCTGATTTCTTCCTTGAAAAATGACCTATTTTAAGCTGTACTGCTTAATTCCCAAATAGTTTGATATGATTTTTTTTCTTGTTGTTATTGTTCTTTATATCTAATGATTATTAAAAATATTTTGAATCATTTTATATTTATTAGGCTTTCATTATTATTCATCTTACTGGCTGTTTTGGTAAATATCTCAGGTAAATTTCAAAGAATATGTATTCTGTTATGTTGGGGTAAAATACTCTTTAAAATAACTAAGTAAAGTTAGTTAATTATCTAATTGCTTTTTTTAAACAACTTCTGTAATCTCATTATTTTCTGTTTATTTGCACTTGAAGCAATATTTAAATACATTTCTCAGATTTTGGATTTGAGCTCATTGCATCATACAGTAAATTTCCACTGGTTATACAATTTTACATATGGTAATGTACATGTTTTATTGGATTCATGCTGTCTTCCTCTACTTATATGCATTTTTGCTTGATATATTTTGAAGCTATAGCATTTGATTGAGCTAGATTTAGAAATGCATAACTTTTTCTAGTAGAATGATCTTCTTACCACTTCAAAATATTTCCTTTAGTCTCCATTAATAATACTTTCCTTGAAGTCAATTTTAATAACAGCATAACTTCAACTAATGCTTGTTTTGTTGGTAAATTCAAGGGATTAGATTAAATAGATTCAAGGGATTAGATAAAAGATTTAAGGTATTAGATCTGATAGACAGAGTGCCTGATAAACTATGGACAGAAGTTCCTGACATTGTACAGGAGGCAGTGATAAAAACCATCCCCAAGAAAAAGAAATGCAAAGGGCAAAATGGTGATCTGAGGAGGCCTTACAAATAGCTGTGAAAAGAAGAGAAGCAAAAGGTAAAGGAGAAAAGGAAAGATATACCCATTTGAATGGAGAGTTCCAAAGAATAGCAAGGAGAGATAAGAAGGCCTTTCTCAGGTATCAAGGGAAAAAAATAGAGGGAAACAATAGAATTAGAGATACCAAGTGAACATTTCATGCAAAGATGGGCACAATAAAGGACAGAAATGGTATGGACCTAACAGAGCAGAAAATGTTAAGAAGAGGTGGAGGGAATACATAGAAAAATTATACAAAAAAGATCTTCATGACCCAGATAGTCACAATGGCAGGATCACTCACCTAGAGCCAGACAGCTGGAATGTGAAGTCAAGTGGGTCTTAGGAAGCATCACTATGAATAAAGCTAGTGGACATGATGGAATTCCAGTTGAGTTATTTCAAATCCTAAAAGATGATGCTATGAAAGTGCTGCACTCAATATGCCAGCAAATTTGGAAAACTCAGCAGTCACCACAGGACTGGAAAAGGTCTGTTTTCATTCCAGTCCCAAAGAAAGACAATGCCAAAGAATGCTCAAACTAAGATTGCAACTGCACTCATCTCACACACTAGCAAAGTAATGCTCAAAATTCTCCAAACCAGGCTTCAACAGAACTTGAACCGTGAACTTCCAGATGTTCAAGCTGAATTTAGAAAAGGCAGAGGAACCAGAGATCAAATTGCCAACATCTGCTGGATCATCGAAAAAGCAAGAGAGTTCCAGAAAAACATCAACTTCTGCTTTATTGAGTATACCAAAGCCTTTGACTGTGTGGGTCACAATAAACTGTGGAAAATTCTGAAAGAGATGTGAATACCAGGCCACCTGATCTGCCTCCTGAGAAATCTGTATGCAAGTCAAGAAAAAATGGTTAGAACTGGACATGGAACAACAGACTGGTTCCAAATCGGGAAAGGAGTATGTCAAGGCTGTATATTGTCACCCTGCTTATTTAACTTATATGCAGAGTACATCATGAGAAACGCTGGGCATGGTGAAGCACAAGCTGGAATCAAGATTGTGAGGAGAAATATCAATAACCTGAGATATGCAGATGACTCCACTATTATGGCAGAAAGCAAAGAGGAACTAAAAAGCCTCTTGATGAAAGTGAAAGAGGTGAGTGAAAATGTAGACTTAAAACCCAATATTCAGAAAACTAAGATTACGACATCCAGTCCCATCATTTCATGGCAAATAGATGGGGAGAAAATGGAAACAGTGACAGATTTATTTTCTTGGGGCTCCAAAATCACTGCAGATGGTGACTGCAGCCATGAAATTAAAAGACGTTTGTTCCTTGGAAGAGAAGTTATGACCAACCTAGACAGCATATTAAAAAGCAGAGACGTTACTTTGCCAACAAAGGTCTGTCTAGTCAAAGCTTTGGTTTTTCTTGTAGTCATGTATAGATGTGAGAATTGGACTATAAAGAAAGCTGATTGCTGAATAATTGATGCTTTTGAACTGTGGTGTTGGAGAAGACTCTTGAGAGTACCTTGGACTGCAAGGAGATCCAATCAGTCCATCCTAAAGGAAATCAGTCCTGAATATCCATTGGAAGAACTGATGCTGAAGCTGAAACTCCAATACTTTGCCCGCCTGATGTGAAGAACTGACTCACTGAAAACGACCTTGATGCTGGGAAAGATTAAAGGCGGGAGAGAAGGGGATGGCAGAGGATGAGATGGTTGGATGGCATCACCAACTCAATGGACATGGGTTTGAGTAAGCTCTGGGAGTTGGTGGTGGACAGGGAAGCCTGGCGTGCTGCAGTTCATGGGGTCGCAAAGAGTCAGACAAATGAATGACTGAACTGAACTGAAATGATCTTTTCATTATTGTTTCCAAGTCTATACTTTTACTTATATTTTAATTTGCACAGCATATTACTCTTATAGTTGTGTATTTTCATTTCTTATTTAAATTTGTCCGTGTATTTCCTCTTTGTATAATTCTTCAATCCTTCCTGAATGTGAGTTTCCTGCTGATAGTATTTTTCTCTGTGTTTAGTATTTCTTTTAGTAAAGCTATGCTGAAAACAAATGTTCTCAGTTTTTGTTGCTGTGTTCTGTTTTTTTGGTCTGAAAACACCTTATTTTGTCACCTTTATTAAAACTGTATTTTCCCTGGGAATGGTCTCTTGATTGGATTTGCCAGCTCCCTTAATATAACATTCAATTTGGTCTGCTGCAAGCAAAAATATACAAAACAAAACAGCAAACAAAAACTAAACTAAATAAAAATCACCAAAAATCCCTCCCAATTTTAAATTTTCCATCACATATTTCTCCTTATTCTCTTCTTTACCAGAAACTGGAAGCTTTACCTATTTCCAAAATTACCTTTCTCATCCTTGTCTTTCTCCTTTTCTACATTCCTTGCTTTCTTTACAAAATCCTTTATTAATATTTATTTTTGACTGCTTAGTATACATATATCCCTGTTTTCTAGTAATAATATTCTTATTCTCTTTTATAGAATCCTCTTTCTTTTGAAAATAACTTGGATGGGATGTCAATCAAAATGAATCACCTTCTCTCCACCCAGGATGCCTACATAATCCAATCAAGGCCAAACTTTTTAAATTTTTTTTGAAATATGAATCTTGAACTAGTTGCCTAAAGACTGAAAATGATTAGAATCGATTCTTCCTGATGATGATACATTATAGAAACATTATAATTGTCCTTGTGGCCTTGATATTTCCTACTTTTTTCCCCCTCAAACTAATTCCTGTAAGTAAGTAGAAGAATAAAAACAATATAGTTTCCATTGGTAAGGTGTACTATAGAATTTAATTAACAAGTGAATATAGAGGAGTTTCTTTAAAAGAACAACCAACAGGTTGATGGGATTTTAGTCCATGATATTTGAAGACTAGGCAAAATATTTAGGACATCAAGATCAGAACCCAAAACTGCTGTCTTCTGAAAAGGTACTCCCTTTTACATGTTTATATACTCAATCCAAAGATGGAAAAGAAACTAATTCAAATTTTTAATATCTATATTTACTTATTTTTTTCCAGAAAACAAACAGATTTCTACATGTAAAGAAACATTATTATTACTAATAACAGTGAATTTATTGGTTCCCTATACTCCATTCACTTCTTTTGGGTAACAGAATGAGAGCCAGATGGCTGGGCATAAGTATAAAGGGGTATATTTTAAAATTATGAATCTGGAATTTATATAAAAACTACTGGTGATCTGCTTTACCCCATCCTGTGAATGGGAGGGAAACCTTATCTCCCTAATATATTCTCTCTGAAGAGAAGTCAGTTCCTAGCTTGAAAATCTTTTGAACATAAATGAATCACTTCTGGTTTTATTATGTTTTGAAATGTATACCTATGGCTCCAGGTAGTGATATATCTATCTCTCTAGAGGCCTCTATCTATAATATTAACCTTTTAGCCTCCAAATATTTTCCTTTACTGCAGGTTCCAGTTTTCCATGTTCAGAAATTTCTAATTATGCAAAAACATTAAAACATTTTCTCTACAGTTGCACAGTTACTGCTGTTTTGCCATAAACAAGAGATTACATTCAGCTAGAGGTTGATTAAAGAGAGAGCAGGCTCCATATTACTATATTCATTCAAACATGAGGTCAAGACAATCATTTAGAAGACAAGTTATAAAGCTATAATGGGGATTCAAGCCTCTAACATATCATCAGGATATGGCAAGAAAACAGAATGGCACACTCAAATAGGGATACTGCCAACACTTTTATGAATAAACTCTTTGCAAAAGCATGGTTAAATCAAAGAAAAGCTAATAAGAAATGGTAGAGCATCTTGGGGCTAAGAACAATGGTGAGCCATAACCAACCTGAAGTTGAAGGAGAAAGGGGAATGATGGGTTGCCAGAACTCAGGGATCTCTATCCCTCCCTCTGTGGGAGAAGGTCACACAACAGGAAATAAGGCCTGATATGGAGAGCATATTGATGGTTTCAAATTGTGGTGTTGGAGAAGACTCTTGAGAGTCCCTTGGACAGCAAGGAGATCAAACCAGTCAATCCTAAAGGAAATCAACCCTGAATATTCGTTGGAAGGACTGATGCTGAAGCTGAAGCTCCCCTACTATGGCCACCTGATGTGAAGAGCCAACTCATTGGAAAAGACCCTGATGTTGGGAAAGATGGAAGGCAGGAGGAAACGGGGGAGACAGAGGATGAGCTGGTTGAACAGCATCACTGACTGAATGGACATGAGTTGAACAAACTCTGGGAGAGAGTGAAGGACAGAAAAGCCTGGCATGCTGCAGTCCATGGAGTCACAAAGAGCCAGACATGACGTAGCAACTGAATGACAACTGAACAACAATGGAGAGCATGACCACTGCAACCTCCTGTAGCCTGATAGAGAGAAAGCTGGGGAGATAAATACCTTGACTATTCTCTGATACCCTCAGCCTCCCAGCTTCAGCCTTCTGCTGGTGATCTTCATATGTCTAACTCATCAGGAGACCAGAAGACAAGAGAGCCCAATTAACTGAATCCACAAAGGTCACCAACACATTCCATGCACAGACTCTTCTGGTAAGTGAATAAGGCACCGAGTATGCAGCCCAAACACTTCTAGAAACATGTAAACCTAACCCTAAAAGTCTCTGATTCTTTGAAAGATTACTCCTAATACATTCTTTCAAGAATAGTCTCACAGCCTGAAAGAAACACTTGAAGAATGGATGATCAATTGCTATATAGAAATGGATATTTAGAAGTCAACCATTAAATACAAATTGATATAACTTAATGGCAAAGGTTAAATAAATCTTTTCTAGTGGAGAAAGCTAAGCTTTACTTGTTCCTGGTTCCTTTGACCCATACGTGCTATTCTGAATTCATCAGTATAGACCATCAGCCAGTTTGCTTTCAGTACTTTTCTTATCTCAGGCAGACATTTCAAGAGTCAGGGATCCATACCATCTGGGCCAGATGAAAGGAGACCCAGTGCTGGGTGCCAAGACCATACTGCTGACACTACATTATGAAACATCTCACTCTTTCCCTCTGAGGCTTCACTGAAAAGACTTCACAGACAGTACCATATGTCAGTGAGAACTGAAAAATCTAGTCAAGAGTTTGGAGAAGCAAGTGAAAAAGCTACTAGTTTCTCATGTTATTTTGTTTCAAATCTATACTCTACCAGTGATAGGTATAGCTGATCTAAAAATGCTTTTATCTGTCATTTTTTGTTTCATTTCAAATTTTGACTGGCAGTCAATAGTAATGCAATCCAAATATGCAAAGCAATTTTATGCTGCCTTCTGTCATAAATTAAAATGTTCCATTAACTAAACAAATTCTCAATGGCATAAATCAGCTCACACTAAGTAAATCACAGTTAGTGAAAACCAAATTGTAATTCCATAAAGGTGATTAAGTGCTGGCAAGACATACTGAGATATATTATCTGTGGTGGAAAGCATGATTATTTAATATCTATATGTTGTATTTTAGAGTGGCTAATTTCCTCCATGATAGGTATTTTTTACTGGAAATATTTAAAGAAAAATATATATCACATAAAATTTTGTATTTTGTTCTTGCTTTGGAATGTTCTGTCATTGCCTCTTTACTAGAGTGCACTTTGATATATAGCTGATGATTGGTTTACAATTTTGAAAACCAATAATGGATAATATATTTACCCTAAAATGTAAATAACCTTCCTGTCAGTAGAGTCAATCATTTCTAAATTTCAACATTTATTCTCTTGAATGTGTCATGAACACTATTGTATATGTTATGAACACTACTGGACTGCTTTCAGTTATTCTTTTTCCCCCCTAATCAGTTTGCTAACTACATAAAGCCTGGGGATTTTATAAATTAATATGTGAAGGTAGTGAATTTATATTTAATAGCTTCTAAGAAATATTTATACAATCACTATGTTAGATGTAAAACACAACAGCAAATAATTATAAAATACTTCTCTGTGCAAAGCATTAAATTTGTTTACTTTTGATGAACTTTAACAAATTTGTCACATAGGGTATTTAAATATCAACCTAAGTAATCTCCTTGTTTCCATGTTTAACATAAATATTTTATTCTTTACAAAACAATCCAAGCAATCAAGTTTTAAAGAAATGTAGATGAGGTCATAGTATTCTTCACTCAAAATCCTCTAATGGTGGTCCATTTAAATTAACACAAAAGAGAGAATCTTTATAATGCTACATCCTTCCTGCTTTCCTCAAGGCTCATCCACTCCTATTCTCACATTTGCTCAGTGTGCTTCTTATGCACTCAATGTTTACTAAAAAAAATCACACATAACAGACATGTTTACCTTTCTGTACCTCTGACCCATTCTTCAATACTCTGCAAGCAGAAATGAACACATTAACCAGGATAGCACCAAGTCCAAACTGTAGACAGCCATTCTGAGAGAGTTTTAGAATTGGCTCCAGATTTTTCAGGCTATTAAACTGTAAGGCACAACATGAGATTTGTCATCTGTTAAACTTTTCATTACCCAGGGTCATATTGTTGGGGGAGTGTGTAGTTTCCTCTGTTCTGTCTCATTGCAACAAAAATTTGAAGTGATGGGCCAGTGTTACAGCCCTCAGGTGGACCAGTGTTAAAGCTCAGTTTTATCTAGAAAATAAACAAAATACATCCTCAAGGCATGAGGGCATGCCAACCCAAAAGATGCAAAGAGAAGAGAGGCCCCTGGCCCAATTTTGGCTCCTCTTCTTACATGCTTTTTTCTCCTCCCCTGGGCCTGCCTTATGTAAATTGGGCTAGCCAGGAGTGCTGTTTGTTCTACCCGAGGTGTTCACTCTGGTCCTTGGACCTTCCTTTGTTCTACATTTATGGGCTTTTTTCTTCCTCGTCTTTTAGCCACTGCCATTCTGGACTCCTTTTTCCTATTCTAACTACCTAACATCCCTCCCTTAAGAGATGGGAGGCGCAATTCTTTGGGAATAGGGATATCGAGGTCTTTCTGGCTACTTCCTGCTGAACTGGGATAACGAGGGGTATTGGGCCTCCACTTCTTGTTAATCTCACGCCTCAGAGACCTTATATCGTTATATTCTTATATCCTTATATCGGTGTCCATCTAAGGGTGACACCCATATTTTCTGTGGTCAACTGTAGTTTTAAATATCCTTTTTGAACTGGCACTGCATGTTGTAGCTTGTTGACCTGGGCAGAGACAAAATGGGTTAGAAAATTTATAATACATGGAGCAATCATAAGCAGCATCAATATGGTGATAACAGGGACTAGTAGGGGCATTCAGTTCAGTCGTTCTGTCGTGTCCGATTCTTTGTGACCCCATGAATTTTAACACACCAGGACTCTCTGTCCATCACCAACTCCCGGAGTTTACCCAAACTCATGTCCATCGAGTCAGTGATGCCATCCAGCTATCTCATCCTCTGTCTTCCCCTTTTCCTCCTGTCCCCCAATCCCTCCCAGAATCAGGGTCTTTTCCAATGAGTCAACTCTTTGATGAGGTGGCCAAAATACTGGAGTTTCAGCTTTAGTATCATTCCTTCAAAGAAAACCCAGGACTGATCTCCTTCAGAATGTACTGGTTGGATCTCTTTGCAGTCCAAGGGACTCTCAAGAGTCTTCTCCAACACCAAAGTTTAAAAGCATTAATTCTTTGGCACTCAGCTTTCTTCACAGTCCAACTTTCACATCCATACAAGACCAGTGGAAAAACCATAGCCTTGACTAGACGGACCTTTGTTGGCAAAGTAATGTCTCTGCTTTTGAATATGCTATCTAGGTTGGTCATAAATTTCCTTCCAAGGAGTAAGTGTCTTTTAATTTCATGGCTGCAATCACCATTTGCAGTGATTTTGGAGCCCAGAAAAATAAATGTCTGACACTGTTTTCACTGTTTCCCCATCTATTTCCCATGAAGTGATGGGACCAGATCCTGTGATCTTAGTTTTCTTAATGTTGAGCTTTAAGTCAACTTTTTCACTCACCTCTTTCACTTTCATCAAGAGGCTTTTTAGTTCCTCTTCACTTTCTGCCATAAGGGTGGTGTCATCTGCATATCTGAGGTTACTGATATTTCTCCTGGCAATCTTGATTCCAGCTTATACTTTTTCCAGCCCAGCCTTTCTCATGATGTACTCTGCATATAAGTTAAATAAACAGGGTGACAATATATAGCCTTGATGTACTCCTTTTCCTATTTGGAACCAGTCTGTTGTTCCATGTCCAGTTCTAGCTGTTGTTTCCTTATCTGCATATAGGTTTCTCAAGAGGCAGGTCAGGTGGTCTGGTATTCCCATTTCTTTCAGAATTTTCCACAGTTTATTGTGATCCACACAGTCAAAGGCTTTGGCATAGTCAATAAAGCAGAAATAGATGTTTTTCTGGAACTCTCTTGCTTTTTTCATGATCCAGTCGATGTTGGAAATTTGATCTCTGGTTCCTCTGCCTTTTCTAAAACCAACTACAACATCTGGAAGTTCATTGTTCACGTACGCTGAAGCCTGGCTTGGAGAATTTTGAGCATTACTTTACTTGTGTGTGAGATGAGTGCAATTGTGCAGTAGTTTGAGCATTCTTTGGCATTGCCTTTCTTTGGGGTTGGAATGAAAACTGACATTTTCCAGTCCTGTGGCCACTGCTGAGTTTTCCAAATTTGCTGGCATTTTGAGTACAGCACTTTCACAGCATCATCTTTCAGGATTTAAAATTGCTCAACTGGAATCCCATCACCTCCACTAGCTTTGTTCGTAGTCATGCTTTTGAAGGCCCACTTGACTTCACATTCCAGAATGTCTGGCTCTAGGTGAGTGATCACACCATGGTGATTATCTTGGTCATGAAGATCTTTTTTGTAGGGGCATTAGTCAACTCCAAATTTCCCATCACCAGGAGAATCCCCCAAAGAAAGTTTGTAGCCACCCTGAGAACTCCTTAGCTGATTCTTTGAGATCCTGTAGGGTCTGAATGTTTTTCTTGAGGACTCTGAGACTTTTTTTTTTTTAACTTAGCTGGAGGTATTTACCGAGAAACGACAAGTCTCATTCATGATGGCTCCTTGTTCAGGGATCGGAAGACATATGTCCTGTTTTGGAGTATAACCCCTGCCAAGTTGTGTTAGCTCGTTAGAGCTGTCCTGAGAAATCTTATCCCTAGAAACTTAATTATGGAGGTGTTCATTAGAACGGCACTCATTTGTATTTCTGAATAGGTATCTGAAATCTCCCAGGGGCTCACAGGTGTATTGAGTGTCCTCTTCTGTTTTCTTCGATGGCCTGATTTGTGAGTAGTGAATTCAGGAGTCATGTCCTGGTACCTTGACTGCTGTGGGGGTAGGAAGTATTACAGGGTAGGAGCCCTTCCATGTGGGCTACAGTTGAGCGTTTGGGGACCCATGTTTCCAGACTTTCATTAGGACTTGAGTCCCTGGAGCATATAGTGGTGACTCGTTAGAAGTTTCTGGGTCCTGGTTGGCACCCCACAAGAGTATATCTTGTTGGAATTGCCCAATGGCCATGGTATAAGACCAGAGGGTCTGGGCCTCTGTATCTAGCAAAAAGTCATTGACATAAACAAAAGGTCTCCCATATAGCATCTCATAAGGACTAAGACCAACTTGTTCCTTAGGGGCAATAAGGTTGTGGAGGAGAGCTATTGGTAAAGCCTCCTTTCTTCCCAGGTAGGCCTCCTGGGTTATCTTTTTTATTGCTGATTTTAAGAATTGGTTGGCTCTTTCTACTTTTCCTGAAGACTGAGGCCTCCAGGCACAATGGAGATGATGCATAATGCCCAATGCTTTAGAGATCTTAGAAGTAAATGATGTCCCATTGTCACTTTGTAGTGACTTGGGCATACCAAATCTCAGAATAATTTCATGGAGCAGTTTTCTTACCATCTCCTCAGCCTTCTCAGCCTGAGTGGGAAAGCCTTCAATCCAACCCATGAGTGTATCTGTCATGAATAATAGGTATTTATACCCTTGAGAAACTGGCATCTTGGTGAAGTCCATCTGCCAGTCCTCTCCTGGGTAGGTCCCAAGTTGTTGGACAGGCTGGGCCAGTTGGGGTCTTCGAGCTCCTTGGGGGCTGTTTAACTGGCAAGTGGGACAAGAGGAGACCACTTGCCTTATAGTTGTTTGGAGGCCTGATCCTCTGAAGGACCTTTCTAGTAATCTTTGGAGGCCTTTTCCCCTAAATGAGTTGTGGCATGTAAGGAGTTAACCAACTTCCATTGGAGGTTTCCAGGAAGAAAAAGGAGTCCTTCCTTTTGGAATCACCCCATATGATCTTCTTGAGAGCCCTCACTCTTAATTTTAAGAGTCTTAACTTCAGTATATGAAGGAGTTTCTGACAAAGTAGTCTGTGGAACTAAGGCGACAACTCCTATTAGGTCATTGGTCTGCAATGCTGCTGTCTTAACTGCCTGATCGGCTGCTTAGTTCCCTCGTGCCACTTCCATGCTCCCTTTTTGGTGTCCTTTACAGTGGGAGACTGAAACTTCAGCAGGCAGATGGACTGCCTCCAAGAACCTAAGAATTTGATCACCATATTTTATTGGGGACTCTCAGGTGGTCAAGTGGCCTCTTTCTTTCCAAATAGCAGCATGTACATGTAGCACCAGAATGGCATACTTAGAGTCAGTGTAAATGGCTACTCTTTTTCCTTTCCCTAGCTGTAAAGCTCAAGTCAGAGCTATGAGCTCAGCTAATTGGGCTGAAGTACCTGGCAAAGGTTTAGCCTCTATGGTCTCAAAATTGGAGACTACTGCATATCTGGCTCTTCTTTTTCCATCCAAGACAAAGCTATCTCCATCAGTGTACCAGATTTCCTCAGGATTGGTCAGAGGATCTTCTGCCAATCCCTCTAGGGGCTTTGTCCAGTAGTCCAAGGTTTCTAGGCAAGAGTGAAAGGAGAGAGAGCCCTCAAGGGTAGGCAGGAGGGTGGCTGGGTTAAGAAACTCAAAAGGGAATATAGTGAGGCCTGGATTTTCTATCAGAACTACTTGATGTCTGAGGATTCTTTGATCAGACATCCATAAATGGCCTCTCTCATTTAGGAGTTGTTTAACTTGGTGACTGGTAAAAATAGTTAGTTTGCCCCCAAAAGAGAGTTTTAAAGCATCTATCAGGACGGCAATAGCTTCAAGATTTCAAAGGCAGGGAAAGGTCTCTTCCCAATAAGGGAGGAAGACACTCAGGAACCACCAGAAATTGGTGGGAAAATATATGTCCATCCCAGCAACAAAGAAGTGTTCTGGTGAATCTTTTAGTAACTGTTTTTCCTGTAGCACCCAAAATTGTACAATTTTCAGAGGCAAAGGCTCCAGAGTAGGAGGTCAGGACAGAGTAAGTAGCCCTTGTGTCAATCAAAAAATTATCAGACCTTCCTGCCACATCTAGTTGCACCCTTTGCTCCAGCCCCACAGATATGGTTATCTGTGACAGGCAGGCTGGCTGAAGCAGGCCACTTCAGTCCTGTTGAACCATAAAGAGGGAAGGCTTGGCACTTGACCTTTAGGCTCTTGGGTCCCAAGGGCAGAGAGCCACCCAATGTCCCAATTGATGGCATTTGTAGCAAGCCATTTTAGGAGACTTGTCAAGGTTAGGACACTCTTTGGCCCAATGCCCCACCTGTTTATAGATTAGGCATTTGCATCCTGCCTTGTCCTTGAAGGACTCGGGGTTTGCCATAGGGCTTCCCTGGAGGGCAGCCAGCATCTGGGCATGCCTTGTCTCTATCCCTTTCTCCCTTTCCTGGGCCTTGGCCTCCCTCTCCTGTTCTTTATTATAAAATGTATTGGTGGCTGTCTGGACCATCTCATTTAAAGAGGCAGCAGGGTTCTGCTGCTGTAGCTGTTGTAACTGTATCCTGATGTCTGATGCACATTGGGACAGGAATGTGTCCTTTAAAATCACCTGTCCCTTGTAAGAGTCCAAGTCCAGATCAGTAAACTTTTGGAGGGCCTCTTTTAGTCTTTCCAGAAAGGCAATGAGGTTCTCATTGGGTTCTTCAGTTATTGCTGAGACCTGGGCATAGCTGATTACTTTTTGCTGGGCTGCTTTCAGTCCTGCCTTCAAACAGATCAGGAAATGACCCCTTTTCCAGATGTTCTCAGGGTTATTATAATTCCAAATAGGATCCGAGGAGGGGACTGCAGTTTCCCTTACTGGGTATTTATCGCTTGACATGTGAAGCCCTGTCGCATACCTTCGGGCTTCCTTTAAGATCCTAGTATGCTCAGGATCAGATAAAGTTTGGCTAAATATGACCATGATGTCCTTCCATGTCAAGTCAAGGGCCAAGGTAATATGTTGGAATGTATCTATATACTTGCCTGGGTCATCTGTATAGCTTCCCAGAACTTGTTGATCTGCCTTAGTTCTGAGAGGGAGAAGGGCTTATGGACACGGGTTGGTCTGAATTCTCCTCCAGTTTCAACTAAGGGACATACTCAAGGTGGCTTTTGTGGAGGGGGGTGCTCCCAGATATGGGGGCACATTTGGATACAAGGAAGGAGCACCAGGCAACTCGAGAGCTGTTGGAGGTGAGCCTTCACGGGGGGTTCCTTCTCTTGGTTATCTGTGATTAACACCTTTTGCCTCCTAGGCTTACATTCAGGGCATACAACAATCCCATACTTAAGACAGAGTTGCTTCATATCTCTTAGTTCAAAGAAAATTTGGACACAGGTGATCTCTGTCCGTTTACCTTGTCTTTTGTGGAATAATTCTAGCTGTAGGATGGTATTGTAATTTAAACTCCCATCCTCAGGCCAGTGTTCCTTGTCCCCCAGAGGATACCATGGCCATGCAGTGGCACAAAATAATTAAAGCAACTTCTTAGAGTTAGAGGATCAAACAGCTTCTAGTTATCAAGGATGCATCTCAAGGGCATCTGCTGGGAAGTGGATTGGTTATTTCCCATCTGAAAAACAGCAATGAAAGGGAGGAAAAGAAAAAACTAATAGGCCTCCTTCAATTTCCATGGGAGGACTTCCTTCGGGGTGAGTCCTTTTGAAGCTTATCCTACACAGTACAGTTGTAACCTGAAAGCCAGGCACCTCCAGGTCAGGGTGCAAATCCCCAGGCAAGCTGAGGAGTGACAATCTTTTGCAGATTGAATCCCTGGGCACATCGAGGTATGTCAGCCTCCTGACAATTGGATCTCTGGGCAGGTCAAGGCATTTCAACTTCCTGAGACCCCTGGACTGGCAGATCCCCAAGCAGGTTGTGGCGTGACAAGCTTTCAAGGACTAGATCCCTTGGCAGGTCGAGGCAGATGGACCTCGTAGGAACCCTGGATTAGAGTTGGGTGTTCCCATGGTCACCAGCGTGACCATTGCTGGGTAAGATTAGTTCAGTTCAGTCCAGTCGCTCAGTTGTGTTCGACTCTTTGTGGCCCCATGAACCACAGCACACCAGGCCTCCCTGTCCATTACCAGTTCCCAGAGTTTACCCAAACGCATGTCCATTGACTTGGTGATACCACCTAACCATATCATCCTCTGTTGTCCTCTTCTCCTCCTGCCTTCAATCTTTCCCAGCATCAGGGTCTTTTCCAATGAGTCAGCTCTTCGCATCAGGAGGCCAAAATATTGGAGTTTCAGCTTCAACATCAGTCCTTCCAATGAACTCCCAGGACTGATCTCCTTTAGGATGGACTGGTTGGATCTCCTTGCAGTCCAAGAGACTCTCAAGACTCTTCTCCAACACCACAGTTCAAAAGCATCAACTCTTCAGTGTTCAGCTTTCCTTATAGTCCAAATCTCACATCTATACATGACTACTGGAAAAACCATACCCTTGACTAGACAGATCTTTGTTGACAAAGTACTGTCTCTGCTTTTTAATATGCTGTCTAGGTTGGTCATAACCTTCCTTACAAAGAGTAAGTGTCTTTTAATTTCATGGCTGCAGTGATCATCGGCAGTGATTTTGGAGCCCCAATAAATTAAAGTCTAACACTGTTTTTACTGTTTCCCCATCTATTTCCCATGAGTGATGGGACCGGATGCCATGATCTTCGTTTTCTGAATGTTGAGCTTTAAGTCAACTTTTTCACTCTCCTCTTTCACTTTCATCAAGAGGCTCTTTAGTTCTTCTTTACTTTCTGCCATATGGGTGGTGTCATCTGCATATATGGGGTTATTGGTATTTCTCCTGGCAATCTTGATTCCAGCTTGTGCCTCTTCCAGCCCAGCGTTTCTCATGATGTACTCTGCATATAAGTTAAAGAAGCAGGATGACAATATACAGCCTTGACATACTCCTTTTCCTATTTGGAACCAGTCTGTTGTTCCATGTCCAGTTCTAACTGTTACTTCCTGACGTGCATACAAATTTCTCAAGAGGCAGGTTAGGTGGTCTGGTATGCCCATCTCTTTCAGAATTTTCCATTTTATTGTGACCCACACAGTCAAAGGCTTTGGCAACGTCAATAAAGCAGAAATAGATGTTTTTCTGAAACTCTCTTGCTTTTCGATGATCCAGTGAATGTTGGCAATTTGAACTCTGGTTCGTCTGCCTTTTCTAAAACCAGCTTGAACATCTGGAAGTTCACGGTTCGTGTATTGCTGAAGCCTGGCTTGGAGAATTTTGAGCATTGATTTACTAGTGTGTGAGATGAGTGCAATTGTGCGGTAGTTTGAGCATTCTTTGGCACTGCCTTTCTTTGGGATTGGAATGAAAACTAACCTTTTTCAGTTCTGTGGCCACTGCCGAGTTATCCAAATTTGCTGACAGAGTGCAGCACTTGCACAGCATAATCTTTTAGGATTTGAAATAATTCAACTGGAATTCTATGACCTCCCCTAGCTTTGTTCATAGTCATACTTCCTAAGGCCCACTTCACATTCCAGGACATCTGGCTCTAGGTGAGTGATCACACCATCGTGATTATCTGGGTCCTGAAGATCTTTTTTGTATAGTTCTTCTGTGTATTTTTGCCTCTTCTTCTTAATATCTTCTGCTTCTGTTAGGCCCATACCATTTGTGTCCTTTATTGAGCTCTTCTTTGCATGAAATGCTCCCTTGGTATCTCACATTTTCTTGAAGAGATTGCTAGTCTTTCCTGTTCTATTGTTTTCCTCTATTTCCTTGCATTGATCACTGAAGAAGGCTTTCTTATCTCTCCTTGTTATTCTTTGGAACTCTACATTCAGATGCCTATATCTGCTGGGGTCCAGCCCCGGCTGATCCAGGTTATTCAAAGGGGAGACGGTGTCAGCGACTATCTAAATATTCATCAAAGATATAAAGAGTAATAGAATAAGGATAGCTCAGCAGGAAAATTCAGTGGAGAAAAGAGGCTGAGTAGCTTGGTTTACGCGGGAAACCAATAAAACTTCAAGACAAGAAGCTTGCACCACTTACGTAGGCCGCAGGCGTCCTTCCGTTCTGAAGGAGAGGAGACACTGAGCCCTCTCCGGGTGGATCTTAGAAGCCCAGGCATAATTAGTAAGCATGGCGGGCTCCACGCTCCAGATGGAAACTCAGCCAGAGTTTGAGAGAGAGAGAGAGACATGGGGAGACCAGTCTTTTGAGGAACTGATCCCAATTCTTTATTTTCCAGGGTCTGTTTTTATACACTGAGATGTTATACAAAAGTCACGCAGGGACAGCAGTCCTGACTTTTATTAAAGTCAGGTGCTTCATACCAATGTATACAGAGGTCTTAGGGGCGTTACATCATCATCTGGCCAGGGGGGCCTGCTGACAATTTATGACCCTCTCCTTGTGACAGCGGTCAGTCAACCAGAACACTTATTTCTCCAGGGGTGATTATTTTTGAAACAGACGCCACCTTCCGAAGGTACCAGATAAAGTTACATTCCTACAGGGTGAGGGTGTAGTGGGTTTTAATTAAGGAAAGAATTTACTTAGCCTAAGGTCCAACGTGATTAATATCAAAGGTTAATACTTATTTCTTCTATATATTCATTAACGTGTGTAAGGGCAGGGGATGTGGAGACTTAGCAGTAAACATTGGCTCAACAAATGAAGAACTCTTCACCAATACAATTTCTAATCAGCCCACTTATACTAATAGTTTTCTAACTTCTCTAAAGAACCTATTTTTAGAAGGTTTAAAGCATCTCATGCCTCTCACGGTTGGGAGGCTGTGAGCAATCACATGTGGCCGGACAAGCCTGTCAGGCAGGCTAGAGAAGCTTCAGAGGAGTTTTTAGGTTTAAACACTCCTATCACGCCCAGGAATTATTATTAACTGGAGCTCTAAGTTAACTTCTTCTCCAAAGAGGTGGTGGGGGACAGCCCCCCTTAAAGTCAGAGGTGTAGGTGAGAGCACAAAGTAGTAAAGTAGGCAGGCTCTGGTTATGGGGGTAGATGCTCGAGGATTTCCAGGGGGACTCCTGAGGCTCGATCCCACCTTTGCGTATGTCGAGCCTCCTTCCTCATGACCTTTGCCATGGGCGGAGGTCCTCCTGCTGGCTCCCCACATATATCTTTCCTTTTCTCCTTTGCTTTTCATTTCTCTTCTTTTCACAGCTATTTTTAAGGCCTCCTCAGACAGCCATTTTGCCTTTTTGCATTTCTTTTTCTTGGGGATGGTCTTCATCCCTGTCTCCTGTACATTGTCATGAACCTCCATCCATTGTTCATCAGGCACTCTGTCTATCAGATCTAGTCCCTTAAATCTATTTCTCACTTCAACTGTATAATCATAAGGGATTTGATTTAAGTCATACCTGATTGGTCTAGTTGTTTTCCCAACTTTCTTTAAGTCTAAATTTGGCAATAAGGAGTTCATGATCTGAGCCACAGTCAGCTCCCGGTCTTGTTTTTGCTGACTATATAGAGTTTCTCCATCTTTGGCTGCAAAGAATATAATCAATCTGATTTTGGTGACCATCTGGTGATGTCCATGTGTAGTGTCTTCTCTTGTGTTGGTGGAAGATGGTGTTTGCTATGACCAGTGCATTCTCTTGGCAAAACTTTATTAGCCTTTACCCTGCTTCATTCTGTACTCCAAGGACAAATTTGCCTGTTACTCCAGGTATGTATTGACTTCCTACTTTTGCTTTCCAGCCCCCTATTTGGATTGGATTAAGGGGTTTTAATCTTCACTCATTGCCAGTTTGTTCATTGCAGATGGGAATAGATATCATGATGTAAAGCAATCCAAGCCTGTACCCTAAGACTGGGAACCTGGTGAAGCAGCCATAAGCCTTATCTTTTTACTTCTCTAAGGGAATGTAAGTCAATGATTTCCTCCCCTAGTCCTCCATAAGAGCAGGTTATGGGGTATGCAATCTTAAACATTTCATTGTCATAGACCCACCATAGGTAATAACAGAAGTAATGACAAACGAGTGGGTTGTGTGGCCTTGTTCGGGGCTTTAAAGTATTTAATAATAAGCAGGGTGGAGCAATGTTGCCTACAAGGGGTCAGGGTCCTGGTTGTAGGAGGTAGTAATTGGCTTAAGAACAAATTGATAAGAGGCAACAGACCAGATGTTCCATAAAAGTGGAGTGGAGATTTGATCTGGAGTAAGTTTTTAACTTTAAAGAAAGACAGAAAGTCACTCAGTCGTGTCCGACTCTTTGCGACCCCATGGACTGTAGCCTACCAGGCTCTTCCATCCATGGGATTTTCCAGGCAAGAATACTGGAGTGGATTGCCATTTCCTTCTCCAGGGGATCTTCCCAACCACAGGATTGAACCAGGGTCTCCCACATTGTAGGCAGATGCTTTACCATCTGAGCCACCAGGGAAGTCCACCTTATAACTTTAGGAGAAGGGTAATATGGGTTTGGGCCCAAATGGCCCACAGGGCTAACTCCCAAAGTGCCAAATATTATCCTTGGAAGCCCAATTGCCTTTGAAGGGATGCCAACAGATGGACTTCTACCAGGCATTGTGACTAGAGGATTCACTGAGAGATACTGTTGTTGCACAAGTTGTAGGAAACATGGAAGATGAAGGCTTGAATATCTAGAGTGATTGGATATTATACAGTATTTCTTTCCCACGGGCCAACTATTTTCTGGTTGTCTCTCCAGAAGATTGTAGAGGCAACATTGTGGGTCCAGATGCAGCTCAGGAAAAGAGCATGAAACAGAAGGAAAGGGGGCAGGGCACGACTTTTGAAAGAATGACATAGACCAAGGGTATAACATAAACCGATTAAAATCAAATGGGTCCAAGATGACAAATCAAATTCAACTAAACCTTGATCTCCAATCTGTAAGCTAAATGACACAGCCTGAGGTGGCAGGATAGTTCCAAGGCACCAAAGATGGAGGAGTGGGTTGTTCCCCAATGGTTGGGATGATCCTCCCCCTCATTAGCATATGAATTCATCCAGCTTGCAAAAACTAGCCACACCAAATTCCATGGTCAAGTACTTGCCCTGCAATGGCCCACACCCTGTGGAGGGTGCTTCTCTGTGGATCAGAACAAATCCATCTCTTATCTATTGCTGTTTCTCTAACTGAATTTTTTCAATGAGACATCAGAGCCTGAGCTTCATTAGGTCCTGAAGCCAGGCACCATGGGTTTTGGCCAGACTCAAGTCCCGGGAGAGAGGAGCTGAAGGACAGGAGGAAAAAGCAGTGGAAAAATGTGCCAAGGAATCCCTTTCATAACCTGCCTGAAAATCTGCTAAATACTTGACCTGTGCTCACAGTTTTCATTAGCCTGATCCTTGGCACAAAGAAGATTAAGGACAGAAGAACCCCCACCGGCTTGGGTAACAGCTACAAGAGCACACAGGATAGTGGATAGCCTTCAGGACACACTGAGGAGTAGCCTGTCCAGAGCCCTTCAATTGCACCCACTACCATTCGCCTGTTTGTGGGGGTTTGAGGAAACAAGAAATGAGAGATTGGAAAGGAATTAAGATTTTTTTAGGCATATGTTCTTCCAGCCATAGGACCGAGGACATCCTACCCTAACTGAAAGTTTTCTGGAATCTGAGACTGAGCCTCGTGAGCTTTCTGCTGAGTTTGTTTTTCTGCTGTCCCAGTTTTCAGCATGCTGGGCTTCTTGTCACTTCCCCTGCACTGGGTTTTCTTTGCATTCAGCTTTCACTGCGGGAGCTTTCACGGAGTTGGGCTCCCGCTGTGATTGGCCTCCTCCTTGCAAGGCCTGCACCGAGGTTGTTTGAACCATGTTAAATTCAAGAAATGGCACCATACATGTCGGGGAAGTGTGTAATTTCCTCAGTTCTGTCTCATCGCAACAAAAATTTGAAGTGACGGACCAGTATTACAGCCCTCAGGTGGACCAGTGTTACAGTCCTCAGATGGACCAGTGTTACAGCTCCGTGTTACAGCTCAGCTTTATTTAGAAAGTACAGGAAAACACATCCTTGAGGCATGAGGGCATGCAGACTCAAAAGACGTCAAGAGAAGAGAGGCTTCCAGCCCAATTTTGGCTCCTCTTTTAATATGTTTTTTCTCCTCTCCCTGGGCCTGCCCTATGTAAATTGGACTAGACAGGAGTGCTGTTTGTTCTGCCTGAAATCCTTGCTCTGGTCCTTGGACCTTCCTTTGTTCTACCGCTTCCTTGTCTTTTAGCCACTGCCATTCTGAACTCATTTTTCCTATTTAACTACTTAACAATATTTTACTCACATTTTCCATTTCAAAATGCCCTCAAAATTCAAGTCTATTTATGTTCCACTCTTTCTGCCATTACTTACTAATCAGTTTCCATATATTAATATAGTTTTTTATATATGTTCCATTCAGCCTATGCAGAGATCTAACATTAGTTATTGTCTATGGATCTTGAAAGAAATCAGGAAGGAATATTTTGGAGAGAAATACCATTTTCTATAGAAATAATGGTATGAGAGTTATTTGCATAGTCTCTAGGCAGAGAAGAAGAATGAGAAAGTTATCTCTGCTGGCTTATCCTGTTGGTGGAATCTACTCTCAAGTGTATGCACCCAAAAGTCACTGTTCCTGTCCTCAGGGTTTTCATCTTTCCCTATAAAGACATGATGTTTAAAAGAGTCCTATCAAGGTTGTGTATTCTGTCTCCTTAGCAATTTTGCCCCCTTTTAAATTAAATCCTTGGCTTGATTATCAGAACAGTCATCACTGCAACTGCAAAAGATAAAGGTCTTTTTAAATATGGTACTGGAGCCCTTCACACAGCACACACATAATAGAGAACTGGCTAACCTGTAACTGTCAGTCTTTTTTAAAGGCTTTTACAGATATTTTTAAAAGGCTTTTACAGATATTAACAAATCCAAACAATGGACAATTTTTATAATTATCATTTCCCATTACCTCCAAATGCTAGAGAATTTGTACACAAATGAGTGTTACCTCTTCTTCCATATCTTCTAATCATAATATGGAGAGATTAATAATTTTTATTTGACAGTATGCCAGAAGTTAATAGTACCCATTTATACCAGTAATGGGGTCCTTGTGGCCATCTAATCAGGGAGTGATCTAGATCTAAATTTCAACCTGAGGGTTGCCTTCCAATTCTTCCACAATCACATGTACTCACTGGCAGCACCTAAAAGCAAAGCCTTAGAAAAAAAGATTTAGATGTGGTAGTTTACATGGAAAGAGATTACTTAAAACAAAAGTGAGGAAGATAAGCAGAGTGTGAGAGAAAAGTAGGGTAAAGAAACTAAAGATGTCTAACTAAACTCTTAGTATTACATGTAACTGGAATTAACTCCCTCTGTGACTGAGTGAAAGTCATTCAGTTGTGTCTGACTCTTTGCAATGCTATGGAATATAGAGTCCATGGAATTCTCCATGCCAGAATACTGGAATGGGTAGCCTTCCCCTGCTCCAGGGAACTTTCCAACCCAGGGATTGAACCCAGGTGTCCAACATTGCAGGTGGATTCTCTACCACCTGAGCCACTCCCTCTAGTATATTCTAAATCACTCTGTAGAATATACTTCTGGTCAATTCCTGTGCATAAGAAGGCTTAAGTTTTATCTCTCAACCCCCTTCCAATTATTTGAGAATCACTTACCCACAATTCTTGTCTGACTTCTATGGTTTTGAAGACAGAGAGCAACAAAATGATCTAGAAAATCTTCAAACTCAGCTGCAGCTCAAATGGGATGACAGAATATTGTTTACAGCATCACAGGTATCTGCTACAAGAGCCAAGCTGCATTAAATGCAAAGATTTCTAAATTTTCAATGTACAGTCATAATTTTACACAAAGTATTCAGAGTAATGAAAAAGAACTGGGCTAACAAATTTATAAAGCTAGTAAAACCTTAAAAACATTGGGAAAGAACAAAAATAAAAATCATACGCTCAAGAGGAGAACAAGATGGAGGAGGAGTAGGTGGACGTGGAGTATATCTCTCTCCATGGATACATCAGGGATAAAATTTCAGACACAGAAGTGCATGCAGAACACCAGCTGAGAGCTGACAGGAGTACCTGACCAGTGTAAAAGAATATATAGAACCATGGAAAACTTGGTAGGATGAAGGAACCAGGGGGGAAAACAGGAGTGTTAGTAGGACTGGACCTGTCCTCGACGGGTGGGGGAACAGAAGCAGGGGTCCAGTCCCCACTTTGGGGCAACTGTCTGAGTCAGAGGAGAAATATTTAAGGCTGAGAGTGAAACAGTTGATCTGTGGCAGGCTAAATGAAATGAGAATCAGGCAGTTCTTCCTGAAGCCATGCATACCCTGGACAGGGACACAGGTCCCCTAGAGGGGCAACAGCTGGGAGCTGGAGTTTAGGGATTGTGGAACAATCCCAGGGTGAGGGCTGATGTTGACTGCAGAGAGACAGATTGAGGAGATGTAAGGGAGGAGTTTGTAGTGGAAAATGCCTGTTGAGGAAAGCCAGGCAGCCATGGAAACAAGGCAATACTGCCGAGTCACACAGAGGACTGGAGACATCACCATAGCCTCTCCCCATATGACAGCATTGGCAGCTGAACGATATAGAGGCTGGCCCATCAAATGCCTGGTGCACTGAACTACAGAGTAGGACCACACCAAGGGTGCTCCTTTAAGTGACTGATTTGCTGAACAACAGAGTAGGACTCCAGCCAGGGGGGCCCCTCTACATGCCTGACATGCCAAACAACAGAGAAGGACCCCAGACAAGTGAGTCCTCTAAGTGCCTGAATGGGCAGAGCTACAGAGAAAAACTGGCCAAAGAGGCCTTCTGATTGTCAGCTACAAGAGGCTCAAAAAAAGACTCTGATAGGGCCATAACTCCTGTGGCAGAGGCAGGCCGTGTCTCTGTACACTTGGTGCCTCCAGGGTCCCCGCAACCCAAGCAGTTGCACCACCTTCACACTCAACACTCACTGGAACAGAGCTGCCACAGGCAAAAGAGTCTTGGGTCTATGCACACAGGGTCACTTCGGTCATGTCCAACTCTTTGGGACCCCGTGGACTGTGGCCTGCCAGGCTTCTCTGTCAGGGGGTTCTCCAGGCAAGAATAATGGAGGGTATTGGTCAATATTGGTTTCCATACTCTTCTAGAGCACTATATTTTCTGCTGCCCTATCTGTCTCCTCTGAGTACCTGGTGCTGCCAGAACCCCTGAAACCCAAGCGGCTGAACCACCCCCACACCTGGCCTTCACTGGGACAGACCCAAGTCCTCCAGGGCAGCCCCAGGAGCAAATCCTAGTGAACAACCCACATGCACAGGTGGAAATAAAACCACAGTTGAAACCCAGGGGCAATGTGGCTAAGGAAGAAGACCCCAAACCCTACCAGTTATACAAGCTGCAGATTAAATCCATGTAATGAATTAGGCAGACTCTGTGTCTATGGAATACATAAAAGGGCATTGAGAGCTCCCACAAAAGAAAATGCACTAGTTCTGGTAGCTGTAGAAACTGGAGGAAAGAACACACAAGAGTAGGACCAGATTAGAATGTGCGCTGCCCCCACAACAGGTCCAGAGACCACCAAGTTGGAAAGCATCCTAGGGAGGTGAGGTGACTCCCAGCGAGGGAAAGGACTCTGATAGCAGTGATTCAAGAAAAACATTTATTATTCTTATGTTTTGACTTATTCTGTAGATCTTTTGGATTTTTTTTAAACTTCTTTTTTTTCCACCCCTTTGTTGTACTTGTCTATTTTAGTGGCAGTATGAAATCTAATTAATCTTTTGAGCTTTTTTTCCCTCAGTCACATTTTTTATTGTTGTTATAAACCTCTGCCTCCACGTTGGGCTTTTGCAGTGCTGTGGAGTTTTCCTTTTTTTTTTTCTTTCTTCTTCCTTTTTTCCCCTTTACTCTTTTTCTAATTTTAATTTTTTAAGCCTATTATTATTTTCTACATTTATTCCTTTGTTTGCTTTTCCTACTAATCTTTTCCCTCTTGTAATTAATCTTTAATGCATATAAATCTTCTTTATTTACCTCTATTTAACTTTGCATATCTATTCTTCCTTTCTTCCCTTTCTTCTCAACATATTTGTTAGTTTTGTTTTCATTGCATTATTCCCAACTTGGTACCTTGCTTTAGTTTTGTTTTCTAGTTTGTGCTTTAGTTGTGCTCTTAACTGGTAGATATAATTTTTTATTTTCTTTGTGTGCTGGGTGAATCTACTGTACTTTATTTTTGTTGGACCGCTTTGATTTTGCTTATGGGTGTATATGTATATGTGTATATTCCATTATTTTAATTACTATTTGCCTGATTTTATAACTTCCATTTGTCTGAGGTTCATCTTTGGTTTCTCATTTTTGGATACTTGTTTTAATTTCACTTAATGCCATAACAAATGACTTGTGGAATCTTCGTTCCTGACCAGAGATCAAGCCCTGAGCCTCTGAAGTGGGAACACTGACTCCAAGACCCTAGACTACTAGAGAACTAACCCTAGGGAGTATCAAATAGTGAGAATTCACACAAAAGAAACCACTTGAATACAAGACCCTGCATCACCCAACCACCAGTATCACCCTGTGCAGGACATGTCATCTAAACAACAAACAAAACAAAAAGACAAACCCAGTCACCAGCAGACATGATTATTACCTCACTCAACCTTGCCAATCAGAGGAAAAACAAGCAAACCAACAAACAAACAAAAACTCAGCACAAATCTCACCCTATACAAGCTTACACAAACCACTGGACCAACTTTAAGAGGGCAGAAACCAAAAAGAAGAAAGAATTCAACCTTGAAGCCTGGGAAAGGGAGGCCTCAAACACAATAAGTTGAAAAAAAAAAAGTGAAAGGGAAGATTAAAAACTACACAAATGAAGGAACAAACCAGAAACACAGAAGTCCAAATAAATGAAGAGGAAATAAGCAAACTACCTTAAAAAGAATCCAGAATAATGATAGTAAAGATGATTAAAAACCTTGAAAACAAAATGGAGAAAAATGCAAGAATCAATTAATAGAAACAGAAGAATTAAATAATAAGCATACAGAGACAAATAACACAAGTACTGAAATTAAAAATACTCTAGAATGAATCAATAGCAGAATATCTGAAGCAGAAGAACAAATCAGTGAGCTGGAAGATAAAATGGTGGAAATAACTTCTGAAGAGCAGAATAAAGTAAAAAGAAGGAGAAGAACTGAGGATTATCTCAGAGACCTCTAGGACAGTACCAAATGTACCAACATTCCAATTATAGGGGTCCCAGAAGATGAAGAGTAAAAGAAAGGGTAGGAACATTTTTTTGAAGAGATTATAGTTGAAAATTTCCCCAACATGGAAAAGGAAATAGTCGATCAAGTCCAAGAGTCACAAAGAGTCCCATACAGGATCAACCCAAGGAGAAACATGCCAAGACAAATACTAACCAAACTAACAAAGACTAAACACAAAGAAAGAATATTAAAAGCAGCAAGGGAGAAACAACAAGTAACATACAAGGGAAACCCCAATGCTTAACAGGTGATCTTTCAGCAGAAACTCTGCAGGCCAGAAGGGAATGGTAGGATATATTTAAAGTACTGAAAGGGGGAAAATCTACAGTCAAGATTACCATGTCTTGCAAGGATTTCATTCAAAATTGATGGAGAAATAAAAAGCTTTTCAGACAAGTAAAAGTTAAGAGAATCCAGTACCGCCAAACCAGCTTTACAACAAATGTTAAAGGAGCTTATATGGTCAAGAAATTCAAAAGAAGAAAAAAATCTACAAAATCAACCCCCAAAAATTAAGAAAATGGCAATAGGAACATATATATCAATAATTTCTTCCAATGTAAATGGATTACATGCTCCAACCAAAAGACACAGACTCAGTGAGTGGATACAAAAACAAGACCAATATATATGCTAACTACAAGAAACCCACTTCAGATCTAAAGACATATATAGACTGAAAGTGAGAAGATGGAAAAATATATACCATGCAAATAGGAAGCAAAAGAAAGCTGGAGTAGCAATCCTAATATCAGACAAAACAGACCTTAAGATAAAGAATATTACAAGAGATAAAGAAGGACACTACATAATGATCAAGGGATCAATCCAAGAGGAAGGCATAACAATTGTAAATATCTATGTACCCAATATAGGAGCACCTCAATACATAAGACAAACA
This sequence comes from Bos grunniens, assembly GCF_055505025.1. Classification (NCBI taxonomy): domain Eukaryota; kingdom Metazoa; phylum Chordata; class Mammalia; order Artiodactyla; family Bovidae; genus Bos; species Bos grunniens. Next base: position 32,467,710 of record NC_141172.1, on the reverse strand, counting down.
CTAACAGACATAAAAGGAGAAACTGACAGTAGCATAATAATTGTAGGAGACTTTAACACCCCACTCACACCAGTGGACAGACCATCAAAACAGAAAATTAATAAGGAAACACAAGTCTTAAATGATACATTAGATGAGATGGATTTCACTGATATCTTCAGGACGTTCCATACAAAAATGCAGAAGAATACATCTTCTTCTCAAGTGCACATGGAACATTCTCCATTAGACCACATCTTGGGTCACAAATCAAACCTCAGTAAATCTAATACAATTGAAATCATATCAAGCATCTTCTCTGACCACAATGCTATGAGACTAGATATCAATTGCAAGGGGGAAAAAATGTAAGAAACACAAACACATGGAGATTAAACAATACATTTCTAAATAACCAACAAATTACTGAAGAAATCAAAAGGGAAAAAAAATTCTAGAAACAAATGACAATGAAAACACAAGAACTTAAAACCTATGGGATGCAGCAAAAGCAGTTCTAAGAAGGAAGTTCATAGTAATACAATCCTACCTCAAGAAACAAGAAAAACATAAAATAGACAACCTAACTTTACACCTAAAACAACTGGAAAAAAAAATTAGTAGAAGGAAAGAGATCATAAAGATCTGAGCATAAATAAATGGAGAAAATGAAAGAAGCAATAGTAAAGATTAACAAAAGTAAAAGCTGGCTCTTTGAAAAGATAAACAAAATTGATGAACCTTTAGCCAGACTCATCAAGGGCAAAGAGAGAAGAATCAAATCAACAAAAGTAGAAATGAAAAAGGAGAGGTTACAACAGACAATGCAGAAATACAAAGAAATCTAAGAGACTCTTATGAACAACTGTATGGAAATAAACTGGATAACCTGGAAGAAATGGACAGATTTTCAGAAAATTTCAATCTTCCAAGACTGAAAAAGGAAGAAATAGAAATTATGAACAACCCAATTATAAGCACTGAAATTGAACCCGTAATCAAAAATCTCCCCAAAAACAAAAGTCCAGACCAGATGGCTTCATAGGAGAATTCTATCAAACATTTAGAGAAGATCTAATGCCTATCCTTCTAAAACTCTTTTAAAAAATTTCAGGGGAAGGAATACTTCCAAACTCATTCTACAAGGCCACCATCACCCTGATACCAAAGTCAGACAAAAACAGCACAAAAGAAGAAAATTACAGGCCAATAGCACTGATGAACATAGATGCAAAAATCCTCAACAAAATTTTAACAAACTGAATTCAGCAACATATCAAAAAGCTCATACACCATGATCAAGTTGGGTTTAATCCAGGGATACAAGGATTCTTCAATATATACAAATCTATCAATCTGATACACCATATTAACTAATTGAAAGATGAAAACCCTATGATAATCTCAATAGATGCAGAAAAAGCCTTTGACAAAATTTAGCCCCCTTTATGATTAAAAGTCTTCAAAAGATGGGCATAGAAAGAACCTACCTCAACACAGTAAAAACCATATATGATAAGCCTACAGCAGATTTTATTCTCAATGCTGAAAAACTGAAGGCATTCCCCCTAAGATCAAGAACAAGACAAGGGTTCCACTTTCACCATTATTATTCAACACAATTCTGGAAGTCCTAGGTATAGCAATCAGAAAAGAAAAAGAAATAAAAGGAATCCAGATCAGAAAAAAGGAAGTAAAACTCTCACTGTTTCCAGATGACATGATATTATACATAGAAATTCCTAAATATTACTGTACATAGAAATTCCTAAATACAGTATTAGAAAATTGCTAGAACTAATCAGTGAATTTAGAAAAATCAATAGACAGACGTCACTTGCATTTCTATATCCTAACAATGAAAAGATTTATACGGTCTGAAGAGAAACGTGAACTGTGAACTTCCTGATGTTCAAACTGGTTTTAGAAAAGGCAGAGGAACAAGAGATTGAATTGCCAACATCCACTGGATCATAGAAAAAGCAAGAGAGTTCCAGAAAAACATCTATTTCTGCTTTATTGACTATGCCAAAGCCTTTGACTGTGTGGATCACAATAAACTGTGGAAAATTCTGATAGAGATGGGAATACCAGACCACCTGACCTGCCTCTTGAGAAATCTGTATGCAGGTCAGGAAGCAACAGTTAGAACTGGACATGGAACAACAGACTGGTTCCAAATAGGAAAAGGAGTACGTCAAGACTGTATATTGTCACCCTGCTTATTGAACTTATATGCAGAGTACATCATGAGAAAAGCTGGACTGGAAGAAACACAAGCTGGAATCAAGATTGCCAGGAGAAATATCAATAACCTCAGATATGCAGATGACACCACCCTTATGGCAGAAAGTGAAGAGGAACTAAAACGCCTCTTAATGATAGTGAAAGAGTAGAGTGAAAAAGTTGACTTAAAGCTCAACATTCAGAAAATGAAGATCATGGCATCCGGTCCCATCACTTCATGGAAAAAAGATGGGGAAACAGTGGAAACAGTGTCAGACTTTCTTTTTTGGGGCTCCAAAATCACAGCAAATGGTGACTGCAGCCATGAAATTAAAAGACGCTTACTCCTTGGAAGGAAAGTTATATCTAATCTAGATAGCATATTCAAAAGCAGAGACATTTCTTTGCCAACAAAGGTCCGTCTAGTTAAGGCTATGATTTTTCCTGTGGTTATGTATGGATGTGAGAGTTGGACTGTGAAGAAGGCTGAGCACCGAAGAATTGATGCTTTTGAACTGTGGTGTTGGAGAAGACTCTAGAGAGTCCCTTGGACTGCAAGGAGATCCAACCAGTCCATTCTGAAGGAGATCAGCCCTGGGATTTCTTTGGAAGGAATGATGCTAAAGCTGAAACTCCAGTACTTTGGCCACCTCATGTGAAGAGTTGACTCATTGTAAAAGACTCTAATGCTGGGAGGGATTGTGGGCAGGAGGAGAAGGGGACGACAGAGGATGAGATGGCTGGATGGCATCACTGACTCGATGGACGTGAGTCTGAGTGAATTCCAGGAGTTGTTGATGGACAGGGAGGCCTGGCATGCTGCGATTCATGGGTCGCAAAGAGTCAGACAAGACTGAGCGACTGAACTAAACTGAACTGAACCATGAAAAATCAGAAAGAGAAATTAAGGAATCAATCCCATTCAGCACTGCAAAAAAATAATAAAATCTGTAGAGTAAATGTACCCAAGGAGATAAAAGAACTGTACACAGAAAATTATAAGACACTGATGAAATGAATCAAAGATACATAAACAGATGGAGAGATAATCCATGTTCCTGGGTAGGAAGAATCAATATTGTGAAAATTGTAATAGTACCAAACACAATCTACAGATTTGATGTGATCCCTATTAAATTACCAAAGGCATTTTTCAGAGAACTAGAATAAAAAATTTCACAATTCATATGGAAATACAAAAAAAAAAAAAAAAACACACACACACAAACAAACAGAATAGCTAAATCATTCTTGAGAAAGAAGAATGGAACTGGAGGCATCAACCTTCCTGACTTCAGATTATACTACAAAGCTACAGTCATCAAGACAGTATGGTACTGGCACAAAAACAGAAATATAGATCAATGGAACAAGATAGAAAGCCCAGAAATAAACCCATGCACCTATTCTGCTGGTGCTAAGTCACTTTAATCATGTCTGACTCTGTGTGACTCCATAGACAACAGCCCACCAGGCTTCCCCTTCCCTGGGATTCTCCAGGCAAGAACACTGGAGTGGGTTGCCATTTCCTTCTCCAATGCATGAAAGTGAAAAGAGAAAGTGAAGTCGCTCATTCCTGTCCAACTCGGAGCGTCCCCATGGACCACAGCCTACCAGGCTCCTTCATTTTGGGGGTTTTCCAGGCAAGAGTACTGGAGTAGGCTGCCATTGCCTTCTCCAAGCAACTATGGTTACCTTATTTTTGACAAAGGAGGCAAAAATATACAATGGGGCAAAGAAAGCCTCTTCAATAAATGGTTCTCGGAAAACTGGACAGCTACATATAAAATAATGAAATTAGAATACTTCCTAACACCATACACAAAGATAAATTCAAAATGGATTAAAGGCCTAAACTTAAGACCAGAAACTATAAAACTCTAAGAGGAAAACATAGGCAGAACACTGCCATAAATCAAAGCAAGATCCTCTATGACCCACCTCCTAGAGTAATGGAAAGAAAAGAAAAGTAAACAAGTGGGACCTGGTTAAGCTTAAAAGCTCTTGCACAGCAAAGGAAATTATAAGCAAGGTGAAAAGACAACTCTCAGAATGGGAGAAAAGAATAGCAAATGAAACAACTGACAAAGTATTGATTTCCAAAAGATACAAGCAGCTCATTCAGCTCAATGTCAGAAAAACAAACAACCCAATCAAAAAGTGGGAAAAATATCTAAACAGACATTTCTCCAAAAAAGACATATAGTTGGCTAACAAACACATGAAAAGATGGTCAACATTGCTCATTATTAGAGAAATGTAAATCAAAACTACAATGCGATATCACCTCACACCAGTCAGAATGACCATCATCAAAATGTCTACAAAGAATAAATGCTAGAGAGGGTGTGAAGAAAAGGGAACATTCTTGCACTGTTGGTGGGAATATAAATTGATACAGCCAATATGGAAGACAGTATGGAGATTCCCTAAAAAAGTAGGAATAAACCACCATATGACCCAGCAATCCCACTCCTAGGAATATACCCTGAAGAAACCAAAATTGAAAAAGATACATGCATCCCATTATTTATTGCAGCACTATTTACAATATATATAACATGGATGCAATCTATATGTCTGTTGACAGATGAATGGATAAAGAAGTTGTGGTACCTATACACAATGGAATATTCAGTTCAGTTCAGTTCAGTTCAGTCGCTCAGTTATGTCTGACTCTTTGTGGCCCCATGGACTGCAGTATGTCAAGCCTCCCTGTCCATCACCAACTCCCAGAATTTACCCAAACTCATGTCCATTGAGTCGCTGATGCCATCCAACCATCTCATCCTCTATTGTCCCCTTCTCCTCCCACCTTCAATCTTTCTCAGCATCAGGGTCTTTTCCAATGAGTCAGCTCTTCGCATCAAGTGGCCAAAGTATTGGAACCTCAGCTTCAACATCAGTCCTTCCAATGAACACTCAGGACTGATCTTTAGGATGGACTATTTGGATCTCCTCACAGTCCAAGGAACTCTCAAAAGTCTTCTCCAACACCACAGTTACTCAGCCATAAAAAGAAATGTATCTGAGTCAGTTCTAATGAGGTTGATGAACCTAGAGCCTATTATACAGAGTGAAGTAAGTCAGAAAGAGAAAGATAAATACCATATTGTAACACATATATACAGAATCTAGAAAAATAATACTGAAGAATTTATCTACAGGGTAGCAATGGAGAAACAGACATAGAAAATAAAATTATGAACATGGGGAGAGGGGAGGAGAGGATAAGAAATATGGAAAGAGTAACATGAAAACTTACATTACCATATGTAAAATAGACAGCCAACAGGAATTTGCTCTATGGCTCAGGAAACTCAAACAGGGTCTCTGTATCTATCTAGAAGGGTGGAACTAGGAGAGAGATGGGAGGGAGGTTCAAAAGGGAGGGGATATACATATCTACCTATGGCTGATTCATGTTGAGGTTTGACAGAAAACAACAAAATTTTGTAAAGCAACTATTCTTCAATTAAAAAATAAATTAAAAACATCTTATGCTCATTTTGCTTGCCATCACAGATAAAAAAAATTCTAAAGAAAAGATCCCAAGTTACATTTGTTCAAGTATTAAAAATGGTACTACCCAGTAGTCAAGTACAACTGCAGAAAAGTTTCAAAATTCAAAAAAAAACAAAAAACAAAAAAAACTATGAATATATTTCTACATATTAAAAAATCAGGGAAAAGTTCATATCATTATTTTATTAAATGTAGAAAAATCATCCAGTGAAATGCAGTACTTATTCACATGTTTTAGAAAGCTTAGCAAATTAAAATTACAAAATAACTTATTTAATCCTCTAAAGATAGATGCCAAAAGCCCACAGAAAACATGGTCTATATTATGACTTAAGAATTATTTCCACTAAAGGTAATTATTATAGCTCTTGTTTATTTAATATTTTAGTAGAAGTTCTATCTACTACATTAATCAAAAATAGGAGTAGGCAAATAATTTATAGAAATATATGCAGTTACTCTTATTTGCAAACAGTATAGTTGCTTGGAGATAGTTCATCAGGACTGTTGTCAGCATATAAAAATTTAAACAGTTTATATATTAAGTGAATGACTGATTAGAAAAAATCAAAATATACATTCAAGATAGCATAAAAACATATGTGGAGTGAATTCTGACAAGAAGAGGATCTTTATAAAAATATACAAAACATTATAGTAACTTTAAAAAATGCCCAAATAAATGGAATATTATAGCATACTCATGAAAGAGAAGACACAGTTTCATAAAGATGTTAATTTTCCCCCATTCTGTAAATTCAAGGCAATTACAATCAATATCACAAAATGAGCTTTGCAGAATTAACCACATATGATAAAATTCATATGGAAATTTAAAACCTAATAAAAGTTAAGGGAAGACAAAAGAAAAGTAAGACATAACAAGATTAAACATAATAGGTATCAAAATGAAGTGTAAAAGTATAGTGTGGTTTGACCTACAGACAATAAATATATTGATCAGAGTTAAAAGCCCAGAAATACAACAAAGCCTGTACAAGACATTTTTTTTTTATTTTTTATTTATTTTTTTTTTGTACAAGACATTTTTATAAGAACACTATCAATCAATGGATAATGATGAACTAGCTAAGCAATGGTGTTAAGATAACTGATTTTTCTTATTAAAATTGTCATTAGATCTCTACTTCAGACTTTACTGAAGTATAACTTCTAAATAGCTAAAAGGTAGGAATTAAAGGAAACAATAATGTAGGAGGTAGCTGTTTTGACCTTTGAGAAAACAAAGAACATTGTGATACATTTGATTAAATGAAATTAGCATTTTACAGGACACAAGATATCTTATATTATGTTAAGAACCGAAGTGAGATTAGAAGATATTTGCAACACAGAAAATTTAGATAACATTAGCATACAGAATATACAACATCTATAATTTTTCAGGGAAAGGTAATAGAAATGACAACATATATGAAGGCTCATCATAAAAGAAGAAACATGGACAGCAGCACAGGAAAACACATTCAATTACTTTAGTTACCAGTTGTTAAATGTTAAAAAAAAAAAAATTATCAAAAGGAAACAAAAAAATGTTATACTACTTTTGTTTTGGTAAAAAACTCATAATCCTGATGGAGATTAATAAAATCAACATACTATATATACTAAAATTTCTAATTTTGATTGTAGGTGGAAGAGAGAAACCATAAAGAAGCTTTTGTTCACATATACCAGAAAATGAGATAAAATGAAACAAAATTTTGATTATAGGAAAACCCTAAAACAATTTAATGGGAAAATGTAAATGAAGCAAATTTGTATAATGTAAAATACAGAAAAATTAAAAGTAATAAAACAGATTATATAAATTAAAAATTAAAATGAATGATAAAAGTAACTTGGAAGATAATAGCTAACTTATATCATTAATGTAGTTAAGAAAATCTATGATATGATACTACTTGTTGGTCTTCAAATACATATATTTAATAAAATATCAAATAATATGGCTCACAACAAAAAGAAAGAAAGCTAGCATTCTTCACTATGATTAAAAAAGTAATTTGAGTTAGTAGGCATTTGAAATAAATTAGCTGAATAACTATAGTCTTGTGACAAGTTTATAATCCAATGGGAAATAAAAAGAGAAAAATTTAATTTTAATGTTAGGGCAATGACCTTGGTGCTAGAGTCCTAAAAAGGAAGCCAATCCACAGAACTTTGTGGATGTGTGGGGGTAAGGTTGCCATAAAAAAAATCAATTTATTTTTTTAAATTTTTGAGCCATTTTACTTTGCAGTATACAAAGAAACTTCTATCATTCCAACTTCTTTTAATGTAGACCACCATTGGGCATGGTTTTCAGGCACACAGCAGAGCAATAGAGACACTTCCAGTTTAGCTGCTTCATAAACACTAAATTCAGAATCTCTGGGCCATTCCTCTATATCAGTAATTTGACTCAATCCATCAGGATTTTCCATTTTCCCTGGTAAAACAGCTTTCCAATCCATTCTTAACATAGTCTTCAGGGTTCTACAGATATTAAATAAATAATAATTATAAAAATATTGGAAATCTTTTGTTGAGTATAGTACTTCATGCCAGTTCACACTGTAGTGTGTACTCATCCCACTGTGGTGAGTATTTGCTCTCCTGTGGCCTGTTGATATTTAAGCCTAGTTAATGGATCTAGGAAAAACGAAAGGTGGTAAATGTGGGTCATAGGGAGGGTCAGTATTCACCTAAATGCAATTAACTCATACTTCATTGATTATGTTTTTCAAACAAGGGAACACAGGGTTGCTGCTGCTGGCAAGGGAGGTTTGCATCTGTGAAGACTGAGTGGAATTTAGGTAAGAATACAAGTGAGAGAAGGAATTTTATGAGGAGCCAAGACAAAGGAAGAGATCAAGAGCATGAAAGAGCACGTTCAGTGTGAGGGTACCCACCCCCCATAAAGTTCAGCATACAATAATACAGCAAAGCTTGAGACATGGATTGTCAGTAGTTAAAGGAAGGCCAGACCTCAAGTGTTTGTGCACACATGTAGGGTTCAGATTTTGGACAGAGAGGTATCGAATACTTTTGAGTAGAAGAGAGATATAGTCATATTAGAAATTTAAATGTAACAATGGCTGCAATGTGAAGGATAGATTTGAGAGATTAAAAAAAAAATGCATCAGATAGCAATATTATCTCAGGCCAAAACTTAATATTTCTGAAGCTAATATTTGGAAATGAATTTTTCCCAAAAAAAGAGCATATATAACTGATTTAATATAAGAAGAAGATATTCCTTGCCAGCAGAAGCTTAAAATTAAATGGCATAGTTAAAAAAAAAAAAAAAAGAATCCTGAAGTAGATGTTAGAACACCTTTTGTTAGGAACTATTTTTTAACTATGTGATCTTGAACACTGACTTAAAAATAGAAAAAAGCAGTTATTTGGTGACTACTGTATGCCAAACTTTAGGCAAGAGAGCAGATGAAGGAAGCAAGTAGACTCATGTGAAATAAAGAAATCAGGAATATGGCTGTTTCATTTAACAAGGGAGTTTGTAGCACAGATTTTCTGATTGAACACAGATTTGCTTGAAGAAGTAGGGAAAGTTTTGTGTAACTTGTTAAAAACAATAGAGAAGGAACCCAAATGTCCATCAACAGATAAATTGAAAAATCAAATGTGGTATACATATACAATAAAGTATTAAGCAGCAGTTAAAAAGAAGAAAAAATATCCAATGCTACAACATCCCTGAAACTCAAGGACAAAGGACAAATGCTGTATGATCTCACTCACAAAGTATCTAAATAGTCAAAGTCATAGAAACAAATTAGAGAAATGGTTGCCAAGGACTGGTGGGGAGGGCCAATTATTGTTTAATGGATGTAAAACATTTTATCCAATGTTTATTCAAAACAGTTTCAGTTTTGCAAGATTAAAAATTCTGGAGATCTGTTGCACAACAACGTAAATATGCTTAATATTTCTGAGCTGTACACTTAAAATGGTTAAGAAGGTAAATTTAATGCTGCATGTTTTTTATCACAATTTTTTTAATGGAGAACACAGTGTAGAATTTGTGCCATGCTCAGCATGACAGATTGATTTTGATACCTTTTACAGAAAGAGTTCATCCATAGGAGCTGTATTAATTATTTTCCTGAAAGATATTTGAGGCTCTGGATAAAACAAAACTCTCAAAACCATGGGGAGAATAAGGAACAGAAGCACTTGTGGAACTCGGCAACATGGTAGGGGAGGGAGAACTCACAGAGGACAAAGCTGCCTTTGCAATGGTGTATTACCTCCTACAAACAAAAACTATGAGGCCGGAGAGAAAGAAAATGAGTAGACTCTGAGATACACCTTAGGACCTCCTGGGAACACTCAGAGAGGGGAGGTAAAACCTGTGTATTTTAGGCATTACTCCTTGGAAGCAAAGTTGTGATCAACCTAGACAGCACATTAAAACGCAGAGACATTACTTTGTCAACAAAGGTCTGTCTAGTCAAGGCTATGGTATTTCCAGTGGTCATGTATGGATGTGAGAGTTGGGCTATAAAGAAATGAAGAATTGATGCTTTTGAACTGTGGTGTTGGAGAAGACTCTTGAGAGCCCCTTGGACTGCAAGGAGATCCAACAAGTCCATCCTAAAGGAGATCAGTCCTGGGTGTTCATTGGAAGGACTGATGTTGAAGCTGAAACTCCAATATTTTGGCCACCTGATGCAGAGAGCTGACTCATTTGAAAAGACCCTGACGCTGGAAAAGATTGTGGGCAGGAGGAGAAGGAGACAACAGAGGATGAGATGGTTGGATGGCATCACCGACTCAATGGATATGGGTTTGGGTGGACTCCAGGAGTTGATGATGGACAAGGAGGCCTGGAATGCTGCAGTTCATGGGGTCGCAAGGAGTCAGACACGACTAAGTGACTGAACTGAACTGAATTGTAGTAATGGTAAAGAGCTTGGACTCTGGACCCAGACTGCCTGGGTTTGAATCTTGGCTTTCTTAAACTCCATATCTTCATCTATGAAACATGGATCATTACAGTATCTATGCCATAAAATTACTGTAAACATATATTCAAAGAGGAAATTTTGCAGAAACCAGTAACTGAGAAACCAAGCACCACACTTGGAGAGTTGGAGAAATCAGGTTTATTATGCCGGTAGGCCCAGAGGAGTTAACACTCCAAGCTCTAAGCCCCAAACAAAGGGGTTACAGAGTTTTTATAGACAGACTATAGTGGGCAACACTAGCTGTTAATAGATTGTTTTAAACTAAGGAGTTTTGCGCAGACAGGAACAGCAGTCAGGATGGGGAAGGGGATGCCTGACCTTTACATGGACAGGCATGACTAAGCATGTTTGCAGGGGCTGGGCAAACTGCAAAGAACAGGACAAGGGTGAGCATGATAAGCTCCAGTTCCTAGTATTGTAAGTTCCCAATTTCTGAGACTACGTGACCTATGTGATCCAGACTTTGCAAGGAGCAAGTTGAGTTACAGAGGCAGAAAAAGCAGGAGGTTATGTAAAATTTTAACATTTCCTCTTCAATACCTTGTATGACGCACTTAGATAAAAGATTATCCTGGATCATATCAGCTATTACAATTTTCATTTATCATCTTATTCAGGGAGTCTTGAATTTATATGGGTAATAGTAAGCTAAAAAGTGCATGTTTTTAGGATACCCAGGCTAATTGAAGAGAAAGACACTTAATCCAGCCTAAGACAATGAGATAAAAGATATAACAAATGGTAAGTGCAATGAAAGGACATGTGACAGGATTGTATTTTAAATCTTTTTGGGATATTGCCACATCTAGGATGGGACAAATGAATAATGATTGGCAGAGGACCAGTTGTTTAATGTTATAGTGACTTCAGATTGCATGGATACTAGGGGACGTTGTGGAATTAAGTGTGTTGTAACTGGAGTTTAAAATGTGGGGATGAGGGGAAGGGAGGCAGAAATATCAGGATATAAGACTAAAGAGGCCAGAGGTCATAAAATGTAAAAATTGTAGTTCACAACAAACAAACTTTAGAAATTTGACCATATTAGTTGTTCCATATTAGTGTTCTCAAACTTTAACAGGGATTAGATTCACTGGCAGAAATTTCAATATATCATTTGGAAAGATCTTTCCCTCTTTTATGAGGTGCTAATCTGGTGGGCTTGAAAGAAGCCCAGGAACTAAAACAGGTGTTCTGATCCCCACAAAATTTTGAGAACCAGGTCTGTAGAGGTGGTTCTCAAACTGCAGCATGTGTCAGTCTCCTGCAGAGCTTCTTAAAATACAGATTACTACACAGCCTCAGGCTTTCCAATTCCATGCAATTGGATGGAGCATAGAGATTTGCATTTCCAATAAATCCCATCCTGTGAAGTGAGGCTGATGTAGGGAGCTCATTTTGAGATCTACTACTGTGGGTTATATGCAGAGTACCTCATGCAAAATGCTGAGATGGATGAACCACAAGCTGGAATCAAGATGGTGGGGAGAAATATCAACAACCTCAGATACACAGCTGATATCACTCTAATGGCAGAGAGAAAAGAGGAAGTAAAGAGCCTCTTGATTAGGGTGAAAGAGGAGAGTGAAAAAACTGGCTTAAAACTTAACATTCAAAAAACGAAGATCATGACATCCAGTCACATCACTTCATGACAGATAGATGGGGAAAAAGTGGAAATGGTGGTAGATTCTATTTTCTTGGGCTCCAGAACCACTATGGACAGTGACTGCCTCCACAAAATTAAAAGATGCTTGTTCCTTGGAAGAAAAGTTATGACAAATCTATGTATTAAAAAGCAGAGACATCATTTTGCTGACAGAAGTCCATACAGTCAAAGCTGTGGTTTTGCCAGTAGTCATGTACAGATGTGAGAATTGGACCATAAAGAAGTCTGAGCACTGAAGAACTGATGCTTTCAAACTGTGGTGCAGGAGCAGACTCTTGAGAGTCCCTTGGATGGCAAGGAGATCAAACCAGTCAATTCTACAGGAAATCGACCTTGAATATTCATTGGAAGGACTGAGGCTGAATTTGAAGCTCCAGTATTTTGGCTACCTGATGAGAAGAGCTGACTCACTGGAAAAGACACTGATGCTGGGAAAGACTGAGGACAGGAGGAGAAGAGCGAGACAGAGGATGAAATGGTTGGATGGCATCACTGACTCAATGGACATTTGAGCAAACTCTGGGAGACAGTGAAGGACAGGGAAGCCTGGTATGCTGCAGTCCTTGGGTTCACAGATTTGGACATGACTTAATGACTGAACAATATTTTGGGTTATTGATGTAGACCTCATTCAGATATCTATTGGAGAAGGAAATGGCAACCCACTCCAGTATT